>NC_044566.1:98100286-99340531 GCF_007565055.1 Rhinopithecus roxellana
ATATGTTCCCATATCTAACGGTATTTCTGTATTTCTGTATTAAAGATTTATCCAAGTAAAACCTAGGTTGCCTTCAGTTCCTATTTCATCTCATTCTCCAAAGAAGTGAGGAAATGTCCTTTCCACTGTCTGTAGGACATTTCTTTGAATCCTGCATTCATGCTCAAAACGGTTCTGTAAATGCCTTTGTGTGCACAGTATTACTCTGGGCACTAACCAATACTTTAAATATGCCCCTAGTCATTGACAATATAAACCAAAGAATAGAGCAGAGCAGAGATTTGATTGATGTGCTGAGCCCTGATGGCAATGATGATGATGATGATGATGATGATGATGATGATGATGATGGTGATGGTGATATGTGGCAGACAGGCACTGTGCACTTCTCATTATGCCTGTTTAAGGGGCTGAGACATAGAGAGGGAAGGAAATTGCCTACGATCTCGCAGCTAGCAGAATGATAGGCAGAGTCCACATTCAAGCCTGGCTTTAGGGTCGACAAAACTGTGTTCTGAACTTTCGTAAGAATCACATTGTGTATGAATAAGGGGGAAGCTGTACTTGGAGCCCTGTATTTCTTTTATACCTGAAATTTACGGAATACTTTTATCTTCTAGAGTGTCTCCCAGCCAAAGCTTCCCTCATAAAACCCGATCAATCATTTGGGATTCCCTGTATAATCTAGTCACAAAAGAGCCAGGAACCTCCAAAACCCTTTTTGTTCTTTGGTACCTTAGGCGTTTCACATCAAAGAGATGTGTCCCTATCTATATATCAAAATACCCATTTAAAAAATATGTTATGTATTATCAAGACATGGAGTAATAAGAAATAGGTCATAGAATTTTAGCATGTTCCAACTAACATAAGATAATACAGTTCACCTTTGTTTTACAGATGAGGAAACTAAGGCCCCAAGAAGTTAGTGGGCCCAGACTAATTTCTAGCAGAGACAGAATTAGGAATCTTTTTTTAAATCAATGTTTAATGCAAGCATAACATACATGTAGAAAGGGACATTGGTCACAGAATTTGAAATCTCGATTACTGGTCCACTAATCTTCCATCTAATTCAACAATATTAATGATAACTTACATTCGTGTAGTTTTTATAATTTATTTTACATTGTTTACATAGTTTTTGCATGTATGATTCTACTTAATCCTCACAGCAGTCTGTAAGTCTTACTGTATTGACGAGGATGTTGGGTCATGAGTTTTCATGTGGACACAGAGCTGGTCCGTGGAGAACAGAAGGCAGAAGGCCGATGTGTCCCCCTAGGTCGTGTTCTGTGTCAAGCCTGAAAGTGCTGCTCCTTGTCTCATTTGGTATCCAAGATGCAGCTAGTCGCCCAAATTCACACAGTGGCAGAATTTCCTTCCTGGATTTTAGTCCTGCCTAACCGCTGGCTCAGGTCAGCTCTACAGAAAGACATAAGGAAATACACAGCTTGATTCTCATCCAAGTTGAATATCTTCTTGACATTTCTGCATACACTTAGTCCTCTTAGGAGAACAAGCTGTCAGAGTGTCAGCCTTTTAAATGTGCAAGCATCAAATATCAATGCATCATTCACAACTGTAACACCACGAGGATTAGTCTAAATCAACAAGCTTTTCGCTTTCACAGATTAGAATTCATTTGTTGGAAAGAAAGCTCAACATCTGGGAAAAGGTACTTCCAAGTCACGTATTCTTGACCACGTAGTTGCTTTCCTGAAAATGCTGGTGCAAGCAAAGCTGAGTCTCTCTTTTGACTGACCTTTGCAGATGACTCAAAGTATTTTAATATTTTAAATTAAAATTACATTTTAAATTACATATTAAATTACAATTACATAATTACATTTCAGGGTGCTGAAGGATGCACTGGTTTGCTCAGGCTGCCATAGCAAAGTAGCACAGACTAGGTGGCTTAACCCACAGCAGTTTATGTTCTTATACTTCTGTGCTAGAGTCTGAGATCAGGGTGTCAGCAGGGCGGCTTTCCTCTGAGGCCTCTCTCCTTGGCTTGCAGATGGCTGTGTGTTCACAGGGTCTTTTCTCTGTGTATGCCTGTGTCCTAATCACCTCTTTCTGTAAGGACACCAGTCATATTGGATCAGGGCCCACCCTAAAGACCTCATTTTAACTTAATTACACCTTTAAAGACTTTCTTCAAATACAGTTACATTCTGATGTACTTGGGGGTTAGGACTTCAACATAGGAATTTAGGGGGATGCAAATCAGCTCATTACACAGGGTAAATGTCAATCATTGTCTTCCCTGATGAAGCAGACTGAATTTGAGGTTCCCAGTGAGTAACAGAGGTACCATTTTATCCACCCATGAAATCCCCAGATACAACTCAAAAGTTATGAAATCCTGGCCAGGCATGGTGGTTCACACCTGTAATCCCAGCACTTTGGGAAGTTGAAGTGGGTATATCACTTGAAGTCAGGAGTTCAAGACTAGCCTGGTCAACATGGTGAAACGCCGTCTCTACTAAAAATTAAAAAATTAGCCAGGCATGGTGGTGCACGCTTGTAATCCCAGCTACTCGGGAGGCTGAGGCTGGAGAATCACTTGAACCCAGGAGATGGAGGTTGCAGTGAGCCTAGATTACACCACTGCACTCTAGCCTGGGCGATAGAGCGAGACTCCATCTCAGAAAAAAATATGTATGTATGTATGTATGTATGTATGTATGTATAGATAGATACATAGATAGATATGAAATCCTGACATCCTGGATCCTAGGAGCCTGGGGCCTGTTTGAATAGGTAGAGGAGATGCTTAGCAGTCAGTGGCCTTACATAAGCCACCCAAGGCCTGTGAGCCTCAAAGGCCTCACCTGTCATGCCAGGATTGCAGTACTGCTCCAGTTTCTTCACTGTTAACATGTATTAAATGAGATAGTGTATGTTTAAGTGATTCAAAGAATTTAAGACATTTTACAAATATAAGCAAATTCTGGCTATTGATGATAAAAGCTCAGTAATTTTTTAAGACTATAGACTGAACTCTTAGCTCCCAGTAATAGTAAAAGAAGTATCCAAAGTTTTGTAGCTTTATAGACTAAATAATTACAAATTATTTTTAAGAATCAGCTTACCAAGTGATATATGCTCATGTTACAAAATTCAAAGCATTGATAGTTTTGCAAAAAACTTTAATAAGTAAAAAGTAAGTCACTCTGCCACTCCTGCCCTTCATCAGGCAGTTCCTCTGCCAGGTTTCAGGCCTGGCACCATCTTCTGCAGTTGTGTTGATGTATTCTGTACATAAACAAGCACATGTGCATATATAGCTTTTCTGGTTTTTGAGCACAAATGATAGCTATTCTTTATGTTTTTTTTACTTAATATTATATTCCATATTATATCAATACATATAGTTACCTCATTTTATTATATATGTATATTTTTTATTAGCTGTGTGTGTATATATGTGTGTGTGTGTGTGTATATATACATGTATATATATATATTTAAAGCAGTTTCACTCCTGTTGCCCAGGCTGGAGTGTAATGGTGCAATCTCAGCTCACTGCAATCTCCATCTCCTGGGTTCAAGTGATTCTCCTGCCCCAGCCTCCCAAGTAGCTGGGATTACAGGCACCCACCACCATGCCCAGCTAATTTTTTTGTATTTTTAGTAGAGACGGGTTTTTACCATGTTGGCCAGGCTGGTCTTGAACTCCGACCTCAGGTAATCCACCCACCTTGGCCTCCCAAAGTGCTGGGATTACAAGGGTGAGCCAACAGGTGCCCGGCCAGTTACCTCATTTTTTTAATGGCTACCTAGTATTTATACTTTTTCCACTCTGTACTTTTCACTTTTCCCAATTAACTTCCAATTAAGTTGGCTATTTTTGTTTTTTTCCTGGTGAATGACTTATCAGATTTATTTACTAGTTTATATTCTGTTTTCCAGTTGATCAGTTCCTGCTTTTATCTTTACTGCCTTCGTTTTTTGGTTTTTCTTGTTGCTTCTTCTTGAATGCATTTGTATTCATTCTTTTTTCCTTAGTATTTTAACGCTGTGAATTTCCGTATTCTATAGGTTTTGGTATGTAGTGCTTTCATTCATAGTTTATTCTTTATTTATATATTCTGCAGTTTTGGATTTTAATTTTCTCTGGCCCAGAAATTACTGAAGAGGGAAGTTTTTAAAACTCTTTGGTGGTAGGGGTTTGTTTTTTCTGTTCATTTCTTTTCTGTTTTACTCACCAGTTCCATTTTCATTGTATGTCATCCATACCCTTTCTATCCATTTGGAATTTTCTTTGTGTCCTAGTTTTTCTGGATGTTCTTTGGGCATTGAAAAGATGATGTTATTCTGTTTAAGGTATGGAGTTTAATAAGGTTTAATTAGTTCTACTTTGTTAATTACATTTTTATTGATCCTTATTTGTATTGGTCTATTTTCTGTGACTTGGACCTAGAGGTGAATTAGTTTCATACTGTACATATTTCTCTCTGTATTACCTGTCGTTTTTGTTTTGGTAATTTTGATGCTATGGTTTTCAGTCCACAGATGTTCATAACTTGGGTTTCCACTATGAGTTTATTTCCTGCCATTTTAACATGCCTGTCTTGATTCATGTAATGGTTTTGGTCCTAAATCCACGGTGGTTCAAAACTAGATTGGGTCACATGCTTTTACTTTGTTTTCTTTGTCTGGTATATATGGGATTGTCTTTGAATAGCCAAAAGTGTGTCTCCTATATATGACGTGGTTAGGTTTTACGCTGAGATTTAATCTTAGCCTTTGTTTTTACTAGATGATTTTAGTACATTTACATTTGTTGAGATCATAAGTATGTTTTGTCTTAGTTCTGTCATGTTATGCTTTCAGTTTTTTTGTATTCATTTTTACCTTTTAATTTGTAGTAGATAATTTTTGCTTCTTTGAATATTGTTTTGTATGTGTTCCTTTTGTTTCCTCTAAATGCTGTTTCTTTATTGACTCCCCATTATAAACAATGACAATGTAAATACACTTCTCTCTCCATCCTACCCACCAAATTTTAGCTTAGTTTTTCTTCTATTTGCCTTCAAGCCTCAAATATACTTAAGCCTCTGTTATTTGACTTTTCTTTAAATGATACTTTCTCCATCTTTTAGTTAGCTAAAGTTTATCCTTTAGTACTTTTTAAACTTCAGGCTATAACCCATTAGTGGTGCTGTGAAATCAATTTGGTCCATCATGACTAGCGTGTTTTAAGATGTAAAATAGAATAGAATGGAATAGAAGAAAAATAACAATGTATCTTTCATAGTAGTGGTAATATTTTTTGAAATGCTTTTCAGTATAGAACAGATATAGATAGTGGATGTGTATCAAGTCACATCAAATGTGCATCAAATCACAGTGAAATGTGCCACCCATTACTGTGGGTGGCAGTTTAAGAAAAAAAAAGTTGCAAAACAATGCTCTTTACCATCTTAAAGGGAAAGGTTCCTTGGAACTTAGAATCCCTGACTTATTGCATGTCTGAAATCTTTGTTACCTCTCTGATTTAAATGTGGTGGTTATACCATGGCACACATTTACCTATGTGACAAACCTGCATGTTCTGCACGTGTATCCTGGAATTTAACATAAAAATAAAAATTTTCAAAAAGTCGTAGTTACAAAATTACTGGGTCACACCTTCTTTCATTTAGTATGTTGCAACCTTTGCTCTAAGGTCTTCTCGTGTTGTCTGTTCATATGGAGATGTCTATGACCATGTTTGACATAACTCGGCCTGTTTTCTTTTTTTCTTTTTTTTTTTTATTATACTTTAAGTTCTAGGGTACATGTGCACAACGTGCAGGTTTGTTATATATGTATACTTGTGCCATGTTGGTATGCTGCACCCATCAACTTGTCAGCACCCATTATACCTCATTTACATCAGGTATAACTCCCAATGCCATCCCTTCCCCCTTTTTTTCTTTTTTGAGACAGGGTCTTGCTCTGTCATCCAGGCTGGAGTGCAGTGGCACAATCATAGCTCACTGGAGCCTTAACCTCCCTAGCTCAAGCAATGCTCCCTTCTCAGCCTCCCTTAAAGCTGGAACTAGAGGCACATGTCACCATGCCTGGCTAATTTTTTTTCTTCCCCCATAGATACGAGGTCTCACTATGTTTCCCATGCTAGTCTTGAACTCCTGGGTTCAAGCCATCCTCCCACCTTGACCTCCCAAAGTGCTGGGATTACAGATATGTGCCACTATGCCCAGCCAGATCTTTTTTCTTGTATGCTGAAAGGGTCACTGGTTTTCCTGGGACATTATTGTGTAGTCTTTCAGACTTTTGATTCAAGTTTACTTTTGTTTCTGAAAGTTTATTTGAATTATCCTTGCATTTTTTAAATTAGATTATATTCTCTTCTTTACAAATATCTATCGTGTATACGTTTTCTGTCCCTTGTCTATTTTGTAAAGCTATTTTCTCCTTAATCCTTTGTAGTGCTTTATTAACTTTTAGTTATTTTGTTTGTTTGCTCAATCCTATCCTGTCTCATACTGTTTCTTCGGCATTGGCTAATCTTTGTGCTGCCTTCAGTAGAAATGTCATTTATTTTTTATTTTTCCTTTTTTGAGACAGAGTCTCCTTCTATTTTGCAAGCAGGAGTGCAGTGGCATGCTCTCGGCTCACTGCACCCTCCAACTCCCGGTTCAAGCAATTCTCATGCTTCAGCCTCCCAAGTAGCTGGGATTACAGGTGTGTGCCACCACAACCAGCTGATTCTTATAGTTTTAGTAGATACAAGTTTTCGTTAGGTTAGCCAGGCTGGCCTCGAACTCCTGGCCTCAAGTGATCCTCCCACCTCAGCCTCCCAAAGTGCTGGGGTTACAGGTGTGAGCCACTGCACCTGGCCCATTTCTTTGATATTTTCACTTTTCTCTTCCACTTCACTTATGACCACTGTCAACTCATATTTCAGCATCTTCTGTTGCTCTGCCATGTTTTCCTGTATTTTTGTATCTCTGTTATGCACAGCCTGATCATTCTGCTGCATTTTCTTTGAATATATTATATTCATAAACTTTATGTGCTCAACATTTGTCCTGTGTTTATCTTATTTCTTATTTGTATATTTTCCAGGCCCTGTACTACTCTTAAAATTATAATAATAATGACTATTATTCCTACTCCTCACCTGTGAATAAAACAAACTCTTCCTAGACCAGATAGTTGCAGGATAGTTGTGGCTAGGGCCTTGTTTCTGGCTAAAGGGAATTTTCTGTGCTTAATGTAGAAGTACTTTATGACCCAGAGAGGCTGTTGTGGTGGGTTGCAGGGAGAATGTGGTGTGGTGTTTGGGGTGTGTGTGGGTGGGGGTGGTGGGGGGGGGGTGGGTGTGATGGGTGTGTGGGAGGGGGTGCGGGTTGGTGGTGATGGTGTGTGAGCGATGTGGGTGTGTGTATGGGTGTGTGGGTGTGGTGTGGGGTGTGTGTGTGGTGTGGGGTGGGGGTGTGGGTGTGTGTATGGGTGGTGGGTGCGGGGGGTGTGGGTGTGTGTGTATGGGGGTGTGGTAGGGGGTGTGGGGATGGGGGGTGTGTGTGTATGGGGTTGTGGTGGGGGTGTGGGTGTGTGTGTATGGGGGTGTGGGTGTGGTGGGGGTATCAGTGTGTATGGGGGTGGGTGGGTGTGGGGGTGTATGTATGGGTGTATGGTGGGGGGTGTGGGTGTGTGTGGGGTGGTGGGTGGGTGTGGGGATATATGTATGGGTGTATGGTGGGGGGTGTGGGTGTGTGTGGGGTGTGTGGGGGTGTGGGGGTGTGTAGGGGTATGTGGGTGGGTGTGGGGTGTGGTGTGTGTGGGGGTATGTGGGTGGGTGTGTTGGGTGTGTGGGGGTGTGTGGTGGGGTGTGTGGGGGTGTGGGTGGGTATGTGGGTGTGGTGGGGGTGTGTGGGTGGGTGTGGGAGTGTGGGTGGGGAGCGTGTGTGTATGGGTGTGGGTGGGGGGACTGGGTGTGGGTGGTTGGGTGTGTGTGTGAAATTGAGAATGCATGTTTTGCCTTTCTTCCTCCTTAGCTTACAGAATTGGGCAATTGCAATCTCTCTCTGTCAGGACCTCACCAATGTACATAGGTCAAAGATGTTTCTTTTTGATTGTTTATTGACATACCTTAGTGTTCCTCCAATTAATTGGAGAACTTTACTTTCCTATGATTGTTGAGGCCTGCTCTTCATAGACATCTTCTCAGCCTTACCACAGCTCCACTGGTTCCAGTTGCATATGGCAACCCTTCATGATATTTTACCATTCAAGCTCTCTTGATTTCACAAAGATTTAGCTTATTTTTTATTAATGAATATCTTTGATGCTTAGAGTGGTTTCTGAAAGGAAAAAGAGAGAAAATTCATTACTCCATTATCTTAAAAGCAGAAATCCTTTCTAAGTCTCCATTACTCTTTGACTTTGACAATATTCATGCCAATTATGTACACCAAAATTAGACTGGCTTTAAAAATGATGAACTTGAGGCCATGAGAGTTACTGTGATTGAATTAGGGCCATACACATCAGTAAAAATGGACTGACAGGGTCCTATATACACAGGATTTGTTTTTGACTAAGTATTTCAGACCATGAAGCTAAGACCATTTGGGTTTAAAATTGCTAATAACAACACTTTCTTTATATAAAAAAAATACATCAAGAGGGTTACACAGAAGGAAACATCCTATTTGGGGAAGGCTATCAAGCAGTAGAAAGTGATGTGAATGTCTATTTGTTCTTTTGGTTGTTTTTAGTTTCACTAAGGAATAGCCTTTTTGGAGTACATAAATCTATAACCGCACAAAATATGGCTAGCTTAAAAAAGTGGGAGAGGGAGATGATAGGAAATTATCCCCTGAAAAGTCTTGTTTTTGAACACTTGCATTATAATGGAAATAGCCTCAGGTTCCCTCTGGTGGCATTCTAGCATTATTGGACGATTTACTTTCTCCTTAAGTGACATTTTAATATATAGTGTGTTATATGTAATGTTTCTGGAGTAACAAGCATGCAAGAAGTGAGAGAGAAAGAAAGTACACTTAATATGTAGGCAGGTGTCTCAGCACTTTCTTTTTTGTATGTGAAGCCCATTATCTCCAGTGATAATTTTGTTGACAGCACCCACAAATATACTCGGAGCAAGATTTTATAAAATAGATCCAGAATCGTATGACTAAGAGACCCAGCTGACCCGTGTCAGCCTCAGATAGTTGCTACATTTTCTGTTTTAAAGACTCAAACAAAACTTTTCACATTCTTCTTTGGGGAAAAAAAAAATTACATTTGAAGTCCTTTTTCACCCAAACACATTTTGAGATAAGAGCTCACAAGTCTTGACATTATTTCATTTTGTTATGCGCATCTGTCAAGGAACCAAGATATGATACAGCTACTAAAAACTGATGATCGTGGAACAGAGAAACTTGACAGCATTTCATTTCCTTTATGTTCTGATTATACGTTTATCAGAAAACCTGTATCTCTTCTAGTTCAGCTAGAAATTGCAAGAATTCAGGAACTCAAAGGCTTGGCAAAGAACTGTCCTATTATTTGGTATCATCTTACATTTTAGAGAAGTTGCTTGGTGGAGTCATTGTTAAAGCTTTTGCTTCTCTTTTCATTATTGTGGGCCACTATCCACAGACCACATTTCTATAGGCCCTATAACTGCTTTGCCGCACAAATTAAACGCCGGGATGTTTCATACATGTACGCCAGCATTTCAATGCTTGTCAATCAGAGTTTATAAAATATAGGGATTACAACTTGATATTAACATCCAAATCTATTGTGCTCATTTTATGTGTGAAAATGAGAAACCCTCGTGCAGACGCTAGATTTCCCAGCCTCTTTGTCACCCTGTTTTTAATTTATCTCCAGGTTTTGAGTCAGTGAAATGATTCTGCTTATCAATTTAATACAGAGATAAAACATATCTATGAATCAGAGTGATCGGAACTAAAATGGATCTACAGGTTGTTTGGCATTTAACCCAGCCCTGCTGAGGGTTCTAGTGGGGCTAATTCCTCTTTCAGTAGATTCATCCCTGTTCTTAAATTGTGCCTCAGTGAGAGATATGATCTGCTTCACATGAAGAAGTGGACACAGAAGTGCATTGTTTCAGGGAGGAGGACTTTAAAATTTTGAAACATTCTTTTTATGCTTGCCTTTTTTTTTTTCTTTTTCTTTTTTTTTTTTGCAGGTATACTTCAAAAGAAATTATCCACATATTGGTCACACTGACCATATGGTTACAAACACTTCCAATGGACAGCCCTCAACCTTAACTATTTTCGAGACAGCACTGTGAATCCAACCAAGACGTCAAGTCTGTTCCGAAGGTGTTTTCTGCTAGTTTTTGGACTATGTAAACCACATTGTAATTTTTTTTACTTTGGCAACAAATATTTATACATACAAGATCCCTGTTCATTTGTGAATATTTCTCCCAACTTATCCAGTGATCTCCAGCTCTAACAAAATGGTTTACTTTTATTTAAATGTCAATAGTTGTTTTCTAAAATCCAAATCAGAGATGCAGGCCACCAGTTAAATGCTGTCTATCAGATTTTGTGCCTTAAGAAACTACAGAGTCAAAGCTCATTTTTAAAGGAGTAGGACAAAGTTGTCACATGTTTTTGTTGTTGTTTTTACTGCCCCCAAAATTACATGTTAATTTCCATTTATATCAGGGATTCTATTTACTTGAAGACTGTGAAGTTGCCATTTTGTCTCATTGTTTTCTTTGACATAACTAGGATCCATTATTTCCTCTGAAGGCTTCTTGTGAGAAAATAGTACAGTTAAAACCAATAGGAACAACAAAAAGAAAAAGTTTGCGACATAGTAGTAGGGAGTATGTAACCCTTACTCCCCACCAAAAAAAAAAAAAAAAAAAAAAAAAGGATATATGGTTAAAGGATAAAAGGACAATATTTTATCATATGTTCTAAAAGAGAAGGAAGAGAAAATATTACTTTCTCAAAATGGAGGCCCTTAAAGGTGCTTTGATACTGAAGGACACAAATGTGACCGTCCATCCTCCTTTAGAGTTGCATGACTTGGACATGGTAACTGTTGCAGTTTTAGACTCAGCATCGTGACACTTCCCAAGAAGGCCAAACCTCTAACCAACATTCCTGAAATACGTGGCATCATTCTTTTTTGGATTTCTCATTTATGGAAGGCTAACCCTCTGTTGACTGTAAGCCTTTTGGTTTAGGCTTTATTGAAATCCTTTCTAAATTGCATGAATAGGCTCTGCTAACATGATGAGACAAACTGAAAACTGTTGCAAGCATTGACTATAATTATGCAGTATGTTCTCAGGATGCATCCAGGGCTTCATTTTCATGAGCCTGTCCAGGTTAGTTTACTTCTGACCACTAATAGCATTGTCATTTGGGCTTTCTGTTGAATGAATCAACAAACCACAATACTTCCTGGGACCTGTTGTACTTTATTTGAACTGTGGGTCTTTAATTTTTCTTGATGGTGGTGGCTGTAACATGTTGAGTTCAGTTTACTAAAGGTTTTACTATTATGGTTTGAAGTGGAGTCTCATGATCTCTCAGAATAAGGTGTCACGTCCCTGAAATTGCATTTATGTATATAGACATGCACACGTGTGCATGTTTGTATACATATATGTGTCCTTCATATAGCAAGTTTTTTGACTCATCAGCAGAGAGCAACAGATGTTTTATTGAGTGAAGCCTTAAAAAGCACACACACAGCTAACTACCAAAATACATTGACTGTAGTAGCTGTTCAACTCCTAGTACTTAGAAATAAATGTATGGTTAATGTTCAGTCCAATAAACCACACACAGTAAATGTTTATTAATAGTCATGGTTCGTATTTTAGGTGACTGAAATTACAACGGTGATCATAATGAGGTTTGTTAAAACGTTAGCTATATTCAAAATGTCTATATGTTTATTTGGACTTTTGAGGTTAAAGACAGTCATATAAACATCCTGTTTCTGTTTTAATGTTGTCATAGAATTTTTTAATGAAACTAAATTCAGTTGAAATAAATGATAGTTTTCATCTCCATTCAGAGATCTGTATTTCTGTGCTTCGAGGGATTCCTGACTCATGTTCTTGCTGATGAATGCCAATGAGTTTTCCTGAGATCGAAAAATATGGGATCAAAGGATACCTTCTATCATCAACCGGTTCTCTTGGCGAATTAGGTGTACCAAATATTCTAACAGGTAGATTTCAGTGGGTTTCAGACAGTTTGAAGCAGTTGCTATTTAAACAAGTCCATCTGTTGCTGTTTAAACAAGTCCTTCCTTTTAGGAAGAAAGAGTATTAGCTTATGCCTCAGGCTTGAGCAGTATTAAATGGTTGAGGTTTTTGCTTTTGGTTTTGGTTTTGAAGATGACTTTGTCCAAAACTAACAAGAAATGTCTATTGCTGTTACACTGAAATCACTATTAAATAATGATTCTCGAAGTGTGGTCCCTGGACCAGCAGCATAGCGCATCACCTGGGAACTCATTAGAAATGCACATTTTTGTGCCTCACCCCAGATCTACTAAATCAGAAACTCTGGTGGTGGGGACCAGGAATGTGTGTTTCAACAAGCCCTAAGGTGATTTTTTTTTAAGGGGCCATACTAATCTTCTCTGTATCATTACAATTTTAGTATATGTGCTACTGAAGCGAGCAACCTAAGTGTGATTCTGATGCAGGCTAAAGTCTGAGAACCAGTACGATAAACTATAAAGAACTCTTAAAACTCATTAAGAAAAACACAGAAAGCCCAATTAGAAAAATGGATAAGAGATGTGAATGGGTATTTCACAAAAGAGAATATCCAAATGGCCTCCCAAAGTGATGGAATTACAAGCGTGAGCCACCATGCCCAGCCTGGTATAGAGATTTCTCAAAAAACAAACCTAAAAATAGATGTCCCTTATGGCTGGGTGCAGTGGCTCACACCTGTAATCTGAGCTCTTTGGGAGGCTGAGGCAGGCGGATCACCTGAGGTCAAGAGTTCGAGACCAGCCTGGCCAATATGGTGAAACCCCATCCCTACTAAAAATATAAAAATTAGCCATACATTGTGACTCATGCCTGTAATCCCAGCTACTCGGCAGGCTGAGGCAGGAGAATTGCTTGAACCCGAGAGACAGAGGCTGCAGTGAGCCGAGGTCACGCCACTGCACTTCAGCCTGGGTAACAGAGTGAGACTCTGTCCCAAAAAAAAAAAAAAAAAAAAAATTGGATGTACCATACAAACCAGCAACCCCACTAACTGTGTATTTACCCAAAGGAAAAGAAATACATATATTTCTTTCATCAGTATATCAAAGGGATAGCTGCATTCTCGTGTTTATCATAGCACTATTCACAATAGCAAAAATACAGCATCAACCTAAGCGTCCATCAACAGATGAAAGAATTTTGTATATGGTGTATATATATATATGTACCATGCAATACTATTCAGCCACAAAAAAAATAATGGAAACATGTCATTTGCAGCAACATGGATGGAACTAGAGGTCATTCTGTTAAGTGAAATAAGGCAGGAACAGAAAGACAAACACCACATGTTCTCTCATACTGGAGCTAAAACATTTAATCTCATGGAAATAGAGAATACAGTGATAGATACCAGAGGCTGGGAAGGGCGGGTGGGTGAGAGAGGGAGGCTGGTTAATGGGTATGAACACAGGTAGAAGAAAGAAGTTCTAATGTTTAATAGCAGCCTAGGGTGACTATAGTTAGCAACAATATATTATATATTTCAAAGTAACTAGAAAAGAGGACTTGAAATGTTACCAGCACATAGAAATGATAAATACTGAAGGTGATAGATACCCTCAAATACCCTGGCTTGATCATTACATATTCTATGCATGTAACAAATACATGTATCCCATAAATATGTAATTTTAAAAATATATACTGTGTATCAATACAAGAAATAATGCTAGATGCTTTTAATAACACTTTAAGTGGTTGATGTCTTGTGAAGAAACGACTTTAATCAATTCAATGATTCAGTGAATTAGATTTATTATTTAGTATTGTTCAATTTAGTGAGTTGAGTTAATGTTAATTTATCAGCTGATTAACTTGTCCTTATGTACTGCAATGAAAATCCGTGTTCTTCTTTCAGAGGGTTTGACTGTGGAGATTTTAGAAGCCCGTCTTCTCAAATCTCAGTATTTGTTTCAAATCCTATTCTCAAAAGATTAATGATGTTCAGAATCGTATGCCCTGAAGTGTGTTAGATTTTGCACCTGAATGAATGTGTAAGTCACTTCCCACAACCAATTCTGTTTTAGAGTGTTTTCAAGCTGTGCCTTTACCTAGAAAACTGTATGACATTCTGGCCACCACAGCTCAAAATAACGTCTTTATAAATCCACAAATGTGATATGCATTACTAATGGACATATTTTACTAAAAGCAAAGAGAGAAATCTTTCACCTGAAATAAAGAAAACTTAAGAATGTTCAACAAGTAATGCACATCCTAAAAGCCATGACTATGCTCAACCCAACTTATTCACCAAATGGTCTAATTCTCAAATCCTCATTCTTTGAAAATTGAGTAAATGTGTGTCAATGAGGCCAGGCACGGTGGCTCAAGCCTGTAATCCCAGCACTTTGGGAGGCCGAGACGGGCGGATCACGAGGTCAGGAGATCGAGACCATCCTGGCTAACACGGTGAAACCCCATCTCTACTAAAAAATACAAAAAAAAAAAAAAAACTAGCCGGGCGAGGTGGTGGGCGCCTGTAGTCCCAGCTACTCGGAGGCTGAGGCAGGAGAATGGCATAAACCCGGGAGGCGGAGGTTGCAGTGAGCTGAGAACCGGCCACTGCACTCCAGCCCGGGCGACAGAGCGAGACTCCGTCTCAAAAAAAAAAAAAAAAAAAAAATGTGTGTCAATGAAATACTTCCATCTTATTTGGTAAATAGTATAGTTATGGACTACATTATTTCCCAAATACAGATTGAAAAACAAGTAGTTTTCCTCAAAAATTGAAACTCATGGTTTGATTTCTACAAAATATGTTATATGTGTTTTAATGGATATGTTGATCCTTATCAAATGGAAGTTTTCAACCCAGAGGGTAACTCATTCACATACAGAGTCCTTGTTTCCACTATTTTATATTTGATTTCAGGATTTAGAAATAAGTGTTATGATTCTGCAGAAGCTAGGCAGGGGTTGGGAAGAAATAAGTCTTATGAATATAACTAATTTTCAAGTAAAAATCCTCCCCAAGCCCTAGAAGCTTCTTTGGTCTGTGCTGCAGTTTGATTATCTGGGATGCAGACTCTGAGATGGAACTTGGTGTTCCGGATGTTGATTACAGAATTATCCTTGGGATTGGGATTAATCTTTGTGTAATCAAGAGGGAAGAAGCAGGATTGGGTGGAGGGAGAAATCAAGCTGGAGTGCTAGCCAGAGAGACCAGCTGACCCCACCAGGAACCCTGGAGCTAAAATGGTCAATGAGGGTCATCTGTGTGCCAATGGCCAAGGCTTTCTTCCTCCACCTTGATTATCATTGCATGTGGGCTGCCCCTAGAAGGGCTGACAGCAGAAGATTGCCCAGCAACTAAACCTCCAGCAGCTGGGACAAGTCCTTGACGGGGGTGATGGGTGGCACATCTCCATGTCCACCACAGTATATGTTCCAGCTGTGGAGGGAGATTATTGGAGTGTTCAGTGGCAGAAGACTCCTGGTGATTGGCATTTCAGTCAAAATGAATTGCCAGTTGACAAGAGATGGCTGATTAAGTGATTGTCTTCAAGAACCTGTGACCTGAAAAAGAGAAGAGAAGGTCCATGTAGGGGAAATATCCTGGTTGTCCTTATTGTCTAAAATCAGCGGTGTTCATTTATTCCAGGAAGTGATCTTAAGAGCAGTCTTCAGATTGGTTAACTCCTATATATGTCTATAATACCCTGAGTACCCCTTATTATAGTGAATCATAGATGGGGTCTGCAGTGTACAGGACTCCTGCTTAGAAGGACCCAGCACTTAGTTTAATGCCCTGTTTTCACCATCTAGATATTATGAATTTTCAAACAAAGGGCCCTGCTTTTTCATTTTGCACTGGGGCCTATAAATTATGTACGCTGCCCTGAGTATTTGTGGTTCTGTTTCCTCTCTAAACCATGAGCTTCTGAGGACTTGGACCATGCCCTGTTCATTTTAAAATCTGCATCTTCTAGCACAATGCCTGTCACATCGTGGGTGCTCATAAATGTTTGTTGAGTGAATGGATAATGGCTGGGAAGAAGCCTTCGTTTAAACTATGATTCTGAGATTTAAAGGGGTATCCTAGGGTAGTAGAAAGATCCCTAGTTTGGGGGTCAGTCACATATATCTGGCTGCCAATTCTGTCTTAGCTACTCCTTAGCAATGTTGGGTGACCAAAGAATATGCTGTCCGCCAGGGCAATAAATTGGGACTGTCCTTGACAAATGGGGATATGGCCACCCTATAGCCATGTAGTCTTGGTTACATGCTTGGATAAGTTTCTGTCTCTATGAACCTCAACTGCTTCATCTGTAAAATGGACATAGTTCTTGAACTTGCACAGTTGCTTTGGTTGGGATGATTGGTGGACCAAGAGCATCCAACAGAACAGAAAGATTAGGACGCAGAAGGAAATGCATTGAGTTTGGATGGTAAGAAGTTCCCCCTCTTCCACTATGAGAGGAGAGTAAGATAAATGTAGATGATGGTAGGTTTGTAAACTGTAGAACGTGTATTTCAGAGGATCCTCACCATGGTCTAGACCGAACTGTTCTTACTTTACATAGAGTTAAAATGAAACAAGCACACGTGAGAAGGAGCCCAAGCTCTGGCGTCTATCGTCCTGGATCCGGATGCTGGCTCCTCTGTGCAGTGGCTGCCTGGGTTTGGATCCAAGTTCTACTACCTATTAATTATTGGCCCTTGGGTTGGGAAGCACACTATGCTTCCATTTGTTTTTCTGTAAAATTGAGATGGGGTAGTACTTTTCTCAGAGGGCTGTTGGGAAGATGAAATATGAAGGACATACTCCACAACAGTGCCACTCAAAGCATCATGGTCTGCGGGCTAGTGCCAGGCCACGAACTGTTCATAACCTCAGGCCACAATAAGTACAGGAATTTCAGGAAAGCTGTTAGAAACCTTTATAGGCTTTTGACTTTGTCATGACATCCAAACTCATGATTTGGGGCCTCCTTGTAGAGCAGCCAAGAGTTTGTTGAACTTGGATAATGAGGCATGTGTGGTGTGAGTAGCACATTAGCCATGTACAGTAGAACCACTTATTAGTTTGCAATGGATTGAAAAGTTAAAATAATTAAATAAAACCTATTCTTAACCCCAGATAATTGAGAAGCACCATTTTAGAACAATGCCTAGTGTGCAATTAGCTCTCAATAAACACAAGCCTCTTTATTAATTAGGGAAAAATCATACCATGACTTTTGTGTTTAAAATTGGGCTACGTAGACTTTCAAAATGCTCTACTGTATATTAGCAATATTTTAAAGCAGCATTAAAAGCTTAAATCCTGCTCATGTTAATTAGGGATGTGTCAAGTCTAAAAGTATTTTAAAAACAAAATGATGCTATGCATATGTTTATGCCAAGTCTATTCTTGAATTAACAGCATGATCTTGCTGTTGAAGGCAATAGCTGGGTACACATCAGGCCATTTGTAAAAGTAGGGAACATGGGGGCGGCTGTGGTGGCTCATGCCTGTAATCCCATCACTTTGGGAGACTGAGGCAGGCAGATCACCTGAGGTCGGGAGTTCGAGACCAGCCTGACCAATATGGAGAAACCCCGTCTCTACTAAAAATACAAAATTAGCCAGGCATGGTGTCCTGAGCCTGTCATCCCAGCTACATGGGAGGCTGAGGCAGGAGAATTGTTTGAACCTGGGAGGCGGAGATTGCAGTGAGCCAAGATCGCGCCACTGCACTCCAGCCTGGGCAACAAGAGCAAAACTCCGTCTCAAAAAAAAAAAAAAAATGGCGGTGGGGGAAACACCAGTTGATATACAGGGTGTCGACTTTCCTTTAAAAACAGAAAGAGCCGGGCGCGGTGGCTCAAGCCTGTAATCCCAGGACTTTGGGAGGCCGAGACGGGTGGATCACGAGGTCAGGAGATCGAGACCATCCTGGTTAACACGGTGAAACCCCGTCTCTACTAAAAATACAAAAAAACTAGCCGGGCGAAGTGGCGGGCGCCTGTAGTCCCAGCTACTCGGGAGGCTGAGGCAGGAGAATGGCATAAACCCGGGAGGCGGAGCTTGCAGTGAGCTGAGATCTGGCCACTGCACTCCAGCCCCCGCGACAGAGTGAGACTCTGCCTCAAATAAATAAATAAATAAATAAATAAATAAAAATAAAAATAAAAACAGAAAGAATGTGGGTTAACTGAGGTTTTGCTTTTTAAACTTAATGTTCTAAAAAAAAAACCTCATCTTTTCAAAAATAAAGCAGCAGTGTAGGTTGAAAGCTGAGAGAAACATGTTTATTTGAATTTAGAACTAAAAAATAACAGAAGAATAACACACCCTGGCCCTAAATGACCTTCACTTACACTCCAGTTTATCTCACTTACCACAGTGGGGGTCCACATCGGGATGATATGGTTTTTCAAGAAGGACCAAGATAAAAACTTAGATAAACTACGAATACTTTACAGAAAGCTTACATTGGAAAGTTCTGGCTAAATTCAGTAGTTTGCTCAGCAACCATGCGCATAAAACAACCAATGCACAATTATCCGTAGCAATAGATGGAAAGCCTTGGGTGTTGCAAAACGGCGTTTGATCCAAAAGTTACTCATATTTGACTTTGGAGGGCATTATGAGAAACCTTTGAAAATAAAGTTTTGCAGACTACTTAGAAAAAGTCAAAATGAGTCACGGCCGGGTGCAGGGACTCACATCTGTTTTCCCCGCACTTTGGGAGGCTGAGGTGGGCGGATCATCTGAGGTCAAGAGTTCGAGACCAGCCTGGCCAATATGGTAAAACCCCGTCTCTACTAAAAATACAAAACTTAGCCAGGTGTGGTAGCACACACCTGTAATCCCAGCTACCACTCCTACTCTGGAGGCTGAGGTGGGACAATCGCTTGAACCCAGGAGGCAGAGGTTACAGTGAGCCAAGACTGTGCCACTGCACTCCAGTCTGGGCGACAGAGCAAGACTGTCTAAAAAAAATAAAACAAATAAAATGAGTCTCTGTGAAACAGTTTATATCACATTATTTTCAGTAAAAAGAAGAATCAACAGAGGATTGAGGTGGAGGTTTTTTGGTGTTTTGTTTTGTTTTGTTTTGTTTTCAAGACAGGGTCTCTCTTTCCCCGGCTGGAATGCAGTGGCACAATCATGGCTTACTGTAGCCTCAACTTCCTGGGTCGGGTGATCACTCCACCTCTGCCTCCTGAGTAGCTGGGACTACATGCACATGCTACCATGCCTGGCTAATTTTATTTTTACATGTTTTGTCGAGACAGGGTCTCACTATGTTGCCCAGGCTGGTCTCAAACTCCTGGGATCAAGCGATCCTCCCCTCTCAGCCTCCCAAAGTGCTAAGATTACAAGCATGAGCCACTGCACCTGGCCTAGACTGAAGATTTTTAAATTCCATTTTATAACATAATTCATTAAAAATAACCCATGAGTTCATACTGATTCGAATAAGACAGATGAAGATAGATAGGTAGGTAGGCAGGTAGATAAGATGATAGGATGAGATAAGATAGATGATAATTAGGTAGATAGGTAGATATATAGCTAAGTAAATGAATGGATAGACGGACAAATGGAAAGGACAGGTCTTTTAGAATGTCAACTAATAAATGTAGAAGGATTGACAGAAAAAGCACCATGCAGAAGCCATCATTGTCATAAATAATTCAGACAAAATTCAACATTGGCTCCTAAATGAATATAGGGTGGACGTTTGGGTGGGAACAAAGTATTTGCATGGACAGAAAGTGTCTTCTTGTATTAATTAAAAAGGGAGGAATTGTATCTTTACAGTAGAAGAATCTGGCAGACATCACCCTAACCAGGTGACCAGAGTTAACATTAATAGGACCAGTAGACACCCTTGTCTCTTGACGTGTAAGGCAAGGACAAGGATGCCACTTCTGTGTTCTTTCTTTCTGGCCCCACCCCCCAAAAAAGCCAAACCTGGATCAAATCAACAGAAAAGCCCAAATTGAGGGCACTCTATAAAACAACTCGCCTGTACTCTTTGAAAATGACAATGACCATTAAAGGTTTAGTGTTTCAGATTAAATGGAAACTTAAAAGACATGACAATTAAATGCGTTGTGTGATCCTGGATCCAAAAGCATGCAATAAGGATACTACTGAAACAATTAGTGAAATCTGAATAAGAACTGTGTAGTTGATCATAAGTTGTATCAATGTTAAATTTCCTGAATTTACTCGTTCTACTATGTAAGTGAAAGTCCTTATTCTTAGGAAATACACGTTGAGGTATTTAGGGTAGAAGGGCTATGATGTCTGCAACTTGGTTTCAAATAGTTCAGCAAAAATGATTTTATATATATATATGTATACATGCACACACATCATATATACATACACACATATATAACAATACACACATTATAAACACATATATACATATAATTTATATATGATCCTGGATCAGAAAACTACCATCTATTTATCTGAGAGCAAATGTAGGAAAAAATGCTGAGTGAACCTAAATGCAAACTCCACAGGAATTTACTGTATTATTACTGCAACTTTTGTATAGATTTAAAAGTTTTCTCAAAATAAAAAGTTAAAGACAAACATTAGTCTGCCACAGCTCAGCCCACAGACTAAAGAATCCACATCTAGATAAGCAAGAGTTGACTATATGTGGTGTTAAAAAAATCATCAGACAAGTTTTAACTTTGTGAGTATGGTTTGCACAGCTCCCTCCAAGCTGAAGGGCTTGAATCTAGCTTTAGGCAAAAGCACAGAAATATGCATACTTCTGTGGAGAATGCATGTGGAGTCAAGTGTTGTGCAGAACCTGGACACAGAATGCAGGTAGATCCATGTGGCCACTCCCTTCAACAACAATGGAGTGAATGATACAATCCTGGAAATCTGGCTCATCAGTGATTCTGCATTTGACATTACTATGCTTTGAAAAATCACATGATGCCATATCTTGCCTAGATGGACAAAAAAATTTCATTAACAGAAGGGATCTGGATGATGCTACCCTAGCGATAACAGAGCAGTTAGGAGTAGATGCCTTGTGTCTCCACTAACAGTTGAAGGGCAAAGCGCTGCCTCTTGCCGCTCAGCAGAAGCCATGTGGATGATCCCAAACTCTGTCTTTTGGTAGAAATTCATTTTATACAGGAGGCTCTCTTTTTTCCATGATAAGATGTTTCCACCTGGCATTGTGCCAGTCAAGTTTATTCTGGTGTGCACTTTCCTAATATGAAAAATCAGCTAACTCCTTTTCATCAGTTTTCTTAAAGACCTGGTTTAACTCATCTGACTCTGCCAGTAGTGAACTTTTTAAGAAAGTAACATCATAGTTGCTACCTTTTTGGCACGGTCTCACTCTTGCCCGGGCTGGAATGCAGTGGTGCAATAATGGCCCACTGCAACCTTGACCTCCGGGACTCAAGCGATCCTCCTGCCTCAGCCTCCCAAGTAGCTGGGATTATAGGCACTTGCCACCACCATGCCCCCTAATTTTTTTTTCTTTAGAGACAGGGTCCTACGATTATTTTCCAGGCTTGTGCCAAACTCCTGGGCTCCAGCCATCCTCCTGCCTCGGCCTCCCAAAGTGCTGGGATTATAGGCGTGAGCCACTGCACCTGACATTGTTGCTACTTGTAAATGTAGTAACCAAGCATATAAGCAACCAGGTGAAGGATATTGACTCTACACTTCCTAACCTCCAAATAGAAACAGTTTCAAAAAAAAAAAAAAAAAAAAAAAATCACCTTGAGAAATGGGGGATGTCTGATTTGACAAAACAGAAGTTAACATTTCTGGTCATTTTAAAGTTCTACTGAAATCTGCAAATTTCATTTGCTAAATATATTTTGTTTTTCTTTGTTGTTTTATAGCGAATACAGTGAAAATAAGGGAACACTGTATTCTCCAATTTGCAAGGGTTCTTGCCAATGGGCACTATTCACTATTAGCAAGAATACAGCAGAACAATCACTGTCAAACATGCTGGTAAAAGTTTGAATGATACAAATTTTCTGAAGTTTGGTACATATGTCAAGGTTCTTAAAATGTTCCTATATTTTGGCTCAAAAATTTATCTTCCAGGGATCTACCCTATGGATATAAATACCAACAAAAATATACATTAACAGATGTTTTTACAATATGATTTATAATATCAAAAATGGAAACAAGCTAAATTCCACAGTCAAAATTTGCTGTGTTCATGCAATAAAGTATTAAATAGCCAATAAAACAATCTTTCCAAAGATAATGTAATGATGTGGGGTGATATGGTTTAGCTCTGTGTTCCCACCCAAATCTTACCTCCAATTGTAATCCCCATAATCCCAATGTGTTGAGGGAGGAACCAGGTGGAAGTGATGATTGGATCATGGGGGCGGTTTCCCACCCACATCTCATCTCGAATTGCAATCACCATAATCACCATTGTCCACGGAGGAACCAGGTGGAAGTGATGATTGGATCATGCGGGCGGTTTACTCCACGTGTTCTCGTGATAGTGAGTGAGTTCTCACGAGAGCTGATGGTTTTGTAAGGCAGTTTTCCCTGTTCTTGCTCGCTGTCTCTCGCCGGCCGCCATGATTGCAGATTTCCTGAGGCCCCTCCAGTGGTACGAAACTGTGAGTCAATTAAAGCTCTTTCCTTTATAAATTACGCAGGCTTGGGTATTTCTTTATAACAGTGTGAAATGAACAAATACATGAGGTAAGTAAATACCGTTTTTTAATATTAAGAAAAACTACCAAAAATTATATTTTATAAGCACGTTTGTATCTTTAAAATTCTGAAATTAATAATCAAAATGTGAATAGTTATTTCTGAGTAATGTGATTGTCACTGATTTTTATTTTTGTAAGTTTTTAAAATTTTCCAAGTTGTCTATAATGAGCATGAGTTAATTATAAGGTCCTGAAGTTAAGTATGGAGAAGTTACAGTGCCTCTTTCAGTTAGAATGAACTTGTAAATTTAAATTGTATTTATGAATGATGCCTTACCTATCCACAGAGAAGCTCCTAGCTTCAGTATCTTTACTGCAGACACTCTCTTAGCATGTGAGTTGAATGGTTGTTCAGAAAAGTTTGGTATCATGGTTTGAACGATCTTTTCATTGTTCCTGTTCTCTAGCAATATCTGGCAAATCTCAATGTATTCCCATTAAAAAGACAGGCCATGTGCAAACTGGATTTAGTCAGGCACTCTACATACAAAAACCATTTTTGAATGGCACTTTTAGGGCAAATAATTATTTCTAAACCTTTGAAATATTGTAAAATAAATACATAAATATCACTGCCAAAGAGTTAGCAGTGTTGAACACAACCTACTTTGTGTCAGTGCAACTTCTAAAGTGCTGCAATAAAGGTCTACTCTAGATCAGATCTGGTTTTTACTAAAATTATGGCTCCTAAATTGCACCGTGGGTCTAGATTTGCTGCCACATGTTTTTTTGGGAGGTACCTGAAATCAGTTATCAGGCAATGAGAAATGGTTAGGCACATTTTTCTGAGACACTTGGTGTTTCCCCAGATTGTAATGATGTTCGAGCTTCTGATTTACATGTGTAGGTGCAGAAATGCAGATGATAATTAGGAACCTGAAACAATAACTCATTTTGGTGGAATTTTGACTTCCAAGTCTTTCTTAAGCGCCTGCAGGGTGAGGACTGGTAGGTAGACTATCAACAAGCCAGCCCAGCCTCCGAGCTACCAGTCCATGGAGGAGGACTGGTGAGTTGTTTGTAGGTAGCTTTTTGTTCTCTCTCCCACCCCTAGAACATGACTCCAGCTTAATAGATTTCCTGACTACTGGTTTTTGGAATGAAGATAGCATTTTTGAGAACAAGTTCTGTATTGTGGTAATGAATACATGATTAATATCACTGTTGATTTTGTCAGTGCCAGGAGCCTCTTCTTAAAGGCTAGGCTTTTGATTAGGTAGCTGCCCAGGTATTGTGCTTTAAGGAGCCCTAGGAAAATCCTTGATGCAAAATATGTTCCCTATTGACGCTTGGCGGGGCATCGTTTGTAATTTATTCATGCAGATATCTTGTGCTCTTTTCTTGAGGTCCTCTTAAAAAGAAGATACTGCATTTTTATAAACATGCATAACATGAAGTCACCAACACTTCACTGAGAGTCAGTTTATCAATTGCTTTCTCCCTAACAGAAGAAGCAATGATACCATACATGGTTTGGGGGAGTGGGTGTTTTTGATCTCTTTGGAAGGGAAGAACTCATCCTTGGTAAACATGACAGAATCTTCATCAGTAAAGATATTTCAGCAATCAGGTTGCATAATAATATCAAGTCATAATAAGTAAATCTCCCAAATCCTGAAAAAAGGCAAACAATAGGTAACACATTGAATTTGTCTTTTAACCATTCAACTTTGTGCAACCAGATACACAAATTTGAACACCATCCACCTGCCAGTTTTGCTTAGTAAGCCAAATTATCCCTGAAGTCCTCTATGGGTAAGAGTTGGTTGAGGGATCTTGGAAGATTTGACTTGGAGTTCATCATTTCTGGGAGAAGGAAGTTGAAGAAGCAGACCTGCTTGGTAAAGAGAACTTTAACCTGCTTAAGTGGCAGAGGGAGTTTTTGAGGGCAGCCAGGTCTCATTCCTCAGAGCCTGGCTAAACATGGTGTCTGGACCATAATGGAAGAATAATCAGTGTTGGTTGAAAAAATGAATGGCTTTCATACTGAGTGTTAGCTGAACAAGTTGAATTCTGTTTGTTCTTAGTGTTAATCCTTGTTTCAGGCAAACAAATGTCACTGACATCTCAACATCAAAAAATTCAGGTGTAGTTTAAACTTTTAGACAACTGATTAGAGACTATGCATTTATGTCCAAGTGTGCTGATTTTTTTCTCTGCGTTTTCTCTGCTTTAATGTAGAAAGTATCTACTATAGGTAGGGCCCACTCCTATTTTCTGGCCCAAGGCAAGAGCAGGAATGGAGCCCCACACATCACATGTCTAAATAAACTATAAGTAAAACTATAAACCAAGCTAACAAAGTGTTAAATAAAATATGTGTTAGCTTCCCACCTTGACAGTCCTTCCTAATTGCCTGGCTCAAATTGAATTTAGAATTCTTGGACTCTGAGTTTTGTGCTGAACTATGGAGGCATGGGAAGAACTGTCCATGCCCACAGCCCCCACGTGGAAGGGCCTCATGTGTGCGAGTAAAGACATCCAGAAGGCACAAGCAATTGTGCCACCCCTCCCTAGGCTCACTAATGAACCCTCTCAGGCCCAGAACTACTCACACTGGGTGTGTTGCCTGATGCTGTCGCTCTTTCGGGGATGGACTCAGGCAACAGGCCCACACAGGTTCTTGAAGTGGGCTGAGGCCTTTGTGCAGGCCATTCTGGGATCCTTGCTACACTAAATAGTCTAAATCATTGCTTCTTTAATTGCATATAACCCACCTGGAAATCTTACCAAAATGCTGTAAATCTGGGTCAGGGCATTTCCAGCAAGCTCCCGGGTGATACTGATGCTGCTGGTTCGTGGACCTCACTTTTGGTAGCAAGCGCCTAGAAGGAATGGGCTTTAGCTGGATTTGCTCTCCAGGCGCTCAGACCCCATGGGGACCAAAAGGTCCGGGGAGAGCTATAAGGGCATCCTCTACACTGTGGGTCCCAGGGCAGAGGCCTCTTTCCACTTCTTTGCTCACATCCCCATTGCATCAGTGCACTCTGTTCCCACACTGCTGAGCCCTGGTCCTCCCTACCACTCTGCCACCGCCAAGCTTTGATCTCCCACTCACTCTCCCTAAGTCAGGTTTCTCTTGGCTCCTTTCTCTGCCTTCTCCCCCCTCCTTCCCCCACTTTTCTCTTACACCAGAAAGCAAATGTAAAATAGCATTTCAAAAATATTAAAAATGAATGCTGATGAAACCATGTTTGTGTTTTCTTGGACTGTTGGCAAGCAGTAACTATACTTGCAGACACTGCCTCTCCTAGGCCTTGCTGTTTGTGAACAAAATCGTATCTGCTCACCCATGAGCCAGAATCAGGATTTCCAAACACAAATGTTTGCTGGATTCAGGCAGACTGGGTTTTTCTCCCATATTTTTATTTTGACAAGGTTATTAGGAAAGCTGTTATTTCATTATCTAAAGGAATCAAATCAGCTGCTAAAAATAAACCCTGCAAGTTTTTATTACCAGTGGGAAATGCCTCTCCCCTCCCTGCCTGTTTCTGTGATGAAGCTTAATCCTTCAACTTGTGTTCAAGTATTTGCACTGCTTTTGAGTTCTTTTCTTCTTTCCAAGGCTGCTTTTCACTATTGGCCTGAGTTATTTGAACAGGTGGCTTTGCACAACCTACGCTAATGTGAGGCTTTTGTCTGCTTTCAGATTGCACAGGGAGCCATTTCAGGGACAAACGTGTCTTTCTTGCTAAACTATTCACACCTGTCTGGATAACCAGCCTTTGCAGAACTAAAATACCATGCCAGAGAGGGCTTGCTCTCCAAGGGGGTGCATGCTCAGCAAGGAAAAGATACTGCACATGTCTTTTTTTCTCGGGCATATGATAAGCAGCCCCAAGGGGATTGTTCTGTGGCATGCGGCCCAGTGTCCCCTGGTTCCGTGGGAAGTGAGTGGTCATTGAAGCTCCCCACTGGGAAGGTCAGGGGCTGGGTGCACGTGGACGTGCGAGGCTTCCGGGGGACTTGGCCAGGCCACAGTCACCGGTCTGACTGGTTCCCCGACCCTCTGTCCCAGGACACTTTCGGCGGGAGCATCGGTCCCGGGCCGGGCGGGAAGCAGAGTACGCGGCCTCTGCCACAAAGCTGGGCCTGGCGCGGCATCCCAGGCGGGCGCCCCCAGATGCTTGGCGCGCGCGCGCTCCCTGGCCACGGATCACAGGCGCCCGCCCTCCGCCACGGCGGGCCCGGGAGCTCGCCTGTCCCCTGGAACGCGATCACAGGCTGGGGCCCCGCGGGCAGGGAGGGGCGCGGGCCCCACCCGTGGGGAGAGCGCTCGCTTGCTGGCTAGTTCCCACGGGGAGGTCGGGGCTTCTCCCACCTCTCTTGCGGGGATGTGCTCTGCCGGTGGGAAGGGGCGCGGAGAGGAGAGTACAGCGGGGGCCAAGGTGCTTCGGAGTGGCGGTGTGGACACAGCCAGGCACGGACACGTGGTAGCCATCGGGTCTAAAGTCCTGACCAGGGACGTGCCGTGGGTGGGATTTATTTTTTTCTTTCTTTTTTTTTGCATCTGCACCCTGTTAGTTCACGGATAGCAAGAAAAGAAAATGAAGCGTACAGAGAATAGGCGGCAAGGCACGCCTGGATAGAGCTTAAAGGGATCCGGTCCTCCCACAAAAGTGGGCCTGATGCTGCCAGCTTCCCTCCTGGCCGCCACGCCCCACTTGTGTGGTTCGTGGGCTCCTGAGTGCCTTCCCTACACACACACACAATATCACAGGTAACATTTTGGGACTCTGGGCGCTGCAAGGAAGGTGGACGGATCACTCATTTACCTATCATGATGGTCCATCCCTTATCTCTACAGGAGGCCAAGGGAGATTGGCAGCTGGTTCCCATCTAGTGGACAAAAGCCACAAAGAACTGGAGATCGAAGCATCCCCTCCATAGATATGCTCACCAGGCATCACCTGTAGACTAAACCAACTGGAATGTCTAGAAAACATGTAGTGTTTTTCAAACTCACGTAGGAAATGGGATTCATAGAATACAGTTTCACTTTGAAGTATTAATGAATTCAGGGTGGCTCTCCTCCAGGGGCATTTGCCCTATTAATAAAGCCCAGTGGTACAGGCATCCTGGTGCTAGTAGAGGGAACTGTGTCTGCCTTTCCAACACTAATCCACCACCCCTTGCTCTCACAACCAGTGGCTGCTACTTGTCTTGAATGGGCTGAGGCCAGTGGTTCACAAATCTGGCTGCACATTAGAATCAGCTGGAAGCTTCAAGAAATTCGGGTCCAGCCACTCCTATACCTGTTGACATGGGATCTCTGGAATAAGGGGTGATTCTGATCACAGAGTTGAGAACTACTGACCCAAATCATCAGGAATATCATCTCCTTGCTCAGAGAGGAGCAGTAGAGGCCCAAGCCAGACAGCACATGGGAAGAAAGGGAATGGCAGGGAGGGCATATTAGAAAGGAGGAAGAACACAGCAAAAACCCAGAAATAGACAATGCACTGTTAAGGAACAGAGGGTTCATGATGGAAGGCGGCAGATGAGGCTAGCAGACAGAATTAAGAATTTTTGTTAAGAATTCTAACTGGCACAACATGCAACTTTAACAGGGGCAGAGATCAAGCGAAAGGTTTAACTTTTAAACCTAAAATTGACATGATCAGACTTGGTTTTTAGAAAGATAATGTTGGCATGTATGGAGAATGGATCTAAATGGGGAGAGATGGGGGCAATGGGCATGGGGACAAAATTCTGTAGGACTAGGGAGTTACAGACATTCCAAAACCAGGACTGCCATGTCAATTGGACAAATACGGTCTTGGTGTAGAATTATATTATTTTAGCCTTTCATAGTGGCTGGTGACAAATTCTAAGGAGGAGAGACAAAAAAGGGGAGAAAATGGCCGGGCACAGTGGCTGACGTCTGTAATCCCAGCACTTTGGGAGGCCGAGGCAGGTGGATCATCGAGACCAGCCTGACCAACATGTGGAAAGAAACCCCGTCTCTACTAAAAATACAAAATTAGCCTGGGTGTGGTGGTGCATGCCTGCAATCCCAGCTACTCGGGAGGCTAAGGCAGGAGAATCACTTGCACCCAGGAGGCGGAGGTTGCAGTGAGCCGAGATCGTGCCATTGCCCTCCAATGTGGGCAACGAGCGAAACTCCGTCTCAAAAAAAAAAAAGAGAGAAAATAAGTTATTTTTTTTTAGGTGCTAAGTTTTTCATGCATTCTCCAAATGTTTTTAACCATAGAACACTAAAAATTATAACGTATTGACAGAACATTATCAGGAGCTCTTAATCATGTGCATGTGGGTTAAGGAGAGAATAAAAATGTTATCAGATTAAATGCATGGAATTATCAAAATTTTATCAAATGTACTTATTTAAAAGTGAGTTTATTAAGGTATGTGTTATATAAAATGAAATTCACCAACTTTTAATATTCAGGTTGTTAAGTTTTGCAATGTATGCAATTATGTACCACCATCATAATCAAGATGTTCAACAGTTCTATCACTACCAAAAGTTACCTTGTTCCTCTTTGCAGTCAGTCCATTTCTACTTCTAGCCTTTGGTAATTGATCAGGTTTCTATCCCTATAATGTTGCCTTTCTCAGGATATCAGATAAATGGAATTATACAGTTCATAGTCTTTTGAGTCTGGCTTCTCTCCCTTAGCAAAGTGCTTTTGAAATGCACCCACGTTGTTGCACTTATCAGTAGTTGGTTCCTGTTTATGACCAAGTGGGATTCCACTGTATGGTCTTATCACAAATTGTTTATCCATTTATTGGTTGGTGGATATTTAGGTTGGGCTGAAGATAGGTCTGTATCCTAATCCATAGAATCTGTGAATATTTCCTGAACATTGAAAAAGGTGTGACTGTCAAAGGTCTTAAGAGGAAAGGTCTTAAGAGGAAGAACTTATCCTGGATTATCTAGGTGGATCCTAAATGCCATTACATGTCTGGGTGGACCCTAAATTCCATTACATGTATCTTTATAACAGAGAGGCAGAGAGAGATTAGAGACAGACACAAGGAAGGGAGGTAATATGAAGACGGGGCAAAGATAGATGCAGTCACAAGCCAAGGAAAGCCAACAGCCACCGAAGCTGGAGGAAGCAAGGAGTTATTCTCCCCCTCAAGCCTCTACAAGAAGCAGGGCCCTGCCTGTACTTTAATTTTGAACTTCTGGCCTCGAGAACTGTAGAATAAATGTGGTATTTTAAGCAATTCATGAGAACTCTAGTTTCTTATCAGCTCTAGTCTTCTCAGCTCTTGTTATTGTCAGCCATTAGTTTTAGCCATTCTAATGGGTGTGTAGTGGCATCTCATTTGGTTTTAATTTGCATTTCCCTAATGGTTCCTGATGTTGAACATCCTGCCTGTGTTTATTTGTCATGTGAACTATTTATTTTTTATTTTTTGAGATGGAGTCTTGCTCTGCTGCATGGAATTATCAACATTTTATTGATGTACTTATTTAAAAGTGGGTTTATTAAGGCATGTGTTATATAAAATGAAATTCACCAACTTTTAATGGTGGAGCCTAAAAGGCTGGAGTGCAATGGCATGATCTTGGCTCACTGCAACTTCCACATCCCGGGTTCAAGTGATTCTCCTGCCTCATCCTCTTGAGTAGCTGGGACTACAGGCGTGTGCCACCACGCCCAGCTAACTTTTGTATTTTTAGTAGAGACGTGGTTTTGCCATATTGGCTAGGCTGTTCTCGAAATTCTGACCTCAGGTAATTCACCCTCCTCGGCCTCCCAAAGTGCTGGGATTAAAGGTGTGAGCCACCATGACTGGCCAAGGATTTCTTTCTTTTTGATATTTGTACATATTTATCGAATACATGTAAAATTTCATGACATGCATAGAATGTGTAATGATCAAATCAGGAATTTGTATTTAGAGTATTTGTCACCCCAGTATTTGCCATTTCTACATGTTGGGCATATTTCAAGTCCTTTTTTCCCAGCTTTTTAAAAAATACAATGCATCGTTGTTAACTGTAGTAATCTTCTGTGATTAGACCTTATTTTTTCTATTTGTTTGTATGCAATAGCGGACTTCTCTTCATCCCTCTCTCCCACTCACACACCTTTCCTAGTCCCTGATGTCTGTCACTTCACGCTTTACCTCCAGGTGATAATTTTTTTTTAGCCTGTGATATTTGTGCCTGGCCTTGTAGATTTTTTTTTTAGTGAAAGGTCTGTTCAAATCTTTTGCTTAATTTTTGAGTTGTATGTTTATTATTGATAATTTATATGCTTTTGGTTTATGCTTTTTGTTAGGAAACAAACATTGAGTAGGTATTTAGTGAACTCTATCTTACATCTCTATCAAGTATTAGTGTCTGTAACAATGGGACTGAGTCAGAACTTCATATCAGCTGCAACATCAAGTCTATTCATTCATTTTGTTTTTGTTGGCGCACAGAGAGTGTTGTAGCAAAGGGAAGGAGAACACAAATGGCGCGTTTTGCAATATTTGGGTACCCTTGCAATGGGCTGCTCCAAAAATCATTAATTATTTCATCTTGGATAGCTCACCTTCCAGTTTTTCAGGATCCAAGGCTGAAATTATTCATCTTCATTCTGAACTGTTCAACTTTGTGCTTGTTCAGAGCCACAAAGTTGGCTTTTGATTTTAAACTGCCATCTTTCAGATACCTCCATATGGAAAGTTGAGTAGAATACATGTTTTAACATATAATGAATATTGAATACTGCTACAAATATGTGCTGAAATGACAAGCTGGTAGTTATCTAATAGACAGCATACCACCATTAACTGACAAATGCTGCTGGCATATCCACAGGCGCCATGCGGTCACACATCAGGTGACTTTCTGTATTTCTTCCTGGCTTCCCCAGGTGTACACTACCATTTTTAAAAGGAACCTAACTATATTTTAATAAAAACCTCTGTATTAATGTATTTAATATTGATCTGTATTACATATGTAATTTAAAAATATATTTTAGAAGAAGATACAGTAACCCCCCAGTATCCAATGGAAGGACTGGTTTTAGGACCCCTTGTAGATAGCAAAATATGTGGATGCTCAAGTCCCTGATATAAAATGATACAGTATTTGCATATAACCTATACAATCCTCTCATATACTTGAAATCATCTCTAGATTACTTATAAGACCTAATATAATACAATGTAAATGTTTTGTAAATAGTTATACTGAATTTTTTGAATTTTGTATCATTACACTGTATTTTTATTAAATTTTATTGTATTGTTATTGTATTATTTTTATTGCATTTTAAAATATTTTCTATCCAAGGTGGGTTGAAACTGTGGGTGTGGAACACGTGGATACAAAGGGCCCCGCTGTATATCCTTGCATAGAAATTAAGAAAAAAACAGCTGCCTATTAAGGTGACAGTCTGAGAATCCTTTTGTCAAGCAGATTCACATTCTTTAGGAACATTAAAATACCCACTATTCACAAAGTTGGAAAATCTGCAGACAAGATGAATGTAAGGGTATTTCCATTTTTAAATTTGATTTTTAATTTAGGGTTGGTTGGTTGGTTGGTTGTTTTGAGACAGGATTTCACTCTGTTGCCCAGGATGGAGTGTGGTAGCACAATCGTGGCTGGCTGCAGCCTCAACCTCCTGGGCTCAAGCAATCCTCTCACCTTAGCCTCCCAAGTAGCTAGGACCAGAGGCATGAACCACTACACCTGGCTAATTTTTTAGTTTTTTGTAGAGATGTGATTCCACTATATTGCCCGTGCTGATACTGAACTCCTGGCTTCAAGCAATCCTCCATCCTTGGCCTGTTAAAGTGCTAGGATTACAGGTGTGAGCTACTGTGCGTGGCCAGTATTTTCATTTTATAATTCAATTTTACTACAATATAAAACCCATACACATAATTTTTGTTACAGGAGATATTAAGAGAAAGAAATATAGAAGTAGAAATAAAGCCAGAGCAAACAGAGAGACAAACACAAAATGATGTTGCTTCATGATTTCATTCTCTCGCTCTCTCAACCACCCCACTTCCTCTCTCTATCTCTCTGGTAGACAGAATTTAAGATGTTCTCAAATTCTTGACTCTCATATGCACATACCTTTCGTAGTTATTCAATCATATGCTAACTAGGTGTTGCTGTAAAAATATTTTACAGATGTAATTAAGGTTCCAAATCAGTTGACCTTAAGATGGGGAGATGTTTGTATGCTCGATCTCTGGGTCTAGAAGTCAGAAACCTGGAAGCCAGAGAAACGTGAAGTACAAGACAGACCGAACGTGAGGAAAATGGCAGGAGCCATGCGGCCTGTGGTGTGGGTGGTCTCTAGGAGCTGAGAGCAGCCTCGCTGACAGCCAACAAGGAAACAGGGGCCTTGGTCCTAAAACAGCAAAAAACTGGATGCTGCCAAACACTTGAAAGAGCTTGGAAACAGATTATTTCCTAGAACCTCCTGTGATCTTCCTCTCAAAACAAAGAACTGCAGTCCAACCAGAGAATATCATTGAGGAATGTTCTACAAAATACCTGACGAGTGTTTGTCAAAACTGTCAAAGTCATCAAAAACAAGGATAACTTGAGAAACTCTTTCAGGTTGGAGACGGTTAGGGAAACCTGATGGCTAAATTTAATATGTTAAACTGGATGGATCCTGGAATAGAAAAGAGGAATTAGGAAAAAACTACTGACATCCAAATAAACAATAGAGTTCAGTTAATAGTAGTATACAAATAGCGGTCCCTTGGTTATAATAAATATACTGTAGTAAGGTAAGATGTTAACAATGGAAGGAACTGGGTCTATGCAACTTTTCTGTAAATCTAAAACTATTCTAAAATAAAAGATTTATTTTAAAAACTGGTCATGAAAATGAATATTGTGTAAAGCTTAAGGCTGTAAGAAATTATAGCTACCATGAAAAAAAAAATCAGGCAATGGCCAATTAAATTTTAGCATTAATTAGATATAAAGACTTTTTATTGTTGTCTCATTAAACATTCCACCTTTTAGAAAAACACAATGCAATGGTTTCTTTTTATTTTACAGAAATTAAATTTATCAGTAAATATTTACCAACTTTTAACAATATGCATTACCCAATTTCTGGACTTCATCACTGTTTATTGCCTCATTTCTTTATCCTGAATTTGGCTTTCTTTCTGTAAAGTAATTATGTTACTTTATTGACTATATAGGGTAATGTTAAGGACTGAAGTTTTGTGTCCCCCCAAGGTTCATATGTTGAAGACTTAACCCCCCGTATGATGGTATGAGGAGGTAGGGACTTTGGGAGGGTTAGATAAGGTAATCAGGATGGGATTATCATTGTGGAATTCGTGCCCTTATAAAAAAAGACCAGAATGTGTGCTCACCCTCCCACTGCCCCTCCAGGAGAGGACACATCCAGAAGATGTCTGTTTACAAGCCGGGAAAAGGACCCACACCAGGAATCAAATCAGCCAGCACCTTGATCTTAGACTTCTCAGCTTCCAGAACTCTGACTCACTTATTCCCAGTTTCAAGCAGTTAGCTTGGCCCCATCCATTGCCTCACATGGGGCCATCTGTGCCCACTTTTGAACCAAAGCCCAACACCTCTGGATTGCCACAGATGATAAGAAGTCACATGGAGGGGGAGGAGCAAGATGGCCAAATAGGAACAGCTCCAGTCTCCAGCTCCCAGCACGAGCGACACAAAAGACAGGTGATTTCTGCATTTTTGACTGAGGTACTGGGTTCATCCCACTAGGGAGTGCCGGACAATCGGTGCTGGTCAGCTGCTGCAGCCCGACCAGCCAGAGTTGAAGCAGGGCGAGGCATCACCTCACCTGGGAAGTGCAAGGGGGAAGGGAATCCCTTTTCCTAGCCAGGGGAACTGAGACACACAACACCTGGAAAATCGGGTAACTCCCACCCCAATACTGCGCTGTACCAAGGGTCTCAGCAAACAGGCACACCAGGAGATTATATCCCACACCTGGCCGGGAGGGTCCCATGGCTGCCCAGGGAGCCTCCCTCATTGCTAGCACAGCAGTGTGCGATCTAACTGCAAGGCAGCAGTGAGGCTGCGGGAGGGGCGCCCGCCATTGCTGAGGCTTAAGTAGGTAAACAAAGCCGCTGGGAAGCTCGAACTGGGTGGAGCTCAGAGCAGCTCAAGGAGCCCTGCCTGTCTCTGTAGACTCCACCTCTGGGGACAGGGCACAGCTAATCAACAACAACAAAGCAGCAGAAACCTCTGCAGACGCAAATGACTCTGACAGCTTTGAAGAGAGCAGTGGATCTCCCAACATGGAGGTTGAGATCTGAGAACGGACAGACTGCCTGCTCAAGTGGGTCCGTGACCCGTGAGTAGCCTAACTGGGAGACATCCCCCACTAGGGGCAGACCGACACCCCACACCTCACACAGTGGAGTACACCCCTGAGAGGAATCTTCCAAAGCAAGAATCAGACAGGTACACTCGCTGTTCAGCAATATTCTATCTTCTGCAGCCTCTGCTGCTGATACCCAGGCAAACAGGGTCTGGAGTAGACCTCAAGCAATCTCCAACAGACCTACAGCTGAGGGTCCTGACTATTAGAAGGAAAACTAACAAACAGAAAGGACACCCACGCCAAAACCCCATCAGTATGTCACCATCATCAAAGACTAGAGGCAGATAAAACCACAAAGATGGGGAAAAAGCAGGGCAGAAAAGCTGGAAATTCAAAAAATAAGAGTGCATCTCCCCCTGCAAAGGAACGCAGCTCATCGCCAGCAATGGATCAAAGCTGGTCAGAGAATGACTTTGACGAGATGAGAGAAGAAGGCTTCAGTCCATCAAACTTCTCAGAGCTAAAGGAGGAATTACGTACCCAGTGCAAAGAAACAAAATCTTGAAAAAAGAGTGGAAGAATTGATAACTAGAATAATTAATGCAGAGAAGGTCATAAACGAACTGACAGAGATGAAAACCATGACACGAGAAATACGTGACAAATGCATAAGCTTCAGTAACTGACTCGATCAACTGGAAGAAAGAGTATCAGCGATTGAGGATCAAATGAATGAAATGAAGCAAGAAGAGAAATCTAAAGAAAAAAGAAGAAAAAGAAATGAACAAAGCCTGCAAGAAGTATGGGATTATGTAAAAAGACCAAATCTACGTCTGATTGGGGTGCCTGAAAGTGAGGGGGAAAATGGAACCAAGTTGGAAAACACTCTTCAGGATATCATCCAGGAGAACTTCCCCAACCTAGTAGGGCAGGCCAACATTCAAATTCAGGAAATACAGAGAACGCCACAAAGATACTCCTCCAGAAGAGCAACTCCAAGACACATAATTGCCAGATTCACCAAAGTTGAAATGAAGGAAAAAATCTTAAGGGCAGCCAGAGAGAAAGGTCGGGTTACCCACAAAGGGAAGCCCATCAGACTAACAGCAGACCTCTTGGCAGAAACTCTACAAGCCAGAAGAGAGTGGGGGCCAATATTCAACATTCTTAAAGAAAAGAATTTTCAACCCAGAATTTCATATCCAGCCAAACTAAGTTTCATCAGTGAAGGAGAAATAAAATCCTTTACAGATAAGCAAATGCTTAGAGATTTTGTCACCACCAGGCCTGCCTTACAAGAGACCCTGAAGGAAGCCCTAAACATGGAAAGGAACAACCGGTACCAGCCATTGCAAAAACATGCCAAAATGTAAAGACCATCGAGGCTAGGAAGAAACTGTATCAACTAATGAGCAAAATAACCAGTTAATATCATAATGGCAGGATCAAGTTCACACATAACATTATTAACCTTAAATGTAAATGGACTAAATGGTCCAATTAAAAGACACAGACTGGCAAACTGGATCAAGAGTCAGGACCCATCAGTTTGCTGTATTCAGGAGACCCATCTCACATGCAGAGACATACATAGGCTCAAAATAAAGGGATGGAGGAAGATCTACCAAGCAAATGGAGAACAAAAAAAAGCAGGGGTTGCAATCCTAGTCTCTGATAAAACAGACTTTAAACCATCAAAGATCAAAAGAGACAAAGAAGGCCATTACATAATGGTAAAGGGATCAATTCAACAGGAAGAGCTAACTGTCCTAAATATTTATGCACCCGATACAGGAGCACCCAAATTCATAAAGCAAGTTCTTAGAGACTTACAAAGAGACTTAGACTCCCATACAATAATAATGGGAGACTTCACCCCACTGTCAACATTAGATCAACGAGACAGAAAGTTAACAAGGATATCCAGGAATTGAACTCATCTCTGCAGCAAGCAGACCTAATAGACATCTACAGAACTCTCCACCCCAAATCAACAGAATATACATTCTTCTCAGCACCACATCACACTTATTCCAAAATTGACCACATAATTGGAAGTAAAGCACTCCTCAGCAAATGTAAAAGAACAGAAATTATAACAAACTGTCTGTCAGACCACAGTGCAATCAAACTCTAGAACTCAGGACTAAGAAACTCAATCAAAACCGCTCAACTACATGGAAACTGAATAACCTGCTCCTGAATGACTACTGGGTACATAACGAAATGAAGGCAGAAACAAAGATGTTCTTTGAAACCAATGAGAACAAAGATACAACATACCAGAATCTCTGGGACACAGTTAAAGCAGTGTGTAGAGGGAAATTTATAGCACTAAATGCCCACAAGAGAAAGCTGGAAAGATCTAAAATGGACACTCGAACATCACAATTAAAAGAACTAGAGAAGCAAGAGCAAGCACATTCAAAAGCTAGCAGAAGGCAAGAAATAACTAAGATCAGAGCAGAACTGAAGGAGATAGAGACACAAAAAACCCTCCAAAAAATCAATGAATCCAGGAGTTGGTTTTTTGAAAAGATCAACAAAATTGATAGACTACTAGCAAGACTAATAAAGAAGAAAAGAGAGAAGAATCAAATAGATGCAATAAAAAATGATAAAGGGGATATCACCACCGACCCCACAGAAATACAAACTACCATCAGAGAATACTATAAACACCTCTACGCAAATCAACTAGAAAATCTAAAAGAAATGGATAATTTCCTGGACACTTACACTCTTCCAACTAAACCAGGAAGAAGCTGAATCCCTGAATAGACCAATAGCAGGCTCTGAAATTGAGGCAATAATTAATAGCCTACCAACCAAAAAAAGTCCAGGACCAGATGGATTCACAGCTGAATTCTACCAGAGATACAAGGAGAGCTGGTACTATTCCTTCTGAAAGTATTCCAATCAATAGAAAAAGAGGGAATCCTCCCTAACTCATTTTATGAGGCCAACATCATCCTGATACCAAAGCCTGGCAGAGACACAGCAAAAAGAATTTTAGACCAATATCCCTGATGAACATCGATGCAAAAATCCTCAATAAAATACTGGCAAACCGGATTCAGCAGCACATCAAAAAGCTTATCCACCATGATCAAGTGGGCTTCATCCCTGGGATGCCAGGCTGGTTCAACATATGCAAATCAATAAACGTAATCCAGCATATAAACAGAACTAAAGACAAAAACCACATGATTATCTCAATAGATGCAGAAAAGGCCTTTGACAAAATTCAACAGCCCTTCATGCTAAAAACGCTCAATAAATTCGGTATTGATGGAACATATCTCAAAATAATAAGAGCTATTTATGACAAACCCACAGCCAATATCATACTGAATGGGCAAAAACTGGAAAAATTCCCTTTGAAAACTGGCACAAGACAGGGATGCCCTCTCTCACCTCTCCTATTCAACATAGTGTTGGAAATTCTGGCTAGGGCAATCAGGCAAGAGAAAGAAAGAAAGGCTATTCAATTAGGAAAAGAAGAAGTCAAATTGTCCCTGTTTGCAGATGACATGATTGTATATTTCGAAAACCCCATTGTCTCAGCCCAAAATCTCCTTAAGCTGATAAGCAACTTCAGCAAAGTCTCATAATACAAAATTAATGTGCAAAAATCACAAGCATTCTTATACACCAGTAACAGACAAACAGAAAGCCAAATCATGAGTGAACTTCCATTCACAATTGCTTCAAAGAGAATAAAAGGAATCCAACTTACAAGGGACGTAAAGGACCTCTTCAAGGAGAACTACAAACCACTGCTCAGTGAAATCAAAGAGGACACAAACAAATGGAAGAGCATACCATGCTCATGGATAGGAAGAAACAGTCTTGTGAAAATGGCCATACTGCCCAAGGTAATTTATAGATTCAGTGCCATCCGCATCAAGCTACCAATGAGTTTCTTCACAGAATTGAAAAAAACTGCTTTAAAGATCATATAGAACCAAAATGAGCCCGCATTGCCAAGACAATCTTAAGTCAAAAGAACAAAGCTGGAGGCATCACGCTGCCTGACTTCAAACTATACTACAAGGCTACAGTAACCAAAACAGCATGGTGCTGGTATCAAAACAGAGATATAGACCAATGGAATAGAACAGAGTCCTCAGAAATAATACCACACATCTACAGCCATCGGATCTTTGACAAACCTGAGAAAAGCGAGAAATGGGGAAAGGATTCCCTATTTAATAAATGGTGCTGGGAAAATTGGCTAGCCATAAGTAGAAAGCTGAAACGGGATCCTTTCCTTACTCCTTATATGAAAATTAATTCAAGATGGATTAGAGACTTAAATGTTAGCCCTAATACCATAAAAACCCTAGAAGAAAACCTAGCTAATACCATTCAGGACATAGGCATGGGCAAGGACTTCATGTCTAAAACACCAAAAGCAACAGCAACAAAAGCCAAAATTGACAAATGGGATCTAATTAAACTAAAGAGCTTCTGCACAGCAAAAGAAACTACCATCAGAGTGAACAGGCAACCTACAGAATGGGAGAAAATTTTTGCAATCTACTCATCTGACAAAGGGCTAATATCCAGAACCTCAAAGAACTCAAATAAATTTACAAGAAAAAAACAAGCCCGTCAAAAAGTGGGCAAAGGATATGAAAAGACATTTCTCAAAAGAAGACATTCAGACATTCATACAGCCAACAGACACATGAAAAAATGCTCATCATCACTGGCCATCAGAGAAATGCAAATCAGAACCACAATGAGATACCATCTCACACCAGTTAGAATGGCAATCATTCAAAAGTCAGGAAACAACAGGTGCTGGAGAGGATGTGGAGAAATAGGAACACTTTTACACTGTTGGTGGGATTGTAAACTAGTTCAACCATTATGGAAAACAGTATGGCGATTCCTCAAGGATCTAGAACTAGAAGTACCATATGACCCAGCCATCCCATTACTGGGTATATACCCAAAGGATTATAAATCATGCTGCTATAAAGACACATGCACATATGTTTATTGCGGCACTATTCACAATAGCAAAGACTTGGAATCAACCCAAATGTCCATCAGTGACAGACTGGATTAAGAAAATGTGGCACATACACACCATAGAATACTATGCGCCATAAAAAAGGATGAGTTTGTGTCCTTTGTAGGGACATGGATGCAGCTGGAAACCATGATTCTCAGCAAACTATCGCAAGAACAGAAAACCAAACACCGTGTGTTCTCACTCATAGGTGGGAACTGAACAATGAGATCACTTGGACTCGGGAAGGGGAACATCACACACCGGGGCCTATTATGGGGGGGGTGGGAGGGGGGAGGGATTGCATTGGGAGTTATACCTGATGTAAATGACGAGTTGATGGGTGCTGACGAGTTGATGGGTGCAGCACACCAACATGGCACAACTATACATATGTAACAAACCTGCACATTATGCACATGTACCCTAGAACTTAAAGTATAAAAAAAAAAAAAGTCACATGGAGTTAAGTCCCAGTGAGTAGTCTTTAAAATTGACCATGCACATCTTAAGATGTATTAATGACCTTAACATCTGTGGTGGTTATTCCCTATGTTACCCATACTGATCCATTCTCTGTTCTCTCTCCTGCTAGGAGAGAAACTCGTTTGAACTGCTTTGAGGGCTGGCTTTCACAATAGGAGATTGGTGGGCTGGAAAAGTGGGAGGTGGAGGCATGGCTTCCTTTTCCTTCCCTGCTTCAGGGAAGCATCTTTGGCAGCAACTAGGTGTCCCCCTCCCTCCAGACACCTGTGGCTACACCTCTTCCTTCTCACTCTAGCTTTCACGAGACAACAAACACCATCTCTCCTCTTTGTCACTTCAGCCCAATGGTTGTGACAACTTTCTGTTGTTGCTAGTTTCTAGGTTTCACACTTAAGAGATGAAAGATGCTGGTTTCACTCCAGCATCTTTGTTTTATCTGCCTTTTTATGATGAAAATGTAGGTGGCTCAGTAGCAAAGGTTTTCTCCACTCCCCACCTCCAGAGCTCTAGGAACCTAAGATGTATTTTCATTTGTGCATTCACTCACAAATTCATTCATATACACGACACTGTGCAAGACACTGCTACAGACCCTGTGATAGACACAAAACATGTGAAACATAGGCCCACACATCATAGCATAATCTATTTCTCTAGCTCCTCACTCCCTTCATTCTAGCACCCTGATAACATCATGGCGTCCACTGCCGCCTTTTCTTAATATTTCTTACCTTGCTTTATTACCTAACATTCCTTATCTCAATAACTTTTCTATTTCCTTCATCTATTCAGTTATTTATCCTCCAGAATTTATTAAAGTAATATTTCCTCCAGGAAGCTACCTCTAGTTCAGTGGTCTGATTGACATGTCCCTATTCTATGATTCTTCTTAGAGCATTCGGTATAGAATATATCAGATATTATGCTAAGCAGTTAATGTGGGATTTTTTTTTTTTTTTTTTTTTTTTTTTTTTTTTTTTGAGACGGAGTCTTGCTCTGTCACCCAGGCTGGAGTACAGTGGTGCAATCTTGGCTCACTGCAAGCTCCACCTCCCAGGTTCATGCCGTTCTCCTGCCTCAGCCTCCTCAATAGCTGGGACTACAGGCACGTGCCACCACACCAGGCTAATGTTTGTATTTTTAGTAGAGATGGGATTTCACCATATTGGCCAGGCTGGTCTTGAACTCCTGACCTTGGCTTCTCCCTGACTTGGCTTCCCAGAGTGCTGGGATTACAGGCGTGAGCCACTGCTCCCAGCAGGGTTGTTTTAATAAACCTCACAACAGCCATATGAAGGAGATATTTTTATGTCCCCTTATCACAGATTAGGAAACTAAGCCTCAGTGTGTTTTAGTGGTGGAGCTGGAGCTGGGATTTTTTTTTTTTTTTTTTTTTTTTTGGACAGGGTCTTATTTTGTCACCCAGGCTGAGTGCATGGCAGCCTCAACCTCCTGGCTCAAGTGATCCTGCCACCTCAGCCTCCCGAGTTGGAGCTGGGATTCTAACCCAAGCAATGCAACTTCAAAGACCATCATGCAAAACTCCTTTATATTTAGCAAATAATAATAATTTATTACAGTTCTTAGGGTTTTTTTGTACCTGTTTCCTCCAAATAATTATAATCTAAGGACATTATTTGACTCATCTATGCTGCTCCAGTGACTACTGCAATGTTATTAGAGGAGGAATGAAATCAATCTCATTGTCAAAAGCAGCAAAAAGACTAGTGTCATATGCCCTAGTGCTTATACTTGCTATGGAGGAATTCACAATTAGGTGAGGGGTGGGAGTGGCTTACATTCCACAGTCAACTTGTACAAAACATTACAAATGAGTCTTAATCACTCCTAAAATATGTCCAAAAAATGTTTTACCTTTATAGTAGAAAATTTCTTTCCTGTGAGTTTTTGCAGCAAAGTTTAGGTTGTAATCTAAATGATACAAGAAAAGATCCATGCTTATACCATTACTTTTATGTCTTATTCTCAGGAGCAAATATTGAACATGTTAGCTACTCCATTAGCATTTGAGGGAATAGTAATTATGGTAATGGAGTGAGTGATGGGAAGGTGGAAGTTTGAAATCCTGGGCATCTTTGTGAGTTCTGTGTTACTGATAAAAGTCACTCTGGAAGCACTGAGGCCGCAGTGGTCTTCAGGAAAGCCTCCTCTTTCTCATTCAAGGGCAAGACATGGGTATACAGAAACATATTAAAATAAATGGGGGATGTCTGAGTCAATTTTTTTTTTTTTTTTTTTGTACGACATGGACTTTATTAGAATGAGACAGAGCTAGCGTTGACTTTATTTCCACAGTTTACTAATGTGGCCTTGAGCAAGTTATACTCTGTGAGATACAGTTTCCTAATTTGTAGACTGGAGATAGTCCTTAATTCTACGGCTATCAAACAAACAGCTGATATGCATGAGTATGGCTCTCCCAGCCGTTAGAAAATGCTAAATTACTTCTGAAAGAGTTCACAGAGCTCTCTTGCCTTGAGCCCCCCATGTGCTTTTTCACCATTCAACTTCCCTGGCATCTCCTGTAAGAGCTCTCTTCCCCCAAAGTGCCCATGATCCAGAAAATAAAGGGTTAATGCCTGGTGCGTTCTGGGCTTCCAGGATCCTGCCAGGTGCACAGGGATTCTCCCACATATGTTCTGATACATAGGTGTCTATGTTAGTATTTTGAATATCATTCCACTTGCATGAGATGTTTGGACAGATAAAATGGTTTACCATTTATAAAGTTTTTTGCACCCTTCCTAACACATAGTAAATACATAATGCATGGTATTTGTAGTGAAGATTTATTTTTTAATTCTGGCCTTGGATCCATTGCCTCATCTTCTGGCCACAGATACTATTTTTCATGCATAACCACCCTGGGTATGAGGTGGGGGATAACATGTCATCAGTCCTGACCAGTCAAAATATTTCACCTCTCCCGCTCACCATTCTTGGCACCAGAATAGGGACATGACCCAAAGTTGATCCAATGAGCCATGTTTAGCTTACGCTTTTTAGGGGAAACAGGTGAAGAGGAACTTGGAGTGGTTGCCAAGTAATCTCTACGGTCTCTTTCAACTCTTAAGAGTCTGTATCACAGAACACCCAACATGTGCTACTCAAAGTCATATTCAACTTTAAAGGATGAATGACAACAACCTGAGTCTATCACATGAATACCTGTATCCAGCAAAGCATGCATGTAAACCTGAGCTTTTCAGGAATATTAATGAATTTCCTACCTCCCCTCTTTTTTTGCTTAAATATGTTTAAGTGGGGGTTTTGACACTGAAAGAGTCATACTACATGACTTGATATTATGATTATCTGGCAAACATGTAGACAGTACTTTCCATATGCCATAGTCCTGCCTCCTGCTTTGAAACTCTGTGTGTCTCTGATCCCTCCATCCATCCATGACATCCAACTGATGGCTTCCTGGAGGCTGGGAACACTGAGACTTGCTCTCCAATTGCTTGCTTTTGGGACCCCCAGAGGAAGATCTTCCTGCCTTACATTTTCTTCATTTGAGCACCACCAGTGAGCTACTAGTTTTTTCCTCGAGGAGGCTGTGAAATCCCCTAGGGCAAAGACCACATTTTTCAAATAGTAGTTGCTCCCTGGAAGCAACGTGTTTCACCAAAATGGGTGCTCAATAGCTATTGACTGACACTCTCAAAACTCAAATAAAGTGGAAAAAAAAATCTACAGTTTGTGATCAATTAAGGCTGTAACCATACTAATATTCCCGGTTGATCAGCAACTTCTGGGCATTAGAAAGTCTGATGCCCTAATGGTCACTTGGAATCCTTCACAGACATCTGAATCCATGATAATATGGCCCGAATCACTGGTCTCTAAAATGTCAGTGGCTTTCCCTTGGTTTTGGACTTCGTAACAACTAGATCAGGTCAAATGCATGACATTTCAGTCAGTTCTGCAATGGCCCAAACAACCCCAGTCAACTGACTGTGGGAACTGTACTTATTATGATGACTGAATGGAAAATGATTACGTGCAAACTTTTTTTCCAGGCCACACCCTCTACCTGGTGGGCATTTGAGGACAGAGTTAAACAATGTGGAATCTCTTGGCAAGCCTTCATTCAAAGTTTCTGGGACTCAATCATTTAGACAGGTGAGGACTGCCCTCTCTCAGCACATCCAGAGGAGAAATTTTAAAAATTTCCCTGCTGAGTCCTTCATGGAAAATAGAAGTTACACAATTTTGGATAATAGTTTGAACTATTTTGGATAATAGTTCCCCCAGGGAGCTATTGTTTTCGGAAACCCGCTCACATTTTTTGGAGCTGCGTGAGGGAATAAGGTTGTATGATGCCACATCAGACCACTCAGCCCATTTTGCTGTGAGGTCAAGAACAGAATCAATCCAGGACACATTCTTAAACTTGGGACTTTTTATTATGCAGAAGGACACTCCCAGAAACCCTTTCTTCCATTTGGTAGGACCCAAAACTCAGGCATTTGATTTCATTACCACTTACTACTTTCAGTTGAGTATTCTGCAAAAGAGACTTTGGGAAGAGTCTTAGAGGAGTCTTAGAGATTACTTGGCAGTCGGGCCAAATATCTCTTCCTATATTTTCTTAAAGAGTATAGATCGCACACATAAAAAGTGAATTCCAAGAACAGCTTTGAGGGCCCCTAATTCTCTGTGGAAAATGTGCAAACAGACTCTAATATAATACAAAAAAAAGCAAAACAATGAACATCGTACATAATAAACTTTTCACAGAAAAACCTGAAAACTGGGAATTTCTCAACCAAATGTGTCAGTTAAGAGAAATCATAATGAAACATCAAGTACAAAGAAACACAATAGATTTGATAGTACAACAGGGTGATTATAGTCAATAATTTAATTGTACATTTAAAAATAAGGAAAGATTATAATTCGTTTGTTTGTAACACAAAAGATGGTATCTATATGCCATTTATCATGATGTGATTATTTACTCATTACATGCCTGTATCAAAACATCTAGTGTACCCTGTAAATATATTCACCTACTGTGTACCCACAAAAATTGAAAAAGAAAAAAGGAGACATCATAGACATATTCAGTAGCACATGGCTTGTTAGGAATGTACTGAAAAACACAGAACACTAAGATATTTTAAATGAACATTGAAGTATATGAACATAAGTATCTAAATTCCTTAAATATTGCATCCAAAGGAATAAAGATCAAGGTGCCATAACTATCTCCCAGATATTTACTTTGGGGCTAGATCTTTTCATGTTTGCTTTTAAACCTTAGGCAATTTTTAGAGAAAGAAAATCAGATGAAATCCATCCAGCTACTTCTTATTATGCAAAGGAAGGAAATAATATGCTCTGCTTAATATAAAAAAGAAAAATTACAATTGACTCCATATCCCTTTGATGGAAACAATGTCCTTCACTATGTCTCTGGGGGTGAAGTTTTTGGTGATGTATTTTTGATACATTACTTTCCACAGATAAGGGTCTGGAAGATCTCTCTCGTCAGGAAGCACCTGGATGGTGACTGACAAAAAGAACCAGAGACTGGGCAGCAGTACAAAATAAGCTCATTCATTTATTCAGACCTATAGAATTTAACTTGATGAACAAATGGGCTGATAGAATCTAAATCAGACATCTTGTGATTTCTAGAGACTTGGTGGGTAGGTCTAGAACAGGGGTTTGGCTCTGACACTGGAAGATATTGAAGGTCATTTCTGATCATTGAATGGAATTAACCTACCTCAGAGGACTTCCAAGGAAGTCTGAGGGAAATGGTAGGCAGCGTGGAAGTCACAGGTTGAGTAGAGAATCCCAGTTTCCCAATCCTGGCTGCACAAAAGGTTTACTTGAGGAGTTTTGTAAAAATCTGAGACCCCCCAAAATATTGGCTCAAGGAGTGAACTGAGCATTTTTTTTAAAAGCTCTCCAAGTGACTCTGATACAAAGTCAGCATTAATTAATAATCACTGACCCAAAGACCACTTTAGAGCTTCCAATAATGAAGCAAAACTGATAGCTCTAATGCTATGAATCCACTCAATAAACGTGTTTCATGTGGAATTTTCTGCATTCTGGAAGTTTTAAAGTCTCGGTTCTAGAGAAGCAAAGAGCACTACAGGAAGCTGGAAAAACTGGGTTTGATTACTAATTTTGCCCCCAACTGGCACTAGACTTTGAGAGGATGTTTCTTTAAGCCTATATTACATGAAAAATAGGAATAATGCCACACAGGGTTTTTATGAGGAAATCATAGTCAACAACCATGTCCAGCGTCATACCTAGTTCTTAGCAAGCGTAGTAGGTTGAAAGTGACCCTCCAAAAAATATTCATGTCAAATTCCTGGAATCTGTGTGTTACCTTATCTGGAAAAAGGGTCTTTGCAGATGTGATTAAAGATCTTGAGAAAATGAGATAATCCTGGATTATGGGGTAGGCCCTAAATCCAATGACGAGTGTCCTTATAAGAGAGGCAGAGAGAGATTTGACACAGACACACAGAGAAGACACAGAAGAAGTCACCGAGAAGACAGAGGCAAGATTGAAGTGATATATCCACAAGTCATGGAACACCAGAATCTAGGAAAGGCATGGCAGATTCTCCTCCAGAAGGAACCAACCCTGCTGACCTCTTGATCTCAGACTTTTGAAATCCAGAAATGTGAGAGAATAAATTCCCATTGTTTCAAACCATCAGATTCATGATCAATTGTTACAGTATCCTTAGGAAACTCATACAGTGTTCCATGACTGCTAGCTTGCTTCATGATCAGGACAGAAGAGGAAGCCCAGAAAGGAAGCTTAGGGATCATTTTCAGGCCCAAGCAGAGCCCTTTTGCAGTGGGTCTAAAGATGTTTCTGGAGCGGAATGAACACTCAAACACAGAAGAGCAAATTGTCCACTCAAGAAGTTGGACTGGGGGTGCTAGAAGGCTTCCTCTGGGCTTTCTGTTATAGAGAGACTGGGATGGGATGTAGAGGTGTGATCCACAACAAAATATCCATAGGTACCCCCCAGAGTGGCTAAAGACTGAATATACCCAGGGATGGCAGGGATGTGGAGCAACCAGAACTCTCAGCCATTGCTGTGACCATGTAAAATGGAAAACAGTTTGGTATTTAGTTAAAAAGGTAAAGATACACCTAACATGTATGGAACTCAGCTATTCCACTCCTAGCTATTTACCCAAGAGAAATAAAAACATTTGTCCACACAAAGACTTGTACTGAATTTTCACAGCAGCTTAATTGTAATACCCTCAAAATATTACAGATCATTGATTAATGGATCAGTGGAATACTGATCAACAGAATGTTGATGATCAATCAGAAGAAACCACCAACTAATACTCTTAACAACTTGAATGAGTATCAAAGCCATTAGTCTGAGTTAAACCAGACATAGACTACATACTGTATAGTTCCACTTGTATACATATTTAGAAAATGAAAAAGAATCTATAGTGACAGAAAGCAGATGAATGGTTGCCTGGGAGTGGTGGAAGAGTTTAGACAGAGTTGAAGGGAAAGGGCACAAGGAAACTTGGAATGATGGAAATGTTGGTATCTTTGTAGTGGCTGTGGCTTCATGGGTGTATAAACATATAAAACCTTAAAATACATGTTTCAAAGTGCATATTTTAAATATGTGCAGTTTATTTCGTTTATGCCTCAACATAGTTGTTAAGGTAGATTCCAGTGGGAATCTACTGAAGTAACTGAAAGGAGTGATCCAGGAAAGGTGTTCTGGATCAGCGTTTGCAGAGAAATAGTGAGAGTTCATAGATGTTTTATAATAATGATTTAAATGAGTAGCTGAGCAGTGCAGTGAAGCATAGGGTTTCCCTATTTTAAATAGGCTCTTTCATTTCTTAGGGTCAGGAGGCTTCTTGTGTTGTGCACACACGAGTGAGCTTGTTGTGCAAGTCTGCTCCCTGGTGCTGGGAGAGGATCCTTGTTGGTTGGTGTTAGGGAGAGCTTCTCTCTGTTGTGCCTTTTAATCATTCTTCTTTTCTGTGGCTCAGACTGAATGCTGGGTGCAGAAAGGCCTCCTGCCTCCATTGGCCCGATTACTTCATAGCCTCCCAGCCCCCCTGCAAAAGAAAGCTCAGGAGAGCACGACTCGTGCCCTCACTCCAACTCCTCCAGTGGATGGTATGCTCGTCTTTGTTTTTGAGTGTTTATTCTGCTCTAGAAACATCTCCAGACCCACAGCAAAAGGGCTTTGCCTTAATTATCTTTGAACATGGCAGAAGAGTTGTTTTCACTTTCCACCTTAAAAGTGTGTATATCTCTAAAGGTTTTAAAAATATTGGAGAGTAGGAATAGGGGAAACACTTTTTGCTAGCCTCACCATTCAAATATAAGTGCAAATAACTTTCTAATTTTTTTCCACTTTTTGTTTCTATGTAAAGGCTTTTAATAGCATTGTCATTATGCTATACATGCAGCTTTGCTTCCTGCTTCCCGTATCATTACTCCCTGGCCACTTTTCTATGTTATTACACAAGCTTCATAAGTATTATCTTTAATGGCTGCATAATACTCCATTGAGTGGATATGTCATTGTTAATCATGGTCCTATTAAGCAGAGAGTTTAAAACACAGTTAGATGGGTGACTTCACACAAGACAGATTTTACTCAAGATATAAAAGAAGAACTGACCTATGGAAAGATCCCTGGACTTGGTGTGGGCCTGAGATTTTGGTTCAAGCTGACTTACTAGCTGTTGACTTTTAACATGTGTCATTGCTTAACTATGGCCTCTGCTTTCTCACCTAAAAATCATAGATCCAGTTAGCTGTTTACTGTTCCTTCTAGCTTTAAAAGTCTGGGATTCTATGATCTACTAAACTAAAGTGCCTGATTTGGCCATCCAGGCTTTTAATCAATCCATTAATTCCTCAAACACCTGAAAAATAGTATGTACCTAAAAAGTTATTTATTTATTTATTTAATTTTTTTTGAGACAGAGTTTTGCTGTTGTTGCCCAGGCTGGAGTGCTATGGCACGATCTCGGCTCACTGCAACTTCCACCTCCCAGGTTCAAGCAATTCTCCTGTCTCAGCTTCCCAAGTAGCTGGGATTACAGGCATGCACCACCATACCTGGCTAATGTTGTATTTTAGTAGAGACGGGGTTTCACCATGTTGCCCAGGCTGGTTTCAAACCCCTGACCTCAGGTGATCCACCCACCTCAGCCTCCCAAAGTGCTGAGATTACAGGCATGAGCCACTGCACCCAGCCAAAAATTATTTTATATTGATTTGAATTGAAAGAGCCTCTTTCAGTCGACCTCTTCAGGAGGAAAACAATTCAATTCCTGTATTTATAGAAGTAAGTGTTTAGAAATATCTGACTTGTTTCCTGCACATTCACCCGATAGTTCTAATACATTCCATGTTACACCATTGAAAACAGCCAAAGTCAAGGCAACAAGTTCTGTGACACAAAAATCAAGCAACATCAAAGACCAGATTGGCCAGGTGCAGTGGCTCATGCTTATAATCTCAGCACTTTGGGAGGCTGAGGCGGGCGGATTGCTTGAGGCCAGGAGTTTGAGACCACCCTGGACAACATAGCAAGACCTTGTCTCTAAAAAATAGCTGGATGTAGTGGCATGCACCTGTAGTCCTAGCTGTTTGTTTTGGGAGGCTAAGGTGAGAGGATTGCTTGAGCCCAGGAGATTGAGGCTGCAGTGAGTTGTTGTCACACCACTGCACTCCAGCCCTCCTGTCTGGGTGACAGAGCCAGACACAGGCAAAATATACAACTTACTAACATCTTCCATTAAAATTAATCTTTAGGCTTAGAAGGGCTCCTATGAATTACATGGAGATCACTGGGTTCATTCCACACTTTACACTAAATTTGCAAGATAGTATACCTCCAAAAAGAATAGGAGAGACTCCTGCCTGGGTATTGGAAGCCTGATAAACAACTCCATTAATTAAAAGGTGTAGGTCATTAGCATACTTTACTATTACCTCCTATTCTACCTTTTTTAAAATTTTTATTTATTTTTTTGAGATAGGGTCTCATTCTGTCACCTAGGCTGGAGTGCAGTGGCCCCATCTTGGCTCACTGCAAACTCTGCCTCCCAGGTTCAAGCAATTCTCCTGCCTCAGCCTCCTGGGTAGCTGGGATTACAGGCACCCACCACCACACCCAGCTAATTTTTGTGGTTTTAGTAGAGATGGGGTTTCACCATGTTGGCCAGGCTGGTCTTGAACTCCTGACCTCAGGTTATCCACCCACCTTGGCCTCCCAAAGTGCTAGGATTACAGGCATGAGCCACTATGCCCAGCCCTATCTTTTTTATTTTTTATTTTTTAACAAATATTGTGTATATTTGAGGTTTAGAACATGATGTTAAAATACACTTATTTAACAAAAATCCCTAATACAACATAATTGTATTAACCTTAGTGCTAATGTGGTACATGAGGCCTCTAAACTTGTTTATCTTACGTATCTGCTATTTTGTATCCTTTAAACTAGATCTCTCATTTCCTTCCTGTCCCCGCCTTACAGCCCTCTCATGATAACAACTGTTTCATTCTCTCTCTCCCTGTGTGTTTTTGAGTGCTTTTAAAAATATATATATTCCACATATAAGTGAGATCGTGCAATATTTTTCTTTCTGTGTCTGGTTATTTCACTTAACATAATGTCCTCCAGATCCATCCATAGGGTGGCAAATGACAGACTCTCCTTTTTTAAAGCTGAATAATTTTCCATTGTGCGTATATACCACATTTAAAAATCTTCACATCCATACAGATGGCTATTCTCGAAAAGACAAGAGGTAACAAATGGTGAAGGTATGGAGAAAAGGGAACGGTAATACACTGTTGAGGGGAACGTAGATTGCTGCATCCATTATGGGAAACAGTATGGATGTTCCTAAGGAAATGAAAAACAGAACTGCCATACCACCCAGTGAGACTTCTTCTGGGCACATACCCAATGGAGAGGAAATCACCACCTCATAAACATATCCGCATTTCCATGCTTATTGCAGCGTTTTTCATAATAGCCAAGACATGGAAACAACTTAAATATTCATGGAAGGATGAGTGGATACTCTCTGTATTCTCTTTTATTTCTCGTTAATTATCTCTTTAACTTACATTTGCTTCATCTTGCCAGATTATACTTTCTGCTTCATCTGAGCTTTTTACTTATTTTTTAAACAATAGTTTCTATTTGATATTTATTGAATAGTGTTATTAGAGGATAAGGGTAAGCTCTGTATAAGAACAAATCCAATCTTAATAGCATAATCACTACTTACAGATATTTAAGATCCAGGCTAAATAATGCTTCAAAAGCAGAAACATTAGTGTTAGCAAATATAAATCAATATATGCAAATGGCTTTTTAACCAATATCCCGTGTGATATTACCTAATGGTTAGAAACTTCATGTAGAATATCACATCATGATTAAAACAACAATGATAAAACAGAATAAGAAAATGTACAAAATGATGGCATGTCCTTGGTAGTCCTCAACAGAAATGAAGAGGTGGTGGGAAACAAAGTAAAAATACATTTTTTCCCAGTTGTTTTTATCATTTTAGTAAAGCATTTTAGCAAACTTAAATGGAAATAAATTTAGTGTAAAAATACAATAATCTCATCCTCTTTTAGTTTTTAGTTTACTCTTTTTTTTTTTTTTTTTTTTTGACACGGAGTCTCGCTCTGTCACCCAGGCTGGAGTACAGTGGTGTGGTCTAGGCTCACTGCAAGCTCCGCCTCCTGGGTTCCCACCATTCTCCTGCCTCAGCCTCCCAAGTAGCTGGAACTACAGGCGCCGGCCACCACTCCCGGCTAATTTTTTGTATTTTTGGTAGAGACGGGATTTCACCATGTTAGCCAGGATGGGCTTGATTTCCTGACCTTGTGATCCACCCGCCTCGGCCTCCCAAAGTGCTGGGATTATAGGTGTGAGCCACCGTGCCCGGCCAGTTTTTAGTTTACTTTTTATGAAAGATAGAAACTTTGGAAAATTGAACTCATTAAATTACTATGAAAGTCAACACATTCTTTCAACCTAGGAAAAGATTTTTAAGTTAGCAGATCTTAAGAAGACCTCCATTTATACTTTATATAGGTTCACTAACTTTAAACCAGATCCCTTTTAACTTTGCCAAACGAGTTCAAATTTATAAAGAAAATTACATTTGAGTTGGTTTAAATGACCAGAAACAATAGAAGCCTATTGATTTTTCAAGATGTTGAAAAGAAAAAGTCAAATATTCCTGCTGTTCTATGGACTTGGAAATGTCTCTGTTTGCCACAAAAATGCATGGCATGTCTCCTCATTCAATTACTGAAGTTACCTTGGGATAGAAATTCATTCACTCAGGAGAGCTATCAATCAATAAAAAAGCAGGGAAGCCCATTCATTCAGTTTATCCATTCAACATATTTATAGAGTGCTTCCTATGTGCCAGGTACAAAAGAGAAAAATACTTAATTATGAATTGTTAGAGCACAATCATAAAAGTCACCATAAAACCTTCTTTGATATACCCCCAACTAATTTTAATTCTCAGAAATAATACTAGCAATTGCTTTCATACATGTAACATACCTCTCCGTATATATCATCAGTAATTGTGTACAAAAAGCTGTGGATGAGTCTTAGAAAACAGATAAAATCGCTACCGTTAAAGAGTTCACCACCTGGTGGGAAAGAGCGACCATGCCTACGAACAATAATAGTAACGGGGTTAGAACATATCGGGTGTGTCAGATGGCCTGCCAAAGCTCAGGGAAGAAAGAAATTACTTCTTGGGGCCTGAATTAGAATTACTTACTAGATTTTCTTTCTTCCCTGCTGCAGTGTAAGCTCTGTGAAATCGGCATAAGTCTGTGTGTCTTAGTTGAATCCTCAAAAATGAATGCATACCTGACACATACTAGACATGCAGAAATATTTGCTGAATGAATGAATGAATAAATGAATGAATGACTTGGCATTTGACTTAGGTCCTAAAAGATTAGGATTCAGTTACATGAACAAGGGAGGAGGTGTAGGGCATTCCTAATGAGGGAGGTGTGAACTGGAAGGGAAGCACAAATGTGCAGCATCGCATCTCACTTCCAGGTTGAATTAGCCAAGGTAATTAACACTGGGTGCTGCAACAGACAGATCCCCACATCTCACAGATTTAACATCATAATGTTTCATTTCTCTCTCAAATCAACTCCTAGGTGGGTTGGGCAATTCCCCTCCAGTTTGCAAATATACCATGTGTAATATGTGGCCTCCAAAGCTACCACAGCACAGGGAAAGGGAGATGGAGAAGCCACCCTGGATCTTAGCTGTCTTGGTCCGTGCCCACAGCTAATCAGAATCAATCACGTGGCCAATGTAACTGCCAGGCAATCCTGGAGAATGTGGGAAGGACATTGTATTAGTCAGGGTTCTCTAGAGGGACAGCACTAATAGGATAGATGTGTATATATAAAGGAGAGTTTATTCAGGAATATTGACTCACGTGATCACAAGATGAAGTCCTACAATAGGCCATCTGCAAGCTGAGGAGAAGGAAGCCAGTCTAAGTCTACAAATCTCAAAAGTAGGAAAGTTGACAGTGCAGCTTTCAGTTTGTGGCTGAAGGCCTGAGAGCCCCTGGCAAACCACTGGTGTAAGCCCAAGAGTCCGAAACCTAAAGAACTTGGAGTCCGATATTCAAGTGCAGGAAGCATCCAGTATGGGAGAAAGATGAAGGCCGGAAGACTCAGCAAGCCTGCTCTTCCATTTTCTCCTGCCTGCTTTATTCCAGTCGAGCTGGCAGCTGATTGGATAGTGCCCACCCAGGCTGAGAGTGGGTCTGCCCCTTCCAGTCCACGGACTCAAATGTTGATCTCCTTTGGAAACACCCTCACAGATGCACCCAGGAACAATACTTTGCATCTTTCAGTCCAATCAAGTTGACACTCAATATTAACCATCACAGACATAAAATATTGGTGAGCACCGTCTCTCTGCCACTCAAGTCTATGCATCTATGCTTATTTGCATTGTCACTCGTGTATATAGGTCGCATGTATATTTTATATGTAGATTTCATTTTCATTTGCCCCCATTTCCTCTAGACTCTTCAGACCACAGATCAAAATTCTTGCTTGTCACTCCCATAAACTGAAGGTCAGTGTTTTATCCTGTCTAGCTGCTTAATAAATACTGATAAATAATAATGATTACATTCAAATCTCAAACCGTGCACATGAATAATCTGAAGTTTTTCATAAACATTAGAGATAGAGTCTCTCATAATTTATCTGATGTACACAGGTACATGAGTTAGAAATATGGCTTAAAGGGATTTTCATTTGGAGTTAACCAAGGGAGAATTTTGGCTAATGTTTATGTCCAAAGAACCTTAGAATGCCTCAATTTTTCTCATCTGAGAAATAGGATTACTGATCTCATTGATAAGGTTCTGTGTTCCTTCAAATAACCTCTCATCGAGACTGAACTGTATAATAACTAAATGTTTGGGTTTTTTACATTACACATAAACATGTAAAACTGACAGGATGACAAGAAATTCCATGAAAGATCCTAGATAAATATATCTGATTCTTAGACTGTTAGTATATAATATGTATGTGGTCTGTGACATTTTTCTGCCATTTATTTAATTAAATTTTGTTTTTTAAATTTCCTTTGAGGATAGAAAATGAGTTGGCTTAGTCACAGAATTAATGGGTGAATGTTTAATTATCTGTGGGAAAAAAACAATGGGTTAGGTCAACATTTCTCTGGAAAATGTTTAAAGTCTAGAAATGGGAATTGGCCAATATGAATTCATTATAAATTTGAATTAGGTACAGTAAGCTGAGTATCAAAAAAACATGTAGAAGTGGACAAAATCTCACATGAAATTTTTTGAATCCTAGGGTCTTAGCTTTTGGACACAGGGTTAGTTTGCTATTAAAAAGAAATCTTGGTGACAAAATACTCCCTAACAAGAGAAGCCATTAGAAAAGGTCCAAATGAGGAACAGATTTACTTCTAACACTTGATGGGGAAATATTCCTCTAAATCAGTAGTTTGACTTCAGGGTGAACCAGAATCACACAAAGACTGTGGAGCCCCAATCCCAGGGAATCTGATTCTGTAGGTCCAGGATGGGACCTGCATTTTGCATTTCTAACAAGTGGTTCTGATGCTGCTAGTCTGAGGACCACACTTTGAGAACCAGTTTGCTTCAAATCTTTTGCAAGGAGGACTTAACAAGGGTGCACTAAATAAATGGCTCTGGACTTCAAACCCAGGTTGTATCTGTTCCTAATAACGGCACTGGCTGTGGTAGTATCCACTCAGCATTACTTGTGCATTTAGTTTTTGCAAAGGTGATGAGATTGGAAGGATGGTAATGCTGATTGCTTGTGAATCGTGTCAAATGAAGAGATCACTCTCGATTCCAGTTATTTCACCAGGTTCAGTATTTGAGAAGAATAGTAAAAGTTCTTTGATGGAACATGAAGCTTTAAGAGACATGCACAGAGAGACAACTGGGGCTCAGCTTAATCTACTTATGTTATCAATGGGGTGAGAGATATAGCTGCAATACAGTCGTCACTGTCAACACAGCACTTGCATTGACCAGATCAACATTCTGTAGAACAGTGATTTGAAAACCTATCTTAACATAGGTTTTACAAAACATATATAGAGGACTTACGTGTCCAAATCAAAAATACCTAAGTTGGGGCAGTGGAGGGCAGATTACTAATTGAGAGAGGTTTGCCCAGTGAATTTGGTAGAAATCAGTCATTCCGATACTTAAACAAGAAAAACTAACCTCTAAATTCCTGATTAAGTCATTATGCACAGAGGAATCTTCCGTCTTGCTTACAAGCTAGTTTCCTTTTACTGTAAACTAATAGCACTACTTAGTAATTGTTATTAATAGAGTTTCTGTATATACAATACCACTTTTAAGTTTGATCTCATATTACTCAAGTGCCTTGTAAAGTATGTAATAAACACTCAAATTATAAGGAATGTAGAAATGCCAGAGCAGCCTTGCAAATCGCTATGAAAATAAATTAGACCATAGAAAGTTTTAATCACTCTGCCACCCACCAGGACATTCACATGTAATAAAATATTGAAAACAATATTGTTTTCAACCTGCCTGGCATAAGTTGTTACTCTCCAAGGGCTTAGTGGGCACATGTTCAGAAGCTGAGCAAAAGTACCTCACCACAAATTACTTTTTAGGGAGAAACTCAAGAGATGAGCATATCTCATTCTTCACCCAGAGCCATTCTGGATATTAACTGCCCTATTAACCAAGCCAGTAAATTCCTTCTCTAGGCTGTAAGAGAAACCTGCTGTCAAGGAGGATATTTCAATCAAATCCTGAAAAATATTCAGGGCAAGGTTCCAAACTCCATACATGGTTGGGTTTTTTAAAGTCTTGCTCATTGGTGAGGGTTCTTAGGAGCAGTCCTCACACCTTCTGTTTTTGTTCTGATCGTCCGTGTATAATTAGAATAACCATAAACACACACACTCTTTCAGTTGAGGCATATATTTGGGTTAGACGAAACCTTTTACCCTTAGTTTAAGGGAATCACAGTATATGATTAATGCAAGTGCTTCTTTTCATGAAAATTCTGTGAGATTCTTAGCACTGGTTCCCTCAACGACACTTCAATCCATTGACTTCTTTCCTCAGATCTTCCTCCAGTATCCACGCTAACAGTCTTATGTATTTGTCTTGAACTGCTGAGTCTTGGCACACCTTACCTTTAGCTGCATAACACTGTAAGTCTTACAAACAGTTTGGCCGTCATATCCTACTTCTCAGCAAGACTTAACAATGATCTTCAGTAAGGTCTCATCATACTAGGTCATCATTATTTTGATAATATATGCTATTAAGAACTATCACAAACAATTTAAGCTACATTTGTAAGAATAAAGGAACAAAGTACATATTGTAGTCTGGCCCTCCGGAATGATTCGCCAAGACACTAGTGAATTAGGCAAGGGTCAAATGAGTATAATGAGAAACCGCAGTCAAGCACAGTTTCACGTGCTTGTTGTGAGTGGTTTTGGCTTGTTGAAGTTTGGTTTTTATTTGCTAATACCTAAATACACTATTGTGACATTTTAAATAGATGTCATCTTGATAATCTGTACCCATATGCATAATCTTGCTAAGAGACATTATCCAATTTCCTGAAAATAACAGAATTAAAGTCAATTTCGGTAGTACAAGAAGGTAAGATGAGTAATCATGAGAAAAGAAAATAGATTATTGGACTATACTCCAAGGAGCATCGAAACACTGTCGTGGAATGACCAGTTCCACCAATAATGTTGGTCATTCCCACCATTTATCGAGTGCTGCTACCCAAGTGCTATTTTGTTGTTGGGAAAAAAAGGGTGTAGAATACATGACTTGTCTGAGGTCACCGTGGTGGAGCTGCGATTTGAACACAGGTAGGGCTGAATCTGGAACCTTGTTGCTAACCAATAGCATTGTACCTTCCCTCAGTAAGAAAGCGAAAATTCAATCTCTGGAAGAGAAAATTCAATCTCTGTGCAGTGGTAAGGCAGCTGTTTCTCTCTTCTGCTTCAGGTCTCAGGCTGGTACCCTCGTACCCCCACAGTTGATGACTCAAAGAAGATTCTGGGAGGTTTTTCCTGGTGATCTCACTGCTGCTAGGATGCCAGTTTGAGAGACCTGTTCTCCTGTGGCCCCTTCATTAGGGACAGCCCTTGATTAAGGACTAGAGAAAGGAGAGAGACGCTACTTCAGGCCACCACTGCCCATTAGCTCAAGGTGAAAGTGGGCTAATGCTCTCGTGACATTCCAAGGCTCAGGACAGGGATTTAATGAAGTGATCACTACCCTCATCAACCCAAGAAAGAACAGAAAGTGGTTTCACTTTGTCCTGCAAACCATTATTTCAAAAACATTTTCATGGGGAACTAGGACTGGCCCTGCCAAGATATTGGGAGAGTGAAACAAGAGCTGATCAAACCAGATTTCTGGGGAGAGGCCAGAGGAGAAGATTAAATGAGAATCAGCCTCCAACTCACCATATTCCCTGCTCACTGCAGGAAGGATTGCGCACACAGTAGATGCCCAGGTGCTAGGCTCATTAGGACAGTGGGGTCGGGGAAGCAGCATATTGTAGTAGACCTGGACATTTTCTTTCTTCTTGTACCATAGTGCTGAAGGTTAGGTAAATCACTAAATGCTCTCAGGAGTAGTTTTGGCCTACCCAATGTTACCTGGTCATGACACCATGGTTCACTCTGGCTCAGGGAGCATAAAGAAATAGTCAGTGTCCCCCAAGATTGGTTTTAGGAAGGCCCTGCCTGCCAACACTCTGCTGACTCTCCTTCCTTTCTTAGATTCCAGAACATCTTCTCTTGGTTGCTTTACCAGGTTGAGCAAATCCTAACTCAAGGGGTGTTCTTTGTATTTTCCTACAAAATCCTCAGCATTTTCCACTTCTCTAGTCACCACCAGGCACCATTCTTCTTGCACAAATTGCCATTGGGCTACAAGAATAATCCTTTCCTCCTTTTATGAACTAACTCATTCTTCTCCAGTTCCACCTGTCCTCAAGTACCTTGTACTAGTTGCCAGGGTTCTCTCATTCATTTTACCTAATGTGCCCATATTTCACCATCTCTTTGATTGTGTTCCTGCATGCTCAGAAAATGTTAAAAGGTTTTCATTTTCTACTTTCAGAAATAACATTTCTGATCCCAGGCCCAGCTTCTTTCTCTCTCTTTTTTTTTTTTTTTTTTTTTGAGATTGAGTCTTTCTCTGTTGCCCAGGCTGTAGTACAGTGGCGTAATCTTGACTCACTGCAACCTCCGCCTCTTGGGTTCAAGCAATTCTCCTCCCTCAACCTCCCCGGTAGCTAGGACTACAGGCGTGCACCACCACATCTGGCTAATTTTTGTATTTTTAGTAGAGACGAGGTTTCACCGATGTTGGCCAGGCTGGTCTCGAACTCCTGACCTAGTGATCCACCTGCCTTGGCCTCCCAAAGTGCTGAGATTACAGGTGTGAGCCACTATGCCCAGCCCAGTTTCTCTTCTTTGTTGCACCCAAACAACCTTGTTATCATTACTCTCACGGTGCTCACTCTCTCCTCCCCATGCACCGTGCCTTCATAAATCCCACTCCATAAAAATCATTCGATAAATAAATGGGGTGAGAGAAAGCTCTTTTTTTTTTTTTTTTACAACAGAATTCTGACTAATGAATGTGAGAGGAAATAGAAAATTACCATTGACAAACACCATAATAACTGTTGCATTCAATAATCATATAGGTGGATGTTAAATTAGTGGGCAAAAGTAAAACAGGAAACAGATATTTGAATATCTCAAAGAATATCTCAAATTCAAAGAATATCTCAAATTTGAAATTCTCAAAGAATATCCCCATAGGAAACTTATTAATTACAACGGAAAAATTGTAACTTTTTAGTGGAGAAACCTGGCAGATACTACTGTACCCTGTCATGAGACATAGTGATATCATGTGCCTAGTGATATGATGTACTGAGAAGGGTACAATGTCACTTCTATGGCATTCTTGCCAAAAAAGACACACACTTATTTAAGAGGATACACCAGACAAATCTAATTTGAGGGACATTTTACAAAATAGCAGGCCAGTCCTCAAAGTATCAAGGACAAGAAAGAAAAGGAAAGCCTGAACCAGACTGCAAACGGGTAAGAAAGTGTGATGACTAATTGCCACATGCGAGCCCGAATTGTATCTTATTCATGGGACAACTGGTAGAATTTGAAAAAGATCTGTGGATAGGTTCATAGTATTGTAACAATGTTTATTTCTTGGCTTTGATAATAGTTCTGTGGTTATGTAAGATGTTAACATCTGAAGATGACAGATATACAGGAATTCTCTTACTGTATTTGCAACTTTTTTAAATGTCAGAAATTATTTGAAAATTAAAGGTAAAAAAGTGTTTAAAACTTACTCTAAAAGTCGGTTCAAGTCTTACCTCTCCTTAAAACCTGCCTATATAAACTTTAGGCAATCAAATCAATCACAAAAATACCTTGGCAGAGTTTAATTTCAAGCTTGGTAGTAAGTGAATAGCTATTAATTCAGGGAACATTTATTGAGCATCTACTATGCCCCAGTAATTACACTCAGCAGTGGGGCTCCATGGTTGGCTGCTATACACTTACTTAGTTATGCTTATATGACTTGTTTTCCCACTTATATGGAAAGCTCCTAGAAGACCAATTCAATATTTTTTTGCACTTCTCCACAAGATACCTAGGACAATGCCATTTACATAGCAGTCCTTTGGTAAAAATATAAATTGAATAATTCAGTGAATATTCTGTTATTTCCTTTCTCTGAGTAAACATGGTTGGTTACTAGTCAGTTACTGCCCACTTAAAGGCAGGTTGTACATGGACGTCTTTTTTCTGGTATCAAGCTGCTCTGGCTATTTTATCTTTGGTTTTAGCAATGTGTTCACCAGTCTCTTCCTTTCACCCTCTCCTCCTCCTCCTAGCTCTGTGGGAACACATCATTGTTCCTGCAGTGCCAGGTGCTGTGAAAACACGGATGAAAAGATATACTTCATTCACGACCTTAGGCAAATCGCTTGACCTTTTGGTGCCTCGTTTGCTCTGCCTCTAACATGGGAATCCTGATAATAACTTGTCAAAGGCTTTGACATGTCTCTTCCCAAGCCTACATATAAATTATCCCTAATTAAGAGAATAAGCCGAGCTCCTTGCAGGAATCTACTGCTGGGGAAAGGCAACCCTTTTCCCTGTTTGGAGTGTTTTGTCAGAGAAAGCTTCCTGTGCTTCAGATATTTTTTGTCCAGCTTTCTCCTGGGTAAATCACAGCTGGTAAAAGCCTCACTTGTTCCTAAGAAACTTTAGCTAGAAAGTCAACAAAATCATATCTCAGCTCTCTACCTCATCAACTGCTTTCTTTCAAAGGAGTCTAATCAGGGTGAATAGAGTCGAGTCTGCATGGGCCTACAGCAATTTTACAAGGGTCTGAAAAACATAAATAGGAATAGAGAATAGTTATTTTTAAACAATGCTGGAATAAGCTTGTAATCTTACAGATTCCATTGGAAAGAAAAGATGTATTGCACCATTTTAGGGGTATTTTGGGCTAAGAGGAGGTACCCCCAGCTCCTGCCTGTCTTTTGTAATCCTGAGTTTGCCCCTGTAATGAGACACACTGTTTATAGGAAAGCCAGTCTGTTTACTGCACACCTGCCACATTCAAGCCATAATTCTCAATGGCATTTTAGCTCCTCTGTTATTGTCTATACTAAAGGATTCAACGTTCAAATATAAATCTGCCACTTCATAGAAGATGGTTTACAGAACTGTACCGATTATTGGCAGCTGAGGAATTGTTAACTCTTGCCTTTACCAAAGGATTGCTCTAAAAACGCACATCCGAAGCGAACAGGGCGAGATTTGAAATGAAGAAGGGTGCACATTTTAGAACAGCTTGTGAGCCGCTGTGCTTATGGAAACTGCAGCAAGAGATGCAGTGAGACTAAAACCAGCCAGAAGACACAAGGCAAGCATGCATAAAATAATCGCATTGTCGTGTGCCAGAATTCAAAGCAGGCAGGGGCACGTTACTGTTGTGGAGAAGCTTTCTGTAACCATTCTGAATATACATTCGAAGATGAGTATTTCAGGAGATGTAACAGAAAAGGGAAAATCCAAAGATTTTGTTACTCAAGGAAAAGCACAGAGGGTTCCCTAAGGAATGGAAACTAAATAAACATATGCATGCTGTGGCAGCCGATAATAGAGACTCAGGCTGTGAGAGTGGGCTAGCCGGTTGAGAGATACAGTATTCAGCATATTCAGTGTGGGCAAGAGTGATAGAAAAATAATCTGGTTAACACCCTGGGTGGAGGCCGAGATGCTACAGATGCAGCTGGATACAGGATCAACAGTGTCTGTCATCTTACAGCAGGGATGTGGGATATCCCTCAAAAGTGTTAAATTGATGGAGACAGACCAGCTAAAGTTGCATATTTAAGAAAAGGAAAAAAAAAAAGAATCTCTTTAAGTAACTGTAAAAAAAAAAAAAAAAAAAAAAAAAAATCAGCATCCAGCATCAGATACATATGCCCAGTGGAATCCAGGCTTTAATATTTTTATTCCTGTGAATAACTCCTTAAAATGCTGCTAAGCTGGCACTTTTAGCATAATTCACTCACCGCCACTGACCAATAGACCAACAGTTGGACAGCTAAGCAGCTTTTGAGCATGAACCTGAAATATCCCAGAGTATAAAAGCACGAGTTTAAGCTGACTGAAAATAAACACGGTTCCTTCAGAAACTGATTGTATATTATGCTATCTGGGCTGAAATAAAAGATGACTTGAAGAACTAAAGGTCACTTTAAAAGGTCTCAGGGGAAATGGAGAGTTGAACTTTCCTCTCTCTGTTAGTAAAGCTTGATAATGCCACCATTTATATGTTTGGGCAGATCTTGGAACTTTTCAATGGAAATGTTGACAGCTCAATGTAGAACCACACCTGGTTTCCTCACAGAGGTAGGGTGGTTAGTGGAGAGACGACTAGAATTGGAAGGAGATGTACTGGCTCCAGCACTCACTAGCTGTCTTACTGCAAAATAGTCATGGCATCTCTCTGAATTTTAGGTGCTTTCTGCCTCCACTTGCAAATGGAAGAAAACACCAGCAGCCCTTCAAACTTTATAGTAGTGTAGTAAGGACCAAAACAAGAGAACCGTTTGTGGAAGTGCTTTGTAAATTGCAACACACTATACAAACTAAAGGCTTTCATGAGAACATATTTTTGGGTTGACAGAAAACTCCTAGCTTCAGATGGCTGTTGAAAAGGATTAACGTGGTTTTGGAAGCAGACTGACTTGTTAAGAGTAAGGCTCAACTACACTGATTAAGAACCAACCTGCAGCCAGGCGCGGTGGCTCACGCCCGTAATCCCAGCGCTTTGGGAGGCTGAGGTGGGCGGATCACCTGAGGTCAGGAGTTCGAGATCAGCCTGACCAATGTGGTGAAACCCCGTCTCTACTAAAAATACAAAAATTAGCCAGGCATGGTGGCACGCGCCTGTAGCCCCAGCTACTTGGGAGGGTGAGACAGGGGAATTGCTTGAACCCGCGAGGCAGAGGTTGCAGTGAGCTGAGATCGCACCACTGCACTCCAGCCTGGTCAACAGAGCGAGACTCCATCTGAAGAAAAAAAAAAAAATCAACCTGCAAAGTAACCTTTACTATGGACCCTTCATACCGCAAGTACATGTGGAGGAATGTAATCAGCAAGAAAACTTCAGAAAAGAAAAATGTTTTAAAATTTATTTTCATGCCTTTAACACCTTATAAATGTATGTGAATCATTCAAGATTACATCTACCTTCCTTTCAAACTAGCTATGAGATATTTGATTCTCCTCGACAAACTGTTCATTTTACACAACTGGCAATGTCCATAGTTGATTCTTTCAAATGGATTGATTCCAACCTCCTCAGAAAAGGATATCAATGGAATAAGTTTGAAGAAGCTCAGCATTTGTTCGCTCAAGGAGCTCATCATTGATTTGCTCAAGGCAGTGGCGTCACTGCATGGAAATTGACGTGTCCAGCAGAGAAACCATGCATCAATATGATTTGCTTGGGTGCCAAAGATTTGTTTGTATTTTTCTGGAGTTTGGCAATTAAATTTCTAAAATCTCTTCTGTCCCAAGGTTGCTCTTTGATATTCAGGTAATGCTTAACTATTCTGAGAGTTGCAGAAAGTGATTATAAAGAAAAATTAGTTTGTAACTGTGGGGTTGTATAGAAGGTACAATCTGTAAGTAGCTGGAAATGATTCAGATGATGTTCTCATTCAAACTGAGTTATTTTTAAAATATTATTTAATTGGAAGAAATCCAATTTTTTTTTCTTTTTTTTTTTTTTTGAGATGAGGTCTTGTTCTGTTGCCTAGGGTGGAGTGCACTGGCATGATCACAGCTAACTGTAACCTCAAACTCCTGAGATCAAGCAATCCTCCTACCTCAGCCTTCCAAGTAGCTGGGACTACAGGCACTCAACCATGCCCAGCTAATGTTTTATTTTTGTAGACATAAGCTCTCACTATGTTGCCCAGACTGGTCTCCAACTACTGGGGTCAAGCAGTCCTCCCACTTCCACCTCCCGAAGTGCTGAGATTACAGGCATGAGCCAGCGTCCCCAGCCCCAATCTTTAACATAGTAGAATAACACGCACAGAGCCTGGATGAGAGATACTAGCTTGAAAACACAGATGCTTCCCACAGACCACCTGGAGCAGGAACCTGCACCATGACAGACATCTATAGATAGATAAATTATTATTATTTTGACCAATCTCTATAACATTAATTCACCTGAAAAAAAAAATAAGAGGAAGATGCTTAGAAATCATTTCATTGCCAATAATGAAATGAGGGCCATGTCTTGTCACTTCACCATTGTAAGAATTGATATTTAAAAATCAGTTGAGTTAAAGGTTGACAGAGATACCTTACGTTTACGTAACACCTTGCAGTTTGTAAGGGAACTTTACACATTAGCTGGATGGAGTCTCATGCTAGAAGAGCAGCTTCCTCATCTGTAATAATGTAAGCGTGACAGCCTCATGGGTATCATTTTGTGGATTAAGTGGACTAACATTTCACATACCCCTCAGCCTAGGGGTAGGTCCTTGAAAATACTAATTTTCCTCTCAACTCTGTGAAAGTTGGTGAATTTGGACCACCTTTGGGAGCTGAATTTGAATGACTCAGTGGACAAAATGCCATTTGGAATCTCTGATTCCAGTGGCCAGAGGGACACTGCAGTCCTAAAGGAAAGCATTGAGTCAGCGCCTAGTAAATTATGAATTGCTCTTTCTCTTCTCTAGCAGTAGCAACCAATGAGAGGCATTAATTTTCATAAATGCAATGTAACTCCATTCAGGAAGGGTCTTCATTCCCAAGGTTTGATCAGTGGCTAGAGCTAGTAGGTGCTCAATAAACATTTGCAGAACAAATGCATGAATAAATGACTCCCAATACCTGATCTCTTTTCTCTTCCCTACCTTTTTTGTCCAGCATTTTTATAATTTATACCCATATCTTAAACATTTTTTTTCATGTACTTCTCCTCTATTTTCCTATCTCCTTGTAAAAGGTCAAGAGAACTCCCCCATCCAAACTAGCACTGAACAGATTATTCATTTAACTTTCAGTACATGTTTCCAGTGGGTAACCACTGCTCTCCTCAGCTCTTAGGAGCTTTGACACATTGGATTTCCTCCACAGAGCTCCTCAGCTTCTCCATATGGACTCCTTATATGCACCCCCAACCCCGTCACTGCTTTTCCCATCAATGCTACCAACGTAGTCCTTTCCCGATGGAAACCCTAAGTGATTCCTGGTCCAAGTGGTTGACAGACTAGCTTTTGATTCAGAAGTGTTTCACCAGGACAGCCATTTGGGCCCGTTCCTCTAAATGAACTCTAACAGTTACACTGGAAGGGACAGCTTCTTTAATGCCATTCTCTATTTCCCAATGTCAGATTTTAAAACTCAAGGGAAAGTGGTATTTATGTGTTATATATGCTCCTGCCTATGATTGTTTTTAAAATGTAATTGAGAAACAGAGAGAAGAAAACACTCGCTATTAAAAGAATTAAGCCAGAGTAGCAACCTCTCCATGGAAGGTTTTAGTATTCGTGATAACCTGCTCTCTGATTCCTGCCACCCAATTTCCAAGCCAGAAGAAATGATCATTTAAACAACCAAAACACAACTTTAAAAAATCAAGAAAATATAGGGGGTAATGGTAGGAAGCCTGTTTCAGTTCTTCTGTGCTAATAGTATATCTTCAAAATTATAAGACTTCAATACAATTCACTGGACGTAAGGGAAGACAGAAGGATAAACATAAACCTGTATTTTTGTCACATTTGACAGGTCAGACTATTGGTTACTATTTTAAAGGGGCTTTGCATTTATTAAATATTCCATTTACACACACTGTCACAGGTCTGCATTTACAAATGCGCTGTTTTGCATACATTTTCAGACTGAGAAAATGCAAACCTAATGGGCTCAGCTTCTTGACATTCCACCTCCTTCTCTGTGAAAGGGTTACTTTAAAAATCAACAGCTAAAAAATTAATTGGCCCAGGCATTTTTAAAGCAAAGATCAGAACAAACGTTTACTGTTTGTTTTGAGGTCTGCACATAATTCAATATTTTAAAATAGAAAAATATGCTGCCTCATGGACCACACTGAGAATGTGGCCTTTGGAAATTTTGAAACAAAAAAATGTTTTAAATGTAGGCAATATAGAAATGAAAGTAGTCAAAATATGCTCTTCATTGAATGCATCAGAATTTCCAGCATTATGACCTATAAGGGTTACAGTTTTGAATGTATTTTAAAAGATCAAAGCCCCAGGTTCTGGGCTGATGACCATCTTCTGGATGGTACCTAGTAGCTGATAATCTGTAGGATTCACAGTCTTTAAACCGTCATTGACAGGACAGTTCAGATGAGTTCTAGGGAAGATATAGCAAGTTGGAGAAGTAATGCATGTATTTAAAATACAGTAAGTATTGTTATGCAGCCATTCATTGCTTCCAACAAAATAAAATGTTTTTAAAAACTGCCTGAACCGTGACTGGCTTCTGCCTAGCACAGTGTCAGATGCTCAATAAATATTTAGTGAATGAAATAAGTCTTTGCTAATGTTGATTTCTTTCTTTCTTTCTTTTTTAATAAAACCAAGCCTACAGAGCTGTTACACCTCTGAGCAAGTGGAAATCCATAGAGGAAATGAAAGGATTTTGATTTGGGGCCTTCCATCCTGTAAGCTAAAATGGGTAGTCCTTAAGATTGAAGAGTGGAAACGGATCAGATCAAGCAAGAAGTTTGCACCTTCCCCCCACCCCACGCCCTCCCAGAACTATTCTTAACCTGAAATAACACTCACTAGCTCAAGTTCAGAAATTCAAAACAAGAGCTGGGTGCAGGATAAAATTTCAACCTCAGTTTTTGGCCGGCACAACTGACTTTTGTACTTTCCACCCCAAGACTCCTCCCCGAGATCAGAGCTTTGTGCAGCCTCTTCTTAAGTTACAGGGAGTTAGAGCAAAAGGGCATCTCCCGTAATGGAGCTGCAAGGATTCCCTTGCTTAGGCGCTCAGGGTTCTTTCTCATTCTCCCTCTCCCTTTTTCCCCGGCAACGTGAAATGCTGAGATGGAAATCCTAGGGTGAAGACCTGGGGTCCGTGAATGCAGACCGAGCAGAGCTGAGGTTTGAACGACGCCTGTCTGCGGGCAGTGGAGCGGGTGCTCCCGGGAGCTTGGAAGGCAGGGACGCGAAACCTAAGAAATGCCTGGAGCCGGGTTACAGAGACGCCCCTCGGGCACACGGCGGCCGCAGCGGCAGCCGGGAGCTCGGTGCAGAGAAACGGGAGGATACATGAAGCAAATAACCCAAGTCTCCGTCGGACGCCTTAACATCACAGGGAGCTGCGCGCACCCCGCGCCTCCCCCATGCCATTCCCGAGGGCCCAGGAGTTGCAGGCCCTGGCACGGGGTATCCCCGCCGGAGTCACCCTTTCCCCGGGGACAGCAGCAGCCTCGCTCCTCCCAGGTCTCCAGGATTCAATTCGTTGCCCGCTCCTAGCTCCCCTCTGCTCTCCGACGGCCCCCCAGCTTCTGTATCCCCCCAAAGCACGCAGGACCCACACCCCCAGGAGAGGCCCTGCGGTGTTAGGGAGAGGACAGAAGGGGGAGCTAGGGACGGCGCCAAGTCCTGCAGGGGAACTGGGGTGGAGGGGAGGATGGGGGAAACGGCGCCTGCAGAGTCGCCCCTGCCCCTGTGCAGCATGGAGGCGCCAAAAGCCGAGGAGGAAATGCTCTCTGCCTTCGCCCCCAAACTTCTACTGGCCCGGCTTGCAGCGGCTACCCCCTGCAGGTAGCCAAGCGTGTGGAGAGCGCCCTTGCCGCGACCCCCCGAGGCTGGGGGTGGGCGGGACTGCGGCGAAGGGGACCCCGGCCCAACCCCAGGCGCCACCCTCTGCGGCTGCCCGGTGCATCCCAGGCCGGGTAATTAGGAGTCCAGCCAGGTGCGCCCCGCAGCCCTACACTTTGTGGGGCTCGACCATGGAAAGCGCCGTGTCATCAGTCTGCAGGGAGCAGCCAAATGACAGAGCTCCTGGCCGCTCAGGCGCCCCGAGTCTCGGCCGTGCAGCCCTGCCGGGCGCCCGCAGAGAAGGCCGAGCTGCAGCCCACGCGGCAGCCGCCCGGTGCCTGCTCCGGGTCTGCGGCGGCGCCGGTGCGGACTAGAGGAGGCCAAGCGGTCCCACCCGCCCTGCTCTGAGGGAGCCCCGGGGTCCTGGCCGGCAGGGAAGGAGACCTGTTGAAAACTCTTTACGCCAACTTGAAAGACAATCAAGTCGCCCGAGCAAAACCCACTCTCCAATCTGTTTTCAAGTGTCATAAACGCTGCACTGCAGTAAGATTGCTGCTCCCTTAAATGGGCCAATAATTTCCACCTCTCGCCCACAAATTCCCCCAACCGGGGATTTCAGTGTAAAGCAATTCAAATAAGTAAAAACCACTTTATTGCTTTTCGAAAATTCGCATGCATTTATTCTGCTTAAAATTTGATATAGGGCATTTTTTTTTGTATTACCATTTATCGCTTGCCAAGAAATAATTAAGAATAGGAGCTCGAAGATTAATTTTAAATAAAAAATCTTCTCAAATGAAAATGTCAGGTCATAAAAATTCCTTTTAAATCATAACAGCATATAAATCTTTGAAATTAACCATGTAATTACAATGTCTATCAACTTTTACCTTGAGCTTTGAGCCTCTCTTTTTAATCTTCCATTCTTTTTTAATGAATAGCTATTTTGAAATTAAAAAGTACTGTTCATTACACATGCCCCACTATAATAGGGTTTTTATCATATTTGCTGTATGTAAAAATACTTGCTACTTTGTAATTATTCACATGCCGATCCTTTCCTATATTGAGTGGAAAATAAAAAATGAAATAGAAGTCAAAGGTGCTTTAGAGCTGAATGATTTACACAATTCATTAAGGACGGTGATTTTTCAGTTAGCATCAGATTAAATGGTTACTTACTCTCAAATAGCCCTTGGGGAGTTGAATTGCTGGGTAGCAAACAGATTAAAGTTTGCATTGAAAGAAAAATTGAATTCAGAGGTAATCAATAGCATAATAGGGGCAGTGAGTGGTGCCTGCTGCCTGAAATGAAATTACCATATTTTTAATCTTAATTTTCCACTCTGTTTATCTGACAGTGTGGATGTGCAATCCAAACAGATAATGAGAGAGTGGGATATTGACACCGCTGTCCTCTGGAGTGCTTGTTTTCAGTGATTAAATGCTGTGATCTGTGATTACTTTGTGCAGGGATGTCAGGGCTGCTGGCCAGAACCATGGGAGGGGCACTCGCTCAGCAGCTGTAGCTCCTGACTCTCCCAGGTCCTAATGTCTGAAATTCATTTTCCACCAGTAATATCGAAAAATAAAGATTACCTATTTATGTATATACTTTGGCTGCACAAATTACAATAGTTAATTCCATTATTATTGTTGTCCTGACTCAAAAACGTTTTAATTAGATCAATGTGTAGTGAACCCTCTCTGTAAGTTCTGTATTAATGAGCTAACAAACTTGCTTCTTATAGGAAGAGGTGAGTTAAAGAAAGCAATAGGTTAGGAAACTTTGAAGGAAAAGTGTGTTGTCATTAGAGAAGCAGTAGAGAGGAGACAGGGGCATTGTTAAAGAAATCTAGCCCCAGAGGCTGTAATTATATAACAAACTGTGATAATTTTAAGAAATGCAAGTAGTTCTCTTTGGGTATTGGGAGAAGTCTTCATGTGCATTTAATCAAATTAATACCTCTAGCCAAGTAAAAATACCAAATCACAAAATTTTAAAGTTATATAAATCCTATATGCTCAAAATGCAGTATCTTTGGATATCTAAATGCACCATGGTGATTAGTATAGTCGGGATGAATACCTTATATCGAAGCCATTATTGCATTTTGCAGTGAGGAAATTTACGATGCTTCACGTTAGAGAACGTATTATGGATGCATCATTTGAATTTGAATTCACTTAACCCTGCTGTGCGAATAGATTTACAATAGATGATGGCTATCTACCATCTATACCAACAACCTGCACTGTCCAGCAAAGACACTGTGTAAAGTCTGCGCATGTTTAGAGAATTTGGTAATTATGCATAATTACTTTATCTTCCCCTGATACATCTGTGTACCCAAATAAAAAGGACTGAAGAAAGGGTGATGGGCAGCATTGGCTATCTGATAATAGATTATTACACAGTATTGATTTCTCCAAATTGGAAAGTAGTCATAACACACAAGTAAGGGTACCATACCTCATTCAATCGTTCCTTAACCTTGGCTACAGGCATTGTCTTCAGTTCCTAGTGCACATAATAACTTTGTTTTTTCCTCAATCATTTCTGATATGCAAAACTCTCTGGTAAGGGAAAGGGAGCCGTAGGCTAAGTACTCAGAAATAAAGAGTGAAAACTCACTTTGTGAACAAGGTGAATAAGCTCCACCACTGGGTGTGAATTCAAGTTTATCAATTCCCTAATTGGCAGCAGCCTTCAAAAAAAAAAAAAAAAAAAAAAAAACCCAACTTCCTCAAATTCCCTAACTTCTCCAGTTCAACCCAACTGGTTGAAATTGGAAAGTTTTAATAAATTCATATGTTAACCATTGAGTGGCTACAGGCTACTCTGATCTTGTCACATGTATTACTGATAAAGAAACTGGAGAGGAAATCTATGCTCATAAAAATATTGACTTTTGCTCAGTTTCATATTTTAAGCATAGACTAAGGAGATTCCTATGTGTTATATAAACCCACAGTGAGAGCGGTACATCTCCATTTTACCACCTGCTTTAGATGTGCTGTGTATGCTGTGTTATTTTGTAAATTGTACATTGTAAAATGTAAAGACAGGTTACATGGGATCCACACAATAAATGAATATAATCGAGTCCCAAGGAATCTTTATCATGGTGCTGGAATGAGCTTAAAATTTTTGCTTAGAGTCTTTTTTTAAAATCACAAAAAGATGTATCAGCCAGATTAACAGAATTTAGGCTGAGCCTTTCACATAGAGTTTCAGTACCATTTTGACAATTTATTCAGTATTCAGAAGAATCCATAAACTTGAATATAAACTACATACAGTCCTGGCTTTATTACAACAAACTCATCCAATTTTTTGATAACTTGTATTGTGTTCCCTAAAAAAATTTTTATCAATACTTAAACATGCTGATTCTCATAGCAGTGGAATATGGCTGATATATATCCTTTGACATGGAAAGTAGTCAAAGTGCTATTGGAACTTTTTCCCTATCTCCTGACTACCTCTGTAATCCAACTGAAACCTAGGTTTTCTAAGGATACAAAAGCCTTCCTCTACCCTTGTACCTGCAGTCACCATTCGAAGTTTATTGAGCTTTAGAGCAGACAAAGAGTGAGAAAATCCAAACCAATCTCTTTCCTTTCACTTTCTAAATCCTGACATGGTCCATCACCTTTGAAAAATAGTGAGCTGGCCTTCCCCAAAAAGGAGAAAGGAAACAAATCTAATGGAAAACAATGGGAGAAGGATAATCTAATCTTTAAATAAGGAGACATGTTTCTGAAAGCTTAAGAAGGGCAAGTTTCACACTGATGTCGTCATCTCCTGAAAAATGTGAGCCCTCCAGGAGGTGGAGAGGGAAATATTAATGCTATTAATCCATTGTCCTCGAATCCTTCCTAAATAGGTGAGATTTGAGGGAAGGCTCTAGATCACAAGAAGTAGAAGTATTCATGGAAAACAAGTGGTTTTCTCCTGATTGGCATTTAGCTTGTTCAACTATTAACAAGCCAGTCCCTGGGAAAGCCTGAATGTTCCAATGAACCACACACACAAATGACTGGCAGTTACTTCCTAGATGTGACCCAAGCTTTCCTTCCAAGCCAGTCTGCCATGGCCTGGAGAAGAAGGAAAATGTACTTATCTCTGACTCCGGAAATGAAAGTTTATTCTGGGACATTGCTGAGTTGAGTCACGTCTCAAGTACATTTTGCATTAAGGAAACAAATCCCAAAAGGGTTTCCTCAAGAAACGGTGGCTCTGTTGGACCTAGTTATGACAGTGCAAATACTGTCATCAATTTTTTCACCTCGAGAGGCCAGATTTTTTTTTTGTTACGTTTTGAAGTCTTTGGTTCCCTATAGCCTTGGGCACAATTGTGGCAGTAAAAACTAAAAAATAAAGCTACCCATGATGCAAAGAGAGAAGTGACCATTTCTGCAGAGTGGAGATAATGAATAGATAATGAACTTCATAAAGCCTGCATGGAGACACATCTGAGTTACTGATTGCTTTATCACTCATGCCAAGCACAGTGCCTGGCACACGGCATATAGTAACTATGTGCTTAAATGAATATACAGATACAGCAAACGTTTGAGAACTGTCAGATCATTTTGATTTTAAGTGTCATTAGTAAGTCTAGAACTTGAATATTTAAGTTATGGTGAAAAGCCAATATTCTCAGGGCTTTCAGTATTTCCTACCTATACTCTATCTAAAAGTTCATTATTCTCCTAAACAACTTAAAAGACAGAGCCATAGATGAGTAATTTGCATCCCATTTGATTAGATACTGAGTAAAACACAAGCGATCACCTTCCAGTCCTGTTAGTTCCCACTGACACCCATCAGATGCTTGAGCTCCACTGACCATGTTGTCTTGACATTTGCTTCATATTTTTTTCTCTCTCTCTCCTCCCTTTGAGAAGATGTGCTCCTTGGAGACAGGAACCAAGTCTTGTCTTACTTTCCCTTTCCTGGGCACAGAAAGTACCTCCCAATGTGTTGAATTAATTAAAATATAATGCCTTGTATGGAAAAATCTTATCCTAAGCTGTCCCTGGATAAAAAACAACAACAACAACAACAACAAAAACTAAGTGATGTCCCTTTGGGAGTTCCATTCCCATCTCTCTTTCTGTCTCAACGTCCCCAGGGTCCCCCTCGCTCGTCTGTAACATGAAGGCATGGTTCTAAGCAGCTTCTACCTCCAAGATTTTATAAATTGAAGACACTCTTGAAAATTTGTCACCTGACTGGATTTGTTCACAAACTAAACATTTTGGAGACTGTAGTAACTAAGGGAAAAGTAGAGTTTCCCAAATCATCTCTTCTTTCAGTCCTTGTGGAAAAGTCGTAAGAGAAATGTTTCCTTTATAGAAACTTAATTATCACAAGTGGTTTCCCATTTAAATATCTGCAGCTAAGTCTTTCCATTTGATTTTTTTGTTCTAAGAACCTTCCTACAACCAGGAGGCATGAGGCTATCTAATTATCTTTTTTTTTTTTTTTTTTTTTTTTTTTTTTTTTTTTTAGACAAGGTCTCACTCTGTCACCCAGGCTAAAGTGCAGTGGCACTATCATGGCTCACTACAGCCTCCATCTCCTGGGCTCAAGTGATCCTGCCATCTCAACCTCCTGAATAGCAGAGACCACAGACACTTGCCAGACTAGTTTTTATTTTTTTGTAGAGATGAGTTCTCACTATGTGGCCCAGGCTGGTCTCCAACTCCTGGGCTCAAGCAATCCTCCTGCCTCGACCTCCCAAAGTGCTGGGATTACAGGCATGAGCCACCTCATCTAGCCAAGACCTGTCTAATTCTTTCAGCCAGAAAATCCCCCCACAGCACCCTATCAGTCTTACAGCAGAGAAGAGGCCCATTCTTCTGTTAACCACCATGGGGGTTGGGGTAGCCAGCCCCCAAGATGACCTGCAAGCATCCCCACCTCCCTGTCTGCACAACCTTGCAGACAAGGTGTGTCCCCTCCCACACTGTATCAGATTCACTTTATGATCAATAGAATACAGAGAAGTGGTGGCATGTCACTTCCTAGATTAGGTTATCCTAGACTGTGGCTACAGGCTCATATTGTCTGTCTTCATTTGCTGTAGGGGAAGCCAGTTGCCAGGTTGCAAACTGCCATATGGAGAGACTCACATGGCAAAGAACAGAAAGCCCTCAGTCCAATACTTCATGAGGAACTGGAGAAGCCAGCTGCCATGTCATGAAGGTATTCAGGCAACTTAGGAGAGGACCACAGAGCAGAAAATGGAAATCTCTGCTAACAGCCAATGGGCACCTGAGGCCCACCAACAACCACATGAGTGAGCATTGAAAGCAGATCTCCCAGTCAAGCCTTCTGATGAAACTGTGGCCCAGGTCTGACTAAACCTCAAGAGAGACCTTGGGTCAGAATCACCTACCCAAGCTGCTCCTAGGTTTCTGCCCATAGAAACAGAAATGTTTGTTGTTTTAAGCCGCTAAATTTTGGTATAATGTGTTACATAGCAAGAACAGATATCAAAATATAATCATCGATCAAAGTTTTTTTTTTCAGTATTATGCAAATACCAATTGCACATCCTTAGGAATCCTTTTTATCGTTATGAACCTTTTCTGCCTACCACAGTAGGTGATGAAGTCTAAGTGTTCTAAGATGTGGAGTGTAAATTAACAATATCCTAAGATATGGAGTCTGCATGATCAAGATATTTGTTTTTACAGCATGTGGTAAAATGTCTTCTTCCCTTTATGCCTCTGATATTTAAGCCTTAGGACTACTTTATTGGAACCCATCTCTATAAAATATTGTGGAGATGTGACCCAGATCAATAACTGCCTTTCTGGCCAATTAAAATACTCATGTATGTATCCAGTGAATTTACAAGTTGAATAAGAACAGGACAAACTACAAGATATTCATTGACACCAGTTCACTAGTTTCCTACCACATTTTAAAAATCAGGGCATTGGACCCATATGTGAGGTCCAAGCAACCCAAGAGGAGTTGCTAAAAGGAAAACATGCTTGTAAGTGGAATCCTTGATATTAGTCAAGACACGTTTCTCTAAAAATGTACAACATGACAAATATTTACAAACAAATTAAAAACATACAACTGATTCGGGATTTTGATAGAATGTAGATAACACATTTGTTCAGAATATTGAACCAGAAATCAATTCTAGTTTGAATATAGGGATTTTCCTTATCTCACTATGGCTATGAAACAACAGTTACAAATTTATGACAATGTTAATAGTGCCTGTTTACTGAGTACTTGTGTGATTTATACATACATTTTCACATCTAATTCAGACTTCTCTTTAAGTTGAACTTGAATAATCGTTATTATGATCCCATTTTATGGATGCAAAATTGAGACTGAGAGGGTTTCCATAGTTTGCACACAGCTAGTAATAATGGACCCAGGATTCAAAGCCAAGCTTTTCTGAATCCAAGGTTCACACTGTTAGTTATATGCTATATTGTCATCCTATATTATTATTTATATTGATTGTATTAATGGCAATATATTAGCAATTGCTGTATTCTTATAGCAAATCCGTAACTACCACTAACAACAACAAAAAATCGTCACTTTCAAAAAGATTTTATGTTAAGCTCAAGGTGAGAAAAGCAGCTTCCACTTACTGAGAAGACACTCAGAAAGGAACAGTGAAAGGATGATGATGGTTTTGAGCTTCTAAACGCTCTCTATTCATCTGATGAGAAAGAAGATGGTGTCAGCATTTTATGGACACACTTTCTTCACAGGCCTGCATTTTGTAACTGTCACCATCTCCCAAGGTTTAGAGTTGGCCTTTTGTCTCAGAATATCATTTCCTTTTCAGTGTTCCTATTGAGGGTAAATATGATCTTAATATATTTCTGAGTATTCAATGCCAACCTTTAAAAAAATCTATAAACATATAATTAGATTTTTTTTCCAGCAGAGAAGGCCATTTATGTTACTCATCTTCTCTTGGAGTCTGAGCTAGAGTCCTTTGGTTTTGCTAGTTAGGATTCAAATCAGGCAGCCTCATCAGAGAATTTCCGGGCAGCAGTCACATTGGCGCTGGGTAATGTTTGTTACTCAGACTTGAGGGGTAATGGGGGAAAAGGAGGACGGCAAAGCTCACTAAACTCTTGAGCAGGTTAGCATCTTCCGAATACTGCGTTGTCTGCTGTTTCTGCCACTCTGCATACGTCACAACTGTGAAAGGCATCAAAGGAAAATGGAAAGAGAAATAATACAACTCATGGATGCAAACACACACAAAGTTGCTGATTGTTCACTAAAATACATATCAGCGGTGGGCAATTGTTACCTCTTATTCCTCAGTTCCAGTAGTACCAATCTGTCTTTTAAAAAATCAGAAAAAAAACAGATTCAGTTCTTTGGTTTTTGTGTCATTCTGTGTATGTGTGAGTGAATGTGGGTGATAGTCTAAGAGGTGCTGCAAATTCACTGAATGGTTAAGTGATGTGATTCTGATGTGTTTCTTTTTCCTTCCTATTAAAGTGAACTGCCCCATTTGAGGATGATTTGCTACAATATTACTGCCACTGCGGTGTATAAATATCTTTGGCGAATTGAGAGTATACATGTTTTTCAAATAATTGTGCCTGACTAGTATCTCCATAGGGTCTCTATCTCAGACTTCTTGAGTTCATTCTCTTATTTCCTAAGTTGTTGTTTTTCATTGCTTTCTTCTTTTAAGCTAGATGCTTCTTTGTACCTTCAGGCCACTACCCCCATTTTAAAGATGGAGAAATATATAAAACATTAACACTTTATTCAAGATCACAAATAAAAACTTCATAGCATAGGTTTATAATATCCCGATTTACTGAGCTATGTACCCAGATTAAAGCAGCCTATAAATGCTTTATGCACCATTGCTCCAGAAAGGATAAACGTGATCCCTGAATAATCATTGACAACAATCCCTAGGGAAAAAAAATATTATCTTGACTCAGACAACTGTTATAATAGCAATGACAACACTAAAATAAAAAAATTAAATCAATGATTTCTAATTAGATTAAATTGGTGTTAGAATACACTTTTTATTATTTCTGTTTTATCAGATTAAGTAAATTTTGTTTCCATTTGTCTTATTTTTGGGAGGTTTAGACAAACTACATCTATTTGAGTCATTAAAATAGCTAATACAATTCAAAACACATTAAAATACATTCTTGTTTTTTTTTTTTTTTTGCTGACATTATCTTAGACTACCTTATGAAATATCTCTGAGGATACTAATGTTTTACTTGTAGAAATTTGCAACTTAGATAAGTGAATTAATAGTTAATCAAAATAGTTTAAACCAGAGGGCTCCAGACATTTTTGATAGTGTATACCTATAATTAAGGAAATCTGAACATGCACCCTAGCCTAAGCATGTTTATTTTTCATAAAGTATATACATGTACTACTTCATATTATAAATATTAGTAAAGCTTAGTTTCTTTCTTACATTTTAGATTTAAAACTACCAGTAGCAGTTGTATTTTTCTTCCTCCACCACAAAGGTTGATTTTGGACAGATCCCATTTTAGACAACTGATATACACTGTTGTGAAGTTTCTACTTTGCAAGTGGAGGTGGTTCTTTTTTTTTACTTTATTTAAAGTATTCTGTATCATTCATGTATAACTTATTTTTGGTATTTGTGTAGCTTTATTGCAATGTTAGTGTGAAAATGAACACCATAACATTAAAAGACTAAAGTACAATTCAGTCTTCTGATCTAAAAGCCAAGTGTGTTAACTGGATGTAAATCAGAATATCTAGTTATATGAGAGAGGTGTTAGGGCAGTGAAAAAAGGAGGACATAGAAGTGTCAAGTATTTGAAGGTTTTCTATGAGAAAGTGGCTCCAGGCTGGGTGCAGTGGTTCACGCCTGTAATCCCAGCACTTTGGGGAGGCTGAGGCGGGTGGATCATCTGAGGTCAGGAGTTTGAGACCATCCTGGACAACATGGTGAAATCCCATCTCTATTAAAAATACAAAAATTAGCTGGGCGTGATGGTGTGGGCCTGTAGTCCCAGCTGTTTGGGAGGCTAAAGCAGGAAAATTGCTTGAACCCGGGAGGTGGCGGTTGTAGTGAGCCGAGACCATGCCATTGCATTCCAGCCTGGGCAACAAGAGTGAAATTCTGTCTTAAAAAAAAAAAAAAAAAAAAAAAAAAAAAAAAAAAAACAAGCTCCAGTTTGTTTTGTATCTTTCTAGAAAGACTATTTGGGACCCAGTGGAAGGTACTGAGAGGCAAACTACTTTGATCAAGGAAGAACATTTTAATTTATAGGTTTATTTAAAATATAGACTACCCTAGTGCAACCCGTCTTATCCCCCAACACAGTCAATCCCTTATCTAAGTGGGGTTTGGAGCTACTGGGAAATTGTAGCCAGATTCTTGCACAGGGAAGAAGTTGGAGCAGATAATCTCAGGTTCCTTTTCATTCTTAAGTTCTGTGATTTTATAATAATCAAAGAACAATTATTCAGAAGACTGGTAACGTGGAATCCCTTTGCCACAAAGAGGTGTATTGACTGTGTTCAAATGTGCAAAGGCCATGTAGGAGGTGGAGGTTGAAGAGAGGTTCCGCTAGTCCAGACCCACAAGAAATCCAACTTCAATTGGGCAGAAGAGACAGTTGCGAGCTTCAGTCACCACACATTGGATTAAGTGAGTTTCAGAAGGTTCTCCTATAAACAGTCTTTGCAGAGGGAATAAAAAATTATCCATCTGAGGTCTGAACTTAAAAGTCAGGAGTAAGCTGATTCACACTTGGTTAATTAGCTAAAGCTACTTCCCCTGCTCCCACTCCAACCACCAAAGAAAAGAAGGGAAACTTCCAATAAAGGATAGAGGATAAAGTGTCATTTTAATGCTTCTTTGACTTGCTTCTTTTGCTTACGAGAAATTCACTCTGAGTCAGTGGGAGGGGCAGGCTAGTCATACATTATCTTATATTAAAACAAAATAAATATGTTGTGTGATTCCTCACAGAGCCAGAGGCTGTGTGTGGGTTTCTTGTCTGTGCAGTATCTTACAAAAATAAATGCACCAGAGAATAAAAATCAGATGAAAGTTCCATCACTTACAGGCATGAGAGGCAAAAAATGCCCAGACCCTTCTTCCCGGGTGATGTAAACAGGCAGCATCGTCAGTGAATAGTTCTACTTATTGAGGGTTTCTGGGAGCAGAAATCAATGCTATTGCTTACGGGGCAGGTGCAGTGCAAATAAAGCCCCTCATTGCTGTCCTTGGGCTCAAAGAGGCATGAGATCACACAGTTCTCACAGGCCACAAGAAAGCTGCCAGCTCTGCCCATCTGGAGGCCACTGTCGTGATCAACTCCCCATAGAAGTGGGCACCCTGCTCTTCTGCCTCTGCTATGCAGCTCACAGAGTCCTTCCTCAGCAGAGGCAGGGACAAAGCAAACATCCTCTTTTTCAGGCCACGTCCAGAGAGTTTTGCCTCTGGCTGGCACATAGACTCAAAGATGAAAGCGTCAGTTTTACCAACTGGACAGTTAGTGTTTGCTGCATGATGCTCTGATAATTTGTAACCGAAGTTGGAGTGATTTGGCTTACAAAAGGAAAACCTGTATGTCTAAAGCATGCCGGTGATGAGGGTAAACTCAATCAAGATTCTGCACTCCATAATTATTTATATGCCAAGAACAAGTGAAGTAATGATTTAAAACATGGATTCCTTAAAATGTTGCCTGGAAAATTTTATAATTTGCTATAAGCCATGAATATTGTCTAAATCTATGCATATGTTTGTTCTTCAGTTGTGTTTAAAAGAAATCCCTTATGTCATGTGAATATAATTGCGTAAGTTCATTGAGTTGATTTCTAAGTTTATGAGGTTCAAATTATTTCTTTATTTAGAGTTTTAATGGGCTTTCATAATTAGAACAAAATATAGACAGTAGCAGTAAATTCTACTGTCATTAGCTGTAACTTTGACAATTTTTAAAATTCAGGGTATAATGATGTGTTTAAGGTTTAATTGAGCTTTATTAGTTTTATCCCAATAATTGAGAAATTACAATGATGTAGGCAAGAACTGAGCCAAAGTTTACCTTTGTGCAGCCTATAAAAATATTCTTGGTTAAACCAATGAATCTTGCTAGGAGGCCCCAAGTTGAACAAGTGAAGTAGGATTTATGAAAGACTGATGTACAAACTCCCAAGTGATGAGGCTGTAGCTTCAGATGCAGAGATACATTCACACCTCTGAATTATGTCCTTATATTTGACTGTCTCTCAGGCTCCTTGGACAAGCCCATCACAAGCAGATTCTTATGTCTTCACTCTCAAAGCATAAGTTTGTGTCCAATTTCTGGGGATATCTTATTTTAGATAGTGAGTGATTCCATGAACAGTGAAGCAAATCGTGAGCAAAATAGAGAAGATGAAACTATTATTGCAATAGTCACTTTTTAGAAGCAGGTATAACTTACATACCATACAGTTAACCTATTCTAAGTGTACAATGAGTGATTTTTGGTAAATTTTTAGAGTTGCGCAAATATCACCATAATCCAGTTGTAGAACATTTATATTACTCCGAAAAGGTCCCTTGGGTCTGTTTGCTGTCAACTCCTTCTCCCAATCCCCAAACCCATGCAACTGCTAACCTGCATTTTGTCTCTATGGATTTTTCTTTTTGGGGCATTTCATGAAAGTAGTCCTACAATGTGCACATAGTCTTTTCTATCTTGCTTCTTTGACTTAGCATAATGTTCTTGAGGTTCATTAATATTGTAGCATTAATCAGTACTTCTTTTAATTGTCGAATAATATTACATTGTATGGATATGTCACATTTTGTTTATCCATTCATCATCAGTTTGTTTTCTATTTTGATTATTATGCACTACCTGCTAAGAACATTGACCTACGTTGGCCGGGCATGGTGGCTCACGCCTGTAATCCCAGCACTTCGGGAGGCCGAGACGGGCGGATCATGAGGTCAGGAGATTGAGACCATCCTGGCTAACACGGTGAAACCCCGTCTCTACTAAAAAATACAAAAAAACTAGCCAGGCGAGGTGGCAGGCGCCTGTAGTCCCAGCTACTCCGGAGGTAATAGGCAGAGGCAAGAGGCTGAGGCAGGAGAATGGCGTGAACGGAGATCGGGCCACTGCACTCCAGCCTGGGTGACAGAGTAAGACTCTGTCTCAAAAAAAAAAAAAAAAAAAAAAAAAAAAAGAACATTGATGTACAAGTCTGTGTGTGGATAGGCTTTCACTTCTCTTGGGTAGATAACTAGGAGTCCAATTGCTGCGTCATACGATAAATTTATGTGTAACTTTTTAAATGAAGCTATCAAACTGTTTTCCAAAATGGCTGTTCTGTTTTACAGTCCCACAAACAATGTATACGGGTCCCAGTTTCTCTTATCTTTGCCAAAACTTGTTATTTTTTCCCCACTGCTGAAATCTATCATGCATTTATTTATTTATTCTTTGTTTTTAAATAATTTCAACTTTTATTTTAGATATGGGGGTACACATGCGCATTTGTTATGTGGGCATGTCACCTGATGCCAAGGATTAGGGTACAAATGTTCCCATCATTCAAGTAGTGAGCATAGTACCCAACAGGTAGTTTTTCAACACTACCCCCAACCCTGCTTCTCCCTCTAGTAGTCTTCAACGTCTATTGTTGCCACCTTTATGTCCATGAGTACCCAATGTTTAGCTCCCACTTATAAGTGAGAACATGGATATCTTACTTTCTGTTCCTGTGTTAATTTGTTTAGGATAATGGCTTCCAGATGCATCCACGTTGTGACAAAGGGCATGATTTAATTCTTTTTTATGGCTGTGTAGTGTTCCATGATGTATAAGCACCATATTGTCTTTGGCCAATCTGCTGTTGATGGGCACCTTGGTGGATTCCATGTCTTTGCTACTGTGAATAGTGCTGTGGTGAACATACGAGTGCACATGTCTTTTTGGTAGAACAATTTATTTTCCTCTGGGTATATACCCGGTAATGGGATTGCTGGGTCAAATGGTAGTTGCATTTTTAATTTTTTGATACGTGTCCAAACTGCTTTCCACAGTACCTGAAATAATTTACCTTCCTATCAATAGTGTGTAAGTGTTCCCATTTCTCTGCAGTCTCCAGCATCTGTTGGTTTTTGACTTTTTAATAATACCCATTCTGACTGGTGTGAGGTGGTATCTCACTGTGGTTTAAATCTTTAATTCCATCTTGAGTTAATTTATATTTATGGTGAAAGGCAGGGATCCAATTTCATCCTTCTGCATATGGCTAGCCAGTTATCCCAGTACCACTTATTGAATAGGGAGTCCTTTCCCCATTGTTTATTTTTGTCAACTTCATCAAAGATCAGATGGCTGTGGGTGTGAAGCTTTATTTCTGGGTTGCCTATTCTGTTCCATTGGTTTATGTGTCTGTTTTTGTGCCAGTACCATGTTGTTTTGGTTACTGTAGCCTTGCAGTATAGTTTGAAGTTGAGTAATGTGATTCCTCCAGGTTTATTCCTTTGGTGAGGACTGCTTTGGCTATTCAGGCTCTTTTTTTGTTTGTTTCACATGAATTTTAGAATAACTTTTTTCTAATTCTATGAAAAATTATGTTGGTAGTTTGATAGCAATAGTATTGAATCTGCAGATTGCTTTGAGCAGTATGGTCATTCTAATGATATTAAGTCTTCTAATCCATCAGCATGGGATGTTTTTCCACTTTTTGTATTATCTATTTTTTTTTCAGTAGTGCTGCCTTTTTTGGTTATGGCCATTCTATCTCTAACAGTCATTTATTGCACATTAACTTAATTAATATGTGAGCTGATTGGAGTGGTAAGTACCATGGCCAGGGCCAGAGAGACACAGATGGTGGAGTCAGTGCTCAGTCTATTCCATGGCATTTCACAGCTGGAGGCACTGCTGCGATCTCCCTGTGGAGATAAGGAACTGGAAAGACAATGAGATAAAAGACAGGGAAAGAACTATACATTGTATTTGGGTATGTATAAGATAGATAGTAAATGGAGGTATGGGGTTTCCAAGAGAAAAGAGTGAAGAAATAAGAAGGGTCAGGGGTGACCTCTTGGGGGATCCCATTTTTGGAACCCTTGCTGAGTTCAAAAAGGGGTTATGAGTGAATCATGAGAGTCAGTAGGATGGAAACCCAGGAAAATCAGCATTTCAAGGAAAATGATAAGGTTAACAGTGTGAAACACTGCAAATTAGTTGCAGAAGATAGAGCTATGGGAATTGGAAACAAGGATTATAGATGATGCTTTGGAGAAACTTGTAGAGAAAGGAAGAAGAAAACATGGTAGAGGAGACAGCAAGCTTGAGCAAAGGCAGATGTCCCCTTTCCCATGAACCCCTACAGTCACAAGAAAGGGGGGGACTTGACTTTATTTGCAGATAGATTTGTAGATCCAATTTCTAGATCTGTGAAGATAGGGCCTGAGTATCATACCCACCAGATCCACAGTTGGTTGGACAAAAGAATACAGAGGCCGGTGTGAGACCCATCCTGAGTAACCAGCCTTCCTGCTCCAACCATGTTTTTTCTCTCTCACTTCAACACTTCCCAGTTCTGCAGACTCTGAACAGACCCTAAACCAGGCCCTGGGCCTTGACTTCTCCCTTTCCTTTATCCCACTAAAGGAGACAGTGAGAGTCGATTCCACTTTCTCCATATCATCTGCATCTTCTCCCAGTTTGCACTGACAAATCCTGCCTTCTGGGTTCCCTAACTTTAGGGGAATGAGTCTAATGAGTGCAGACCTCATTAGACTGGTCTCTTTACTGCCAGTCCCCTTCCCACTCTGACTCTGGCCTGTGCCTCTTCCCTGGTGAGCAGAAGGCACCTAGGCTTGTCTGTCAGGCTCATTGCCTCCCTCCCTTCCCATGCACTCCCTCTGCTCACATCCTGCAAAACACCTGCTGTTCGCTGAACATCTGCTTGTGTTCTCTTCCTGATCCACTCTCCTCTCTCAAGATGGAAAATTTTCACTCACCCTTCCAAGCTCAACTCAACATATCACCTTTTTTGGAATCATTCTGACCTTCTGCCACCCCCTCCCGAGTTAGTGCTGCTTCCGCTCAGTTCCTTCATCATAGAGTTTCTCAGCCTCAACCCCACTGACACTTTGGGCAGGCTAATTCTTTGCTGTGGGAGCTCCCCTGTGTGCTGCCGGATACATCACAGCATCCCTGGCCTGGACTCAGAGGATGCCAGTACGCCCCCATCTCCTACAGTTTGACAACCAATAATGTCTCCAGCCATTGATAAATACCCCTGGTGAGTGGAGCCTCACAATTGCCTCCGCTGGAGAAGCACTGCCTTACAATCAATGTGTTATCATTACGGAACTCCTTACATGGTCTGAAGATAACCTGTGTCGAGCACTGGGCCTGGCATACAGTGACTGCACAGAAAATAGAAATTCAAATATGCAGAGAAGTTAAGAACGTGAACTTTAGAATCAAACAGGATTTTCATATTTTTTCTAACACCAGCTGTGTGACACTGGAAAATTATTTGACTTCCCCAAGCCTCAGTGTTTTCATCATAAAATGAAGGTAATGATGCTATCAGGGTTATGGTGCAGATTAAATGACACCATTATTTGTAAAGGTCTAATGCACACTTTGGGGCAGAGAGAAAATACTAATAACTGATGCTATAAAGAGTATTCTCCGCTGAGCGCGGTGGCTCATGCCTGTAATCCCATCACTTTGGGAGGCCGAGGCGGGCAGATCACCTGAGGTCAGGAGTTCGAGACCAGAAAATCCCGTCTCTACTAAAAATACAAAAAAATTAGCCAGGCGTAGTGGTAGTCACCTGTAATCGCAGCTATACGGGAGGCTGAGGCAGGAGAATCGTTTGAACCCGGGAGGCGGAGGTTGCAGTGAGCCCGAGATCGTCTGATTGCACTCTAGCCTGGGCTGTCGACAAGAGCGGAGTCTTGGGGAAAAGAAAAAAAAAAAAAAAGAAGAATATTCTCTGCCTGTTTGACTGCCCAGGCCCCATTCTGTTCCTTTCCCATTATTGGGATGTTCCCAAAACATGGCACAGAACAATTGCTCAGTACACTTTTTTTTTGGATGGGGCTAAAGCGATATAGTAAAGGTATTTGTGTGCAAAGTTTTCAGGATGTGCGGAGGAGTCAAGCTACACTAATAGGGCAGGCGAAGTGGACAGGAAGAAAGCTGCCAGTAGATGACCTCTTCCTGCTTTATCTTCTTTGCTCTGGCGTCCCTTCCATTATCTGATCCCTGTGTTGCTTTAAGCGACTTGAGGAGAAAGAAAATACAAATTAGAAATCAGCAGCTGAACTAGACTCAGAACAACCTGGGTGGTATCCTATGCCTTTTATTCAAAGATAAGTGTGTATATGTTTTACTTTTCCTACTAGATTACAATCCACCTGAGGGCTGAAGGTATTATGGCTTGTTTTCGTTTAAATCTCTCTTTTCCAGAACTGTAGTTCTCGGCAAAGATGATTGGTAGATGAATAAATGAATGTCTGACATTGATAAGTCTACCATTCAGTAGAGCAGTGTTTCTCGGAGCTTTTCCTATTGTGATAAGATATCAGTGATGACCTGTTATGTTCTCTGTCACAAATCCATTATTTTTACATGGGCAAGATGATTGACTGGAGTTAGAGTGATAATTTGGGGTTTTGAGACAGCAAGATGGGTTCAGCTTCAGCTGAACTAGCTTTTTTTTCTAGTTAATTTTTTGACTAGTGTAAAAGAATCCTTTTGTTGATTATCATCATCGCTAGCAAACCAAGTTAGATGGCAACTGTTGACACAGAGTACAAATAAGAAAATTAAAGGCAGAACCACTAAGAGGTGAAAGGGGGGAGGTAGGAAGGAATCTGTACTTTCAGGGAATTTTCCTTGAAGTGCAGCCTTTGGACAACCTATCCGAATCACCGACGAGAGGTGCTTTTTAAAAACATGTTTTCCTGGGCCCTCCGTGAGACCCATGGAATTATAAAATGTTGGGGAAAGACCTCCCTAAACTACTTCTTTTTTTTTTTTTTTTTTTTAAATGCACACTAAAATTTGAAAACTGCTTTAAAGAAAAGAGCATTTAGCATATGTAGTCAGCTTCTACTGGGAGCTTTATTCAACATGGTTGGTGACAGTAGGCAGTTTCACTGTTCTTACAGAGTATATTTTAAGGTCTTGAGAGACATCATCATAGTGTTAGAAAAAGAGCTCTAGTTTGCAGTGAGAAGACCTGAGAATTGTCTGTCAATGTCTGTGACTTGGGTCAATCAGAACTTCTTTGGTCTTCACACCTCTTACCTGCTGTAAGAGCTGTTGGTCTTTCTGAGTGATCCAGATATTCCCTGATAGCCCCAGAATTCATTAGGACCATCATCTTCAAAATCCTCTCTGCTGTTTTATAAACAACAATAGTAGCAAATATTTATATACACTTACTCATTTAGTCCTTCTCAACATTTCTTTAGGGTAGCTTAACCCCATTGTACAGGGAATACTACTGAGGCACAGGGAAGTTAAACAACCAGGAGAGGTTACACAGCTAAATAAACAAACAACCAAAAAGCTTATTTTATATACAAAATAATGATGTCTATATTAAAAAATCAAAATACTTCTATATTCAAAATAGTAGAAAGCACAGTGGACAGGGAGTCAGGAGACCTGGGTCTCACCTGAGTTGCTGTCACTAGTTATATGACTATAGCTGGACACTTAACACCCCAGTTCTTATTTTTTCCTCAGTAAAATGTCATTCCAGAACATTCTCGGGTTCCTTCTAGCTTGTAAAAAATCTCCTTGTGCAATCCTCACTAGCATTCCTTAATGTATTTTTTATCTGATTATGCTTTTTTTAAACAAAATGCTCAGTATACATCAAATAATGATTGTCGTTAAAGATTTGCTTCAAAAGTAAAGTATTTTCGTTAAATCTCTACGTCATATTCCTGCATATGAGTATCTATTAGACAGAGGTATAAATATTTTAAAGATAAGCCTTATATTTCCAAAGATTTGTTTAACTTGCCTTTTCTTTATGAACCTGTTGAAAAAATGAGGATGTCTTGCCACGGATGCCTCGTGTACCCAGAAGAGTCTGCCAGAAATGGCGAAATAGCTTGACTAATCCAGCTGAAGTTAGTTCTCCCTGTCTTAAAACAAGGTGAAAGCTCATACAATTATTCATTTTGCTGTGAAAATTTCATGTGTTTTTATAGAAGAGTCTTCCCAATGGGTCATACAGACTCCTATAAGCAAGCACACCCCAAATGTTTCCTTTTCATAATTATCTAAAGCACAGACGAGCCTTGAAGAGACAATTGTATAGCTTCTTGTGTTGCTTCATGGGCTTTAAGTGCTCACAAAGAGGATTCCTTATGCTTTAATTTCTCTGTATTTTTCTCACTGTAAAGACCCTTGGGGTAAATGCCAGCCCCACAATCCCGCCGTTATATGGTTACTGTCAGCCTGCTCAAATGATGCTTCCTGTTCATTAGGCCTCTTTTCATCTGACTACAATGTCCTGGCTTTGCAGCAATTCTTAGTCAACGCCCATCTCTTCAATAGCCTGTGAATAGTATTAAATGGTGTTTATGCTAGCTATTGTTGCCTTTTGTGTGGTTTGTCTAATTCACAGAGAAAAGTCTGCTTTTGTGGTCGAAGACCAGCTACGTCATGGCACACCATGTGCCTTCTGATGGGACCCAGTCCTGCTGAGTGATAACATTACAGGCCTGAGCTTCTTTGCAACACAATCCCGCATTCTTACCACAGTCAATACTCTCACAGGCAGACTGGTTTACTCTTTTTATTAAGAGGTAGGGGAAGATAAAGCACAAACAAATACCAGACCCTGAAACAAAACAGAAAAGAAGGGTAAGTTCAATGATTTGCAGCTTACTCAGGCAAGAATTGAGAACGCAAGTGAACAGAAAATCACAGATTTATTCTATTAGCAACCAAACGTGCCAGGTGTACCCATGGTGGCAGCAAATATTTCACATTTCAGGAGTGAGACTGCATTAGGGTTTCGAGGTATTGTTTAAAATGACACTTAATACCGAGTCACCAGTCTGCTGGGCTTTTTCTAAAGTGCTCACAAAAAGAGAAAGGATATTGTATTGATGATTACATTATCCTCTGGTTCAAGAGTCTTTGCAGGGCAGGTATGTTGCTATGTCTTGAAAGGGCTTTTGATGTAAGAAGATCATTATGTGCTCCGTGGTAATTGATCCTTGGCAGCCCTGGGTTTTGGTGCTGTGGGTTATTTCATCCTGTTGCGTTGCGTAATCTGTTTTTCAGCTACCTACAATCTTTTTTATATTCCTAATGGTGGCTTATATTTTCTTTTATTTTGTTTTTTCCCTTGAGACCAGAAGTGCTTCCCAGACAAAGTCAGGTGCAGAGAAAGGGAAATACTTTACTATTAGCTGATGACACACACATCCTTCGGTATTGAAAGCATCTTTCTGAATTATGGGTCAGGCTTATTTCCCTCATGTCCTTCTACTTTGTGACATCAAAGCCGACCCAAATGTAAAACTGAACCCAGGCACAAACGAGGAAAAAGAAACTAGGAACCACGGCTAAAACATGTTACAGAGTCCATGTTTTCTAGAAGAGAGTGTATAAACAGTATTATTACATCGACATACACTGACAAAATGGGATGCTTTGAATTCCTGTTTAAAATTCTGAAAATTTAGTTCTTTTCTTTAATGAGAAGTTTCAAGGAGAAAGAGGCAAATTCCCCATTTCACCTCCAATCCAAGAAAAGCATAAGGGTTGCTCTTCAAAGGATTAGGGAGTTATTTTTCCAGGATGAGTCATGTCAACCCAAGAAAAGCTGCCCCTCCAACTTGGGTGACAAATGTGTATTGTGCCTGGTACAACTCTAGCATTGAGCTGGTTGCTGTCGTAGGTTATGAGGAAATAGAATTTGCAATATCTTGAGGAAAAGTGACACTATAAAAAGATGAGGGCCAGGCGCAGTGGCTCAAGCCTGTAATCCCAGCACTTTGGGAGGCCAAGGCAGGTGGATCACTTGAGGTCAGGAGTTTGAGACCAGCCTGACCAACATGGTGAAACCTTGTCTCTACTAAAAGCAGACAAAAAAATTAGCTGGGCATGGTGGTACGTACCTGCAGTCCCAGCTACTCAGGGAGGCTGAGGCAGGAGAATTGCTTGAAACAGGGAGGCGGAGGTTTCAAGTTGTAGTGAGCCGAGATCACACTACTGCACTCCAGCCTGGGTGACAGAGTGAGATTCCATCTCGAAAAAAAAAAAAAAGAGAGAGAGAGAGAGAGAGATTGAGGATAATTAAGTACCAACGAGGCGGGGTGATGACAAACCTAAGTCCGGGGCAGGGCAGCCAGGTAAGCTCAGACCACTGGAGAGCAGACCTGTGTCACATTTGCCCTGGTATCTTCAGACCTGAGCACAGGGGATGCCGTATTACAGGGGCTGAGTGAGTGTCAGCTGCCTTTCAATAAATCTCTTGCTGGAAGAACAACAAAAAATTAAACAGAGAGAAGAAGGATGGGGTCATTACAAGTGAGTAAGTAACAAAAGCAATTGCCAGGGGACAAGAATAAACTTTAGGGGATGGAACTTAAGCCTGGAGCAGGGGAGTCCTAAAGAACATGCTCTTTCCTTAATAGCAGTTCTCTGGTTGAGAAAGCCAAGAGCAATGTGGGTGGTAAGAAGTGAGTGAGAAAGGGGAGCTACGAAAACATTCAGATGAGTGAGTCGAATCTGGTGATGAGTGAGACGGAGAACAGAGAGAGACGGACATTTCAACCTGTCTGACCAGACCGAATCACCCACCTATCTGAGCAGACCGACCAGAGGAGGCTGATGTCTTAGGAAGCAGTGAGATAAGGTTTAGCAGCAGCAGGGGCAATTGTAGGCATTTTGACTCCAGAAAAACAGTCTGCACTTGATGAAATGGGTTTTCATTCACTTATTCATACAAGTGTTTGCTCATTGGAGATGCATTTAGTGTGAATGATCATATTTATTTGGCAAAACACAGTGCCAGAGGCTCCTGTGGATATCAGGAAAATTTGGAAATTCTTATAATGGCATGCCAGGCTCTTTATCCCCCAAATATTTTAATCTCTACAGTTTGGGTGACTTGGCCCCACATGAGTGCTCACTCTCTTCTTCATGGTTTACTAAAAAAAAGAGAACATCTGGTTCCAGAGGATGGGCTCTGCTGTGCTGCTGTTCCTTGCCTCATTCACTCATTCATTTATTTATTCACCAAATATCCATTGAGCCAAAAAATGTATCTGGAACAATTTAAACTCTGGTGATAGAAAAATCAAGGGGGGCTGGGCGTGGTGGCTCACACCTGTAATCCCAGCACTTTGGGAGACTAAGGTGGGCAGATCACCTGAGGTGGGAAGTTCGAGATCAGCCTGACCAACATGGAGAAACCCCGTCTCTACTTAAAAAATTACAAAATTACCTGGCGTAGTGGCACATGCCTGTAATCCCAGCTACAAGGGAGGCTGAAGCAGGAGAATCGCTTGAACCTGGGAGGCAGAGGTTGTGGTGAGGCGAGATCTCACAATTGCACTCCAGCCTGGGCAACAAGAGTGAAACTTCACCTCAAAAAAAAAAAAAAAAAAAGAGAAAAAGAAAAAAAAGAAAGAAAAGAAAAATAAGGGAACATCGTTTCTAGCTTTGAGGGGCTCACAGCTAAGTGGCAGGGTCAGACATAGCAAGAATAATTATATGAATGCAATTCTTATGCAGAGGGTGCTGTCGAAACAGAGAGGACGAAATGCCTACCTCTGCTTGGAGAGGCCCAGGGAGACCACAGAAGAGCTGGTGTGTAAGTTATGTCTTGAGAAAATCTGATCAACCCTGATAGACAAGGGATGCAATGGTATTCCAGGCAGAAGGACAGCGTGTGCAAAGGGAGTGCTCCTCATGTTCAGGGAATTGCGAACAGTTGGGTACTGACAGGGTGAAGATGGGGGATGATGCTTGGAAATGTAGGCGGGTGAAGACCAGGAGGGGTCTTGGTTTCATTGAATCTCACCTCCGAAAGTTAGTCTTCTGCTTTCTTCATGTAGTCAAGCTTCACTTTTATCTCTACCTTGGTTTGTTTGCTAACCCAGGGCCCACTTTCCCCGCTTGAGAATTTGTGTGTGGCCAAACCACTCCTCACCTCTGGTGCCAGCTACTTCATTCCTAAAGCTCTGCCATTGTCTACAACCAACTTCTCCTGACTGAAGCTGTGCCAGCTTTCCCACATGCAGAAGCCTGAGTCTCAGGAACTGAAGGGATTTTTAAGATCATCAGACTAGTGGCTTTTTGTCCTTTTTTTTTGTTTTTCCTGCATGAACAGACATGATAGATGATTTTTTCCTGCAAGACATGCTACCAATGTTGCACACATATATTTGGCTGCAGGAAATAGGATGAGCAGAAACCCTGTTCCCTTCTTTCCAACTCAAGTGATGCTTAATGGAATGCCAGCAATGGAAAGTGCCATTAGTAGAGGACTAACACTGAAGCTGCCAACACTGGCCCCCTTAAATCACAGGTAACAAATTCCCTGTGACTGATCTTATATCTGATCTCAGCCAATGTTTAACTCCTTTTAAAACACCCTTGGACTTCAGCTTAAATGAGCCTAATGATGGAAATTTCACTCTCTCATAAGGCAATCATCCAATTCTTGGGAAGCTTCAACATTAGACAATTCTTTTTAAATGAAGTAGAAGTCTCCCTTCTATGACTTCAATTCTCTTGTCCTAGTTTCATCCTCTGTGGCTACACAGATAAATATAAGCATACCTCTACCTAACAGTCCTTTAAATACCTAACAATTATCATTCTCATAACAATTCCCTTTTTCTAGTTTAAATATCACAAGATATAGTTTCCATTCTTGGGAGAACTTTGTTTTGTCAATATAGCCCTTACAATATGACACTCAGAACTAAAACAGTACTTCCAGTGTAGGCACACCAGCAAAGCATACATCTGGGACTACTGCTGTTTTTATTCTGGATGAAATATTTCTATTAATGTAATTCAAGATCTCATTAGTTCTTCTGGCAATTCTGTCTATTGGCCAGTACTGCAATTTTGATTAAGTTAAACCCCTGAAATGATTTTATTTGAATTACCAGTGGTTTAGGTGTTTCTCACCCTCTAATGTTCAGGCATTTTTTAACCTCATTACAGAACTTCACATTTATCCTGATTAAATTCCACCTTATTAGTTTTGCTGATTGTTCCAAACTGTTAAAATCAATTTGAATCTGCATCCAACATCTAGCATATCAACAATCCTTCCATCTTTGTGCCGTTACTAAATCTAGTAAGCATGCTTATTTTATTCTAATCCAAATATTTAAACAAAATATCAAATAGGTGGAAGTAAATACAGAGCCTAGTGGTGTGCCACTAAGTGACCATCTTCTCTTTCTACGTTGCATTGATGTTAATTAACATTAATATAATAAAATATTTTAAATAATTGTGAATCCACTAAATTCATCCTATTTGTTGATATATCATGAATGATATTATCAAAATAATATTATTTTGGCGGTCAAAATATACAACTCATTTGCAATGAAATTCTTTTGGAAATGCAAATGAAAGTTACCATTTTAGTTCAATGCACTCTCATACACGGAAAAGAAGGTCTTTTAAATTCTCACTAAGAGAATGAGTAAGAACAGAAACTATAAAATGAAAACAACGAATTTGTCAAATGTTCATATAGAAAAAAAAATCTCAAAGGCAAAAGACAGGCAAAAAACTGGAGAACTAACTGTGTTCCATAGATAGAAAGGGCTAATTTCATTACTATACAAAGAATGCTCATGTAAGTTTATTTTTTAAAAAAGGTGAACAATTGGGAGGCCGAGGTGGGCAGATCACAAGGTCAGGAGATCTAGACCATTCTGGCTAACATGGTGAAACCCCGTCTCTACTAAAAAATACAAAAAACTAGCTGGGCGAGGTGGCGGGCACCTGTAGTCCCAGCTACTTGGGAGGCTGAGGCAGGAGAATGGCATAAACCCCGGAGGCAGAGCTTGCAGTGAGCTGAGATCCGGCCACTGCACTCCAGCCCGGGCGACAGAGCGAGACTCCGTCTCAAAAAAAAAAAAAAAAAAAAAAAGGTGAACAACCCAAAGGAAAATGGGCAAAAGACATGAATAGGCAATTTATACACCCACAAAAATGACCAATTAACAGCCAAAGAAATGTTTAAACTCACTCACAATTAAATAGCTGGGAATTAAAATACAGATGAGATACCGTTCTTCCTCTGTCAGCTTGGCGAAGATTTAACATTTGATTGTATGCAGTGTTGTTAGGAGCATGTGCGAAGAAACCTTCTCATATGATTTGTTGTAAATTGGTACCTCTGTGGAGGTCAACTTGAGATTATCTGTCAAAGTTTAAAATACATGTACTCTATGGTCTAGCAATTTTGTTTCAGGATTTTGTCCCACAAATATGTAGTAGTCCTACAAAGTATAAAGAAATAGAGAAGCTCTACAGGATGGACTGATCTATCACATGTCAGCAATGTGACCTTTGGAAAGTTACCTAGCCCCTTTATGACTCAGTGTCCTCATCTGTAAACTTGGGATAGTGGTAGTCTCTGCCTATTGGGATCTTGAGAGAAATAGAGGAGTTATTTAGAACAGTGCTGAGCACATAGTAAGTGCTATATGTATGTTCACTTTTTTACTAGTGTTATTTAGAAAGGTGTCTATTTCAACCTTAAAAAAGTCCATCAATAAAAGATCAAGTGATTAAATCATGGTGTATACATACAATGTGATATTATATGATCATTACAAAGAATTAGGTAGTTTTGTAAGTGCTGATTTGAAACAATGTCTAAGTTATACATACATGTACATAAGAGAAAAAAAGGCAGAATGGTATGTACATGATCTTAACTGGGTAAAAGATAGGCTATATCACATATATGTGATATGTGCATTATGGTTTTTTGTAAGAATAGACTATTAGTAGTAGTTATAGCTGAACTGTGAAGCTGCGGAGGGAGAGAAAGGCTTTTAATTTTCCTCCCCCCCACCTTTTTTTTTTTTTTGAAACAGGGTCACATTGCACTCCAGCCTGTTGCCCAGGCTGGACTGCAGTAGTGCAGTCATGGCTCACTGCAGCCTCAACCTCCCAGGCTCAAGTGGTTTACCCACTTCTGCCTCCCAAATAGTTGGGACTACAGGCATGCACCACCACACCCTCCTAATTTTTGTATTTTTATAGAGATGAGGTTTTGCCATGTTGCCCAGGCTGGTCTTGAACTCCTGAGCTCAAGCCATCCACCTGCCTTGGCCTTCCAAAGTGTGGGATTACAGGCATGACCCACCATGCCTGGCCTCATTTTCATATTATATCCTTCAGTACTGTTGGGATATTTTAAAAATCATGTATATATAGTACTTTTATACAAAAAAAATTCTTGCAATCTATCCAAGGTAATTTTTTTCGTGAAAGAGAGGTAAGCACCTCAATATAAATGCTAGAAAGGGAAAATCAATGAGAAAAACTTTCTCTGGGTATCTCCAATATTCTCCAAGAAGTAATGGGGTATTCTGGCACTTGGGAAGCAAGAGGCACCCTACATCTAATCCAACTGTAAGTCCTGTTGGCTCTACTTTCAAACTATATTCAGAATCCAACCACTTTTCTTCACTGCAATGACCAGCACAGCAAAGTGAGCCTCTACTCTTGCTTACTTGGATTCCTGAAATAGTGCCTTTCTCTGCCCTCAAAAATCTATTCTCAACAGAGTAGCCAGAGAAGCATTCTTTGGATGTGTGATCATGTCACTCCTGTGCTCAAAATCCTCCAAAGTTTTTCCATCTCACTCAGAGCGAAAGCCCCTATCTTCATAGCATCCTGGAAGGACCAGGTTCATAGCAGCCCAGAAGGACCAAGCTCCCTCACTGTGCATCTGACATCAGCTCCTAAAGCTCTCCCTTCATTCTGCTCCAGTCGTGAGGGCCTCCTTGCTTGTTTTCTAACATGTCTGGCTAGCTCCCACGTAGGACTTTTGCATTTGCCATTCTTCAGCCCAGAACACTCTTCCCCAGATACACACAAGGCCAATTCCATCAGCTCCTTCAAGTCTTTACTGAAATCTCATTTTCTCCATGAAGTTTACTCTGACCACTCTTCTTACCATTGCAACCCACCTCTCCCTGCAGAGTTGCACCACAAACTCTCCTTTTTTCCACCCTCACCCCCAGTGTGTACGACTCTCTAATATATCTATTAGTTTCCTGGGGTTGACAGGACAAAGTATCACAAAGAGGCGGCTTTTAACAATGGAAATTAATTCACAGTTTTGGAGGCTAAAAACCCAAAGTCAAGGTGCCAGGAGGGCCATGCTCACTCTGAGACTCTGAGTGGAATCTTTCTTTGCCTCTTCCTCGCTTTTGGTGGTAGCCACCAATCCTGGCCATTCCTTGGCTTGCAGCTGCCTCACTCTGCTCTCCGCCTCTGTCATCCCATGGCCTTCTCCTGCTGCTATACCCCTCATATTGATCATACTCCTGTGTGACCACATTCTAACTTAACTGCTTATATCTGCAAAGACCCCATTTCTAAATAAGCTCACATTCTAAGGTACAGAGGGTTAGGACTTCAACATATAAACTTTCTGGAGGACACAGTTCAACTCATGCCACATATTATATAATTTAATATTTTATTAGAGTTACTGTTGTTATCGTCTTTCTCTTTGTATAGAATATAAACTCCATAAGAAATTTCTTTATTTTATTTTTTTGAGACGGGGTCTCACCCTGTTACCCAGGCTGGATTGCAATGGTGTGATCATGGCTCACTGCAGCCTGGACCTCCTGGGCTCAAGTGATCCTCCTGCCTCAGTCTCCTGAGAAACTGGGACCACAGTCATGTGACATCATGTCTGGCTAATTAAAAAAAAAAATTTTTTTTTTTTTTTGAAGATGGAGTTTCTCTCTTGTTGCCCAGGCTAGAGTGCAATGGTGCAATTTCGGCTCACTGCAACCTCTGCCTCCCAGGTTTAAGCAATTCCGCCTTAGCTTCCCAAGCAGCTGGGATTATAGGTGCCTGCCACCATGCCCAGCTAATGTTTGAATTTTTAGTAGAGACAGGGTTTCACCTTGTCAGCCAGGCTAGTGTCGAACTCTTACCTAAGGTGATCCGCCCACCTCAGCCTCCCAAAGTGCTGGGATTACATGCATAAGCCACTGTGCCCAGCCAAAAAAATTTTTTTGTTGGTAGAGATGAGGTCTCATTATGTTGCCAAGACTGGTCTCAAACTCTTGGGCTCAAGTGGTCTACCAGCCTCAGCCTCCCAAGGTGCTGGGATTATAAACATGAGCCACACTGAGCCCAGCCCCGAAGGAATTTCTTTTTGTCATTTTTGTTTACTGATGAAACCCAAGGGTCTGGAGCAGTAACGTAACCATTGGTAGACGTGTAGTCAATGTCTTCTGACTGGTACTGGGTATCATCACACAAGTATACTGGTCAGTAAGATCATTCCATCCACTATGCTCTAATTATCCTGCTACCAAATGTCCTTTGGTTTCTTTCTAAAGTAAACACTGAGCAGCTGGAGAGAGATTCTAGCTACCTGGTGGTAACATTTCTCATTGAAAATGTATTCTGGACACCCAGCCTTCAGTAACTTATCAAACTTGCCATTTAAGTGTACCTACGAGTTACGAAGCTCTAGCAGCTTCTTTCTAGCAAAACAGAGGGAGATCTGTTCTACCAAACTCATAAGACTGCCGTGAAAGTGGCCTGCAGCTTTATATAATGCCACAGCCGCAACCTGTGATCCTGCCACAGCTTTCTTCAGCCTCCTTCCCTGGGGAAGATGGAGAGCCTAACCCCAGTCCTGGATTCAAGGCATGAGACTGTTACAGTGTCCCTTGCACACAAGCACTGTGAATCCCTTTCACTGTGAAAAGGACAGATTTCTGTTTACTGCTTCCTACCTCTGGACTCGGAGCTCAATAGACCTGTATTTTCAGCCCTACTCACAATTTTATTTTCTGTCCTGTTTCTGATACAATGAAGCACTTACCTTGCATTTGAAGCCAGGCTACATTTCTGTTTTTCTTTTTTCTATGTTTTATCTGTCATTATTATGCATTTGGAGCAGAGGGAATGAATCATGATCTCTCTGGGTCATCTTCAGTAGTTCTCAATTGTTCACAATCAAAGTTTTTACACAATATAATAAAATTTACTAAGTGAAAAAAAGATGGGTACACACATATCTAAAAGGATATTTCAAATATATGTTCCATAAGGAAATAAAAATAAGGCTTGTACTAAATGTTAGATCAATTTAATTGTAAAAAAAAAATATTTGAGAAAGAAATTGCCCTAAAATAGTATAATGGATCTGCATGATGGTTTCATAGGTCTGCTTGCTAATTAAAAACTCTAACGCTGTTTAAAAAAAAAAAACAGAGAGAGAGAGAGAAAACTTATTTTGGCTTACAACTCAGCCTTTCATGACATTGGTTAGTATGAATATAACCTGGGTGAGCTGATACAACTGAATTTCTGAAAATGCAAAACTGAGGACCTGACCCTCAGCCTATGCCCCGCAAGGAAAAGGGTGGTAGAGATGCAGAGAAGTGGACAGCTGACCACGGGTGTTTACAAGGGAAGGGCAGGTGGTGGCTGTGTTTTAGGATGATTAATCTGGATGTGGTATGTGCTTTGGGGTATAAGAAGGGTGGGGACAGAGAGAGACAAGCACAGAGCCAATGAAATCCTTATCTCGGGGCAATAGGAGTGTTGAAAGAATGGCAAAATCAAATGACATTGCAGATGGAAAAACATCAAGATAGAAGTTAGGGAGTGATTCCCAAACCAAATCAAGTCATTGTATAAGATGGAATTGGGCATAAAGACAAGAGGAAGTTATGAAGGAAGGCCGTGTCTTTCATCAGTTAACATTGCTGCTGTTTTGTTGCAACATGGTTCTTTTGACTCCCCCTAAGCTGATGGCGAGCGTGCAGGGAGGGAGCATGTAGGCATTTATACCCTGGCTTTGTCTAAAAGGAGCAAGCCGAGTTAACGAGTGGTTTCACGCTCTTCTTGGGCAGCTCAAATTCCAAGAAACCCTCCACAGCTTTGACAGCCCAGTTCACACCAGAGACCAGGCTCTAAGATTGCCCAGCAGCTCTGAGTCTACAAATATCACATCTTTACCCCCACCACCAGCCAGGCATCTGACTGGGTACCTCTAGTCTTTCCAAGGGCCTGACTGACGGATAGCACATTAGGGCAGAACTTCAGTGGTATCTCACTCCTTCAGCTCCCAATTATATATTTCATGGTTTAAAGAATCAAATTTCTTTTTGCAATCTACTCATCTGACAAAGGGCTAATATCCAGAACCTACAAAGAACTCAAACAAATTTACAAGAAAAAAACAAACGACCCCATCAAAAAGTGGGCGAAGGATATGAACAGACACTTCTCAAAAGAAGACATTTATGCAGCCAACAGACACATGAAAAAATGCTCATCATCACTGGCCATCAGAGAAATGCAAATCAAAACCACAATGAGATACCATCTCACACCAGATAGAGTGGTGATCATTAAAAAGTCAGGAAACAACAGGTGCTAGAGAGGACATGGAGAAATAGGAACACTTTTACACTGGTGGTGGGATTGTAAACTAGTTCAACCATTGTGGAAGACAGTGTGGCGATTCCTCAAGGATCTAGAACTAGAAATACCATTTGACCAAGCCATCCCATTACTGGGTATATATCCAAAGGATTATAAATCATGCTGCTATAAAGACACATGCACGTGTATGTTTATTGTGGCACTATTCACAATAGCAAAGACTTGGAGTCAACCCAAATGTCCATCAGTGACAGACTGGATTAAGAAAATGTGGCATATATACACCATGGAATACTATGCAGCCATAAAAAAGGATGAGTTCATGTCCTTTGTAGGGACGTGGATGCAGCTGGAAACCATCATTCTCAGCAAACTATCACAGGAACAGAAACCAAACACCACATGTTCTCACTCATAGGTGGGAATTGAACAATGAGATCACTTGGACACAGGAAGGGGAACATCACACACTGGGTCCTATTGTCAGGGGTGGGGGGGATAGCATTAGGAGATATACCTAATGTAAATGATGAGTTAATGAGTGCAGCACACCAACATGGCACATGTATACATGTGTAACAAAACTGCACGTTGTGCACATGTACCCTAGAACTTACAGTATAATTTTAAAAACTCAGATTTTTTCTGAAAATGAGTTAATCTTGATTTCCAGAGTATTTGGACAATCACTAAAAGCTGTGGTGGACTATAATTTTAGGTTCTGCTGGGATTTCACCACATAAAAATCAAGTATTGGACTCCACCCCACATATCCCCTCCTTCTGCGTACAAAAATTGATTTCCAATGGTTGAAATTTACACAATAAAGAAAACCTTCATTTTCAGTCCTGCTGATAAAAGAAACAATATCTGCAACCTCCTCATTAATTGACTTTTCTGTTTTCTTAGATTCACTTCTTGAGGGAATCATTAAACATCAGAGAAAAAGATTTGTTCCCATTGATTAGATGATGTGCCCATCTGACAGCCATAGTTTTTAAAAAAAAGTTATTAATTATGTCATTAATGTAATTTGCAGAATCAAGAACAAATTACTCAGGATCTGACTGTACTGCTGGTTATGATTTTAAAAAATAAATAAAAGTGTCTTTAGAGGAAATAAACCTTGTGAAAACAATAATGAATGAAAAGGCCAACCACTCACTTTATAAATCACCACAAAGTAAGGGAAATTTCCCCTGATTACTTAAGTGGTGAGCACAAAAAACGTAGGTTTTAAAAAATATCCATTTTCCTATTGTGAAATTCTAAGGATCATTGCTACTTGCAAGCACTTCGAAAAGATGTTTCATTGTTCATTGAGATTCCTTTCTGACTCTCATAAACATTTCATTGCTTAAGGTTAATAAGTTATACAGAGCATGGTAAAGCCAAGCTTGATCTGAGTCTCCCCAAAGTCTCTCCTGAACTCTGTGTTCATATTGACTGGGGATACTGTGTGCTTGTGTAATTCTCAGTAACTTTTCTCTCCTGGTAATGATTGCCCATAAATTAATTATGGCAAGCCAGAATTAACTGCTCTGTAGCCTGGCTGTGGCTGACTGCAAAATTCCAGCCTCCAAGTGAATGTCTAGGTGTTGAAACTAAGTGAACTTTTGGAATTTTCTAGAAAGAAAACTTGATTTCAACAGGTGCAGTGTGTAGACTGTTTCCCCATTAGATTTTAAGGGCCTTAACTGTCACTGCTGCCAGTTCTTTGGGCACACAGAGTTGCTTATGGGTATTTTTTTCCTGACATTTGACAGGTGCCCAGCATGGGAAAAGAAGTTTTCATTTTACCATGTGGGAAAAAGTGGAGACTGGGTTGGCTTCATGGGCGCATGAGTTATGCAGTCACACAGGGTCCTCTTACTTAGAAGCCTCAGCACTTGTTTTAATGCTCTGTGTTGCTGTCTAGAAATTCTTGATTTTGGAATAAGAGGCCCTGCATTTTCCTGTTGCCCTGGGCCCAGCAAATTCTGTAGCCTGTCTGGAGTGGAGGGCTAGTGTGAAGCATATATTCACATGCCAAAGTGTCCTTCAGATTCAACAACCATAACCCATTTGCACAAATCAAAGTCTAAGTGTGGAATGACCATGTCTCCCATAGTGTGAATTTCTTTTGTTTCCCTTCGTTTCCTTCTTACAGTAATTGGAAAATGCTCATGATAGCCCTGTTCATGTCTTTGAGGAGTGACGAGAGACTAATAAATGCTGAAGATTAATTTTGCTGATAGTGAATAGAAAATTCCTCTAACATATGTTCTCTATTCTAGGAGACTGAATATGAGTTTTTGAAGTTCTCTGTTAAGCAGCATGTGCAGCTTTGTTGTGTTGTCGTTTAACCAGTATTAAAAAGTGAAATTATTTTTGTATTTGGCTCCCCTGGGAACACATAATGGGATCCTACTCTTTTTTCAGTCATGTAAAATTAATGTAGTATGTACCCATTATATGAGTAAGAAAATATAGTCTATGAAAAGATGCTCAACATCATTAACCATCAGAGAAATGCAAATCAAAACCACAGTGAGGAAGCTCTTCATACCTGTTAGGATGGCCACTGTAAAAAGATTGAAAACAAAAAACAAACAGAAAAAAACAAGTGTGGGTGAGGATGTGGGGAAGCTGGAACACTCGTACGCTGTTGGTGGGAATGTCAATCAGTACAGCCATTATGGAAAGCGGTATGGAGTTTCCTCAAAAAATTAAAAGTGGAACTACCATAAGAGTCAAAAATCACTTTTTTTTTGAGACAGAGTTTCGGTCTTGTCGCTCAGGCTGAAGTGCAATGGCACGGTCTCAGCTCACTGCATTCTCTGCCTTCTGAGTTCAAGCAATTCTTCTGCCTCTGCCAATGATCCCATTTTTTTATCAAAAAAAAAAAAAAAATGAAATCAGAAGCTTGAGAAATTATCTGCATTCCCATGTTCATTGCAGCGTTATTCAAAATAGATAGGAAGTGGAAACAACCTAAATGCCCATCAGTGGATGAATGCATAAAGAAAATCTGATACCTATGCACAATGGAATACTATTCAGCCATGAAAGAAGGGAATCCTGTCATATGCTACAACATGGATGGAACTCGAGGACATTACGCTAAGCGAAATAAGCCAGACACAGAGAAGCCAATACTGTGTAATTCTGTTTACGTGAGGTGTCTGAAATAGTTAAACTTACAAAGGCAGAAAGTAGAATGGTGGTTGCCAGGGACTAAAGGGAAGGGAAATGGAAGAAGTGCTGTTCATCAGGTATATGGTTTTAGTTATGCAAGATGAAAAAGTTCTAGAGAGCTGCTGTACAGTTACGTGCTCATAGTTAACAATATTGTATCGCACCCTACACTGAAAATTCTGGTAAAGCCTAGAGCTCATGTTATGTATTCTTTACCACAATAAAAAAGCAAGCAAGCAAGCAAGCATAATCAATTCCTATCTTTAAGGGCTGCATAGGCCCTCGATGCCTGTATTCCTTCAACACCACCACATTCACACATGCAGATAATTAGTCTAGATTATTTTAGTCTAGCCTGGCTAGGGTGGCTCATGCCTGTAATCCCAGCACTTTGGGAGGCCGAGGCAGGAGGATCACTTGAGTTCACGAGTTCGAGACCAGCCTGGGCAATACAGCAAAACCCCATCTATTAAAAAAAAAAAAATTTAGCCGGGCATGGTGACATGCACCTGTAGTCCCAGCTGTTAGGGAGGCTGAGGTTGGAGGATCACTTGAGCCCCAAAAGGCACAGGTTGCAATGAACTGAGATTGCTTCACTGTGATCCAGCCTAGGTGATAGAGCCAGACCTCATCTCAAAAAAAAAATAAGAAAAAATTAGATTACTTCAGTATAGTTTTAGTTGCTCTACGTTTACTTTATCCAGAGGATGGGATTTTTTTTTTTTTTTTTAACAATGTCTGACTCATTTGCCTCAGGTTGGAGTGCAGTGCAGCAATCTCCGCCAACTGCAACCTCTGCCTCTGGGGCTCAAGCCGTCCTCCCACGTCAGCTTCCCACCTCATCTTAAGTAGCTATGACTACAGGCAGGCACCACCGTGCCCAGCTAGGTTTTGTATTTTTTGTAGAGACAGGGTTTTGCTGTGTGACTGAGGCTGTTCTCAAACTCATGAGCTCAAGCAATCCTCCCACCTTGGCCTCTCAAAGCACTGGGATTACTGGCATGAGCCACCGTGCCTGGCCTCAGAGGATGGGAGTTCAGTGCAGTTATTTCTATAAAGGGCTGGTGCTGGGGTATTGGTTATACTTACTGGGCATGCTTCAGTTGCTGAGAGAGGAAGTGCAGTATTTTTCTGCAGGTGAATTTAGTGTTGGCCTCTTTCTTTTAACTTAATTGGTGATTGGAGGTGTTTATATTTACCTTTGATCTACTTCTAACAGCTGACATATTTTCTGCTGCTCTCTATGTCAAGTCCTGTAGTAATTGTCATCCTGGGACCCACATTGGCTTTCAAGAGGCCGCTGTCCTTCCTTGAGTGCCTTCTGAACTCAAGAGGTATTGTGAAAGGACTGAGCAGGGCTAAGTTCAGCAGATGGAGTTTATCGCATTGGTAAAGTCTTCCACAATACTGGGCAATGTTTGGAAAGTGTTACACAGTATGATTCTTGTACATTGGTTTATGTCTATTTCTACCTACATATGTTATAGTTTGCAAAAAGGGCCCCAGTCCTTTACCTGTCCCTGCATTCATACCGGTGGCCATGTCATTTTTATACCCTTCCATTCTAACACTGGCATTAGCCATGCAACCTACTTTGGTCAACAGGATATTGAGCTGACGTGACATGAGTAGCAGCTTGAAAAGCACTTGCATCATTGGGTTGGCTCACTCTTGCTCTCTGTCACCTTCCTGAGAAGTACATGCCTGGGCTAGCCTGCTGGTTAATGAGCTGGACTGTCCTAGATCAGCCAAGAATAGCCAACTGGTCCTTCAGACTTGTGAACAAGCCCAGACCAAACCAGCAAATCTATCTACCAACTTGCAGCCTAGCTTTAGCTGTTTTAGCCAGATCAGTTTAACCTCATTGACTCACAAGCTGAATGCGAATTGTTATAATCTATTGTAGTTTTGTGATTGTTTGTCATGTAGCCTTACTGTGGCAATAGGCAACTGATCTATATGATATTGTGTTGCAGAATGCACTTTTTATATATTTAGGAGACCAGGAAAGGTATGTGGGGTGATGTCTGAAAATTCTCCTGTGAATTTGGACATTCAGTGGGTGGAAGTGATTGGCATAACCAGGTGGGATAGAGTAATCAGAGCTGGAAAAAACCCTCTGCAAATAAAAAATATAGAAAGAGCGTGAGAACTGTAGGTGAGTATCCAAATAAGTCCAGTAACTGTGTTCCTGTCATCTTCTTAGCTTCAGGATCTAATGGAGGGCTTGGCACTAAGAAGGAAGGAATCAATAAATGTTAGTGGAGCAGAATTGAACATTGACTCTCCTGCTTTATTTTCTATTCAGCACATCTCAATTCCAGTATATAAAATTCAGAGCCGCCTGGCTATATGTAGACATTTCCTGAAATGTGTCATTTCCTTTCGATGGTGGCTGAAAGACTGATTGTTAAAAAATGTATTTAAAAATCACTAAATTAGAATGTTGTGTAATTTAGCTTTAAATTTCTTTCTGCTGAACAAGTCCATTTAACGGAGATTATGCAAAATAATAGCGTAACTGTTATTTGATAGTAAATGTTTAAAATATTTAAAAGAACAAATGGATTTATTCACTCTGGCTTCCAAAACAGGCACACATATCTATGCCTAACATTTGGTGCCTTTGAGGCAATATGTAGTGAATTCTACATATTGAAACACAGTTTATACCTGAAAACAGTTAACTTTATTCCAAAAATGGTTTTATTTGTAAAATAAATGAATTAGATGGCTTTTATTTTCGGCAAGTGCAATTTAGTGAAGTTTCATTACGTTTAGAAAAAATGTAATCATGAAATGTTTTTGTTCATTTTGGAAGAGGTTTCAAAACTTAAAAAAAATTTAAATTTTATTTGGAAATCTTAAAATTTCCAGAAACACCATCCTGCCTCAAACTACCATCTGATAAGAATGTTATTAGATTGATCTTCACAGGTTATTTTCTCCCATCTGAAAATGAGTTTGTTACAAAAATTGATTTTGTAAAGTTTGAAAACATTGTATGAAGTCACTTTTTCACTATTTTCTTCCCTACCCAACTTGTCATTTCTTAACCTCCTTGTAAGAAAGAGGCTGCCATTGTGGGCTCTGGAATGGCAGAAGGTCCCGATTAGAAAGATGGATTAAAAACTTAAATGTAAAACTGAAAACTTTAAAAACCCTTAAAGAAAACCTAGGAAATACCATTCTAGACAGAGGCCTTGGCAAAGACCTTATGATTAAGATGCTAAAAGCAACTGCAACAAAAACAAAAATTGACAAGTGGTACCTAATTAAACTAAAGAGCTTCTGCATAGCAAAAGAAACTATCAACAGAATCAACAGACAGCCCATAGAATGAGAGAAAATATTTGCAAACTATGCATCTGACAAAGGTCTCATATCCAGAATCTATAAAGAACTTTAACAAATTAACAAGCAATAAACAAGCAACCCCAGTAAAAAGTGGGCAAAGGAGATGAACAAACCCTTTTCCAAAGAAGACATACATGTGGCCAACAAACATATGAAAACATGCTCGGTTGTGCATGGTGGCTCACAGTATAATCCCAGCACTCTGAGAGGCCAAGGCGGGTGGATTGCTTGAGACCAACCTGGACAACATGGTGAAAACCCGTCTCTACAAAGAATTAGCCAGGTATGGTAGTGCGTGCCTGTGGTCTCAGCTACTCGGAAGGCTGAAGTGGGAGAATCACCTGGGCCTGGGAATTCGAGGCTGCAGTGAGTCGTGTTTGTGCCACTGTACTCCAGTCTGGGCGATGGAGTAGAATGCTTTCTCAAAAAAAAAAAAAAAAAAAAAAAAAAAGAGAGAGAAAAGAAGAAATGGGGTCCACATCTGTAATCATTAGAGAAAAGCAAATCAAAACCACAATAAGATACCATCTCACACCAGTCTGAGTGGCTATAGCTAAAAAGTCAAAAAATAACAGATGCTGCTGAGGCTGCAGAGAAAAGGAAAGGCTTATATACTGCTAGTGGGATTGTAATTTAGTTCAGCCACTGTGGAATGTAGTGTAGCTTTAAAACAGAACTACCATTCAACTCAGTAATCACATTATTGGGTGTATACCCAAGGAATATAAATCATTCTACCAAAAAGACACATACATGCATATGTTCATTGCAGCACTCTTCACAATAGCAAAGATATGGAATCAACATAAATGCCCATCAACATAACTGGATAAAGAAAATGTGATACATATACACCATAGAATACTAGCCAGCCATAACAAAGAATGAGATCACGTTCTTTGCAGCAAGATGGATGGAGCTGGAGACCGTTATCCTAAGTGAACTAATGCAGAAATAGAAAACCAAACACTGTATATTCTCACTTATAAGTGAGAACATTGAGCACACATGGACACAAAGAAGGGAACAACCAACATCAGGGCCTACTTGAGGGTGGCAGGTGGGGGAAGTATGAGGATCTAAAAACCGCCCATTGGGTACTATGCTTACTATCTGGGTGCTGAAATAATATGTACACCAAGCCCCCATGACGGAACGAAACTGCACATGTACACCTGAAACTAAAAGTTACAGAAAGAAGACTTTTATTTCAACCAGACTGTGCTTTATTCATGTTACGTACCTAATATATTTCTATATACATGTGATTTGAGCTAGATCACTGATAAGGGAGATTTGTTTAGAGGAAGAATTGTGTATTTGTCCAAATAAAACTTTGAAGATACTGTAAAATTCCATGAAAGAAAAAGGAATGCCCCAGTTGATTGTATATTTAGCTCTGTACAGTTCACTCATGGATAAATGTATACCCAAATGTGCTTTCTTGCTTCATAAAAAGTTTAGCCCAAAATAACAAACCAACAACCCTCTTGATATGGTTTGGTTGTGTTTCCATCCAAATCTCAACTTGAATTTTATCTCCCAGAATTCCCATGTGTTGTGGGAGGAACCCATGGGGAGGTAATTGAATCATGGGGGCTGGTCTTTCCCATGCTATTCTCGTGATGGTTAATAAGTCTCACGAGATCTGATGGGTTTATCAAGAGTTTGCACTTTTACTTGTTCCTCATTTTCTCTTGCCGCCCCCATGTAAGAAGAGCCTTTCACCTCCCACCATGATTCTGAGGCCTCCCATGTGGAACTGTAAGTCCAGTTAAACCTTTTTTTGTTCGCAGTTTTGCGAATGTCTTTATCAGCACTGTGAAAACAAACGAATACACCCCTCTATCCAAAATAATGAAGCTTTTAAAATGTATATTCATAATTTAAACACTACTAACTTCATTTTGCTATTTTAATAAGAAACACATGTAGAAAGTCTGCTGCCATGATATAAATTCAGCACAAGAATGAGAAAGAGTATGGGAAGACATTTTAAGAGCCTCATTTAATACTTAAGGTCTTAGGGTTCACTGCATGAAAACAAGTCATCTAACTTCCTGGGGAGTTAGGAAAATCATTCCTTCTGTTGGGTATGTTTTCTGAATGCTGAAATACTGGATTATGAGATTAGATTTTATTAGTGTGGGTGCTAATTCTATCTAAATCTTATTAAACTTCTACTATACCCATAAGGCTTGTTCAAGATAGGAAAACAATTTTAAAAAGAGAATTATAGCAATCGCATAGCTATTTGAAAAGAAAGGACTAGCTGTAACATACAGATAATTAAGGAAAAATTATTTTGTCCTTTCTAAATTGTCTAGGTAACTATCTTAATTGTCTACCTGGTGTGCCAGAGTGACATCTGTCCTGAGGTGACTGTAAATCCCAGATTTTAGAGAAGGTAATTCTAGGAAACTGACAGAAGGACTAGGGAGGATAAGAAATTAGGGACAGACTTTATGGGAAAGGTGATTGCCTTCATCGCTGACTTCCTGGCCCAAGGGGAACAAATTCCACACCTTTATGGAGGAGGGAAGTATTGAGATTGTTTTGAAGGCAATTAACCTAATGTCTTTTCACATATAAAGTATCCTCTCACCTCTGAATGTGCAGTTACACCTCCAACTCCAAGATTAAGATGGAACACAGGTGATATTGTGTTGCCTGCCGGAAGTCATTTGTCAGATTTATACAACGTGAAATATCAATGCCAATGAGATGGAGAACTGAGCAGATTTCAGCTGCCTAGATACTGCTAAGCCACTGGTTTGACTGATTCATTGATTTATTTTTTCTTTTTATCCCATCTGGCCTTATTTTGGGTTAGCTCAGCTGGCAACATGTGAGCCCGGATCTCTGTCAACAGAGTTATTGGAGGAAAAGGGTGAAGTTCTAGACACAGATAAGGATGGGCTGTTCTCCACTTCTTCAAAGCACTTCAGCTTCTTGCTTTGCGATTTCACAAATCTCTCCCAACAGGGAACTGCAAAGCACACACAAAAGAAAAAAGGAGCAGAAACAAACCGGTTCCTGTCATCTCTGTTGATTTTTCATTTAGTAGACTTCTTTATGGATTAAAAAACTTTTTTTTCTGCTTCTTGTAAAGCAATGTTCATTGGAGCTTGGCCAATAGATGGTATCATCCCTTTCCGAGTCTATGCTATGGGCGGCCTATGGAAGCATATCTGTTCAAGGCATTCATGCAAATTATTACTTACTGCCCTATACGCTCATAAATTAATAGCTTCTCTGTGGATGAAAAACAGAAATTAGACAACCATTAAGGTTGAACAATGTTTAAAGAATATTAAATATTAATATATGAAATGAAAAAATATTGCAAGTGATATCAGCAGATATGCCCAAAGCATAACAAGCCAAACCCAAGAATGCAAATAATAAAAACATGTTTTCAGCTAGATATTCTGGATGGTTTAGTATTCAAATTAAAGTCGATTTTTTTCCCTTTCAGTAAAAACAAAACAAAGTGTTTACTGCCATTGTCATAGTATACGAGTGCTCATTTTCATACACAGTACAAAAACAAATTTAAGGTGAATAAACTAATAAGGTCTGGGTTATTTTGGTCATTGTGCTTGTGAAAAGAATTTTTTTTGCAATATTAAAAATGCATTGAAAAAGCAGTTTTCATCAGTCTGTGATTTTAAAATCCCAGCATTTTAATAAATAATTGTTGAGTTGACAAGTGCATCCTAGTGACTGCCAGACACTATAAAATTGTAATGGAAATAGGTGGAAGAGTCCTCCGGGTGATAGGGTGGAATAAACTGCTGCTCTTCGGATGAGTGGCCATGGTCACTGGTCTTTGGCAATAAGAAATTTAGGAGGAAAGCTTTCATGACTAGATGTCCATCCTTATGATCCACCATGTTCCCATTTGGCAGATTGGACATCAGGGGTGTTGATCCTGCACAAACAGAAAGCTGAAAAAGGTTCCAGCTGAGGCACTGCTCCTGCTTTGAATTAGTTGTGAGGTCTTTGGCAAGGCAAACTCTCTCGGCGTTCCCTTCCTCCAAGACCCATTTCTTCTCTCGGTCCATTCCTTGTTTATTACATGAGGCCAATAAGGCAAATCTTATGGACTTCACAGATAAAATCTAAACAAGCACAATAATATATTCAATCATTCAGTATTTTATTTATTGCACATTTACTGTCTGCCAAGCACTCCACTAGTCACTGGGAATACAAACTTGAATAATTAAAAAATGATAGCAAATGTTTATATCATACATATAGCAGGTATCAACTCATTTCATCTTCACAACAACATCACGAAGTAGGTACCTCAAATTACCTTTTTTTTTTTTTTTTTTACAACTGATGAAACTTAGGCACAGGACTGGGACATGAACCCAGACTGCTAGCTCGAGTCCACACTCACCACTATACCACGCTGGCCCTAGACTGTAGTATTTTTTCAGGCCCTGTGTCAAAGATAGATCACTGCAAAATAATGTAAAGTGGTGTAAGAGCATTATGACCCCAGCATCCATATGACCCCTGAGGAGGGGAACCTAACCCAGCTTGGTGTGTGTGTGTCCTGCTGATTAGATGGAGATAGGCCATAATTAGCTTCTTAAGTGAGAAGTCAACTGGATCTTAAAGGATGGGCAGGATGAGTAGGAAGGGTGTCCTAGGCTGAAATAACCAGAGCAAAGCCAGGATCAGTCTGAATCGTGCAGGGCTATGCAGCTGTAGTCAAGCTGGGAGTGATGGCAGTTGAGGCTGGTGCTGCAGGTGGGCTCAGATCTCAGAGTCCCCTGCCTGCCAGGCTCAGGGGATCAGAATGATGAAGATAGAATGGAGATATCAGGCTGTGATGAGTTGTGTAGATTGCTGTGTAGAGAAGACAGGGCGTGGAGCAGAGGCCAGGAGGTGCTCCACTATGCAGGCAACTGTGAGAGGTACTGCGGGCATCTAAGTACTGCAGGAGTGATCTGTGAAGAGGGACATCCTGTGTGCCAGTGCTTTTCAAACTTCAATATGCTTAAGGTTCACCCCAGGACACTTGTTTCTGATTCAGCCAGCTGAGAGTGGCGACTGAGATTGTGCATTTTTAACAAACTCCCTGGTGATAGCCTTGCTCCTGGTACCACACTGCAGGTTGAGTAGCACGGCTGGATGGAGTGTTCATAGGCTGGAAAGATAGCTCTTTGTTCTCTAGAAAACTTGAGAGATAGCCCCAGAGGACAGGTGTAAACTGGCACGTCTCAGGGTTGCTGCATCTGATTGCAAGACACCTGCTGTGTCACTGACTGGCTGTAGTTGATCTAGACTTCTTATTCCTGAAAAAAACCACATGTGGTCCCCTCCTAGGCATTTGTGTTCTCATCCCTCAAGACTTATTTCCAGCCTCTTCCTTCATTTTCTAGGAAAATGGGGCTAAGGAATGAAGGAAGTCAGTACAGAGGAGAAAAAGCCTGTGGCATTGATTCCAGGCCCCTTTGAAATTTGTTATTTGTTTATCTATTAGGCCCCACATTTCCTAAATTTCTTTCTTGCATATATGTATTTTTAAAAATTCAAGAGAATAAAAATCACCTTAGCTTTGAAACATAGCATAGCACCTTTTTGGGTAAATTGAGGCCCACCCAGAGGGGTCACAGAAGGAGAGATGGAAAACTCGACCTTAGAGCTTCACTGAACTTGCATTCAGTAAATTCAGAGATTTTTGGGAGATGCACTTTTGGGTTTCTCAGGACACCTTGGGAGTATCACACTGGCGTAGGGTCTTTGGGAGTCACAACTCATGACACTTGCTATGGAAACTGGACATCCTTGAACAACGGGGTGCCCTAGAGGGAGGGACCCAGAGGCCTCAAAGATGTGGGCACCCCATTGAATTCTGCCAGAGGTTCGCTCTTCATCCATCATCAACAAGAAAATGTGGATATGGCCGAAATTAGTTCCAGTCATCTCTGAACAAAAAGCTAGCTGAAACCAAGGAAGATGAGAGAAGAAACCCCAACCCAGGACTGATACTAAAGAACTCTCATAAGACAGACATGAAGGGTGGTGGCAGCTGGAATGGTGACAGTCACATCCTAAACATGCCACGGAAGCCATTACCCAGGGACTCAGCTCCAAGGACAAATGCTCTTCCACGATTGTGCTGAGACCTGCTCTGCTTCTCAAGCTAGTAATTCCATATTACCCCAGGCACTGGGGAGGCCCCAGTGGGCTAACTTCCGGTCATTCTTCAATGACTTATTTTCTCAATCTAAAACAGAAAATTTATTTGATACATCTATTTTTCATTGTGTAAGAACTGAATATGCATTCTAGAATCCTTGGGGGAAAATATCCAAGTGGAAAGAGCATCAACTTTTAAATTTTAGTTTTAATTCTAGGAAAGTTTTCTAGTCTTAAGTTGTTGGAGTTATGGGGATGTGTAAAGTTGCAGAGGAAAAAAAAGGGAAGGGGGATCTGATGCCTAAAGGCAGTAGAGCTGATTTGAGGCAATTCACTCCACCGTTTTTCCCACTAGGAATTTATATGGCACCGATCACATTCTAAGTGCTTCCTAAGCAATAGTGAATGGGAGGCTAGGAGAGAATAGTTAAAAAATATGTTCAGGAAATAATCTCAGGACATTGAAACTGTGGCTAAAGTAAAGCAGTAGGTAGACTTTCTTCATTCAAATTCAGTGAGAAACCCACACAATGCTGACCATACCCTTTTTTTGTTTTGAAGTTTCTGTTGAGTGTTTATATTTTCTTTCTCTGGGTAATGTGCTACTTTATAACAATTTCTCTTGTTGCTTTGTGCACTTAAATGGAAGCTTTAAAAAGCAAAGATCCTATCTGTTACTCGAATGTTGTATCTCCTGGGTAGTACATGCTCAAGCTCAGAGCACAGGGAAGTACAAACTAGCCTAGCCCATCTGCTTGTCTATAAATTTACCAATTACTCTGCTAAATGAATGCTTTAATTCTGCTCAGACAAAAAATCTGGTAACTAATTGGACCTCTCCACACTGAAACCCCACATATCTTTCTGTGTTTATTTCAATCAATGAGGCACTGGTTCCTACGGCTCCCAACTAACTTTCTATGATTACTAGAGGGGATGAAAGATTGGTGGACATGGCTTGGATCGCAGGGGTTTAGAATTCCCTCAGCCCTGCCACACACACGGATCCTTAAAAAGGAAATAATTTACTACTCTTACACATGCCCTCGATTCTTCTATTCAACAAAAATTCATTGAACAAATATTAACTTACCCACCAGGTAGTAACCCAAAGACACCAAATATTATATCAGTTGGAATCTTCCTGAGTTATTCTATCAACACAACCCAAACCCAAAGGAAGACAAAGAAGAGAAAGAGGAACTGAGAAAATTCACTTGAAGAAAGCAAGATGTGGAGCCATCTGAGCCTGGGTTCCCTGGGATAATGCTTAGAGACAGAGTGTCATGTGCCAAGTTTTACTGGGGAGGTACACCTGTAAAGGAATGAGGAAGGTAGGATTTGACCGAGAAGAAGCTGACCCACAAGGCATTTGCAAATGAGGCCTCAGCCACTTCTTCAGGGAGCTCTAGAGCTGGAAGGCCCTTTCAATGCCCAGCATTGAGGCAAGGGTTCTGGCCTTTACATCTCGGCATTAGCCAGTCATTGGCTATGAACTGCCCGCTGTGCACCCCCAGGAAACAGGCATGTCCCAGTTATGTTTTGCCATGTAACAAACGACTCCAAAACATAGTGGCAGTCTACCATATCTTGCAAATGTGTGGGTCAGGAATTTAGATGGGACTCAGCTGGTGGATGCTTCTGATGCATATATCATTGGCAGGGGTTGCTCGGTGGTACTGAGCTGGTGAATGGGCTAGTTTGGTCTGGAGGATTAAAGGCAGCTTCATTTACATGTCTGGCCCCTTGGCAGGGGTGACTGGAAGGGTAGGCTCTTCAGAGACTCTCAACCATATCATCTACATGTGGCTTCTCCAGGATGGTGGTTGCAGTGTAGTTGGGATTCTTGCATAGTTCAGGGTTCACAGAGAATCTGCCAAAAGACAGAGCCTGGAATTTGCTAGCCTCTTATGTCTTGGGCCCCAAAACTGGAACAGTATCAATTCTGCTGAATTCTATTGATCAAGGCAGTCACAGAGCCTGCCTGGAATTCAAAGTGCGTGGGTGGGATTCAACCCCCTCTCTCAATGAGAGGAGTAATAAAGAATTTGCTGCCATCTTTAATTCTCCCACAGGGCATAAACTTGGGTGAGGTGATTCCCTATGGCGCCAGGAAAGCCTAGTGAAGAGTGCAGCTGTAAGCCATCAGTAGCTGGTCTCACCAGCATCTGGGGATTGCATGTGTCTGTTCTAAAGAGGGGACTTGGTGACATGCCACAGCATCTGCTGTAGGAGGAATGGTATTCTCCAGAATTAGCCCTAATGGACAGTTTTCATTGGATTATATCCTTGGGAGGAGAAAGGATTGACAGAAGACTTGTCTAAGCAATTTCCTTAGTATAGTTCTACAAGTGGACTTTAAAAACTAGGATGAAGAGAGGTTTGCAGACTTATCAATAAGAACACAGGGTCAACCCTTCAGGTCTACTGATCTGTGATAAGCAGATGTCTGTTGAATGAACCCCAAAGGGAGCTGTGCTAAAATCTTTGATCTTTAAGATTCACAGGCAGAAAATGGAAAGAAATGGATTTGAGGGTCTCCAGTTCTTTGGAAAAGTTTATTCTACCTTTTAAAAATCATAGATTTTTCAAGCTGAGAGTCACTGGTGACCATTTAGCCCCATTTTCATTTTATAGAAGAGAGAATATCTCCAAGATCACACAGCTAGTTAATGGTAGAGCAATGAGTAGAACCTGGATCTCCTGTCTTCCATCCCCACTCTCCGTTACTCTACATCATAATTTCTAAACTGGAGTACCTTTGGATGGCATTGGTGTGGTCTCCAAGATGCCCAGGAACCTGGGGCAGAGTTGGTCCAAGTTATAGGATTTCTGACCTCTAACTTTTGGTAGGAAGCAGACACATTTTTATAAGGTTTCTACTGTGTTAAGAAAAGTTTTAAAATAATTTCTCTAGAGAACAGTGCAAACTTTCTGTGTGTTTCTGTCTCTTTTTTCTTTCTTTTGTGTCTGAGTATCTGAGTAACAGCACTTGATGAAAAGATTAAAATTTCTTTTTCTTTTTACTTTGGATTTAATCCAGTTCAGGAGACTCTTCTGGACCTCTGAAGCACAATTCACTTTGCCATTTCTGATAAAAAGCTGACAAGACACACAGTCCCTGCCCTCAGATAACTTACCATCTAATTACATCGTTACATGAAGTCAGCACTGCAGAGGTCCTTGAAGGTCATTATAACTGCTTACAGATAGTAGGGAGTTGCTGAAGATTCTAGCCCATGGGAGTGTTATGATTAGATCTCTACCTTTTCAGGAAGATAGGGAGGAGCTGTTTCAAGGATCCAGATGAGCAGGAAAAGCATGAACTCTGGGGCTAGGAAGGAGGGGCAGATTTATTAGGATGTCAATGCTTTAATGGACAGATCCCCAGCTGTAGTTTTAGTTGAACCACGTAGCAGACTTGCAGAGCTGACTATATACAAGACTGTGAAGGCTGCAGGAGACAGTCATGTGACTCCTGCTGTCTCTAAGTTCCCACCTTAGGTTAAGTAAAGTGTTCTCTGTTGTCTAGCAGATGCCTAATAAATAGGCTTACCTTTCAGTGGCAAAGGAAAACACAGACACAAATTAATGGGCAAAGAAGAGCCCCATTTGTCTGTTTGTGTTGCTTTACAAACGGCTCAGCAAAAGCATCTCAGTGAGCTTCAATCATCCCATTTTCCCTTTTTCTTTTCTCTCATTACAGTCATTATTGGTCACAAAAGGCTGCTCACAAAACAGTTAGTGATTATAATTTAATGCATCCTTTCTGAAACCTGCAGGGAAATTAAAGCAAGGAGCTACCTGGGGGAATGGGGAAGAGAAATGAGGTTGGGCACATCTGAGAGGCAATAGCTTTAAGTGCTAATTGTCCAATACCTCCCAGCTGGCTGACCAGGCTGACCTTCGACAGCTTGGGAAAGCTGAGGCACTCCCTTGCAAATAGAGTCAAATTGTGGTGGCTTCTGAACCAAGGGATCCCAGCTGGGGTCCCTTCTCCATCTGAGGAGTCTAGTGATGTTCCTGAACTCTGAATGAACCCCACGAATGCCTGCCAATGACGTGCCAGGATCCAAAGTCAGCTCTGTATCAGGCAAGCAAGTTTGTCTTTTGGTTCAGCTCATGGGATCACACAACATCAAGCTCAGAGCTTCTGTGCTGGCATTAGCATGCAACCTCACAAAGCACTAAGAATTCAATTTAGAATGAATTCTCTCTCTCTAGCACTTTCTACTTTCTCCATCACTGTCCTCCCAAGTAACCTGAAATCAGATCCAAATGATCTGATAATAAAAGCCTAAATCATTGACATGAAAGAGAAAGATTCATTTAGTAACAAATACATAAATGTTCTTCTAATAGCAATCAGATCTGATAACAGTGATTACTGATCAGTTCTGATAACCATTTTTGCTTTTTACAAAAATCCCAAACCTGCACTGTCTGTTACAGTAGCCACTGGCCACTAGCCACATGTGGCTATTTACATGTAAATTAATCTAATTGAATTTAAAATTCAGTTCTGCTGTCACACTAGCTAATTGCAAGCACTCAGTGGTCACATGTGGCTACCATATTGGAGAGGGCAAACCACAGAGCATATATAATAGTAAAATGTAGTAACATAATTAAGAAGTGATGAGTTTCGAGTATTTGCACATATGTCTTTTAGTACAGTATTTAATAGTAAGTTTAAACAATTTAATTGTTCAATAATAGCGGTGCTTAAAACCAGCTCACAGAATTCCTGAAAATGTAGCAGTCAGCTCAGTTGAGCTAGTAAAAATAGTTCCAACGCACCCCTTGAACATTTTTATCATCAAAGAAAGTTCTACTGGACAATGTTGACTCAAACAGTGCACCAGCTGACCAATGCGGCAATAGAAATATCCAGAATGAGAATGAGACCTCCTTTCTCCATGCCCCTGAATGGCAGCAAAGATAAAAGACTTTAAGAATCCTAATCTTCCCATCAGTCCTTGCCTTTCTCAGACCTAAACCAAATTCCTTGCCCTTTCTTTGCAGAAGAGAATGCACACTTAATTGTTTTAGAGTGTTTCATCATCCTCTCAGATGCTTTGCAACAAATCTCTCCTCTATCCTCTAGTGCACTCCATAAACCTCTTCTTCCTTCATTTCCTCTCTTCCTCTGACTATAAACCTATCTTTTTTTTCTAACTTCATCACAGTAAGGCCCGAGGCCTGTGATTATCAAAGTCACCTTCCAATTCACCAGTATCCCTGGTGTTTTGCATAGAATTCAGGACAATGCTTCAGGCTGAAACCTCACCAGAAATTTATACAACACCATAATGTTCTTCTGATTCCCCAGGCATTCTTCTGTTGATTGGAGCCTGGGATCCGTTTGCTTTCTGCAGATACCACAGCTTTTTTTCCTGGGTCAGAGAATTCAGAGTGAGGTTTGTTTCAGAATAGAATAAGCACACAGAAGACTCTTTCTTGTTGGCAAACCCAGGACAGAATCTTCTTTTCTCTTCTCTAAGAAGAATATACTCAAGAGAATATTCGCAGGAGGTGATGTCAGTGATTTTCATTCTTATTCTGACTCAAATTATCAAATGACATTTTGGTACTGAAGAGGAGTGTTTCCAGGGAGTAGGGCCAGCGTGGGGATGTGTTGTTCTAGAGCAAACTTTGACGCTGTCTGTGCAACAGAAAATGCCAAGGAGTTTTTACAAAACACCAGAGCTCCAGCCCTAACCCGTATAGACTGATTCAATTAGTCTGGCCCTGGCATCAATACTAAGAAACAAATTTTGAATTGTGATAAAGTACACATAAAATAAATTTACCATCCTAGTCATTTTTAGGTGTATAGTTCAGTGGCATTAAGTACATTTACATTCTTGTGCAATCACCATCATCTAACTCCCGAACTTTTTTCTTTTTATTATTGTACTTTAAGTTCTGGGGTACATGTGCACAACGTGCAGGTTTGTTACATAGCTATACATGTGCCATGTTGGTGTGCTGCATGAGAACTCTTTTTATCTTGCAAAATTAAAACTGTATCCATTAAAAAATAACTCCCCATTCCTAGACCCTCTCCCACTGGCAACCACCTTTCTACTTTCTGACTCTATGAGGTTGAGTATTCTAAATACCTCACATAATTGGAATCATATCGTGTTTGTATTTTTGTCACTGACTTATTTCACTCAGATGTCCTCGAGGTTCATCCATATTGTGGCGTGAGTCAGAATTTCCTTCCTTTTTAAGACTCCGTGGTATTCCATTGTATGCGTATATTGCATAATGCTACTATGAACGTGGGTATACAAGTATCTCTGTAAGCATGTTTTCATTTCTTTTGTGTATATACCTAGAAGTGGGATTGCTGGATCATATGGTAATTCGGTTTTTCAATTTTCGAGGAACCACCATACTGTTTTTCAATGCAGTGGCGCCATTTTACATTCCTACCAATGGCACGCAAGGGTCCCAGTTTCTCCACGTTCTTGCCAACACTCACTATTTCCTATTTTTTTGAATAGGAGCCATCCTAACAGGTGTGAGGTAGTGTCTCATTATTGTTTTAAGGCATCAGTATTTTTAAAAAGCTCCTAATTAGAATTAGGTGATTCTCATGTGCAAATGGAGTAAGAACCACGGCTTCAAGGAAGCTGTGGATGTAGTAGGTGAGGGCATCTAGTCTACCACGGTGGACTAATTCCATCTTCCAGAGAAACTAGAAGATGGAGCCTTGACTTTGGCTCAAGATAGTTCTAGATCAACTGTTGGCAAATTGCTTGGCTCCCCATACCTTTTTCACTGTTTGCAAATTGAGGTGAGAAACCGTTCTCTGACAGTTGTTGCAACTATTACCTGGCATACATTGCCATGGGAGTCTCAAATTTTTAGAGATGCAGAAAGTCTCACCTGGTCTCTCCCTAAAACTGAGATTTGAGGAAACTGAGCCCCAACAAGAATAAGGGACTTTTCTGAAGATTTCACTTGATGTGTCAGAATCTAAAAGAAGACCCAGATTCTGAGAAATTCTGCTCATGCCATCCTCTCCCAGAGGAAAGAGAAAGTGGAACGATTGAGTCCTCTTCACATCTCATTCTTACACAGACATAAATGTCATCTCTTACAGAGACATAAATGACTACAAATAGGTTAAGTATGACCATCTGCTCAAGATGATGTTTAAATTAGAACTAAAAGCATTAAAGAAAAGGATTCACACTCCAATAATGGACTGTCTTCAGCCAGGCGGTAGGAAGTAAGTCAAATAGTTTGCCTTTGAAAAAAAGAGAGAAACAGAATAATCTTTTCTACCATTCTCCACATCAATAATAATGCCATCTTATTTTTTCTGTCGTTTTCTCTTTTTCAAAGCACTCTCATGAGTGTGATCCCATTGGACTCACTATATTCCTGTGAAGTAGGTAGGGCAGATAGAATTCACCCTATTTTATTTTATTTTATTTTATTTATTTATTTATTTATTTGAGATGGAGTCTCACTCTGTCACCCAGGTTGGAATGCAGTGGCGAGATCTCGGCTCACTGCAACCTGTGCCGCTTGGGTTCACGTGATTCTCCTACCTCAGCCTCCTGAGTAGCTGGGATTACAGGCACCTGCCACTGTGCCTGGCTAATTTTTGTATTTTTAGTAGAGATGGGGTTTCACCATCTTGGTCAGGCTGGTCTTGAACTCCTCATTTTGTGATCCACCTACGTTGGCCTCCCAAAGTGCTGGGATTAGAGGCGTGAGCCACCCCACCCGGCCCACCCTATTTTATAGATGAGAGCCACATAGTAGAGGAAATAGTGCCTTCACATGTGCAGGTAAAAAGATATTTTTGCTACTTTCAAAGGTGAGCAATTTCCTGTCTGAAGAGAAGCCTTAAGCTTGAGTAGAATTCTTACCTTTTAAACATTTTTAACCTGCCCAGTTATATGTTTCAAAACCAAACTTTCTATTTCACTGCCTTATACAGAGCTTTTGGTCAAGGGTTGGTGGATGTATGTTTGAGGCAAACCATATTATTTTTCTCTTACATTATATTAGATGCTAAACATTTCTCATTTGTAATAAAATTTATTATTTTATAATAAGCAGGAAATTATGAACCAAAATGTGTATTTAATAATTATCAGAATCACCTAAGGATGTGATTAAAGACACTGAGGTATTAGAAAGGAAATGGAAGCAGGGCAAATCAGACACCTTCCAGGGTCCACTTTCATGGACAAAAATTATCTGAAGGAGTTTGCTGAAGTGCCTTTTCCTTTGCTCTCAGAAGCCTTATATAACTAGTCTCAGGTACTCACAAGAGGGCCCTGCAACATCTCTCAGCTCATTTGAATGTCCCAGTCTTCCCAGATCCACCACCCACCATCACGGGCACCTTGGACAGCTCTTCCACAGGGGCTGGAGCAGGACCTCTCCTTACAGAAACCCAGCCTGTTTTCTCCTGTCTGCTCTGATCATCCTGCATGAGGGAGCTCTGCTACCTCCCTGAGACTTTGCTCCACAAAATAATCTCACCACCAAAGATTTTCACTAAGGAATGCAGCTCAAATCACTCTCTTCCAAAGCTGTGCTTGGTTGAGAACTCAAATGAATCACTTGTTACAGGGAGAACCTGGAAACCAATGGGCCAACCTGCTAGCAGGTCTTTAGATTGTAGTTTGGAGATCAACAACTTTTTTATTTGTAATAATAATTTTAAAATTATTATAATTATGATGATGATTATTATATCTATCCATAGGGTTGTTCAGAGGATTAAATAAGAAATGCTTATGAAGTATTTAATACCATGACTAGCATGGGATAAACTCTTAGTATTATTAATAAATATTGCTAGTGAAGTGTATGCCACATCACCTCAATGAGGCTAAATTGTGTTAAGGCCAGGATTGGAATCTATACCTCTGTGCCCCACAGCACCGAGAAACACAGTAAGTCTTCAATAAGTACTTCAACAGGAGCACACGTTGCCTCTTTCATTATAAAGAGAAGTCAGAGCTTAGTATCAAAAATTGCCAGTGGTGCACCTACCCTACACTAGCTGCAACATCTTTCCCTGTCTGTATCTACTCCACTGGGCTAGTGGGAAACTAAAAAGAACTAATATTCATCCAAGTATGCGGACTATTTAAATCTTATAAATAAGCAAACGAAAATAGCAACAAACCCACCATTCCCAGTGACTGCACCTTCTTACATCTGTTGAGCCCTCATGAGGTGCATAGCATGGGGACAAATGTATTTACCATGTATTGGCTCATTCAATTCTGCCCCCAGTCCAATGGGGTAGGAAGTATCACGTTCCCCATTTGGCTGATAATAATAATAATAATAATAATAATAATAATAATAATAGTGATAATATTTACTGAGGGCTTTACTAGATGTCAGGCAATGTTTAAGGTATTTGACTAGTATTAATTGATTTAATCTTAACAGCCTTTTGAGGTGACGATTCTCTTTCTGTTTTCCTTCTTTCTTTCCTTCCTTCCTTCCTTCCTTCCTTCCTTCCTTCCTTCCTTCCTTCCTTCCTTCCTTCCTTCCTTCCTTCCTTCTTTCCTTTCTGCATATAATTGGCACATAATAAACTGCATGAAATAAAGTATATAATTTGATAAGTTTGGGTGTAGATGGTTTGGTTTCACATCTGTGAAACCATCACTACCATCAAGATAGTGAACATATTAATCACCTCCAAAAGTTGCCTTGAGCCTTTTGAAATCCTCATTCCTGTTCCTTTCTGCCCCTATCCATACACCCAACGAATGGCCTGCTTTCTGTCAGTCTACATGAATTTGCATTTTCTACAATTTTCTACAAATGAAATCATACTTCTTGCACTTTTTATCTGGCTTCTTGCACTCAGCATAATTATTTTGGGATGTTGTTGTGTATGAATAGTTCATTCCTGTTGATTACTGAGGATGAGTTTATCATATGGATGTTCCACAATTTGTTTATTCATCTATCAGTTCATGAACTTTTGAGTTTTTTCTAATTTTTAATGATTACAAATAAAGCTGCTCTGACCATTTGTGTGCAAGCCTTTCTATGGACATATGTTTTCATTTATCTTAGGTAAATGCTCTAGAGTAACATGGCTGGATCATATGATGGTACATGTATAACTTTTTTTTTTGAGACAGAGTCTCACTCTGTCACCAGGCTGGAGTGCAGTGGCATGATCTCGGCTCACTGCAACCTCTGCCTCCCAGGTTCAAGCGATTCTCCTGCCTCAGCTTCCTGAGTAGCTGGGACTACAGGCGTGTGCCACCACCCCCAGCTATCTTCGTAGTTTTAGTAGAGACGAGGTTTCACCATGTTGGCCAGAATGGTCTTGAATTCCCAACCTCAGGTGATCCGCCCAACTTGGCCTCCCAAAGTGCTGGGATTACAGGTGTGAGCCACTGCGCCCGGCCACGTGTATAACTTTTTAAGAAAATTCCTACATGTTTTCCAAAGTGGTTGCAGCATTTTACACTCTTAGTAGCAGCGTTTGAGAGTTCCAATTCCTCCACATTATTGCTAACACTGGTATGATTACTTAAAAAATATTTTAGCCATTCTAATATGTGTGTAGTGGTATTTCTTTGTGATTCTAATATGCACACATCTTCTTTAGTGAAGTGTCTCTTTGAATAATCGATCTTTTTTTTTAAAAGGGTATTAATATTGGTAGTCTAATATAGCTATTGCCACATGTTAGTATGTCTCCAAGAACAGAAAGAAGGCAAGAGTAAAAAGTGAAAAAAAAATCTTCTTTAAATCAAATTTAAAAATGTTATATAGACCTTGAGCCAGAATATATTCAAGGAACTGACTTTTTTAATGCTCTGAATTGAGTGAGGGTAAGTTCTTTTTGAAAATGAGGCCTTAGAAATAAAGGGCTGATTTTTAATGGACATCAACACTAGAACTCATTGTCTTCAAATGATAGAATATTATGACTGGAAGGGATCTCACTGTTGACTAAATTCAGTAGTTATGCATATTTTTTGTTCACGGCACACTTTCAAACATAGAATTGTGGTTATTATATTTAAGATAGTTAAATACCACTAAATAAGTCAGCAACAATTATGACTGCAATCCCAGCTACAGAATATCAGCATCTTATAGAGTATATACAGAGATCCACACAGAAGCTCACCCTTTGTTCTTGTGTTTTTGATTGAGAAGAGATGTTTACCATCCTGAGATGTCTTATATACTCATGAGACAGAATTATCACAAATCCTAGAAACATGACTTTCTTTGACAGGGGCCTGATGTCATGGCATGCGTTTACTCAACATTGGCCATGAATTGTGTATCACTCTCTTTTTTTTCACGTGACCCATTCAGCACTACATGCCATGTAAAAGATTCACTTGGAAAAGATGAAATGTAAGTTGTCATCAAAGTTAAAATTTAACATTACTTGAAATTTGGCAGCACACCAGGGTGCCCCTGCCAATAACTGAGAACCACTAAGTTAGTATAAACATTCCTTTAGTAGATATGATCTTGCCTGAGGTCTTACTGTCTAGTAAATCAGAACTAGAATTCAGATCTGATATCCAGGCCAGTGTCCTTTCCATTGCATTACCCTATTTCTGCCTCAATTGAATTCAATAGTTATTTACAGAAAACACTGCATATGTATACTCATAAGCGTAAGTAAATAGATAGATTGAAACAACTTTATTTCACATGAACAGGAGCAAAAGTTGAGTTATGATTATGTTCTTAGGATCTCAGTAGCCTGTGATTAGAATTCTCAGATTTCTTTCCACTCATTTCTTTCACATTATACATTATGTCCTTTGTTATCATCATTCTGTGTAAACAACAGTCTCTAAAATCACAAATGATCTACTTTTTAGCAAACGTCGTGTTCTTTACTCAGTTCCAAGACTCTTCTCATGCTCTGTGGCACTTGACACTTAGTTCACTTCATCTTAAAACTTTGTGCTCCAAGTATACATATGTAACAAACCTGCACGTTATGCACATGTACCCTAGAACTTAAAGTATAAAAAAAAAAAAAAAAAACTTTGTGCTCATTAGGCTTCTATGATATTTTATAAATTACACCCTTAACTTTAACTCTTCTTGGCTGGATTGTCTTCTTACCCTCTGTGCCAATCATTGATGTTTCCTATTTCTCTGGCTCTCATTTTCTTGTTATTCGTTTATCTCTGCATTTCTTTCAGAGAGTTGATTTCTTTTCACTGTTTCAAACTTCATGTTTCAAACTTCATGTTACTTCTGAATCCACAGGGAGCTCTTCCGGTGAAAAGACTCATTGTTATTTCCAATTCTAAAACGTTTTTTTCTCCTGGAAGTCTTATTACACTGCATTGTAGCATTTATTTATTTATTTAATATTGTTTTGTTTTTATAATTTCAACTTTTATTTTACATTTGGGGGCACATGTGCAGGTTTGTTACATGGGTATATTGCGTCATGCTGAGGTTTAGGGTTTGGATCCCGTCATCCAGATAGTGAGCATAATACACAATAGGTAGTTTTTCAACTCACATTCCCCTCTCTCCCCACGCTAGTAGTCCACAGTATCTATTGTTCCCATCTTTATGTCCATATATACTCAATGTTTAGCTCACTTTTAAGTGAGAACGTGTGGTATTTGGTTTTCTGTTCCTGCGTTAATTCACTTAAGATTATGGCCTTCAGCTGCATTCATATTGCTGCAAAAGACAAGATCTTGTTCTTTTTTATAGCTGCACAGTATTCCATGGTGTATAGGTACGACATCTTCTTTATCCAATCCACCATTGATGGCACCTAGGTTGATTTTATGTCTTTGCTATTGTGGATAGTGCTGTGATGAGCATGTGAGTGCATGTGTCTTTTTGGTAGAATGATGTATTTTCCTTTGGGTATATACCAGTAATGGGATTGCTGGGTCAAATGGTAGTTCTCTTTTATGTTCTTTGAGAAGTCTCCAAACTACTTTCCATAGTGGCTGAAATAATTTACATTCCCACCAACAGTATATAAGCATTCCCTTTTCTCTGCAGCATCATCAGCATCTGTTATTTTTTGGCATTTTATTACCAACCATTCTGACTGGTATGAGAGGGTATCTCATTGTGGTTTTGATCTGCATTTCTTTGATGATTAGTGACACTGAACATTTTTTTCAAATGCTGCTGACCACTTTTATGTTTCCTTTTGGAAAGTGTCTGTTCATGTCTTTGTCCATTTTTTAATGAAGTTATTCATTTTTTGCTTATAATTTATTTAAGTTCCTTATAGATTCTGGACATTAGACCTTTCTCAGATACATAGTTTGCAAATATTTTCTCCATTTCTATAAGTTATCTGTTTATTCTATTGATAGTTTCTTTTGTTGTGCAAAAGCGCTTTAGTTTAATTTGGTCCCATTTGTCAATTTTTGCTTTTGTTTTTGCCTTGCTTTTGAAAGAAAGCCAAACATTTTTGAAAGAATAACCAAAAATTATTTTCCAATGCCAATATTGAGTAGGGTACTTCCTAGGTTTTCTTCTATGATTTTTATAGTTTGAGATCTATCATTTAAATCTTTAATCCTTCTTGAGTTACTTTTTGTATGTGGTGAAAAGTAGGGATCTAGTTTTATTCTTCTGCATATGACTAGCCAGCTATCCCAGCACCATTTAATGAATAGGACGTTCTTTTCTCATTGCTTGTTTTTGTCAGCTTTGTCAAAGACCAGAGGGTTGTAGGTGTGCAACTTTATTTTGGGATACTCTATTCTGTTCCATTGGTGTATGTCTATTTTTAAAAACTCAGTACTATGCTCTTTTGGCTACTATAGCCTTATAGTATAGTTTGAAGTCAGGTAGGGTGATGCCTCCAGCTTTGTTCTTTTTGCTTTGGGTACTTGGGCTCTTTTTTGGGTCCATATGAATTTTAAAACAGTTTTTCTAATTCTGTGAAAACTGATGTTGGTAGTTTCTTAGGAATAGTGTTGAATCTGTGTATTGCTTTGGACAGTATGGCCATTTTAACAATATTGATTCTTCTAGTCTATGAGCAGGGGATGCTTTTCCGTTTGTTTGTGTGATCTATGATTTCTTTCAGCAGGGTTTTGCAGTTCTCTTTGTAGAGATGTTTCACCTCCTTGGTTAGCTGTATTGCTATGTATTTTATTTTTTTTGTGTGTGTGATGATTGTAAATGGAATTGTGTTCTTGATTTAACTCTCAACTTGAATATTACTGGTACATAGAAATGCTTTTGTACATTTATTTTGTATCCTGAAACTTTACTGAAGTCATTTATCAGTTTTAGGAGCCTTTTGGCAGAGTCTTTAGAGTTTTCTAGGTATAGAATCATATTGTTAGAAGAGAAATAGTTGACTTATTTTCCTATGTGGATGTCTTTTATTTCTTTCTCTTGCCTGATTGCTCTGGCTAGGACTTCCAGTACTATGTTGAAAAGGAGTGGGCAGAGTGGGTATCCTTGTCTTGTTCCATTCTCAAGGGGAATGATTCCAGCTTTTTAACTGTTCAGTATGATGTTGGCTGTGAGTTTGTCATAGATGGCACTTATTTTGAGGTATGTATGATGTTGGCTGTGAGTTTGTCGTAGATGGCACTTATTTTGAGGTATGTTCCTACAATGCCTAGTTTATTGAGGGCTTTTATCATGAAGGAATGTTGGATTTTAGCAAAAGCTCCTTCCACATCTTTTGAGATGATCTTATGATTTTACTTTTAATTCTGTCTACAGAATACTTCACCCGGCAATCACAGAATATATATTTTTCTCATCTGCACATAGAACATATTCTAAGATTACCCACATGCTTGGTTATAAAGCAGGTCTCAATAATTTTTTTAAAAAGTCAAAATCATACCAAGTGTACTCTTGAATCACAGTGCAATAAAAGTAGAAATCAATATCAAGAAGAGCTCTCAAAATGACACAAATACATAGAAATGAGGCAACTTTATCCTGAATGACTTTTGGATGAACAATAAAATTAAGGCAGAATTAAAAAATCTTGGAAACTAATTAAAATAGGGACACAACTTACCACAATCTCTGGAATGTAGCTAAAGCCGTGATAAGAGGGAAGTTTACAGTGCTAAACAGCTCCAATCAAGAAGTTATAAAGATCTCAAATTAACAATCTAATTTTGAACTTAGAGGAATAAGAAAAAAGAGTATACCAATACCAAAGCTAGCAGCAGAAAAAAAAAATAACAAAAATTATAGAAGAACTGAATAAAGTGGAGATGCAAAAATCCACACCAAAGATCAATGAAACCAAGAGTTGGCTATTCAAAAGAACAAACAAGATTGATAGACTGCTAACTAGATTAATCAAAAGAGAGAGAAAGAAGATCCAAATAAATACGATTAGAAATGACCAAGAAGACATTACAACCCATCCCACAGAAATGCAAACTATCCTCAGAAACTATTATGAACAACTCTAGGCACACAATTTATAAAATCTAGAGGAAATGGATAAATATTTGGAAACATACAAGCTCCCAGGATTGATCAAGGAAGAAAGTGAAAACTTGAACAGACCAGTAACAAGCTCCAAAAATGAATCAGTAACACAGAAAACTACCAACCAAGGAAAGCCCTGGACCAGGTAGATTCACAGCCAAATTCTACCAGATATACAAAGAAGAAGTGGTACTAATCCTACTGAAACTATCCCAAAAAATCAAGGAGGAGCGGCTCCTCCCTAGCTCATTCTATGAAGTCAGCATCAGCCTGGTACCAAAATCTGGCAAGACACAATGAAAAAATAAAACTTCAGGCCAATATCCCTCATGAACACAGACACAAAATCCTCAATAAAATGCTAGCTAACTGAATGTAGCAGCACATCAAAAAGTTAATACACCATGATCAAGTAGGCTTTATTCCTTGGATGCAAGGCTGGTTCAACATATATTGGAGCTTTAAATCTACTCTCCTCATCCTTTAACTCCTCTTTCATATTCTTCGTCTCCTTGGCTCTGCATATCTTATTATTTGGTGATTTCTTCAGTTCTTGCTTCTGCTTTTCCAAACCATGCCTTCAAAGTGTACAACCTAGAATTTTTTCTACCTATTCAGCTCCAAAATTGAATTGGTAATACTGAAGACCACATTTTTCTTTTTTAAGATTTATATTTTATTATTTTTAATGTTTGTTTTGTTTTCATTATTACCATTTGTATTCTTTGGAAGAGAGAGAAAAGGAGAGAGACAGATAGAGAACTTTACTTAAAACCAGGCTGAAAACTGCATTCCAAAACACACAAGGAAAACATTCACACACATACACCCACTCTTAAAATTCAACATGTTCAACATTTGGTAGATACATTTACCCCCAATGAAATGAAAGTAATAGAATATCTTTAAATGACATAATAACAAAGAGGGTTAATATTTTCAGAACTGAGAAGAATAACACCAATTGTAAAAGAATTTATGATGAACCCAAATGAGCAAATATGAATAAAAAAGATGGACATGCAAAAGAACTAACTATAAATCCTGAAAAGGAAAAATATAGCTATTCATTTATTAACTCATTAATTATAATAAATAAATATTGTAAATAATATATGTTTATTATATATTAGGCATTGTTCTAGACAGTGGGAATAAAATAATGTAAAAAAGAGTAAACATCCTTGCCTTCAGAGAGATTTCATTCTTGTGAGAGACTAACAGCCAATAAGCAAGATAAACAAAATAAATTGGTGGCTCATGCTTGTACTCACAGCACTTTGGGAGGCTGAGGCAGGAGGACTGCTTGAGCCCAAGAATATGAGACCCTGTGTCTACAAAAAATTAAAAAATTAGCTGGGCATGGTGGTGTGCACCTGTAGTCCTAGTGCCTCAGGGAATGAGGTGAGAGGATTGCTTGAGCCTGGGAGGTGGAGGCTGTGGTAAGCCGTGATTGCACCACTGCACTCCAGCCTGGATGACAGAGTGAGATTCTAAAAAAAAAAAAAAAAAAAGAAAGATAAAGAAGGAAGATATATTGATGTTAGGTGGTGGCAAGTCCTAATGACAAAAGAAAGGCACAAAATAGGGGTAGAGTTTTTAAGTGTGCCTATGATTAAAATTTTAACGATCCAGTTATAGGAAACAGCCATTGCAAATGCCATAAGGCAGGAGCTTGTCTAATGCTTTTGAGGAATAGCAAGGAAAAAAACATGACTGAAATGGTAGGAGGAAGGGATGATTAAGATGAGGGCCAGATAGTGTAAAGCCTTATGTGCCACTGTAAGAACTTTGACTTTTACTCTGAGAGAGATGGTAAGCCATTGGAGGGTTTTAGCAGAACAGTGACATGACATGGCTTCTGTTTTATCAGGATCATTGTTGTGTTGGGTATAGATGAAAGGGGGTGAAGGGTAGAAGCAGGAAGATCATCTAGGAGTCTGTTGCCACAGTCCAAGTAAAAAACAATGGTGGCTCCTACCAGATTGGTAGCAGTGGAAGTCATGAGAACATTTTGGATTTTGATATTCATTCAAGATAGAGATGACAGAAACTGTTGATGAGTTTAAAGTGGGATGTGAAACAAAAAGAAGCGAGAGTAACTTACATCTTTTACCTGTGTAACTAGAAAATTAGCATAGCTATTTACTGAGTTGGAAAGCATGTGGGAGACTCAGCCTTGTGGAGGAATATCAGGAGCACAGTTTTCTATTTCATTTATTTATTCATTTATTTACTTACTTATATTTTTGAGACAGGATCTAGGTCTGTCACCCAGGCTGGAGTGCAGTGACACAATCACAGCTCACTGTAACTTTGAACTCCTGGGCTCAAGGGATTCTGCCACCTCAGCCTCTTAATTAGCTATGACTATAGGCAAAAACCACCTGCTTGGCTAACTTTTAAACTTTTTGGTAGATATGAGGTCTTATATTGCCCAGGGTGGTCTCCAACTCCTGGCCTCAAGCAATCCTCCCACCTTTGTCTCCCAAAGTGCTGGGATTACAGGCATGAGCAGCTGTGTCTGGCTTCAGTTTTCAATTTGAGATACCTATTAAGAATTCTAGAGGAGATGCCCAAGATGGTAGTTTGATAAACAAATCTGGAATTCAGAAAAGAGGCCAGGATGGAGATACAAATTGCGGAGTAACCAGCATATAACTGTACTTAAAGCCATAAAAAACTGGGAAAAAAAAAAACTGTCACCAACCTAGGATTCTATAACCAGAAATATAATCCTTCCAAATTAAAAGAGAAATACAGACTTTCACAGGTCAACAAAAAATGGGGAGTTCATCAGCAGCAGATCTGTAAGAAATGTTGAAAGAAGTTCTTCAGGGAAAAGGACATATATCAGAAAATCAGATCTACATTGAGCAATGAAGACTGTAGTATAGCAGAAGGAATAAATAAAGGTAAAATAAAATTTTCATTCTTAATTGATCTAAAAGATATTTGTTTAAAGTAATAATAGTAATAATGTGTTGAGGGATAGTACATATGATTAGGTGAAAGAAAGATGGCAGTGTCATATCAGGTAGGAGAGAGAAATTGGGAATAAGTTAAGTTACACTACATGTGAAATGGCATACAGTTGGTCCTTCGTATCCATGGATTGAATGAACTGCAGATTTAAAATATTCAGGAAAAGCAATTCCACAAAGTTCCCCAAACCAAAACCTGAATTTGCCACACATCAAGTTCTCCATTCAGTTCACATAAGTGAATTGATGTGTAGCCATTGTATTAGGTATTATGGATAATCTAGAGATTATTTAAAGTATACAGGAGGATGTGCATAGATTATTTGCAAATACTATGCCATTTTATATCAGGGACTAAGCATTCATGGAATTTGGTATCCTTTGATCACCAGGGAGAAACCAATCCTCCATAGTGATCAAGGTCAACATTCACAGTGCTAAATCGTATTGATAGTATGTACCTTGATATGATGTGATAAAAATGGCACTTTACCCGTGTGGTCTTCCTCCCCCAAAACATATAACCCCAGACTACCTGTGCAAAACACATCAGACAAATCCCAGTTGAGGGACACTCTACAAACTACCTGACTAATGCTCCTCAAAACTGTCAAGATCATCAAAAACAAGGAAAGTCTGAGAAATTGTCACAGCCAAGAGGAACCTAAGAACACAGAAGAACTAAATGTACTGTGGTATCCTCAGTGGGATCCTATAGCAACAACAGAAAGACATTAGGTAAAAACTGAGGCAATCTGAATAAAGTATGGACTTTAGTCAATAAAATGTACCAATATTGGCTCATTAGTTGTGACAAATATCCCATACTAATGTAAGATGTTAATCATAGGGGAAGCTGGGTGTGGAGGTGTGTGTGAACTCTTTGTGTTTTCTTTGTAATATTACTGCAAGTCTAAAACTATTCTAAAAGCAAAAGTTTATTAGAAAGTGAGCTTACTAAATGTTGCATCTGCTAGTGCCTTGATCTTGGACTTCTCAGCCTCCAGAACTGTGGACAGTAATTTTGTTATTTATAAATTATCCAGGCTAAGGTATTTTGTCATAGCAGTCTGAACAGACTGAGACAATGAGGTGTAGTGGAAACCCTTAAAATCTGGCTTTAGTTTGAGTTCTGGCTCAGCAACTTGTGAAATATCATAAGCTGAACAAATGTATCTCTCTAAGCCTACTTTCTCTTCTTAAAAATGTTTATAAAAATATTTCTGGGAGAATTTTATTATACAAAAAAAATTTCTGAGAGGTTAGAATTAGAAATGACAAGAATGGGCATGGATGGTGGCTCACGCCGGTAATCCCAGCACTTTGGGAGGTGGGTGGGTGGATCACTTGAGGCCAGGAGTTTGAGACCAGCCTGGCCAACATGGTGAAACTCCATCTCTAATAAAAATATAAAAATTAGCCAGGTGTGGTGATGCACACTTGTAATCCCAGCTACTTGGGAGGCTGAGGCACGAAAATTGCCTGAACCCGGGAGGCAGAGGTTGCAGTGAACTGAGATCATGCCACTGCACTCCAGCCTAGGCAACAGAGTGAGACTGTCTCAAAAAAAAAAAGAAAAGAAAAGAAAAGAATTAGAAATAACATATACGAAAACGGTAAACATACTGTAGGAACAAATGTAAGAGCACAGTTTCACCAAGTTCACCCATATACCTTAAATACATGTTCCATGGTTCACCAAGTTCACCCAGATATCTTGAATACATATTCCATGGTAGTTCACTCACATTTTCATAACGCTTTCAAGATAATAGAGTGACTAAACTTGTTGGAATAAAATACCAATATGAGCATGCTCTTAAATTGCAACTCCAAATGAGAAAAAAAAATACATCTTTTATGGATGCAATTGTGGATCTCTAACAGGGCTTCTTCCTTGTGGGATTAATATTAGAAAAATACTGTATAAAACTTCAAAGGAGGAAAGAATTAAAAACTTCTACAGCAGAAAAGATGCAAATTCCCTGAGGACTTGTGCACCTGAATTAGAGATTGTTATCGAAAGCACCCAGTAAAAATTTTCCAGGTGAAAAGCAAATAAAATGAAAGGCTGTCAATAAGTAAAAATCCATTTACATGAATACGGGCAATACAGGTAGCAGGATTTGGCTAGTGATTCTCTGAAAATGCAAAACATCCTTGGCAATTTGTAGGTCTCATTCAAGCCCAAATCACCCTGAGTTTTGTAAGTAAACTAGTGCAACTGCCAGCAGGCAAGCTGGTGACTGTGTAACACATTGACAGAGAATCATGCATGTTACAGGACATGACGTTAGGTGGGTTGAACCAAGGACAGATGCTTTGCAACAAGCTTTTCACAGTTTAGAAAGGAAATTGTTCATAGGTATAAAAGAAGGCAACTATAAGATTCTCTGTCATGAAATTTGTGTCTCTAATTTTAAAATTAAAAAAATGCAAAAAAAGACCGAGCAGGTTTTCTGGTAAATAGGAAAAGTTAGTATTTAGAAAACCATTTCATCAAATTATCTCAAATTTCTATCTCACATCCAGGAATAGAGGTCTCCTTGTCTTCTTTAAAGACAGGTTTGCTTTTACTTACTTACTTGTACATGTTTGCTGAGCTCTGTCCCTGTCACTGCATTTCTAACAGTGAATTAACAAGAATGTTGCTATTTGGACTCCATTCTGCCCAAGCCATTTGCTTAGGATGCTGCTTCTAAAGTTTCCTTCACTGTCATCAGATGTTCTGTATCTAAAGCAGTGTTTCTCCATCTGGGGTCCTCGGATGCTGGAAGGTGTATTCTTTCAGGTCTGGGGGAACTCTATAACAATATTGGAGTTTTGAGTTTTTATTTTGATGATAATCAAATGTACTATAAAATTAAAATAGTTTTAAAAGAGAAAAATGGTGGAAGAATTGGATTATAACATAGCGCATGGTAGGCATTATAGGCCAAACTTAAAACAAAATATCTGTGTTGTGGCGATCAGCATTTGTTTGTTTGTTTGTTTGTTTGTTTGTTTGTTTGTTTTTTGAGAAAGAGTCTTGCTCTGTCGCCCAGGCTGGGGTGCAATGGCGTGATCTTGGCTCACTGCAGCTTCCACCTCCTGAGTTCAAGTGATTCTCCTGCCTCAGCCTCCCTAGTAGCTGGGACTACAGGCGCCCGCCACCATACCCCACTAATTTTTTTTATTTTTAGTAGAGACGGGGTTTTGCCATTGTTGGCCAGGCTAGTCTCGAACTCCTGACCTCAGGTGATCCGCCTGCCTCGGCCTCTCAAACTGCTGGGATTACAGGCATGAGCCACCACGCCTGGCCAGCAATCAGCATATTTCCATATTACAAGTTTGCAATGATGTTTCAGCAAAATAACGTCACACTTCAATGTTGTTAATTGAAATTTCGTTATTATACTTGATTTAAAACAAGATCATAGGCATTAAGAAGTTATACCTAGTTTTATGTTTGCATATTTTAAGTAACATTAATAAACAAGATTATATATCAACCTTTAATGATATAGTTTTCCTTTTAAAAGAGGTCTCTACATACCTAAGCTTGAAAAGTACTAATCTAGGCCGGGCGCGGTGGCTCAAACCTGTAATCCCAGCACTTTGGGAGGCCGAGACGGGCGGATCACGAGGTCAGGAAATCGAGACCATCCTGGCTAACACAGTGAAACCCCGTCTCTACTAAAAAAAGAAAATACAAAAAACTAGCCGGGCGAGGTGGCGGGCGCCTGTAGTCCCAGCTACTCGGGAGGCTGAGGCAGGAGAATGGCGTGAACCCGGGAGGCGGAGCTTGCAGTGAGCTGAGATCCGGCCACTGCACTCCAGCCTGGGCGACAGAGCAAGACTCTGTCTCAAAAAAAAAAAAGAAAAAAGAAAAAAGAAAAGTACTAATCTAAATTCTCTTCAACAAGCTGATGTATTTTCCGTTAAAGAGCCCAATGATAAAGTTAGTCAAAAAGTATGCCTGCTATGGAAGTTTCTCAAAAAAAAATTGAAAAGAACTACCATATGAATCAGCAATCCTACTTTTGTGTATATGTCCAAAAGAATCGAAGTCAAGATCTTGAAGAAATATCTGTACTCCCATATCCACTGCAGCATTACTCACAGTAGCCAAGATATAGAAACAATTTAAATGTCCTTCGATAGACGAATGGATAAAGAAAATGTGGCACATACATAGAATAGAATATTATCCAGCCTTTGAAAAGAGGAAAATATTGCCATTTGTGACAACATAGATAAATTTAAAGGACATTATGTTGAGTGAAATAAGCCAGACACAGAAGGACAAATACTACATGATAATACACTTATGGGGAATCCAGAACATTTGAACTCATACTAGCAGAGAGTAGAATGGTTGGTTGCTGAGGCCGGTGGGAAGGGAGAAGGAGAGGTATTGGTCCAAGTGTACAAAGTTTCTGTTATGCAATAATGAATCAGTGCTAGAGATCTACTGAGTGACATAGTGATTAGAGTAAATACTGTATTACATACTTTAAAATTTGCTAAGAGAGTAAATCTTATGTTAAGTGTTCTTATCACACACACAAAGTAATCACAAATAAAGAGGGCTGGGGGAACCTTTTGGAAGTGATGGATAAATTTATGGCATATACTGAAGTGATGGTTTAATGGGTGTGTCCACATCTCCACACTCAGGTTTGTGTATAGCTGTTTGTGTAACAATCAGTAAAGTGATTAAAAAAAAAAAAAAGAAAGAAAACCTAACTGTCTAGATCCTAAGAAGGGGCTACTTACTGGATAATTTGGTCATGTGACACTGTGGTCTATTAAGGGGTCCATGTCATAGGGTCTTCACTCCCAGGAGACCCCAGGAGTAAAAAGCCAAAGTAACATTTGGCAGCTCTTTCTAGGTGCCCTGTGGCTCCAGCCCCCTGCCTCCCACATGCAGCATCTTCATCACTTTGGATCTATCTTGATTTCCTGTCTTCCTCGGCTCAGTGGTTTCTGATCTTTTGTATATGAGGTCTTTTCTTCAAGGGAAAAACATTAGACCCCCTAATCAAAAGATCATTGTACTTTCCGTGGAGAAAATATATAATGACAAAAATACCATAAATTTGATAATGCTATTAAATAAATTTTAGAATTTAATCATCATAATAGTACTTGTATGTTTTTAAAAACTGGCCTTATATACATGAATATTTCTCATTCTGCATCCTGAGAAGGCTTCCTCTACATATGGATGGAAAGACCACTTGAAATAACTCATGGCCCACCAAGGGCCCAAGGCCCACAAGTTGGAATTGCTGTTGTAGCTGTTTACAATGTCAGCATAGAAAACAAATTCCCTCCAAGGCAGACAATCACCATGGTGCTTCTTGACATCAGTAACAGCTACAAGAAGAACAGTGCCATCAGATAGTGGGATAATTGACATGGAAATGACTTACGTTAAGTCACCTGAATTGTGCTTACATATATGAGTGTATGTATGTGTGTGTATGTACATACATATGTCAGACATATATACTATATATGCTGATATATACATATACATATATTAGATACATATTATATATCAGATATATACATATGTTAAATTAATATATATAAATATATATGTATATATACATACACATAGATTCTACCATTCATTTGCAGGCCTGAAGCAGAGAAATTTTTTGGCATGACTTTGGCAGATTTCCTTGTTTGTGAAACAGACACTAAAAGAGAGGACTTTAGGAAGCAGAAAACAAATTATTCATTTTTTAAAACCTCTTCCCCTTCACAGTGTTGCTACCTTGTACTGTACGACAAACAAAACTCAAGAGTGGTGACACTACTTCCTTAAAAAAAGCTCCTGGTGCTAGAAAATTGGGCAGCCAATTTTAGAGAGTGGCTGAATTCCAGAGCGTTGACTGTTGCCTACTGAAAGAGTAAAAATGTTATCACCTGTTTAAGCACCGCTGACTGATGTACATTCAAAAGCAAATTCAAACAGTTGCACCCACTTTTCAGGCATCAGGGAAACCAGATGAAACTAGTGTCTCAGAGATATGGTATCAATGGAAACTTTTTCTTTCTTTCTCTCTCTCTCTCTCTCTTTGCAGTGGAGTAGGAAAGGGAAGGAAGAATTGCATTAAAATGCAATGTTTGTCAATTACTGTGATTAAAAAACAAAAAAGGAGAAGAAGCAGCAGGAAGAAAGGGAAAACTTCCCAGCCCACTGCTAGCTAAGGTGTGTCGCTATCTGAATATATTGGTAATGCAAGGGGCTGATTAGTCTGGAAGGCTGCCTACAGGTTAGCAGGCCTCATTTCAAATCTCTGACAGCAATATGTGTCGTTTCATGCTTCATCCTCATTCCCCATGTTCAACACAAACCGGGGTCACTCTATATATGGAAATCACTGTCTTCAGGGCAAAAAAATTAAAAAAGGTGAGATTGCTGCTTTAACCTCACTGGCCTCAGAAAATATGTTTTAGTCTGATACATTATACTAGTAGGAATTATTTATCAAGAAGATACAAGCTTGATATTTCAGAAATAATGAGATGTTCTGGTTTTGCAGCTGAAATTTTATGGTCCACAGAGCATCAGCTATGAATCCAGGGGAATGAAGTAAACTTGCAATGAATGATACACACCATGCAGCCAAAGAAAAATGGCTGTGGAAAGGGTAATATGAAAGTTATAACACAGTACAAAGCTTTCTAGAGCTAAAGTTCCTTTGTTGCCAAGAGAGGAAATATATTTTAAGGAATGATAAAAAGAATCCACACACAAAAATCTCTCAGACTTTCCTTCCCGGTATTTTGTTTGGCAAAGGACGTATGGGGTGAGAAAACTATAATAAACATTACAGTCAGTCTATGGTTTACGTGAAATATTTAAAAATTCAGAGCAAAATAATCTGAAAAGTCCTATGACCTGTCACTGTTGTGGAGCACCCTGACATTAATGTGGCAGTGGGAAGAAGAAAAAAAATGAATAAACATATATGATATTGCTTTTTGGAAATGTAGATTTTGCTTACATTTTTGTCGACCAAATTGTCGTAGTGATAAAAGGCCATTTGCCTTACATTTCCAGGACTTGAAAAGAATGCCCAGGAAATGCCAGGAAAATACTAACCTAGAAAAGTGACAAGCTGCTTTCCACCACCATACTTTGGTGTGTATCGTCCTTAGCAGGTCCTTCTCCAGCCCACAACTGAAGTCTGATCTTTCCCTGTTCTAGATCCACTTCCTAAGATCTTTGAGACCTATCACAGTTCCAGCATCACACAAAGTCAGGCCTGGCTGTGCTCCAAGGAGCAGCAATTTGAAATCATCTACTGGTGATTCCAGTCCCCCTTGGGATATTTAGCCAACAAGTCTAATCATGAGGACTCTTCATTAGAGCACACAGCTTTGAAAAGCATGCTTCCCAGTACAGAATATTAGAAAATCAACATCAATAATTTAAAACCCTTTGCAAATATAATTACCCAAAGTGGTAGGCTTAAATCAACTGCCTACAGACCTGTGTGCATTTTCACTGTCAGTCAAGGTCACCAAAAAGCATTCATTAAATACTTGAGGGCAAGAGGTGCTGTGTTAGGCTGTGTACTGGGTATAAGCAAATAGAATAATTTCCGTCCACATTTTCTCTGCTGACAAATGGAGATAGCAACACTTACTTCACAGGGTTGTTCTGAGAATGAAATAAGTTAATACATGCAGAGCACTCAGGATAGGGCCTGGCACATTTTGTGCAATAGGGTAAAAAGCCTTGTTAAGTGTTGTCAGTTTCCTACACTCATAACGCATGACAAAGACGGCTCTTTGATACCAATATCTATCATTGTTTAGTAATAGAATACCTGATTTTCAACCGGCCACATGGCCACATGGAATCAGGACTATTTTTCCCAGCTTCCTTTGCAGCTAGGTATGGCCATGTGTGGGAACAATAGAAAGTGTTGTGTGAGTTTCCAGGAAGTATTCTTACAGTGTCCTTACTTCGTCCTGTTGTATAGAATGTGGCTGTTATGGCCGGAGCTCAAGCAGCTGTTTTGGACCCTCAGCTACACGCCAAGAAAAGCAGAGCATAGGAGGAGCCTGGGACCGAACTGCCTTACTAGCCCTGGACTTTCCATCTTGGGAGTTCTTTCATATTGGAGAATTACATTTCTATTTGTTTTAAGCTACTGTTATTTTAGGTTTGCCTTGCCTGCAGCAAAACTCAATCCTAAAGGACATATCCCTTTTGAAATTAAATGCCCTCTAAATTTTTTTGTAAGTGGAAAAGAAAACTTGCTGAAGAGAGCACTGGAGTCCCAGGCATACCTGCTGTGGCAGATATCTCAAGATAAGGTCATGGCTGAGACGAGACAGTCACTAATATATAGCATATATAGCAAATATTTAACAGGTCAGGTATTTATAAGTCAAGAAAAAGCCTTGGGTTTCATTTTCACCTTTCCTCCTTAAAAAAAAAAAAAAAAAAAAAAAAAGATGGCCACAGGCCTTGCAAACCACCTGGGAGTGGTCCTAACCCTGGGTACAATGAGTGCCAAGTAGAAAGGGATAGCAGCCTTCTAGAAAAATTGAGACAACTTCCACCCCAGAAAATATTGTTCTTAAATGTATAAAGAGGTAGAAGTCTATGGTTTGTAAATGACCCTCGTGCATTTGATTACCACCCAGATACATTTTAATCACAAATTTTTGCTGTGTACTTTGGGTTGCCAGATGATTTTGTTAAAAGAAAAAAACCGTAAGAAATTAAATTGAACAGAGTTAAACTGAGCAAAGAATGATTCACAAATTGGGCAGCCCTCAAACCAGGATAGGTTCAGAGAGACTTCAGTGCAGCGACATGGTGGAAGATTTGTGGATGGAAAAAGAAAAGTGAGTACAGGAAACGGAAACTGGCTACAGAAACAGCTGACTGGTCACAGCTCGGTGTTTGCCTTCTTTGAAGATGGTTTGAACGGTTGGTCACTTTGATTGGCTGAAACTCAATGATTGGCACAAGAGAAGGCTACAGTCTGTTTACACATCCAGTTGCATTGCAGTTCACCATGTATAGAGAAACCTTTACGCCGAGTTTAATATATGTAAGGAGGCAGTTTGAGGCTAAACTTTTTACCAGTTTCGAAAAATACACCAGACAAACTTAATTTTAAAATGTAAGCATGTTTTCTATTTTATCACATATGATTTATTGTATACTATTGGGATTTTACTGCTGATCAGTTACATATCTTACATTTTACATTTGATCATATAACTTTTTTGAAAATTTTATTTTTTACAAAAATTATATTTTGCTCCCAGCTACAGACATTGTTGGCTGCTTACCCAATATCCATTCCCTTTCCTTCTTTGCAAACTCCAATTTTGTTCAGGACGATAGATTCAGTTAAGTTGAGTAGTATTCACCTTCCCCAGGCCCATTAAGATAAGGGTGGCCATGTGACACAGTTTTGCCCAATTAGAAGTGAGTGCATGTCTGATGGGAAGGGGCAGGAAATCTTTTTGCTTTCCTGAAAAAAGAAGACAGATGTGACGATCCTGCTTTAGATGTTAACTTGATGGCTGGAGCTGCAGGAGCCATTTGCCAGAGGTGATGGACAGAAGGACAAAAGTCCACAGGCTAGAGAGGTGGAGTGGAAAGGCACAAAAAGCCTGGTTTTCTGATACCATCATTGAGGAGATGAACACCCTCAGTTACCTACCTCCACCTTCTTTTCATGGATAAAAACAGCCCTTTATTTGTTTAAGCCAATGTTAGTTGGGTTTTTGTTACTCTCAGTCAAAGACTGATTCCTAACTGATATAGTCCCAAGCAAATAACATAAAGAAAACAAAAAACCCAAAACTCCTTTCTTAATTACGCCACACCCAATATGTTCGAGGATGAAAATTTTTAATGATTTTTGTTAAAGATTTTGAACTTACCACATGTATTTCTACTGCCACCCCCTGGATCCATAAACTCAACGTAAAGAATTTTTGTTTAAAAAGTTTGATAATATGCAATGAAGAGAAATTGAAGAGGTTCATAAGTGGATGAGGGAACCGAAAAACATTTCTGGATGAAAGGCAGTGAATGGAAGATTATTGACCAAGACACAAAGCAGAGGTGGACGAACAAAGCAAGCCGCATGGATCATGCCTGGCTGAGAAGCACTGCCTGTCTACACCGAGCTCCTAGCCAGCCTTCCTGTGGCCTAACTCTTAAATATGAATCAAGAATCACCAGATATTTGAAGAAAGCCTAACAAACAAAGTTAAGCAAACAGAAAAACTGATCGGGAAAAAAGCGAAGATAATTTTAGGAACAGAAGAAAAAAAAACCCTGAGAAACAAATCCTCCGGGGGAATTCTTGGAAAGATTGAAGAAGGTAGTATTTCCGGAAAGTTGAAGGAATATATCATGAAAATGAAAAATTAGAGAACTCTTGAAAATGAAACACTTGATTATTTAAATAGAAATATTAATAGGATGCTTGAAGAATATTTGGAAAATAAATGAAGAAAAAACAGAAGAACACAAACCCTGAGGCAAGAAATATGAGGCCGGGTGTGGTGACTCGCGCCTGTAATCCCAGCCCTTCGGGAGGCAAAGGCAGGGGGATCACTTGAGCCCAGGAGTTCAAGACTAGCGTGGGCAATATAGTGAGACCCTGTCTCTACAAAAAATAAAAAATTAGCTAGGCATGGTGGTGCACATCTGTAGTCCCCACTATACCAGAGGCTGACGTGAGAGAACTGCTTGAGCCAAGGAGGTTGAGGCTGCAGTGAGCTGTGATCACACCACTGCACTCAGCCTGAGTGAAATCCTATAATGACTGATAATCCTATCGCAAACAACAAAAGAAATAAATACATACAAAAGAAAGAATAAGAACATAGAGAATCAGTTCAGGTGAGACAATAAACAGTTATTAAAAGTTCCAAAGTGTGGATACATTTGGAAAAGAGAAAATTCACAAAACAGCAACAAAAACATAAAGAAGTTTCCCAGAGTTGAAGGGAGATACAAATCTTCAAACTGAAGGGATTGCTGAGTACCAAATAGGTTGCATAAAAAAATGTCCACACCTACACAATCATTACAAAATTGCAGAATGACATAAAGAATAGCATATATTCAAAACATTTAGTGAGAAAAAAATAGATCACTTACAAAAGAATGAAACTCTCATCAGATTTCTCATCAGCAGTTCTGGATGCTAACAGGCAATGGGCAGTGCCTTCAAAACTCTGAAGAGGAATGCGTTTTCATGGATTTCTATACAGCTGGAGTATTTGTCAGTCATGATGGCATAATAACTGTACTTTCAGATGTATGAAAGATTGTAAAGTTTATTTTTCATATACTCTTCTTTGGGAAATAATTTGATGATATGTTTTGGTTAAATGAGGGAGTAAACCCAAAGAGGAAAACATGAGATTCAGGAAACTGTAGATTCAATCCAGAAGAGCAAAGAAGGGAAGGTCTAGGAAGACAGTTGTACAAAAAACCTAGAATAATCAGTTCAAACGTATGCAAGTGGATAGAAGGCTCCCTGTAGGAGGTCTCCAGGAATGAAGGGATTCCTTTGGATGGGCAGAAAAGTTAGGATGCTAGAACATGATGATTTACTAAAGATACAGAGTGCCTGAAATAAAATGGGGAATAAAAACTTCACAGGAGAAAAAAAAACAATACAAAGAAAGTGGCGGTCCAAATATGAAGTAAATGGTTCTAATTAGCTGTAGATTTCATGGAAAAAGAATGAAAGGGATTCTAAGTAACAGACAGAATGAGGAAAATGCTGAAAGGTATAGAGGTTATTATAAGGAGGTGCACGATTCTCCCTCAACCAGATAAGAGAGTCAATCAGAATCTCACGGAAAATCAGAAAGCTGTGCAAACCATGCTGTGACTCCAAAGCAAACAGAAATGTGACAGAATTTTCCATCACTGTTGGAGTGTAATCAAGATGATTCCCTTGTAACAACACTCATTGAGTGGAATTGGGGACATTACCTTAGATCTATAGAGAAGAAAATATAATATGAAATGTGTTCTATCATGACACTTGAATCTGCAGTAAATAATGTTAACACGCTAACTTAAAAATAACAACAACAAGGCATTGGAGAGAAGAATAAAGGAGCCAATGTCCTCACTTTACAAAGTTGGGGGTTAAGAAATACTGCAGCCAGTTAACAGAATGAGAAATAGATGTTTAAGCGTATTCATTAACTTACCAAGGTATACTGATAGAAATAAAGCATAGTGGTATAAACGTATGAAGATGAGGGGTATAAATGAAGCCAAATATCCTTGAGAAATAAAGAAATGGAGGTGACGCGTTTCATTTAGGGATATTGACATAAACACTGGAAGTACTAAGATACTGTTTGTAATAGTTATCTCTAGGGAGTTGGCTGTGGATGGGGAGGGTTGGACAAGGAACTATTCTTTCCATTATAAATTCTTTGTACTATTTGATTTTTTAGTCATATGCATATATTACTTTTATTTTAATTAAAATCCTTTCCACATAGAAATTTGCCACAGGAGTTGAAACAGCTTATCAAATCAATTTAAGTGAACTTAAAGCAATAGATTATTTGCTGTAAAAATATTTTCATTTATTGAGGGTGTTTCCCCAAGGGAAATGAATATTATATCAAAGAAATCAACTCTTTATAAAGAATATTTTTCAATTGCAACAATATCCAACTTTTAATTACTTTATTTTAAAAAGGAGATTTTTCATGGTTAGTTGAAATCAAAGCACTCAGAGTATAATTTGGAGAATTTTCAAAAGGAAACCATTTCTCTAGATATTTGGGCCTTGCATACATTATTGTATACATAATATATACATAATGTTTCAGGGGTAAATCTGTTGACCAAAAGATTGATCTCCTAAAAATCTTTTTTCTTCTTCTTCTTTTTTTTTTTTTTTTTTTTTTGAGACAAAATCTCGTTCTTGTCCCCAGGCTGGAGTGCAATGGCACAATCTCGGCTCACTGCAACCTCTGCTTCCCAGGTTCAAGCGATTTTCCTGCCTCAGCCTCCCGAGTAACTGGGATTACAGGCGCCTGCCACCACGCCCGGCTAATATTTTTGTATTTTTAGTAGAGACGGGTTTCACCACATTGGCCAGGCTTGTCTCAAACTCCTGACCTCAGGTGATCCATGTGCCTCGGCCTCCCAAAGTGCTGGGATTACAGGCATGAGCCACCGTGCCCGGCAGGTCTCCTAAATATCTAAATAAACCTTTAAGTATCACAGAGCTAAATTATATGTTATTGTTTTAAGGCAATCAGCCATGTGTGTGAGTTTAAATTTCCAAAAGCTCCTTGCTTTGAAAGAGTGTGGAAAGAGACAGACTTGTCCCTAGAATTATCTTCCCAGCAGCTTTCCAACCTTACCACCTGGAAAGCTCCAGTCATATTTCAGGACTCAACTCACATAATCTTCTCAATGTCATAATCCCTTTGTGTTCTTACTTGTACCCTACACATACATCTGTCACTGCATTGTTTGTATGTTTACCCCCACCTGGAAGTAGACAGCAGGTGCTTCATATCCAGCTTTGTATCTTCTAGTGTCTAGTGCAAGGCCTGTCACCAGATAGCAGCCCTATGAATGGTTTTTAGATGAATAGATGAACCCTCTGTCCTGCCCAGATCTATTTTTGGCTTGTTTTGCATATATTAAATGCATTGGTTCATTTAGGAAAAAAGGATTATCAGAAAAGCATATGGAAAATGATACAGATTTTTTTAAGTGGAAAGAAAAGAGAAACGTAAAATTGTTGACTATTGAAGTAGCATAGAGACTTATTTTCACACTACACTTCCATTTCCTATTTCCTTCCCTCTGTTATTTTCTTTCTTATCTCCCTCCTAATTCCAAAACAAAGGATCTGAAGTGATGCGCAATACAACATATACAAGTGTAGGTCAGAAGGAGCATTAGTGCTAAGACAATGGTAGCCCACCCAGGAAAGATGTTCTTCTGTTTTATAATTATTGATCCCCTGTGTACCAGGCAATGTGCTTGGCATCAAGGGTGAAAGAGCGATATGACCCTGCTCACAGGGAGATTAGATTATAGTGGAATAAGATTGTTTCTCTAGCTGAACAGTAAATTTGATTCTGAGATTTCAAAAGAGGAAACACGTTAGGATAAGTTGTTTTCAGTTTGTGTGATAAAATATTTCAGGAAAGACACTCTTAGACACATCAAGATTGAGTGAGAGAATGTATATGACATGAAAGTACAAATAAATGTTAACTATTACATAAGAGACACTAAGTAACGTTACAGTGGTGACTTTGCTGAGGATACTGAAGTATACATGAAGTGGACCCAATGTCTGAGCACAATATAAACCTCCTACAGCTTTCTGCTTTAAGTGTCCATTCAATGGGACTGGTAGAGGCCTAATTCCAGTCCATTGGAGTTTCCTCTCTTTTTCAAGGGCTTAAAATAGAAATTAAGTTTCCAGAGAAAATAAAATTAAATGTGTTGCATTCCTATGTTTGTGGACTGAGTCATCCTAATACATGGGGGTGGGGGATAGGGGGCCGTCATGTGGAATTGCTGAGGATCCCTGTGCAGTACTGTGGCTATCTGCACTGTGGACTGATTACAAACCCTAGGATTAGAGCTGAGTCATTTGAGCAGTGGTCCTGTGATGAAGAAGAACTGGAGAGCAGAGATGATGTGGACTCCTGGAACTCACTTTCAGTGAACAGTTTTGAGACTGAATTTGCAAGCAACCAAGGAAGCTTTAACCTCTCTGATTAGACACAATGTAGTCAGTAGAGGAAAAGAATAATGTGTTAAACCTTGCTAGAGTTTGGTGACAACATTAAATGCACTGATTCCAAGGAGTATGTATATCCAGAAATAAGCAATATCAATATAATGGAACTGACTCCATCTTTTGCTTGGCTGCTGACAGATTGCCCAATCTAGGCCAGGCATGGTGGCTCATGCCTGTAATTCCAGCATTTTGGGAGGCCGAGGTGGAAGGATTGCTTGAGCCTAGGAGTTTGAGATCAGCCTGGCCAACATAATGACACCCCATCTCTACAAAAAGAAAAAAAAATTAGCCAGGTGTGATAACACAATGCCTGTAGTCCCAACTATCCTGGGGGGCTGAGGTTGCAAAGATCACTTGAGCCCAGGAAGTGGAGGCTGCAGTGAGCTATAATCATGCCACTGCACTTCAGCCTGGGTGAAGTGCTCAGACAACAACAGTTACAAAAAAGAGCATCTCAATCCTTCTTCTTTCTCTCTGTCTCACACCTGGGAAAGCTGATAAGAAAGTAGGATTGAACTTTCATTTGGGTGCTAGTAAAAAGTTTAAACCAAATGTGGAATCTTCACCCTGGACCCACTTTCTAACCACTATGAAAATCTACGGCCAGTCTCTTTTCCTGCTCTCTGAAGAACTCCCAAACCACTACTGGGGCTGAAAGGAAAAAAGAAACAACAACAGCGAAACAAAACTTAATCCAATGGACAAATGAACAACAGAAGATGCAAGGAGGGGGGCAGGAGCAAGAAATATACCTAAAAGAAAATATAAAATAAGGTGGCATGAGTAAACCAAAAATATCAGAAATTACAATAAATATGAATGAGTTAAGTTTTTGTTTTCATCAAAAGGAGATTTTAGAGTGAGTTTAAAAAAACATAATTCTTCTCTGTGTTATTTATAAGAAATATATCTTTTTAAACACCACACAGAGAAGTTGAAAATAGAAATATACACAGCAAATGGGAAGAAAAATAAAGTGATATAGCAGTATATCAGACAAAATTGAATTAAGTGCAAAGACACTGAGTGGAACAAAGAGGAATGTTTCATATGTTATACGTATAGTACACCAAAACATGGAATGACCTTCAATCCTTTCTGCACCACACAACATAGCTACAAAACATATAAAGCAAAAACTGCTAATACACTGGGTAAAAATGACAAATTCATAATCATTGTGTGATTTTTCTGAGAAAATCTATTTATGACCTGAATATAAGACCCAGACTTTGTCTTACACGGGGTTTTGGGAAGAATGGAGATGCTAAGGTATTGGTGGATTTTTCCCAAAGTGGGAATGTTCAGGAAGTGCTTGCCCTTTATCTGTCGAAGTGTGGATTCTCCAGCAAGACTTGCTGATTGGTTGATAGGAAATGAGCTGATTAGGGTGAAGCTGTTAGTGTTTGACTGATTTTCTTTTTTTTTTTTTTATGTTTTTATTTTTGTTTTCGTTTTCATTTTCGTTTTCAGATGGAGTCTCACTCTGTCGCCCAGGCTGGAGTGCAGTGGCATGATCTCGGCTCACTGCAACCTCTGCCTCCCAGGTTCAAGCGATTCTTCTTCTACCTCAGCCTCACTAGTAGCTGGGATTACAGGCATGCGCCACCACACCTGGCTAATTTTTGTATTTTTAGTAGAGACGAGGTTTCACCATGTTGGCCAGGCTAGTCTTGAACTCCTGACCTCGTGATCTGCCCACTTTGGCCTCCCAAAGTGCTGGGATTACAGGCATGAGCCACCATGCCAGGCCCTTGGCTGACTTTCAGAAGCCACTTTACTGATGCAAAATTGTCAGCAACCAATTAGGACATGTACAAATCCAGTTCTTGTATTTATTTGTTTCTCTAGCCGAAGAATAATCAATGCTTTCCTCCAAAGAGAGAAACTTTTATTCTCAGAATCCTGCTTTCAAGAAGCCCATAGTGTAGTAGTAGGGATGAGACAAGTATATAAGTAACTGTCATACAAAATAAAGCATTCGGTAATGAATGCTGGAATGGAAGTCCAGAGATCTCAGTTTAAATTGCCACTATGTGACCTTGGGTCAGTAAATGAACACTTCCAGATTTCAGTTTCCAGAAACTGAAACAATAAGCCCTGGTCACTTCACAGTGATGGATGGACATATAATGAATTACTGTAATTTGTAAAAATACTTGGCAAATTGGTACCAAGTTAAAAAAAGACATTATCGTTATCCACTGAAATGAGACACAATCAAAAACTTTTTTTTTTTCTTTTTTTGAGACGGAGTCTCGCTTTTGTCACCCAGGCTGGAGTGCAGTGGTGCAATCTCGGCTCACTGCAACCTCCACCTCCCGGGTTCAAGCCATTCTCCTGCCTCAGCCTCCCGAGTAGCTGAGATTACAGGCGCCTGCCACCACGCCGGGCTAATGCTTGTATTTTTAGTAGAGACAGGGTTTCACTATGTTGGCCAGGCTAGTCTCGAATTCCTGACCTCAGGTGATCCACCGCCTCAGTCTCTCAAAGTGCTGGGATTACAGGCATGAGCCACCGTGCCCATAATCCAATCAGAAGCTTTTGAGATTCAGAGCAAAAAAACCATTGCACCCAGAAAATTGGAAAAGGGAAAGTTGGGCTCAGGGAAGAGATCATATTGGTATGAGCCTTAAAAAATGGCCTCATGTTGTAAAGGAGCCCAACACAGAGAGAACTAATGTAAAGACCTTCATAGTAAGTGCAAAGGCATGACGTGGAAAAAAGACAGAATCGACAAATAGTATGGTTTGGTTGAAAGCTAGGAAAATATAAGAGAAGTAATAGGAAACTAAGCTGCGAAAATTATGTGGAACTTAACCTAGAATATTAGACTATAGGCTTAGACTTTGCTCAGTAGAAATGTGCAGTCCCTGGAGGGTTTTGAACCAGATTTTTCTAGACGTGTCTTGGCAAGACAAATCTGATCTGGTAAATGACTGCAGAATAAATTGGAGGGCTGAGGCTGGTGGTAGAGTGGCAGACAGAAGGCTTTGCTAGTAAATCTTAGAAAGGCATCATTGACGCCTTAAGAGAGGTGACATTATGAAAATAGAAGGGGATAGCAACGGAGAGAACAGTGCTAGGGCAGAGCCAGCAGAGTATGAATAAATCTGATTGCAAGAGTCAAGATGAGTCTGAGATTTCAAGCAACAGCGACTACAGAAAAGGTATGGGAAGTCAGAAGGAGGAGATCATTTGGAGAAGGTGATGACAGATTTATTTTATTTTATTTTATTTTTTGGACATGAAACGTTTGGGAGACATGCAGGGACCATGGAACTATCATGTCTAGAGCTTGGGAGTGAGATCCAGCTAGTATGTGTGTGTGTATGTGTGTGTGGGAGGGAGGGGGATGGGGGGCTGCTTAGGAGTCATCCATACTAAATTGACAGTTGAAGAACAGGAATGAATGCTGTGTGAGCAGAGAGCTTAAGACAGAATCTTGGGAACTTATGTTTAGTGGGTAGGAAAAGAAAGTGGAGTCATAAAAACAGAGGGGAGAAACTTTAGGAATGTAAGAGGATATGCAGGAAAGTGTACCTTAGGTAAAATCTAAAGACAATTTAGTTTCAGGAAAGAGTAAGTAAGAAGTCAGTTATGCCAAGGCTGCACTGAGGTAGAGTAATGTGAATTCTTAGAAGACATTGGATTTGAAAAGAAGGCAATCTTCATAAAAGTTTCTAGAGCCCAACTACACATCTGAAGAGTAGCAAGGAAAAATAAATGTGCAAGTAGGATATCTTTTAAACACATGTAGCAGCAATAGTAGAGTTGAAATAGAATGGAAGTGTCAGAAGACAGATTTTTAGAGTTATTAATAAGCAGGCAAAGAGGAAAGGGCAGGGAAAAGGGAGAGATTGAAGATGCTGAAAAGAGAACACAAAATTGATAAAGCAAATTTCCAGAGGGAATAGATGTGTCATGTTCTAAAGGAGAAAAGGCACTTCTTCCCCAGAAAAAGAAGAGAATGAAGGAAACATTTGTGATGGTATAGACAGAAAAGTTGAGGTAGAGATGAGGGAAATTAAGGAAATAGTGACTGAGTGGTCTTAATTTCCTCTATACAAGGTGAATTCATGTGGAAAGAGTGAGGGTAAAATTGTAGCTTCAGAGAGAAAAAGTCTTGGGTAAGAATGCAATTAGAGGTTTATTAAGAGACACCTCAAAGGGGTTATCAGCTACCAAGCAAGGATAGAATTGAGTTAGCATTTTGTTAACTCCAAATCAGTAAGTAATTTTCAGAGTAGAAGTATTACTGGTAAGTGACATTACACAGATTGCCTAAATTTATCTAAAAACTTTGGTAGAGGAAGGAATCATTTGCATGAGAGCAGGGGAAGTGACAATATAGGGCTAGAAGTAAGCAAAGTGCCCATTAAAAGGTCAGAGGAAAAGGAGGTTTCAGAAAATGACAAAAAGGAGTGTCTATTGCAGAGACATCATAAGTTAAGCAGGGTATGGATTGGGGTGAAGTCATTGGATATTTGCCCCCTCCAAATCTTATGTTGAAATGTGATCCCCAACATTGCAGGTGGGGCCTGGTGGGAGGCCTTTGAGTCATGGGGGCGGATTCTTTATGAATGGCTTGGTGCCCTCCCTCCACATGGTAATGTGCAAGTTTTCCCTCTGTTGGTTCACCTGAGAGCTGGCTTAAAGGAGCCTGGCATCTCCTCTCTCTCTCTTGCCATTTCTCCACCATGAAACATGCCTGCTCCCCCTTCACTTTCTGCCATGAGTAAAAGCTTTCTGAGCTTCACCAGAAGCTGAGCAGATGCTAGTGCCATGCTTGTACAGACTATAGAACCATGAACCACATAAACCTCTTTTCTTTATAAATTACCCAGTCTCAGGTATTCCTTTATAACATGGCAAAACAGACTGATACACCCAGGGAGGCAGATGTTCTGGCAGAACAGAGAGGAACTGAAGGGCTAGGAAGTGCCCGTAGACAAGATGAAGGAACCAAGTGGCCGTGATGAAGGGGAAGGTCTAAGTTCCAAAGTCTTGGAGATCAAACAAAATGGCATGGATTGAGGTTCTCTGTTGGTAATGCCCTGAGAATCAGAAAATCATGAGGATCTCCATAGGTTAGACGGTGAAACAGCCTTGGTGCCAGTGTATTCAAAAGAAGGGTTCTCAGTGAGAGGGAGGATGTCACCAATGATGGGGAGAGCACAGGACAAGATAAGCATGGGCCGGGGCTGATGGAGATCATCAAGGAGGATGGGACAATGAGTAAAAGATCGGGTTACTGTGGAGAGTAGCCACCGAGAAGACACGGGTGAGCAATGATTTTTTAAAAACCCATGGTTGAATGGCCTCTGGTCAGATGGTAGAGTCCTGCCATGGCTCTCCTACAGGAATCCTTTGTGAACAATTCTATTCCGTTCATAAGGCAATTAGGAAATGAACAGTAGGCATTCATCAGGCAGGGTGGCTTTACAGGCTTCACCGAGATTAGATGTTTAAGAATGCCTGCCTCATGTGGCTTCTTGATGTACAGGGTCACTCAGTTAAGTTTCACTTGATTTAAGCTAACTCAGAGGTTTTCTGCCTTTGCTGAAAGGACAATGCCCTGAGGAAGCCATACATTAAGCATAATCAATCATTCACACTGACGTGTCAATGGATCTTTGATAAGACACAATGGAGATAAGGCAGGAGAACACTGAGCATCAAAGGATAGAGGGCGCAAATGCCTCCAAGGAGCAAAGGGGAAGGCTGAGGATATTATCCTCCTGGCCTGGAAGAGCAGACCTTTCAGGGTTTAAACAGCAGGCTTCATAGAACTGCGCAAAGATCCTTGGGATTTCACTTTCATTTGAAGAGTTTGATATCATGTTTGAATACTGGAGTCAGACCTCCTGTGTTTACAATACTGGGTTTAAACTGTGGCCACTTTAGATGGCCATAGATGATCTACATCCTTAATTGTATATAGCAGCACCATTCAACAGAAATATAATGCAAATCACATTTGTGAGCCACAGATGCCATTTTAAATTTACTGCTAGATAAATTTTGAAAAGTAAAATAAAACAGAGGAAATTAATTTAAATAATATACACTATTTAACCCAGTAAAACCAAATGTCCCCAAAGCCCCTTTTCCTTGGAATGACCATTTCAACATGTAATCAAATTCCGAAAGTTATTGAGGTATTTCTTCTTTTTCTTTTTTTAACTAAGTCTTTAAAGTGCAGTATGTGTTTTACAGTTACAGTGCCTCTCAGTTTGGTCTAGCCACATTTCAAGTGCTCTGTAGTTGCATATGGCTGATGGCTACCATATTGGACAGCTCAGGTATATCATTTAATATACACCTGTGTCGAAAACACAGTTCAGATAATATGTGCCTGGCGGAATTAGGAAGGGGAAGGGTCGAAGGAAGGCTGAATTTCTCAGGTTGAGAAATTCTTCATGGAATTTAGGATGGAGTTTCAAATTAGGATGGGTGGAAAGGAGGTGAGAATAGGCCATTCCAAGGAAAAAACTCTTTGGGGACATTGGGAGTGGAGAAAGTAGAAAAAATAGAAAGTTCAACAGTCCCACAATAAGGGGAGCAGAGAGTCAAGAGACCATCTAAGTGTCTGATTAGCTGAAAGCAGTGTAATTATTCCCCTCTATCTTTACAGCTGTTATCGTTTTGGGTGAGGCTTCCTCTTGCCCAAATTTACACCATGATCTAGAGTCCTCTCACTTTCCTCCCCACTGTGAATGTAAGCAGCAAGGCTGGGCTGAGCTGAGTGTGTTGACAGAACGTTGATTATCTATAAGTGAGTTTTCATTTTTCAGGTTTGTCCCTCACTCCACAGCTTTCGATCCTGCACCCAGCAGCCTTTTATCAAGGGCTAGAGTGGTACTGTGGGGAGATGAGAGACAAAAAAGAAAGAAAATGTCCTCACAAAACAAAAATGATATTTTCAAAATTCACTCTGCTGCTTTCAGACTGTTTCCATCAACCCTCTTATTCATTTTGATTTATTTCTATCCGTAAGCAGACTAACGCTTCTCTGTGCTTTTATTGTTCTTCAAGAATAGGCCTTCTATTGGAGGAAAATAATGTCTCTACGACCACCACTTTGCTCAATGCAGATCTTCATTAATCTGCAGTCACAGAACAGGCTTTTAGCAGCGAGCACTTTTGATGGGAATTGAATTTGATATTGCATTATGGTTGCAGGGAGCCTCACAATAGACTGTGTTCTTTTCTGTGTCTGAGCACAATCAGAGAGACCCAATTAAATAATTTGGTGCAATAATGGAGAACAAAAGAGTATGAGGGCTTAAAGTGAGGGCTTCAGCATTTGTATTCTCTCATTTCCGTATCATGTTAATTAATTTGCCTCAAAACCAAAAGAAAGAACACAATGTAGAGCAGCAGAGCTCATCTACAACATGTAGACACTTTAAATGCAGACGGTGCACCAAATGGACTCCTAAGAAAAGGGCAGTGGATTCATTTCCTAGGGCTGCCATAACAAAGTCCCTCAAACTGGGAGGCTTAAAACAACAGAAAAGTATTCTCTGGCAGTTCCGGCGGCCAGAAGTTTGAAATCAAGGCATCAGCAGGGCCTGCTTCCTCTGGAAGGTAAAATCCTTCCTTGCCTCTTTCTAGCTTCTGGTGGTGGCCATCCATCCCCAGCTTTCCTTGGCTTGTAGCTGCATCCCTCCAATCTCTGCCTCCATCCTCACCTGGTGTTCTCCCTTCGGGTCTCTGCCTTTAGCTGGTGTTTTCCTCTTCTTATAAGAATACCAGTCATATCGGAGTAGGGCCCCCCTTAATCATCTCATCTTAACCTGATTGTATCTACAAGGATTCTATTTCCAAATAAGGTCACATTCACTGGTACCAAAAGTTAGGGATTCAATATATGTTTTTTGGGGACATGAGGCAACCAATAAGGGGTAATCTATGCATTTCCATGTAAAGAATAAAGTTGGTACTCGTGCCAATGCTGAATGATCCCTTTGGTCCAGGTGGTAATAGTAGTCACTGCTGCCTGTGCAGTCGAAGAGAGAGCACTCTGGAGTTCTCCGACAGCATTTTTTTTTTTTTTTTTTTTTTTTTTTTTTTTTTTTTTTTTTGAGACAGAGTTTTGCGCTTGTCTCCCAGGCTAGAGTTCAATGGCATGATCTTGACTCATTGCAACCTCTGCCTCCAAGGTTCAAACGATTCTCCTGCCTCAGCCTCTGGAGTAGCTGGGATTACAGGTGCCTGCCACCACACTCAATTAATTTTTGTATTTTTAGAGGAGACGATGTTTCACCATGTTGGTCAGACTGGTTTCAAACTCCTGACCTCGTGATCCGCCAACCTTGGCCTCCCAAACTGCTGGGATTACAGGTGTGAGCCACCAGCCGTCTGATAGCATCTTACAGTCAATAATGTGACTTTGTAATAAAAACTGGAGATGTGAAAATGAACACAGCAGTCTAAGAGGACAATGACCTAGTCAGACTCAATGTTTATGTAGCTTTAACAGATACTTTATGTGCACACCAGAATCTTTGACTCTGAATGCTGACTTTTTTCAAGATTGTCTTCAGCACATAAAAATGATCATTATGAACTGAGTGTGGTGGTTTACTGTAGTCCTTGCTATTTGGGAGGCTGAGGCAGGAGGATCATTTGAGCCCAGGAATTCAAGACCAGTCTGGGCAACATAGTGAGACCCTCTCTACGAAAAAATTTTGAAAATTAGCCGGGAGTGGTGGCACACACCTCTAGTCTCAGCTACTCAGAAGGCTGAGGCAGGAGGATTGCTTGAGCCCAGGAGTTGGAGGCTGCAGTGAGCTATGATTGTGCCACTGCACTCAGCCTGGGCAACAGAGTGGGATACCGTCTGGGTGGAGGAGCTTGATGCTGATGCACTCGTCACCCCCAACTCTGACCCATGGGTACAAAATACCCTATTTCAAACCTTATCCTAGATTTCTATAAAACTTGATGAAAATATACTCCTAAAAAGGGACAACACTAAAGGGGGCAGACATGGATTTAGTTATGTTGTGTAGTTACGTCTGTCATCCTGCACTAAGCAATACATTAGACAAACTTCTCTCTACCTGTGACCTAAATAAATGGCACATCTTTGTATACTCTGCTCTAGTAGTGCATATTTCTAAACCTTAGCTAAATTCTTGTTCATTACATATGTTGTTAGCAAGAGAGGAATGATAATTAATATTGGAGCCAAATAAATTGACTCACTGGACAGATGGGCAGTAAGGGGTGCCAAGTGGAATTTACCAGATAAACTAGTGGTTTAGAGGTCAAGGGGTCTTGGGCTATGTGAAGTTTCACTTTTCAGGGTGACTCAGTTTTCATTGTTTTATAAAAGAAAAGGGCACCAGGGTGGGTGTGTCATTGGGTTTGGGATGGGGTCTTAGTCCTGTGATTCAGGCATAAGAAACAGCACATTTGGGTCCGGAAGGAGGAAGTGTGGGATTTGGGGGGTGGGCACTGGCTCCTCCTGGGGTCCCGGGAGCTCTGTTTTTCAGGTTACTGCACATGCCATGATTTGGAATTTGGCTTTAGTCCACTTTGAAGTTCAGGTTGTGCCATCAAAGTGCTAGAGCTGGGAGAGAAAAAAGCTGAAACAGACTTCAGTGGAAAAACAAACGATTTGGAGTCAGACCCAGACATGAATTCAGGCTGAGCCACATACTTGCTATGTAACAGGTAACCCGGGCAGGCTACTCAGTAACTCTGAGCCTCAGTTTCTTCATCCGTAAAATGGGATTCACAGCACAATCTGCCGTGGGGTCTTCGGAACACTGGGAGATGGAAAGTGTGACGTGCCAAGCAGACTGCAATTGCTCCATAAATTGTAGTTCCCAAGTTTGGCCCTTGATATTCATAAGGCCTGAGGGCCAGTTCACCAGTTCACCAACTGTCTTGAAGCTGCTAACCATTTCTTGCTCCTTACAGAGATAGACTTTGTCAGAACAGTGCTACCCAACAAACATTTTTACATCATGGCACTTACAGGAAATGGTAAGACTTGCGCTGTACCCTGGAGCAAGCAGACAGTATGCTCACAGCCTACCGCACGTCCCACCTGGTTGGACCAAGGGCTAGACCGGTATCTCAGGACCACGTGGTTGTGTTTATCAATCTCATGACTCATCATTTGGAGCATGTCCAAACAAACAAATAAGAAACACAGACGCTGAGGCTCCAGGACCAGGGCCTGGCCCAGGCATGGTATACTTTTAAAGTGCCCCAGGGGATTCTCATGTGTTGCCAATTAGCGGTGCCTGCCATAGGGAGACATCTTAAAACTTTGGGCAAGCCGCTATTTTGTAGGAGTCAAATTATTCGGATTCAATAACATAAATGGAAGACCTGTCCCAGAGATTGTTTTTATCTATTTGGTACTTTTAAAGTAATTATTTTTATAGTAAAATATACATAGGATTTATCATTTTAACAAGTTTTAAGTGTACAATTATGGCATTAAATACATTCACAATTTTGTGCAACTATCTACCACCATTTATTCCCAGAACTTTTTCACCATCCCAAGCAGAAGCTCTGTATTCATTAAACAGTAACTCCCCATTGCTCCTTCCTCCCAGCCCCTGGTAACCACCCTTTCAGTCTCGATGCATCTGACTACTCCAGGTACCTTGCTGTCTTAGTTAGTTCAGGCTGCTATAACAAATTACTATAGACTGTGTGGCTTAAACAGCAGACCTTTATTTCTCATAGTTCTGGAGGCTGGAAGTCTGAGATCAGGGTGCCAGTATGGTGAGACTCTGGTGAGGGCCCTCTTCTGGGCTGTAGACTGCCATGTTCTTGTGGTATCCTCCCATGGCAGAAAGCGGCAGAGAGAGCTCTCTGGGGTCTCTCATATAAGAACACTAATCCCATTCATGAAGGCTCCACCCTCATGACCTAATTACCTCCCAAAGTTCCCACTTCCAAATACATTTACATTGGGTGTTAGGATATCAGCATATGAATTTGAGGCGGCACAAACTTTCAGTCCATAACACTCACTTCTGTGGCATCATACAGTATTTGTTCTTTTGTTTCTGGCTTAGTTCACTTAGCAACATGTTTTCAGGGTTCCTCTGTGTTGTAGCATGTGTCAGAATTCCATTCCTTTTTAGGGCAGGATAATATTCCTTATATGTAAATACCACGTTTTGCTTATCTGTTCATCTGCTGATGTACATTTGGCTTGTTTCTACCTTTTGACCACTGTAAATAGTGCTGCTGTGAACATGAGTGTACAAGTATCTGTCTGAGTTCCTGCTTTCTTTTGGGTACATACTCAGGAGTGAAATTGTCGGATCATATGGTAATTCTATGTTTAATTTTTTGAGGAATTGCCAAACTTTTTTTTTTTTTTACAGTGAGTGCACCATTTTACATTCCCACCAGCAATGCACGAGGGTTTCAATTTCTACACATCCTTGTCAGCACTTGTTCTTTTCTTTTTCTTTTATTATTTTTTATTTCTTTTGAGATAGGGCCTCATTTTGTCACCCAGGCTGGAGTGCAGTGGTGTGATCATGGTTCACTGCAGCTTCAACCTCCCTGGGCTCAGGTGATCATGCCACCTCAGCCCCCAGAGCAGTTGGGACTATAGGTGCAAGCCACCGTGTACCACTAATTTTTGTGTGTGTTTTTTGTTGTTGTTGTTTTTTGTAGAGGTGAGTTTTTGTCATGAGTCTCTGGGCAAAGATGAGTCCACATCAGAGGGAAGCTTGCAGGCTTGTCTCCGGGAGCCCAGCCATGAAAGTGATATGAGTCCCTCTTTCTAAGAATCCTATGAGTTGTCATGGTGGTCCTCAGTAATAATTTTTGGTCAGCCAGGCATGATGGCTGACGCTTGTAATCCAGGCACTTTGGGAGGCCAAGGTGGGAGGATCGCTTGAGCCCCGGGGTTTGAGCCTGGGCAACAAAGTGCAAACCCCAGGCTGTCCTTGAACTCCTGGGCTCAAGCAATTCTCCTGCCTCAGCCTCCCAAAGAAGGGGTTATAGGCGTGAGCCACTGCACCCGGCCTGCTTTCTTTTTTTTTATATGTAGCCATCCTAATAGGTGTGAAGTGGTATCTCCTTGTGGTTTTCATTTGTATCTAGTTGGTATTCTTGCCCACAATAATCCTGTGAGGAGGGTATTATTAGCTTATGACTTTAGACATAAGGAAATGGAGTCAAGGAACCTGTCCAAGGTGGCATAGACAGTGCAGCGGCAGTGCCGGAATGAGAAGCCATGTCACCTGTAGATACATACCAGGTGTCTATTTTAAGAAATGCTGTGGATGGCCAGGCATGGTGGCACAACCCTGTAATTCCAGCACTTTGGGAGGTTGAGGCAGGTGGATCATGAGGCCAGGAGTTTGAGACCAGCCTGGCCAATATGGTGAAACCCGTCTCTGCTAAAAATACAAAGATTAGCCGGGCGTGGTGGCAGCGCCTGTAGTTCCAGCTACCCTGGAGGCTGAGGCAGGAGAATCCCTTGAATCTGGGAGGCAGAGGTTGCAGTGAGCTGAGATAGCACCACTGCACTCCAGCCTGGGTGACAGAGCAAGACTCCATCTCAAAAAAAAAAAAAAAAAGAAAAAAGAAATCCTGTTAAGTAGACAATACCCTTTATCTTGTTTCTAAGTCCAGATGGTCCTAACTTGCTTACCCTAAGGTCAGCATGCTTTGCATCAGCCATGGGGCTTACATTTTTGTAGCCTTCCTCAAAATATGGTAGCACCATGGTTTCCATCAGAGTCCAGAATTCTTGTATTTTTCCCACATTTGACCCAAAATTATTATTGTTGTTGTTGTTGTTATTATTATTATTATTATTATTATTCAGACAAAGTCTTGCTCTGTTGCCCAGACTGGAATGCAGTGGCGTGAACATGGCTCATTCCAGCCTCAACCTCCTGGGCTCAAGAGATACTCCCACCTGAGCCTCCTGAGTAGCTGGGACAATAGGTGCTCACCACCACACCCAGCTAATTTTTAAATGTTTCATAAAGATGGGGTCTCACTTTGTTGCCAAGGCTGGTCTTGAACCCCTGGGCTCAAGTGATCCTCCCACCTTGGCCTCCCAAAGTGCCTGGATTACAAGCATCAGCCATTGTGCCTGGCTGACCAAAAATTATTACTGAGGACCACCATGACAGCCCGTAGGGTTCCTAGAAATAGGGATGCACATCACTTTCATGGCTGGGCTCCCAGAGACAAGCCTGCAAGCTTCCGTCTGATGTGGACTCGTCTTTGTCCAGAGACTCATAGTTGACTCACTCATAGTTGACTCTTCCAGCCCTGGAGGAGGTGAGGTGATAACAGGTACCCCTTTGTGACTGACACTTCATTGCTGGACTTTGCTTCCCCTGACCATCATCTTACCTCCCACTGCAAGGGCAGGAAGGGGAGAGCTTGGAGGAAAGGACAGCTGCCATCAGGCTGCTCCTTGAGTTCCCCAGGACAGAATCTGTCGGGCACTTTGCTTTGCTACCATCCTGCATGGAGGGATGAATGCATTCATGGGTAAATTCTTTGCAGTTGAAAGTATTGGATAATAAAATTCCTGTCTACTTTGTATTTTCACATTTTGAAAAATATACAAACATAACGAAAGTTACTTTGAAGTCCGTTAGCAAAAGAAGATTTAATAAGGCAAGATGACTCCTGTGGAAAATCCTGCCTTAGCTTGTGTGCGTGGCAGAAGAGAAGTTCTTCTGATTCCAAAGTGATGCTGGTGTTTGAGTGGAGAGAGAAATTGCCCCTTACCAATTAGTTGTACAGTCGTTCTGATGGGTTAGGAGTGGACTCCGGTACAATACTGTGCTGTATGATATGGAGTGAAGTCAGAGAGCTTCACAGATACAGAGCGTTACTGATTCTTGATCCTGAGATTTCCAGGGTAGAAAAAAAATCATTTTAAAAGATCCATTTTTGAGGTGGAAAGGTGGGCAGAAGTTGGTGAGAGAATAGAAGCTGGAAGCAGACCAGGGTAGCTTAGATTCTTCTGCTTCCCTGGGAAGCTGACTTTAAAATCCAAGTGACATCGAATAATAAGCCTCCTCCCACTTAAAAGACTGCTCTTAACTACCCACTCTCCCTGATGTCTGGGTACCAAGAATATCCATTTCAATGAACAGTTGTTTACCTCAGAGACACTATCCTTGAACTTTAAAGAGAAATGATTATCTTGTACCTTAATATTTCTACCATCATGCTCATTTTGCATAAAGGATGGTCTCAATACCTTACTTTCATTTCAGATGAATTATAGAATAGGAGCCCTTCCTAATCCTTACCTCCAGATGAAATTCACCCAAGCAGGTGTTTCTCAAGGTGCTCAAAACCCGATCATGACCTTGTTCAGTTTGGTAAGACCCCCAGGACCACAGCTTTTCGGATGGTGGTTCTATGACATTCTGGTGAATCAGTGGCAAAGGTGGATCTGAAGGCCACTGTTGAGCCTCACTGGCCAAGTTACTGTGTCTGACTCAATCAGTTTCTATCGTTTGATGCTACAGATTGGTAACTCTTCTTGCCCATAAACCTGGGGATGGAACAAGCCATCATTACTTTACCAGGTCATTTAGGAGGATTTGCAAGTGTCTTTATTAGAGCCGTCCATTCTGGTGCTTCTTTGGGCCATAATTGAAATAAACGAGGCATGCTGTTGTTACATTACATTTCTGATTCCCTCATGAGAGGAGGGAGACAGATGAACACAGAATAAATAATCTGCTCAGGTCTTTATAAATGCCTACAATAAGTTGATGAAGTGGGTTGGAGGGAGGAGAGAAGAGAGTTGGAAAGGGCAGAAAAGGGAAGGGGAGAGCTGGAGGTACAATCTACATTTCCCCATATTCCCAATTAATTCAGCCTAAAAGTATCACTCTTATTCAGCAGCAGTTAAAATAGGCTGTGATGAGAGCATGACAATTTCCAGCTAAACTAGAGGATAATTAGAAATGCCCTGTAGCAGGCAAGTCAGTGCTTCAATTTATTTGCTGTTTATTACCAAGTCCCTGCCCCTTGGGTGTAATGACTGTAAAACTGCGCCGGCAGCTTCCCTGGGTTTGATTTAGTGCCGTAAATGGTGCTCAGAGAGTAGATTAAGCTGGAATGTGATCAAACCTTATTTGCAATCCGATTATACAAACTGCTCCTTGCACTGACCAGATTGAAGTAATTTCCCTATAGAAACGTTACACTCACTTTGGTGTAAAAATGATTAACATTTCCTGACTGTAGGTCAGCCTTTCACTTCCACTATAATCCTTTATCAGGCAATATGCCCACCTTTCTCCTAGGTTTGTCTCGTTCACATCCTGCGTGGTATTTAACCAACACAGAGCATCTCAACCTAATTTTTAAAAACAACAACAACAAACTCTAAGTAGCCTCTCAGGCTGATAGTGATGAATGATTACAATAAATAAACACTCTGGACGAAGCAGATTAATAGCATATTTACTTCCGGTTTGATTGTTCAACATTATTGAACTCACTTAATGATCTAATGGAGAACTCTTATGCACCACCAAAGAAATGTCCCTATCCACTTGGAAAGGTCTGTGGAGGTACTTAGAAACAAGTGGCCTTAACCTCAGACAGGTTGATGTATGGGCACCAGTATCAATCACTGAGCCACCATTTAAATCACTTCAAAAAGTATTTAAATACCAACAGCCACTGCTAATCCTTCCTCTTTTAAATAATTATCCACATAGGATGTTTTGGGTTCCCCGATCCCCCAATTCCCTTTACCATCTCAAGATTTCTGGATGTGAAAGCAGTTCTCATACAATTAGCCTCTAGTAATGAAACACAACTAACTCCACACTGAACACTGAAAGCAAACCCATGGCTCCTCACGTATTTTTGTGGCGACCAAAGAAAATATTTGAATCTGAAATTAATTATCATAACCTAACTCCAATACCCACAATAACATGTTTTGTTGTAAAACATACTTAAGTTGATTTTTCTTCAGACATTTTCTGCCTTAGCACTTTAAAAACCATACATACACTGTAAATGTGTTCCCAGGCTTCAGCTAGATAGTTGAGAAATGTTGAGGGAACAGAGGTTAATTCTGCTAGAGTATTTCACTCAGAGTATTTCTAAGTAATTTAAAAAGATGCAGATGGCATGAAACCAAAAGAGCCACATTTAGACATATTCTTTGTATAGCATTTTTTTATGACATGTAAATGGTATAGCAATGACATCTGAAGTCTGTGCAGATTGGAAGAGGGAACTACTTTTTGTATTTTCTCCATGCCAGAAAAGACTGTATGTCTCAAGGTCAGGAAGCTTCAGGATAACAAAACCAATGTAATTTTTAGCCATGTTGCTGATATTCTTTGGAATTTACAGTCCACAGAATGTGTAGGAAATGACCTACTTGAACTCAAAGCTTCAGAGGCAGAGGTATGCATTCTTTTCTTTCCAGGGATCAGGAAACATTTTGGAGACAGAAAGTACAATATGGTAGAACTGAATTTGACTCTTCCCAAATGATGTGTGCATTTATGTGCATACATGATGGGTTTATATTAACAGTTACAAGTCAGCAAATAGATAACAAGAAATATCTTCCTGGTTTTTTGTTTTTAACCATTTCCTCTTATAGCAAGGATTCGTTAGATAGAATTTAGGTTCTACTAAAAGCCATTATAAAATTCTTGCTTTTTTTTTTTTTTTTTTTTGTTACAAAAGCAACACTCTTAGAAACACTGAGCGGAAAAAAAAACCAGTGAAATTAAAATAAACTGAACACTAAGGAAATAAATTCTGCCTGTAGATTTTAGAAACAACAATGAAAACAAATCAACAAACAGCCCTCACAGCAAGCCACCATCTGTGTCCATTTGCTTTGGGTTCTGACACACAGAACACATGGGAAAGAGAACAGGACAAGCCTGAGCAGCTAGGATCACAACCCTTGCCGCAATGACACCTGCAGGTACAAACCTCAGCCCCCTCGGGTGAACAAAGATGCCGGTTGCCTCCTCTAACCGTCATTATAATAAACTAGGATTGTAATCCCAGGTCGCTACGTCAGACTAGTATTACGTCAAGAAACTCAGCAGAGCAGCAGAGTTGGGAGGCTCTAGGCATCTAGTCTCTCAGGGAGAAACAGAAGATGAGCCCGCCCTGATGAGCCAGTATCAGCAGACGGTATCTGATGCTTGCCTCTCATTTGGTCCAGTCGTGAGACTTGGACAGATGGGGCTTGCGGAGCAGCCACCCCGCCTGAAATGAGCAGGGGTCCATTCCCAGGTAGCTTGGCAGGGAACTCAACAGCTGTACAGGGAACCAGCACAGATGCACAAGAACACAGGTAAGGGAAGGAGAGCTCGCACTCAGACTGCTGGACAGATAGTGTCTCTCTCCTCCCTATTCTCATCTCACCACCAGCCTTCTCAGCAGCCTTCTTGGAATGGCCAGGTTTTCTTTCTGTGACACTCTCAGTACTTGTAACTTTTGCTAATATGAAAATGTTGGAATAAAGAGGATGCTAATTTGGAAGAGCAGGTAAAGAAAATGAACGTGTATCAAGGAGAATCCAGGGGATGTGATTGCTAACAACTCATTTCAGAGGCGCTCCCAAAATATAGAATGTTTCCTGTATGTTTATTCTTAAATTATCACACCTTCAGGGAAAAATGCAAGGTTGAGGCAAGATGTGAAATTTATCTCAAATGTGACAGCTCTGAAGCTGTCTTATGAATAATGCTTTGTTGGCACAAATAAAATATTTTCACATTGAATGTAAAGGGCAGAGTCTGTTTCCACTTCTGCCCCAGGTCCCTGAGGTCTTCCTGTTTCATGTTACGCATTTTTACAGAGTGTGCTGACTGGCTAATTTTGTGGTGCCATGTATAAAATAAGAAGCATATGTATTATTTCCAACCTATAAACTCTTGCATTCAAATATCATAAAAATCACTGATTTGGAGGAGGACATACATATTAATAATGCTTAGTTTTCTGATTTTTCATGCCATCCAACTAAGAAAACAGATCAGAGGTTTCGGTCATTGAAGTGATTTACATGTCGCTATTGGCAGACAGCTGCCCCTAATTAAACCTTTAAAACTAATTATTGAATTAAAAGATGAATTATTTTGAAAACACACAAAATTGTGAGCCATGTTACATAAGTGATAAAATTATAATCAGAGCCCAGTGTCTTTATCCTTCAGATCTATTCTGTATAATCATCAAAACGCTACTTTAGGTGATGGCTATCACTTTTCACAATGCAGCTCCTCTCTACCTGCAGTTGGACTTGATGGTGCAGCAGCATTCACTGAACACAAACTTTCACAGGATCCCCCACCGCTCCAAGAGGGACACAGGATTCACCCAGCACAGCACCTTTCGATATGTTATGTGACTTTTCAGGTAACCCTGGTTTCTCTCTGGTTGCCGCTGATACCAGACAAACAAATTGTTTTTGAAGTAGTTTTCAATTATACAGGAAGTTTAGTTTTTATTCCTAGTAGCTTGAAAGTTCCTGACACTGATTCATCACTGAACAAATGTAGGCAGCCTTGCTGCAAAAAAATGAAACAAAACAGAGGGACATATTTCCTGTCTCTCTCTCTCTCTCTCTCTCTCTCTCTCTCTCTCTCTCTCTCTCTCTCTCACTCTATCTGTCACTCTCTGTCTCTTCCTCTTCCTTCCTCCTTTCTCTGTTCCCCCTCCCTATCTGGATGCATTATATTTGCTTTATAAAAAACAAAACAGGCCCACGTATTTTGTGAAATAGCAGATGAAAGGAACAAAGAGGAAAAAGAACAGGAGGACTAGGGAAGGTTAGACAAAAAAGTTTAGTGTCAGAGACGTAGGAAGTATAAAGACAGGATTCCAGCAGCCGTTTGTACATCCACGTTATAGCGACAACGTGAATGGACCACAGAACGCAAACACTTAACTGGTCCAGAAATTCAAACCCACATTTTCTGACTTCCACTGGGTAGTACTTGTGACAGAGGCTATTCAAGCCAACATCACAGGTGTTTTCTCTTGTCTTAAAAACAAAGAGGCTCTGTGCTACGGAACTTTGTATAACATGTCATTAAATGTCAGTGACGCAGAACCACTGAAATTACGCTCGGCTCCTTAAAAATGGAAGGCTTTTCGGCTGTGACTTCACCAATCCTTGCCTTCACATTTAATCTAGATATGCGATGCTGGGTTTGAACTTGAGGTTTTCCATGTGTGTGTTTTTTTTTTTTTTCCATCTTTCCAGTTTCTGGAATGCTGTGCCCTCCCTTTAACACACTGGGTTGTGCGTGTGTGTGTTATAAATGTGTTTATGTGTTTAGCTGGAATTCAGTGTCTCTTTTTGATATGGTTGCGGCCATCTCTTTTTAATGCTTCTGCAGAAACTTTGTGAATTCATTACAAAGTAATGGCCCTGAATGACTACATTGCTAAACCCCACTCTCGTCTGAATGAAAATTCGGTGTCCCTCTGTGGCTTTGACGCCTGCTAGAATGGCATAATAAAAGTACTAGCTGCATCTGTGGTAGGTTTCTGTGCAGGTTTTCAAGACCCTCTGGTCATTATTTTACCAATGGGGAAACTGAGGTGTCAAAAGTCATGCCAGGAACCATATCCAAACATCATACTGATTTGTTCTGTTTGTTTAATGTGCCTTCTTTAGTAACCAGGACATTTCAGGACTTCCTGACGTTGTGACTAATGGGCTCATTTGGCAAGGTGGGGCACAATTCAATTTTTGAAGTGAGGTGACAGGCATCAGATGAGGTGTCTCACACAGCATTGGACTTACAATTTAGGAGCTGAATTCATCATAAGCATGGTGCCATCTATTTTGGACTATGTCTTGCATATAGCTTTATGGGAACATTTGTCAGGCAAAAGTGTAATAATGGCGAACTCTAAGCCTTTTATTTTAAATTAGATTGGTGTGATGTGATGCTGATGGGAGTGAGAGTACTGGCCTCATCCTGTGCAGGCTGTGCTGAGGACAGCCTGGTCTGCCACGCTCCTCGAGTAGCATTTTGTGTGTGTATCAGGGTCTCCCTTCTGGGGCCCAGCAACAAAGAGAAGTTGCTAAGGACAAGAAGCAGGTGCGGAAATGCATCTCCCATTGGGACAGCCCTGGGCTTACTCCAATGGCTGAGAGAGGTGCTATGGCCAGTCCTCCCAGAGCTCTGCAGCTGCAGTTGGGGGTGGACAGTCTCGAGCTTGTCCTGCGTGATAACGGCTGTGAAAGCCAGCCAACTGCTGCCCAGCAACGCGGAGCTGCAGAAGGCCTGAAAATATCCAGCCTCACCAACATTTCCGCAAAGTGCTTACATAACCCCTTCCTGCCAGCGGCTTCCTCAGGACACAGCAGCAGATTCCCTCTTCCCTGGATCGCCTGGCCGAGAGAACACATGTGCCTCTGCTCGCAGGCCAGCGTTTCATCCACCGGCCCATATCCCATGAATCAGTTAAAAAAGTTGAGAAGGGTTCTTTGGGTTCATCTAAGCGAGCACCCTTACTTTTAGAAAGGGAAAACTGGGGCCTGTTAACTGCCAGGGTCAGAAGTCACAATACTTGTTGGTGGAAGAAGTGCATCTGGCATCCACACCTCCTGACCTTGTGATGTGTTTATTGCAAGCTGGGTTTCCTGGTGAAAGGTTGGGACATTAACTCAAAGCATATTTCTTTTCCACTATATGTGGAATCTCTAGAGAACCATATCTCCTACCTCTTAGTCCCTAACACCGAGCAAAGAACCAATTACACTCTATTGTTTATTCAGTAACAACTTATTGGGCCTAGCGTGGTGGCTCACACCTGTAATCCTAGCACTTTGGGAGGCCAAGGTGGGTGGATCAACTGAGGTCAGGAGTTCAAGACCAGTCTGACCAACATGGTGAAACCCTGTCTCTACTAAAAATACAAAAATTAGCCAGGCATGGTGGCGGACGCCTGTAATCCCACCTACTCAGGAGGCTGAGGCAGAAGAATCACTTGAACCCAGGAGGCAGAGGTTGCAGTGAGCTGAGATAGCGCCATTACACTCCAGCCTGGGCAACAAGAGCGAAACTTCATCAAAAAAAAAAAAAGGAAGAAACAATTTATTGAGCCTACCCTAAAGGCTGGACACAGGGTCACCAGGCAGGCAGGGTCACCAAGCAGGCATGGTCTCTGCTCTCCCTGAGCCCACACACTGCAATACCCAGAGTATAAGTAATTTTTGAAGGAATGGCTGCAGATTAGTTTTTTAGCTGCCTACTGTATAGGCAAACTACCATATGTTGGTATTGGCTGACCTATTGACAAAATCAAAATAAAATAAGGCTTGAAGTGGAAAACATTTAAATCCCCTAGCTTAAGTAGAATCTCTTCTTAGTTCTTTTTAGAAATTGATGTTGATGAGCCATCCAGCTAAATGAAACAACAAAAGACAATTGTAACTGGCTTTCAAATGTTTACTATTGCAATAGATTGTTTTTTTAGAATCATGCTGTTTTTCAGTGAGTATGGCATTCCTCTCCAGTGAGAGTGGCTAGGATGGTGGGCAATGGTAACAGAGAGGCTTGCTGAGCAGCTGGGTAAAAGCAATGTGGGGTTAAGAATAATAATAATGAACATGGGGGGACTGGGGAATTGCATGGCCTTAGCTGCATTTGCTAAAGGTTCTGGACTTTGTTCAGTAGTTCCTTTCAAATAATGGCTGTATACAGAGCAAATGAGGTACCTCAATGGATTATTAGGGATGGGCAAAGTCCCCTTGTCTTCCATCGTGCAGCCTGTCTCCTTTCTCCACCAAGAGCAGCAACTGGTTTGGCAGGAAACCAGTTTGATTGGCTGTGGTTGGAAATGGAGAACATGGATTGGGCTGTATTTTCAAGTTCGTGTCATAATATAACAGTGTACACTGGCTTTGCACACAGTATATTTTACATGGAGATGTGTGTTCTCTATGAGATGGGGGTGGGAAAATAAAACAGGAAAAGCAGAACCATCCCCAAATCCTATAAACTAGCCAGGGACAGAGCCCGCTGTGTTCATTACATGAGCAGATTCCAAGGGCTTCCAGAAAATTCATTTCTACCTTTTCTAACAGTCTGTTTCAAGATTACTCTTTATTTTCGTGATGGACTTAAAATGGATATGTAGAATTTGCCCAGAAAAAAACATTAAGGAGAAGTTTGTCCTACACAGCTTTCCGACTGGTACTACACATGCCTGGTTCCGCAACAGGGTCTTTTCTAATTCCAGCTTCCTGTTCTTCCTCCTGCCTGGTGGCAGCTGACTGGGCTGAGACATTGATTGTGTTAATGTGTAAGGTAGTAATAACAGAATGCTGACAAGTAAATGTGCTACCTCTTTCTTCTGGCCAGCATACATATACCTTGAGAAGATTCTCTGGAGCCAACGTACTCACTAGAAGGAACTATTCCAATGGGGGTGATTTCCAGTATGGTGGCTGGATAACCTTGTACAGCTTCAAATCATACCCCAAAGAGAGCCACAAACTTCAATGCACAAGGACAACCCTGTATGCAGCAAATTTGTCACTTCAGTGATGGTTGATAACGTGTGTGTGTGTGTGTGTGTGTGTGTGTGTTGGAAGGATATAATTGATAAAGTTTCGATTGAACAAACCCTGCTTGTTCATAAAAAAGAATGAGATCATGTCTTTTGCAGAAACATGGATGGAGCTGGACACTATATCCTTAGCAAATTAACGCGGGAGCCGAAATCCAAATATCGCATGTTCTCACTTAGAAGTGGGAGCTAAATGATGAGAATTCATGGACACAAAGAGGGGAACAACAGATGCTGGGGCCTACTTGGGGGTGAAGGGTGAGAGAAGGGAGAGGATCAGAAAAAAAAACCTAGTGGGTACTAAGCTTAATACCTGGGTGATGAAATAATCTGTACAACAAACCCCTGTGACACAAGTTCACCTGTATAACAAACCTGCACATGTACCCCGAACCTAACATACGAGTTAAAAAACACCCTGCTTGTGAAGTGATCATCTTCTCCAAGGCTTTGATGGGATTGCCATTCCTTTTGGAGCTAGGGAAAGAACCTTCTGGGTCTTCCACCATATACTTATACAGTGTTCTAATCACTGTCTACATTGTGGTCCTGCTATGGGCAAGGTGGTTGGAAGAGAAGAACCTCAGGCATAAGTGGCTATTTCCTCCAGAAAAACAGGGCAGAAGGAGCACCAAACCCTGTTTACTGGGACTTGCTGCCTTATCCAACCTGTTTCTCCACTTAACTACCAGAGTCAGGGCCCTTTGGGGGCTTTGAGCATGGGATGGGGCCAGACGACCCACTGACGTGTAGAGTTGGGGAGTATGTGGTCAGGAAAGCAGCCACCCCTCCTCGCTGTCCACATAGAGTGCCAGAGCCCACTTCTTACTAATCAGACTGTCTGCCATGACTTCAAATGCCTTGTGCCCTTTTCCTAAAACTTAATACTTTGGTCAGCCACTCTTGGGGAAATAATTCTAAAAGTGGGCTTGCAAGCTTTTCCATTAGAAGTACATTATATGGGTAAGTTACTTAGGAAACTGCAAATTTCTCTTTAGGCTTGTTTTGTTAAATTTCTGAGAAGAAACAGTTTTCTACATTCTCTGTCAGAAATGCAAAAGCAAACGGATTTATGAAGGGAGCATTCTGTGGACAAGTAAATTGCACATGGCAATTTGGGGCAACATTTTCTTGTATTTCTGCTAGTCCTCTGAGTTCTTAGATAAATTGCAGAGCCCTGAAATTATGGGGAAGTAGAAAATAACATGAATCTACTTTTCTCTGTAAGGCTAATTTAAAAATATCCACTAGAACTTAAGCAAACCAGTCAAAGATTTCCAGTGAAATATTTAAAAGACTCATTGCAATGCTGTCTAAGAGATGCTAGAGGTCATTGTCCAGGCAAAAAGAATAAAGTCATCTTGTTGTCTTCTCTCTGGAATTACAAATGTTGTAGAAGTATAAGTCTCTGCTTCCATTTTATCCTTGTTAGGTCATAAATTCTGACTAACAAATTTCTTATGAAAATATCATATAATGATGCTCCAATCATTTTCTTAAATAATATCAAAAATATTTCTTAAAGTGTTTGGCCTAATTCAAATAAATGAATTCAAATTTGATAAGCAAAGATTTAAAATGTTAACACTCATTGTTGGTGAAGATACTGTGAATTGGGAACACTTATTAAATACTTATATATCTATGAATTCGTTCAACTTTTTAAAATAGAAAAATCTAGAAATAATACTTATTTTTAAACCTTTCATAAAGCAAATGGTCATGCCTTTTGCACTGATATCTCATTTAAGAATCTGTCCTAAGAAAATAATCAAGGGTAACTAAAGGTAATGTTCAATACTATTTATTGGAGCATTATTTTTAACAGTGAAGAAATGGAGAATGTAATTCCCTTTTAGAATCCTAGACTTTCAGAGAAATAAAGCTTCTTCGGATTATTTAGGATAGAAAGTTGATTAGAGCTATGGTAACCAGGATGATTGTTTAAATGACAGATTTAAACAAGACTCATCCTTCATAGAATCTGATTCAGAAGGATCTTCCTTCTTCTAACTATAATCACTTTCTGTTGTAGTGAGGCTAAGATTTCAGGAAAAGATCATCTGAGGTTACTCTGATGGGCACTGCTTGTAAAAACAAACAAACAACAACAAAGCAAAACAAAACAAAACAAAAAAAGCAAAGGAAAGAAGCACCAGGAACAGATAGTTCAGGAGACAAGATTAGCTCTAGCCAAGGGTAACCATGGGAGCCTACTGTCCTTGTGACTCACTTCTCTTTGTCCCTGAGTCTATGGTGACTGTCTTTTCTGAGTCTTTGGTATTCCCTCTGCCTCATGAATTCCGCTCAACTTTTTTGTTTTGTAAACCGAGCCCGATTTTATTCCCTAAGCAAGTGACACAACACCAGAAATGGGAGTCACTGAGATCCACTGGGCTCAGGTGAGTGAGAACTGTCTCAGTCAAGAGGTCATCTGCTTTGCTTCTCTCAAGTCTAATTGACAGAACTGCAGAGTTCATTCATCAGAACTGACTGTGCCAGGTTTTTAGAGCCTACATGTTTCCCAATAAAGAGATCTGTGAACCACTGTTTATCTTCTTTATGCTGTTATTAAAGGGTGAAACTGTTAAAATATGCTTTCTGGATCACTCCAGGAAAAACTAGGTTGAGTTTTATAAACTTTTCAGCTTGAGGTTTTACCACAATGAATGTCATATTCTGACGCTAGCATTCAGGTTTTACAGAAAAGTACACAAATCATATGTGTCCAGCTTGGTGAAGTTTTAGAAAATTGAAACACCCATGTAACCACTAGGTTAAAACAAAAAATAGAACGTTACAACAATCTCAGAGTTTCCCTCATGCCCCCCCTCAGTCATTATCCTGCCATTCTGACATCTTCCAGCCTAAATTGGTTTTGCATGTTTTTGAATGAATGTAAATGGAATCATACAGTATATACTCTTTTTTGTTGCTAGGCTTATTTCTCTCAGCACTACATTTGTGAGATACATTTATATTGTGATATGTAGCTGTGGTTTATTTTCATTAGTTTATTACACTAATAAACTACAATTTATCCATTTTACTATTGATGCACATTTGGGTTATTTCCAACTTTAGGTTATTTTCAACTTTTTGCATAGTGTTGTTATGGGCATTCTAGACATTATTTTAGTGTACATGGATAAATATTTCCATTGGGTATATTCCTAGGAATAGAATTGCTGAATCATAGATTATATACATGACCAACTTTAGTAGACATGTCCTAACAATTTTCTAAAGTGGTAAACCAGCTTACTTTTCCCCCAGAAGTGTATGAGAGTTTCAGTTGCTCCACATTCAGAATTCTCAGCTTGAAAACAATTTGTCATTCTGGGATGTATATGTAGTATCACATTGTGGTTTGAATTTGTATTTCCCTGATGAATGATGAGGTTGAGCACCTTACATGCTTAGTTGTTATTTGGTTTTCTTAATTTTGTGATGTGGTTATTCAGTCTTTTGCCCATTTAAAAAAATTGTGTTGTCTTTTTTTTCTTATAGATTTGTAAGAGTTCTAAATATATTCTGAAAATAAGTCTTCTGTCAATTATGTTGATTGCAAATATTTTCTCTCCATTCTTAGGATGGTACCTTCAGATGAACAATAGTTCTTACTTTTAATAAAGCCCAGGTTATTTTTTCCCTTTATGTTCCATTTAAGAAACATCTCTATCCAAAAGTAAGATATTTTTCTATGTTATCTTCTAACAGTTTTATTGCTTTAATTTTCCCATTTCTATCCAAAATCAACTGGAATTGAATTGTGTGTAAGGTGTGAGGTAAGAGTGAAGGTTCCATTTTTCCATGTTGATATTCACTTGACTTGAATTATGATTATTCTTGACTTGTTTGCTTTGTGGCTTTTACTGCCAGTTTTCTCTACTTCTCAGCCACATTCCTGTGAACTATTTTCCTCTGCTTTGCATTTACACTCCCAACAAGACACTCTGCCTGAGGGTATTAATCACTGCTCCTGGATACAGTGTCTCTTTTGAACAATATTTGTTATCAGGTGGTAGTCTCTCCATAGTTGTGATAAATGCACCATAGAAATGTAATATATAGGGGAAGCTGGATGAGGGGTAGATGGTAATTCTCTGTAGTATCTTTTCAACTTTTCTGTAAATCTAGAGCTAGTCTAAAATTAAAAGTTCATTAAAGAAATTCTGCTTGTCTAAAAGAAATCAGAAAAATCAAGTTGCCATCCAGGTACAAGTTTGTCCTTGATTTTTGTATTCGTTCCTCAGTTAAAAGCCTTGAAGTTGGATATGCATCTGTTTTTAAGATTTGTTTTCTTCCTTAGTGAAGAAGACTTATTCACAAAGCAGCAGGTAAATATTCAGTATTTGATTGCTCTACACAGAATCCGTGAAGCTAATTTATGGTCAGCCTTAAGCCACTGGACTTGCAGAATCACCTATTCAGGATGACATTCTCGTTATATTGTGTAATTACCATCACGATATCTATTCAGCAGCGGCAATTAAGAAAGCCCATGGAGTTTGATAATAGTAGCACAAAGCCAGTAAACTTGGCCTCTTCCTACAGTGATCTTGGGTTTGAGGTCTACTTCAACCATGGCCTGCAGCTGCCTTATCAAAATGTCATTCCTATCCAGGTAGTCCTGGTAATGCTCGGGTTCCTGACACAACTGCTTTCTTCAATAGTGAATAAGGATTTCATTCTGCAATTTAATATTTATTAAGTCCTTATATTATAGAAAGCACTGGCTCATATCTTAGGTGTCCAATCACAGTGCATGTCCAGGATGGCCAAGACATAAGCTCTCTCAGGATACCACACTGTAATATTATTTTGTTTCAAAAGTGTCTAGAATGTACCATGTCTTAAAAAGACTTGGTGGGGAGCATCTGTGATGTAGGGGTGGCTGCACCATGCAGTGGAGAAAGAAGGAGCTTCGCAGTTGAACAGATATGGGTTTTAACTCCAGTTCCTGCATTTACTTGACCCTGGGCGAGATACTTAAACCCTCTGAGTCTCAGTTGCCTTATCTAGAAACAAGAGTTCTATTGTCTCCCTGGAGTACTGCAGCCTCAATTGAGAGTGAATGTGAGTGCCAGGGACATTCGCAATTTTTCAGTAAGTGGTTTCTTAAGATTATTTCCTGATGGGCCAAGAGCTGTGTTAGAGGTTTCCACAGATGACTAATATATAAAAAAAGTAGTGTTCTCTTCAGGGGCTCTCAATTCAGATGACAAAGGCAGTCACGCAAAAGAATAATGATGATTCAGTGTACTCAGTGGAGAGAGCAACCAGCTCCGAGTGGCTTCTCAATGCCACCTTGAATTAAGTCACTGTCATTAGAGTGAGTATGACTGTGGGGGGAAACATAGTTAACACATTACGACCCATTAATAATTGAACATGGGTCCAGGTGATTGAGCAAAGAGCCGACATCATAGACTCGTGGCCCTGAGGCAATGGTTCAAGATGGGTGTATTAGTCTGTTTTTATGCTGCTAATAAAGACATACCCAAGACTGGGTAATTTATAAAGGAAAGAAGTTTAGTGGACTCACAGTTCCACATGGCTGGGGAGGCCTCACAATCATGGTGGAAGGTGAAGGAGGAGCAAAATCACGTCTTGCATGGCAGCAGGCAAAAGAGTGCATGAGGGGAACTTCCCTTTATAAAATCATCAGATCTCATGAGAATTATTCACTATCATGAGAACAGTATGGGAAAGACCCAAGGCCATGATTCAGTTACCTCCCACCAAGTCCCTCCCATGACATGTGGGAATTATGGGAGCTACAATTCAAGATGATATTTGGGTGGGGACAGAGCCAAACCATATCATTGGGTGTCCAGTCTAAAGACATATGAACCACAATGCACAAGATGCGTGTCCTAAAGTGGATGCTTCCCCTTGCTGCTGCCTTGCAAGCACTGAAGGGGAGAAGGAAGAAAGGAGGGTCATGTGTGTGACATTCATTCTTTCCTTTAACAAACATGTGTCCAGCTCCTTCCATGTGCCTGACTCTGAATTAATGGGTATACATCCACTATCAATACGCTCGTCAGGTCAGAATGTCCTTGCTTTCATGATGCCTATGTTAATAAATAGGCAGATGGTAAGAACTGCTATGAAAATGGCCTAAGATAAACTGTCCCTGGCCTAAAGATTTTCCAGTATCTAGTTCTCACTGTATAACTGAAAGGATCCTGAGCAAATATTGACTGAATATCTCCTGCTCATGAATCTAGAATGAATATGCTTTGATAATGGTGCCCACTAAATAGATTGGTTGAATCCCCTGAATGAATGGGCCTTCCCTGAAGGCTGTGGAATTTGATGGAAACCGCATCGGACCTAGAGTCCAAAAGGATATTTAACATGCTGCCCATTTGCCATATTAGAGCCAGGCTTCCAAAGCTAAAGCACCATGAAGAGTGGAATAAATCACTGAGATTACTTTACCTTCTCTCAGCACTCTGCTTTTCTCTCTCGTGCCCTCTTTCTGCCTGATCCAAATCGCTTTTGCTTAAATTGCTTGGAGAAATTACCTAACTTTTCCTTTTCCTTTGACTACAGAAATGTGGTCCATCACATTTAGCCAGTTTCTAGAACAATTTGTTCTGTCTGCCCACTCAGTAAGTTGTGGCTGACCAAGTGAAAGTATTCCATATCTGACATAATGTTTTGGACAACCAAACTCGGGGCTAAAACCCGAGGTCATAATCCACATTTAAGTAAATCATATTTTTTAAAATATGGAAAATAAGTATCAGTCTGTAAAAGTTAGTTCTGATCAATTGTTAGCTACCAGTTATAGTAAATCACCTAAAATTGTGTTGCAATAGTATTCTCACATACACACATTAGAATGCAGAAGCAGTATGTCTTTTCTCAAATTGTTGCTAAGTATATTACTTTGATCTTTCAGAATATCAACTAGCATTCTACAGCAAATTCATGATACAGATTTAAAAAAAAATTTAATAAGCCACAGTTAAGAGTTTTAATTATATGCAACCAATTGTTAGAGGAAGATCTGGTTTCTTGTCTTGAAGCAAACCAAACCTCAGTTCCCCATCATGATTATGAAGGCCTAGAACCACAAAATTCTGTTATTTCTAATACATGGTGAAAACTAACTTGAGTTCGATAGAATAAAATCTAACAGAGTTAGTTGCATAGAACTGTTCAGTATAGCCAGGTTAAGTTTGTGAAGGGAATAATTATTTTAACTATTAATTTGTGAAGATGAAACACAAACTATTTAAAAGGTATGAAGAACCTTAACAAGAAGAAACTCTAGGCAATGAGATTGTGCACATAAAAACTAAGATCAATTGTTTCCCCATTACATAATATTTCACTGGTTTCAGGTCAAATGACCAGTGTTTATTATGAGTCACCAAAGCAAATATTGTTTTATTACCATGTATGCATAATAACACTCTTAATTACCTTCCTTCCAATGACTTTTAAATTGTTGGTTTTCCTCTAGGTATGGCATGAGTGTGTGACTGTTTCTCCTAGGGTAAGGAGGGATGTAAAAATGTTGTCTAAAACAGAGCGACTCATCAGATATTTCAAACCACTCTGTATTTGTAAGCACATTTATCATATCTTGTGTTAAGTAGTAACGTTTCCTTCAAAGAACTCCAAGGACCAACAAATCTTAAAATAAGTGTGGCCATATTCAAAGAGCTCTTCAGTGAAAGAAAATGACAAACTGTTCTCTATTTCTGATCACCATAAAACAGAAAAATTATGTACTTAGGATTTAGACTTTTAGTAACAGAAAGAATTTCTTGAGTGTGTCAGAAATTGGTTAACTTGGCCAGGCGCAGTGGCTCACACCTTTAATCCCAGCACTTTGGGAGGCTGAGGCGGGCGGATCACCTGAGGTCAGGAGTTTGAGACCAGCCTGGCCAACATGGTGAAATCCCATCTCTACTAAAAATAACAAAATTTAGCCAGGTGTGGTGGCGCTGGTCTGTAGTCCTAGCTACTCAGGAGGGTGAGGCAGGAGAATACCTTGAACGCGGGAGGCAGAGGTTGCAGTGAGCCAAGATCATGCCACTGCACCCCAGCCTCTGTTTCAAAAAGAAAAAGAAATTGGTTAACTTATTTTAATGGAATGAAGGGAGTGAGGTCCTACAAGGATGACATATTAGACAGTAATTGTATAGTGTGTGAGATGGGAGGAATTGGGGACATGTGACGGGAGAGGAGGGTTGCATGGCAGGACGCATCGGTAGAAAGTTCTGGAAGATGTGCATCTTCCAGATCATACCAGATCATACCTGTCTCACTTTGCTAACCAAAAATGCATTTCAGTTGCCTTTCCTCCTTGGAGAATTACAGGGGTGCACGATAGGGCCCTCAGAGAGCCATGCCTCTGTCGGAGGCTCCTCCCTGGAAGACTGAGGAGGACAACCAGGACAGCTGCCTTGAGGTCTCCATGTGGCTGCGACACCACGTTCATCTGTGGGGGTCAGCGTGAAGGACACTGGCAGAGGCTGCTGGAGGAAGGCGGGTGCTGTTTCACCTGGGCCAGGCCTGCATAGAAGCAGAGAGTAGGAGAGTCCACTTAGCCTGTTTTCTTTTTACAAGTCCCAAAGATATATCAGTGGCTACATTTTAAATTTTTTATCTGAAAAAAGAAGCATGGTCTTGCTCTGTTTCTGCTGCAGCTGCTTGCGCTGGCCCTGGTCACCCAGACTGGCTGCCTTTACTATTTCGCCGGCACACTTGTTCATAGTTCCATAGTAATGCTCCTGTTCCATAGACATTTCCGCCACTGGGAGACCCTTGAGGACAGGGGTGGGTCTTCCTGTTGTAATGGACAGCTTAGCAGATGTTCTACATGTGTGTGTGCCCATGTGTATACACATATATATATATAAAATGAAGTTGCTGCCTGCCGGTTGTAGTGGCTCACACCTATAATCCCAGCGCTTCGGGAGGCCGAGGCGGGTGAATCACTTGAGATCAGGAGTTCAAGACCAGCCTGGCTAACATGGAAAAACCCTGTCTCTACAAAAAAAAAAAAAAAAAAGAAAAGAAAAGAAAAGAAAAATTAGCCAGGCATGGTGGTGCACACCTGTAGTCTCAGCTACTTGCAAGGCTGAGGCAGAAGAATTGCTGGGACCCAGAAGGTGGGGGTTGCGGTGAGCCAAGATCACACCACTGTACTCCAGCCTGGGTGACAAAGTGAGACTCTGACTCAAAATAAATAAATAAATAAATGAAATAAAACAAAATGAAGTTGCTGGGACTACAAGCCGATTTTTCTTATCTGTAATGGTGTGATAATAATGTGTGTGTGTGTGTATATATATATGTATATATATATATATATATAATTTTCTATGAACCAGACACTGGGTGGGTATTTTATGGATATGATCTCATTTATTTACCTGTGAGGTAGGGCACTGTTATTGTTTCTTTTCTTTTGTTTTTTTGAGACAGGGTCACCTAGGCAGGAGTGTAGTGGTGCCATCTCAGTTCACTGTAGCCTCACCTCTTGGGCTCAGGTGATCCTCCTGCCTCGGCTTCCCAAGTAGCTGGGACTACAGGTGTGCATTACCATGCCTGGCTAATTTTTTGATTGTTTGTGGTTTTTTTTTGGTAGAGATGAGGTTTTGCCATGTTGCCCAGGCTGGTCTTGAACTCCTGGGCTCAAGCTATCCTCCTGCCTCTGCCTCCTAAAGTGCTGGGATTGCAGGCATGAGTCACTGCACTTGGCCTATTGTCTCTTTCAGAGGTAGGATGCTGCAACTAGTAGAGGTTGAAGAACTTCTCCAAAGACACACTCATGGGAGGTGGCAGAGCCAAGATTCAAAACACGTCAGTGACAGCAAAGAAAGATGCCCCTGGTATCCAGCATGCCCCCCCTCCCAAAAGTGGCCTCCAAATCCAATGCTGTGACACTATGGGACGTGACTGTCTCACTTGATCATCAGCTTGATGACTTCCTCTGAGGGGTTGGAAGTGAAGTGAAGATGACTCGGCCTCCTGTAGAAGGCAGTTTAGGAGAAACACCAGCAAGGGGAGGTTGGACCCTGGGATCAGCCTCAGTCACCCCCACACACCTCCTCTGAACATCAGCACATTTGCGTGGACACCTACACGTGTGCACTCATATCCTGTCCTGTTTCCGAAGGGAGCCTAGACAACTTGAGAAGATTCCAAATATACAACAAAATAAAAGAAAATGTATTTTGATGATTAATAGAATAAAACAGAAGTTAGGAATGTGGCTAATACAAAAACATGTATTTTAAATTTCTGTGTACTTGCTAACGTGGAACCTAAGTTAGCCTCAAATCCTTCAGTTCCAATATGAAATGGGAACCCTGCCCAGTTACTAACACATGATTCACAGAGTCCATGGTAAAACCAATCAACTCTTACTGATATTAAGACCAGGGGAAAAAATTCTACCTAGGGAAATTGTTTTCTGTGCAGGATGATGGGCACTGTCCCCACCAGTAATCTCACAGTAGACACAGCAATGAACCTCATTGGGAACTTTCTTCTAATTCAGTGACTGAATTAGCTGGGCACAGTGGCTTACACCTGTAATCCCAACATTTTAGGAGGCCAAGGCAAGAGAATCCCTTGAACCCAGGAGCTTGAGATCAGCCTGGGCAACATACTGAGACACCATGTCTACAAAAACTAAAAATATAGCTGGGCATGGTGGCATGTGCCTATAGTCCCAGCTACTCAGGAGGCTGAGGCAGGAGGATTGCTTGAGCCTGGGAAATTGAGGCTGCAGTGAGCTATGATGGTGCTACCACACTCCAGTCTGGTGGACAGAGCAAGACCCGTCTCAAAAAAAAAAAAATAAAATAAAATAAATAAATAAAAATAAAAATAAAACACACACACACAATAAATGAATTAAAAGCCATTTTCTGCTGTTCACAGTTTAGCCAAGAAAATGCCTACTGGCAGCACCAAGATTCTTGTTAAAAAACAACAAAATCACCAAAAAACAAATTTGTTCTGACATTGAAAGTCTGAGCTTCAAATATATGCTCCCTGCCACCTGATCCTGCACATGATCCTACCTAGCCAGCTTGGCCACTGAGGTCATGGGCTCCCCCAGCCCTTCCACCCACAGGGATGCAAGAGGCTCTTGGTCCTGCAACAAGCTCCTTCCCTTCTCAGCAGGGGTCTTGTGATGGCATGGTCCACTGTCCACAGAAGAGTGCTCTGTTCTCTGGTTCTTTCTTCTTGTTGCCCTGTCCATAACCAAGAGAGCTGAGAGCCGAGGAGTTTAATGGCCTAACACACCAGGAAAGCCTACAGCAAAGCCTGCAAGACCTCAATTTATTTTGCTTTGCTATCTTCACAACGTTAGCATATACCGTTCTGCTGTGTGTTTTGTTGGGGTGTGGTTTCTACTTTGGTCTCACTGTCTCCTGTTCCTCAATTTATTTTTCTTCAAACTTTTGAATGGTGTGCAGCAGGCTTAGAATTTGATGACTGGGGTTCAAGTTCTGCATTTCTCCTTCCACTGCCCTTCTGTGGAATATGGTGGCCTTAACGCCTCACTCCCAATGGGACTGTGAGTAATAAATGATGTGATGTGGGTAGAAACAACCAGCACAGTCCCTGGCACAGAGTAGGTGCTCAATAAATATACTTAAAAGAACAACTTGGAGAATTAATATTTCTTCTCTCATCTTTACACAGCTGCCAGCATCCAACATAGTATATACATAGGGTTGATGTCATTTCATTGGGATATTTGCCAACAAGTTTGGGCTACCAATATGCCTGATGAGAGCTCTAAAGAGAATGAAAATGATTTGCCATGAAATAGTATATTGGAAAAAAAAAAAAAAGAATCTGAGCGTACCTGCCCTTTTTCTGTGGCCTGATTTTCAAACCCTGACTACACTGGATTGTGATGTCAAGAGAAAGAACAGTTTCACAATTAAAATTATAGCTCAAGTTGCTACCATTAAGTTATTAACTTTTATACTTTAAAATGATAGAATAAATATAGCTTTGAAACTACCTAAACCATAGCACTGTACTTCAAAGGCAAATCTATGGGAAAAGCCGCACTGAGGGTAATTTTTATTAGTTTTATAGACCCCAAACTTTTATAAACATTTTTAATAATATAACTTACAAGCCGAAACCAAACAACTAAACACTGTATAAAAGTAGCCCCCTCAGGAACCTATACAACATTGTGTATGTATAAGGGTAAGTTTCGGCCGGGCACAGTGGCTCAAGCCTGTAATCCCAGCACTTTGGGAGGCCGAGACGGGCGGATCACGAGGTCAGGAGATCGAGACCATCCTGGCTAACACAGTGAAACCCCGTCTCTACTAAAAATACAAAAAAACTAGCCGGGCGAGGTGGCAGGCGCCTGTAGTCCCAGCTACTCGGGAGGCTGAGGCAGGAGAATGGCATAAACCCGGGAGGCGGAGCTTGCAGTGAGCTGAGATCTGGCCACTGCACTCCAGTCCGGGCGACAGAGCGAGACTCCGCCTCAAAAAAAAAAAAAAAAAAAAGATTAAGTTTCATTTTTAAAAATAAGTGCAACTTACTAATTACTAAAGGCTGATATTTTCCAGTTACCTTCAAATTACAAATAAATTTAAATTTAATTCTTATTTTCTTGGGTAGCAACTGGCTCAACTTTTAACCTTTGAAAACATCATACCTTAATAAAGGCAAATTAGGTTGAAAATAAAGCTTTATTTTATTAGAATGTGTGTTAACTAAAAATATCGAGTTTCCATTACCTTTTCATTAAAGCAAATATCTTTAATAATATTTTTTGTTGTAGAGGTTATGTGCATTCTCCATAGAAAATTCAGAAAATGTGAAGAAGTAGAATTTTTCAAGAATAATTCATAAACTCAGGTGATGAGAGGTGCTCAGAGTTTGGGTATATTCTTTTAAAAAGTAATAATATGTTAAAATTAATAAGTTTTTTGGCTTTTCTATGAATGCCCCTGACTTGGGCATATATGGCTGCCAACATTACTTTTAAACATTTTGTTCATTTTTCTTTTTAAGATTATGTACTTCTCTTGAGTAATTTTTCATGATTTCCAAGCTTTAAATAGCATTGCATTTGTCTTCATGTTCTTTACCAACTAACCTTTCTTTCATCAGTTGATGTTTTATTAACAGCTCTTTCTTGTCAAGTCTCTGAATTTTTCAGCATTCTACAAAAGTAGGACACATATAATATAGTTTTAGTTGCCATGTCATATCACCTAGTTATGGTAAGAAAATAGGTATTAACACTTAATGAGCATTTACCTGACACCTTGCAGTATTTTTTTTTTTTTTTCTTTTTGAGAAAGGGTCTCACTCTGTCACCCAGGCTGGAATGCAGTATGATTTCGGCATTAGAATCTCCAACTTCCAGGTTCAAGTGATTCTCCCACTTCAGCCTCTCGAGTAGGTGGGACTACAGGCAAGTGCCACCACACCTGGATAATTTTTTGTATTTTTAGTAAAGATGGGGTTGCACCATGTTGGCCATGTTGGTCTCAAACTCCTGACCTCCAGTGATCCACCCACCTTTGCCTCCCAAATTGCTGGGATTACAGGCATGAGCCACCACGTCCAGCCACCTTGCAGTATTTCAATATCATTTAATCTTCTGAACAGATCTTTGAAGGTGGGTGTAACCCTAGTATCCCAATATTACAGATGGGAAAAACTGAAGCTCCGAGAAATTAAGTAACTTACCTATACATTTAGGAATATATTTTGAAGGTAGGCTCAAGAGGACTACTTGGTGAATTTGATGTGAGATATTTAAAAAAAAAAAAAAAAAGAGTTAAGAGTGGCCCCTGATTTTTTTTTTTTAGCTTGAGCTACTGGAAGAATGGAGTTGCTATTCTTTGAATGAATGTCTGAATGGGGTCAAAATAGGAAGAAAGATAGCAAATTGGAGACATACATGAAGACTTAAAAACTAAAGGGGACAATAGTTCCTTTGTGAGTGAATTAAATGAATAAAATCAAAACATCTTGTCTTGAGTGTTTTGAAGACATGAATAAGATAGAGTGAGTGGTGCAACAAAAGCCCTCATGTTCTAAACAAACTCTGCAGTTTGTGGGAAATTGTATACAGTGCAGCCAGTAGCATTTCCTTTCAACTGAAAGATAACAAGATTGGTATCTATTCTATGTACTAAGATACTATCAGAATTGCTAACATAAGAAATATCCTTCAGCTTGGTTTGGAGAGATACAAATGATTGACAATTGCAATGATTCCATGTGAGGGCTCCATCCCATTAGAGAAAAAAAATATGTATTTGTATTTATGGCTAAAATAGGGAGAAAATAAAGAACTAAAATTGTGGCATTGAGCACTTGGATTCCAAGATGCCTGACATCCCCAAGGAGGTAGGCTCCATCTCTGTGTCATATGGATAAGCCTAACTAACCTATTCTCAGAGCCAACTCGTTAATCGAATGCCTTGTATTTGATAACTTACTGTCTCCCTTCCATTTCTGTGTAATTATGTTTCTTTCATGTTTTATGTTGCAGGATTTTACCTTGTAAATAGCTCTATAATAAATGTTGTAATTAACTTAATAGCACTTCGACCACATTACATTTAAGGGTGTGCCCTCTCTGAGCATCTTTTGGAGCCATGCCAAGGAGCCTCTGTGTAGAAGCAAACTTGTCAGACTCCCCCTAACAGATTATAGTAATGGGAGATGAGAGAGCAAGGAAGGGATGTAACCTTGGAATACAACTCAAAATGCAGATCACAGATCCAGGGTTCTCTCCAAGACCTACGACCAATAGGCTCATGAATTATGAAAGGCAAACCAAGGGGTCCCTGGCAAGACAAGGCCATGTCGCCATATTCTCATTGGAACCCGAAGAAGGGGCCCAGTGGAAAGTCTGAGACTCCTAAATAAAGCCCCAGGACATCCTCTCTCACCTCCAAGCAGTGGGACAAGAGGTCTCCAGTTTTGTCATAGATTTCAGAGTCCCTGGGAGAATTTTTCTTTTTCCATCTGTGACAGGAGAGGTCTATGCTGCTGCCTCTGAGGACATGGGGAATGAAGAGGAGTTGAGCGTATTTAGTACTGCTCTCTTAAAAACTTCAGTGCAAAGCTGCAGAGGTTCACAGATAGCACACTAGTAGAGCAGTTTTCCCTTTGGGGCATGTTCTAGAGGGAATTGCTGGAAGGAAATCCTCATGAATGTCCAAATTCAATAGATCTGCCAGACATTTCTCAGGTTTATCTCTCCCACTAGTCACCTCATCATTACTGCAGAATCTGCCCCTTGATAAAATCTGTTTGGTGGGTGATATGTTTTCACCTAAGGAGATATTCTGATTTAAATACACATCCTCCTGTAAATCACGGTATCTTCATTTTTATGGATTCCATGGTGCCTATTTACAGTCTAAACTTTGGAATAAATTCACACACTTAAGAATGGGCTGTCTAGCATATGAAATCTATTTGGCATAAATGCCACTCATGAAGGAGGGAGGCCTTCCCTGTGGTTTCATTTGATCAAAACTGGAAAATAAGTCTTCTGGGCTCAGTCTTTGCCTTTGGAGGTCTTAAACTTTTAAGATTCCACTTGGTAATCTTGCAGCTGTGATAGGAGGGGTGGTTTGGGCTTCTGCACAGAGAACGAGATAAAGACTTTGAAAACTAATGTCTATCAATGACCCATTCATTTATCCTTTCGTTCATATACGCATGTGTTCAATAAACAAATATCAGATATTTATTGACTATTCATGGTGCCAGCACCAGGGAGATTAGCAAATATCCCCCACCTCTTGCCCTCAGAAGACTTCCAATATAGCAGAATAGAGAATCTCATGACCTCACCAACTTTTCACACCTATAAAATCAAAATAATATTTATTTGCCAACAAGCAAGAAATATTTTTAAGTGAACAAAATGTGTTGATGCTTCCCACAGCTTCTGAATTCTTCCATTCTGAACTCTGCAACCTTTTTCTGGCCTAGGGTAGATCCTGATATCTGTAGAAGTTGTACAGTCATTAAACTAAATCAGTCAAAGCCACAGTTTCAGTTACAAAGATGGTAATAATAAAAACATTACCATATGATTATTAAAACAAGAACCATAAAAGCTAGCCCTCTGGCATTTAATTTTGTTCATTTACATCACAGCTTGAAATAAATTGTTAAAAGTTAACAATGTTGAAAAATTAGTCCTGTTGTGCTTTAAATACACTTCTTTAAAAATCTTAACACAAAATGTCCTTGGGTGACAGCACCTGAAAGGAACACCATACGCCTAGAGAGCCTTTATAAGACATAATAATGCAATAAGCTATATTGGCAAAACTAATCACTTTAAGTTGTAAAATGTGCCTACAAGAAGTTAGATCCAATATTCTTTGAGAGCCTATTCTTTACGAAAATGGATGCAGTTCATGGTCAAGTTGAAGTTCAGAGTCCCCAAGACACAATTTTAGACAGATTGCCTGCAACCTTGTATTTGTGCACTATGCCCTTTACAGCACAGAAGGGTCTATTCCCCTGTAAACTCCTTGAAATATGGGGAGGGTGATATTTAAAATTGTAATGGCTATTTCAACACAAAGTTCATAATTATTATCACAAAAATACAATCGAGGCAGGTAAAGAATGAAAAAAAAGCTAAATTTTTCTACCCTTCCCCATGCCCCCTGATCCCACATCCCTCATTCCAATTCAATAGAATAGCCATTATTAACAGTTCATGTCCTTTCAGATTTCATTCAATGCAAGAAACATATAACAGTGAAAATTAAAATATCCAGGGAGATTAAATAAAGAACATTTCACCCCCTTGGTATTTCATTCCCACTTGCCAAAGGTAGCCACTTCCCTCTTTTATTTCTTCTAGTGGTTACCTCCACATATCTAGCTATTTTCCCTCAACCTTTCTTTCTTGACTTATCAACTTTAAGCTGTATCAATGGACCGAGAACTGAGAGCTTATCTGAATTACTTCTCTCTCCACCTCCTCCCAACCTCACATGTTTATTTTCAGTTCTAGTGGTTGATTTTATCAATTACAAGAATATTCTAAATCCTCTATTTTTTGAGCCGCTAGCTTTAGACTGTGTGCCTTGATCTCCTAGCATGTAATTTGAGGAAATTGGAGCCCTCTACCTATCCCTACACTTTTCTGCCTTTCTACCTACAACTTCCATGACTTTTATACTCTGTTCTTTAACAATAATTAAATCTGGTATTTTCTGTAAGTTTATTTTAAATATTGAAAACCAGGACCGCGTACAGTGGTTCATGCCTTTAATCTCAGCACTTTGGGAGGCTCAGGTGGAAAAATTGCTTGGGTCCAGGAGGTCAAGGCTACAGTGAGCTGTGATTGTGCCACTGAACTCCAGCCTGGGCAACAGAGTGAGACCCTGTCTCAAAAACAGAAAAGGAAAGAAAAACAATAGCCAACTCTATCATCTTCCATTTCATTGAATTTTAAAATTTCAGTTGTCGTACTTTATGACTCTTCCCTGTTCTTTGGGTTTTCCTTTTCAAAGTAGCCAACTTTTTAATTAAATCTGTTTTTTTCATAAGTTATTGGGGTACAGGTGGTATTTGGTTACATGACTAAGTTCTTTAATGGTGATTTGTGAGATTTTGGTGCACCCATTACCCGAGCAGTATACACTGCATCATATTCGTAGTCTTTTATCCTTCGCTACCCTCCCACTCTTCCTCCCAAATACCCACAGTCCATTGTATCATTCTTATGCCTTTGCCTCCTCATAACTTAGCTGCCACATATCAGTGAGAACAAATGATCTTTGGTTTTTCCATTCCTGAGTTACTTTACTTGGAATAATAGTCTCCAGTCTCATTCAGGTCGCTGCAAATGCTGCTAATTTGTTCCTTTTTGTGGCTGAGTAGTAAAGTATTCCATTGTGTGTATATATATATATTTCCATTGTGTGTGTGTGTGTATATATATATATATATATATTTCCATTGTGTGTGTGTGTGTGTATATATATATATATATACACACACACACATACACACACACACCACAGTTTCTTTGTCCACTTGTTGATTGATTGGCATTTGGGTTGGTTGCACGATTTTGCAACTGTGAATTGTGCTGCTATAAACATGCGTGTGTAAGTATATTTTTCATATAATGACTTTTCTTCTGGGTAGATACCCAGTAGTGGGATTGCTGGATCAAATGGTAGTTCTACTTTTAGTTCTTTAAGGAATCTCCATACTGTTTTTCATAGTGACTGTACTAGTTTACATTCCCACCAGCAGTGTAGAAGTGTTCCCTGATCACCACATCCACACCAACATCTGTTTTTTGATTTTTTTTATTACGGCCATTCTTGCAGGAGTAAGGTTATATCATATTTTGATTTGCATTTCCCTAATGATTAGTGATGTTGAACATTTTTTCATAGGTTTTTGGCCACTTGTATACCTTCTTTTGAGAATTGTCTATTCATATCCTTAGCCCACTTTTTGATCGGATTTTGTTTTTCTTACTGATTTATTTGAGTTTGTTGTAGATTCTGGATATTCATCCTTTATAAGATGTATAGATTGTGAAGATTTTCCCCCACTCTGTGGGTTGTCTGTTTACTTTGCTGACTCTTGTTTTTTTTTTTTTAATTTTTTATTTTTTTTTTTATTATACTTTAAGTTCTAGGGTACATGTGCATAACGTGCAGGTTTGTTACATATGTATACTTGTGCCATGTTGGTGTGCTGCACCCATCAACTCGTCAGCACCCATCAATTCGTCATTTATATCAGGTATAACTCCCAATGCAATCCCTCACCCTTCCCCCCTCCCCATGATAGGCCCCGGTGTGTGATATTCCCCTTCCCGAGTCCAAGTGATGTCATTGTTCAGTTCCCACCTATGAGTGAGAACATGCGGTGTTTGGTTTTCTGTTCTTGTGATAGTTTGCTAAGAATGATGGTTTCCAGCTGCATCCATGTCCCTACAAAGGACGCAAACTCATCCTTTTTTATGGCTGCATAATATTCCATGGTATATATGTGCCACATTTTCTTAATCCAGTCTGTCACAGATGGACATTTGGGTTGATTGCAACATACCATGCTCGTGGATAGGAAGAATCAATATCGTGAAAATGGCCATACTGCCCAAGGTTATTTATAGATTCAGTGCCATTCCCATCAAGCTACCAATGAGTTTCTTCACAGAATTGGAAAAAACTGCTTTAAAGTTCATATGGAACCAAAAAAGAGCCCGCATTGCCAAGACAATCCTAAGTCATAAGAACAAAGCTGGAGGCATCACGCTACCTGACTTCAAACTATACTACAAGGCTACAGTAACCAAAACAGCATGGTACTGGTACCAAAACAGAGATATAGACCAATGGAATAGAACAGAGTCCTCAGAAATAATACCACACATCTACAGCCATCTGATCTTTGACAAACCTGAGAGAAACAAGAAATGGGGAAAGGATTCCCTATTTAATAAATGGTGCTGGGAAAATTGGCTAGCCATAAGTAGAAAGCTGAAACGGGATCCTTTCCTTACTCCTTATACGAAAATTAATTCAAGATGGATTAGAGACTTAAATGTTAGACCTAATACCATAAAAACCCTAGAAGAAAACCTAGCTAATACCATTCAGGACATAGGCATGGGCAAGGACTTCATGTCTAAAACACCAAAAGCAACGGCAGCAAAAGCCAAAATGGACAAATGGGATCTAATTAAACTAAAGAGCTTCTGCACAGCAAAATAAACTACCATCAGAGTGAACAGGCAACCTACAGAATGGGAGAAAATTTTTGCAACCTACTCATCTGACAAAGGGCTGATATCCAGAATCTACAAAGAACTCAAACAAATTTACAAGAAAAAAACAAACAACCCCATCAAAAATTGGGCAAAGGATATGAACAGACATTTCTCAAAAGAAGACATTCATACAGCCAACAGACACATGAAAAAATGCTCATCATCACTGGCCATCAGAGAAATGCAAATCAAAACCACAATGAGATACCATCTCACACCAGTTAGAATGGCAATCATTAAAAAGTCAGGAAACAACAGGTGTTGGAGAGGATGTGGAGAAATAGGAACACTTTTACACTGTTGGTGGGATTGTAAACTAGTTCAACCATTATGGAAAACAGTATGGCGATTCCTCAAGGATCTAGAACTAGATGTACCATATGACCCAGCCATCCTACTACTGGGTATATACCCAAAGGATTATAAATCATGCTGCTATAAAGACACATGCACACGTATGTTTATTGCGGCACTATTCACAATAGCAAAGACTTTTTTTTGTTGTTGCTGTTGTGCTAAAGGTCTTTAATTAAGTCCCAACTGTTTATCTTTGTTTTTATTGCATTTGCTTTTGGGTTCCTGGTCATGGAATCCTTGCCTGAGCCAACATCTAGAAGGGTTTTTCCAATGTCATCTTCTAGAATGTTTATAGTTTCAGGTCTTAGATTCAAGTCCCTAATCCATCTTGAGTTGATTTTTGTATAATGTGACAGATGAGGATCCAGTTTCATTCTCCTACATGTGGCTAGCCAATTATCCCAGCACCATTTGTTGAAAAAGGTGTCCTTTCCCCACTTTATGTTTTTGTTTGCTTTGTCCAAGATCAGTTGGCTGTAAGTCTTTGGGTTTATTTCTGGGTTCTCTATTCTGTTCCATTGGTCTATGTGGCTATTTTTATACCAGTACCACACTGTTCTGGTGACTATGGCCTTATAGTATGGTTTGAAATCAGGTTTGTGATGCCTCCAGATTCGTTCTTTTTGCTTAGTCTTGCTTTGGCTATGTGGGCTCTTTTGTGGTTCCATATGAATTTAGAATTATTTTTTCTAATTCTGTGAAGAATAATGGTAGTATTTGATGGGGATCACATTGAATTTGTAGATTGCTTTTGGCAGTGTGGTCATTTTCACAGTATTGATTCTACCCATTCATGAGCATGGGATGTGTTTCCATTTGTTTGTGTCATCTATGATTTCTTTCAGTAGTGTTTTGTAGTTTTCCTTGGAAAGGTCCTTCAACTCCTTGGTTAGGTATATTCCTAAGTTTTTTGTTTGTTTGTTTGTTTTTGGTTTTTTTGTTTGTTTGTTTTTGTTTTTTTGTTTTGTTTTGTTTTTTGCAGCTATTGTAACAGGTTTGTTGTTGTAAAAAGAGTTGTTGATTTGATTCTCCGCTTGGTTGCTGTTGGCTTATAGAAGAGCTACTGATTTGTGTACATTAATCTTGCATCTGGAAACTTTGCTGAATTTTTTTTATCAGTTCTAGGAGCTTTCTGGGGGAGTCTTTAGGGTTTTCAAGGTAAACAATCATATAGTCAGCAAACAGTGACAGTTTGACTTCCTTTTTACCAATATGGATGCCCTTTATTTCTTTCTCTTGTCTGATTGCTCTGTCTAGGACTTCCAGTACTACCTTGAAGAGGAGTGGTGAGAGTAGGCATCCTTATTTTGTTCCAGTTTTCAGAGGGAATACTTTCAACTTTTCACCATTCAGCATTATGTTGGCTGTGGGTTTGTCGTAGGTGGCTTCAATTACATTGAGTATGTCCCTTGTATGCCAATTTTGCTGAGAGTTTTAATCGTAAAGGGATGCTGGATTTCGTTGAATGCTTTTTCTGCATCTATTGGGGTGATCATGTGATTTTTGTTCTTAATTCTGTTTAAGTGGTGTATCGCATTTATTGACTTGCACGTGTTAAACCATCCCTGCATCCCTGATATGAAACCCACTTGATCATGGTGGGTTATCTTTTTGATATGTTGTTGGATTTGGTTAACTAGTATTTTGTTAAGGATTTTAGCATCTATGTTCATCAAGGATATTGGTCTGTAGTTTTCTTTATTGGTTATGTGCTTTCCAGGTGTTGGTATTAGGGTGATGCTGGCTTCATAGAATGAATTGTGGATGGTTCCTTCTTTCTCTATTTTGTGAAATACTGTTAAAAGGATTGGTACCAATTCTTCTTTGAATGTCTGGTAGAATTCTGTGAATTTATCTGGTCCTGGACTTTTTTTATTGGTAATTTTTAGATTACTATTTCAATCTCACTGCTTTTTATTGGTCTGTTCAGGGTATCTAATTCTTCCTGATTTAAGCTAGGAGGGTTGTATTTTTCCAGGAGTTTATTCATCCCTTCTAGGTTTTCCAGTTTATGTGCATAAAGGTATTCATAGTAGCTTTGAATGATCTTTTGTATTTCAGTGGTGTCAGTTGTAATATTTCCTGTTTCTTTTCTTAGTGAAGTTATTTGGATTTTCTCTCTTCTTTTCTTGGTTAATCTTGCTAATGGTCTATCATTTTATTTATCTTTTCAAAAAGCCAGCTTTTTGTTTCATTTATCTTTTGTATTTTTAATTTCAATTTCATTTAGTTCTGCTTGGATCTTGGTTATTTCCTTTTTTCTGCTGGGTTTGGGTTTGGTTTATTCTTGTTTCTCTAGTTCCTTGAGGCGTGACCTTAGAATGTCAGTTTGTCCAATTTTTTTTAATGAATGCAGTATCTTCTCAAAACTCCAAATAGAATTTTTGAAGCTTCTCTTATGTTCACCGCATAAGCTCTGAGGTTGGTTGTTCTGTTTTTTGGTCTGGTTCCTTCTCTCTGGTGCCATAGTTTATCATTGAATGTCTGGCTGTCTTTTGTTGTGTCTGTGCAGAGACTGCTATCTGTCCATCAAAATCTGCTCTTCAAGGGTCATAGCTAGACTGTATTTTCTAGACATGCTTTCAGGTAAGTGTTCTATCCAAGGTAATGAGCCTCTTCTAGGTGGATACTTTTAAGACCATGATCATGACCCCTTCACAATCTCATCCCCTCTTTCTGCAGACTGAAGTGACCTTGGACACCATGGTTGACCATGGCTGAGCTGCTCTCCAGAATGATTTCATGAAAAGAGCCATCTGCTGATTGGATGACTGCTGGATAGGAAAATGGATTTTTACATTTCTTAAGCTACTGATTAATTGTTAGGTATCTTGTTACAGCATCATTTTTTATTATTATTTTGAGACAGGGTCTCTCTGGAGTGCGGTGGTGCAAACACAGCTCACTGCAGCCTAGACATCCTCAGCACAAAAGATCCTCCTGCCTCAGCCTCCCATGTAGCTGAAACCGCAGTACAGCATCTAAACCTACCTTTGTCATATACGATCCGAATTGAGAAGCTTGTGTAGATGGCTTCTAGATGTGGGTAGTCCTGTTTTCTTTTCAGGCCTTCTCTTAAAAGGCAGCTGACTGTAAGAAATGTGTGTGCCTATAAGGCATGTTGACTTTATAGTCTGTTGGCAGGGAGCTGGTAAAACATCTCTTTTTTATGCCAAAATAAAGAAGTCTTAGCTCTGAGTACCCACAGTCACTCTCTGTTCCCTAGATCTCTCCAACCAATTGTTTCTTTACAGAGCAACACCTGATTTTAATCTGAGACTAAAGATCCTGCCCATACTTGTAGTGGGTAGGGATGGGGGAAAAAGAGCCCATTTAGGTAAGCGTTCCAGAAACTACCCTTCAGTGAACCACTTCCGTTTCCGCCTATGTGTCACTCACTCCTACTCTATGTTGCCACCCCTGTGCTTGGAGCCTGTCTCTGGCTAATCCTGCAAAAGAATGTTCCCATCCCCACTCCTCCTTCAGGAACCAGCACATCGTGTTCCAGGCGTCATCCCTCTATATCATTCCTTCTCCTTCCCATCTGCCAGAAATCCATCGGCCTTTCTGCTCCACTGATGCTCCCTTTTCCCCCACCTCTCAAGCTCACTTACCCCATTTTGTTCTTCTTTGTTGTCATCCGAATGGCATTTTGGTGGACAGAAGAGTAAATGACTGTGTTTAGCCCGCCATCTTGGATTAGTAGGCAGTACCCTTTTTTTTTTTTTTTTTGAGACGGAGTCTCCCTCTGTAGCCCAGGCTGGCGTGCAGTGGTGCGATCTCGGCTCACTGCAACCTCTGCCTCTGAGTCCCGGATCAAGCAATTCGCCTGCCTTAGCCTCCCGAATAGCTGGGATTACAGGCACACGCCACCATGCCCAGGTAATTTTTGTATTTTTAGTAGAGACGAGGCTTCACAGAACCCATTTTTTGAGATACAGAGACTTTATGAGGAGAAGGAATCAGAATTTCACTCTTCTCACTGAGGTCTTGGGAATTAGTTTTTAAGGAACAAGTTGGTCTCTAATTACACCCATTAGAAAGTGACAGTAAGCAACCACCAAAATGCCCCACGCCCCATTGGCCTGTAGGCACAACACGGTCATCTCAACAGGAATATCCACGTTCCCATGGCTCTGACCCCTGATGTGACCATGCAGGAAGTCCACTTCCTTGAGGACCACCTCTCTCCAAATATTTCTGCTAACTCGCAAGAGGTATTTTACATGTTTTCTTGGATCAGTATCTTCCTTTCTCTTGTCATACTGGGACTTTGACCAAATGAAAACATACGTGGGCTACTAGAGGTGGAATTGGGCACCTCCTGAGTTCGCCACTGCCTTCCTGGTGCCAGTCAGAGCCGGCATTTTCCTGCCTCCTCACCTGCCAGCCAGGCTGACCTTATGGAGTTGGAAGGCAAACATTCCTTCTTTCTCTGTTATTCTCTGTTAGGAAAGGTCCCACAGCAAGGTTGCTTTATCCCCAGCATAGAAAGGGATGAAATCAGGAACAGCTCTGTTCTCTAACATGAGCTAACCATGGCACTTCTACTTGAGTATGAGTGACCATCTTGGTGCAGATCCCCTCTGAGATTCACCAACTGACTGATGATGCTCTGACTCTGGCAAGGCTGGTGCTGCTGGGCAGGCTCTTAGGAAGGGAGAAGGCAGACTCTGCTCATTCAGCTCATCTCTGCTGATTGAAGAGGGAGGATGGGATGGCAGGGTGAGAATTTTATCGTGGAAAGCTTGGGCCCAACACACTAAAGGATTTCATGAAGCAATTCTTCCACTTCACATGAACCCCAGTTTGTTGGAGGCAGCAACAGTGCCCAGGAAACTACTGTCCCTGTCCAAGATCCACTGCTCGGTCTGGTTGACTCTGCCCTTCTCCTTCCTTTTGAATAGAAACTTGTTTCTGTCACCTTTCCCTCCTCCAATCCGATCGTGTCACTATGTCTGACCAATAACTCTGGGCAGAACTCCAGTGTCCCCCTCCCCGAAGAAGCCCCCTTCATCCTACGTAAATCAGTAAATGAAATAGATTCTGAGAGAAGACGGTTGTCACTTTAGGTCACATGCAGGATTCAAGGCTTGAAAGGAGATTCTCTTTTTCCAGGCATGACTTATTGTTCTTCTTGCATGTTGGTAATCTGTGTATTACCAATTTTCCCTGACTGTGGGATAATTGAATCAAAAAGCAACTTTTAAATATCAAGAGAGCACACTAGTAGCCAGACAGAAAGGCCCTCAGTATATGAAATGCTTCCATCTGGGCTTTGAGCAGGGCCATGTCTGGAATCAAGCCTATGCATAAGTGAATGTCCATCTCAGGGTCACTGTTTACTCTCTGTGGGTGTGAGGGAAGGTGCCAGGTGAACTACCCCCTCCGGGAAGTCAGGGTACCTGCACAACCGAGTGACCACACAGCTGAGGGCCTTAAACAACAGAAATGTATTGTCTCACCATTTTGGAGGCCAGAAATCTAGCATCAAAGTGCGGGCAAGGTTGGTCTCTTCTAAGGGCAGCGAGGGAGAATCTGTTCCATGCCTCTCCCCTTGCTTTTGGTGGGTCAGCTGGCAATTTTTGTTGTCCCATGGCTTGTAGAAGTATCATCTGATCTCCATCTTCATCTTCTCATGGTCTTCTCTCTCTCTCTCTCTCTCTCTCTCTCTCTCTCTGTGTGTGTGTGTGTGTGTGTGTCTATGTCCAAGTTCTCCCTTTATATAAAGGGGCCAGTCTGACCTCATGGTAACTAATTAAATCTGCAACAACCTGATTTCCAGATGAAGTCAGATTCTGAGGTCCTGGGGGTTAGAACTTCAACATACAAATTGTGGGATGAGAGGAAACACAATTCAACTCATATTCTTTTCTTGGCTTAGACGAATTATTTTACCTCCCTATATCTTAATTTCTAATATCTACGACCTAGAGTTGCTGCAAGATAAGAGGGCAAGTATAGTGTTCAGCATAGTGAACATTCAGTAAATATTAGCTATTAGGATATTTGGTTTCATTTTCGGTACTTCTTTCAAAGAGTCCCACTTAGTATTGTTTGATTGCAGTTGTGGATATTGTCCATTTCCCTGGGGAGCCTTCTGTAGTGACTTTTTATAGTGACAAACTTGTAGTTGCGGGGAAACACACATACTATTACGCTGTCTCCTAATCCAGACTCATCAAATGATATTTGCATTCTGTTCCCAATAGAGCTTTGAATAGATAGCTGAGTGACAATAGTAAATCAAAAACTATTTGGTCTTTGGCTAAAGTCCATATATGGAGTAAGTAGATAGGGCTCCAGACTGTGCTTTCACTCAGGCTTTTGAGTTTTCTGGAACTTCTGAGTTTTGTGCTTTGCTTTGTTTCATTGTGATTTATTTTCTGTCTTTTTTTCCTTTTTCGAAATCCATTCCATGTTCTCACATACAGGAAGTCTGTAATCCAGGCCTGTGCTCCGAAGCTATGTGATTCTTTTTGCTGCCTTTGATGAACAGTAAATACATACCCTGTCGATCAGTGAGTGACATCCTCACTCATTGTGAATTTTTCTCCACCTCTTTTTCAGAGGATAAATATATTTGAACACACATCCAGAGTCTTGATACCTAACGTAAAGCAAAGCATTCCAGTGTTTGTTATAAGCCTAATCCACAGTGTCTTCCTTGCTGCCTGGGAGGAAGACAGCATAAATTGGTGTGGCTATTTGACAAATAGGTTTCCAGTCCCGAAACACTCATCTGTAGGCTTTTATAAATCAGTCTGGTGTGGAGTTCTGTCTGCCTGTGTGTGCGTTTGTCATTTGTGCTAGAGGAGCAAAGATGAGTCCGGCAGACATAATTTCTTCTACATTTGGAAGGAAGTGAATGGACCCTTTATAAAATAATCTAATGTCAAATTTTCTCAATCTTGGTTTTGGCTGCAAATGTGCATACGGCTAGTAGTTCTTAAGAGCAAGGTTATAAACAAAATTTTAAAATTGAGGTGACATTAGTATGTGCTGGGGCCGGTTCTCTAAAGACATGAAGAGGCTCTGCCAAATTCCCATTTTATTTGAGTTTTCTACACATGGTAAGATTCAGAGATTTCAAGTTAGTTGTCTGCCTATGTCTTACGGAAAAAAAAATTATCTCTTTCCTTTTTGACTATTTTTCTTTCTGAATAAATCACACATGATTTAAAATAAATGTAAAGGAAAATAATTCAAATGGAAAGAAAAGGCAGTGAAAGTAGAGAGGCCTCTGAGAATACATTTAGTTATATTCACCATAGACACAGGTTAAAAAGAAATCACAAGAAAAAAAGATTTGATTTTCAACTTCTTCAAAGACGTTAAAATCTCTTTAATAAGAGTGGGATGGAGTGAGACTAACAAATGGTAATACTTTTTTTTTTTTTTTTTTTTTTGAGACAGAGTCTTGCTTTGTTGCCTGGGCTGGAGTGCAGTGGCCCAGTCACAGATCGCTGCAACCTCTTGCTCCTGGGCTCAAGCAATTCTCCCACCTCAACCTCTCAAGTAGCTGGGACTGTAGACATACACCACCATGCCTGGCTAATATTTTGTATCTTTTATAGCATTGGGGTTTTGCCATGTTGCCCAGGCTGGTCTCAAACTCCTGAGCTCAGGCGATCCTCCAGCCTAGGCCTCCCAAAGTGCTGGGATTATAGGCATTGTAATACAGTTTTTAAAAATCAAACTCTTCATTCAACATTTTTGCAAGCCGTTGTTTGCTAATGCATTAAAAAGTAGATTTAAGGGACTTTCATCAGTTCTGAAGTGGCTGCTTCTCTAAATTTATGTACTCTCTGGTAAGTGGAAAATACAATGAAAACATTAAAAACCTGCAGAAAGTCATTGCTTTGGAAACATTTCTGCCATTTTAATATCTGCTTCAAAAGAAGACACGGGAAAGGGTAGTGTTCTAGAGGTAGTTGAGTTATCCAACCTCAACGATTGTGTTCAATGAGTAGAATTAGTAGTCTGTTCAATAATATGTGTAGAATAACTGATTTTGATTTTTTCCTATGAACCTCCTAAGAAGGGAGCCTTTCCCTTCTTATTTTTGAAGGTCTATATTAAATTGAATGGCAGACATTACAGAGAATACTGAATTCATGTGTGTGATAACACAATGTATATCTAAAACTAAGACTGTGTGGCTGTTTACTTCCATGGTACAAAATACTTCCCACCTTGCACATTTAGGACATGCTGATGTCAACCAGCCACTGATGGATACCTCCAAATGTGAGGACCGCAGCAACATATCATACAGTTTCACCAGATGTTGACTTCATATCCACTGTTGCCATTATAGATAATGAGCTTTTCCCCCATTCGAAAACTTTTATTTAAAAAACACACAATATCCTCCGTAACCTTCAACCACACTGTGCTTACTGAACTAAAGCCTTCTATTTCCTTCTGAATAGAAATGCCTCCTGCCCAGACCTTGTGTAGCTAGGGATTTGAGTGCAATAGACAATTTCAAAGACTGCTCTTTCTACTTAACAATTGGTGCATTAGGCTAAAATGTTCACACAAATGCAGCAGCAACAGAAGGGGTTTGCAATGTAGTGACAAGGTCCTTCTTTCACCTGAATCTGGAGAATGATGAATGAGCATTAGCAGAATATTCTTTTGGCCCTTAGGTTTACCTTGATCTTCTCACAGAATGCAAATTGACATTATATCCACATTTCTATGGTATTTGTTACCGTGGTCATGATGTGAGGGCTTTTTCAATATGAATAGTGTAAAAGGGGAAACATATTACTGCAAAGAGACATTATTGTGCAGGGAATGTATAAACAGATGAGAAGAAAGGAGCGACATGCTCATAATAGAAACTGAAAGCTCCTCATTTTGTCCCAATTGTCTACCCTTCCTTTTTAAACAACCTTCCTTTTTTCTAGCTATCAATACAAAGTTCTTTTTGGTAAAATGAAGTGCATTCATGCTGCCTGAAAGAAGCTTTTAAAGTTGATCTGTGCCCACACAAAAGAGGCAGCGCTGGATCCAACCAGTGGGGGAAGCAAAGTTGGTCAATGTTCATTACTCATGGCTCGACATGCCGGCCCCCATATCATTTTGTAAAGAATCAGATAAACTTTCCTCGTGATAAACAACTGAAATAATTTTTCTTAGCTGTCAGCTCCCTTTCTCCTTTTCCCAGCCTGTTCTCATACTCTTCCCCGCTCGTAAAAGCAACCGAGCGCAGCTCTTTGGTCTGATAAATGGGCTCCTTTCAACGGGTGGCAGGCTTCAGGAAAAAGAGATAATCCTGGATAATGTGGACACAGTTTTCATTTCATGTCACCCAATTAAACTGCAATTATCCAGAGTGCAACAGCAGAAAAACGGGAAAGAATGGCCGGAGAATCAGGCACTGAGGCACCCTGGGATTCTTTCTACCACGCACATTAGCCTAGATTTGTTCTGTTCTGATAATAAGGTGCCGGCCTGAGCACTCAGCCACACAAAACCGTGGCCAGACCAGCTGCAACCTGTAGCTGCACAAGAAATGCTCCCACAAATTCGATGAGAAACAGCAGTTCAAGTCACAGTCAGTTTTTTGTTGGGTAATTTGCATTGAAAGTCAAGGTCTGCGTGGCGGTTAACCACCCCCTAAGCCTCTTCAGCACCCTGGTTAGCCTTGCCTTTCCACAGATGGAACCAGGTGGGAATTTCTTATCAGAAAAGAGCAAAATACTTTCTCTGCCATGACAGTTTCAGCACCACATACAATACCAGCCCAAGAACCAATCATCGGACAGTAAGAGAGTGAAGAGAGTGATGATAACTCTGTTATTACTAACACGTTTAATAAATCATACAAAGACATATTAGTCTGAAGCCTGAATAGATATAAACATCTCAGTGAACAGCTGGCTCATCAATTGAGAGGCTTTTCCTTCATTTAAATGTGATGATATTCAGCCCTGTAAAGAACTACAATTATGCAACGGGGAGTATCTAAAAGGAGCCATCGTCTTACATTTCTAAATTATGCCGCTTTCAGATTCCCCAGTAGCATAAAACACTGGACTTTTAGTAGAGGAAATGAAAGAAAATGCAAACCTTAAGTGTGAAGCTCTAATGGAAATAATTATAGTCATATCTGTAAACAAACACAGCCAAGAGAAAATTAATAATAGTAGAATTCACAGGAGAAAAAAGAAATAGAATGGAATAAAAATGACCTTTGAGGATGACATTGCCAGAATACAGGAAGATAAAATAAGGCAGGTCCCAAACTCACAAACTCCAAAATAACATTTTCATCACTGATAACATAAATCTTTGGATTTATGAATACCCTCCTAAAATGAACTGTACAACTTTACCAGCTGGTATATTTAGTGATGAATCAACTACTTTAATCTCCTAAAATTATTCTCTGGTGTGCTGTTTGGCCCTATATCTCGTCTTCTTTCCTCTTTTTGAGATGGATCCCATCTTAATCTTTTTGAGAATAGCCATTTATGGCTCCTAAAGGTAGCAAATGAGACAGAAGAGTCACTCAAACTCGGCTTTAACCAGAATAATTTACCTGAGTGTTGCTGTCAACAGGCCTGGAGCTCTGTGACCTCTACCAGGCTCTAGTAGAACAGAGGTTAAAAAAACAAAAACAAAAAACAAAAAACAAAAAACAAACAAACAAAAACACCATCCTAAAAGACTCTGCCTGTCTGCCTTTTTCCCCAGGTGATATCAGAAGCCCAAGGAGCTATCTTACCCCAGGGCTTTAAACCAGTGTGGAAGAGCACACCATTGCAGTCACACAGGAAACATCTTTTAAAAATTGGAGAGATGTTGAGATGAATTTGAAAACGGGTTCATTCTTCAATAATCAAAAATGCAACAATAATGACTGTAATGATGTAACAACACAAGACAACATATACATGCCTTTCATCTAAGCTCAAAGCACTAGACAAATAATAATCTGGGCTAGGATCCCATCCTATGCAGCTTTATGGGAGAATCCACACAATTACAATAACATAATGACACTATGATAATGATAATAATACCTTATGTTTACATAACGCCTATCTCGGGGAAACCTGAGTAGTTTAAAGATGTTAATCTAATTAAACTCCAGAGCCCAGTCAGACAGGTAGGAGGCAGGTAGTTTTCATTCAGAAGCTGTTTAGGAAGTGATGGGAATACTAATATCTTCCACCTCCCTTCCCCCTAGGTATTTGTGAACATAAAGAAAAAAGATAGCTCAGATTGAAATCTTCTAACTACATGGAAGAACAATGATAATAGTAGAATATAATAATACTGTTTAGATCACTTGTCATCTGATATACTTGTTTTTCAAACTATAGGTTGAATTCATATCCTGTCTTCTTTCATGGGAGCTTTTCACACAGCTCTGACATGTGGAAGTAAAGGGAGAAGTAAAGCCATGTTCTTCTGCTGACAAACCTCGGGTAGTTTCTTCAACCTTTCCTAGTAGGGCATAATTTCAACTTCCCTGGGGATAGCTCCCTAAACATTTCACAGGGATGGCTCATAAAACCTCAGGTCATTTGAAATGGACTTTTTAATATCTACTTTTGGCTTTTGGAGACATTAAGTTCAGAATATTAAAAATAATACTAATAATGAGGCTGTACTCTTGCCTCAACTTAAGAGGAGCTCAGATTAAATAAAATAGCTAAGTATAAAGGAATATCTTAAAATATTACACATGATATAGACAAAGTCAATGGAAGGAGAGTTTATATAGGATGACTTTCATTAATTACTAGAGACTTAAAAAAAAAGACTTCGTTTTAAACCAATCTCAAATATTAAATAAGAGACATAGCATTTATCAAAGTCTGTAATCATGTTGTTTACTTATTTACCTATTTATTTTCCCCAGCCTTGAAGATGAGCACCATGAGGGCCAGAATCACATCTCTCTTACTTTCATTATTGTATCCCCACAATATCATGTCTTTAGTACATCATAGATGTTAAATAAATATCTCTTGAATGAATGAGGAAAGAGTCTTCAGCACTGTAAAATGATTAGGTACTTGGACTGTGCAGTTAGCAGATCTGGGTTTGAATCAGGACTCCACTGCATACTAGGTTTTCAAATCTGAATGGATCTCTTAAGCTCTTTCAGCCTCAATTTTCTTTCTTTCTTTTTTTTTTTTTTTTTTTTGAGACGGAGTCTTGCTCTGTCACCCGGGCTGGAGTGCAGTGGCCAGATCTCAGCTCACTGCAAGCTCCGCCTCCCGGGTTTACGCCATTCTCCTGCCTCAGCCTCCCAAGTAGCTGGGACTACAGGCGCCCGCCACCTCGCCCGGCTAGTTTTTTTGTATTTTTTAGTAGAGACGGGGTTTCACTGTGTTAGCCAGGATGGTCTCGATCTCCTGACCTCGTGATCCTGCCTGTCTCGGCCTCCCAAAGTGCTGGGATTACAGGCTTGAGCCACCACGCCTGGCCTCAGCCTCAATTTTCGTATCTGAAAATGGGAATTATATATTTGAGGGTTACTATAAAGATTAACTGAAATGATGTAGGTAAATTCATTAGCCTAAATACTTAATAAATATTAGTATTACTTTTTTTTTTGCTTCCAAAATTGAATGTTAGGTTGACCCAATGTTTAAGGCCAATCATATGCTTCTGAAATCTGTAGCTTTCCCTTTCTCCTCTCTGCACAGTTTACCCCTAGGCATCATCATCTAATACAGATATATGGCTTTCTTCCCTGGCACTGTAGCCTGTAGCACTTGTTTAAAGAAGGTGGCACAGCTTTGGTGCATCCCCCTTCCCCCACTTATTCCTAGGCCCTGGACAGTTTCTGCCTTCACCTCTGTAACTTGTACTCAGAAGCTGCCACCTTTAACTCCCTGCAACAATCAGGATTTGGGGTTTTCGGGGGTGGGGGCTGGACTGATATTCTCTGATATCGTGGCTCTACCCACATTCAGGCCAGGCTAGAGAGCAAAGGATGGAGCTTCCAGTCACCCCTACAACCTGCATCACATGCCCCCAAACTCACCCTCCTGTTCCAGGTTGGTTGGTAAGGGAATAAGGTCATTTTAGGATAGAGACAAGGAGGGAGAGGTGGCAGTGCCTTAAAAACCCCTGTGTGCCCCGACTGTAAAAAGGAAAGGTTTGTCCAGCACTCTCCCTCTTATTCTTCTCCCTTCCCCACCAAACAAATGCTTCTGGGCAAACACATTAGCCTGGGGCATTGAAGGCAATCCTCGGAGAGCCAGAGAGAATGCAGATGAGGCAGGATCTCTGCTGTGTCCCACAGGACTCTTGTTTTGTCAGTGTGGGGACACCCTGGGCAGTTTTCCAAGCCTCATGCATCTGTTTAACAAATCTGCTCCCAGCTGAGGGCTGTAAGGCAGTTGGAAGGGGCCTTGTTGAGTTTGCAAAAGAATGTGAGCTGGTGCCAACAAGGCTTCTGGGGGTCAGGGAGGAGGAACTTGGTCTCCTCTGCTCCTCTGCACAGGCCTGAATCAGGAGGATGAAATAGGTTGAGTGACTAAGAACAGTCACAATGCCGGAACCCTTACTCTGCTACTTAACAGCTGCTTGATCCTTGACACATTATTTAACCTCTCTAGACCTCAGTTTCCTCACCTGTAAAGGGGAGATAAGCTTGCTATAAGAACTAAATAGGTAATATGTATAAAATGCACAGCACTGGCACATACAAGTATAGTGGGCTGTATTTATAATAGCAAAAAAATGTACAAATGTCCACTGATGATGGACTGGTTAAATAAGCTGTAGTAAATCCACACCAAAATGACTGAGTATCTTGCTAAAAATACAAAAATTTGCTGGGCATGGTAGCACACGCCTATAATCCCAGCTACTCCAGAGGCTGATGCAGGAGAATCGCTTGAACCTGAGAGGCGGAGGTTGCGGTGAGCCAGATTGCACCATTGCACTCCAGCCTGGGCAAGAAGAGCGAAACTCCGTCTCAAAAAAAAAAAAAAAAAAGCAAAGCAATGAAGAACATTTTTATATACTGCTTTGGAGGGATCTCTAGAAATTATTATTGAGAAAAAAGTAAGGTGGAGAAAAGTGTGTTATTTATCGAAGAAGAAAGGGCTTGCATTTTATACGCATATTTATGTTTTTTTTAAAGCAATAGAGAGACAAAAATAAACAGAGTTAGGGGATAAAAAGGAAGGAGGATTCCTGCTACTTGGGAGGCTAAGGTGGGAAGTTGGCTTGAGCTGAGGAGTTCGAGGCTGCAGTGAGACTGTGCCACTGCACTCCAGACTGAGCAACAGAGTGAGACTCTGTCTCTGAAAGTAAAAAACAAGAAAGGAGGAGGAAGTAGGGCTGTACATTCACGCTTTGGATTCTCACTGATAGATTCTTCAATTCTTCCCTTCTAATTCATTGCTGCCATCATCACCATCAGAAGAAGAAACTTCAAACTTACCACCTTAGCAATTTTAGTACTTTGTACGTTGGAGTGGGCGCCCAAAGTTTGATGTTGCTTACTGTAGCCTGCAGAGGGACTGGCAGTCATTAATAATTGAAAACTCTTAGGTTTCCCTTTTGGGGTGCAGGTGGTGGAGACAATTTTCCTTCCAGACTTTGTATTAATTCTATCTGGTTCCTAATTCTCTCTTCTCTACATACTGGGCACATGTGAAATATTGGCCTCTAGTCTAGAGCAGGGGTTGGCAAACTATGGACTTGGGGCCAGATCTGGCCACCATCTATTTTTGTACATCCTCCAAGCTAAGAATTTTTAAATTACTGGAAAAAAATAATAGTTCATGAGATGAAAATTACATAAATTTTAAATTTCAGAGCCCATAAATACAATGTGTTGGAACATAGCCACACTCATCTATATCTGTATTGTCTATGACTGCTTTCACACTACAAGGTGAGCAGTCACGTATAACCTGCAAAGCCAAAAATATTTACTTTTTGGTTCTGTACAGAAAATGTTTTTCCCCTGGCCTAGCACGTCAGAAGAGATCTGGGTTTCAGATACGTCTGCTGTTTTCTGGAGCCATCTCTAAGCCCTACGTGTAGAAAATGCCTTGTGTGGGCTGGCTCTGGATATCTATTGTGTTTTTTCTAATTCTTTTTTGCCTTTATTGATGAAGAAAAACTGGATTAAGCCTAGAGACCTGTAAATATATTTCTAATCAATGATGGAGAAACATAATCTGTAACTCTAGTCACTGTTAGGCAATCTCATCAACCAGTGTTTCTATTTCTATAAAAATATCTGTTCCTTTCTTGATTTCTCAGGGCAGAATAATGATTACCACCTTCCCTCTTGCTGGTCTGGCCTAAAACTAGCACGGGTCCCCATGTCATCTCGTGTTAATACAGTCCACACTGGGCGACTGTAGACCAATGGGTCTTAAACTTTATTGCTTATAGAATCACCCACAGGATTTGTGAAAACAGATTCTGATCCCGTAGACCTGGGGTGGGGCCTGTGAATTTGCATTTGTCACAATGTCCCTGACTGTGTTTATGGTGCTGGTCTGGGGACAACACCGAGTAGCGGTGCTCTTGATCCCTGGGTCCATCAGATCTGAGCTGGACTACCCACTGGCTCCCATGACAGAGAGGAGATTTTTATGGGGTAAATCTATCCATTTTCCCACCCTTCTTAATCTTGAATAATCTTTCTCCATTCACACAGTTATTTGTTGAGCACTTACTATGTGCAAAGAATGTACAAATCTAAAGAACTTAATGTCTTAGTTGAAAGGCCTCAACATATACTTTCAAAGAAAAACAAACCACTATCTGCCGAGAAAGACTCAATTTAAAAGTTGCCACCTAGTTTTAAATCTAGACGTGGATTTAAAAGCATGTGGGAGATATTATTTATTCTAGGGAGAATCACTTTAATGACCCTTCTTAGTTAATGTAAATACAAGCCAATAGACACTTATTGCCCTGGAAAGAAAGATATGATAGGACTTTCTAATTTTTATATTGACAAAGCTACCTCTTTCAATGTTCCTTTTCATAAAGGTGGAAAAAAAGGGCTGGAGACATTTTTTGAGACCTTGATGGCTTCGTGGGGGATGCTTGTTCTAACAAAGCAGAGGACTGAGTCTGGAGGCCATACTCCCAGCCCATGGTGCATATTTTGGTGGCAGCAGCCGAAAGAGTGGGTGTGAGTTAAGGGGTTTTAGCATCAAAGCTAGATTAAAGTTAGCTTTTGCCTTTTGCTGAGGTCTTATGTGGCAAAGTGTAAGTTTAGGTGAGCATCCCGGGTGGGAAAAGGTTTCCTGAGGAGCTGTTGCTGTAAGGAGTGAGTCATCACCACATGTATGGGGAGCACCTGTTTTCAACTGGGATCCCCTGTGACCCTGACAGACCTATGACACCAGAAAACAAGGGGCCTATTTTGTTCAAGTCATGCCAGATGAAGTGATATGTTAATCATATTACCATATGAGAATAAAATGGGTAGAAGATACATTAGATGAATGGATAGATAGATAGATAGATAGATAGATAGATGAATGGATGGATAGATGGAGCAGGAGTTTGAGAAAATGGAGAAACTAGAAGTTTCTGCATATCATTTTGAAGGGTTTCATTGATTATCTGAAAAGTGTCATTTTTGGACAATATGTTTGATTTGGGGAAAATATCAAAACTCACCCAGAATTATGTAAGTAAATATGCTGGGTAACCAGTATAACAAATCCTCTTGTATTGTGAGGGAGTGAAAAATCGGTGCTTAAAGTGACACACATGATTTTTATGTACTTCTGTGAATTCAAAAGGAGAGATTTACCTGAACAGTTTTAATCAATGTGGGATATCTTTGAAATGAAAATATGATTTACTTTTAAGATTACTTATTCAAAGTCTGTTATGTCTTTTTCTTTGAAATGTGATATAATAAACAGGAAAGGGTCATTTATGCTGCCTTTGTATGTGTACTCTGTGTGCCTCATGATAACCAAATAACTGATATGAGAATTTCTTTGTATAGAAGAATTTCAACTAATATATGAAGACAAAAGATAGAATTAGAATATTAAAATTTTTGAATGTCTAATGAATTGGCGAATCTAGGCAATAGTCATCAATAGTTGACAACATCATAAAAAGAAAGAGACAAGGCATTATGGGCCTCCCAGAGAAAGTACACACCACTGCCTATGACATAGTCTTGCCATAAAATCAACATAGAGTAGGTCAAGCCCCTACCTCCGAATACCCACTTAATAGATAAACAACAGAGAACACACACCACCTCAATGACCAGTCAGCAAAATCCAGATTGTAGAAAGTTCTACCAGACAAGCCCTTCAGTTTCTCCAAATAAATTGCAAGGAGAGGGGAAAAACTTACCAAAATAAAAAAACAGATGGAGGAGAAACTCAAAAAAATAAAATGAAACCATAAAGATATATCATTGATTACAATATATGGGCTTAAATGCATCCTGGCTTGAATAAACAAACTAGGAAAATAAGTTATAAGACAATCAGAAAAGCTGAATACTTACTGGACAATTAATGATATTAAAGAATTACTGTAATATTTTGGATATGATAATAGTATTGAAGTCATGTATTTTTTATTTTATTTTGTTTTATTTTATTTTATTTTATTTTATTTGAGACACAGTCTTCCTCTGTCACCCAGGCTGAAGTGCAGTGGCGTGATGTCGGCTCACTGCAATCTCTACCTCCAGGGTTCAAGTGATTCTCCTGCCTCAGCCTCCCGAGTAGTTGGGACTACAGGCAGTGCACCACCACACCTGGCTAATTTTTGTATTTTTAGTAGAGACAGGGTTTCACCATGTTGGCTAGGCTGGTCTCGGACCCCTGGCCTCAAGCGATCCGCCTGCCTCAACCTCACGAAGTGCTGGGATTACATGTATGAGCCACTGCGGCCGGCTATGAAGTCATATATTTTTAAAATCCTGATATTTTAGAGAAATATACCCAAATATTCATGAAATAATAAAATATCTGGGATTTGCTCCAAAATATTTGGGGCAGAGAGGCAGTAGGAAAGGTATAGTTGAAACAAAATTGATAATTTTTTGGAAGCTCTGTGAAGGATTACATTATTATATCTACTTTTTAAATAAGTTCAAAATATTCCATACAACATTTTTCTTAAAGCAGAATAAAATTGTGAAAATAGAAGGCACATATAACATCTGGCTTCCAGAAAAGGTAGTTTTAGAGAGAAAAGGATATTTACTATTAGTTATAGTCATAAGTGATTACATGAGAAGGAAAGAAAGAAAGGCTGAGACTTGAAGGTGTAAGCATCCAATTTAAGTTAGAAAAACACCAAAAGAATTCCTCCCACCTCCAAGTAGAAGAAAGTATACAGTTAAGTAAGAGCAAAAATCAATGATAATAAGAATCAAAGAAGCAAAAAGCTGGTTCTTTGGAAAGACTAATAAAATTGACCAACCTCTGGTAAAATTGTTCAATAAAAAAGAGAAGGAAGGTACAAATAAACAACATTAGGACGGAATAAAGGACATAACTATAGACAGAAGAAAAGATTTCAATAAAAGTAAGAGAATAATTTGATGTTAATATATTTGAAAATTTGGATGTAACAATATACATCTTCAAAAAAGGTAACAGACAAGCTGCCACAGGAGAATAAAAAGTGTCAAATGTCCTGTAATTATTAACATGCATGAATTGTTAATGTAGGGTTTTTTGCACACAGAAAACATCAAGTTCAAATAATTTTTGAGGTGACTTGCACCATAATTTTAAAAGTAACAGGTTATTTCAATTTCATAATAATTCTTCCAGGGAAAAGAGAAGAGAGACTATTGCTTGATTTACCTGCTTAAGCTAGTAGACTTCTGATACAAAACTAGTGGGGTCAGTATGTGAAAGGAAATCCATTCACCCATCTCACTCATAAACCCAGATGCAAAAATTCTACACAAAACAAATATATCATGAACAAACTGAATTTATCGCAACAATGTGCAAGTGATTTAACATAGAAACTTTATTATTGAAATTATTCTCATTACAGCATATAAAATAGCCAATGCCTAATCATGCCTAAAGGAGAAAAAAATAATCCTGTAAAACATGATTATAAGAGTATTTCCTTTATTTTACAAAGGCACTCTTATAAGGAGTCTCTACCAAAACCTACTGTGAACATTTTTCATGATGGCAAAATATTTAAAATATGTTTAAAATTAGAAACAGGACAAGGAAGCTAATTATTACAATTTCAGCTCAACATTCAACTTTGATCTAACCAGAGCTGTAAGACAAGATGAAGAAATGAAAGTTTAAAAGATTGAAATGGTAGAAAGAAAACCCTCATTTGCAGATCGTATAAATTCTATACATAGAAAACTCGACAGAGTCTACAAATTGTTAGAACTAATAAGAACATCTACATAGGAGGCCAGATATAAGATCAAATATTTTAAATGCCTTTTTATAACTTAGTAACACTAATTAGAAAGCCTAGTATTTATAAATGCTGCACCATTTCCAATAATAAGAAATGGAGCAAGTAGTTAAAAATATACCAGATCTAAGTAAACTGGAAAATATAGAATATTTATGGATAGAAAGAGTTCAATATTGTAAAGATATCAGTTCTTTCTAAGATGATTTATAAATTCAAAGCAATCTCAATCAAAGCTCCAACAAAATTATTTGAGGAACCTAACAAGCTGATCCTAAAGTCTGTACAGAGTAGTCAAGAGACTCCTGGGAAAGAACGTGGGAAGAGTTCCCCTACCAGATACCAGGACTTACAATAAAATTATAGTAATTAAGACTATAGAAAAAATGATGAATGCCACTGAATAAAGAGCTCAGATACAGCCCCTCACATCTACATGGAAACTAGATGTGATATCACAGGTCAGTGGGAGAATGAAGAAAATATTCAGTAAGTGGTGTTGGTCAATTAGTTTGCCACTAGGAAACTGAATTTCTATTTTTTAGGCCATGCAAACACACACAAAAAAAATTGCAACCAGATTAATGAGTTAAATATAAAAGTCAAAACTCTGATGTTTGTGGGATAAAATATATACTGACTTTATAACCTTGGGAACCAGAAAGATCTGTTTTGAAATACAGAGAAGCACTAATCACAAAGATTAGAAAAAGATTTCTAAATTGTACCTCATTAAAATTAAATTCTGTTTATTCAAATTATAAAGGAAGTGAAAATACAAGCCAATGAGGGGTAAGGGAGGGAAGCCATTTGCAGCATATTTATTTAAAAACAAAAGAAGAGATAGCGAATAATTCATATCTGGATTATATAAGAATTCTTTTAAAAACCAATAATAAACCAAATAGTTAAATAGAAAAATAGGCAAAATATAACAGCAATTACTTTACTTTAAAAAACCAGAAACATTGAATAAATACAGCAAACTGCTGTATTTATGAGAGATTATTTTATAATCTCTCATGAGATTATAAAATCTATCATTTTAATATATTAAAATGTTAAAAAATATCATTTTATATTATAACTGAAAAGTTAGGAAAAATAAAAATTTGGCAAAACCTAGTGTTGGTGAGTTTAACAATTCAAAAACATTTTGAAAAGTGGCATTATTTTATAAAGCTGAGTAGGCATGTACTTTATGACCCAGTTCTAATTCCAGGTATATGCCCTAGAAAAAAATGTATATATACCCTAGAGAAAATATATGATAGAGACAAAATTTACAAGAATATTCATAGCAGCCTTATTCATAAGGTTAGATAGATAGATAGATAGACAGATAGATGATCGATGGATAGTAGATGGAGGGGTGAGCAGATAGAGAGAAAGAAAACCACATTTTCCTTAATAGGAAAGCAAATAAATTTTAAAAATGATATATTCTCATGGTGGGAATATACTATACAGCAGTGAAATTGAATAAGCTAAAACTACACATGTCAACATACATACATTTTAGAAATATAATGTTGAATGCCAAAAGCAAGTAGCAGAAGATAGCATGGAATGTGATACCATTTATAAATCTCAAAAACAGCAAAAACTAAAAAAAAAGTACCTGTAGGTATTCTGTATGGACTTATATCAACGTAGAAAAACAAGAGAATAATGGACACAAAACTTAGAATTATTATTGCCTCTGGATGGGGGAGAGAGATATTATGAGAATTCTATTTCTTGGTTTGGGTGGTGGGTTTCATGGGTGTTTGTTTTGTTTTGCTGATGTGCTTCACAGCATGGATTTGTATTATATATATTCTTTTATGTGTGTTATACATATTTTAATTATTTATATATTTTTATTTTTTGTATTTCAAATATTTTTTTAAAAGCTGAAGGAGAAAGGATTACTTCAAAGAAAGTGTGAGAGGTGATGGATGGAAAAGGGACTCTTCGTTTTATGTAATTTGGATTTTTTATCATTTTAATATATTAATTGGTTATTTAATATATTATTGGTTATTTGTATTATAAGAACAGGGAGAAGGAAAAGGAGGAAGAGGAAGAAGAGGAGGAGGAGAATGTAGGGACTTTTTAAGAGGCTATATGTGATGAAATTAACTGAGCTGTCAGCATGGAGAAAGGGTAAGCGTGAGCATAATTCCTGCAGGGAGCAGAAAGGTGGTGTGGAAGGACAGCTCTGTGTTGGCTTCAAGCAGCAAAGGATATTTTGACCATTGTCCGCAGTAGAAGATAACAGAGGGGCCTTTAAATAGATAGGGAGGAAAACACATTTTTTACTCTTCCCACTCCTTTACTCTTTCTTCTATCTGTTCCCTCTCTTCCCCTAATTCTTTTTTTTTTTTAATTATTTATTTTGTTTAGGCAGAGTCTCACCCTGTTGCCCAGGCTGAAGAGCAGTGGAGCCATCTCGGCTCCTCACAACATCCGCCTCCCAGGTTCAAGTGATTCTTCTGCCTCAGCCTCCCCAGTAGCTGGGATTACAGGTGCCCACCACCATGCCTGGCTAATTTTTTGTATTTTTAGTAGAGACAGGGTTTCATCATGTTGGCCAGGCTGGTCTAAAACTCCTGGCCTCAAGCAATCCTCCTACGTCAGCCTCCCAAAGTGCTGGGATTACAGGTGTGAGCCACTGCACCTGGCCCCTCCCCCTAATTCTTATTCATCCTTCAAGTCTTAAGAAATATTCTCCTCATTCCTTTGTTATACATTCCCAAGCCTCATTACAATCCATTTTTGTAACAATTTTCCAGGCTTATTGTACTGTAAACTTTGTGAAGGTAGGGATCATTTCTATTTTATTTACCACTGATTCTTATGCCTAGCACAGAATCTGACATATTGAAATGGATAAAATGGCTAATTAAATCATGAATGAACAAATCTCGAATGCCTACATGAAATGTGATATGCAACTGGCCATTTATATTTGTATTCATTCTTAACTTCAGTGTTTATAATAGGAGAATGCAAACCAAAGCTAAGTTTTTGCCAACAAGTTTATTATGTAACATCTGACATGATTTTAGATTATCTAATAAAATCTTCCATGGATCAGGCACCAAAGCTTCCAAAGTGAATTACCAGACTGTCTTAAGTTTGTCAAAAATTTCACGAATGTAGTTGAAAGTTGCACTGTCACCATCTACAGTGTCAAAAAGATACTTTTTCACAGGTGTTTTAAAAAAGTTTTAAGTTGCACTTTTTTAACGATATGCATGTCCTAGGCATGAAGTGAGATTTCACTAAGGTATTAATAGTGTGGACCAACAGTTGCTACCTCCCTTGACCCTGACGCAAATACTTTAAGTTGGAAAAGTATGCTAACATACATTTTAAAAACATTCTAGAGATGTGCTAATTTTTTTTAAAAAGTAGATTGATAGTAAAACTTGGAAGCCTGGATTTATTTTCATATAATTTAATGGCAAATAATTTTAATTAAAACATGCTTTCAAATATAAGGTGTGTTGGGATTAAATAATGGCAATGTAACAGAATCAAGAAAATTAGACTCTTTGCTTGAACACCTAAGCTCTCAACCCAGCTATATCTCTAACTAGCTATGTAATTACTGAGTTATTTACATTGCCTGTGTCTCAGTTTCTTGATATATAAAGAGGTTGACTAATTACATACGTAATTATAAACACGTGGTTGCAAAAATGAAAATAAAGTATGCTACAAAATTCCATTACGTATGTGGAGTTAGCCCAATACCTTTGGAAGTATCTGTTCCAAGTTTGCTTAAGTTGAAAGTAGCGGCCTTCCATTCCAATTTGTTTTTCCCCCTCAGCAGGACCAAGGTCCATTGTCATTCTTATTCTACGGCCCTCACTTTTGAAGACAGAAACTTCAGGAGGTTTGCATTGGTAGAGAAAACCCTCGTGGACATTTATCCCCCATGCTGGCCTCTAGAGATGGACCATAGCTGGGAAGGCAGGGGTATTGTCTGGGCTGCTCCATACAGGAGCCTGGACACCAAAAGTTCTTAAGAAGGGCAATTTTCCACAATAGCCACCCTGTCCTGAGAACAGCGTCATGTCTGGCCTTCGTTCCCTGAATGCAGCTTTGTGGAGTTTAAATTTTGGAGCATTGATGTTTTCCCCTAAGGAGCTGTTGGAGTGCAGAATCCCCATTCCATTTCCACAGACAAAAGGGAGAGCGCTGAGGACATTGTTTCAAGTTTCTGTGCCTTTGCTATGAAGAATTTATGGACTAAAGGGCTTTTCACTGACAGTCAATTTGCTTCTGTCCCTCAAAGGAAAGAAATATTGAAGGGGACTCCTTTAAAGCACTTTCACAAGTTTTATTTACATGGAGAAATGAGTGTCACTTGTCATTCTAATGGTTGGTTTGGCCTTTCACATCTGGTGGGGAACTCTAGGGTGAGAGTTACGAGGAGCTAGAACAAGATTGGTTTTGAAAGCTGGTGCACGGTAACTATGCACAAGTGCGTCTACCACCTCACATTCATATTTATTTAGATGGGATGGTCACAGAATTTCATGTTTAATTTTAGTTATTTCATCAGTTTATTTATTGAACATTGACTGAAGTAGCACTGCCCATGGGGTTGGGGTTTAGTAATTAATAAAGAGTTGCCCTTAAAGAGCTAACACTTTATCCAAGGAAAATCACAAATAAATAGAAATTATAATACAACATAATAAGTTCAAGGAGATGTCTGTGTGTGTGAAATATATATATTTTAAATTTCTCCTGACAATCATAAAGAAGTTTTGAATAAATGGAAAGACACAGCCTCTTCTTGTACAGATAGATTCAGCATTACACAGATCTCCATCCTCCCTTAAATAATCTATACATTTTAACAATCCCACTTAAAAGACCAGCAGGATATTTTTAACTAAGTAAACTATTTCCAAATATCATACAGAAAAGCAAATATTTTAAAAATACTCAAAACTCCTAATAAAAAGAGTAAGGAGGAGAGACCAGCCCTCCAAGACATTAAAATATATTATCAAGCTACTATAATTAGTGGGATTAGACAAATCAATGGACGAGAACGAAGTCCAATAATAGACAAAAACATGTGGAGAATTAGCATATGACAAAGGTGGGATTTCCGAGCAGTGGGGAAAAGATGGTTAACTTCCTATCATCCACAGGTTTGGCAGATGTGAGATTTCAGTACGCAGCTGGAGGCTGGCCTTTCACCACCTGATGCTTTATACAGTCTTTCTTGCTACATTGGTAGATGCTTCCGGATTAATACGTTTTGTGAACTCTAACAATTTGGATGAAAAAAGGTCCATGCTGGCAAAGACTTTAGTTTGTGTCATATTAAGTTAGTCTTCCTCTTAGAGTGGATTTCCAAATTAAAAGGGACCGTTGCAGTTCTTCTTTTTCAGTTTATAGTTTGTAGTTTGTAAATGATCATAAATGTCTAGAGTGTGAAAGGACTGTTTTCAGTTAAGTTTTTATATATAATACATAAAGCAGAAAGCTAAATTTAGGTTTTCAATTTGGTTTCAAAAAGTAATGGAGGCTTATGAAAGAAACATATTATCCATCTGAATATATCCATACATGCAAATTCACTTCCAATATATGCCAGAACCTGTGGAAAATGCGGGGATAGGAATTAAAGTCAAGGGCACAGAGGATTATGTAATAAAATGTCAAAGTGCAGTGTTAGAGAAGGTAGGGGGCTTCCCTCTGGCCAATAGTGGCATGTGTTAGTCCACTTTGTGTTGTTGTAAAGGAATATCTAAGGCTGGATAATTTATAAAGGAAAAGGTTTATTTGGCCCATGGTTCTACAGACCAAGACTGTACAAGAAGCATGGCACCAGTATCTGCTTCTGATGAGGCCTCAGGAAGCTTCCAATTGTGGTGGAAAGTGAATCAGGAGCAGGCATGTCACATGGTGAGAGAGGGGGCAAGAGGAAGGGGAGGAGGAAGGTGCCAGCTCTTCTTAACAATCAGATCTCACAGTAACTCTTAGAGCGAGAACGCACTCATTACCATGGGGAGGGCACCAAGCCATCCACGAGGGATCCGCCCCCATGACCCAAACACCTCCGACTAGGCCCCACCTCCAACACTGGGGATCACAGTTCAACATGAGATTTGGTTTGATATCCAAACTATATCATGGGGCAAACTGTTGGTGAATGGAGAGAAACATCAGGAACCAACTTCCCTGGTGGATGGTGCCTAACAGTCATGAATCATGAATCTAGATCTACTGTGTAGACACGCACGGGATAAAGCTCCTGAATTACCACACATGGGTAATTTTGCTAAAGCTGAGTCTATCTGCATGACAACAAACCACTGTGTACTGATAACAGTCAATGGTGCATTTATGGAGATTATAATCATAGCCTTTGGCACTGTTTCTTGAACATGAACACCTGCTGGATCTCAAGGAGAAAGACTAGATAGCATGACCAAAAAAAGGAAAAATAAATAGAGTTAGCAGGGCCTGGGTTTGTCTTCTGAGTCTGCCACCTGACTATTTGGCTGCCTTAATTAAGAAGATTACTTCCATTTTCTTATCTACAAATGTGGAATGATAATGCTTATCTGGTTCAGTTGCTGTAAGGATTAAAGGGGGATGCTGGATTTATAACAGAACACTATTCTGAAACTGAACTGATGGTATTTCATCACAGGAAACCTCACTTTTATTTATCATCTCTTTTACCTTTGACACTAGCCCTGAGGGTGAGGCTCGCTGGCTCATGGAAGCCAAGCGAAGAACAGTATTTTGACTCCTAGAGTCAATGCTGAAAATCCATAGCAGAAAGCAGTAGTTTTGAAAGCCAAAGTTTTTGCTCATAAAAGAAGTTGTATTTCTTTTTGTTTGTATTAGAGTGAGAAAAGTGTTTTTGAGGAGCAAAAAGGCTGAGTCTGAACAACCCAGGGAAATAAAGTTTGTCCCATAAACGTGAAGCTTGGAATGAATGCTAATGGAGGGAGAGTCCGTTTTCTCTCCCCGAAGGATGTAAGTGTGAGCAGCTGGAGTCATGGAAATAGAGTTGAGAGGGAGAAGAAAAGGAGTATTGTGGCCGGATGATGGGGAGGCTCTCTGCAATGCAATTCTGTGTCAAGCCCTGAGGAGAGGACACTGTAAAAACCTCAAATAGGTTTGTGAGTTCCAGGAGCAGCAAAGACATGAGCCTTGCTTCCCAGAGAAAACCCAGGATAATGTGGATGCCATTGGGTACAAGTGGCAGCCAGGTTTATCTAAGCAGAGACTCTGCTACAGCCCCAACAAGTTACGGGCCAGCACCCACGGGAGTTCTGTGCCCTGAGTGGGCTGTAGACTGCGCGGGTCTTGCAGCTATGATGACAGGACACGATTGACAAGTGCAGAGTAAATTTCATGAGCTAGAAACCATGTAGCCCCTTGGCGTTAAACAGTATATACACTGGGCCTTATCAAAGAAGACTGAAGAAATAGACACTAGAAAGGGACAGGAGATTAATATTGGTCTATGTCTCTGCCCAGACAATGTGATGCCTATCGGCTTCTGGAATGTAGATGTCATTCTGTGGAGGAAAAAGCCGCAGAACCTTACGTTTAAATCCTGAATAAGGTACATTTACCTGGAAATACGTAGAAAAGCTTGTTCTGCTACAGTGCAAAATGAAAGTTTGAGATGGAACTTAAGTTCTCATATGGTTACAGTTTTGCATACTTCATTGCAGGCCTTCCCCTAACATCTGTGGGCTGAGAAGGACCTGGAGCAGTCAAGGATCCAGGAGCTTTGAGATTATGTAGATTAGTAGATGCTTACTAGGCAGTAATGAGTATTGTTGTTGACATTCTGAACTTTGGATCAATGGTTATCAGTATTACAGCAACAGGTATCAGAAAACCAGGATTAGACTTAGATAGAATAAAGCAAGTGGAATATCTGAGAAATACTTACCATTGCTTGAGTTCAACACTATACCCTCTTCCATCACACACTGAAGATGATTGACAGATAAGTGGAATAAGAAGTCCTGTTGGTCAGATGTATAAAACAATGGTTTCTTGTTTACTGTATCTGTGAATCACAGAAAATGCATCAACAAAACCACAGTGCTGTAAAATTAAAATTCATCTCAAAATAGAAGGAAATAATTAAATCAAGAAAACCTCAAATGATCTTCCTGCATTCAAGAATGTCTCTTGCCAAATGGGTACTTGTCCTGACGCCGGACTCTGGTAGACTTATGCACACACTTTGTTTTCAACTTCCGTGATTAACCGATTTTAAAATCTTTGTAGCCGAAGCAATGATATTTGGAGCATGGGATGAGTTGGGGGTCGATACATGTTTCTAAGTCTAAATAGACCACATGGAGTCCAAACATAGTGGGCAAAGATGGAATCTTTTAAGAAAATAAACTTATTCTATTAACTAGCATTCACATGATGGACAAAGGATTTTTTAAAAACTTATGTGCACATAAAGGAAAATATCAGAAGAACAAGGGCTTGCACGTAAGAACCAAACTTCATTTCCAGTCCAAAAATAAAACAAAATAAAATAAAGTTTTATAAGCTTTATTTGAACAAAAACTCTTTTCATGGCTTAAAAAAAATCAGCGTTTCATCTGAATCAGATGACATTAACAGGTTTGTGCAAGAAATAATGACCTTGATATTCATAAAAGAAATTACATAATCCTTGGGTTATTCATGTTCTTTTTTGAAGGTTAAAAAGATTTTTATCAAAATGTTGTTGTCTCAAATTTCTAAAATGCTTCAGATTTGCTGCTCTTCACTCCCACCCACTCTATACTTTGTTAAAGTGCTTCCTTTTCATCACCAATTCTACAGAATCATCAGGTTGAATATGTTGTAGCAGTACGTAGGCATTCTATTACTGACTAGTAACTTTTTTTGTAGCTCTAATTGACTCAATCCATGAAAACAGATGAGAGGTGTGGCCAGAGAAAAGAAGTTAGGAGATAAAAGGAAAAACAAAGATCAAATTGGATATGACCATACTCAATTCTAAACCAGACATTCTTATTTCCCAATGCACTTTTGTTTTAGAGGAAATAGTTAAGCCCGGAATGCCCGTTTTTCCACCAGGGCCATTCGTGCCCAACCGGCATCTTCCTGGACTGTTTATCTCCTAATTTCACTCCTTGCTGAAGTTCTTTCCAATTATCGGTGGAGATTTGACTGAATTTCATCATGCTGTTCCTTTTATGTGGTAAGTCAAATAACTACTTACTAAGTATTTAGTAAGTACTACTTCTATAAGAAAACAGAAAAAGTGAATAAGTCACTAGCTAGCCCAGTTCTTATAGACAGAGAGAAAAGGCACAAATAACCAAAATTGGGCATAAGAATGGTGAATGGTGAATTATTTATGAGAAAATACTTTGAATAAATCCATGCTAAAATTTTTTAAAGAATTTTTTTCGCATTTGAACTGGGGAGTTCAAGGCTACGGTGAGCAGTGATTGCTCTACTGCACTCCAACCTGGGCAACAGAGTAAGATCCTGTCTCAATAATAATAGTAATAATAATAATAATTTTTCAACATATTAATTTCTTGGAAAATAGAAATGGACAAAAATGAGACTCAAACCTTAATAAACAGATCAATAAACATGGAAATAACAGAGGATATTGTCAAAGAATTACCCCCACCCTCCCCATACACCTAAATGTGCTAGGTCTAGTTTGTGTCAGATTTGAATAAATTGAAAATAAAAGAATTGCTTATATCAAGATAAGTTTATTAATACATGTTTTGCAGAAAAATACAATTATACAAAGAAGCTATTTTGGAAATGACATGTTACAAATCTTTTCCCCAAGTGGGGAAAATGTGGAACAATCAATTGTCCTGCCTTCCAGGACAATGAGGTTCCTTTACACTTCTGAATTTCTCTATAGTAAACATTGAACTGTTCCTCTAGTAAATATCTTTAAAGCACATGCTACATGCTTTAACATAATGGTGCACAGATAATTAAAAAATAAGCTTCTGTTAACTTCTTATTGCAGAAGTTTCTGGCAGAAAAATTTCTTTTATTTTTTCTTTTATTTTTATTTTTTGTAGAGACAGGGTCTTGCTGTGTTGCCCAGGCTGGTCTCAAACTCCTGGGCTCAAGTGATTCTCTCCCCTTGCCCTCCCAGAGTGCCGGGATTACCGGTGTGAACCACCGTGCCTGGCTCAGCAGACAGATTTCGGACACTGTGTTTGATGATAAGAAATATGCTCTACAGCTGGGGAAGTCTGCAATATTGTGTGTGTGTGTGTGTGTGTGTGTGTGTGTGCGTGGGTGTGTGCAGGGAAGTGAAAGTTGTCCCACTGTATAATCCAAGGGTAAATAATAATTCAGGGAGGAATATGAAATAGGTGCACTCCATATTAAGAATGACCATAAAAAGCACACTTTGGGATTCTAAGTAGAAACTCTTTATAGCCCATCTAGCATCCAATAGGCTTTATTCTTTAAAAAAAAAAAAAAATCCACTATGCTTCATTTTAATATAGAATTATTTGAATACTCACTGTGGAAGGCAGAATAATGCCTTCACCCCCAAAGATGTCCGTGCTCTAATCTCTGAAACCTGTGGATATTTTACCACACATGGCAGAAGAGACTTTGCAGATGTGATTAAGTTAAAAATCTCGAGATGGAGAGATTATCCTGGATTCTCCAGCTTGGCCCCATCTAATCACATGAGCCCTTAAAATTGGAGCACTTTCCTTGGCTGTGGTCAAGGAGAGATGTGACAGTGGAAGAATGGTCAAAGAGATGCAATGTTGCTGTTTGAAGATGAAGGGAGGGGGACAATAAGTCAAAGGATGCAGGCAGCCCCCAGAAGCAGGAAAAGGCAAGGAAATGATTCTCACTTGGCATTTCCAGAAAGAATGTAGTCCTGCCAACGTTTTGGGTTAGCCCAGTGAGACCCGAGTCAGATTTCCAACCTGAGAACCATAAGATATCTGTATTGTTTTAGCCACTAAATCTGTGGCAATTTGTTACAGCTACAATGGGAACCTAACACACTCACTTTTTAGTTTTTGCATGCTTTACAGTTTACAAATACTTTATCTCATATCTGTCTAGGTTTTTTAAAGAAAATAAATGGAAAGCTTTAAGCAGAAATGAGTTCAAAATAGTAGAAAATTAGAAATGGATGATTTTCAGCATCCAATGGTTGACTGGCTAATCCTTGTGCGAAAAAAAAAAAAAAAAAAAAGAGCTGAAATTTCTGAATATGTCTGAGATGAAACAAAACAAACAAAAAACAAATACAGAGACCATCAGTCTCTGATAAGTGGCTGCTCCCCAAAACTGTCAAAGGCAATTTTTCTCAGAATATTTTTAAAGCTTACAATGAACTCTCTTATAATGTTACATTGCATATTGTCAGGCCTCGTTATAGCCCTGTTTTAAACTAGACCAGTGGCCCATTTCCTATTTTCTTTTTTTTATCCTTATATCCTCAAAGAGAGCTTGTTTTCTCCTCTTCTTGGTAATTAACACTACCCAGTCTTCTCCGAAGGTGTTCTTCCCCCCAGTCTGACTGCCAGATAGCTAGTCTCCCCACATTTCCCTCTTCTTGTTCCCCTCTAAACACAAGCGCATGGTCTTATTTCATTTGCAGGGTTATTCTCTCTAACTGCTATAGTGAGACAAAGAGGGCATGAAAAAATAAGCCATGTGGGAAAGGTCTTCCAGCATGCGGCTCCTAACTGATTAAAATCATGACTGCTGAGAAGTAAAGCTGAGAAGAAACAAAACGAAAGGATGACCGACACACAAGGGATATGAAATTAAAATTTAATAATTGAGTCAAATAATAAGTAGCTGTGATGCTTGCGCATGAATAGATGCTCTGTGTGTGTGCATATATAATAACTCCAGCCCCGGACTTCTCTTTCTCCGTGGTGGAATTGTGTTATTACACAATAGCAACACTGGAAGAAGCCATAGAGGTCATTTTGTTCAACCTCCACATTTTGCCAAGGAAAGACTGAAAGACAGACAGACGGAGACTTGTCTGCTTTTTGACTTCTTTTTCTTTGCTTTTGAGTCTTTTTCCATCAGCCACACATCAACCAATGATCGAATGAGATTATTCAGTCTGGGGTCATTCTATTCCTTATTCTTATTGACCATTACAATCTCTCCCTTTAATTCCTTTCCTTCCTATCTCATCTTTAACACTATTAATCCATTTCTTTCATGATTTGCCTCTGCCTGATTTTTCTTTTATAGATAAACTGAGTCATCAGCAAGCATTTTGCTGGAAGTCAGCCTTGTTAAATGTCCAGTCTATTTAAGTGACTTTCTATTTTATCCTATCTGCTGGATCGCAGGTTTTTGTTGATCAAACTTTCTTATCATGTCAAGTGTTAATCTTCTTTTAGTGATAGAGAAATTGCCAAACGAAAGTACTTTGGAAAATGAATACATTGACCTGTCATTTCACAGTCCTCACACAACCGAAGTCCTCCTTGCCCTATAGGTAGGTACATTTCTAACTGAAAATGTGAAGGCTGTGTACAAAGACTTCTGAGTCACAAAAGTCTTGAAATTCCTCAAAAAGAATGTTTTGAAAACATAGGAGGCCTGGCTATTTTACTATGGTGAAACATATCACTATGGTGAAATATTACTATAGTGGTTGCACTATAGGCAATCAACCCAAACTTGGTACAAAACATTATGGTAGATAATATTCATTTAGTGCTTATAGTGTGCTAAGTATTATTTTAAGCACACTACATAGATTACCTAATTTAATCATCTGAGTTAAGTGCAATTATTGTTCCTATTTCATGTATAGGAAAATGTGGGCACCAAGCGATTAGGCCACTTGCCCCAAACCCAGAGGGAATAAACAGTGGAGCCAGGATTTAGAGAGTTAGGTGGAGTCTAGTCTCCTAACCCCTCTGCCAAACCACCTCTGATATGGGGGTTAACATGAGTCAATCCACACCCACACCTTGTATGTGGAAAGAGCGTCTTTGAAGGCCACGCCCTAAGGATAAGTGGAGACACCATGGTTTCAGGCTCCAATAAGCACATACAGCAGTCTATATGGCACCTGAAGCAGGCAGGTGCCTTCCTTGTCTTGTAGTAACCCAAAGGAAAATATTCTAATGCCCCGAAGCCTCCTGCCTGGCCCCACAATTCAGCAGCCCTATCAGGAAGAGTAGCTCTTACACGGCCCTCACAACTTTAGATCCACTTTAAGATAAACTGGCTAATGATTAGAAGTGCATCTCAGAACTATCGGCCTAATGTAGATGACACAGACTCCTGGATCAGGTCTTGCCTTTCCCTGACTTTTCTGAAGTCTAGAGTATCATTTTGCAATGGCTCAGAATTGGAACTGGACCGCCTGCCTGAGGCTGCTTGGACTGCCCACACAGCTTGTAAAAACTGTATGTAAACATGAAATGCAGCTGCAAAACAAACCTAGTTTTCCTCACAGGAAGTTATACCCCTAACGAATCAGGATTAGTGTGACAGGCTTGTGCAAACTGCTCAAACGAGGGCCATCTTCAGCCAAGCAGTCCACCGTGTCGGAGTGTTCGCTAATCAAAGTGAGGGTGGAAGTTTTCATCCATTTCTCCACTTTTAAACACCTCTTTAGAAACGGTTTTCAACCCATTTCTCCAGCAACTGCCTGTCTTACTAGCACCCGATCCATATTTCCAGCTGGGACTAAAGCAAAACATGTTTTCTTCCCTATGTTACTAAAGGACACCAGCATCCACCAAGTTACAGAAGCCAAAAGCCTTGGAATTAACCAAAGCCCTTTATACCTAATGTCAAATCCAATCCTCAATATACATCCTGTAGATCTTACTGAAATGGCTCTTGAATCTGTCTCCTGTCCTCCAGTTTCACTACTCTTATACCAGTTCAAGTGTTGATTCTGTGTACGCTGGACCACTCCAGTAACCTCTTTTTAATTTTCTTTTTTTTAAGAGAGAGAGAGACAGAGTCTCACTCTATTGCCCAGGCTATAGTGCAGTAGCATGATCTTGGCTCACTGCAGCCTTGACTTCCTAGGTTCAAGTAATCCTCCCACCTTAGCCTCCTGAGTAGCTGGACTACAGGTGCACACCACCATGCCTGGCTAATTTTTTTTTTTTTTTTTTCTGTAGAAATCAGATTTCACCATGTTGCCCAGGGCTGGTCTTGAACTCCTGGGATCAAGGGATCTGCCTGCCTTGGCCTCCCAAAGTGCTAAGATTTCAGATGTGAGCCACCACGCTTGACCAATAACCTCATAATTATCTTCTACCTCCATATCTTCTGCATCCAGTTAATTTTCTTCTCTATCCTTGGCCATTTTTCTCAAATCAAAATGTAACCATGTCATTCCCATGCTTAATTACTTGGTGCATCTCCCTGTGAACATAATCCAACAATTTTATGTAGCATATATCTTTTTTCGCAATCTAGTTTTGACTTATATTTTGGCTCATCTCCCATCATTACTCTATGTCAGTTCTTTCCATACTCTCCCAGGGAAAATGCATCATTTCCATCATGAGGTTCTCATTTTACCATTTGCTTATAGCATTAATCACATTGTAGCATATCTTTTTGTGTGTCAGTCTTTCCCTTTTCTAAAGCATACACACATCGTGAAGGGAGGAACCCCATCTTGTTCAGCACCACATCTCCAACTGCCAAGCATGGAATTTGACATTTTGAAAGTGCTCATTGAGGCTGGATGTGGTGGCTCATGCCTATAATCCCAACACTTTGGGAGGGCGAGGCAAGAGGATCACTTGAGCCCAGGAGTTTTTGAGACCAACCTGGGCAATATAGCAAGACCTCATCCCTATTTTTAAAAAAAATAGAAAGTACTCAGTGAATATTTGCTCAATAAGTGAATAAAGGCAGTGTCACCTAATTTTATGTTAGACATTACAAAAAATGTTTATATGTATAAGCAATAAATCAATATATGTGTAGTGCATGTGTATATATAGTGTGTATATATACACACACATACATACTACCCATATATTAGTTAATCAGTAATTGAGTATTTACTAGGCAGTAGGAGGTCAAAAAATAAACACTGGAGTCAGAAACCTGGTTTAAAATCCTAGCATTGAGGCATATTAGCTAAGTGATCACGGGTCAGTTAAACTCTTTAGTATATTTTTTCATTTTTAAAATGTGGATAATAATATAACTCATGGCATGTGGGTGACAAATAAAGGCAAGATGAGGCAATTTGCCTTAGTGACAAAGTTGGTTTTTAACAAATGACAGTGTGACAGAGCAACTCCTGTGGGCTAACTCGAACAATCTGCAGCCTTTGCAGTCCTTTCTCATCCTAAACTTGTGGGTTTACTAAATTGGGCACTCTCTAACCAGACCGTGAAGAGGAAAAGAAGCTCATTTATAAGTTAAATTGGACAACAAGATTCAAATGGCTAAAATTAACTAGATTCCCATTTTCTGACACATGGCTCCAGGGTAAAAACCTGTCAGAGATTCAGGTATTTCTATTGGGGTGACAGTATTTTATGATGGACCTGATAGTAGGGAATCATGTGGAGCAGATCCCCATATTTTCTGTGCAAGAAGCAGTAAAGTGTTTGAGATTTTGGGTTCTGGAGCCAGACTGCTGGCTTCAAGCTGGATAACCATGGGTAAATTTCTTAAACGCCATCTCAATTTCATCATCCGTAAAATGGGGCTGAAAGGAACACCTAATTCGTAAAGTTGTTGTGAAGACAAAACAAATAGTATATTAAGTAAATGCCTAGTGTATAACAAGTGCTCAATAAATATTATTTATGAATTGAGTGGCTATATAATTTATCATCACATTGGGACAGCTTTGAGAGTAAAAAGGTGTGTTGTTAAGAATGATGGCAACAACTTAGGATTAAACTGGAATTCTCCTGATCAAACCAAGATGCACAGTCACACTGGCTGCAACAATGTGGTTAATATGATGATGATGTTGTCATGCAGTGCACGCTGCAGGTACTTCCCTTTTGGCCTTTAGCATGTCCAACTGACACACCAGCTCCAGCTGAAGTTCAGGATTCACACACATCTCCCTTGTCTCCATTATTCCCAACCAAGAATCATCAACCATTAGCTGCTACATCAAGCCAAAGGCAAACACAAAACATGCTTTTTTCCTCCTGAGACCCAAGCAGAAAAGAGGAGGTTTAATTATTACTGTATTAAATCAATAATACAGTATTGGGGAGTTCAGTTTGATAAATCACAATATTGTGGCTGAGACCTGCTGACCAGCACAAATTTGCCTGTTAACTCACAATTCATGTGTATTATCTAAATTTCTGAACTTTATTTTTTGTAGAGATGGGGTCTTGCTATGTTGCTCAGGCTGGCCTTGAATTCCTGGCCTCAGGCAATCCTTCCTCCTTGGCCTTCCAAAGTACAGAGATTACAGGTGTGAGCTACTGTGCCTGGCCTTGCTGATCTTTAATAGCTTTGGGTATGGCCTTGGGTCCTTCTTTTTTTCCTCTTTTCCTTTCTTTTTATTAAATTATGGCAGAAACCCAAATACAGAGGGAAATTCCCAGACACAGGCTGAAACTTGCTTAACCAATTTTATCCAACTTACAATGTCAGATAATCACTTCAAGAAAGTCAGTAGCTACTAGTCTTACATTATTTAGTAAGCACCTAACTATATATCCGATATTTTGCTAGGAAATATTCAAGACATGATCTCACAAGGAGTTTTCAATGTGGTCCAAAACACAAAAGGAACATTTGTGCAACAGCAATGATATGGGATTATATATAACAGAGGCAGAACTGTCTTGCAAATAAGCTCAGCAAGAAAAGAAAATCAGTCAGGGCTGGAGCTCTCAGGGGAAGACTTGTCACAGGAGTAGGTTTTGAGCTGGGCCTTAAGTGTGCTTCAATCTTAGTAGATGGAAAAGAGATAGGATAACCTACTAGGTGAGAAGGTGAGTGCAAGATAAGACAGGGCTGGGAGTTAGAACTGAGAAAAAAAACTGACATTGCACAATTAAAGAAATCTCTCTTGGCCAGGGCCTGTGGCTCATGCCTGTAAGCCTAGCCCTTTGCAAGGCCTAGGTGGGCAGATCACCTGAGGTTGGGAGTTTGAGACCATCCTGACCAACATGGGTCTCTAGTAAAAATATAAAAATCAGCCAGGTGTGGTGGTGCATGCCCGTAGTCCCAGCTACTCTTGAAGCTGAGGTGGGAGAATCACTTGAACCCAGGAGGCGGAGGTTGCAGTGAGCTGAGATTGCGCCACCACACTCGAGCTTGGGTGACAGAGCGAAACTCCATCGAAAAGAAAAGAAAAGAGGGAAGGGAAGGGAAGGGGGAAAGAAAGAAAGAGAGAGAGAGACAGGGTGGGAGGGAGGGAGGGAGGGAAGGAAGGAAGGAAAGAAGGAAGGAAGGAAGGAAGGAAGGAAGGAAGGAAGGAAGGAAGGAAGGAAGGAAGGAAGGAAGGAAGGAAGGAAGGAAGGAAAGAAGGAATGAAAGAAGGAAGGAAGGAAGGAAGGAAGGAGAAAGAAAGAAGGAAAGAAAGGACAAAAAAGAAATATCTCTTATAGACAGAGACATCCAGCAACTAAAGGGACCGGGCAATAAGGAAATAGCCTCAATTTTGAGGCTCTATTGTAGGTTTATCTAATACCTAGCAGATCCACTATTCTAATTGTACAGGATTTCAGACTTTTAAAAAGGCAACAACATGAGTTGAGATTGTTGTAATTGTTTCTTTATTAGCCTTTTCTCTGTTCAAGAAGGGCCATGGGGAGAAATGCTTCTCAAAAGTAACCATGAATTCTATCGATAAGGTGACATCAAAGCACAAGTCAAATAAGATCATCCATTTTGAAACATGGCTTTCAGGCTTGATGTCCTCAAAACGTAACAGTATAAAAATTACAAATATATTGGCTTCCCAATGGGGAAGAAAAGTTTTCTTGGAAGAACAGCTTTCAAGCCTGGCAAATAACTCAAGTAAGTTTCTGCAATGCCCTCCCCTGGCGGTCATAAACATTTACTACTTGGCATCCCAATTCAACCACGTATTATTGCTTAATTAAAAGTGCTTCTTTTAATAGATCAATAGACTTGCTTTCAGGAGCTGCCATAATAACACCTATACTTTTTTATTCAAAGTGGTAAGAGGTAGTCAGGAGAGATGACATACACAGGCTTAAAAAAATTTGAGCTGAAATGTGCATGATATGACATGCCATTTTGTGTCCGGGTACACGTAATGCAAATCACAGCTCTTTGAAACAGAAAAATCTGAGCCAATTCAAACTAATGACCTGGCTCTTGTTTCTGAAGTGGGTGGGGGTTTACATTAAACCTTTTTAATGCTGCTCCTAAACACAGTGAACCCCTGAGTTTTTGACCTTCCTGAACTGCAGCCAAAGGGCTTGGCAAAGGCCAACCAAAGTGTATTAGAAAGTAGCACAAAAGGAGGAATAAGATTGCATGTTCTTTTATATTCTCTGAAAACCTCAGTCCCATTCTTTATTCTTTCAGATATTCTGCTCTTCTCTTTCCTGGAAAATGTGTTGCAAAATAGCGGTTCTTCACCATTTATGGGGACACAAACCCCTTTGAAATCCGATCCAAACCATGGACTCACTCTCGGAAACATGAGCATACTCTCAAAACCTTGCAGAAATTTTCAGAAGGTCCACAAAGCCTTTGAAACTCATGTAGACCCCCAATTAAGAACCTCCAAATGTTCTCCAGTGACACTAAACAAGAAAAAATAAGACAGGTATTTAAAGTTACTTTAGAAATATATTGAATCTGAGGGGCATTTTGTTTGTGATCCTCAGCTTAAACAGAATAGTGGGTTCATAACTGCCTAGTTCAGGCGTGTCCAATCTTTTAGCTTCCCTTGGCCACACTGGAAGAAGAATTGTCTTTGGCCACACATAAAATACACTAATACTAATGATAGCTGATGAGCTAAAAAAAAAAAAAAAAAAAAAAAATTGCAAAAAAATCTCATAATGTTTAAGAAAGCTTATGAATTTGTGTTGGGCCACCGTGAAAACCGTACTGAGTTATATGCGGCCTCCGAGCTGTGGGTTGGACAAGCTTAATCTAGCTGGTCAGTATGCATTGCTTCTCCTCCAAGTTTTATGCTGACTCTGGAGGAAGTCACAGATATTTGAGAAATTCTTACCCTCAATGTTTGGGCAGTTGCCACAACAAAATTTGTTCTGATGCATGCCTATGATTGCCTTGCCCCGATAGCCACAGTGGGTCATAAAGAAAAGAAAGAGTATGTTCTTCTAGACAGGCCTCTGCTTGCTCGATGAAAGCGGATGTTTTTGGAGGAGGTTTTAGAGGTTGCTTTTTGTTATCGTTGTTGTTGTTGTTGTTAATCTTTCAGTTTTAATGTAACCTTTTCTGGTTGACTCATAAACCCAAAGTGAAATTCAGGTACATAATCTTAACATCCGGCATTGTTTTGGCTTCTCAAGGTATAAAAACCAGCGGCCCCTTCACCTTATACATATGCAGTATGCAACAAAACTCTTTGCCTCATGGGAAAAATGGGCTGACAGGGTTTTCTCACCTGTCAGAGGCACAATCTTGTGTGTCCTAATCACTTCATGAAATGAGCTTTCATCGGTGACTCTACTTGAGCAAAGCAGCCCTGGCCATTCAGTAAAACCAACTGTGCTAGAGGAAAACCAGCCTCACTCATGGACATGACAGCATGATAAGGTGCAGAGCAATGTCCCATCCACCAGCTTCACGGGCCTGTGTGTTACTCCCCATTCATCCCAGGCTCCCGTTCTAAGAACAAGTGGAAATAACTGACGGATCTACACGCTGGGTGCTTAGTGCATACACTCAATGTTTACATGTCCCTGTAAGGTAGATGATAGTACTCTGCCTATTGTACAGATGAGAACATTGAGGTTTGGAGAAGTTAAGTAGGTTTCCCGAGGTTCCACATCAGTAAGTGAGGTTGTATGAATCAGAGTATGGGCAGCCATTACTGCACTGCATTCTCATGGCCCGCTGCCTGGTCCTGGCTGAGACTTTATTACAGAAGTTGAAAAACTTACAGTGGTTCATGTGGAAGGTCAGCCAAGTGCTGAGTGAGTCTTCTCCTCTAGCCAATGAAGAACCACCATTAGAAGGAGTGGGGTAGGCCAAGCGCAGTGGCTCACACTTGTAATCCCAGCACTTTGGGAGGCAAAGGTGGGCAGATCATTTGAGGCCAGGAATTCGAGACCAGCCTGGCCAACACAGGGAAACCCTGTCTCTACCAAAAAATACAAAAATTAGCCAGGAGTGGTGGCACGCACCTGTAGTCCTAGCTACTTGGGAGGCTGAGACAGAAGAATTGCTTGAACCCAGAAGGCAGAGATTGCAGTGAGCCAAAATCGTGCCACTGCACTCCAGCCTGGGTGACAGAGAGAGACTCTGTCTCAAAAAAAAGGTGGGGTGGTGGAATGGAGGTGGGATAATCCTTATGGATTTATATCAGTTTCTAATTCCATTTGGTAGAAGACAAAAGTAGAATTCCCAGTTCATCGTTGTGTTTTGGGTGGCCTGTGGACTGCTTTAATTTACTATTTCTGCTCTTCACAGGGAATACATTTTAAGTTCTAGCAAATAAATAAATCATATTCCCATTGATTAAGCTGGTTTGAACTAAGAATACATATCTCAATACTTTTTCTTCCCTGAAATGAGTAGAAAACACTCCAAAACAGCCCAGAGTAAGTTGCTCAAACAGAACCAAAAAGTAAAGGTTAAAATACAAGGAAAATGGGATTAGATGAAATTCATCGCTGTTTTATGTGAGCCCCCCCAATCCAATTGTTTTTCTTTATTCCTTTCTAAAAATATGTGGCTGCTCACTTTCACAGAGCACCCACTCTGATGGTTTCTGTAACTTTCTTTGTACATAACTATCGTGTCCACACCCAAAAATATATAAATAAATAAATAGTTTTAAAATAAATAATAAACTTAATGCATGTACAGTAAGGTTTTATCCTCATGGTACTGCCACTAACTTCTCTAGTGCCTGCTTCCTTCAGAGCTACTCTGTGGGAGAACAGTTTTACAGAAGTGTGGGGCACAATCCTAATTTACCTGGAAGTTGAAGAGAAATCAGATACTGGGACAAAAGAGCTTTTCAACAAAGTGGGAAACTGTGTAAAGGTACATTGCTATCCATGTGCGTGAGTGTGTGTGCGCACCTGAGTGTATTTACGGTGGCTTAATAGACACTGGTTATTATGTGGAATGACTATTTGTTGTTTTACATAGATCATTCCATAAAGTAAATTAATCAAGCCAAATTAAATATTCATGGAGGATGTAATTTTAAAAACCACATCTGTAAAACCATATTTTAGACTGGTCGTGGTGACTCACACCTGTATTCCTAACACTTTGGGAGGCTGAGACGGGAGGATAGCTTGAGCCCAAGAGTTTGAGGCTGCAGTGAGCTATGATCATACCACTGCACTCCAGCCCAGGCAACAGAGAGAGATCCTGTTTCCTAAAACAAAACAAAACACACACACACACACACACACACACACACATACACACAAAATCCCACATTTTAAGTCCTACACTTGGGGAACGTGCACCTCTTGTTATTATTGTGCAAAGCCTTTTTTTCCCATACTGATGCCCAGTCACATACAAAAATCTGCCTTTTCCATAATGGGCTAGATTGCCTTCAAAAGTGTCTGACAAGGTAAAAGAGGATTATTAAAGCTGTTACTAAAACTAACTTGCATTGAGTTTTTTTAAGTCCACTTAAATGCAATTGCCATTGTTGAAATAAATGTAAATAATTTTCGCTCATTTTATTCTTCACTTCCAAATAAGATCTTTTAATATGAATTAGTTTCACAGTTGCACTGTTAACACTCTCAGCATAAATAAAAGTGTTTTTAAAAATGAGCACTAGAGGCAGGGCACAGTGGCTCACACCTGTAATCCCAACACTTTGGGAGGCCGAGGCAGGCAGATCATCTGAGGTCAGGAGTTCGAGACCAGCCTGGCCAACATGGTGAAACTCCGTCTCTACTAAAAATACAAAAATTAGCTGGGTATGGTGGTGCATGCCTGTAATCCCAGCAACTAGGGAGGCTGAGGCAAGAGAATTGCTTGAACCTGGGAGGCGGAGGTTGCAGTGAGCCAAGACGGCACCACGGCCCTCCAGCCTGGATGACAGAGCGAGACTCCATCTCAAAATAATCATAATAATTAGCACTAGAATTTCTTAGCTTCTTAATAGGCCTTTTTGCCAGAGTGAAAAGTAGCCTACTGAATTTATAACAGACTTTGATGAGGGCAGTGGCCATCCGTTAAATACATTATCACATATGAACATTCTTCTAATTGCACTAGAGATTGAAAGTACATGTGTCGAGCACTTGCGCATGCACACACACACACACACACACATGCATATATACAGCACTTATTCTTGAGACTTACCCTTGGGTTATATTCCCGCATATTGAATAAATAAACAGCTGAAGAAATCTGTCAAAGAGGTGCCCAATATATATTTTTATGCTTTTAGATATCAACCATTCCGTGTTCTGATTTTTACAATCATCAGCAGGCCAAATGTGACATCACCCTTTACAAAATGTGATACTTCATAAGGTCTTGGTACCTAGTGACGTTTTTGAGCCAAAGAGCCCCTTCAAAGGAGTGTGCTGCTTTTTTAGGTGTGCCTGACAAGAGGACTGCTTGAATTGAATGGCAGCAACACACGCACACGCACACGTGCCACACACACACAGACACACACACACACACACACACACACATACGTATGACCATAGGCACCCTCAGTATTGTTGATGCCGGACAATGTCATTAAAATTTCATCTCAGTAGCCAGTTGTAACCTCGGTGTTTCCAAGAAGAAAAGGGAAAAATGGCTGATACAAAAGGGAGTTAAACTAACCTTTAGTGAAAAACTAAACTGGCGAGTTTATCTAATAATTGCCCGGGTTCAGCATTTTTCTGCGATAAATGAGTAAACTTTAAATGTATCTCTGAGATGCACTATCACAGGCATTGCCATGGGCAAGTTTTATCCGATGATGAAACAGCAAGGCCTAGTGAGATAAAGATGATAGAAGGGGGACTATCAGGTGGCAGCCGGGTAATTACAACGCTCTATTTGGGCTTTGCAGTGATGCTGCGTGTGATAAGTGGAGAATAATGAAGAAAAAGGAGTAGTGATAATGCAGGAGCTAAATGGTAGAAAATAGCCTATCATAGCCCACAGCCCTCTGAGCGCCTATGGGGACTTGGAACTATCTTCTTCAGTTTTCATCCGCAGAAAAAAACACTCTCTCTCTTTCTTCTTCCTTTGCTAAATTTATGTCTGGTGGGACAAAAGGAAAAACTGAAAGGAAATCAAGGGTATGTGAAGAGAATATGACCTTTGCAAATAACTCTGAAGGTCACTATGTAATTATTCTAAAATAAAAGTATCCTGTAATCTTGCCCATATTCACCAAAGATGCAAGAGCATTTTTCAAATGTGATTCGGTACAATTTTGTTGGGGATCATGACTTATAAAGGTCAAGTAAAGTATTTCTAATTATAGCCTGTCAAGTAGAGCCTCAGAAGAACACTCAAGCCATTTGTTACTATTGAGTCGAACTTTGATTAAGGTAAAGACAGGCCAAGACACAATCCATTATATGGAAGGAAAGAGATGCTTCTGGCTGACGGTTTAGGTGCAGAGTTTTAAACCAAAATAACCTGTGTAGAAGCTCAGGTCTTTTAACACTGGTGCTTGTGCCAACTAAAACAGTGTAAGTCTAATCTTTCACAGGGGCCTGAGTTTGGGTTGTGTTCATTTTTGTTTTACTTGGAACCATCTGGAACCTCACATTGATGATGGATGCAATCAAGGGGGGGAAAGGGTGTGTATGTATAGATACATGTATGTGTACATGTTTGTGCACATGTGATGGCAAAAGCCATTTAAACATTTTTTAATTGTGTTAAAATACACATAACATGAACTTTACCATCTTGAGTGTACAGTTCAGTAGTGTTAAGGACATTTGCACTGTTGTACAGTCAATCTCCAGAATTCTTTTCATCTTACCCAACAGAACCTGCATAGCCATTAAACGATAACTCACCATTCTCCCTTCTCCCAACCCCTGGCAACCACCGTTCTACTTTCTGTCTTTATAAATTTGACTACCCTAGGTACCTCAAATGAGTGAAATCATACAGCATTTGTCTTTTCGTGACTGGCCTGTTTGACGTAACATACTGTCCTCAAGCTGCATCCATGATGTAGCATGTGTCAGACCTTAGCTGGGGAATTCTTCCAGGGAAAACAGAGTTTACTGGTGTAGGAGCTGAAGGCTGTTTCTACCACAGGGCCCACCCTGGCTGGAATGAACAGACCTAAGATGTAGATTTAAATAGCTCCTGTGCTAAAGGTGCCTTGAAACTTAAGGCATGCAGGGTAAAATAGTGGAGTTGGTCATCTAAACCATTTTTTGATTGTGAGATAATTCACATACTATAAAATTCACCTTTCGAGAGTAGACATTTCTGTAGTTTTAGTTCATTCACAGTGTTGCACAACCAGAGCCACTATTTAATTGAAGAACATTTTTATCACACTGCAAAGGAAACCTCATACCCATTTAGCAGTCACTCCTCATCCTGCCCCATACCCAGACACCCCATATCCTCGCAAGTCACTAATCTACTTTCTATGTCTATGGATTTGCCTACTGTAGACAATTTATATGAATGAAATTATACAATATGTGGCCTTTTGTGTAGCATAGCATTTTCAAGGTCCATCCACGTTGTAGTGTGTATCTGTACTTCATTCCTTTTCATGGCTGAATTATGATTCATTGTATGGATATACCACATTTTGTTTTTCTGCTCATCAGTTGATGGGAATTTTGGTTATCTTCACTTTCTGGCTATTATAAATAATGCTTCTAGGTACATTTATATACCAGTCCCTTTGTGAATATTTGTATACAAGTCCCTTTGTGAATATATCTTTCAATTCATTGGGTGTATACCTGGAAGTAGACTTGCTGGCAACTCTGTGTTTAACTAGAAGTAGAGTAGCATGGCAGCTCGATTTTTAACTTTTTGAGGAACTGCCAAACTATTTTTCACAGCTGCTGCACCATTTTGCATCTCCAACAGGAATGTATGAGAGTTCTGGTTTCTCCACATGCTCACAAAGACTTGTTGGTGTTTAGGGATTGTCCTTTTTTTAATAGTCATGCTAATGGTATGTAGGGCTATCTCATTGTAGTTTGATTTGCATTCCTTGGATTGCTAATGATGTTGACCATTTTTTCATGTGCATTATAGAGAAATGTATATTCAAGTCCTTTGCCTATTTTTAAACTGTGTTGTCTTTTTATTGTTCAGTTGTAAGAGTTCTTTATGTATTATGAATACTAGGCCCTTATCAGATATGTGATTGCAAATATTTCCTCCCGTTTGGTAGACTGACTTTTAAATTTCTTGATTTTGTCTTTTGATACACAAGAGTTCATTGTGATGAAATGCCATTTATCTGTTTTTCCTCGGTTGCTGTGCTCTAAGCATCATATCTTAACCAAGATCACAAAGATTTATACCTATGTTTTCTACTAAGAGTTTTTTACATGTTACACCTGTATTTTGTTTCTAAGAGTTTTATGGCTTTTCAAATTCCTTTTTAAAAGAGTACAATTAAAATTTTTTTTAACTTGGCTCCAAATGACAATATCTAAAACTTAGATTTGACATTGAAATCCACAGACAGAAATTCCCATAGCTAAAAGTATACATTAGTAAAAAATTCTGCTGTAGCGGCAGCTATGAACTGGGCTCCTGAGGTACAGTGGGAACTAAGCCATCATCCCTGCTTTGAAGAAACCAACAATACTATGAGAGAGAAGATTTCTGAACAAATACAGTATATATAAAAGTAATAAATACTTTATCTTCTCTTAACCTGACCATCTGTTAAGACACGTATTAAGGATAGGGACATAGCCTTAGACATGAAGTCATTTCTCCAAAGTCACATAGCTTGATGGAATTTGAATCAAGATCTACTTGTGTGGCTGATGATATCATTGTCACTGTTCTTCGACTCCTCTGCGTCACTCTGATCCAAGGCACCATCATCTTTTTTCTGAGACCCTCGTGCTAACCTTTTAGCCTTTTTCCACTCTTGGCCACTAAAATCCATTTTTCTTTCCTTAGCCAGAGTGATCATCCCAAAACACACATCAGTTCACCCTTCTCCCTCCTTAAAACTCTCCCATGACTTCCCATCGGAACTAGAATAAAACCCAACTCTCACCATGGCTGATAAGCCCCTTCGTGACCTGGTTTCTGGCTACTCCTCTGACCCCAGCCTAGACCACTCACTTCTGTGCTCTTTTGTAGTCCAGGCCTCAATACAAGCAGCATCTTCTCAGAGAGGCTGTCTCTGAACACACAGTGGAAGGCACCTCTTTCCTCCTCCTAATTCTCCCTCACATCAATCCAATATCTGTTTCACAGCACACTTGCCACTGTCTCAAATAAGTTTTAAATGTATTTACTGGTTTACCGTCTGTCTTCTCCTACTGAATTATAAACTCTATAAGAGCAAGGACTTTGTTTCTGTCATCCATTGCTAGCCCATCCATTCCTAGTTGGGACTGTCTGACACATAGTAGGTGGTTAATAAATATTTGTTGAATTAATTAATAATAATGTGCACAGTGCTTAGGAGCAGGGTACAACTTCCTGGTGGGGCAAAGAAGCAGAAAAGCAGTAAAAGGGAGGACATGAGATGTTGAAAGTCTTTAGAGAGAAGACAATTCGAGCATTTTAAATGGAAGAATCAAGCTCTGAGAGCCCTGCAAAGAGAAATGAGATGAGGATATTCCAGGATGATGGAGCAGCACGTGTGATGTCATAGCTTTGTGAAACACTAGCACAATCTTCATATGATTTTACATATTTTTGCCCTCCATAGCTTAAAAGTACTTCAGTATATTTCATTTTATCATTCTATTCTGCATCATCTTTATTTCTATTTTGCAGATGAGAAAATTAGACTTCCAAGCCCTTCTTATATACATTTACATAAAGCAGCCAAGAATACAAATTTTATGGTTGGATCTTTGTGAAAAAAAAAGTTTTGGCCACACAGGTGGCTCACGCCTGTAATCCCAAGACTTTGAGAGGCAAAGGCAGGATTGCTTGAAGCCAGGAGTTCGAGACCAGCCTAGGCAACACAGTGAGACCCTTTATCTACAAAGAAATGCAAAATAAATTTAAACATTAGCTGGGCATGGTGGTGTGCACGTATAGTCCCGGCCACTTGAGAGGCTGAGGCAGGAGAATCGCTTGAGCCCAGGAGTTTGAGGCTCCAGTGAGCTATGATTGTGCCACTGCACTCCAGCCTGGGCAACAAAAAGTTTTCACAAAATCAATGATTACTAAAAAGAAAATGATGTGTACCATTCTAGCTGGAGAAACACTACCTGCTAAAACGAACTCCGAAAGTTCAGCGTCTTCACGCAACGCAAGTTTATTTCCCATTCAAATGTCGGCCACGATGAGCATTCCTGGTGTCGTTCCTCTATGCAGTGACTCAAGAACTCAGCCTTATGCCATCTGTGGATCTGCCGCACCCTAGGGCCTTGTCACTATCAATCCAGCTAAAGAAAGGGGCAAGAGTGTAAATAAGGAACAACATCTTAAAATCTTTGACTAGAAAGAGCCACATATCATGTCCACTCACCTGTGAGAAATAGTCACTAGTCCACCCCACACGATTGTGAGAAATTAATGGAAAGAATTAGAAAACAATAGCAGAGGACTAGGACAGGAATTAGTCATCATTCCGTTGATTCTTCATCTTTGCCTTCCTAAAGCTTGTGTCATCTTCTAAATCCATTAGATATTTTAAGAAAATGAATCTCTGCCTCCAAAACTTACATGAAAATCTCCCTTGGCCTCCATATTGTTTTCAAAACTCATTTTTCTTCCTTTGCCATATCTCTGGATATTTTCCTGAGGAAATAAACTTTCCCACATGTCACAGTCATCCACCACTCCTTCACTGGTACTTTGCCAAAGTTCTCTTTTTTAAATACATTTTAGACAGAAACAAGTTTTTCCCAGAACCCCACATTTTGCCCTCAAGATACTCAGGTGCAAACCTATTTGATACCAGGGGAAGGTACAGACTTCAGAGCACAAATAATTAATTATTTGGCACTTTTATAAAAATTTTATTATGTTTTAAGAAGCAACCAAAAGCTAAAACCATATTTGACTAAAGAGAAAATTATTTAACTTTTCCTGCTCCTTAATTTTCACATCTTTCATTACTCGGTCTACGTGCTCTGAGAACCTCCTCCTACTCCCTCTTGCTTCCTGCTGCGTCCTCACCCAGGCATTCCTGCTCCACAGTCTGGTGGCTTCTCCCCTGAGTTCCATGAGAGTGCTATGCGTATTTCCATCACAATACTTATTATAATTTTTTTTTTTTTTTTTAAGAGAGAGAGTTTCACTCTGTCACCCAAGCTGGAGTAGAGTTGTGCAATCTTGGCTCACTGCAACCTCCACCTCCCAGATTCAAGCAATTCTCTTGCCTCAGCCTCCCAAGTAGCTCAGATTACAGGGGCCTTCTACAACACCTGACTCATTTTTGTATTTTTAGCAGAGACGAGGTTTCACCATGCTGGCCAGGCTGGTCTTGAACTGCTGATCTCAAATGTTCCACCAGCTTTGGTCTCCCAAAGTGCTGGGATTACAGGCATGAACCACCGTGCCTGGCCAACCTATTACATTTTTAAATAGTTAGCCAATTAATAGTGAAGTTCTTAATATTCTTTATGAGAAATAACAATTGATGTTGATAATATTCATAGATAACATTTACATACAACTTATTATGTGCCAATCACTGTTCTAACTACCTTATATATATATATATATCAAATAATTCAATTCTTACAACAATCATATGGGGTGATTACTGTTTTTATCCCCTTTTTCCAGATGAGGAAACCATGATACAAAAAGTTCAGTTGATTGCCCAAGTCATGTGGCTAAGAAGTGGTGGGGCCAGGGTTTGAATTCAGTCTGTGGATGCTGTTAACATCTGTGGAACTTGTGTTTTGAAAAGACTCTATAACTATTAGATGTGAAAGAAAGTCGTTAAGATTGCTGCATATAGGACAGTTTTCTTTATTTCAAATCACACAGAGTCAATGATAGATCTGAAACTTTCAACCTGTATCTCCCATTGCCCTTTGCACGGCCTGCTGTGGGATTCCCACGCAGCACAAGCATGCAAGGTGCAGAAGCTGCCACCCAGCATGGGTAGTGAAATGTTTCCAGTGCCTGAATTTCTGTATTGACCTAGAGAAAATTTGGATATTGATTCTGTTTCTTTTCTTTCCTTAATTCGAGGTTGTTGGTATTATCTCTTAGTTGTCAAGGTGAATCTTAGAGGCACTAGAGCAATATCTACTCAACATTAAATACTAATCTTTTCAGTGGAAAAAAAAAATTCAAGTGGTCTCTGTTTCTCGATAGCGTTGCCTACAGGTGTCTTCCTTTTCTCACTTTCACCATCTTCACTGCAGAGGGAGAGGAAATAAAGCATGAAGATATTTATCACATAATCACCTCAAATCAACATCTAAAAAAACAGAATTTATCACTTTCTCTGAAAAAAAGAAAAGTGCCTTTTCATGTAGTCCCCATTTCAGTGGGTGGTACCATCATCTACAGGGGCTAATGGAAGCCAGAAATCTGGTAGTTACCATGGATCCTTTCTTACACCATCTGTAACCAATTAATCACCAACCCGTGTTGATTTTTCTCCCCCAAAGATCTCTGTATCTATCTTTCTCCATCCTCACCCTCTTTAAACATCCTTCAGTCTACAGTAGAAATGATCTTTCTCGAATGGTGTACTCTAAGTCACTACTTGAAATAATTTAATGATTTTTATTACCTTCAGGATAAAATTCAAGCTCCTTGGCATGACATCCAAGGCTCTTGTGTTCTGGCCCATATCCCTTGACCAGTCTAATTTCCTAACACTTCTCCTGAGTCTCATTACTCTCCAACCACATAAAATATATCATAAAACTTATTCTTCTTTTCCTAGCTGACTTTTGCACATCTTTCATTACTTGGTACACCTACTCTGAGAACCTCTTCCTACTCCTTCTCGCTTCCTGCTGCATCCTCACCCAGGCATTCCTGCTCCACAGTCTGGTGGCTTCTCCCCTGAGTTCCATGAGAGTGCTATGCGTATTTCCATCACAGTACTTATTATAAGGTATTCTAGTTGTCGACTTACTTGTCTTCTTTCCAATGAGGCTGGGCACTATTGAGGGTGGACATTACATTTTTCCATGTTTTTGTATTTTTATATTATTTATCAGTCTACAGAATGACAATGTTTTTGTATTTTTATATTATTTATCAGTCTATAGAATGACAAATAGTTTTCTAGCCAATTAATAGTGAAGTTCTTAATATTCCTTATGAGAAATAACAATTGATGTTGGTAATAATCATAGATAACATTTACATACAACTTATTATGTGCCAGACACTGTTCTAACTACCTTATGTATATATCAAATAATTCAATTCTCACAACAATCATCTGGGGTAATAGTAATAGTTTACTATTTGTCATTCTGTAGACCGATAAATAATATAAAAATACAAAAACATGGGAAAATGTAATAGTTTACGTACTGTTTGTCATTCTATAGACTGATAATTAAAAAATACAAAAACATGGAAAAATGGATAATTTGCATCAAAAAGAGCTCATTGAATTGGAGATATATATAGTTGGAGAACTTAGAATCAAAGTCTATAAACTGTCAACAGGGTGATTAATGCTAAATTATCCTCCTTATAAGATAATCGATTTCCATAGAGTGAAAATCTTATCTCAGAATAGTGATAGGAGAGGCATAACATGACACCTTCACTTTTTTTGAACGTTATCTTGCATCTTGTTCACAAAAGCTGATATGATTTACCCTCCAACTCTGCTGGAGCTATTCTCACTAAGCCCTAATAATTCAATTGGCTTAAATCCTTAACAGTTTAAATGAAGCAATGGATAAACTAGGACTGATAAAGGAGCTAAGAATCCTGTTCTTAAGGAACTTCAACATCATCAACATGACCTTTAGAGAGGTTCTAATAAAACTATAATAGTAGCCAGCAATTGTAATAATAACAACAATCATGATTAATAATCATAATACTCTGTACTTATCTCATGCCTTTCATCCATGGATCTGAAACTTCTTTTTACAAGTATCAATTATGACTGACATTCTTGTAAGCTGAATATTCACAGTGTCCAGAAAATGGATTGAAACAGTTTTAAGACAGGATGGCCCAAAAGGGATAAGTTGCAAGCTCTAGCTCTCCCACCCAATTCCAGCAGCAAACTCTGCTGTCCATTAGGTTGAATGGCCTGTGACTGCCAGGAGACTATAAACTGATACAGACAATGGTAGTTGGTTAGTTCTATGGAATTCAGAAATTGTGTTAGATGTGATTGCTAAAGAAATCTTGATTATGAGAGTTCTCCATAAAAATTTAGTCATATCAAGGAAATGAAACTGTCTTTACTGGCCCAAATTGAACCTACAGATACTCATAACTTTTAATGTACTAAAAATTTGGCACAGAAAAATAATTTTTGGTGTTGGTTTAACTTGTAGAAAAACTTGGATTGGGTATTTTTTTGTTAGTTTGCATATGAAATGAATGGACATACTATTATTTTGAGAATGAAGTCTTGGGAATCTTTAATGGTGAGTTTCATGGTTTCATCAAAACCTTAGCCTGAATGGATCAGTTAGGGACTGCCAGGGAAGGAGCAAGGGGATGCCTGGGTGATCAGTTTTTTGTGATGCTGCCCCCAAATCTAAAGCACAAAACGAAAAAAAAAAATATATATATATATATATATATAAAAACAAAGTAAAATGAAAGAGGAAGGGAAACAATTGGTGTAATGCAAGAGGAAAGTTTTTATTCATCCAACCAATTTTTTTTTGAGCATCTTCCAAAAACGAAGCATTTTGACATTTTTATTTGCAGGTATGTGTGCATAGAAGACTATAAAGGTGATCTCATCTCCTTTTACTAAGTTCATTGGTCTGTATTAGTCAGGGTTCTCTAGAGGGACAGAACTAATATGTTAGATATATGTAAAAGGGAGTTTATCAAGTAGTATTAACTCACACAATCACAATGTCCCACAACAGGCCATCCACAAATAGAGGAGCAAGGAAGCCAGTCTGAGTCCCAAAGCTGAAACTCAGAGTCCGATGTTCCAGGGCAGGAAGTATCCAGCACGGGAGAAAGATGTAGGCTGACAGGCTACAGCAGTCGAGCCTTTACACTTTTTTCTGCCTGCTTTATATTCTGGTCATGCTGGTAGCTGAATAGATTGTGCCCACTCAGATTAAGGGTGGGTCTGCCTTTCCCAGACCACTGGCTCAAATGCTAATCTCCTTTGGCAATACCCTCACAGACACACCCAGGATCAATACTTTATATCCTTCAATTCCATCAAGTTGACACTCAGTATTAACCATCACATGGTCTCATTCCATTGTCATTAGTTTTGGAAAGCATTTTTTGTTTAGATCAGAGATTTTGCTATAAAATATTAATGCATTAATCAGTTTCTTAAGACTATCATTTTAAGGCTTTGTGTCAGTCTCTTTTTTTAAAATTTTTTTTTATTATTATACTTTAAGTTCTAGGGTACATGTGTACAACGTGCAGGTTTGTTACATATGTATACATACATGTGCCATGTTGGTGTGCTGTCATTTACATTAGGTATATCTCCTAATGCTATCCCTCCCCCCGTCCCCTCCCCACAATAGGCCCCGGTGTGTGATGTTCCCCTTCCTGTGTCCAAGTGATCTCATTGTTCAATTCCCACCTATGAGTGAGAACATGCAGTGTGTGGTTTTCTGTTCTTGTGATAGTTTGCTGAGAATGATGGTTTCCAGCCACATCCATGTCCCTACAAAGGACATGAACTCATCCTTTTTTATGGCTGCATAGTATTCCATGGTGTATATGTGCCACATTTTCTTTATTTTATTTTATTTTAATTTATTTATTTTCATTATATCAGCAGAATATCAGGGGGATATGATACATCATTTGGACCTGCATGTACAGCAATGAATTTGGGATATCACCAAGTTAATTGATAGAATTCATTTAATTTATGTACTTAGGCTTTCATGAAACCTCATCTTAAATCATTAATTCTGCTCAGAATAAACAGTACATTTACCTATGTCCTTTGAGTTGGCCCTTACCCCAGTCCCTGGACATCTTGAAACACTGTTATCATGTTTGGCTTCTTTATTTAACTGGAAGGGGTATTTTATTCATAGTACATATAGGTATTTTACACATCATGTTGCTTGGTACTTTCATAAAATAGAAGAGAAAACTGAGACTTGTGGATATTGGGCGATCTTATGCAAGGTCATAAGCTAGTTGATGGAGAATTTGAAATAGAAATCAGGCCTTTGGGTCATCTATCCTCTGCTGTTTCTTCCCAACTGGATGAAAAATGGCTGACTATCCACCCCTCAACCTGAAAATTAGGCTCTTTTTAGCCAAACTTTGACTACCACCCTCTGTATAAGCTTCAGCTGTGACGCATAAGATGAACCAATTAATAGAAAGCAACACAAGCAGAGATCAGTCAAAAATCTCCCAAACTTAATCTATATTACTTTGATAGATGATATCATCTTTGCCTTCCATTAATCCCTATACTCAACCCAGAGAGAAAAATCCACTTGACCCTCAATTTCCAGACACACTCACCAGAAGACTAGTCTTGGTAAATATGTTGCAATCAACATTTTAAGTTCAGGTTAACATTTTCTTGTTCTCCACTTCAATTTATTTATTTATTTATTTATTTATTTTTTGAGACACAGTCTCGCTCTATTGCCCAGGCTGGAGTGCAGTGGCATGATCTCGGCTCACTGCAAGCTCCACCTCCTGAGTTCACACCATTCTCCTGCCTCAGCCTCTCGAGTAGCTGGGACTACAGGCGCCACCAGCACACCCGGTGAAATTTTTTTTTTATTTTATTTTTAGTAGAGAAGGGGTTTGTTTCACTGTGTTAGCCAGGATGGTCTCCATCTCCTGACCTTCTGATCCACCCGCCGCAGCCTCCCAAAGTGCTGGGATTACAGGCGTGAGCCACCGCACCTGGCTCAATTTATTTATTTGTTTCCAGTTCTTTCTTCTTTTTTGTTAAACTGTTTCAAACACTAGCAATTTTTTCACTTCCCTGGACATCAAACCTATGCCTTCTAGTCTATTTCTTTAAAAAGAAATTTATAATTTATACTAACCTAAGGATAGTATACTTACTATAGTAATTATATTTACTTACATATGCCATTCTAGTCCTTTATAAACTTTTTCTTTTCCACTTGCATTTCTGTTTCTTGAGCATCATCATAGTCAGGTGGCTAAAGGCTGCTCATGGGAAGGGATTTTTTTTTTCCACAAAATTTCAACTTCTGATCATCTAAACAGTTCAGTTCCGAATATCTTCTCATTCCATAATTAACCGTGACACGAAGAGTCCAGTGGAAGAGTCCACAGGCCAACTTACAAAATGTAGGAAGGTTTATGTATTGGTTTCCAAGGACTTCTGTACCACAAACTGGGTGGCTTAAAACAACGGGAATGTATTGGCTCACAGTTCTGGAGGCTGGAGGTCTGAAATTAAGGCTCTGGCAGGGCCTTGCTTCCTCCAAAGGTTCTAAGGAAGATTCTTTCTTTGCCTCTTCTTAGCTTCTGGTGGTTTCTGGCAATCTTTGGCATTCCTTGGCTTGCAGCTTTATCACTCCCACCTCTGCCTTCTTCCATCTGTGTGCATCTGAATCTCCCTCTACTTTCTCTTAAAAAGACACCAGTCGGCCGGGCGCGGTGGCTCATGCCTGTAATCCCAGCACTTTGGGAGGCCGAGGCGGGTGGATCACAAGGTCAGAAGATCGAGACCATCCTAGCGAACACAGTGAAACCCCGTCTCTACTAAAAATACAAAAAATTAGCCAGGCGTGGTGGTGAGCGTCCGTAGTCCCAGCTAATGGGGAGGCGGAGCTGGCAGTGAGCTGAGATCCTGCCACTGCACTCCAGCCTGGACGAGAGAGTGAAACTCTGTCTTGAAAAACAAGAAGAAGAAGAAGAAAAAAAGACACCAATCATTGGACTTAGGGCCTACCCTTATGGGTAGCAGGCAGTCATTAAGCCTACTTTATAGCTGAGGAAACTGAGGCACAGGGAGATTAAGTGACCTCATCTTAACCAACTGCATCTGCAAAGATCCTCATTCCAAATAAGGTCACATTCTGAGGTTCTGAGGGGACATGGATTTAGGGGGTGTCGCATTCAAGTTAGTATGTTTACTTCTTCCATTCCATCTTACTATTCACCCAAGAGTTTTCAGATGCACAGAGTCCAATATGACCACTCAAAACCTTCTCAGGAAAGTCACCAGTTCATTCTGAAAGTGAAGCAGCACAGAGTGCGAAGACGTTACACAAGCAGGACTGAGTCCTACCTCCTCTTGTTCCTGGCTTTGGAACTTTGCACGAGTCACATAATCCCGCTGGGCTTCCGTGGCTTCATATTCAGATTGGAGTAACATCTAGATCACACGGCTGCCATGAGAATCTAATGAGATCGCAGACCCAACTGTCTTACATTCGGCATGTGGTAGCTGCTCAGTCATCGTTAACACCCTGCATTCATTCTAGAACTGATGAGCAGGCAATGTGCTGGAGCAAGCAGAAGAAAGATCCCTTTCGGGTATCCCTGGGAGCATACCCGCACTGTGCCCAAGAGCAAGGCGTGTTCTGGAAAGAGAAAGGGCACCCCGCATGCCTGGGAACATTTGCTGAGGTTTGTCATTTTTAAAAAAGGTAATTAGGAAAAACAAACTGAACTCCCGGAGGATGCTTATTAGATTGCTACGCTGTACTTATCTACGATATATGGTGACTAACATCTGAGAAGCTGAAAGCTTTTAATAAGCATTAACTCGTTATTCCCTGTGGGATGGGTAGCAGGCAGTCATCAAGCCTACTTTATAGCTGAGGAAATTGTGGCACAGGGAGATCAAGTGACTGGTTCAAGGTCAGTACCAAGCTGATTGCTAAAGGGACCAACAATGGGCCCTGGAGAATTGAAAAGAAGGCCTTGAGTGGAGTTATTTGCTGTCATCTTTATTTGTTCCCACCCCCATGGATTCAATCATATAGGCAACTTGCTTCCAGGAACAAGAATAGGGTAACTTGGAAGAGAAAATAAAAATAAAGAAACTACAATAAACAAATGTGGCATATCCATACAATGGAATATTATTCAATCATAACAAGGAAAGAAGAACTAACGTGCTACGCTGTGAATGAACCTAGAAAACATTATGCTGAATGAGAGAAACCAGACACAAAAGACCACATATCATATAATTTCATTTATAAGAAACATCTGGAACATGTAAATCCACAGAGACAGAAAGCAGATTTGTGGTTACCAGGGGCCAGAGTGGCTTAAAGAATGGCGTGTCATTGATTCATGGGAACTGTTTCCTTTTGGGGTGACTAAAGTATTCTGGAACAACAAAGAGGTGATGCTTAGCCGGGCGTGGTGGCTCATGCTTGTGATCCCAGCACTTTGGGAGGCTGAGGTGGGCGGATCACCTGAGGTCAGGAGTTCAAGACCAGCCTGACCAAGACGGTGAAACCCAATCTCTACTAAAAATATAAAAATTAGCCGGCATAGTGGCGCGCACCTGTAATCCCAGCTACTCGGGAGGCTGAGACAGGAGAATCGCCTGAACCCAGGAGGTGGAGGTTGCAATAAGCCAAGATCACGCCACTGCACTGTAGCCTGGGCAACAAGAGTAAAACTTCATTTCCAAAAAAAAAGAGAGAGAGAAAGAAAGAGAGAGAGAGAAAAGTGTTGCTTTCACAACATTGTGAATGTACTAAATGCCACACAATTAGGCACTTTAAAAATGGCTAATTTTAGGTGAACAAAATTCTCTCTGCAGCTCTCTGCGTCTGTTTGAATCTCCCTTTCTTTTCTCTTATAAAGATGCCAGTCATCAGAGAATACAATTCACAAAAAGTTACTAAAAATAAATAAATAAATAAAGTGAGCATTTAAAAATGCATGTTAGTCACCACTTGAGGCCTGTGGACAGAAGTGTGAAAAACAAATTACCTGAACTTGTAGAGACCACACCTTCCACCTAACTAATTCTAACTACATGACCCTAGACTAATACCCAAGTCTCAGTTTTCTCAATTGCACAATGGGGGGTTAGACTAAATTGGTAGTTTTCAAACAGCAGTATTTTTTTTGTTTTTTAGAGACAGGATCTCACTCTGTTGCCCAGGCTGGAGCACAATGGCACCATCATAGCTTACTGCAGCCTTGAACTCCTGGGCTCAAGTGATCTTCCCACCTCAGCCTCCTGAGTAGCTAGGACTACAGGTGTGTGCAACCATGCCCCACTCTTTTGAAATTTTTTGTAGAGATGGGGTCTTGCTATGCTGCCCGGACTGGTTTTAAACTCTTGGCCTGAAATGATCCTCCTAGCTTGGTCTCCTAAAATGGTGGGATTTCAGGTGTGAGCCTGGCCTCAAACTGCACTTTTTAAAGCTGCTAAATGTCTTTTAAACAAAATCCTATGTAGAACCCTAATATATAAAAAGGATGAAAGCCAAGTTAATTGAGGGGATCTGTCCCACCAGCTCCATACTTCCATCCTTGGGGGCCCCAAAGGCACCCTCTGAACTGTGATGTTCTTGAATAAAGTTGAAAATCCCAGAACAGACTATTTTTAATCTTATGAGCCTATCACCCTAAAGGAAGACCATTTTCCCACCCCATTTAAATGCAAAATAGTAAAATGAGATGCAAATATCAGTATCATGTATGTTGTTGCTGTCAATAAATATGTACCTTAATTAAAACTTAGAATAGTATAAAACTGAACATGACAGATGTAGCCAGATGTGGGCTGACCAGAAGACCCACAGCAGCTTTGGATGTGTTGGAGGTATGAGCAGGCCCCACTGCTTCTACCTCATCCAAAGTCTAAGCCCAACTTGACCTGATCCAGGTGGCCAAGAGCAGGTCATTGCCATTTGCCCAGGGTTCAAGATACTTTTGAGCCACCAATGTTGAGAGCCGAAGACTTTCATGCAAGGTTTGGATCAAGGAGATTGTGGCTTGATATGGGAAAATTTTACGTAAGGATGAAAATCAGAGGGGGGGAAAACAGCAAGAAGCCAAAGGACATTGACCTGGTCACAATGATTCCTCCAGTTTCTTCTTATCTGTGGCATGTGTAAGAGTTCATTTTAGGTTGGGTGCGGTGGCTCATGCCTACAGTCCTAGCACTTTGGGAGGAGGCCGAGGTGGGCAGATGGTCTGAGCTTAGGAGACCAGCCTGGGCAACATGATAACACCCTGTCTTTACTAAAAACACAAAAAATTTAGCCAGGTGTGGTGGCCTATGCCTGTAGTCCCAGCTGCTTAGGAGGCTGAGGCATAAGAATTGCTTGAACCCCAGAGGCAGAGGTTTCAGTGAGCTGAGACCGCCCCACTTTACTCCAGCCTGGCAACAGAGCAAGACTCTGTCTCCAAAAAAAAAAAAAAAAAAACAAAAACAGTTTAGTTTAGAGTTACCACCCCCTACACAGACATTAAAACATCTTTATATAGATCCCACAGATTTTTCAGTACCTGCTTGATTATAGAAAAGCTCAACAACTTGACCACAACTTTATTTACACTTCCACTTATCAATGTTTGTGCCTGACTTTACATGCCAAGAAGGTATTCTCCTTTTCCTCCCTGCAAGGACTCAAGATCTGCCAGGAAGAAAAGAGGGGAGTGAAAGCGGCTGAAATTTTCAGCAGAGCAGAGCTGGTTATCACTTAAGTGTAAATAAATAAGGCGTGAATCTAGAAATGAAGATCACTTTCGTGCATTCTTGGATATAAAGGAATTACTCTTAACTCTCCCAGTGTCCAAATTTTGAAAATCTACATTGGGATGAGGGATTACTGAATAAATGTTCTAGGTGCTAGTCTGCACAGTCTTAGATGAAATTATCATAAGAAAAATCTTTTGAGAAAGTTTAATGGAAAAGATCATATATCGTTAAACACTGAAGGTCAGAGAGTTATGGGTAGATCAAAGTACCCTAGACCAGTGGTTTTCAAAGTGTGATCCCAGATGGGCATCACCTGGGAACTCGTTAGAAAAACAAATTCTCAGCCCCACCCTAGACTTACTGAATCAGAAAATCTGGGGGTGGGGTCCAGAAATTAGTGTTTCAACAAACCCTCCAGGCGACTCCAATGCACGTGACAGTTTGAGAACCACTTTGAAATCTTTTGTTCTAATGAATTCCCTAATTTTAGATGAGAAACCCAAGGCCCACAGTAAGTAAATGCCTTTCCCACTATCATCCTGCTGACTGTGTGAACTAAAATAAGAGATGAAAACTTGTTTTACTAGTCATACTTTTAAAAATAAGCCAGTTTTCTTTTCCCCAAAGATTAGAAGAGAATTGATGCTTCTGGTTTGTATTAGGTTCTCTAGGGGGACAGGACTAATAGGATAGATGTATATATGAAGGGGCATTTATTAGGAGAATTGACTCACACCATCACAAGGGGAAGTCCCAAAATAGGCCGTCTGCAAGCTGAGAAGCCAGGAAGCCAATCCAAGTACCCAAAATCAGCCATGCCAATAGTGCAGACTTGAGTCTGTGGCTAAAGGCCTGAGAGCCCCTGGAAAATCACTGGTGAAAGTTCAAGAGTCCAAAACCTGAAGAACTTGGAGCCCGATGTACGAGGGCAGGAAGCATCCAGCACGGGAGACAGATGGAGGCCAGAAGACTTGGCCAGTCTAGTCTTTCCACGTTCTTCTGCCTGCTTTTATTCTGGCCGTGCTGGGAGCTGATTAGACTGTGCCCACCCAGATTGAGGGTGGGTCTGCCTCTCCCAGTCCACTGATTCAGACGTTGATCTCCTTGGACAACACCCTCACAGACACACCCAGGAACAGTACCTTGTATCCTTCAATACAATCAAGTTGACACACAATATTAACCATCACATGGTTTCAAGCCTGCTTTCTGATTCATCAAATGTGAACTAAATGTGCATGATTCTGAGTAAAATCCCATCAGAATTCCCAGTGCCTGGCAAATAATGGGCACTCAGTAAATATTTGTCATAACATGAATCGGCCTCACACAAGGACCATTGGCGAGTACTTCATCCATTTCCTTGTACAGTTAGCGGGTCTCTGCCAAAATGGTTATTACTGAGACCCCAAAACACCACATTTTCTTGCATGGAATAATTTTGACAAGTAACTCAGTTTCTCCCCATTTACACTCAAATGCCTCCAAAAGTAGACTGAAAAAGAGAAATCCACTGTGAAAACTGAAAAGCTAAGAGAAGTCCCTGAAATGCTATCCATGTGAAATTTCCCCAACATTTTCTCAGTTAACTTTGTAAACATCTGAGAAGATTTCACTTATTTTAAATAGCTGAAATTTTGTTTGTTTATTTTTGCTTTGCTTTACCAGGATAAAAATTGGAAATGCAGTCTTAGCATGTGTGAAAGCTTTACTTTTTAGGAAAGGCACGACAGATTGAATCTAAGGTGAAAGAAGATCCCAGGGCCAGAAGATTTGAGAAATAAGGCATAAATTCTCCCCCAAAAGAACTCCAAACACAAAACTACCTATATGGAAAGAATGACATCAAAATCAAACAATTATAAGTAATACATTGAATCAATTTGGTTAAACTTTCTTTTTTCTCAATAAATTCTTGACTTCTTCACATGAAATGTTTAAATTCATAATTGTTTTTCTCTGAATTATCTGTCCTATAGTAAAAATGTTATTTTAAATGGTTTTTATTTTCTTTTATTTGCAAAAAAGCTTCTAAACGTTTTTTTCTTTTTTTAAAAAAGAGCATAACGTCTGTACTAGGAGGAATACGGACATGTTTTATTGCTCTAATAATACTTACATCTAATGGTTAAAGCCTTTGGCATCACCAAGTACTCAAGGCTTATATTACTATCAAAAGTCTTTAATGAAGAGGAACAGCAACCAAATTATATAACACCAAGTCTTACAATTACACATAATTTTAAAATGCTATACAATTAAGTCATTTACCTAAGAACTACATGATTTTGTGATCAAATAATGTATGTCAACTCTTTATATGGTACACCTCAATTGCTGATAAATTCTGGACCGCACCAACATTTTAGGAGCCCAAGAAAAAGATGTTTGTCAGTTCTTCATGCCGTGTTTTATGCCTCAATTAACAGAATAAGCTGTGTGTGCATATGAATGCGGCACATCCAATTACTTTTTTCGGTGGTATGGAAATGGTAACTGGACCTTCGTCTGGAAGCTTTGCCACTGTGGCTGTCACATTCAAAGGGAAAACGTGTATCTAGGAAACCAGCTATGCTGAAGGTGAATTTTCTCAAGGATCAGTTTTTTTCTACCAAGGAATCATGTCCTTTTTGAGAGCAGGGATTCTTTCAGCCTTAAAAGAACAATGATTTTTATAGTACATAAATCAAATAAAACTTTATTTTTTGGAAAACAATTATTGATCAACATGTATCATCAGCAATGCAGCAAAGTCTCCAGCCAGGCTGCAGAGATTTAGGCTGCTCCATTCTCCAGTGACCCGGGGGTTTAGAGATCCATAGTGATTGCTACTTGCAAAGCTCTATTAATGACACAACTTTTTCCATGCTTTCGTAGTAAAATACAAAAGTATGCCAAAGACACCACAAAAGTGATAAGTAAAAAGAGAATAATCTTAAGTAGAGAAAGCCAGACCTCATGAGTGGCAATTCTAAAACAAGTCCTACCACTGGCCTCATAACTCTTTAAGAACCTTCCTAATTTTCACCTTTAAAATATGAGGCCAATAAACATCAGCTCAATTCCTCTCTGACCTGCATATTTTAATAGCACTTTTCTGGGCCTTGGGCAAAATTATTTTAGCCATCTTTGAATGTTCTGGTCTTGGGAGAAGGCTAAAATCTAATATATTATTTTTAAAAAACTTAAATAGTAGTGCAGTGGAGTTGCACATGTATTTCTTAGATATATAAACAAAAAATTGCGGATTTGTTGTGCCTCCCTCAGCTCCTGTCCAAGATGGCAGCTTGGCCAACTTGGGTTTGGGGAAGAGCAGGGGGCTTGGGTCTATCAGTCCAGGTCTTAATCCTGACCCCATGCCTAGTGTTGGCACTGGGGCCTTGGCGGCTCAGCCTGGACCCAAAAGCCCATCCTGTGGAGGAGCTGCCTCAGTCCTCTGACGCCATGGCACTCGGTCCTCTGACGCCATGGCAGTCCTGAGGGTGATCCCCATTGGGATCTGTTGTAGAAGGTCCACCTAGAAGACTTCCAAATCAAGGACCTGCCACCCCCAGTGCTGTAACCTTCTAGGAGGCTTGCCAGGCAGCTCAGCCAACCTAAGCATCTCTCTGCAGACCCCCAGAGAATATGAGGTGCCTTCTTGTTTCCCCACAAGATTACTGAGGGACCCCCTAGGGATCAAACCCAGTCCCTCCTCTGTCACCCTGAGGGGAGTAGAGCGGAAGCCGTTGCCTGCCTACACTTTCTCCACCGAGCCAGTATCCCCTTACCCCATAGCTCCTTCTTCCCTCGGCGGCACCTACCCTTTCCTTGTTTAGGGCGCTACAGGGGTGAAACTTGACTTACCAGGAATAGAAAATACCTAGTTTTCAATATGTTGGAGATTTTAGCCTAATTACAATAGAAATTTCTCTTACCCAGGATCCTAATATCCCTGGAAGTGTGGCTTTCTTTCTACTCCTGCTGCTTTTGAACTGGGCTCTTGCTTCCAAACTTATATTCTTTCAATCTGTCACGTAGGCCTGTATTTCCATCTAATTATCAGTGTCAGCAAGGAGCCTTGTGCAGATAAAGACTCCCAGTTCAGCCCTTCCATAACAATTCCAAAAAGCAGATGGCTGCCATGGCCCAGACCTGTCATTCCAGCTACTCAGGAGGCTGAGGTGGGTGGACTGCTGGAGCCCAGGAATTTGAGACCAGCCTGGGCAGTATAGCAAGACCCCTGTTTCAAAAAAAAAAAAGCAAGGTGTGGAATGATGACCATAACCTGCTGTCTTCGGGTTAAGAAAAGGAAAATAAGACTTTTTCTTTTTCCTTTATCTCTCTCTCTCTCTTTCTTTCCTTCCTTCCCTACAGGGCCTTACTCTGTTGCCCAGGCTGAGTGGCACAATCACAGTTCACTGTAGCCTTGAACTCCTGGGCTCAAGCTGTTTTCCTGCCTCGCCTCCCAAGTAGCTGGGCCTACAGGCATGTGCCATCACACCTAGCTAATTTTTGTTGTTGTTGTTGTTGTTGTTGAGGGGATGGCTTATATCAAGCAAATTTATTTACTCAAAATGTCTTTAATGTTTGAAAACACCCAATCTCCCACAACCACCAAAAACTCCACGTGAGTTGGAATCTCCCACCGTGGTTGGCTTGAGAACGCGCGAGGGTATGACTGGAGTAAGGAGGCAAGCCGGGCAGTGGTCACCATGCATCAAGGCCACCATGGGAGGGAAGACGAGGGGTGGGAGGCTGAGAGCCCAGGAGGAAGCAGTGGCTGGTGGGAGACACGGGCCCCAAACTCACAACAGAGGGAATCCAACACAGTCTGGGCAAGGACCTGGGGCACCAGCTGCCCCACTGTGGCCTCCCTGTGGGGGTCTTGACCCTCTTGAGGTAGCATTTCACACAAATCTACAGGTGAATGGAGCAGGCCAGGCCACGGGAAGCCTCACCCCAGGACAGGAGAACCTGAGTGGAGGCTGCTAGCCTTGGGGAGTCCAGAACATCCAGATAATGTTTCAAAATTTTTATTATTATTATTATTTGTAGAGACAGGACCTCACTATGTTGCCCAGGCTGGTCTCGAAATTCTGACCTCAAGCAATCCTCTCACCTTGCTTCCCAAAGTGCTGGGATGATAGGATGACCTTGCCTGGTGAAAAGATTTCATAGTCATATTTGCTTGGATCTGCATAAAGACTGGAAAAAAACTTTTAAAAAAGTGATAGACAACCTTTTTATGTTAGTGAAAGTGTGAAGGAAACAAGGAATTGTTTGCCTTTCCTTTTTTATATGATTCTGTTTTTTTTGTGTTTTCACTTTTTGCAAAGAAATATTAAAAGGGTTTTTGCTTTTGTTTGTGTTTTTTAGTGGTTCTGATGATAAGCCAGGTCTGGAGAATTGCAGGGCTTCCCAGGAGTTTTTTTTTTTTTTTTTTTTTTTTTTAGATGGAGTCTTGCTCTGTCACCAGGCTGGAATGCAGTGGCACAATCTCGGCTCACTGCAACCTCCGCCTCCCGGGTTCAAGCCATTCTCCTGCTTCAGCCTCCCAAGTAGCTGAGATACAGGTGCGTGCCATCACGCCCAGCTAATTTTTGTATTTTTATTAGAGATGGGGTTTCACCATGTTGGCCAGGATGGTCTCCATCTCCTCACCTAGTGACCCACCTGCCTTGGCCTCCCAAAGTGCTGGTATTACAGGCATGAGCCACCGCTCCTGGCCCCCAAGAGAGCTTTTAAACGTAAATCTGGTCATGTCCCACTACTGACACCCTCCAACAATGTCAAATCATGTTTGGGATAAAATCAAGCTCATTTAGCATGAATGGTGAGGTCACTGCTGACCGGAGCCTGCCCTGCTTCTCAGTCTGCCCACCCCAGGGCATGCCAGCTACCCCTCCATTCCTGCCTGCCCCTCCCTACCTCTCACAACTCCTCACTGTTTTCTCAGAAGATGCAGCCTGTCACCACCCTTTCCACCATCTGCCCTGCCGAGAATTTGCCAGAATAAATAAGATTCTCCTTTCTATGTCACACTACACAACATTTTAAAAATATTTATTTATTTGGAGACAGGGTCTTGCTTTGTCACCCGGGCTGCAGTGGTATGATTATAGCTCACTGCAGCCTTGATCCCCTGGACTCAAACAATCCCCCCACTTCAGCCTCCCCAGGAGTTGGGACCGCAGGCATGTGCCACCACACCTGGCTAATTTTTTAGTGTTTAGTTTTAGTAGAGATGAGGTCTCACTATGTTGCCCAGGCTGCTTGAACTCTTGGGCTCAAGCAATCTACCTGCCTTGGCCTTCCAAAGGGCTGGGATTACAGGTGTGATCCACCATGCCTGGCCAATGTTTTAAAAAAATATCTTTCTACCCTCCCACCTCCCAGTCGGGGACAATAGCATTCTCAGTTGGGGTAGTGTTTGTTGAAGGAATGAATAAATGATTTTCAGTGTTAATGAAAATATTTTTAGAATAACAAAATAAGCATAGAAGAAAGCTCGTTAGATCACTTAAATCTGTGATGTTTTTAAAAAGATATGTGTTTGTGTTAGTAAATAAACAGAAAATTATGATCAGGATAATGGGGTTATAAGTTTTAGCCAGGGGACTGCTAAGTATGTTAATAGATAGATAAGAATCATCTGTAATTGACATGCTCTTTGTATGCCCACAATGCTGCTAGCTGGTTTCTCAGGCCCTGGACAATGTTAGACCTCACTCGTAAGTAAAGAAAACCTGTTTCCCTTGTTTACACAGTGAATTTACTTAAGGAGCACTGTCTTCATGGGTGAAACAATGGTGGTTTTACTGCTCTTTACACATAAATTAGCACAAGGTGGGAATGAATCTAAATGAGGTCATACAGTGTTTATGAACATGACATGAATTATGAAGATAAGTTGCCTTGTGATCTATATGATCAGAAACTAGTTTATTACTTTCTATATGAAAAATAATGGTAAAATTTTGTCCCTCTATCGTCTGTCTTGACTTTCAAATTTTTTAAAAACACATTCTGCAATGATTGAGTAAATTGACTTTTTAAAGAATTTCTACTTCATATTTTTAAAAATAAATTTGTAGTCATGAAAATATGAATATGTCACCTGACTTCTCAATAAGATCTTCATTGTAACAACTCAATTAGCTTTTGAAATGGTCTCATCTAGCTAATACCCTGCTTTCCGAAGAAATAATCAATTACTTTTGAACCAGGAAAATCTCTGATAGTAGATCAAAAAAACATACAAACAAACCTGGAACAGGATAAATTAATAGTGCTTTGATTCTTCAAAGAACATACGTTATTTCAATCCAACAATCAGCTGTTTAAGAGTCCATGCCCCCTTTCTGAAGTTGAACATTAGCTTGCTAAGAACTTTTCTTTAAAAAAAGGTACCATGAACTGATTTAGCTTGCTGCCACATATGAAATGTGGTTCTAATGACAGAATTAATTTTTCATGAGTTATGAATCCTTTGAAATTGGAATCCAGAAAATTATACGTGGGAGTCACTTCTTCCTTTTCTAATTAAGTGGATAGTATTGTCTTCACCATCCAGCTGGTTTCTCAGAAACCAAAGTTGGCTTCTATATAAATATAATTTCATTTTATGGGAAGTAGGTTCTCCCACACCACATGCCTAAGCTTCTTTAGATGTAAATGGCATGGCATGAAGGCCTGTCCTTCCAATCAAAACGTGAAACCAGCCCTTCCAAATGGCTTAATATTTAACTATTAACTATTAAGAGCAACGATTGCTTAAAATAAAAGCCCTTGGCATAATAACCATTTTCACAAAACTAATTCCCTCAAATAGCTATGTCCTAATGGACCAATAAAACTTGCCTTGTCGTGTCTGAATGTGGCATTAGAGCCTTTTAGAGCTGGCTGTAATTGGTAATCACTGTTCAGGTGAAAGTGGGGGGCGGGGAGATTGATAGAATAGTACTTTATACTGAGCTTCCACGGGGCCTTTCATCTGATGATCTCAAAGCACTTGACAAACACTAATTAATATTCGTGATACCCCAGTGAGGGAGGTAAGTATTATTATCCCCATTTCGCAGATGAGATGAGGTTAAGTCGGGTAACCTGGTGAGTCAGGGACAGAATGAAGGGCTCCTAATTCTCAGTCTTGTGCTCATACAACCATTACAAGGGCCTGCCATGGAAAACATAAAAGGAAACACACCTCATTTTCAAATCCCCCAAGGTGAACACATCAATTGTAAATGGGATCACAATTAAGCCACTTGGTTTTAACAACAGTAATACCGTCTTGTAATCGTCAGACTCCATTCTGAGACAAATAGAAAACAGTATTAAAAGTAGTTTCCTTGAAGTGTCAAATAAAGATTATTTTATCATGAGAGGAGCCATACAGAAATTTGTGTTGAACAATTTGATAAGGTGGCCAAAAAGTTGGATTTCACTTTTATTCAGATGGTGGGTTAGATCCTTGCACAACTCTAACTTTCTGAGGACAGATCCATCCTTTTAGAGTTTGTGTCCTAGTGTGGAGTGTAAATGGGTACATTACTCAATAAACGTTAGTTAAACCAACAAAACCAACTAAATGCCAAGGTGCTGGGGGCATGTGAAGAGGAATAGGATAGAACTCTACCCTCAGGGGGGGCTAGGGAATTAAGGAAAGACATAGAATACAAGAAACTAATTTTAAAATGAGGGGAGAAGAGCAGGAATGGTCCAAGCATTCAGTGTGAAAACACCAAGGTTCTAGATTCAAATTGGAACATTAAAGGTTTTGATGAGTTCTCAGAGGCTAAGACCATTGCTTCTGGAAACCGTATTAACTCTTACATACCATCATGGTGGCTTTTTCAGCTAAAGCTAATTGGCTTTCAAACAACGCGTTGGATTTTTTAACTCATTGTTTAAAATGCTGAATATTATAATAAATACTGTTTGGTCCAAGAGAAGACTTGGAAATAGCTTAGAGATGAGTAGGGAGCCAGACATACTGGCCTTCTTTGGGTTTCTCCAAAGCCTCTCTGCCTCAGGGTCTTTGCATTCTGAGTGTTAGATGATTCAGTCTACCCAGAATGCCTTTCCCACCCTCCCTCCCCACCTTCTTCACCTGACCAACTCTCACTTATCCTTTGGATTTCTGCTTAAACATCATTTTTTGACTCTTTAGAATAGTTACAGCTTCTGAGAACTCTTTGCATATTTCCTTCATAGTAACTATCTCAGCTTGTAATGAAATATTTGGATTTTTAAAAATTAATGAATTTCTATCTTTCTTCTACTCACTGCCTCTAATTTTAAGAGATCTATATCTGTTTTGCCTACTGTTATAGCTTTAGCACACAGGAGGTCCTTAATAGAAACTTGTTGGATGAATAAACACACATGGTGCTAATTGCTGAGAAACTGGAAACTAGGAGCATTTGGGCAGAGCTCATACTAAGAGAAAGGCAGCTTCAGTTAGTGGAAAGCAAGACTGGTACTATCAGCGAGGCCCCAGTGTTGCTACAAGCTGGCTCGCCACTCGCAGCTAGGCCATGGTGTTCATCCATTTAACATAAACTATTTCACAGCACAGGATACCAGTGTCATTCAAGGACATTCAGTCACTCTAATCGATCAAGACAAAACAAGAATATTGTCCAAGCCACAAAACCATCCAACCATCCCCTATTCAGGCTAAGATGAGTCACTGCTGCTGCTTTGACAATTACAATGTTAGCCTTGCATTGTTCTTCTCACCTGCAATGTAAAAATTTCTATCGTGGAATAGTTCCTCCTTCCTGACAGAGCCTTGAACCCTCCCTAAAATCTCCTAAACATGTCCTATAATAAGATCTCTTCAACATCCTCTTACTGAGATGCCCCATGGTCCCTCATGATGTGAGGTCTCCCTCATCACGATGAGCCAACCGACCCAATTTCATCAATAAACCAACTTTGTGTCTCTGGTGGTCTTTGACTTGGGGACATGGAAAATACAAAGACTTGTATATAATGAGACAAAAAAAAAGATACACAGCTGCTCAAATATGTCTCCCTTCCCAGAGAATGATTTAGGACTGGGAATATTTCACTCCAGGAAGTCATTCAATCGATTTTCAAGATATTATTGAAACACTGTATTAATATAGATCTTCCTAGATTATCAGATGATTTAAAAATCTCTTCACACTGGATTTTGGAAAGCAAACAATTAGGAATTCTTTTTATGGAATAATTTTTAATGTGTTTTTATATATTCTTAAATGAAAATGGGTGTATATTCCTTGGAATTGTCAATGTGAGGTAGCCAACTAGAAGGAAACAAGATAACTTCCAAGGTTAATCTGCAAGGTACATAGATCAATGTGGATAATCAAAGACTGATTAAAGTTTTTATAAGAAACACTTTTTATGCTTCTCTCAACTGCTTCATGTAGGCTACCACCTCAAGGGGAAACTGCAGTCTATGTTTTTGCTATTTGTTTTTTTCCCCCCCTCTCTATTCAGTTACCTAAAGACCTAATATATTTGGGCATTAGAATGAGAATGTATCTTCTCTATCTCTGTAATCCAATTCACTTCTTCCTAACAATTCTAGTTTCAAACTCCGCCCTCTGCCTTTTCTTAGCAACTTAGAGCAAATTCATTCAAAGCATTCCCAAAGCCAAGGGCAGATTTTAAAGGTTGTTCACAGTCAGCTGGGGCCGTGTATCTCAATCTTTTGTATCTTAGTTTCCTTTGGAGTGACATAAAAATTTTCTGATTTCATCAACTGCTGGGTGTTCCCTGGAGTCCCCACTGAAAGACAATGGCTTTAGATTCTAGTACTCCTTAAGTTGGTATGTCAAAACCCCCCGTCTCACATTAAGAATTATTCATCTCTTTAGAATGGAGCTTTCAGTCAAACTTGGTGTCACTCCTCGATATTCTGCTTATTGTTTCAACTTCATTAAATAATCTGTGTTTTCTGTTGCCTTATGGATCCAAAGAGAACCTTTGCCAGACCATCTTGGAAACATCCTTACCACGTGTCTCTCATGCTGCCCCCAGTTCTGGTCTAGCATCTCAATTCTTTTACCTACATATTTATCTTTTCTTGCCCATCTCATCTTGCTACTCCTCTTTCTTTCTTTGTGTATATATTGCATTTGAAGCTCAGCTTGTTTGAAACTAAACTCATTATTTGCCCTTTCCCACTTCCAAATTAATCCCTCACTGCCTTATCTTTTAAATAGGTCGTTTTGCTAATTTATTTCCATTTTCCTTGACCGTGACATCAAAGCAATTTTCAAACCCCATCAGTTCTTCCTTCACAGTCTCCTTTTTCCATTCCCTCTTTCATTCCCTTGGACTACTCCCAAGTCTGCTGTCTCTGTCTCTCTTTTCTCCATTCTGTCTGCCAAATCATTGCCAAATTAGCCTCTGCTGCATCTTATTTCAATCATGCTATAGCCCTGTTAACAAATATAAATAAAGACACATCTACCGAATCTAGTTCAGACGCTAGTTGGAGTTGGGTGGGCTACAGGGCTTCCCCTCACCCCCACAGAGTTTTGAAAAAAAGACAGTTTTTAACAGTCAGAACCAGAATTCAGATGCAAATCTTTCAACTTTAAATCTTCTATAACCTAACTACAAGACTGTGTGACTTCTTGCTAAACTTCATTTCAATATGTTTATATATTTCATTTGTAAAAAAAAATTGACCAACATGCAAAACACACACACACACACACACCACTATAGTACTGGAAGAGCTACATAAGTGTGCTTCTGTATAACTCATTAAACAATGACCATCTCTTGACATCCTCTTGTCTTTCCTCTCCATTCCAAGTTTTACCAGCAATGCAAACATTTGATACTACAGCGTTTTTACAAATTGAAGGTTCGTGTCAATCCTGCGTTGAGCAAATATATCGCTCACTTTGTGTATATGTGCTCACTTTGTGTCTCTGTGTCACATTTTGGTAATTCTCACAATATTCAAATTTCAAAGTTTGAAATATTTCAAACATTTTAATTATTACTATATCTGTTTTGGTGATCTGAGAGCAGTGATCTTTGATGTTACTATTGTGATTGTTTTGGGGTGCCATGAGCTACACCTATATAAGACAATGAACTTAATTGATAAATGTTTTTGTTCTGACTGCTCCACTGACCGCCTGTTTCCCCATCTCTCCCCCTCTCCTTGGGCCTCCCTATTTCCCTGAGACACAGTGATATTAAAATTAGGCCAATTAATAGCCCCTACAATGACCTTTAAGTGTTCAGGTGAAAGGAAGGGGTACAAGTCTCCCACTTTAAGTCAAAAGCTAGAAATAATTAAGCTTCAATCAGTGAAGGCTGAGAAAGGTAAGGAGGCTGCAGAAGAAAAACTGACAGCTGGCAGAGTTGGCTTGTTAGGTTTAAGTAATAAAGTTTTCTCCATAACATAAAAGTGCAAAGTGAAGCAGCGAGTGCTGATGGGGAAGCCGCAACAAGCTATCCAGAAGATCTAGCTACGATCATTGATGAAGGTAGCTATACTAACAAATTTTCAACGGAGACAAAACAGCCTTGGATTGGAAGAAGATGCCATCTAGGACTTTCTTACCTAGAGAGAAGACAATGCTTGGCTTTAAAACCTCAAAGGAGAGGCTGACTCTCTTGCTAGGGGCTAATGCGGCTGGAGACTTTAAGTTGAAGCCGATGCTCATTACCATTCTGAAAATCCTAGGGTCCTTAGGAATGACACTAAATCTACTCTCCTTGTGCTTGAAAAGGGGACAATAAAGTCCAGATGACAGCACATTTGTTTAAGACATGGTTTACTTAATATGTTACGCCCACTATTGAGAACTACTGCTCAGAAAAACATTGCTTTTTCCAAACATTACTGCTGATTGACAATATACCAGATCACCTATGAGATCTGATGGAGATGTACAAAGAAATTCGTTTTGTTTTCATGCCTGTTGAGGTGGTTTGGATCCGTGTCCCCACCCATATCTCATGTTGAACTGTAATCCCCAGTGTTGGAAGTGGAGCCTGATGCAAGGTGATTGGATCATGGAGATGTTTCTCGTGAATGGTTTGGCGCCATCCCCTTCGTGCTGTTCTGGTGACAGTGAGTGAGTCCTCATGGGATCTTGTTGTTTAAAAGTGTGTGACACCTTTCCCTTTGCTCTTGCTGCTGCTGCCATGTGAGACCCCTCTCTCCCCCTTCACCTTCTGCCATTATTGTAAGTTTCCTGAGGCCTCTCCAAGTCATGCAGATGCCAGCATCATGTTTCCTGTACAGCCTGCAGAACCCCGAGCCAATTAAACCTCTTTTATGTATAAAATACCCAGTCTCAAGTATTTCTTTAAAGCAATGTGAGAACTGACTAATACATCTGCTAATGCAACATCCATCCTGCAGCCCATGGATCGAGGAGTATTTTGACTTTCAAGTGTTATTACTTAAGAAATACATTTTGTAAGGCTGTAGCTGCCATAGGTGGCCATTCCCCTAATGGACCTGGGCAAAGTTAATTGAAAACCTTCTGGAAAGGATTCACTATTCTACATGCCATTAAAAACAGTCACAATTCATGGGAGGAGGTCAAAATATCAATATTGACAGGAATTTGGAAGAAGCTGATTCCAGCCCTCATGGATGACTTTGAGGGGTTCAAGCCTTCAGTGGAGGAAGTCACTACACGTGTAGTGGAAATAGCAAGAGAAGCAGAATTAGAAATGGGAGCCTGAAGAGGCAGTCGTATTGCTTCAGTCTCATGATAAAACTTGAGTGGATGAGGAGGTGCTTCTTATGAATGAGCAAAGAAAGTGTTTACTTGAGAGGGAATCTACTCCTGATGAAGATCCTGTGAGTATTGTTAAAATGACAACAAAGGATTTAAATATTATACGAATGTTGTTGATAAAGCAACGGCAGGACTTGAGAACATTGACTCCAATATTTAAAGAAGTTCAACTGTGGGTAAAATGCTATCAAACAGCATTGCATACTACAGAGAAATCTTTCATGAAAGGAAGACTCATTTGATGTGGCAAACCTCATTTTTTTTTTCATTTTAAGAAATTGCCACAGTCACCCCAACCTTCAGCAACCACCCCCTGATGAGTCATTGTCCATCAACATGGAGGCAAAATCCTCCACTAGCAAAAAGATTATCACTCACTGAAGGCTCAGATGGTGATGACCATTAGCATTTTATAGCAATAAATTATTATAAAATTAAAATATGTTCATTGTTGTTTCAGACATAATGCCACTGTACACTTAATAGATTATAGTATAGTGTAAACATAACATTCATATGCACTGGGATACGAAAATATTTGGGTGACTCACTTTATTGAGAGATTAACTTTATTGTGGTGGTCTGGCATGGAACCCACAATATCTTTGAGGTATGCCTGTAGTGAAATATCCCAGCACTGTGTCACTCAACAACGACAACAGTCATGGGCATTGATGAAGTTCAGGAATTGTGTATTCCATGAATATGCCTTCTGAGTTCCTGTCCTCTTAACAAACCCTCTAGAGTGGTTCCCATGGCACCCCCTGTTAATGTGGCAAAACAGCAGTTCAGCACGGCTGAGGGAGCTCTGGCAAAGATGTCCTGAAGGCATTGTCCTGCGTGTGCCCTGTTTGGGAAACCTGAGGGAAACCTTAAGGCTACAGTTAATTAGGAATGAATTTTTTAAATCAATAGTTAGGAAGAATGGACTTTACTGTTAACATTTTTTGAAAAATGAATTTTAAGATTATGATTATTAAGAGTTTTAAATGACATGATAAAATGCTTGTAAAATTATCTCAAGTGTTAACTGCAAAGTACAGAAGTGTGATGCCAACTTTGTAAGTATAGACACAAATATTTATGGAGATCTGCTTAGGAGATTGAAAGGAAATATGCCAGAATCTTTACAGTGATTATTTCTAGAAAGGGGATTATGAAAGATTGTTTTTTATATCCCTGTTCTTTTAAAATGTTCCATAAGTAGGTGTTACTCTTAGAATTATAAAAAATAATATATTTTTCTTTAGAAAAGTTATTTGTTGGATTTTGTTTGAAGAGTTATGCATTTGTACGATTTAAATATCAAAATGCTTTAACAGGGCAAACATTGAGAAGTCTTATGAGGGTGGAAGCAGGACGTGACTCAGGAGGCAGCACTCAATCAACTTTAGAGGCAGGGCCCAGACACCGGACCAACTGAAGACTAACTAAAACAGGGAGGAGCTGGAAGCACCTTTCCATAAGACACACCTACCAGTGTGCCATGTCAGTTTACCATTGCCATGGCAACAACCGGAAGTTACCACCCCTTTCCATGGCAACAACCCAACAACCCAGATGTTACCATCATTTTCCTAGAAATGTCTGCATAATCTGCCCCTTAGTTTGCACATAATTAAAAGTGGGTATAAATATGACTGCAGCACTGCCTCTGAGCAGCCATTTTGGGCACACTGCCTGTGGGGTAGGCCTACACTGCAGGGAGCAGTACTTCTGCTGCTGTACACTGGTGGTTCAATAAAAGTTGCTAATGCCACTGGCTTGCCCTTGAATTCTTTCCTGGGGGAAGCCACGGATCTTCCCGGGCTAAGTCGCAATTTGAGGGCTCACTTGCCCTGCGTCGTCACCTCTACTCTGATTTTCATCTCTTCCACTTCTCTATGAACAACTACTCATTTAGTTTCCTCTGCATTCTTCCCGAGTTCTTTTTGCAGATATAAGCAAATATGAAAGCATGTTGTTATCCTTTCCCCTTTCTTACACAAAACATTACAGACACTGCTTTGCACTTTGTTCTTTTCAGTTCCTTTATCCCAGTGATATTTCCATAAGAGTACATGCATAAAACTTCCTCATTTATTGTCACAGCTGCATAGCAGTCCACTGTGTGGATGTTTTACTGTATTTGTTTCTTCTTTTTGACTATTACCAAAATAATGCCGCCATGAAGAATCTTGTATATACCTCAATTTTTAAAGTTTGCAGGTGTCTTTGTAGGATAAATATGTAGAAAGGGGTTTGCAGTTCAAAGGGTATTTTTCATTTTGATGATTGCCAAATTGTCCTCCATAGCAGTGACACTATTTTACACTCTCCTCAGTAATGCTTGTGAGCATCTGTTTTCCACATCCTTGCCAACGTGTGTGTTGCCCAACTGATTTGTTGAGTCTAATCTTATAAATTAAAAATGGCTTTTAGCAAAGTTTTATTCATATTTTTCTTACATAAGGTAGATAAATATTTTTTCACCTATTTAAGAACCATTTGTATTTCTTTTTTGTTCAGGTCCTTTGCCTTATTTTTCTAATGGATCATGGATTCTTGTTTATTTAAAGTCGGGAAATTATCCTTTGGTTAATTGCAAATTCTATTTTTTTCAGTTTATTATTTGTATGGTGATATGTGGTAGTCACATCAAATAGTAGGTTTGGGTTTTTTAAATGAAGTTAAAATTAGGAATCTCTTTAGAGTGGCTCTGACATTTGAGTCATAATTAGAAAGACCTTTCCTACTTCAAGTTTATAAAGGAATTTCCACATTTTTTATAGCACTTCCATGTCTTCGGTATTGACACTTAGATCTTCAGCGTTTTTCATGATCTACATTGTAAGAATCCAACTTTAAGTTTCTTGAATGGCTACCTCAGGCCCCAGCACCACCAATTCATTTTTTAAAAAGCTCTTTATATCACACGAATTTGAGTTTCCACCTTTTTCATATACTTTCTTAAAAGTAATATAATTTTCAAGAAAGAAAGAATGCTCTGTGGAAGCTCAAGAAAAGAGCTCCTTCAGATCAACTACTTGGTGATGCAGAGAATAATAACTTTTTTTTCCTTTTTGATACAAGGTCTTACTCTGTTGTTCAGGCTGGAATGCAGTGGCACAATCACGGCTCACTGCAGCCTCAACCTCCCTGGGCTCAGGTGATTCTCCCAGCTCAGCCTCCTGAGTAGCTGGGACTACAGGTGTGCTCCATCACGCCCATCCAATTATTTTGTATCTTTTGTAGAGATGGGGTCCCGCCACTTTGCCCAGGCTGGTCTTGAACTCTGGGGCTCAAGTGACCCACCTTCCTGGCCTCCCAAAGTGCCGGGATTACAGACGTGAACCACCAAGCCCAACCAATATATTTTTTTTACAACACAGTACTATTAAATTTTTCTACATTTTTTTTAAAAAAGTAAAGATCACCTAAATTACATTATCACAGACAACACCTTGGCATATAGCTAGTTTTCTTCTATGTAATGTAAATATGTGAAAAACATTTTTTCAAGAGGTTTCCATTAGAAAAAGAAATAGGATAGACATAGTGGGAGGCTACCTAACTCTAAAATAACAAAGATGGGATCGAGAAACAAGCTTAACACAAATGAGAGTGATTAAAGCCATTTAAATCGCTTAGAGCGGTGGTTCTCAAACTTATTAAGAATCAGAAACACCTAGAGGGTTTGTTCTACCACAGACACCTTGGCTCCACCCCAAAGCCAGAAGCAGTAGATCTGGGGCAGAACCTCAAAATTTGCATTTCTAAGGAGTTCCCAGGTGATGCTAATGGCTCTGCTCTGGAAGCCACAATTTAGGACCGACCGAATTAGAGTAAAATTTGAGTGCGTGAAGATTCAGATAAAAGGACTATGTAATTTTAGGTTGATTTAAGGCCAGCCAGAAATTTCTGATTTGGCCCCTGTGGAAATGATTCCAAAAGGTGTTGATCCCCTTTCCGCCTAAGGAGATTCAATGCTCTAACCCTAATTGAGGACGTCCTGGCTGAGTAAGAATCTTGCCATGTCCTGGGGTGATCCTTCTAATAGGAGTAGATGGAGACGGTGCTGGAATGCCTGCTTTGGTTCAGATCCCCAGAGTTACCTGCAAAGTTCGTTTTAAATTCTATGTTTCTGATGTCCATCTTAACTTTTTCTCACACACACACGCAAAATGCTCTGATGGCACCTACGTTCCAACGCTGAGCGAGGAGACAGCCAGTAAACCTAGGAACCACAAATACATTATCCTTTCATCATGTGCGCTGTATGGGGGCGTTAGGCAGAGAGACCTCACCAGGGCTCTGGTCTGCTCTTGAACAGCTTCCACTCTGGCTGCTGTGAGGGACAGGTGAGTCAGGGAGGATATAGAGGAGGCTACAGCAAGAATCTGGGTAAAAACCAGTGCTGTTGAGACCAGAGTGGAAGCAGTGGAGAAAGACAAAAAAAATCCATTTGAGATGTATCTTGAAGGAAGAGCTGAAAGGAGCTGCTGCTGGTTACACGTGGGTGATGGGGGTCGGGGCAGGGGACAGAGAAAAAGCAAGAAGGATATTAAAAACAATCCATAACTGGCCATGGACAAAACAGAATATGATTTTTCAAAAAATAAAAATAAGTGAATTGGGTATTTTCAAAAAAAATTGGAAACTTCCTCTACCTACATAGAGTCTGGGGATGTGGTAGGTCAAAAAATGGTCCCCTCCAAGATATCTACTTCAAATCCCTGGAACTTGGCATTGCGACCTGATTTGGGGGACAAAACAAAAAGGTCTTTGCAGAGTTAATTAAGAATCTTGAAATGAGATCATCCTGGATTATCTGGCTGGGTATTAATCCAATGACAAGTGTCCTTATGAGAGGGAGAGTCAGAGGGAGACTCCACACAGACACTCAGGCAGAAGAGGAGCAGGCAGTGTGACCACCGAGGCAGACTGGAGTGATATTGCCTCCAGGACAGCCTGCAGCCCATAGAAACTGCAGGAGGCGAGGAAGGATCCTCCCAGAGACAGCAGGGTGCAGTGGCATGATCTCAGCTCACTGCAACCTCCGCCTCCCAGGTTCAAGCAATTCTCCTGCCTCAGCCTCCCGAGTAGCTGGGATTACAGGCGCGTGCCACCACCAGCTAATTTTTGTATTTTTAGTAGAGACAAGGTTTCACCGTGTTGGCCAGGCTGGTCTCGAACTCCTGACCTCAGGTGATTTGCCCACCTCAGCCTCCCAAAGTGCTGGGATTACAGGCGTGAGCCACGTCTCCTGGCCGAAAGAATATATTTCTGTTGTTTTAAGTCACCCAGTTTTTGGTAATTGGTTGCAGCAGCCTTGGGAAACTAACACAGGAGAGAGAGGGAAATGCTTCATGGATATTAGCTATCTATTCATTGGATGTCTCCCTCACCACTTCCTCATTGAAGGATTTCTGTCTGTCCTTTCACTGCTGTGTCCCCAGAGTCTAGAGAAGTCCAAGTACCTACTAGGCAGTCCATAAATATTTGCAGAACCAAGTAATAGTGGAGAATGTGATTTCCGATATGCTTGATAGTATGAAATGTAAAGGCTGAAATGAGGAGAGGACATTTCTTCAAGGTGGTGGCACAGATCTTAATAAAGAGGCAGGAAGGAGCTCTGAGCAGAAATGGGCCATGATTTTGCCCTTTTGGAAATTGGTTCAAGTGGGGGGAATGGCAACCTTTGGAGGAAGCAGGATGAGTGCTTTAGGACAGGTTCTGGGAGTGTGGGTTAGCTCAGCAGTGGGAGCACTGAGAGCTTTTAGCAGCAGACTGACCTGGTAGAAACGGTATTAAGAATTTTATATGTTTCTGTACCTGCCACAGATATTATTATTATTATTATTTGAGATGGTGTCTTGCTTTGTCACCCACGCTGGGGTGCAGTGGCGTGATCTCAGCTCACTGCAACCTCCGTCTCCCAGGTTCAAGCGATTCTCCTGCCTCAGCCTCCCGAGTAACTGGGACTACAGGCACGTGCCACCATGCCCAGCTAATTTTTGCATTTTTAGTAAAGACAGGGTCTCACTGTGTTGGCCAGGCTGGTCTCGAACTCCTGGCCTCAGGTGATCCACCCGCCTTGGCCTCCCAAAGTGCTGACATTACAGGTGTGAGCCACCACCCCGGCCAGATATTATTCTTTAGGTCTTATATACCAGTGGGTTTTTCTTTTTCCAAGTCTGAATTTGGCTATAATTGTAAAATATAATTAGTTCTTATTTAATGCCAGCATAACTCTGAGAGGGCAATTTTTCAGTTCTTTTGATCCAGCATTTACCCTACATTCTCAACATTTTCATGCCATTCACCATTTCCTTGCATTTTGCCTCAGGTGTCCTAAATACTAGCCCCCTCCACTTTTTTGTTTCTGCAATTAATAAATGCTGTTTTATTGGATGCTGAGTTGGTCACGTTGCCTTTGTCAGTTCTCTTGGTCACAAAACATAGGGCTTTGTTATGGCTGATTATAACTGACTAGCACTGTTTATATAACATTTCATCTCCAGAACTTCCCCAGCCACGTGGAACTGTAAGTCCAATTAAACTTCTTTTTTTTGTAAATTGCCCAGTCTCAGGTATGTCTTTATTAGCAGCGTGAAAACAGACTAATACACTTTACACTTCACAACCACCCTAGGAAACACGTACTCATTTTATGAATGAAAAAGCTGATCATCAGAGAGGCTGAAGACCTTGTCCGTCTGTCTCACTCCAGAGTTTTTACTCTGGTCTACCACAGCGCATTGGCTCTGGCTGGAATTGTTTTTCAAACACATTTATGGCTTCTAGGATATTTGTATCAAATATTGCTTGAAGGGAGCAAGTGGCCAGGACTCATTTTAATACACACACACACAAACACACACATATATACAGATTTTCTGGTATGGTCTTTGTTACAATGATATTGTTGCTCCATTTGTACTCATTGCCTTGGACCTAGTCCTCCATACAGTCAACAAATACACATGCTCAGGGAACATATATTTGGGCCCAATATGGGTTATATATTTCCTCCTCCACAAAAAGAGTTATGAAATAATTTTAAAATTTAAATGATTTTAAAGTACTTTTAAAATTTAAATGATTTTAAAGTAAAATCATTTGTGGTATACACTGAAGGCAAAAAGTGTTATATAAATGCTAAATAATAATATTGTAAAGCCCCTATATTCTGTGAGAATGAGCACTATATAAATGCTAACTAGAATAGAATAGAAAATGTATTGATACATTGATAAATGGCTTATCAATGTATCAGGCTTCTTGTGTTTCATATGCACAAAATATATATATATATATAGAACTTGCAGCAAAAATGCAAAAGTAAATACTTATCTATTTTAATAATTATATAGCTGTACTATTCATTATAACACGGTGACTCTCTAAATCATTTTGTAACTAAGAAGAAGAGGGCTTTTCCTGTTACCTATTACTGTGAAACAAACTACCCCAGACCTTAGTGGCTTAAGTCATCGGGCATTTTATTACCTCTTATGATTCTGTGAATTACCTGGGCTCAGATGCCTGCTCCACATGGTTCACCTGAGGCTGGAGTCATTTGGAGGCTCAACTAGGCTGGACTACCCAAGATGGCCTACTTGCATAGGTGGCAGTTGCTGGTAGTGGTTGGCTGGTTGCTTAGTTGGGAGTCAACTGGAGTGCCTCAGTTTTCTTCTACTGGCTTCACTGTAGGGCTTGGGTTTCGCATACTATGGTGGCTGGGAACATTCCAAGCAGACCAGTCCCAATGTACAGCACCTTATTGAGCCTCTGCTTGCCCTGTTTGCTAATGACCCATCAGCCAAAGTAAGTCATGAGACCAAGTCTAGAGTCAATGTGGGGAGGAGTATATAAGGCATGAATACCTTAAGGTGTGGTTAAATCAGAGCCATCATTGTAATAGTCCACCACAGAGCCACAGCCAGCCTTGAAAATATCCTCGTATCCCTGAGTGGCACAGAAATAGATGGGACCCTTGCCATCAACACCATCATAGTGAAGATCTAGAATAGAAAGTTGCAGGGCTCACAACAGTCATTCCGTACAAGACACCTCAGTGATGACCTGTGTGGAATGGTAATGAAGGACCAGACGGGATAATTGTGACCCTAATACAAAATAGAACCATCACACCCATGGCACTCTATGACTCTCATGTATTACTTCAGAATACATTCAACTGCAAGTAGCATAAAAGACAATTCTAATGACTTTAGAAAGAGACCTTTATTTCTCTCACATAATAAGATGTCCAAAAAACAGATGGTTACACAAATTGGTTCTATTGGTTCTATAGTTCAACAATGTGTTTGTAATTTTTGGCTTTTCCTGCATGGTCATAAGATTGCTGCCCCAGCTCCAGGCATCACATCTGAGATCAAAGCAGGAAAAAAGAAGAGGGAGGGAGGAGCTAGCATCAAGCCATCTGAAATCAAAAGCTTTGCTAGAAATTTTCGGCTGACTTCTTCTTATGTCTCACTGGCCAGAACTGGTTACCCCAGCTGGAAAGAAGGCAAAGAAAAGGAATAGTCAGCTGACACTTCACTGCACAACATGGTAAAAAGCGTCTGTAAATAAAGGAGTTGGGGTGGGGGCAGTTATACTGGTTAAAAAAAAGTGTCTGTCACTACCCTGAAACTTAGAAAAACAACCCAGAAACAAACCCAAAAACAACCCAGAAGTGTCTGAGATAAAAGCAGCTATAACCTTGATAGAATGAGATCTTGAAATCCAAATTAAGTTATTTTAAAGAGAAACAAAGTTACATACAGTTGCTATGATTAGATAATATCTCTGAAGGATTATTCCCTGGCACATAGCAAGTGCCAATACATGTTAGCTGTTGCAGTAAATATGATGTAACAGTAGTGGTGATGAAGATATTAATTATTATTACAACTGGCATGAGATAAATTAAGATTTACCCATTCATCCGACAAACACTTATTGAGCTTTTTCTTCATACAAGAACCTTTACAATTCAAATCTTAGGAAGCAAAGAGTTTAGTGGGTGATTCATATTATTAGGGGAAAAAACATTTATTTTGGATGCAGTATTAAGAGAAAAAGATAAGTGCTTTTGGAAAACATTCCTAATGATTCAGAATGCAATTCATTCTTCTTAAGAACATACCTATGGAGATGGAAAACATTGTGACCTCAATTAAAATTTTTTTCGTGTGGTAGAAAGCACATAATACTCAATTGAAGGTCAGGAGTGCTGGCTCATGCCTGTAATCCTAGCACTTTGGGAGGCTGAGGCAGGAGGATCACTTGAGCTCAGGAGTTGGAGACCAGCATGGGCAACATAGTGAGACCTCATCTCTACTCAAATTAAAAAAAAAAAAAAATAGCTGGGCGTGATGGTGCACACCTGTAGTCCCAGCTACTCAGGAAGCTGAGGCGGGAGGAACACTTCAGTCTGGGAGGTCAAGACTGCAGTGAGCTGTGTTGACACCACTGCACTCCAGTCTGGGTGACAGAGTGAGACCCTGTCTCAAAAATAAATAAATAAATAAATTAAATTAAAAATACTCAATTGACCATCTTAGCCATTTTAAAGTGTACAGTACAGTAATAAAAAGATATTTTTGTTGCAGTGCTAGTTTCAGTAAAAATAACAGTAAACATTTTATTGGAATAAGGAAATATATAGACGTGAAAGAGGGAATATCACTGTTCAAAACCTGTCAGTTTTGGGCTGTTTTATGATTTTCTTTAACTTGGTTTGACTTTTTGAGTCAGCAAAAGATTAAAGTTGATACAGAAACACACACACATCCCCCCGACACACACACATTCCTCTGTGAGAATGTCTTGCTTATGGAGATGTGTCTGCTCTTTGTAATAAAAAAGGACACAGGTGTACTGCTAAGCCCAGGCAGGTTTGCTGGGCCAGCTCTAAGGGCTCAGAATGAAAACACATAAGAAAAAACCAAAACGGGTAACATGCCGCAAAAAGTGCACAGAACTTTTCTGAGTGTAAGAGAAGGGCACAGGGAGAAGAGAATGAGATGAGGTTGTGAGGGGTGGAATGTCAGGGAGGATTGACAGGATGGATTTCAGGAGGGAACATGAGAGAAAACAAAACTCAAATGATGGTTTGGCGTGATCCAAAAACAACAGATAGAAGGTAAATAAATATTTCCTTAAAAGAGAGAACCTTGAAGTTTCCCCAAAAAAAGGAAGAAAAATGAAGGGAAAGAAAGAGAAGCAAAGGAGATGGGGAAAAGGGGGAAGGAAAGGAGACATCAATAAAGGTAAAAGCCAAAGAAAACAAGAAGCAAGTCTAATGGTTGGAATTCGAGTCCCAAAAGAAGAAGAATACAGGAAATAGCACAATTCTAGGCAAGAAGAGATACAACACTCAGGTTACTTTTAAGAAGAGGAAAGTACCTTTTGGCCTCAACTCCCAGCTTCCAGTAATTTGATAAAATGACGAACACAGAGGAAAGAAGACAGGCAACTGCTGAGGTCCCCTAGGCCTTTGAGAAAACGGATTTGTACCTTTGGCCACATAAATGCATATCTACAAGGAAGGCGATAATGTAGACACCAAGGGAATGGGCACTGTCCAAAAAGAAATGCCCCACAAATGTCACCATGGCAAAACTAAAAGAGTCTACAAAGTTACCTAGCATGCTATTGGCATCATTGTAAACAAGCAAGTTAAGGGCAAGATTCTTACCAAGAGAATTAATATGCATATTGGGTATATTAAACACTCTAAGAGCCAAGATGACTTCCTGAAAGTGTGTGTAGGAAAATCATCAGAATAAAGAGTGAAGCTAAAGAGAAACCTGAAGCTGCAGCCTGTTCCACCCAGAGAAGCACACTCTGTGAGAACCAGTGAAAAGGAGCCCGAGCTGCTGGAGTCTATTAATGGAATTCATGGTATAACAGGTGAAAGAAAAAAAAGAAGAAGAAGAAGAAGACTTCCGGATTGTAAAGGAAGAAAGAGAAAGAGGAGGAGGAAAGGAAAGAGGAGGCAAAAATAAATTTGAAAGCTCTATGAAACCACAAAATATGGTAAAATGAATAATGTTAAGAAGAGAGTACATTGTAAATCATATCTTAATATTAATATTATGTAAAAGTTATGTATAATAGCTAGAGATAAGTCTGCAGAACTCAAAGAGAAGAGAAACCTAATGTAAACATTAGTACAATTACATTATATATTAAGAGTCTGGATCATAACTACAAAAAAATGAAAGTAGGCAAGCAGAATTAGCAAAATTTTTTGACAGATAGTAATTGAGGTTGAAAAACTGGGGTGTATAATATGCTACTTTTTTAATCATATTATGCATTTGTTAATTATCCTTTCTTTCAGGTGTCTAATCATGAAATCGTTATCTAAGACTGGCTCTGTAGCAAGTCTTATGCTAGGAGCTAGAGCTTGAAAGGCAGGTGGTAGTCTCTGCCAATGAGAAATGTATATCTCATGGGGAGACACAGATATATTGTAATACAGGAAATGCAGGAAGGAACCTCACATTTTGGGGGTGCCTACTATGTGACAAATACCATGCAATGTACTAAATATCTGCATATATTATTTCATGATAACAGCTAAACCCAATTTCTTATAAGTTTAAAAATTTATCAGAGACCTAGAAAACTGTTCACTCAATATACTAACTAGATAAAATTTTAAACTTACATCTTAATAAATTGTCAAAGGACTTTAATGGCAAGGGAAGCTTTCAAGGGATCTAGTCTCTGCGCATGTAGAAGAAAACAAACTGAAAAGAAAGAGGTTGGGATGGGTTTCAGAGAGAAAAGGGGGTTACATAAAATAATGTCTGGAGTGAGGTCGAGCAATGGAGACATTCTTGAGAATGGTTTTTACAAAAGTAAAAGAAATTCTGAAATGTAGTAAATGTTGAAATCAAATAATAAAGGAAATCATTTAACTGAAGACTACACAACTCAAGAACTGAGCTGAATTATTATTTTCTGTTGAAAACAGAATGTGCTCCTGGATATCATAGCCTCACTACTAAGGTCTACAAGATGTCTGAACATAGCCCAAAGGATGCCTGGAACTGAGATCCCAAAGGCACATGGAGGGAAGCTTATGTGGGGCCCAGGTGTTCACGGGTCCACAGGCATGCATTATTCTGTATCAGACACACACAAAAGGATCTTTAAAAAGTTCACAGTTTTCAAGAGCAAACCAACTGCAAAACTAGCAGAAGAAAAGAAATAACCAAAATCGGAGCTAAAATGAATGAAATTTCATACAAAAAAATCAATGAAACTAAAAGTTACTTCTTTGAAAGAATAAATAAGATTGATAGACCATTACCTAGATTAATAAAGAAAAAAAGAGAGAAGATCCAAATAAACACAATCAGAAATCACAAAGGTGACATTACCACCAACTCCACAAAAATACAAAAACCCTCAGAGACTATTATGAACACCTCTATGCACACAGTCTAGAAAACTCAGAAGTAATGGGTAAATTCTTGGATACATACAACCTCTCATGATTCAACCAAGAAGAATTTGAAATCCTGAACAGACCAATAATGAGTTCTGAAATTGAATCTGTAATAAAAAACCTGCCAACCCAAAAAAGCTCTGGACCACACAAATTCACAGCTGAATTATATCAGACATATAAAGAAGAGCTTGTACCAATCCTACTGAAATTATTCCAAAACACCGAGGAGGAGGGAAGCCTCCCTAACTCATTCTATGGGGCCAGCATCATCCTGATACCAAAACCTGGCAGAGACATGACAAAAAAAGAAAACTTCAGGTCAATATCCTGGTGAACACAGACACAAAAAATCTTCAACACAATACAAGCAAAGTGAATCCAGCAACCTATCAAAAAGCTAATTCACCGTGATTGAGTAGGCTTTATCCCTGCCATACAAGGTTGGTTCAACATATGCAAATCAATAAATGTGATTAATTACAGAAACAGAACTAAAAACAAAAACCACATGACCATCTCAATAGATGCAGAAAAGACTTTTGATAAAATACAGCATCTCTTCATGTTGAAAACATTCAACCTAAGAAATGAAGGAACATAACTCAAAATAGTAAGAGTCATCTATGACAAACCCACAGCCAACATCATACTGAACAGGCAAAAACTGGAAGCATTCTCCCTGAGAACTGAAATAAGAGAAGGATCCTCACTCTCATGACTCCTATTCAATATAATACTGGAAGTCCTAGCCAAAGCAACCAGGCAAGAGGAAGAAATAAAAGGAATCCAAATAGGAAAAGAGTAAGTTGAATGATCTCTCTTCATAGACAATATGATTCTATACCTAGAAATCCCCATGGCTTCTGCCCAAAGCCTCCTAGAATTGATAAACAACTTCAGTAAAATTTCAGGATACAAAATCAACACACAAATATCAGTAGTATTTCTACACATCAAAAACATCCACACTGAGGACCAAATCAAAAATGCAATTCTATGCTGCAGAAGGATGGTGTATAATAATAATAATAATAAAGAATACAATTCTATTCACAAGAGCCACAAAAAGAATAAAATACCTAGGAATACAGCTAATCACAGAGGTGAACAATCTCTCCAACAAGAGTTATAAAACACGGCTGAAAGAAATCAGAGACAACAAAAACAAATGGAAAAACATTCCATGCTCATGAATAAGAAGAATCAATGTTGCTATGGTCATACTGCCCAAAGCAATTTACAGATTCAGTGCTATTTCCTATGAAATTACCAACAGCGTTTTTCACAGAATTAGAAAAAAACTATTCTTAAATTCGCATGGGGCCTCTGCGGGCTGCTCCTGCCCTCCGCTGGCCTGGCCTGGACCAGAAGCTGTGCTGCGGGCCTGGTCTTGGCTCTGGGGGCGGGCACCGGGGTCGGTAGGACATGGGCAAGATGCACAAGGAGCGCCAAGTCAAAAAAACACTTCTATGAGGAGTATGTATAGAAGCCCTTGAGGCTGGTCCTCAAAGTAGGAGGGAACGAAGTCACTGAACTCTCCACAGGCAGCTCAGGGCACGACTCCAGCCTCTTCGAAGGCAAGTAAGATCATGACAAACTCAAGGACAGAACGCGGAAAAAGAGAAAGAAAGGAGAGAAACAGGTTCCAGGGGAAGATAAAGAGACAAAACAGAGAAGAGTTAAGGAGGATAAAAAGAAGTGGGATTGAGACCTTGTGGAGAATGAGGCAGAAAAAGACCTCCAGTGTCATGCCCCTGTGAGATCCTCTCACAAGCTCTTTAGCCAAACAAGAAGTAGAACAGACACCCCTTCAAGAAACTTTGAATCAACTGATGAGACAATTGCAGAGAAAAGACCCAAGTGCTTTCTTTTCATTTTCTGTGACTGATTTTATTGCTCCTGGCTACTCCATGATCATTAAACACCCAAGGATTTTAGTACTATGAAAGCAAAGGTCAAGAACAATGACTACCAGTCGATAGAACTAAAGGATAACTTCAAACTAATGTGCACTAATGCCATGATTTACAACAAACCAGAGAGCATTTACTATACAGCTGCAAAGAAGCTGTTGCACTCAGGGATGACAATTCTTAGCCAGGAAAGAATTCAGAGCCTGAAGCAGAGTATAGACTTCATGGATGACTTGCAAGAAACTCGAAAGCAGAAAGATAGAACAGACTGGGGAGGATGGAGGCAGAGTGGGGAGGATGGAGGTTGCTGGTCGAGAGAGAGGGAGACTCTGGAGATGCCAAAGCACAAGCCTTCAAGAGTCCCGGCAAAGAAAATTAAAATGTAGACAAAGATGTGCTTGAAGATAAGTTTAAAAGCAATAATTCAGAGAGAGAGCAGGAGCAGCTTGACCAAATCGTGAAGGAATCTGGAGGAAAGCTGACCAGACAGCTTGTGAACAGTCAGTGCGAATTTGAAAGAAGAAAACCAGATGGAACAACAACGTTGGGACTTCTCCATCCTGTGGATCTCATTGTAGAAGTGTGAGATTTGAATTATGGACCCTACAGTTCTTATGCACCATGTTATGACTCCACGTTTGGAAATATCAGCAAGGATGATTCTGATTTAATATATCCAACCCATGGGGAAGACTCTGATCTTCCAACTGATTTCAGCATCCATGAGTTTTGGGCCACATACCAAGACTATCCATATGTGATGGCAGATAGTTTACTGGATGTTTTAACAAAAGGAGGGAATTTCAGGACCCTATAAGAGTTGGAGATGTCATCGCCTGAAGATGAAGGCCATACTAGGACACTTGACGCAGCAAAAGAAATGGAGATTATAGAACTAGAACCAGCAGGGCGTTTGGACCCCCATACTCAAGACAGGCTCACAGCACTGAAAGTAGTAAACGTTGGCGTTCCAGTTGAAGTTTTTGACTCTGAAGAACCTGAAGTATTCAGAAGAAACTTGATGAGGCCACCAGGGAGCTTCAGGAAGCCCAGAATGAGTATTTGAGCACCAGACCCCCTCCCAGTATGATCTGTCTCTTGGGTGCCTCCTGCAGAGAAATGCATCTCGCTGAACAAGTGACCAATAATCTTAAAAACCTGCACAGCAAGTAACTCCAGGTGATATTGTAAGCATGTATGAATTTCAAAAAGCAGTGGGGATTTCCATTCTTTTCCCCATCATGGAAAACAACTTTGTAGATTTATTTATTTATTTATTTTTCTTTTTTTTTTTTTTTTTTTTGAGACGGAGTCTTGCTCTGCCGCCCGGGCTGGAGTGCAGTGGCCGGATCTCAGCTCACTGCAAGCTCCGCCTCCCGGGTTTCCGCCATTCTCCTGCCTCAGCCTCCAGAGTAGCTGGGACTACAGGCGCCCGCCACCTCGCCCGGCTAGTTTTTTTGTATTTTTTTTTAGTAGACACGGGGTTTCACTGTGTTAGCCAGGATGGTCTCGATCTCCTGACCTCGTGATCCGCCCGTCTCGGCCTCCCAAAGTGCTGGGATTACAGGCTTGAGCCACCACGCCCGGCCAACTTTGTAGATTTAACAGAAGATCTTGAAGAACCTAAAAAGATGGATGTTGCTGAGTGTAGACCTGGTGGGAGTTGGTATTTGATTATATATTATTATATACTTTTTCATTCTTAACTTAGAAGTACTTTTCAGAAGATATTAAATATTTGTAAATTGTGTTTTTAATTAAACTTTGGAACAGTGAATTTGAATGTTCCAGAGGGGAAAAAAATAAATAAGTATAAATAAAATTCACATGGAACCAACAAAGAGCGTGAACAGCTAAAGCAATCCTAAGCAAAAAGAACAAATCTGGGGGTATCATATTATCCAACTTCAAACTGTACTACAAGGCTATGGTAACCAAAACAAAGAAACAAACAACAACAACAATAAAAAGCATCATACAAAAACAGACACATAGACCAATAAAACAGGTTAGAGAACCCAGAAATAAAGCTTCACATTTACAACTATCTGATCTTCAACAAAGTTGACAATAACAAGCAATGAGAAAAGGACTTCCTATTCAATAAATGGTCCTGGGATAACTGGCTAGTCAGCCACAGAAGATTGAAACTGGACCCCTTCCTTTCACTGTATATACAAATCAACTTAAGATAGATGAATACTTAAATGTAAGACCTCAAACTATACAAACCCTAGAAGAAAACCTAGGAAATACCATTCTAGACAAGCCTTTGCAAAGATTTCGTGACAGTCTCCAAAAGCAGTTACAACAACAAAGTAAACAGACAATCTGTAGGAGAAAATATTTGTAAACTATGCATCTGATAAAGGCCTAATATCCAGAATGTGTAAGGCACAGATCAACAAGTGAAAAACAACCCCATTAAAAAATGGGCAAAGGATATGAACAGACTCTTTTCAAAAGAAGACATACATATTGCCAAAAAGCATAGGGAAAATGCTCAACATTACTAATAATTAGAGAAATGCAAATCAAAACCACAATGAGATACCATCTCCCACTAGTCAGAATGGCTATTAACAGATGTTTGGGAGGCTGCAGAGAAAAGAGAACTCTTACACATTGCTGGTGGGAATGTAAATTAGTTCAGCCACTGTGGAAAGCATTTTTGAGATTTCTCAAAGGACTCAGAACTACCATTCAACCTGGCAATCCCATTACTGAGTATACACCCAAAGGAATATAAATCATTCTACCAAAGAGATACATGCATTCATATGTTCATTTTAGCACTATCTATAATAGCAAAGACATGGAATCAACGTAGATGCCCATCAACAATGGACTGGATAAAAAAAATGCAGTACACCATGGTATACTATGTAGCTATAAAAAGGAAAAAAATTGTGCCCTTGCAGCAACATAGATGCAGCTAGAGGCCATTATCTTGAGCGAATTAGCACAGGAACCAAATATTGCATGTTCTCACTTATAAGTGAGAGCTAAACGTTGAGTATACATGGACACAAAGGGGAGAGCAATAGACACCAGGGCCTACTTGAGGGTGAAGAGAGGGAGGAGGGTGAGAGTTGAAAAACTACCTGTCAAGTACCATGCTCATGACCTGGGTGACGACATTATTTGTATGCCAGTCTCCAGCAACATGCAACTTATTCATGTAACAAATCTGCACATGTACCCCCTGGACCTAAAATAAAAGTTGAAAAGGGGGAAAAAAAAAAAAAGAAAAAGAGAATGCCTTCTGCTGTAACAAACAAAGCTGAAAAAACACCAGTGATTTAATAAGAGTTTATTTTGAGCACCTAAAAAATGTTCACAGATTTGTTTCAAATCTGGAGACACCAATTTTACTCTATTTTTCATAGTAAGACTTGTGGATGGCTGTTCCTGGAATAATTGACAAGAATAGCAAAACACACAGGATTTTAGCGTATCCATGAATGAAAGTAACTGAATTATTCTAGTTCAGGTAGAAATGTAGTGTTTTATAAAGACGTCATAAATCACTTACAAAAGGAAGATTTACTTAGTAAATGAGACAATTACATAGCTATTGGAGAAAAAGTAAAGTTGAATATCTACATTGTTATATGCCAAAATAAATTTCAAAGAGATTAAAGATTTAAATATAAAAATAAACATAGCAACTAGAAGAAAAATAGTTGAATTTCTTTTACTTTACATTGGAGAAAGACATTCAAGCATGAAATCAAAGGCAGAAAGCCATGAAGAAAAATATTAACAAATGAAACTTACGAAAACATTCAAAACTCCTATATATATTTTTAAAGCCATAATTCATTTAAAGGCAAAAAACAAAGTAGAAGAATAGTTGAGTCATATCTGACAGATGATTTGATATATAAAGAGTACTTATCAATCAATAAAAGACACTCAACATAAAAAATGGGCAAAGACAAGAATAGTCAAATCATACATAATACATGCAAATGGCTAACAAACATGAAAATCTTCAACTTTGCCAATAATTAAAGATAGGATATTTGCCTACAAAGTTAGCTAAAAATATTTACAATTATAATAGCAGTGTTTTTGAATAAATAGAGAAGTGAATACTCTCAAAGTTGGTTATGAGTATAAGTTGGTATAATTTTGTAGGTAATTTAGCAATGTGTATAAATATGCTTAAGATAAAGATATACTTGACTTAGTAATTCTCTAATCAATCTGTTCTAAGGATTAATTATTAATTTATTATTGAATAATTATAAATTATTATTTTTGGAAAATTTATGATTTTGAAAATTTTATATACAAGTTTATTCAACTTATTTTTGACAGCATTATTTTTAATAATAAAAAATGGAAAACAACATAAATGATCACAATTTGGAAATTATAGCCCAATCATATGCAGGTATTAAAATTCATGTTTTTAAAAGAATATTTCAAAATACGGGAAAGTAGACTCACTGCAATGCTTATGCAGGCAATACAAACCTTATAACCTGTGTGATCATAATTTTTTTAAATTGCCAAAGATTTGTTCTTATCCTCCACTGATTTCCCCCTAGGTCATAACAGACATTCAATACTTTTTTTTGAATTTAAAAGAAATGAAATTTTTTGTACACAAAAACAAACTATGAGTTTATTCTAGGTGGCAGGCTCATAGGTGATTCTTATTTCTTCTGTATGATTTAGTTTTCAAGTTTCCACAGAGAATGTTTACAACTTTTATGAGTAAAGAAATCTTATTGATTTGGGTTATAAAACATGATCCCAGAATATATTAAAGGAGCTAAGAGAAAATGAATTTTTTGTTGTTATGTGAATTTTTAAGAGACAATTTTTAATTCTAGACTACCAGAATATTGCCTTTCATATCCTACAACAGGCTGCACTCTAGGGCAATGGGCTGTATGTAATGTGTGCTAGTGTTGGTAGCTAACATCACAGCATCTTACTCCACGAATGGATGAAAAACTAACCTCTCAAGAGGGAAGTGAGGCAACCCTGCCCATCGTATTCAAGGCAACTTAAAAGTGACCCATGAGGCCAGGCGCAGTGGCTCACGCCTATAATCTCAGCATTTTTCAGGGCCAAGGCGGGCGGATCACGAGGTCAGGAGATCCAGACCATCCTGGCTAACACGGTGAAACCCCGTCTCTACTAAAAATACACAAAATTAGCCGGGCGTGGTGGCGGGCGCCTGTAGTCCCAGCTACTCAGGAGGCTGAGGCAGGAGAATGGCGAGAACCCGGGAGGCTGAGCTTGCAATGGGCCGAGATCATGCCACCGCACTCCAGCCTAGGCCACAAAGCGAGACTCCGTCTCAAAAAAAAAAAAAAAAATAGTGACCCATGAATCCATCATCGGTGTTTATGTTCTCTTGACCCTTAATTAAGAAATAGGACGGGCATGGTGGCTTATGCCTGTAATCCCAGCACTTTGGGAGGCCGAGGTGGGCGGATCACTTGAAGTCAGAAGTTGGATACCAGGCTGGCCAACATAGTGAAACCCCATCTTTACTAAAAATACAAAAATCAGCCGGGCATAGTGGCGAGCGTCTGTAATTCCAGCTACTCAGGAGGCTGAGGCAGGAGAATCACTTGAGCCTGGGGGGCAGAGTTTGCAGTGAACCTAGATCGAGCCACTGCACTCCAGCCTGGGCAACAGAGCGAGACTGTCTCAAAAAAAAAAAAAAAAAAAAAGGTTGAAGGCAAAACTTGAGCATAAAGTGTAAAGATGAGAGCCTTTTATCGTCTTAGCCTAGTTCTGGTTTGTGCAGGTAATGTCACCCTGGCAACCACATAATGGGGCCATTACTTTGTATTTATAAATTGTACAGCAGAGGAACTGGAGACAGATCAAGAGGAAAAATGTGTTGCCCATACAGTGTACAGCACATATTTACTTAGCCTGCTTGTCCTGCAATCTTCTAACCCCCATGAGAACAGAAAAGTTTTCTTCCATCCTATCTGCATCTACTTTGGAGCAGAGAGAATAGCACATAGTGAAGGAAGCCAAACACAAAAAGCCACATACTGTATGATTCCATTTGTGTAAAATGTTCACAATAGCCAAATCCATGAGGACAGAAAATCGATTAGCATTTGTCTGGGCTGGAGGGAGGGGGAACAGGGAGTGACTGTTAACAGGTACAGATTTCTTTCTGGGGTGAAGAAAGTATTCTGGAATTAGATAGTAATGGTGGCTGCACAATTCTGGGAATACACAAAACCCACTCAATGGTAGATGTGAAAATGGTGAGCTTTATGGCATGTAAATTATATCTAGATTTAAAAGGAAAACATATTGAATACAGTATAAAAGACCAGAAAGACTCATGTGGAGGAGGCTGGGTCTGGCAGAGGAGGAACTACTCCAGCTGGGTCTACCCAGCCTAATCATCCTTCTGTGGCAAATCCTGGAGGGGTTCTTAACCCTGCAATTCTAAAAACAGCAAAATGGTTCCTTGATAACAAATGACTCAAACTACAGTATATGCAAGGACAAAAGACATGTTATCACATAAAAAGTATTTTATGTCTATATATATTTAATATATAAAACATATATTAGTATCTAAACATTCCAATGTTTACTTACAGTTTCTCTTCACTAAAAAGTTGATGGGGAGAATTATAAGGCCTGATTAGGTCATAGTTTCTGTTACAGAACTTTCTGGATTCATACCCTCTCTGTTTCTGTTGATTCTCTCCTATGGGACACACTGTTAGTGGCTTCACGGCGTCTGCTCTGGTGAGCGTTATGTCCCTATCTTATCTGTTATTTTCTACATTTTAATGAAAACGTTGCACTAATTGCTGACATCTTTGCACCATTATTGATTGTCAACATTTGATCGCAAACATTTATGTCTTCCTAAAGAACAAAATGCCAGAATGAAATAATTAATATGTGCTAAGCCAAGTGTGTGTGCTCACAATTTAAAAACTGTGTGTCATAAACATTTTTAGGCCCAATGAAATGAACTACAAAAAGAAGGCCATAAGTTTTATCCAAGTATTTTGAATGCAAATGAGTATGAAGGCAACTGTAATTCATACCTCATTAAAGAACAATTGCAAAAACATCACCAAACTGTGACATAATTATTGAACCATGTCAGAAACTCATATTTTTTTTCTTCTTTCATGATTTTTATTTCTTCTGCACGTTAGTAGGAGAATGTGCAAGTGTGGGGAAGAAAATAGGTTATTTAAAATAAATGAAAGTTATATAACAATTGAGTCACCTCCAGTGTTTAATAAAGCATTTAGCTTGGTTATTATTCCATGCATGAAAACTGCAAGTTTAATATTTTTGTTAACTATGAGTGAAGTTTAAAATTCAAAACCTGTAGTCAAAAAGATGAATCAAGACCACAGAGATACGATTTTTTTTTCTTTTGAGATAGGGTCTCGCTCTGTCACCCAGGCTGTAGTGCAGTGGCATAATCATAGATCACTGCAGCTTCGAACTCCTGGGTTCGTGCAATCCCATCTCAGTCTCCGGAGTAGCTGGAATTACAGCCGTGAGCCATCATGCTCCCCCTGGATATGATTCTTAAAAGGATCAATGAAATAAAATGTATTAAAGATGAAATTAAATAAAAAATTTAATAAAACAGATCACTTGCAAGACTAGTATTTGGCAACTGATCCTATTAAAATCCAGTTTGTCAGAGAATGCATGAATGCATATATATTATCCATGCATCAAAAACAATACATTTATTAAAAACCCTGGGATATAAATTTTTATGGTAACTGAAGATTTAAGCATGAAAAACTACTTCTAGAGGTGCTTCCAAAACATTCCGGTGTCGGAGAACCCTGAAAATAGTTTTGATACTCTCTAGGATGCAGTTTCATGGGTTGTTATATTCTAAAGTATTTACTACTTTGCTGTCTATGTGGTTCGGTGAAATGTCATTCCTGATCTGAATCTCTCTTATGTAACTAATCAGCGGACTGAAATCTGCAGGTCTTCCATTCCATTTGGTCAACATGGGCTTGCCTGTCACCCTTCATTGTGCTTCTTCAAAGAACAGTTGCCACCTTATCTGGGAACAGCTCTCTTTATGAGTGCTACTCATGTGAAATAATCTTTCACCACTGAGGCCACTATTTCCTTAGCACAAGAAGAGACGTTTATCTTGCTGCTAATGGATAATTAATTTTAAAAATGTATATTATGACACAATTTTTTAAAAAGGAAAAGGCAAGCTGGACAATGGGACTAAATGTCCCTTCTTCAAATTGACTCCTATTTAGCTCTTCCAATGTCATCCCAAACACAGATAACTTTTCTTTCATGAATTGTTCTCCTGAATGATTTATACGTATCGTGTTATCTGAGGCTCTCTCCCGGTCCCCTGGTGGATTTAACCAGCCATCGGCTGCATAATTGTTAATTTTAACACTATAAAAGGTTCTGATGCAGAAGAGATATGGTGTTGGTAGAAGAATTAATTGAAATGTATCTCCCAATCACACTAGTCTGCTACTGCTGGTTTCCCACACACAGAAATTATACTTTAGATTTAAGGTTAAAATACATTTACATCTTTGCTGCTCATAAAGCTTTGGGTCTAGTGGTAAATGGAAACGTTAATTGTTTCTAATACCCATGAAGGTTTTTCACCCTGAGAACAATTCCGGGAACCGTACAGGTCACGGTCCAATGCATGTTTTCATAGGTAGAGTAGCTCTTGCAGTCAAAGGCTGACAAGAGATACGGTGGGAAGGAAGGTTATGGGAAAAAAAATGAGGGAGAGAGGAGAAACTGGGAAGGCTGAGAAGAAAGAAAATAATATGTCATTTATTACTAAATCTGCAGTCCTTCTTTTACACTTCTCAACAAGAATGATAATATTCCAGATTCTCCATGAAGCCAAAAAAAAAGCAATAAGAGGTAACATAGGCACCATTTCAGCCCTGACATTTCCTTTCTAAGAATATAAGTGTACATGAGATATGGTCAAAAATAAGGCCTTTGGAATAATTATATTTAAATATTTGAGGTGATGGAAAACAAAAGTGTGTTAAATATAAGTGGGGTCACTTTAATTTTCTGGACTACAAATCCCAAATCTGAATGCTTCCAGGATACTCCTCTCAGCTAAGTAGGCAACAAAGTTATGTGTATTCATGATGTGTGGGGCACAGTGAAAGGCTTGATCCATGGAACTCATAGATGGGAGTAAAAGAATATATCAGGCCTGGCCAGGCATGGTGGCCCACGCCTGTAATCCCAGGACTTTGGGAGGCCAAGGCAGGCAGATTTCTTGAGCCCAGGAGTTTGAGACCAGCCTGGGCAATATGATGAAACTTCACCTCTACCAAAAAATATAAAAATTATCCAGGCATGGTGATGAGCACCTGTAGTCCCAGCTACTCAGGAGACTGAGGTGGGAGGAGAACTTGAACCCGGGAGGCAGAGGCTGTGGTGAGCCAAGATCGATCGTGCCATTGCACTCCAGCCTGGGTGACAGAGTGAGACCCTGCAAAAAAGAAAAAGAAAGAAGAAGGAAGGGAAGGGAAGGGAAGGGAAGGGAGGAGGGAGGGAAGAAGGAAGGAAGGGGGGAGGGAGGGAGGGAGGGAGGAAGGAAGGAAGAAAGAAAGAAAGGGAGAGAGAGAAAGGAAGGAAGGAAGGAAGGAAGGAAGGAAAGAAAGAAAGAAAAAGAAAAAGAAAGAAAGAAAGAAAGAAAGAAAGAAAGAAAGAAAGAAAGAAAGAAAGAAAGAAAGAAAGAAAGAAAGAAAAGAAAGAGAGAGAGAGAGAGAGAGAGAGAGAGAGGGAGGGAGGGAGGGAGGGAGGGAGGGAGGGAGGAAGGGAGGAAGGGAGAGAGAGAGAGAAAAAGAGAGAAGGAAGGAAGGAAAGAAGGGAAAGAGAAAGAGAGAAAGGAAAGAAAGAAAAAGAAAGAAAGGAAAGAAGGAACGAAGGAAGGAAGGAAGGAAGGAAGGAAGGAAGGAGGGAGGGAGGGAAGGAAGGAAGGAAGGAAGGAAGGAAGGAAGGAAGGAAGGAAGGAAGGAAGGAAGGAAGGAAGGAGGGAAGGAAGGAAGGAAAGAGAATATTTTGAGCCAAGCCTGTCATACTCATGCATTCACTCATTTCATTCAACAAACATATTTTAAGCACCTAGTAAGTGCCTGACACTGAGCCAGTCACTGTCACTGTGCTATATAAACGGAGTCCTTGCCCCTGGGGAGTTCACAGATTAACAGAAAAGAGGGGTGAGTAGAGCAGTAATCACAAGGGAATAGCGGTGCAGAGGAGGGACACCAGAAACCAGCATTTTAAACTCTCACTTCTCATTGTTTCCAAATAAAAATGTTACCAGACTTTACAAATCAGGACAATTTCCAGACATATTTTCCTACATACCAAAACCTTCACCAGTGCCCATTTCTTCCCAGTTTGCAGTTCTCGACTGGCATACACACTATTTTCAGCAGACTATAGCCAGCTCCTCAAAACTGCAAGGGAGTTTCAAAGCCTCATCACCTTGAGCTGACTTGAACCAGTTCATCTAGTCTGTTTTCCTTAAACATGAAAGCCAGAAACTGCTAAGTGCTGAAGGCTGTTATCACTTCAATGACACTTTATCATTTAGTAAAATACTAAACATTTTGCTTTCATAATGCATATTGAGTCTTCAACAAACAAAAGGAGCATGCTCAACTTTTTTATTTTATTTTTTATTTTGTTTTGTTGTTTTGCTTTGGCCACACAGCACATTTGAGGATTATATACCTATAATTTTAGGACACAAAGGCTCAGCTTCTTACAGCCAAAAGAAATGCCAACTGATCTGTGAACATTCTTATATATTACGTATTATATTAAAACATAAGAGTATCATCCAAGTCTTTCTACAGTGAAGCTCAAATATGGTCTTTAGGGTCAGGAATGGGGAAAGTTTACTCATTACTATTGGTAGAATATAATTCCTTGTTCACAGCTTTCTACATCTTTAATTGCATTTTCTTTTTAAAGCCCAGTGTAGGTGGGTAAATCTATACACAGAATTACAATGCAGCAATTGAGAACCAATGATTTTCTAAGCCAGAGATACTGGGTATTTAATTTTGCTTCTTAAATCCATACTATGATGGGCTCTTATGAACACAATAGAGAAAGAGTTATATCCTAATCAGTTTATAAGATAATATAGAAAAAAATGCATAATAGACCAACCAGATGTGTAAATACAGTAATACAAAGAAACCTAATCTACTGCAAAGCTATAATTTAATCCTTCTATAACACAAGGGTATTGAAAACTGGCTTTATGAATAGCTCAAAAATAGCATAACTGAACTTTATAGTATTGGTTCAGTTTAAAGCATTCAAATCTAACTTATAATTTATATAAAGTATTATTTAACTTTTACATAAAAAAGAATCATGAATTATATCTAAAGAGGAGAAGATTTATGAATAATGACCTAAGTATTTAAAAACAGTGCAAGAACAAGTTCTTAATGTCAGCAAGGGTGAAAATGATTTGCACAGGCATTCAGATCTGTGTGTATATGTGTGTTTGTCTAACAAAGGGTTAAGATGCCTGAGTGTCATGTGAAACAGCAAAAAGTCACCTTTTAAAATTTTGTTTTATTTTTGGATGTGGATAACAATAATAAAAGAATCAAGGTTACATTTATAAAATAGTATCTATGAAACAAAATGACCTTGTAACCAATAAAAATATTATTTGACTTTTTAAAAACAGAATTATGAAAAGTTGAGCTGATGAATACACTGGGACTTAAAAATAGGAGAATAAAATAAAGAGAAGCCTGTTGTGATTTTAGCAAGAATTGCCTTTTACTCAAGCCCAATATTCACAATTCATAAGCTTTTGTTAGTGAGCTTTGAGTTCCTCTTCCTAAGATTCTGTTGCACATAGTCATCTCCATTGGTTTTCTCATTATTTATCCATAGTCTCTTTAGACACTCCTCTTTTTTCTTTTTAACCCTCCTTTATTTCCTTCCTTCCTTCCTTCCTTCCTTCCTTCCTTCCTTCCTTCCTTCCTTCCTTCCTTCCTTCCTTCCCTCCTTCCTTCCTTCCTCTCTCTTTCTCTCTCTCTTTCTTATTTGTGATGGAGTTTCACCCTTGTTGCCCAAGCTGGAGTGCAATGGTGCAATCCTGGCTCACTGTAACCTCCGCCTCCCAGGTTCAAGCAATTCTCCTGTCTCAGCCTCCCAAGTAGTTACGTTTACAGGTGGCATCACCATGCCCAGCTAATTTTTCATATTTTTAGTAGAAACGGGGTTTTACCCTGTTAGCCAAGCTGATCTCGAACTCCTGATCTCAGGTGATCCACTCGCCTTGGCCTCCCAAAATGCTGGGATTACAGGCGTGAGCAACGGTGCCCGGCCTCTTTTTTTAATCGTCCCCCCATAACTGAATGAAGTTGAAACAAACATCATTTCATCAGCTTTCAACAGCACTGCCCTTCCTTGGATGCAGATTAAAACCCTTTGCCCAAACATACCAGAAACATATGAAGAGACGGTAAAGAAGAGAGTTATGAAAAGAAATACTCTTTTTAATTGCACTTCCTTGATCCCCTTTTTGACTCCCTGTAAATAAAGAAGCTCAGGTATGTTTTATATGTATACTCCAGACAGCACATATATATTATATACATGAGAGTCACTTGATCAATAATGTTTTGCCTAATGAAAGCCAGTGTGTGAAAGTCAAACATCCCAGCTGTTATGTTGATTCATTACTTTGCTGGATAATGTCACCACCTGTAATCGAAGGAAAAGTTCATGAAAAAGAAGGAAAACTTCTCAAAATAAAATAATGAATACTAACTGCATCAGAAATAGATGCTGGCTATAAAAGCGAAGGTGGACATATAGAGTACACATTGGAATAAAATAGTCATATGTCTATGATGGTGGGAAAGAAGGTAGTGGAGAAGAACTGGGGGCTCTGCAGATCACGGTCATGTTCTATGTTTAGTAGATGAGTGGCTCCTGACAATCTTTTAATTTCTCCATATCAAATTCAAATACACCATCAGCTTAGTGGGAGTTCCACACTAGGGACTCTGGCAGGCCATCCTAAATCCTTGCAGAGAGAAGGCGAGATGAGTCGGCCCCATGTCTGCTAATCATCGCTCTAGGCTTCCAGACCCCTCCTCATAAGACTTTAACCTCTGAGCCCAGATGCCTCTACAGGGAAGCAGAGAAAGCAGGAAGAGGGGTGGAAGAAACATTATGCATTTATCTCAGAAGACTGAGCATTATCTAAAGGAGTTGTTTAAATTATTAGTTCAGACAGATGTCTAAATTGGATTAGACATCCTAGGAGGTGAGAGCTCATTAGGAAAACTAGATAGATTTTCAAGAAAATACAGAAACCTTGGGCTGGAAGTGGTGGCTCATGCCAGTAATCCTAGCACTCTGAGAGTTCGAGGCGGGTGGATCACCTGAGGTCAGGAGTTTGAGACTAGCCTGGTCAACATGATGAAACCCTGTCTCTACTAAAAATACACAAATTAGCTGGGCATGGTGGTGCATGCCTGTAATCCCAGCTACTTGGGAGGCTGAGGCATGAGAATCACTTGAGCCGAGAAAGTGGAGGTTGCAGTGAGTTGAGATTGCATTGCTGCACTCCAGCTTGGGCAACAGAGCAAGACTCTGTCTCAAAAAAAAAAACCAAAAACAAAAACAAAACTCAAAATACAGGAACCATATATATGTGTCTGTGTGTGTGTGTATACACACACAGAGAGAGGGAGAGAGAATAGATATATGTGTGTGTGTGTGTGTACATATATATACACATACACATAAGACCATATATATATATGGTCTTGCTCTGTTGCCCAGGCTAGAGTGCAGTGGCATGACAACAGCTCACTGTAACCCTGAACTCTTGGCCTTAAGCACTACTTCTGCCTCAGAGAAACTATATTTTTTATGTACACCTTTGTTGTAGAGTAGGTTAAGTTTGTATCCCTGTCACAGATCTCAAACTCTTGCATCTTGTACTAATTTTGGAACATAAGCTTATGATCCATTAATATTTGTTTTCTTATTAGTATTTATTAGTTTTCTAAGCATACCTAGAAACTTTTGGATTAAGAAGTATGGTTTTGCCTCAACTATACTGTAGCTCACCCCATAGCTTGCTACTATTGAAGGAACAATAACATGGCTTTGTGTTTCTTTTACCTGTGAATTTTGTGTAAGTTCCTGTCATTGACAGAGTCTAACCTAAAATCTTGCTAGCAAAGGATTCAGGAAAACGAAGCTCCTTGTTTTCTAAGGCCTGAGATGCAGAGGAATGACAGAAGAGAACAGAAAGTGATCTAACTTGTGAACAGACAATAGCCATTCTGCTTTTCTTGAATAGTCTGGTCATAAACCTAGCCACTTCTCTAAAATAGTAACGCACCTACTTTATACTCCTTTTTTAAAAAACTTCTTACATAATACCTTATATTGTAGCCATTTGTGAATGTGAATTGTTTCTTAGGAGACATAAGGTTCTAAAAATTTGGAACAGTGCCCTGAATATAACAGATTCAGTACATATCTATTAAATAAATGAGTATATAAATTTTTTAAAAGTAAGGTTTTGTTTTGTTTTTAAGCCTGTAATCCTCAAAAACTCTACCAGTCTCCTGGTTGATACGAAGATTTCATCTCCTATAAATTTTAAAGTAATAATATTCTGCTTAGACTTGTATTCTTAAGTAACATGTCTGTATATAAAAATGGAATTAAACTTTTGATTCCATTGATTCTGAATTTATAGGTTAATCCACTCTGTTTGAAATTTACTTCTGCAACAATTGTTTTTTCAGAAAGGTCCTCAAGAAATTAACATAAACAAAATTTCAAGGTGCATTTCAGCCTATTTTTAGCACTTCATTGCTTTAATTGCCAATATGTAAATACGTATACATAATTAGAATGGTTTACCTTTTGTAATCCTTAAAGGATATGTGGAGGACTTATTCCCGGGGCTGGTTGCCAGGATCCAGGTGGAGGCAGTTCTCATGATGGTTAGAAGCACAGGCTTCCTGGTGGCCTCCATGTGCCAGCGGCATCCATACTGACCACACTGCTTAGGCAGTCTAGGAAGTCTATTCAATGTTCTCTGAGTCTCGTTGTTTTCATCTGTGAAATGAGAATCATACCTTAAACCTCATAGAATTGTCGAGTGAATCAAAGGCAGCCGGTGCTTGCTCAGCTTCCAGTACAGAACCTGAGGCTCAGCTGTGGTCAGCATATAAGTTTCTTACTACTGCTGTAACAAACTGCCATAAACATGGTGGATTAGAACTGCACAAGTGTATTAGTTTACCATTCTGGAGGTCAGAAGTTCAAAGTTTGACTCGCTAAGCTGACGTCAAAGTGTTGGCAGGGCAGCATTCCTTCTGGAGGTTCTAGGGAAGAGTCTGTCTCCCGACCTCTTCAGCTTCTAGAGACCACCAGCATTCCCTGACTCGGTCTCACATAACCCAGACTTCTGTGGTCACATCGTCCCTGACTCTGACTCTCCCAATTTTTTCATAAAGAACCCTTAGATGATATTGGGTTTACTGAGAGAATCTAGAATAATCCCCCCATCTCAGAGTCCTTAACTTAATCACCCCTGCAAAGCCCCTTTGGCCAGGTAAGGTAACACCCCTGCAGATTCCAGGGATTCGGCTGTGGATATCATCGGGGTCCTTATTGAGACTACCACAGTCAGTATTATGATTGTGGTCACAGTTGGCTGTTTTGCTTTGTTATAGAAGGTAACCTCTTTGTTTTCTTTCTTTTTCTCTTCTTCATAAGGATAGAATGCAAACATTTAACCTCACCTGCTTGGAGATCTGTCCTCAAGGAGATCAAAACTAATCTTTTGCTTATTAATGATTCAGGCTCTAGTTCTAATGGACATCATCATTTATTGTAGATGATCAAGATGAGAGATAGAGTTGGAGAAGGATTAGAGAGACTTTGAAAAGCCAGGGGCAGTGGTGACTACAGTGAATAATAATGTATTGTATATTTCAAAATTGCTAAAAGAGTACATTTCAAACATTCTCACCACAAAAAAATGAGAAGTATTTGAGATGATGGGTATGTTCACTAGCCTGACTTAATCATTCCACAGTGTATACATATATCATAATATTGCTTTGTACTCTGTAAATACATATAATTATAATTTGTCTATTTACAGTAAAATTTTAAAAGGAAAAGAAAAGAAAGGCCAAGGGCAGAACGGAGCTACCTCAGGTTAGAGGGAGGGGAGGGCTGCAGGAAGAAGAGAGGGCTATGAGTCCTGGAGTAGCAAGGCTGCCAGCAATATAGTCCCCTAATAAGTCTGTCCTTTACTTCATGTGTTTCATCTCTAAACTACCCTTCCATATTCTGCCTATATTGCTGGAACTGAGACTTTGCAAATTTCATTTCCCAGACTTCTTTGGCAACTGGTAGTCCTTGTTATGTTCCAGCAATAAGAGGCTTCATGTGGACGGAATGAATGTGTTCTTCCAAAATGCATATATCAATCAAAAAATTTCATGTAGCAAAATCCTAATGCCAATGCAGTAGTATTAGGAGGTGCAGCCTTTGGGAGATAATTTAGGTCATGAGGGTGGAATCCTCATAAATGGGACTAATGCCCATTTAAAAGGAACCCTAGAGAGGTCTCTAGCACTCTTCCCACCATGTGAGGCTACAACAAGAAAATGGCAGTCTGAACCCAGAAGAGGGCAGCTATGGTCTGAATGTTTGGGTCACCCCAGATTCATGTTGAAACCTAATCCCCAGTGTGACAGTATCAAGAGGTGGGGCCTTTTGGAAGGTGACCAATTAGAGTGAAGCCTTCATGAATGAGATTAGCATCCTTATAAAAGAGGCCTGACAGAAGCCTGTTTGCCTTTTCCACCATGTGGGAACACAGCTAGAAGATGCCATTTATAAACCAGAAGAATGAGCATTCACCAGATAGCACATTTGCTGTTGCTTTGATTTCTTGATCTTGACTTCCCAGCCTCTAGAACTGGTAATTTGTTATAGCAGTCCAAGCTGACTAAGACCAAGTTTTACAGGTAAATTAAAAGATGGGAGGCTGGGTGCGGTGGCTCACGCCTGTAATCCCAGCACTTTGGGAGGCCGAGGCAGGTGGATCATTTGAGGTCAGGAGTTCGAGACTAGTCTAGCCCACATGGTGGTTTTGGACTTCCCAGCCTCCCAAACTTTCAGAAATAAATTTATATTATTTATAAATTATCCAGTCTGTGGTATTTTGTTGTAGTAACAGGAACAGACTAAGATGAGCATCAATTTCACTTCCTTAGGAAAGCCTTCCCTGAAATGCCAGGGTTGGTTCTCACCAGGGTTGGTTAGAAAATCCTGACATATCCACATAGCACTCTATGCTTCCCTTTCTTGAAGCCATCAATCTTCTTATTATTTATTTAAATGTCCATTACTTTCAATAAGGCAGTAATTATGTCTAAAATACCCACATCCCTAACACAGTGTTTCATGCCTACAAATATTTGTTGAATTAATGAAATAATAATTACCTCTACTCTGCCACTTAGGATTTTAGAGCTGGAAAAAAATATTCTGGAGTTCCAATCTTTTTGTTTTGTGAATTAAAAGTTAGTTTGTCCAGAAAAAGTCATATACTTCCTTGCAGTTACAATATGCTTTACACATAATGAATAAATGAGTAAAAGAATGATAGCAGAGGTAGATCTAACATCTAACCCTGATTTTGAAATATTATCTGTGAGGATTCCATATAATTCCAAGGGCATTGATAAATTATACCAGCTCCAAGAAAATAATTACATCAAATAATAATTTGGGCTCTTGTAGCATTTATAAATTATATGTCAACTTTTCACAGACATATATTCCTTCTTAAGTTAATTCTCAGTACATTCAATCATATTATTTTTAGTCTTTAAGCAGAATTTCCTGTCTTGTATAATAAGATCTTTATTTCCTCCCTGTATTTTTCCGTGCCATGGGAATTGTTTGCTCTTTTATTTACTATTTATCTAATCTCTTTCCTCATTAATGGAAAATGTTTGAGTTAATTTACTCAGCAGTAGTGGTAGATTTACACATATACACCTCCTTTTCTTAGTCCCATCCCAATTGGCACACAACCTCAAGATAAATAAAAGCTGAATAACAACTGTGAGATCACACCCAGAGCCTTCATTTTATTTGCATTGTATTTGGATCAATAGAACTAACAAGACTACTCTAGAAAGTTTTTTCTTCCCAGTAAAACAACTAGTTAAAAATTATTTAAAACACATAATAATTGAAAGCCCCCACAAGTTATCCTAAGAGCATACAGCAAATGGAAAAACATTTATTCAAGAAAATCTACTACAGGGCTAGGCATGAGATGTACACACCTGTAATCCCAGCAGTTTGGGAGGCTGAGGTAGGAGGATTGCTTGAGCTCAGAAGTTTGAGACCAGCCTAGTCAATGTAGTGAAACCTCATTTCCACACATACAATTTTTTTTTTTTTTAATTAGCAGTGCATAGGGGCATATCTGTGTAATCCCAGCTGCTCAGGAGGCTAAGGTGAGAGGATCGCTTGAGCCCAGGAGTTCGAGGCTGCAGTGAGCTGTGGTCACACCATTGCACTCCAGCCTGAGCAACAGAGCAAGATGAAAGAAGGAAGGAAGGAAGGAAGGAAGGAAGGAAGGAAGGAAGGAAGGAAGGGAGGGAGGGAGGGAGGGAGGGAAGGAAAGAAGGAAGGAAGGAGGAGAGAGAGAGAAAGAGAGAAAGAAAGAAAGAAAGAAAAAAAGAAAGAAAAGAAAGAAAGAGAAAGAAAGAAAGAAAGAAAGAAAGAAAAAGAAAGAAAAAGAAAGAAAGAAAGAAAGAAAAGAAAGAAGAAAGAGAAGAAAAAAAGAAAGAAAGAAAAAGAAAGAGAAAGAAAGATTTACTACATCTTGGTAAAAGCAGCAAGAGGTGGTGGTACTTGAACCACAACCTACTCCCTCTCTCCCCTCTGTCAGCACATTTTGGCACAAGCTCTATTCCATGTGATATGGCCAAGATTACAGGATTCTCTCTATCCCAGCCCCTGGTCAAGGGTTACGGTGTCTCTTCAGGAGGGGCAGGTCCCCCACACTTCTCATCTCCTTCTATCTCACCTTCATTTGCAGAGGCTAAATTCTAAGTGAGCATAGCAAAGAGACTGGAGATTCTCTTGTTCCACCAGCCACCACTCATAGGATGGAGGCTCTACCCTAGATCCAGCAGGGCGAGAATATTGGAATCATGACAGCCCTTGCCCCCACTCCAGGTTCCACTCTGAGAAACACAAGATGAGAAAACCAAAGAGGGCATGAAGAAACAGTATCCAAAGTTGCTACAATAAGTTATCTAAAATGAGCTGTTTTCAAATTATAAGACATAGAAACAGGAAACTATAACCCATACCCGGGGTGTGGGAAGCAGACAACAGAAATTGCCTGTGAGAGGGCCCAGATGTCAGACTTAGCAAACTTTAAAGCAGCTCTTACAAATATGTTCAAAGAATCTGCTGAAAGGAGTAAAATAGAATATGATGACAATTACTCATTATTGAGAGGAAAATTAATAATAAATAGAAATTATTATTATTATTTGAGACAGAGTCTCGCACTATCATCCAGGCTGGAGTGCAGTGGCACGATCTTGGCTCACTGCAAGCTCCACCTCCCAGGTTCACGCCATTCTCCTGCCTCAGCCTCCCAAGTAGCTGGGACTATAGGCACCTGCTACCACGCCCGGAAAATTTTTTTAATATTTTTAGTAGATACGGGGTTTCACCATGTTAGCCAGGATGGTCTCTATCTCCTGACCTCCTGATCCATCCGCCTAGGCCTCCCAAAGTGCTGGGATTACAGGTGTGAGCCATCGTGCCTGGCCCAGAAATTATTTTTTAAAAATAAAAATTCTGGAGTTCAAAAGTACAGTAACTAAAATGAAAAACTTATTAGAGGGTCTCAACAATAGATTTGGTCACTCTGAGAGAATCAGAGAACTTTAACATAGATTGATAGAGATTATACCATCTGAAGAATAGGGCAAAGTGAATAAAGAAAAATAAACAGAGTCTTAGAGAAATGTGGGACATTATTAAGCTCACCAATATATGAGTAATGAATGTAACAGCAGAGAAGAGGGAGAAAAGAATACAAAAATAGTTGTGCTGTAATTAATTATAAGAAATAATTGCTGTAAACCTTCTAAATTTGGTTTAAAGCACCAGTTTACACACACAAGAAGCTTGATGAACTTACTTAAGGTAGCAATAAAGATATCCACACCGAGACACATCATATTAAAAATGTTGAAAAACAAAGAAAATTTTGAAAGTGCAAGAGGAAAATCACTTCTTATATATAAAGAAACCCAATAAGATTAATAGTCAACTTCTTATTGGAAACAATGGAGGCTGATAGCAGTGGAATGACATATTGAAAGTGCTGAAAGAAAAAAGACTTGTCAACCAAGAATCTTACCTTGAGCAAAAATATCTTTCAAAAATGAGCATTAAATAAGGCATTCTCAGGTAAATAAAAACTGAGAGAATTTGTTGCAAGCAGATAGATCTTACAAAAGCTATAAAGGGATTTATTTGGGATGAGAGCAAGTGATCCCAGAGAGGAATTCGAATCCACATCAAGAAACAAAGAGCACTAGTGAAGGTAATAATGCAAATATAAAGACAGTATCAATGTATATTTCTTTTCCTTTCTCCTCCTAATTGAATTAAAAAGTTATTGTATAAAACAATATGTACATAATTTTATTTTTAGGTCTATGACATATAGAAATGTAATATATTTGACAATAATGGCACAAAAGAGGCAAGTGGAGCAAAGCTGTATTGCACTAAGGTGATTACATCAGATGGGAACTCAGGTCCACAGGGACAAAGGAACAAGAAATGATACATAAGAAGGTTAAAACAATAAATTCCAAAAATATGTACTTGTTCCCCTTTTGTCTTTTAGCTTCTTTACAGTTATACAAATGCAACAATACATTGTTATAGTAATAATGATACATTGTTATAACTATAACAATGTATTCTTTGGTTTGTCACACATATAGGTATAATATGTACAACAACAATAGCATGACAAAGGGAAAGAGAAAATGGAGTTATAGAGAAGTAATGTTTTTATATCTCACTGAAATTAAATTGATATAATCTGAAGTCAATTCTGATACATTAAGATGTATATGGTATGCTCTAGCACTATCACTAAAATAATTTTAAATATAATGAAAAATGTATTAAGAAATTAAAATGCTACATTACAAAATATTCATTTAATGCCAAAGAAAGTAGCTAAGGAGGAATACAGAAAGAGAAAAGATATGAGACATATAGAAAATAAAAAGTAAATTGGCTGGCATAAATACAAGTATATTGATAGTATTAATAGTATTTGTTTGAGCCCAGGAGTTCAAAGCTGCAGTGAGCTATGATTAAACCACTGCACTCTAGCCAGGGTGACAGAGCCAGATGCTGTCTCTAAATAAATAAACAAATAAATAATAAAAAGAATAAGGGCTAAAATTCTCCCTGTCTTCCCTTTTAAAAAAAAAATTCCTTTTCTCATGGTACAACAAAACATAGTATTAATGTGAATGAGTTAAATGATCCAACAAAAATGCAGAGATTATTAGATTGAATTTTTTAATGATCCAACTATATGCTGTATATAAGAGACATACTTTACACCTAAAGATTCACATACATAGAGAGTAAAGGGATTGAAAAAGATACATCATGAAAAGAACAACAATAAGAAAGCTGGAGTGACTATATCAATATCAGACAAAATAGACTTCAAAGCAAAAAAAAGTCACTAGCATTAAAGACAGACATTTTATAATGATGAAAGAGTCAATCCATCAGGAAGACATAACTATTATAAATACACATGTTCCCCATAACAGGTCCCCCAAAATATAAGCAAAAACTGACAGTATTGAAAGGAGAGATAGACAATTCAACAATCGTATTTGGATACTTCAATATACCACTTTCAGTAATGGGTAGAACAATTAGAAGATCAATAAAGAAATATAAAATATGAACAACACTGTAAACTAACCAGACCTAACCGATATGTATAGAACATTCCACTCATAACAACAGAATACACATTCATCTCAAGTGCATATGGAACATTCTTCAGGGTAAATCATATATTAGGTCACAAAACAAGCCACAACAAATTTTAAAAGTTACAATCATACAAAGTGTGTTTCATCCAAAGTCTGTTCTCAGACCATAATAAAGTGAAATTTGAAATAATAACAGAAGGAAATTTGGGAAATTCACAAATATGTGGAATTTAAACACACTCCCAAATATAAATTTGAAAAGGAAATTAGAGTATACTCTATAATGCATAAAAATTAAAACAGGACATTCCAAAATATTGCTTACAGTTAAAACAGTGCTTAGAGGGAAATTTCTGGCTGTAAATGCCTATATTAAGAAAAAAGAAGATCCCAAATAAATAATGTAACTTTCCACCTTAAGACTCCAGAAAAAGGAAAGCAACCTAATACTAAAGCAATAATAAGAAAAAAATGAATATCTGAGCAGAAATTAGTGAAATAGAGACTAGAACACAATAGAGAATACCAATAAAACCAGAAGTTAGCTCTTTAGAAAGATCAACATAACTCAAATTTTTATCTAAACTGACCAAGGGACAAAAAGAAGACAATGGAGCATGTATTCAGAACTACTTGAATTTATATCTCCTAGGTTAGGAAAAAAAGCAGAGAAGACTAAAATTACTAAAATCAGGAATAGAAGAGAGGCATAACTGCCAACCTAATGAGAGTAATGGATTATTAAAGGATTTTATAATCCATTTTATTGGCATGCAATTGTTTATAGTAGTCCCTTAAAAGGAATTATAAGTATTTCCTTAAAACAATTATAAGGAAATATTATAAACAAGTGTGTGCTAACAAATTAGATAACTTACAGGAAATGAAAAAAAGTCCTATGAAGTGCAAACTACTCAAACAAGTTTAAGAAAAAATAGAAAATTGGAGTAAACCTATAACAAATGAAGACAGTGAATTAGTGTGTTAGGGTTCTCCAGAGAAACAGAAATAATAGGATGTGTGTGTGTGTGTATGTGTGTGTGTGTGTGTGTGTATATATATATATAGATGTGAGTGTATACACAGCCAGATAGATAGATAGATAGATGATTGATAGATAGATAGATAGATAGATAGATAGATAGATAGATAGATAGATAGATAGATAGAGATAGATAGATGATAGAGAGAGAGAGAGACAGAATTTACTAAAAGGAATTGATTCACATGATTATGAAAGCTGGGGTGTGGCCATATTTCACTCAAAATCTGCAGTGTGGCCTGTCAGATTGGAGACCCAGAAAAGCCAATGGAGCAGATGAAGTCCAAGGACAGTCTGCTGGAGAATTTTCCTCTTGCACAAGGAGGCTAATCTTTTTGTTCTATCCCAGCTTTCATCAGATTGAGTGAGGCCCACCCACATGATGAAGGGCAATCTGCTTCACCCAGAGTTCAACAATTTCAACATTAATCCCATTCAAAGCACTATCCAAGCTGACATGGAAAATTAACCAACAGAATAATCAGTCTACACAAGTAATAATTGATCTACTGTCCAAATTGAGCTACAGAGTCAACACAATGCATATTAAAATCCCAGCTGGTTTTTTATAGATATGAACAAGCTGATCATAAAGCAATATGGAAGTGATCCCAAACAGCCAAAACAATCTTGAATAAGAACGAAGTTGGGAAATTCACACTTAACCTATTTCAAAGAACTCTTACAACTTAATAAAAAGACAAATAGCCCAATTAAAAATGAACAAAAACTCTGAATAAGCATTTCTCCAAAGGCATACAAATGGTCAGAAACACAAGATAAAGCTTAACATCATTAACTATCATGTAAATGCAAATAAAAAGTCACAATGAGATACCGTTTTACACCAACTAGGATTATCATAAAAACAAAGATACATAATAATAAATACTAGTGAGTGTGATGGTTAACTTTATGCGTCAAGTTGACTGGGCTAAGGGATGGTCAGATAGTTGGTAAAGCATCATTTCTGGGTGTGTCTGTGAGGGTATCTCTGGAAGAGATTAGCATTTGAATCAGTAGACTGAGGAAGGAAGATGACCCCCACCAGTGAGGGCAGGCATCATCCAATCTGTTGAGGGCCCAAATACTATATTATAATATAACGTTCTATTATAATACTATATAATACTACTACCACTATATTATTATAATACTCTATTACAATAGAACTTTCTGTTATTGTACTATATTATAATAGAACAAAATGGCAATGAAAAGGGGGCAAATTCATTCTCTGTTTGAGCTGGGACATCCATCTTCTCCCGCCTGTGAGTGCTCCTGGTTCTCAGGCCTTTGAACTTGGAGTGGGGCTTATATTATCACCTCCCAATCCCCTTCTCAGGCCTTTGGACTCGGACCAAGACTTCCATCGTCATCGGCTGCCCGGGTTCTCAGACCTTCAGACTCAGGCTGAATTATACCAGTGGCTTTCCTGGTTCTCCAGCTTGCTGATGACAGGTTGTGAGGCTTCTCAGCCTTCATAATCATATAAACCCATTCCCATAATCGGTGTGTGTGTGTGTGGTGTGTATGTGTATCCTATTGGTTCTATTTCTCAGGAGTACTCTAATGCAGTGAATGTGTGGAAAAATCGGAATCTTCGTACACTACTGATAGAACTTTACATTGACACACCTATGGAAAAACAACTAAGCAGTTAGCTAAGACATGTTTTTTTTTTTTTTTTAATACTTTAAGTTCTAGGGTACATGTGCACAATGTGCAGGTTTGTTACATAGGTATACATGTGCCATGTTGCTTTGCTGCACCCTACTTGTTATTTACATTAGGTATTTCTCCTAATGCTATCCCTCTCCCTGCCCCCCACCCCACAGGCCTCCGTGTGTGATGTTCCCTGCCCTGTGTCCAAGTGTTCTCATTGTTCAATTCCCACCTATGAGTGAGAACATGCGGTGTTTGGTTTTCTGTCCTTGTGATAGTTTGCTCAGAATGATGGTTTCCAGCTGCATCCATGTCTCTGCAAAGGACATCAACTCATTTTTTTAAATGACTGCATAGTAATCCATGGTGTATATGTGCCACATTTTCTTAATCCAGTCTATCATTGATGGACATTTGGGTTGGTTCCAAATTTTTGCTATTGTGAATAGTGCCACAATAAACATACATGTGCATGTGTCTTTATAGCAGCATGATTTATAATTCTTTGGGTATATACCCATTAATGGGATTGCTGGGTCAAATGGTATTTCTACTTCTATATCCTTGAGGAATCACCACACTGTCTTCCACAATGGTTGAACTAGTTTACACCCCCACCAACAGTGTAAAAGCATTCCTATTTGTCCACATCCTCTCCAGCATCTGTTGTTTCCTGACTTTTTAATGATTCTAACTGGTGTGAGATGGTATCTCATTGTGGTTTTGATGCATTTCTCTGATGACCAGTGATGATAAGCATTTTTTTATGTGTCTGTTGGCTGCATAAATGTCTTCTTTTGAGAAGTATCTGTTCATATCCTTTGCCCACTTTTTGATGGGGTTGTTTTTTTCTTGTAAATTTGTTTAAGTTCTTTGTAGACTCTGGATATTAGCCCTTTGTCAGATAGGTAGATTGCAAAAATTTTCTCCCTTCTGTAGGTTGCCTGTTCACTCTGATGGTAGTTTCTTTTGCTGTGCAGAAGCTCTTTAGTTTAATTAGATCCCATTTGTCTATTTTGGCTTTTGTTGCCATTGCTTTTGGTGTTTTAGATATGAAGTCCTTGCCCATGCCTATGCCTTGAATGGTATTGCCTAGGTTTTCTTCTAGGGTTTTTATGGTTTTAGGTCTAATGTTTAAGTCTTTAATCCACCTTGAATTAATTTTTGTTTAAGGTGTAAGGAAGGGATCCAGTTTCAGCTTTCTACATATGGCTAGCCAGTTTTCCCAGCACCATTTATTAAATAGGGAAACCTTTCCCCATTTCTTGTTTTTGTCAGGTTTGTCAAAGATCAGATGGTTGTAGATATGTGGTATTATTTCTGAGGCCTCTGTTCTGTTCCATTGGTCTATCTCTCTGTTTTGGTACCAGTACCATGCTGTTTTGGTTACTGTAGCCTTGTAGTACAGTTTGAAGTCAGGTAGCGTGATGCCTCCAGCTTTGTTCTTTTGGCTTGGGATTGTCTTGGCAATGTGGGCTCTTTTTTGGTTCCATATGAACTTTAAAGTGGTTTTTTCCAATGCTGTGAAGAAAGTCATTGGTAGCTTGATGGGGATGGCATTGAATCTGTAAATTACCTTGGGAAGTATGGCCATTTTCACGATATTGATTCTTCCTATCCATGAGTATGGAATGTTCTTCCATTTGTTTGTGTTCTCTTTTATTTTGTTGAGCAGTGGTTTGTAGTTCTCCTTGAAGAGGTCCTTTACATCCTTTGTAAGTTGGATTCCTAGGTATTTTATTCTCTTTGTAGCAACTGTGAATGGGAATTCACTCATGATTTGGCTCTCTGTCTGTTATTGGTGTATAGGAATGCTTGTGATTTTTGCACATTGATTTTGTATCCTGAGACTTTGCTGAAGTTGCTTATCAGCCTAAGGAGATTGGGCTGAGACGATGGAGTTTTCTAAATATACAGTCATGTCATCTGAAAACAGGGACAATTTGACTTCCTGTTTTCCTAATCAAATACCCTTTATTTATTTCTCTTGCCTGATTGCCCTGACCAGAACTTCCAGTAGGCAGGGTGAGAGAAGGCATCCCTAAGACAGATATTATTTTCATTTTACAGACGACAAGTTCATCAAAAGATTAAACATAGAGTTAGTGTATGATGTAGCAATTCCATTCCCAGGCATATAGTCGACTGAACAAGTAAAAGAGAAGGGTGTTGAGAATCAAAATAAATGTGGAGGAGGCAAAGAAAACAAGTCTTATAACACACCTTAAAAACAAACATCCTATGGGGATAAAATAACATTAACAGTTCTAGCCAACTCAACTGAAAGAGGTTTCTCCTCACTAATCCTAATGTCCAGCTATCTGACCCCACTGTCCCAGGTAAACTGGAGACATCTCCGTCTCTAGTCTTGTTTTGGCCAGTTTAAGAAATAGCATTTTGGCCGGGCACGGTGGCTCACGCCTGTAATCCCAGCACTTGGGGAGGCCGAGGTGGGTGGATCACAAGGTCAGGAGATCTAGACCATCCTGGCTAACATGGTGAAGCCCCCGTCTCTACTAAAAATACAAAAAAAAAAAAAGTGGGCGTGGTGGCAGGCACCTGTAGTCCCAGCTACTGGGGAGGCTGAGGCAGGAGAATGGCATGAACCCGGCAGGCGGAGCTTGCAGTGAGCTGAGATGGTGCCACTGCACTCCAGCCTGGGTGACAGAGCAAGACTCCATCTCAAAACAAAACAAAAAATAAAAGAAATAGCATTTTATCATTTACTTGCATTGCCTCATTTTATTCTAATCATCATGTTCTTGTGCATTAGCCTGAAGATGTTTTATTACTACTAGTTTACATATGGGAAGACTAGGACTCCAGAAGTTAAGCTGGCAACTAGCATCAAGCAAAGGTGGAACTCAGACACAGAATGTTTGATTTCCAGTTTAGTGTTCCTTATATTGTGCTGTTCTGTATAGTGTACTGCCTTCTCAGCATATATTACTTATTCTCTCTGATAATGTTTTATTTGGAGTGTTTATAATTAAAAACATTAATTGCAATATGTATTTTAATTGATGGGCTCTGCTGATTTCAGAAACCACAAAACCACTGATTTATCAGATTAAGTAAGGAGTCCAGTCAGCAATGGAATTTATTAACCCAGCTCTGCAGACATTACTAATATTTTCCTTAAGCAACATATTCCCTAAAAGAGATGAAAGCAAAAAGCCCATGCCTAAAGCAAAGTAGATGGAACCCCACCAAATAAACATCACTGAAATATGTTATTATATGTTAATTTTTCAGTAAAACTTTGTGTCCTCTAGCAATGTCTTCTGCTTCTACTCTTCTTTTAAATACTATCATTACTAGATGTGTAATTGGCCCTCATGTAAAAACATTCTACTTTCTCAGTCTAATGAAGATAATTTATCCATGTATATTTCAAAACTTTAAAAATTAGAAATTATGAGCCTGAAAAGAAAAAGGGATGTAGTCTTGAACATAGCCTCTAAAACTAGGACTATGTTAAGTGACTCCAGAATCCCCTCAACAATAGACAAATATTACCAAGGAGTATAAAATATTATATTTCTGTGTGTTTTTGTTTTTAATTATAATAGTCTAATACTTCAGATTTGGACCATTTCTTTTTTAAAAAAATTTCCCTTAAGCTATAATCAATCATACACATGAAAAATGATATATGTGATCAGAGAAAATTTGTCTCTCTTTGAGGAAAGTAAAAGTTTGTGCCTGACTGGCTACTCCCAGAAAATCTGGAAAAGAGAGTTTGTTTCTATCTAGGCAGTGATGAACAAAAGGCTAATTTTTTTCAGGATTAAAAAATATGAGCCATTACTGGGAACCAGGAGAGATTACAACAGAGTCCCAGCCACGCTGAGGGGTTCCTGGCTAACTTGTCCCTGATCCTCCCCACCCAAAACTGTATAATTTTATAAGGGGTGGGGTGTCACCTACAGAATTTCTCCAACTGTTGAGCAATTATTCTTGTATCAAGAGAAAGTCTCCTCCTACATGCTTTACAAACTGTATGTTTTCTCCGTTTACTTGGTATTAAATCTGGCTCCTCAGGGTTAAAAAGAACTAAGGAGCCTTCAACAGAATCAACTTGCAAACTAGTAGACTGGTTTGTTTTGTTAATTGTAATAACTCTGTTCTCGTTATTGGTTGCTGCATAACAAACTATGCCAAAACTTAATGGCTTAATATTACAAATATTTTACTATACCTCCTTATTTTACAGGTATGGTATATGGGCAGGGCTCAGCAGGGTGATTCTTCTGTCCCACATAGCACAACAAAGATCATTTGATGGTATTCTGCTGGTGGATGAGCTCTTTGGAGGATCTAAAACAGCATCACTTTTGTGTCTGGCACCTTGGCAGGAATGGCTAGAAGGCTTGAATAAACAGGTACTGTATATCAGAAGCCTCTCTAAACAGGTACTTTTAGAATAGTTGAAATTTTCCCATGGCAGCCCAAGACTCCCAGAGATGAAGAGACCTAGTTAGAAACTGCAAAGCTTCTTACAACTGAGACTCAGAAGTCCCATATGACAACCTGTTGCAGTGTCATCTTGATCAAACAAGTCACTTAGGGCAACCCAGATTCAAGTGAGTTATTACACTTCACCTCTCAATGAAGAAACAACAAAGAATTTGCCTCAATCTTTAATCTACCACAAAGTCTGTAGCCATTGAGCATTCAGTAATTTCTGCTGCTTTCAGTAATTTCTACAATAAATTAAATTGCTACAGTAACACAAAATCAACAATTCACCCAGTTAAGCATCAGCCTGTCATTCCAACTCCTTGTAGACTGATTCTTTAAAAGTAGTATAGTGTGAATGAATGCTCATGGTAGTTTTCTTGACCCACCCCCTACAAATTCTCCCTCTTTGATCTCACCCCGTGCAATGCAGAGTTCACCCAAGCATAGTTCTGTCTCGAAGATCCCTGCCTCAGCTTCCCATCTAGAGCACCTCAGTCCCAGCCCAGCATCCCAGACCTCTGTTTGTCTAAGACAAAAGATTAAAGCATCACCAGTTCTCACAGTTTATGCCACTACACTATTCTGTGTTTATAAATGGAGCCAGCAAAATTTGAGGATAATACCTGCTCCAGAATGAAAAGCTTCATTTTGGAGGTGAGGAGGGGCTAAATTATCAGTGGGTGGGAGTTACATTTATTAGCTTTTTTTTTTTTTTTTTTTGACAAAAGTAACATAAAAACAAATTTTTGATGGAAAACTTCAAACACCATAGAAGTTTGTAATATTTAGCCCAGGCTGCTACATACCACAGACTATAGGGTTTAAACAACAGAAATATATTTTCTCACAGTTCTGGAGGCCAGAAGTACAAGATCAAGGTATCACAGGGTTTGATTTCTGGTGAGAGCTCTCCTCCTGGCTTGAAGATGGCTGCTTTGTCCTCATGGCTTTTCCTCTGAGTGGGGACATACACACATACACGCATGCACACACACATACACACACACATGGAGAGAGACAGAGAGAGTGAGCACTTCAGCTGTCTGGTGTCTCCTCTTCTAAGGACACTAATCTTATTGGACCAGGGCCTCACTGTTTTGACCCCATTTAACCTTAGTTACTTCCTTAAAGGTCTCATCTCCAAGTACAGCCACTCTAGGGTTCCAACATATGACTTTAGAGGGGATACAATTCAATCCATAACAGAAGATCAAAACAAAATCTTTAAGTCCTCCATCACCTGCCCTCTTCCCAAGCCCCTCTTTTGTGAATCAAATGGAGCTTTTGGAAATTGAGCTCTAATAGTCATCCTAGGCTGTCATAACAAAAATAATGAGGACACCTGAGAGCTCCCTAAGCTCCATCACCGCAGGTCCATAGAATTCAGAGTAGAAGTTATATTATTCACAGTAACAGCATGTAAAGGAAAAAAAAATGTAATTTTTAAAAAGTATCCCATGAAAATGTACAGTCACCAGTCACATTGCTATTCCAGTCATTTTATTAAAATACAAAAGCATATTTTAATTTACTCTGATAAATTTTCATTTTATAGTCAAGGTACATTTTAAAACAGAGATTGGCCTGGTGTGATGGATCATGCCTATAATCCCAGCACTTTGGGAGGCCAAGGCGGGCAGACCGTGAGGTCAAGAGATCGAGATCATCCTGGCCAACATGGTGAAACCCTATCTCTACTAAAACTACAAAAATTAGCTGGGTGTGGAGGCACACGCCTATAGTTCCAGCTATTCCAGAGGCTGAGGGAGAAGAATCACTCGAACCGGGGAGGCGGAGGTTGCAGTGAGCCAAGATCGCACCACTGCACTGCAGCCTAGCAACACAGCGAGACTCCATCATCTCAATAAGCAAACAAATAAATAAATACAGAGATTGAACAATTTCTTTTATTATTATGTTTGTTATTATTATTATTTTTTTTTTTTGGAGATAGAGTTTCACTCTTGTCACCCAGGCTGGAGTGCAATGGCGCAATCTCAGCTCATTGCAACCTCCACCTCCTGGGTTTAAGCAATTCTCCTGTTCCAGCCTCCTGCATAGCTGGGATTACAAGCACCTGCCACCACACCTAGCTAATTTTTGTATTTTTAGTAGAGACAGGGGTCTCACCATGTAGGCCAGGCTGGTCTTGAACTCCTGACCTCAGGTGATCTGCCTGCCTCAGCCTTCCAACATGCTGGGATTATAGGCATGAGCCACCATGCCCAGCAAGACTGAACAATTTCTATAGTGGAAACTTAAAAGCTGTTGCCTTTGTTACAGATATCCTTAATAGCAACTTAAAATTAAGGACTTATATAATGACCAAACTGTTTGGTAGAAGAGGGGAGGTAGGGCAGATTATACTTGAACTATACTGATGATAGGAGGCAACAACATGGGAGCATTACTTGTGGGTATCAGAAACATTGTTTAAGTCATTTCATTTCCAGCACTACTCTAGACTTCATTAAGATTAATTAATTAATTAAGGTTAGCTTAATAATCCTATGTCTGAATCACGAGGTTAAGTCCTGAACCTCTCCTTTCTCCTTGGCTGTGCACAAACAGACTCAGAGCATGTAGTTGATGCATTTGTTCATTCATCAACAATTTATTGAGTGCCTATTTTGTGCCAGGAGGTTTGCTAGGTACTGAGATACAAAGATCAGTAAGATATGGTCCCTGCCCTTGGGGTGTTTAAAGTTAAGTAAGGAAACACATATGAGTTAACAATTGTAACCAAGACGTACTGGCACTAGAATAATAGGTGATCCAGCATATGAAGAAGCAGAAACTAGTCAACTCAGTCTCTTGAAGTTGTGTCAGAAAAGGTTAATAGAAAAGGCAATTCCAGCCTGGACGTGGTGGCTCACTCCTGTAATACCAGCACTTTGGGAGGCTGAGGCAAGCAGATTCCTTGGGCTCAGGAGTTTAAGACGAGCCTAAGCAACATGGTGAAACTCCATCTCTACAAAAAATACAAAAATTAGCTGGGTGTGGTGGCCTACACCTGTGGTCCCAGCTACTTGGGAGGCTAAGGAAGGAGGATCACCTGAGCCTGGGAGGTCAGTGCTACAGTGAGCTGAGATTGCACCACTGCATTCCAGCCTGGGTGACAGAGTAAGGCCCTGTCTCAAAAAAAAAAGAAAAGAAAAGAAAAGAAAAAGCGCCGGGCACGGTGGCTCAAGCCTGTAATCCCAGCACTTTGGGAGGCCGAGACGGGCGGATCACGAGGTCAGGAGATCGAGACCATCCTGGCTAACACAGTGAAACCCCGTCTCTACTAAAAAATACAAAAAACTAGCCGGGCGAGGTGGCGGGCGCCTGTAGTCCCAGCTACTCGGAGGCTGAGGCAGGAGAATGGCATAAACCCGGGAGGTGGAGCTTGCAGTGAGCTGAGAACTGGCCACTGCACTCCAGCCCGGGCGACAGAGCGAGACTCCGTCTCAAAAAAAAAAAAAAAAAAAAAAAAAAAAAAAAGAAGAAAAAGCAACTCCGTATTACTACTAACAGATCCATCAGATAGTATTTTCCTGTCAGGTTGTTGCTAGTCCCTTAACTCACTGCCACGTGTCCTTATAGTAAGGTCAGAATTTTGCTAAAAAGCCAGCCTTGTGATACAATGAATGCCCCCTTTGGCCTCAAGTAAATAAAGACAATTAAAAAAAAAAAATCAAATCCAGGGCTTTGTTTGACAGCAATAGATATACTTGCTGGTAGACAATATACATGCATAAACATCAAATACTATTTTTAAAGTGTATGGAAAAGCAGTGCTGCAGGCTTGCCTATGATCAGAGAGTCTAGCCACTCCTGACAACCGACTGGAATGTGAAATTGGCGGCTGATAATGAACAAAAGGACACGTCAACTAGGAAGTTAGTATATAGAAACACTTTAGTGCACAAACAAAGCACTAAATTACAATGTGGCTCTACAAATACCAGGGGGTGATAAGTCCACTGAGGTCATGATTTAACTTTTCAGGCAGCTGGGATGATTACGTGCAGATTGCTATCAGAGTAATCACTGTTCTTAAATACTTCAGGATTCCTGTCTTGTGTCCTCTTATTACATTCCAGTTACAAAAATTAGGAGGAGTTATGGCATTTGCTTGCTCATGGGTTCTTTTACCCTGCCTCTAGAGAAAGGGAACACTATGCTGTTGGGTAAAACAAATGTCCCATTTAAAATGTTTGGAGCATGTGCAATGATTGCGGGTCTTGGCTTGTTTTCAAGACACTAGGCACTGAGGCTGAACCAAGCAGTCACGTGCTCCAGAAGTAGTGGAAGAAACTACAGAAAACTGGCCCAGCGACACGGACTCTGGAGTTTGTGCCTAATGGTGCAGGTACGGAGGCCATGTTTCCTAATGTGAGATGCAGATAGCACAGCAGCATAAAACCAAGCTGAGGCAAATAGCCTAATACCATAACCAGGCAAGTGCTGAGCAATTATATCTGGCAAAAATCTATGCTAAGCTGATGGAGGAACTAAGCAAGGAGTTACTCCTTTAGTGTTCGGAGTTCGTGGACTAAGCCAGGTGGAGTTCTTGTTCTAGAGATAAAGACTGGATGACTTGTTTAGTCAACTCTCTAAACTAAGAAAAGCATAACCAAGCATAATTCCAGGAAGATGCATAGATGTATGTGATTGAGTGGCAGTGGGACCAGGGCTGGACTAGGTTAAGCTCTGAAAAGAGTAAGGTGACCCCCAGCTATGTCATATGTTGATCAGGAAAAAGACAAAGACACCTACCATCACGAATTCTGTTCAGCAACAAACTGAAGAATCTAGACAGTGCAGTAAGGCAAGAAAAATTTTTAAAAATTTAAGAATGGGAAAGGAAGATAGAACACTCTCCATATTCACAGATGATATGATTTTGTACATAGAAAATCTCAAAAAAAAAAAAAACTACAAATAAATTATTTGAAGTAAAAATGGTCTGGGGACGGGTGTGGTGGCTCACGCCTGCAATCCCAGCACTTTGGGAGAGCAAGATGGATGGGTGGATTGCCTGAGCCCAGGAGTTTGAGACCAGCCTGGGCAACATGGTGAAACCCCATCTCTACCAAAAATACAAAAAATTAGCAGAGCCTAGTGGCACACACCTATAGTCCCAGCTACTCGGGAGGGTGAGGCATGAGAATCATTTGAATCCAGGAGGTGAAAGTTGCAGGCAGCCGAGATCAGGCCACTGCAGTCCAGCCTGGGTGACAGAGTAAGACCCTGTCTCAAAACAACAAAAAATAAAAAATAAAATAAAATGGTTTCACAAGATAGCTACTTATAAAGTCAGAATACAAAAATTAATTGTATTTCTATATACCAGCAACAAACAGAAAATAAAATTCTTGAAAAGACACTATCTTTTAAAAAAAGATATCATCTTGGCATGGCGCTATGGCTCACACCTGTAATTTCAGCACTTTGGGAGGCTGAGATGGGCAGATCACTTGAGGCCAGGAGTTTGAGACCAGCCTGGCTACAGTGGTGAAACCCCATCTCTACTAAAAATACAAAGATTAGCAGGTCATGGCAGCCGGCACCTGTAGTCCCAGCTACTCCAGAGGCTGAGGCAGGAGAATCTCTGGAAACCAGGAGGCGGAGGCTGCAGTGAGCCTAGCATTCCAGCCTGGGTGACAGAGTGAGACTCCATCTCAAAAAAACAAAATAAATCTAAAAAGATATCATCTTAAAGATATGTAATTTGTAGTAGTATCAAAAATACTTTGAAAACCTAGGAATTATAAATGTGTAAGAATTTTACCAGAAAACTGTATTACTGAGAGAAATGAAAGAACAACGGAGCCGGGCGCGGTGGCTCAAGCCTGTAATCCCAGCACTTTGGGAGGCCGAGATGGGCGGATCACGAGGTCAGGAGATCGAGACCATCCTGGCTAACACGGTGAAACCCCGCCTCTACTAAAAATACAAAAAACTAGCTGGGCGAGGTGGCTGGCGCCTGTAGTCCCAGCTACTCCGGAGGCTGAGGCAGGAGAATGGCCTAAACCCGGGAGGCGGAGCTTGCAGTGAGCTGAGATCCAGCCACTGCACTCCAGCCTGGGCGACAGAGCGAGACTCCGTCTCAAAAAAAAAAAAAAAAAAAAAGAAAGAACAATGGAATTTTTTTTTTTTTCTTTTGAGATGGAGTCTCACTCTGTTGCCCAGGCTAAAGTGCAATGGCATGATCTCAGCTCACTGCAACCTTCACCTCCCGAGTTCAAGCGATTTTCCTGCCTCAGCCTCCCGAGTAGCTGGGATTACAGGTGTGCTCCACCATGCAAGGCTAATTTTTGTATTTTTAGTAGAGATGAGGTTTCACCATGTTAGCCAGGCTGGTCTCTAACTCCTGACCTCGTGATTCACCCGCCTCGGCCTCCCAAAGTGCTGGGATTATAGGCGTGAGCCACCACGCCTCGCAGAGCAATGAAATTAATAGGATACTAAATTCATGAATTAGAAGTGTTAACAATGTGAAGATGTCAATTCTCCCTAAATCAACCTAGAGATTTATAGCAGTCTTAATTTAAAAGTTTCTTAAAAAATGATCACGCCTGTAATCCGAGCACTTTGGGAGGCCGAGACAGGTGGATCACGAGGTCAGGAGTTCAAGACCAGCCTGGCCAAGATGATGAAAACCCCGTCTCTACTAAAAATACAAAAAAAAATTAGCTGGAGTGGTGGTGGGTGCCTGTAATCCCAGGTACTCAGGAGGCTGAGGCAGGGAATTGCTTGAACCCAGGAGGCAGAGATTGTAGCGAGCCAATATCTCGCCACTGCACTCCAGCCTGGGCGACAGAGCGAGACTCCGTCTAAAAAAAAAAAAAAAATCCGTTTTTAAAGAATATTTGGGTCCAGGAATGGTGGTTCACACCTGTAATCCCAGTACTTTGGAAGGCTGAGGTGGGAGGATCTCTTGACCCCCAGAATTCGAGGCTAGCCTAGGCAACATAGAGAGACTCTATCTCTACAAAAAAATAAAAAATTAGTGGACATAATGGGACACACCTGTGGTTCTAGCTACTTGGGAAGCTGAGATGGGAGGATACTTGAGCCTGGGAGGTCAAAGCTTCAATGAGTCATGATTATGCCCCAGCACTCCATCCCAGGCCACAGACCAAGACCTTGTTTCAAGAGAGAGAGAGAAAGAGAGAGAGAGAGCGAGCGAGAGAGAGAGAGTGTGTGTATTTGGAACCTGACAATCTGTTCTAAGATGTATATAGAAATGCAAAGGTCAAGAATAGCCAAGATACTTTTGAATAAGATGAAAATGATGGGAGGACTTGCTCCTTATCAGAATTAAGATAGTGCAATATGGGGCAAAAATAGAAAAAATTTAAACATAAAGCAAAATAGCTCAGAAACCAACTTACATCAATTTTATTTAGGGCAAAGGTAGCACACATGAGCGGTATAAAAATGCAATTTTTAATATTGATGGTTCTAAAAAATTGACTATCCGTATGGAAAAAATGTCAAACCTCATACTATACATAAAAATCAATTTCAGATGGATGCTGGTAACACAGAAATGGCTCCTATAAGACCAACCCTCCTATAAATAAAAAACTTAGGACAAAAATATAAAAACCTCTGAATGCCTAGAAAAAAAAATCAAAAATGAACAGAAACTCAAAGGGATCTACTTGGAAAAAGGGTACAGCACTAGGCAGGTTTCCCATTTTTACAGCTTTTCACCTGTATGCATGTCCAACAGTAGACACAAACAAGAATGCATATAGCAGTCAGTTCACAATGGTTAAAAACTGAAGACAACTCACATGCTCATCAACAGGACAGTAAGCAATAAACTGTGGTATATTTACACAATCAAATATTAGTAGCAGCTAAATGAATAAACTACAGTGACATGCAGTAACATTGATGAATCCAAAGTTATACGATAAAGATTATATACAAAAGATAGACAATAAAGATTACATACAAAAAATTTAACTTATGAAAACTTCCATGTTAAAAACATAATAAACTAAAAACATATTTTTAAAGCATACATCTAGATGAAAAACTGTATAAAAATCAATGGAATGAAAATAGCTACATTGGGTTGGGCAAGGCGAGTGCAGAGTTTACTGGAGAGATCGTTTAGTTAGATACATAGGTTTATTGGCAGGTTTTATTCTGAGTAGTGGACTCATAAAGGCACTTGTTAAATTATTAAATATAACTAACTAAAGAAAACTAGGCCATTGATGGACCAATTATGAGAGTGTATCATGAGTCACAAACTGTGATTAAACTGATTTTGTGTACTTGGGGTTCACAAAAGAAAGGTAGAAAGGGAGGGAAAGGCTGGACAACTAGGGTTGGGAGAAAATAAAGACTGAGATTAGATAACATTGTTGGAGCAGCCTTTGGCTATCAGAGAAAGGGTAGAGATTGGGTTTATTCAGGGCAAGCAATTGTTCAGTGTTTGCAGTGGGAGGTCTAGGGAGTAAGTGATAGTGGATTGCAGCTGACACCAAATCTGTGCTGAGGGCTACGTGAGCAAGGGGAGGCCTGGCCCCAGAACAGCAGGGATGGGACTTGGAGAAACTGCTTCTTCTTTTTGGGGTGACGTTGATGTGGGGTTGGAATGCCTTATTGGAGGGATTGCCACTGGGCTACTCCCTCACAGAGGGAGTGGGCACTGAGTGAGTCACAGAAAGCTTGGGGAAATAGATAGAATTGAGAATCTGAGCTGGAAAGAGGCTGAGCCTTCTATTGGGACTCTAAGTGCTGGGGGTTAAAAACATCAGCTTAGTTCAAATCCCAATTCTTCCTCTTATGGTTGTGTGACTTTAGGCAAGTTACTTACTCATCTCCTCTAAGGCTTCATTCCCCAGTCTGCAAATTGGAGATGGTAATGCTTACATCATAAGGTTTTCCTAAAAGTTAAATAGAATAATGTGTGCAAAAGGTGTGGTATTTTAAGAACTCAATAACTGATAGCTATGTATTTTTTTATTCTTTTAAGAAGCAGAGCCGCTCAGCAATTGAGCTCTAAAGCAGACCCGTCCTTAGATAGGAACCTGAATCTGAGTGGGAGGAAAGCACAGGGCTGGGCAATCCAGAAGCTGGAAGAGGGGACAGAGTGACCTCTGTAAAGCCAGAAGCTTTCTACCACCCTGCTGGGATATTTAAGAGAACCCCCTTTCTCAGGTTTGTTCTTTCTCAAAATAAACGGGGGCATGGTTGGTGATGAAATTCACAAGGAGAACCCCACCCTACCAAAAGCCAGTCTCCTCATGTAATAGCTACAGAAGGCTGGAAGTTTTCATTACACAGGCCAATGACACCCTCACTGTCCAACCTTCCTCATTCATTTCTAGTCTTGTTCAAGACTAGCGCCCTCTCACTTACAAAACAAAAAAGACTCTTATCCTAAGAAAATTACGCTTTTATAGGATTCTTGGGATTTGACATAGGTACTTTGTGAAGTTGTCTGTTTTGAATTATTTGTATTGTCTTTTTTCTCTGAGGTTTTTTTTTAGGAGGGGAGGGCAAGAAGGAACTGTTTTTGACATTGTTTTTCCCGCTCTATCCTCTAGGTAAGGCTCCTTTTGAAAATGTCAGCCTGCTTGAGCCCTGCTCAGGAGACATGAGGAAAGGTGTTCTCCATGATTGATCTGTATATTCCCAGTTTCTTTAGTAGTTAGTTTTTTTTTTAAAAAAATAGTTAACACGATGCAGAGGTTTAAGTGTGGCAGGAACAGAGGTTTAAGTGTGGCAGGAACACTGAGAATAAAAGGACAGAAATCTCAAAAGGATAAAAAATTAGCAGGCACTGGTGAAGGGCCACTCTGACAGTCGTTGCTTTCCATGATGAGTGTTGACCTCAAACAGCTCTTGTCTCTCGGGCTTTATGGAGATCATGTGTTTGGGATTTTCCCCCTTTTGGGGGCTAATAGGAGTGAGACCACAGAACTGTGACAAAAGCCTCAGGGTTGGCTGTTGTCACAGTCTTCTCATTTCCTTCTCAACAGGACAAACAGGCTATATCACCTCTCTATGCAGGTATGAAAGCTTCTGAATTCTTTCACTGCACTTGCTTAAGAACAGATCCCCAACATTCTCTAACAACAGCTGCCAGCTCTCAGTGTGCATGAATGATTATTCGGCCTCTGCACTTTGAAGGCATCACCTTCACTGCCCATCACTTCCATCTAGTCACCTCTCATTACCCCATTGGCTTGCTGCTTTGCTTTATCATCCCTATGGTTCTAGAAAAATGTGACAGTGAGCCACCTGGGTGAAAATCCAGTGAGAGAGAGGAGGATGAAATGATGGGGGAAAACGATTCTGTTCACATTGGGACCCAAGTATTCTCCCCTCCCTTGTGGAAGAGAAAGCAAGCCAGCCAGCCTGTCGTGTTGCCAAGGTATTTTTTATTCCCCAACAATCTCATTGCTGCCTCCTAGTGAAAGTTTTAGAATTGAAAAGAGACTAATTTCTGGGGAGAACTGAAGGGAGAAAAGAGAAAACTGAATTTACACAAAAAAATTCCACAACTTTTTTTGGAGGGAGTGTCACTCAGTTTCTGATTAGATACATTTGTGATCACCGATATCACCGTGGCCACAAGGGAAATACAGACCCACACGAATTATACTGATCAAATTATACTGTTCTTTAGGTGTTTACAATCAAGAGGTGACAAAATAAAGCCCATCAAACTTACCAATTCTCTTTCAATGTATTTTCCTTCACTATTCACTCACACAGACTATTCCATTTCCTATACACTGGGATTTTTTTTCATCTTTAGGACAAAACTGAGCAAGAATAAAAATATGCGCCTATCAATTCAAACACAAGATAGGAGGAAATTAAAAGTGAATTTACATTTTGGTACATATGAATAAAAATGGCTTGAAAATTTACTTTGTTAAAAGCTCAACCAGATTCAGGCAAGAGGTGTGAAGGTTGATTCATAACAGCAATGCCACGTTGCCTTTCTTTAATGCATGGATGATTATGAGGGCTGTTTCCTTGGTTGTGAAGGGTTAGGCCAAGAATATTGATCTCCTAGAAGCCAAAAACTGAAACCAAATCTTTCCTGTTTTGAAATGTGGGAAGATTCATTTGGTGAAGAGACAAACACACAAATAGTCATTTTCTTCTTCTGACACCTTTGTTTCCCACAGTTCAACATTCTTGGACTTGAGAGTATTCAAATTTGGCTCATTTTAATATCACTAGACAGACAATAAGTGTATACTGGAAAAACTATATCCAAGGAACTTTACATATATTATTCCTATAAGATATTGCACATATGAGCATACATTTCAATCATATATACAAACATTTCCTTCTAACGTAATAATTTATTGCAGTAGATTTTTAAACTTAAATTTGAAGAGTATAAAATCACTTAACTCACTCATACAAAACACATTTTCACAATCCTCCCTTTTTATGTGTCAAAATAATTTTCACGACTAGATTTAATTTTATTCACAATATTTAGTGAATAACAGCTTTCATGTCTTGTGCCCTATATATACATATGTTCTTTGTGTGCCAGTGTATAGTATTTTTGTCTCAAACCTATTATACACATCAGTAGGTGAAAAGCTCAGGGATGATAATTTTGTAGTTTATTATCACAAAACAGTATAATATTCCAGTCTATGTAATTACACATGCTAGTGTTTTCACATTGCTCCAGAGTCTGTGAATGACAAGAGTGTCTTTACAGAGCCTGTAAAGGAATATGGTTCTGGAGAAATCAGTCCAATTGTTTTAACAATGCAAGGGCATAACTGATACAAAATAAGCATTTGTCAATATGACATCTTCAGAAAAACACAAACCACATGCCACTGCTGTTCACAGTTCTGTTATCACGACTGTAATTTTTAAGTCACTATTCTTTTATTAAAATGACAAAACAAGCCTAACTTTTAAATAAATCTGATGACCTGAAACAGTTTTAATTCACGTTCATAATTACAATCAAAGCTTTTGTGTCTGTGTGTGTATCTGAATGAACTGAACATAAATCATAGGAAGATTTAAAGAGTTAACCGTTTGTAGATGTTCCTACTTGCACATACCACAGGGCTAGGTCAAATCCAAACTGCCAAAGAAAGAAGGCAAGCAAGTTCTCCCTGAAGGGCAGGCCACCATGTGAATAAAACCTCCAGACAGATCATGTTCTAAGTGTGCTGCAGCATACCAAGAAGTGAGGAAAATACTGAAACATTTTTCAGTATTTTCAGTATTGAAACACGATTTTCAGTATTTCAGGAAAATACTGAAAATCGTGTCAACTATTTTTTTTAAAAAACTGCTCTAACTACTAAAGAAGGAAATTATGCTTAGCATAAAAATATTCCAGCATTGAGTGATTGGTACGTTTTACTTCTCTCTTCCAGGGAAACTACTTACACTGATTGATTTTAAACACCTTCACCTTAGTTGTGCATGTGAGACACTGTAAGTTAACTGTACCTTAAAGAGATCAGCATATAGATGGTTCTGGCGACCAGGATCACAACAAAAGACAAACAAACAAAACAGAATTTTTAAAGACCTGAACAGTCAGTCAAGGATGCATACTCTCAGCCTGGGCTAGCTCTTTTTCGGAAAGGTTGCCGAGAGTGTCCTTATTCCCTCCTGAGCTATTTTTCACCCCACTACCTCTGACTGAGTGCATCACCAGTGCAAGAAAATGCGAAAAGCATCTGTTGCAAGCAACACCTGGACCTCCAAGGAAAATGAGCACTTTCTCGCTAGAAACAGCCTCAAACATTTTCAAGGGTGTCTCCCCTTCCCCAAGCTTAACCCTCTTCCTCCGTAGTTGGAGAGGCTCTCCTACTCGTGCCTGCCGTCTTCTTCCTCCCGGCGAGGCTCCCAGGGCCGCAACCAGGGCAACTGCGCCCCGGGCCGGCCTGGGTAGCCGGATGACACCAGGGGTTGCCAACGCCAAACAGTGCGCAGACTCCGCGGCGCGCTCCGGACTCTCCACTCGCCTAAACCTGCTCTCAAGTGAAAAGGAGTGGGAGGAGGAGGATTGAGAAGGGGCGGGGGACGGAGGGGATCTGTTAATTCGAGGTCCTGGGGGTGTGGGAGCGGGAGGCGGCTCCGCTGATCCCTCCTCCCTCCCGGAGTCCCGGGCTCCACCTCCTCCGCAGGCCCCCAGATATACACACACAGCCGCGGCTGGACATGCACACCCAGTGCCGGCTCCGGGCGCGTGCACACGCAGGTAGCCACACTCACCTGAGCCGGTGCAGAGGGCGGCCTGGGCTGGGCAGGGCCCCTCTGCGCCGCGGAAGTGGGGAGAGCGGGAGCTGCCCCCAGCGCAGACCTGCGAACTGAGGTGATGGCGCGTTTTCCTTAACTCTCCTCCAGCACCTCCGCCCCTGCGCCGGCTCGGCTCTGGCCGCAGCGGCGAAGACAGAGGGGCCCCGGACGCCGCGGACTCGCGGGCGCACGCTCCCAGGAGCGCGCCGAGAGGAGCGCCGCGGCGCAGGAAACTTGGGCGAAGTTAGTTGCAAGTGCCAGGCGGCTGCCGAGAAGAGCGAGGCGGGGACGCGGCCGGTGCCAGGCCTGCGGCGCCGCGTGGAGGCTGCGCTGCCCTCCGCGGCCGGCGAGCTCCGGGAGCCCTAAGTCGGCAGGCGCGTCTGAAGGGGCTAGGAGCGAGCGGAGCTGGAATGGCCCGGGGGACGGTCGGACGCGGCTCCTCGGCGAGCCGGGAGAATTTCCTCTGAGGCCGGGCGACCCACGCTTGCTCAAGCCTTATCCACCCTCCTTCCTCGCCCCACCCGTCAGTCCAGCAGCGGGAGAGGAACACTCGAGAGGCAGGTGCTGGGGGGACAGCTCCCCCCCTGCAAAAAAAAAAAAAAACAAACAAAACAAACAAAACAAAACAAAAAAAAACCAGCCAGCCGATTGGGGGTTTCCCATCGGCGCACCCTGCCCGGAGCCTAGAAGACAGGCTGGTGCTGCTGTATTTGTACTTATATCCATTGCTGCGCTCTGCGTTCTCGTGGCACGCCTGGACACTCCTCCGCCTCCCCCTCCTCTTCCTCCTCCAGGGCCACCTCCCCGCCTTCCCCACCCCCATCTGCTTCTGTCAAATGAGAAAGTCACCGAGGAGAACCCAAACACTCCAGCCGCTAAGAGCCCCCTTTGGCACTTGGCAGCACGCGGCGGCGGGCTCCTCGGCTCAACTTGGTGGAGTCTCCGCGACGCAACTTTGGGGGACGCTTTGCATTTAAGAGAGAACGACCGAGGAGGAGGAGCGCTCTGCCCGGCCGCCGCTACCTGCAGGAGCTCACCAGCAAACGCCACTGGAGACGAAGGACCCAAAGAACGTAAAGGGCCAACTGTCGCCGCGGGGAGGGGGCACCGCAGAGAAGTTAGAGTGTCCCAGAGACAACCTGCCCGAGCGCTCGGACGGAGACACCAGGGTGGCCCGGGGCGCGGCGTGGCCCTGGGCTGGTCCTCCAGCCTCCTCCTCCGGGCCGGGAGCGACGCCGGGGCGCGACGTGGGGCGCGGCGAGTCCCGGCCGGCCGAGCGGGTCCCCGCGGGCGGCCAACATTGATTTCCTCCCGGCCGAGGGCGAGGGCCCGGGCGGCGGCGGGCTGCAGCCGCGGCAGGGCGAGAGCATGTCCAAGCCAGTGGACCACGTCAAGCGGCCCATGAACGCCTTCATGGTGTGGTCGCGGGCTCAGCGGCGCAAGATGGCCCAGGAGAACCCCAAGATGCACAACTCGGAGATCAGCAAGCGCTTGGGCGCCGAGTGGAAACTGCTCACCGAGTCGGAGAAGCGGCCGTTCATCGACGAGGCCAAGCGTCTGCGTGCCATGCACATGAAGGAGCACCCCGACTACAAGTACCGGCCGCGGCGCAAGCCCAAGACGCTGCTCAAGAAGGACAAGTTCGCCTTCCCGGTGCCCTACGGCCTGGGCGGCGTGGCAGACGCCGAGCACCCTGCGCTCAAGGCGGGCGCCGGGCTGCACGCGGGGGCGGGCGGCGGCCTGGTGCCGGAGTCGCTGCTAGCCAATCCCGAGAAGGCGGCCGCGGCCGCGGCCGCCGCCGCCGCGCGCGTCTTCTTCCCGCAGTCGGCCGCCGCCGCCGCCGCTGCTGCCGCCGCCGCCGCTGCGGGCAGCCCCTACTCGCTGCTGGACCTGGGCTCCAAGATGGCAGAGATCTCGTCGTCCTCGTCCGGCCTCCCGTACGCGTCGTCGCTGGGTTACCCGACAGCGGGCGCGGGCGCCTTCCACGGCGCGGCGGCGGCGGCTGCAGCGGCGGCCGCGGCCGCCGGGGGGCACACGCACTCGCACCCCAGCCCGGGCAACCCAGGCTACATGATCCCGTGCAACTGCAGCGCGTGGCCCAGCCCCGGGCTGCAACCGCCGCTCGCCTACATCCTGCTGCCGGGCATGGGCAAGCCCCAGCTGGACCCCTACCCCGCGGCCTACGCTGCCGCGCTATGACCCCGCGGGGCCGCCTCGCGAGGACCGGTGTGCACACATGTACATATGTATAGGTACGAGCGCTGCGGCCTCCCCGTGCGCCCTCCCGCGACCGGGGACCCGGTTTGTATGTACATAGAATGTATAGGTGCCAGGCAGAGGCAGACAGGCCAGGCGGGGCAGGAGTGGCCGAGCGCGCGAGGGCGCGGGTGAGCGGGCCTGTGAATTCGCAGGATCATTTCAGACCTGCACTTCGGCAGCCAACTCGAAAGCGAGCGGTTGTGTCCGGCAGCAGTTGGTGTTTGCTTTGCACTTCGGAACCTGTTGCGTTTTGACCCACGGAGGTGGGGGAGTAACTTTTAGACATGTTGGCCTTTCCCAGTTTTGTTGGAAGTTTCATGGTCGGTTTTGTTTTTGTTTCTCATTCTCCTTCCTCGCCTCTCAGCCCCCCAACCCCCAACCCCTTCCCGGTCCGTGTTGCATGCACTCTGTTCAAATGTGAGGTCTGAAATGGCTGGCACATGGGAAAAGCTGCTTGTGTCATTCGTTTCTGGGAGTGGGATGGCTCTGAGCAGCCTTGCCTCCCTGTTTGTACTATTTGAACTTTGCAGATCCTCTGTTCTCTCAAGCAGAACTCCCAGACCGGATCCATTCTTGACCAGTGACCGGCTCGAATCTGGCCTTTTGTGTGAGATGATCACAGTTTCTTTTGTTTATCACGCCATATGCAAATCAGAGCAAGAGCTCTTTCTCAAGAGCAAGAAACGCAAGCAAGAAATATTTGTGAGATGAAAGTTGTCAATTGGATTTTCTTCCTAAACAAACAACCAACTACTAGAAGTCTCCCTGAGTCCACTCGCTTGGATTTCTGACACAGTTTACAAAAAAGAAAAAAGGCACTGTTCCTATTTTCCCCTTATGGCTGAGTTCACCTTAAGATTGTAAATGTGTATATGTCAGTGAAAACATTGAGGCTTGGAAAATGTGTTATTTTCGTTGCCCTAAGTTTGAGTCGGTTTTAGACTCAAAAACATTTGGAGCGAATATCAAAGTTAACTTTTAAAAATTGCGAAACTATTTCAGAATCGCAATTTTATCGAAGATTAAATCAGACTTTTTTGTCTGGTAATTATATATTTATTATTTAGCAAAACTGAAGAAAAAGCACAGAATTGTTTCAACAGATGTCTCTCATTTTCAGCTAGCATTTCTCTCCCAAGTTGAGCTGGTTTAATGTGTTTTGGATTTCCCTCCTCAATTGGCTTATTTTTTAGATCACCTGCAATTCATTTGCAAATTACGATAAAACACTTTTAGAAAAAAGAAACCTTGAATTATTAGCTTTTTTGTTTCTTTTTAAATGTATATATTTTGACTAATGTTTGTGAATGAAGTTGGCTAACATGTATTTAGTTTCGTTTTGGCTTTATGTAATATAAAGTTTTTAAAATTTTAAATATGGTTTTAACCTTTAAGTGTAAATGATTTTCTTGTGTGATCTTCTAATTTAATATTAGACGTCTAAGGTATATCTGTAAATTAGAATCCGACTATCACTCTGTTCATTTTTTTTGAACAAAGAGTTTAAATAAAGCCTGAACCAGGGAAAAGAGAAAAATCTTCTATTTCTTGTTGAGTTCCTAACAAGATTTGTATCTGAATTGCCCTTACGTGCCTGGTCCAGGTGAAGTGTAAGGTATCCTCCAAAAGCACCCTTTGTTTCACTTTTGAATAGATTTACTAGGAAATCTAAATCAAGCCATTGTTATTCAGAGCCGAAAACCTGATTTATCACATTTTTAATCGTGAGTAGGAAAGAAGATTTTAAAAAAACAGCCCAAGTCGTTGTATTAGCTTCAACAACAACAAAAAAAAGGCATTCATGAACCAATAGAACAGAGCCCATTGAAAACATCCAGACCTTTCAAAGCATTTCAGCAGTTTCTAGTAACATTTTAAGAGGGGAAAGTTGCTTGACCACTTTATCTTGTTAGTTGAAGAGCCCCACCACTTAAATCAGTGTAATTTGTTCTCCTATCTTTGGGGTATTCCTTGTTTACACCTTAAGGTTTTATTTGGAAGGATAATCACTACTAATGACAAAGTACAACTTTTGGCCTCTTTAGGACTTAATTTTGTTATGCTAATCGCATTAAAATAGAAGTATAACATTCAAATGGAGAGGGTTGGATGTCTAGGGCTAGACAAGTTTCTACTAGAGGAAAGTTTGAAAAATCATAACAGACTGTCAGAAAAAAAAATAACTATAGGAAGAGCTCGCCACGCCCCCCCCCAACCAAAATAGAAATTCTCAAGCTACTATATACAAGTCTTAAACCAGTTTTCCCATTGAGACCATCTCTGGAGCTGCACGTCTTTAAAGTGCAGCTCCAAGTCTTTAAACTCCAAGTCTTTAAAGTGATTGTTTTCCCCCAACGGAATAATATTTTAAGAACCATGAAAAGTTTTGGAAATGTGAGAAATAGGTTCTGCTGGTTTGACCCTGATTCACTAATTAAAATGATCCCTCTCCTGTTATTCCCCGAGCTCTTTGCAATATTATAAGTTAATTCATATGGTTCTGAGCGATTATGCAAAACTAATTTGGACTGTCCAGGGGTAATTATCCCTGACACGGTTAATTAAATCCTTTCAAGGCTTCGTCTTTCCCTTTTGTAGCAGCCCATCCCTTCTCAACACGGAACTTCCTGCGGCTCGCTGGAAATCACCCCAGCCCTAAATCTTAGTTACCACCCTGAGCCTTCCAGCTCGGCCGCCTCCTCTGCCTGAAGATTCCCCGCCCCCTCCGCCCCCTCCTCTTTTCCCAAAGATCAGCGTTTTCTGGGAGAAACGCTCCGGAGTTGTTGATGAATGAGAAGAGAACTGGAAAGATGGGTAAGAGGAGGGGTGAGGATGCCGGGGGTGAGCACCGGGGTCACATCGCCGACAGATTGTGCGGCTGTTTGAGGACCTCCACAGGCCCCACAGACTCGTTTATCACCCATTCTGACTCTAGTGATCTTGCTAACAAGTTGGCGAGTTTTGCGCCTGCAGAGAGCCTCCTGCCAAGTTAGACTGTGCAGAAGTAAGAGGTTGGAGCAGGGGGAGCGGCTCTGGGGCAAGAGAGAGTAGAGAAAGGCCGGGGGGTGGGTGGTGTAAGAGTCTGAAAGTGGCCCACAAATGCAGAGCTGTGACTGGGCAGAGAGCTGCTGCTGGTTCACGATCTCTATCTCCATCTATTTATCTGTCTCCATCTCTCTCCCTGTTTCTCCATTTTTCTTTCCTTCTCTCTCCTTCCTTTCTTCCATCTTTCTTCTTTCCCTTCCTTTTATTCTTCTATTTTCGTTTCTTTTCAAGGTTTTTTTAAAAAGCCATGATGCAATTTCTTTGGTGTTCACCGTTGCCCCAAAACTTTAAGCAAGCCTCGTATCCAAGGGGCCAGGCATGTTGCTTCGGGCTTTGTGCAAACAGGTGGAATTGCGCTGTATAAGCAGTAAGAACTGGTGCTGGGGACGCTGTCACGCGAGGGGGTGGCTTTGGGAGACCAGGGGAGCTGGCCGCGATTGTTACTTCCCTTGACAATTTTCTCCTCCCCCTCCCCTAAGAAGATAGGAGAAAGCACCGCGGATCTCCCTCTCACCCCCAGGCTCGGGGCGAAGAAGATGGAGAAAATATTCCACTCTCCCGGGAGCAGATAGGGACCGTCGCGCCAGCCAATCAGAGCGCGGCTAGGCGCGGGCGCTCCCGGCCGCCTGGGCAGCCGCGTCCTCCAGGCGAGCGAAGTTCCCGCAACTGGTCCTTCTCGAGGGTCCGCGTCTTTCTTGCGCCCGCGGCCCAGCGGAGGCCGAGGGAGCCGTCCAAACTTTATTAATCTCTCCCCCTTTCTTTCTCCCTCAGCCCAGTGCATCTCAAAGGTCAGCCCTCTTCTTTTAAAAGACTGATATTATTAATGCACTGACAATTCCCCCCCTCCCTTTTCTTTTTTCTCTCTTGCAGGGGGGAAAAAGGGGAAATGGTGAAAAGAGCTTTTTTTATCCTTTTTTTTCTTTCTTTCTTTTTTTTTTGTCCTTCAGTGGGAGCGTTTAGACAGTCGAGGAGGTTTTGTCCGAGAACAAAACGCAGGGTTGGGAGGTTTTGTGAGAGTGTTGTTTGTTGAAGTGGAGCTAAGAAAAAGCGGCGGCTTTCTCCTCATTGTGAAGAAACCAATCAGTGGTATTTGGAAAACTGTTAGCATTGTGCACTTCTTCTGTGTCCATTGTGAGGCGTTTCTTTTCACAAGGTTTTTTTTTCAGCCGATCCAGCTGGCCGGAATGAATAGCAGTGCAATGTGTACACGCTTTGTCCCTCCGGCCTTCAAGTAGCCCCCATTGAATAGACTAAGTTGACACTGCGTGACAGTGAAACAACATAATAAAAAATACATGAGCCCCTGAATAGGAGCAGGCGCATAAATAAATAAAATGGGTGACCAAAACTGGATAAACTGAATGACAAAACGGTGAAAGGGGAACAAAAAGATATTTAACACGCTAGATTAGCATTAGAATGCGATCTACAAGGCAGAACAATTGATGAATAGGTTTACCGGCCAAGAAAGAAATGGACTAAATGCCCTTTGAATAGATATGCTTTTTGCAAGGGCTTTGAATAGATATGCTTTTGCAAGGGCTGAATGGGAAAAGGTAAAGATGAAGCTATGCAAATGAGTCGGGGAACTTTTTATATATATTCTTTAAACACACACACACACACACACACACACTGCGGGGGGAACAGTGCTGCCTCGGGATGTTTATAGAAGCAATAATTGCCATTATTAGCATTGTCTGCAGCAGATAGAAATTGAACAGGTTGGGATAATATAGGGTAGCAGTAATTATTCTTCTAATTAATGGTCCTTTGCTACTTGAAAAAAGAAAAAAGGAAAGAAGTAGTAAAAGTTATGGAAGTTATGTTTTCTTGTGTCCACTTGTCCCGCGCTGGAATCTGTGGAGCAGCGAGCCTGGCAATTCCAAGATACGCGATGATCTTCAAACATTCCGGGGAGCCAGTCCTGAGGCTCTGGCTTTAGGGCCTAGTTTCCACTTATGCCGCGTTTTCGAGAGTCTAATACTGTGTCTGGCACATGGTAGGTGCTCAGTGAATAGTCGTGGAATGAATGAATGAATGAATGAATGAATGAATGAATGAATGAATATAAGTTTAATGGGGGAAACTCGGGCCTCCTAATAAAGGTAGGGGCTGGAGGTTACCTAGGGGCTTCCCCGGGAGGACTTTCTTTTTTCATCAACCCACCCCTGGGAGAAAGGTCCACGCGGGATGGTCGCTTCCCCGCTTGCTGAGAGTTTTGCCTTCAGCCTATCTGGGCTGCTGGAAAAGAGAAGAATAAACAAGAGAGAAGTAACTACTGCCCTACTGGTGTTCCATCCTTGTCCTCACTGCCAAATCCACTCCAAAGCCGAGGATGGTGAGGCTGTGAGGTTGCAAAGAAACACATAACCCACCCCCTTAAAGAATTAGGATATATTTCAAGTTTGCCTCTTTCAGGTTTCTCCCTTTGACTCCTGCCCTGTTCCCCTCCCGGCTCCTTGTCTTTGACTGAACCTTATGGGACAGAGAACCTCCTGTCCCCCACGAGGCAAGGCGCGAACCCGCGGAGATCTGGGATGCCCTTTGGTTCCCTGCGCTGCCCTGGAGGCGTCCATAGAGGCCTTTGCCGCCAACGACATCAATTGCTTTATTTCCGATGGTTGCTTGCCAGGCCTCCGGGTCGCGGGGCCCACCCAGCCGTCGAACTTCCAGTCGTTATCAGCGCTGCTCCTAACTTAATGGAAAAATGCAAATTATAGCCTGCCCAGCTGACACGTCCCTGCGAATGCGCGGGGGACTGAGAGGTAGCTCTGGCCAGCCACTCTGTCGACCTCCTGGACGGCCGGCGGGAATGAAGCTCTGAATTGTGCCAAAGTGGGGAGGCACCCCAAATTCTCAAAGCAATGTTTTTTTCTTTTCTTAAGAAACAATTGAGCCTTACCAAGTGTCGGGGCCGCACGGAAGCCTTGCATATTTTAAAGTGTAACCTGAGCCTTCGCGGTTTCAGCTTCACTTAAAACATGCAAATTCTTCAAATTGAAAAATCTGAAAAACTTCCGAAGAACTCTATCTGAATAAATTCATTGGGAGTCACTTTGAGGAGACAAAACGCACAGCGATTTGGGGCGAGGGATATTTGTGGGGAGGCAGGGACCTGCTGGATTGGGTTTCCAGGGTCAAGGTGTCTCCGGGCCTTCGAAGATAGCCTCCGCGCAGAGCAGGGAAGTGGCACGGCTAGGCAGCGAGCTCAGTTGCTCTACTTTTGTGACCCCCACCCCCAACCCCGCCACCCTTGCCTCCAGGCCACTGACTCTCTCTGCAAGCTTTGTCCGATGGACTCCTTCGCCTTTGCGCTGCCACCCCATCACTCACGCTTGACTGGGGGAAATAAAATCGGCGTTGGCTCTTTAATTCCTTTGGAAAATGTCTCCACCTGATTTCTACCTCCTTTGAGCTTCGTGCTTGATTGGGGGAGGGGTTATTTCGGGATTTTTTTTTTTTTTTTTCCCAACATAAGAAATTTAGGTACTAATTGTAAACACCCTGTTGCTCTTCTTGAAAGTATGTATCACATTAGCCCAGGCCTTGGAGACACACGGCCTATTACTCATTTCCAGCCTCTAGGCAAAGAATTCTATGGAGATCCACCAGTAAAACCAGATTTCTTACGGGAAATTACCAGGACGTCTTCAGACGCTTTTCAAGGGACGACATTACTAGTTGTCGATTTCACTTGAGCACACGCTTCTCTAGCCCACCCCTACCATTTTATTTTGGGATCACCCTAAGGTAATTAGCCATTTGCAGAAAGCTTGAACTCCCTAAAGGAAAGGCACAACCTAGGATAACAGAGACAGAGTGAAGCTTTTCAGATTGATCGTCTCCACTGGGGCCGCACTTTCATAAGGTCGGGAGTGGAGAGGAGTGTCTGCAGAAGACGGACTACCTTTAAAGGGGCTCTCCGGAACTCAGGAGGTGAGGGGGGCTTCCTAGAGTTGTCACCACCTGTAGGTGGATTTGTCATCACTCTGCAGTGCCTCCTGGGAAGCCAGCTTGTCCTCCCCAGAGTCCCCCTCAGGTACTGTCCCAGAGTTCAGGGGAGACTTTAGCCCTTTCTGCCCTGAGGGTATTGCATGTACAAAAGCTCCTTCGCGCGCGCGCACACATAGTCATCCAGTGGGTTTGGAGTGTACCCCTGTTTATTTGTCACCACGTGGTAAACCCCAGATTTGGAAGTCATCACAATGCGGGAGCGCACCAGGATCCAGGGGAGACTGCGTGGGGTTGGGACTGCGCACAAACATAGGGGAATTCTGCACAACAAACATTCGCGCGAGCGCTCTCCCTCGCCCCTCCCGCTTAGCTGGTTTTTTGTAAGGGGGTTTCTTTCAAATTGGATTATCCGAATGGTCGCCTACACGGCCTTACTCTGCCTGCATAGACTGGCCGGGTGAAGACGAGTGAAAGGACGCACGGAGAGCCTGAGACAGAAAATAGAGAACTTCTGCAGAGCAGCGTAGGAAAAGTGGGTGCTGGGCGAAACGGAAGGCAAAGAGAGAGGATAGAAGAAGAATCTACGAGAACGAGAATGGAACAGCAGCATCGCAGACGCACCTTCAGGTTCACCTGCGTAAGGCACGCCCAGGGCGGAGGAGTGGAGGGACTGGCGGAAGATCAGGAGACGGCGGAGGACCCAGGGGCCCCCAACCCTGACCCCTCCGCAAAGTTCCTCCCTGAGAGAAGAGACTGGCCAGGTCGGGGAAGGAGGAGTGGGGGAGGCGATGATCACGCAGGCTCTGGCAGGATCTGCACGGAATAGAGGGATCTGGAAGGGAGAGAGGGTCTTGGAGGACAACCCAGCCTCCAGTCCCAGCGAACCCTCCCTCTGGGGCTGGAGCCACATTAGAAAGAAGAGTGTCTGAAATTAGGGCCAGCCTCTCCCCCCCTCCTCCCCGCGAATTTAACCCCTGCAGACCCACGGTGGAAAGCAGATTTTGTGCACCCTGAAACTTAAGTCGTGGGGGCTTATTTAATAAAAAATAAATCATAATCCTGATAGGATTTTAGAAGGGGGCTCGGTACAAGTGTGGGACTCTTTTCTTCCCGGGAAATGGAATCTGCCCCTGGTAGACCCTTTCGAAGACCTCAGGATCTTGTTCCCAGCTCCAATGGTGAGGCGAGTGCCTGGGGGCATCAATAAGCCCTCCTCAGATCATCGCCCTTACCCTCCTTCTCAAACAGCCGGCCAACTTTGGGCTGGTTGGAGAAGGGGCTGGCGGGACAAAGGCGCCAACTGCTTTACCCCAGACCAAGGCTTCCCTGTGCTTCCAGAGCTCGGATTGCTGTTCTTCCTTTTCGGGGACTAGGTTTTCTCCCGTAAACTTAGACTTGAGTAGGTCGAGCGGTTGATTAATATGGATTGGAACTCGGCTGCTCAAGGCCGCGTGAATAAACATGAGCGCGCGGCGGCTGCGCTCACCGCTCCCTGAACCTCTCTGGGGTGCCGGGAGCCGGAACTGCGAAGCGGCTGGTTCCCGATGCGGGCGGGACTGTGGATCCGCCTAAGCCAGCGCGGTCTCCGTGCGCGCCCCGACCCGCGCACACATACCCTACCCTGGGTGCCCAAGCGTACCTCAGGCTGCAGGGATCTGCGCGCACTCACTCTCCGGGGTCTTTGGACACCGTTCCTTTGCTTTCTAGAAGCTGCCTCCACTCTAGGATAGAGATTCAGATTTGGGGAACCTGGGGTGCGGGAGGCTGGGGGTGGGGGAGATTCTCCCCATTCCCCAAGTGCTGGGCAAGGGTTACCCAACTTGAATCACTGCGCGAAACAAAGGCGACCCTAAATGTGTCCAGGGATGCGCGGGATGGAGATCCTGGCCCCCCAGCGGGAAAGAATGTGTGGAGCCACGGATTCCGGGGAGTAGTACACGGCGCCCACAGAAGCGTTTGTTTTCTGAAGTCTGCGGGCCTAAAGGCTGCTGCGGGGATCATCACCTTCCCACTCACTACACGTCCAAAGACTTCACCATCTCCCGCTTGGAAAAGTAGCCCTTGCGACTTGTCTCCCTGAAGCCACCGTGTCTTCGTCTTTGGAACCTACGAGAAGCTACAAAGCTAAGTGTACGTGTAGGCCTCGGCAGCTTTACCCTCCGCCCCCGCCCAAGCCCCCGCCCCCGCCCATGGCCTGCAGGTCTCTGTCTCTCCGCTCTCATATGCACACACTGAGTGACCGGTCTGGGCCGGGGCGCAATCGGGTGCCCACCAGCCGCAGCGCAGCTCAGAGCCTCAGCAAGGAGGCGAAGGCTTGGCGGGATGAGGCTTCCGTGGGCCTTAAGGCCTTCCTCAAGCCTGCAGACTCCTGCTCTGCAAGACCAAGGCCCCACGTCCCACCCTGGGCTGCCACCTCCGCCCACACCACGAGTCTAAGTAGTCGGTTTCTCAGCATCCCCAGGACTGCGCGCTCCGGGCGGTGCCGGGAGTGAAGCAGCGCTGGGGAGGTGGGAAGCGCTTCGCAAAAGACACGCATCGTGCCAGTCATTAAGTTGGTGGGATAAGCTCCCATCCCGGGCGAAAGCGCTACTTGGAGCTTGCCGCCCCTCCCCTGTCCCTAGCATTTGTCCGAGTTCACCCAAAAGCGACCAGTGAGATAAGGAGCGGGGTTTGTCTGCTCAAGTGCTGGGGACGAGACCAAGCCCAGGACCCAACCCAGATCCCAAGGCCCAAGGCTTTTCTTAAAAACTGTTCCCTGGAAAATCGTGTTGGCTTGGGACATCTATTGACCCACGCGCCCCAGCCCAGGTCCTGGGCTGCCTTCCCACATCCAGATCACATTTATTGGACATAAGGTCTGCCCTAGTCTGTGGCTGGGAGCTTTTCTCTTTGCAGGAAGAACAGAGGTTGACAATTCTAGAACCGCAGGGCAAGCCTCGGAGGAGGTTTGGGTCTACTGGTGAAGGAGAAGACGAAGACCGTTCTGCTGGGGAAATGCTGTTTCATAAGAAGGTCAGGAGTGGGCTACAAGACATTTGGCGTCCTGTACTGAAAGATGGAGGTGCAGAGCTAAACAAAGCCCATCTGGGAGAAATTTTATCTATGCGATACCAAGATAGACAACCTCAGTCATTTGGGGATGCCAATGAGCCCCTAATAACTGCTTTTCCTAAGTTCCTAATTTTGTGCCAGATGAGCCTCTCCGACACACCAGGCCAGGAGGCATCCTTCTCCTTGTATTTTGTATGAATGGCGCCCCCTAGATGCCGCTTTCTCAGGCTTATCTGTAATTTCCCCGACTAGTATTTCCAATGTATAGATAAGGAGGCGCTTTCCCAAGGTCACACATCAAGTAACTAGTAGAACTTCCAGACGTCTACCTGCCCCCAGAACCTAACCCCTTTAACCTTGCTACCCTTTACTATAGATGAAAGGAAATACCCTTCCACAATTTTAGCCACGTAATAAGTTCCCTGACATCCTTGCAAATCAAAACACAAACTTATTGATAATGTGCTGTTTCTGGAATGCCCCTCCAGGCTGAAAATCCATCCTATCATGACTGCAGACAGACAGGTTGGGGGACACGGTGAGTAAAGGGGAAAAAAAACTTTGTCTCACTTTTCTCTCTTAGCAAAACAAACCATCAACAAGTCTTTTTCTCTTGAACCACAAGTGTTCTAAGTCAAGGCTTCTGGCTTAACGTGACTTTCAAAAAGTGAGTGAAAGCCAGGCAGGAAAACCCAGTGGTAAGCAGATTCCCCAGACGATGCCTCACCTTTTCTTCTCTCCCCATCTCTCCTCCTCATTTTCCTTCTCCTGGTTATAGTTCCCTGCGGGCCTTCTGGCATTTTTCTTAGTCCAGGGAAGTGAATGTGTTGCTAAACCCTGGTGTAATACCTTAAATGCTTCCTTGTTAAGTATTTCAGGGTGGAGAGCTGTGTTTTGCTGGATTTAGAATCCTTCTGGCTATGTCGCAGGGTACAGTAGAGCAACAAAGGACAGTGAACCTTGGTTACTAATGCTGTCTCCTGCCATTTTCCAAGGTACCTGGTGCCAATGAGCAAATACCTTCACTTCCACCCACACAGCTGCTCACCTACTAGGCTCTGTGTACCCATAGACGCTGCCTTCTCTCCTGTGCTGCTGAGGAACAATCCCTGCTCCCAGGAAGGGCCAGCCTCTCCACTGCACACTAGATCTCATTCCTTCTTTGTTAGGCAGCCTCTAAGATGACTTCAATCCCCACCTCCTGGTATTCATGCCTTTGTGTAAACTCCTCCACTTGAGTGTAAGCTGGACTTGCTGCTAACAAATTGAATATGACCAAGTGATTTCCCTTCTCAGATGGTGACTTCTGCTCCCACACCCCGCCCCCCAAACCCTCTCTGTCTCTTTCTCAGCTCTTGTTCTAAGGGAAGCAAGCTGCTCCATGGAAAGGCCCACATGGCAAGAGCTGATGTATCTGGCCAAAGGACAGCAAAGACTCGAGGCCTGTCAGCAGTTAAGTGAAAAAGTCACCCAATCAAGCCTTGAGATGAATACAGCCCCAGCTGGCACCTTGATTGCAGCTTTGGAAGAGACCCTGAGCTAGAAGGTACTCACCAGCAAGGCCCCCTGGATTCAAAACCCACTGAAACCATAAGATAATCTGTTTCTGTTGTTTTAAGCCATTAAGTTTTGGAGTGACTTGTTAGACAGCAAGAGGTAGCAAATATACTGTGTGACGTAGTCAAGGACGACAGTAAGTTCAGCATCAATATGTTGACCTCCTGGTGGACAGGGACCACCAGGTTGCCTAAGGAGGGGTGAACTGGCACAGGTTGGAAATGGAGCAAGTCAAAACTCCTGCACTGATAAGTAGTAGGATTGCAGCTGTAACTAGCCATAGCACTGTAGCCTAGGCAACATAGCAAGACCCCATCTCTTTAAAAAAAAGAAAGAAAAGAGAAAGAAAGAAACCAAACTTTTTCTTCCCTACTGAATCATTTTTGTCAGCATAAAAAAATTGTTATTTCCTCTTTTTAAAAAAACCTCTTGGTCAAGAGTGGTGGCTCATGCTTATAATCCCAGCACCTTGGGAGGCTGAGGTGGGAGGATTGCTGCAGCCCAGGAGTTCAAGACCAGTCTGGGCAGCACAGAAAGACTTCATCTCTATAAAAAAATAGAAAATTAGTTGGGTGTTGGTGGTGTATGCCTGTAGTCCTAGCTACATAGGAGGCTGAGGCAGTAAGGCAGGAGGATGGTTTGGGTCCAGAAGGTTGAGGCTGCAGTGAGCCAAGATCCCTGCCACTGCACTCCAGCATGGTTAAGAGTGAGACCCTCTCTGAAAACAAACAAACAAAAAACCAGAACAAAAAACTCTCATGACCTCATTTTTTCTCTGCTCTCTTCCTTTTTACAATGAATTCCTTAAAAAGAAAACATGTCTATATTCCCTATTTCCCTGTTTTCTCTTTTCTCTTGAAATCCCTCCAGTTAGGGTTTGCCTTCCCTCCCCAACACCACTTCACCAAAACTTGCTCTGATCGAGGTCCCCAGTGACTCCCCTGTTGCTAAATTGAATGGTCAGTTCTCATCTAACTTGATCTATCAGCAGCATTTGACAGAGTTGATCATGGTCTCCCGTGACCTTTACTTGGTTTTGAGGGCTCCACCCTCAGTCTTTCCACTGCCTCACTGGATGCTCTTTGCTGTTCTCCTTTCCTGGTTCCACTCCTCTCCAACCCTTTATTGAGTTTTATCCAGAAAGATAGGAATTCAGCTGGGTGTGGTGGCTCATGCCTACAATCCCAGCATTTTGGGATGCCAAGGCAGGAGGATCACTTGAGCCCAGGAGTCTGAGAACAGCCTAGGCAACATAGGGAGACCTTGTCTCTACAAAATAAAAATGGAGGAGGAGAAAGAAAGATAGGAACTCACTTAATAGTCTCCAATCTTCAGGCAAGCTGCAATTGTTTTCTGATATTATTATAACAGTTTCAGTTGGAAATCAATATACTGTCAATCATGTATCATTATAACTAGCAATATTTATTTGTCACTATAAGCAAGGGTAAGCTGCAAAAACACATAAGCCCCAGATTTCAATGACTTAATATAAAAAGTTTATTTTTTACTCCAGCAAGGGCTGTGCTCATCCCGGCTGGTGGAGATTCCATCTTAATACATGCTTCTCTGACTACCTGAACAGGGGAATACAGCCTAACAGTCATATGCTAGCTCTTAAAATTTCTCACCAAAAGCAATACTCATCACTTCTGCTCATATTTCATTGGCCGAAGTAGGTCTTATGGCCACACCAAACCTCAAAGAGGGCACAGAATAATAATCCTACCATGTGTCCAGAAGGCAGAGAGCCAGAACTATTTGGTGAACTGCACTACTGACCACCTTCATAGATAAACATCCACTGATAAACACCCTCAGTCAAAACAAAACAAAAACAAAAACATACAAACAAACATTACAGCCAGGCTTGGTGGCTCACACCTGTAAGCCTAGTACTTTGGGAAGCCAAGGCTGGAGGATTGCTTGAGCCCAGGAGTTTGAGGCTGCAATAAGCTAAATATGTATCTTCTCTCTGAATTCAGCAGTCCCATTGCTGCTAAGGATTTCTGGAATGTTCATAACAACACCATAGGACTTGAAACTGGCCTTCTGTAGGGCACTGAAGAGTTTCTTGTTGTCTGTGCCTGTACTAAAGAAGAAGGAGAAGGAGGAGCGACTGATGAACTGTAGCTCTAGCTTTTCCTTCTGTCTTTCCAATCTTATATCCACTCTCCCCACACACATACCTGCATTCATCCTTATATACACATCACACTAAATGAGTCCCTTTCTGGAACTTGTGTTGTAATTCTCCTACCTGTGTCCCCCATGCCCATTCCCAAAGTCTTATACACCTTTCAAAGTTCTGCCCAAGTCTCACATTCTCCATAACTTATTTTTTTAGAGATGGGGTCTTTCTATGTTGTCCAGGCTGGACTCGCATTCCTGGCCAGAAGGCAATCCTCCTGCCTCGGCCTCCTGAATAGCTGGGACTACAGCTTCAAACTATTTTGCCTGGCTACCCCATCAACTTTTGAAGCCATTTAGGATTTTTCTTATCCTTCTATTTTTTAAATTGTATTTTGTTGCTGTTTCTGTTCTATTAAGCACCTATTAGCTTAATTGGATTTAGTGATTCTGTATATTTGTCAATATCAGCACAATTGTTTGAAAAACAGAGGTGTCTTGTTTGCCTTTGTATATCGGGATAGCACCTTCCCCTTTCCTCAGTGCCTAGTTCAGACTCTGACTCTCTTTTTTTTTTTTTTTTTTTTTTTTTTTTTTTTTTTTTTTTTGAGATGGAGTCTCACTCTGTTGCCCAGGCTGGAGTGCAGTGGCCGGATCTCAGCTCACTGCAAGCTCCGCCTCCCGGGTTTACGCCATTCTCCTGCCTCAGCCTCCCGAGTAGCTGGGACTACAGGCACCCGCCACCTCGCCCGGCTAGTTTTTTGTATTTTTTTAGTAGAGACGGGGTTTCACCGTGTTAGCCAGGATGGTCTCGATCTCCTGACCTCGTGATCCACCTGTCTCGGCCTCCCAAAGTGCTGGGATTACAGGCTTGAGCCACCGCGCCCGGCCCAGACTCTGACTCTCAATAAATATTTGTAATAATTTATTCTGTCTGTGTTAAGGTATTTTCTGGAACTTCTGGACCTGCAGACAAGTGGAAACACTTCTAACTTTAATCATTCCAAGCTGTCTCTTCTCTTCTGACATTACTACACACTCACTAGGCACTTTTCAGTCAACTCAAATCTAAATGCAAGATCTATTCAAAGAAGCTGAAATCTTAGCATTCAAATACCTGATTAAGTCATAAATCCTCTGGGCTCATGTCTTGTCTTTCTTGTCCATATCTTGTTGGGCATATAAGGAGGTAAAGGAAGGAGATCATTGAAAACACAATACAAGAGGAACCTGTATTAGTTGGGATAATTATTGTGAGCTACAATGACAAATTACCCCAAATCTCAGTGACTTGACACATTAAAAGTTTACTTTTCATGCATGCCATAGTCCAAGGCAAAACATGTGGTTCCTCTCTAAGCAGTGAGTCAGGATCTAGACTTGTTTTGTTTTGTTGCTAGGCCACCACCTAGGGTTTTCTGGATCTGATTGACAGGCAGTGATAGCCCATGGCTCTTGCAGGGCATTTAATGCTAAGCCTGGAAATGGTAGGCTTTATTCCAGCCCATATTCCTCTGGACAATACACCAACCTAATTGCAATGAATGCTGGGAAATATAATTTACTTGTGTGCCAAGAAAAAGAAAGGAAGATTGGGAACATCTCACCTGCTTCTTCTAAACCCTAGAAAATCATTTATTCGCTTTACAATATAAAGACACTGCTCCAACACTTTGGTGAACAGATAGATTCAAATCTATATAAAGGGTGCCTGGGGAATTCCTTCATGTCAACAATTAATTCTTACTTTCCTCTATTTTTCATAAAACCCAGAATTCACTCACTCTTGCCCCCAAAATCAAGAGCTAGGTAGGGAGGCTCTCCCATGAGATATTTTTTCCTTTTTCTCTAGACTCACATTACAAAAAACATGCTAGAGCTTTTTTTTCCCCCAGCTCTGCAAAGCATCAGAATCAATGTGAGCTTTTTAACCATCGTAGACACTCAAGGCTCTCTCAAGGTCTACTGAATTAGAATTTTGTAAGACTAGCACTCAGGCACCCATATTTCTAAAATATTCCCCTGATGATTCTGGTACACACCCAGGATTGACAACCATTGTTCAAACCTGAGAAAGGAGTGTCCAGTAAGCCCCACAGTCAGATAATTTCAGTGTTTTCATGCTGTAGTAAACTTTCATGTTGATTTGTCTTGGTCAATGCATTAATCTGTTTTCATGCTGCTGATAAAGACATACCCATGTGGCTGGGGAGGCCTCACAATCATGATGGAAGGCGAAAGGCACGTCTTACATGGCAGCAGGCAAAGAGCAAATGATATCCAAGCAAAAGGAGTTTCTCCTTATAAAACCATCAGATCTCATGAGACTTCACTACCACAAGAACAGTATGGGGAAAACCGCCCTCATGATTCATTTATCTCCCACCAGGTCCCTCCCACAACACATGGGAATTATGGGAGCTACAATTCAAAATGAGATTTGGGTGGGGACACAGCCAAACCATATCAGCAAATAAACGTACAAATAGAAGCCAAAATATCTTGTTCTCAACTAGATTCAATTTAATGAAAAATCAAATAAAATATCGTATTGGTGAAGACAATATGGTGTGAATGAATGAGAACAAAACCAGAAGCCAGAAGATCAGGTTCTACAAATGTTCATTTATGTTACCTTGGACAAATAATTTGTCCTCCTAGAGTTTTTGTTTTCCTATCTATAAAACAGAAACATCCAGCTTGACCTATCAGTAATCTTTAACATACACGATTACTTTCTTCTTCCAGAAACACTTTCTTCAGTTGGTCTCCAGGACATCACAGTATATCATCTTTCCTCCTACCATCCTGTTCTCTCCTTACTAGCTTTTTGTTTTTTCTTTTGGTTACTCCTCTTTTCATTAGCTTTAAACATTAGGATGCCCAGGGCTTAGCCCACGGGCCTCTCCTCATCTCTGTCTACACTCATTCCCTTGGAGATTGTATCAGTTTTTTATTACTGCATAATGAATAACTACAAATGTAGTAGCTACACTGACTTTTAGTTCTTAGATCTGCAGGTCGGAAGTCCAGGTATGGTGTGATTAGGTCCTCTGCTCAGGGTCCCAAAAGCTGAAGTCAAGGGGTTGGCCAGGCTGAGCTCTTACCTGGAGGCTCAGGGGAAGAATGTGCTTTCAAGCTCATTCAGGCAGAATTCAGTTCCTTGAGATTGTAGGACTGAGGCCCCAACTTCCTGCCAGCTGTCAGGTGGGAGCTGCTCTCAGCTCCTAGAGGCCACCCACATTCTTACATTTGAGGTTGGCCCCTGTTCTCCAACCTTAAAGCCAGCAATGGAAGATTTCTTGTGCATGTGATCCCTTGTGCTTCAAATTTCTCTCTTCTTTTGTCTCTACTCCCTGCAGCCAGATGTAAGGACCTTTGGAATTAAGTTAGATCCATTTGGATTATTTCCTTTCATTAACTCAGAAATCAACATATTAGTAGCTGTTAGGAACTGAATGTGTCGTATATCGAAGCCCCGATCCCCCATGTGATGGTTATTGGAGATGGGGCCTCTGGGAGGAAACTGAAGTTAGATGAGGTCATGAAGATGAAGCTTTCATTATGGGAGTGATGCCCTTTTAAAATTGATGCTGGAGAGCTTGCCCTCTCTTTTTCTCTTTGCTGTGAGAGGACACAGTGAGAAGGTGGCCATCTGCAAGCCAGGAAGAGAGCCCTCATCAGAACCTGGCCATACTGCCACCCTGATCTCAGACTGCCAGTCTCCAGAACTGCAAGGAAATAAATTTCTATTGTTTAAGTCACCCAGTTTGTGATATTTTGTTGTGATAGCCCAAGCTGACTAATACGATAACCTTAATTGTACCTGCAAAATCCCTTTTGCCATATGCTATAATATAATTCCAGGAGTTATATGATAATTCACAGATTTCACCCATAGTCGAGGGGAGGAGATTATAGAAGGACAGTATCATTGGAAGTTATGTCAGAATTCTGCTTACCACAATAATATAGTCTCATGGCTTTAAAAATAATCTTCATGATGAGGCAAGGTGGCTAACGTCTGTAATCCCAGCCCTTTGGGAGGCCGAGGTGGGCAGATCACTTGAGGTCAGGAGTTCAAGACCAGCCTGGCCAACATGGTGAAACTCTGTCTCTACTAAAAATACAAAAATTAACTGGGCATGGTGGTACATGCCTATAGTCCCAGCTACTCAGGAGGCTGAGGCAGGAGAATCGCTTGAACCCAGGAGGCAGAGGTTGCAGTGAGCTGAGATGGTGCCACTGCACTCCAGCCTGGTGACAGAGTGAGACTCCATTTAAAAAAAAAAAATTCTACATGCTCATAATTGTCAAATTTATTTCTCTGGTCTAGACCTCTCCCCTGATATCTAGACTTATCTATTCAACTTCCTCCTAGATATTTCCACTTGGATGTTTTATAGGCGCCTCAAATTTTATATATATGGAACAAAAAACTCCTGATATTCCCACCCAGATTTGTTTCTTCCATAATCCTTCTCACCTCAGCAAAGGGCACCTTCATCCTTTCAGCTGCTCAGGGCAAAAACCTTGGCGTCATTGTGGACTCCTCTCTTTCCCTAACAACCTACATTCTACCCAGTAGGAAATGCTCTGGAATCTAGCTTCAAAATATGTCCAAGATCCAAACCATTATGCAAACCCACCTCAAATATCGCAACGACCTCTGTGTTTATTTTCTATTGCTGCCCTAACAAACTATCACACATTTAGCAACTTAAAGCAATACCCCTTAATTGTCTCACAGTTCTATAGGTCAGAAGCCAGGGGGGCTTGCCTAGGACTTGTGCTGAGTCTCACAGACTGACTTGGGCTCTTATCTGGAGGCTCCTGGGAGAACCTACTTCCAGTTTCCTTTAGATTGCTGGCAACATTCAGCTCCTTCTAGTGGTTTCCATGTGGCCCCCTTCAACAAGAGAAAATCAAGTCTCTCTCATGCTTTATGTCTCTTAGACTCTTCCTTCTGCCAGAGAAAACTCTCTGCTTTTAAAAGCTCTTGGGGATTTGGGAAGTTGAAATTGGACCCATTTCAGCAAGTCAGGACAATCTCCCTATTTTCAAATCCATAACTTTGACTACATCTGCAAGGCGCCTTTGGTCATGGAATGTAACATATTCACAAGTTTCAGGGATCAGGGCATGGACACTTTAGGAAATGATTTCTGTCTGCAGCAGCCTCCCAAACTGGTGTCCCCACTGCATACTTGTTCCCCTTCCTATTTCCAACACAGCAGGCAGACCTGCAATGACTTCTCATCTTACTCAGTACAAATCCACATCTTCACAATGCCCACATGCCCTACACTGGAAGGTAAGTAGGATTCCCTTTTTCTTTTTTTATTTTCTGGCCTCATCTCCCTGCTGCCCTTCTTGCTGCTGCTCAAAGACCAAGCACACCCTCCCTTCCCCACATTTGTACTTCTTGGCCTCAAGTTCGCTTTCCCCAGTGTCTGCATGGCTCACCACCCCATCTGTTCAAAGTCAATGCTGACATGTTGCCTTCACAGTGAGGCCCTTCCTAACGCCTTCTGAAAATTTCAACCTCCAAAATCCCCAGGATTCCCTACTTCCTTTCCAAGCTTTCTCATTCTTCATAGCATTTTTCACTTTCAAACATAACATACATTTTATCTATAATCGTTTATTGTAATCACCAAAGCAAGCACCACAAAAGTAGAGATTTTTGTCCATTTTGTTCACTGCTTTATCTCCAGTTCCTAGAGCAGTGCCTGGCACACAGAAGGCACCCAGTAAACTTTTTTTTTTTTTTTTTTTTGAGATGGGGTCTTGCTCTGTTGCCCAGACTCGAGTGCAGTGGCACAATCTTGGCTCACTGCAACCTCCACCTCCTGGGTTCAAGTGATTTTCCTGCCTCAGCCTCCCAAGTAGCTGGGATTACAGGCTGCCACCACCATGCCAGACTAATATTTGTATTTTTAGTAGAGACAGGGTTTCGCCACATTGGCCAGGCTGGTCTCGAATTTCTGACCTCAGATGATCTGTCCACCTCAGCCTCCCAAAGTGCTGGGATTACAGGCATGAGCCATCGTAACTGGCACTCAGTAAACTTTTGCTGGATGATTGAATACATGAGTATTCAATGAGGAACAGAACTTGCCCCACATAGAGGAAATGTTGGCTTAGGGGTGGGAGAAATGGGTTGGACCTCACATCTTATGAAGTGCCTCTTCCTTATCAGACAAAACTGTAAGTTCCATGAAGACCAGGCTGGGGTCACATCACAGTACCTGGCACAAAGCAGAGTCTCAGAAGTATTTGCTAACTACCGCTGATGTGATACGCTAGATTCTGCACATACATCATCTCATTGGATCCACACAACCTATGAATTATTAATAATATCATTTTACTTCTTTAATCCTATTCTTTGAGTTGCCAGTGAGCCAGATGAAATATTACAGTGTGAAAGTACTTCATGAAGTGTCAAATAAAGTATTTCTGCAAAGAAACTTTGGGTTCCCAGTGTACCTTTACATCCCAAGCAGGCTTCCCCTCCACAAGTGTGCACATTTTGGGAAGCATTAATATTGGAAAGACAGCACGACTGGCACAGTGTCAGGAGTGTGAAGTCTAGAGTCTGCGAAGGCAAGGTCTGACTGTTGCCTTGACCGTTGAGGAGGTGTGTGACCCTAAGGTAGTTACATAACCTTGCTAAGCCTCCATTTTCTCTTCTTTAAAAATAGGGCTAATTGTTGCACCTTGTAGGAATGTTGTGAGGACCGAATGAGATAAGACAGGTGAAAATACCCAGAGAATGCTTGCTACTGAGTAGACACACAATAATGTGAATTTTCGGTCTTCCTTTTATGGAAGCCCAAATCCACCTCTCTGTAACGTTTACCCTTTAATGCGAGCTCTGCTGTTGGGAGCAGTGGAGAATGAAACGACTCTCCATTCCAAACAGCTTTTGAAGCCAGTTATCATGTTCCCTCTCAATCTTCTCTTTCTAAAGGTGAAAATGCTCAGTTTATTCAACCATTCCTTATGAAAACTGGTTTTGATTTCTAAATGTGCACTAGTCTGACAACACAGCTTTTAAAAAGTACTATCTAGGAAGGACTTATATTAGAGGTTAAATTCCATGGAGCCAGGGCTTTTTTTTTTTTTTTTTTTTTTTGTCTGTTGAGTTCCTGATGAATCCCCTGCACCTAGAAAAGTGCCTTGCACAGAGTAGGCCCTCAGTAAATATTTGTTTGTTCATTTGTTTATTCATTTATTTTGAGACAGAGTCTTACTCTGTCACCCAGACTGGAGTGCAGTGGTGCAATCTCGGCTCACTGCAGCCTCTACCTCCTGAGTTCAAGTGATTCTAGATTCTCATGCCTCAGCCTGGTGAGTAGCTGGGATCACAGGCACATGCCACCACACCCAGCTAATTTTGTATTTTCAGTAGAGAAGGCGTTTCACCATGTTTACCAGGCTGGTCTCAAACTTCTGGCCTCAAGTGATCTGCCCACCTTGGCCTCCCAAAGTGCTAGAATTATAGGCATGATCCATTGTGCCCAGCCAATATTTGTTTATTTAAATGATGAATCTACAGATATGGTCTGGGGTTTTGTGTGCTTGTTCGTTTGTTTTGAGATAGGGTCTCTCTCTGTCACTTACGCTGGAGTACAGTGGCGCAATCAGGGCTCACTGTAGCTTTGACGTCCTGGGCTCAAGCGATCTTTCCTCCTCAGCCTGTGGAGTAGCTGGGACTATAGGCATGTGCCACCATGCTCAGCTAATTTTTCTTTTTAATTTTATGTAGAGAAGGGGTCTCACTATGTTGACCTGGCTACTACAGATATGGTCTGTACCACCCTGTCCTGGGGCTCATAAGATTTTTAATGCCAGCTGTCCTTCTCAAGTCTCCTTAGGTTCTAAGCAAAATAGAAACCTGCTTCAAATTTTTTTTTTTAATTTTTTTTATTTTTTATTTTTATTTTTATTTTTTATTTTTTTGAGACGGAGTCTGGGTCTGTCTCCCAGGCTGGAGTGCAGTGGCCGGATCTCAGCTCACTGCAAGCTCCGTCTCCCGGGTTTACAGCATTCTCCTGCCTCAGCCTCCGGAGTAGCTGGGACTACAGGCGCCCGCCACCTTGCCCGGCTAGTTTTTTGTATTTTTAGTAGAGACAGGGTTTCACCGTGTTAGCCAGGATGGTCTCGATCTCCTGACCTCGTGATCCGCCCATCTCGGCCTCCCAAAGTGCTGGGATTACAGGCTTGAGCCACCGCGCCCGGCTCAAATTTATTTTTAAAGATAATTTCTTGGAAAATACACTTAAAATTTCTCAGCTACCAGACTTGAAGTTTGGACCCCACAATTCTCAGGGGACTCTTCCAATTCTAGGATTCTGATGTTGCCTTTTTTAAAAAAAAGTTGAGATACAATTCACACAGCATAAAATTCACCATTTTAAAGGGCACAATTCACTTGAGTGGATTATTAAGTTAGTTTTTAGCATAATCATGAAATAGCACAACCATTACCATTATCTAATTCCAGAACATTTCCATTGCCTCAAAAAGAAACCCTGTACCTATTAGCAATCAGTCTTAATTCTATCCCCTGCCCTCAGCACCTGCAACCACTAATCTACTTTCTGTTTCTGTGGATTTGCCTATTTTGTACATTCCATATAAATGGAATCATACAAAACGTAGCCTTTTGTGTCTGGTTAATTTCACTTAGCATAAGGCTTTCAAGGTTCATCCCTGTTGTAGTGTGTATTCCTTTCTATACCTGGATAATATTCCATTGTATGGATATACCTCATTTTGTTTTGTATTCATCAGAGTTAATGAACATTTGGGTGTGTCTATTTTTTGGCTATTGTGAATAATGCTTCTGTGAACACTTGTGTACAAGTTTTTGTGTGGACATATGTTTTCAATGATTTTGGTTAAGGTATATACTTAGGAGTGGAATTGTTGGGTCATATGGTAATTCTATGTTTAGAATTTTAAAGAACTGCCAAACTCTTTTCTGCAGTGGCTGCACCATTATACATTTGTACCAGTAATCTATGAAGGTTCCCATTTCTCCACATCCTTTCCAACAGTTGTTATTTTCAGTTTGGTTGATTCTAGCTAGTTCTTCCACACTAGTGAGTGTGAAGTGGTATCTCACTGTGGTGTGTGAGTTGCATGCAGTTGCCTCTTATATGTCAGAAAGTTTTGAGATACTCCTCCCAAATGTTCGTATCACCCTTTTTGTCTTATTATTAGTCATACATTTGTTAAAAAAAAATTCTTTTTCTTTTTTTTTCCCCAAGAGACAGGTCTAGCTCTGTCGTTCAGGCTGGAGTGCATTGGTGTGATCACAGCTCACTGCAGCCTCAAACTTCTGGGCCCAAACAATCCTCCCACTTCAGTCTCTCAAGTATCTGGAACTGTAGGCATGCACAACGGCACCCAGCTTACTTTTTGTATTTTTTTAGTAGAGATGGGGTCTTGCTCTGTTGCCCAGGGCTGGTCTCAAAATCTTGGCCTCAAGTAATCCTCCTGTCTTGGCTTTCCTAAGTGCTGGGATTGCAGTCATGAGCCACCACTCCCATCCATAAACAATTCTTACAATTAATTCTACTTTCTTACAATTAATTTTATTTTCAACTTCCACCAACTTCTTGAAGCAACAAGTTTGCTAAATATACTCTCTGCCTAAAATAATACCTGCTTTTGTCATTTAAAATATAAACTGATTACTTCAACTTTCACAACTCAGTTCTAACAATCCGTTAGTTAAGAGCTTTCGCACTCAAAATCCTCCTCACTCTTCAGGTTTCTGTGGACATAATGGGTCCTGGGGAGTATTGCCTCCCAAGAGTTGAGGTTTTCAGTGTTCTGAAGTCTCTGGCTGCAGGGATAGGAACTTCGTCAGAAGTGGGGTGCAAGGAGGGTGAGGGGATGTCATGACATCTTCATCCCTGCATAACTTCTCATAGACATTAAAGTCAAGCCTTGGTCAATGCACAAAAACCAAAACATCTCCTGGGATAAATGCAAATAATTCTGGATCACAGATTCACGACAGAAAAAGATCGACCCTAAGTATCACACACACTTAGTGTAATGGGACAGTTTTGGCCCCCAGGGGAACATTTGTCAATGTCTGGAGATGCTTTTGATTGTCTCCTGGCATATAGTGGGTAGAGGACAGGAGGCTGCTAAACATCCTGCAATGTACGATTCAGATCCCAACCAAAAACAAAGAAAAAACAAAAGAAGCCCAAAAACTACCTGGCTCCAAATGTCAATAGTGCGAGCTTGAGAAACCCTGATATAATAGAATAGCAAAGAAGACTCTTCCTATCTTTGATTTTTATCACATTTCAGAGATTTTGGTTGAGCCTAACTGGTTTAGCCTCTCCAGTTGAGCCTCTAGGTGGTACTGGGGAGGAGTTCGATTTCTATACTCCTACTAACAAGCAGTACTTGACATTCCACCTGTGGCTGCAGAGAATTCTAGTCATGTATAAAATATATATTTATAGGTCGGGCACAGTGGCTCACGCCTGTAATCCCAACACTTTGGGAGGCCAAGGCAGGTGGATCACTTGAGGTCAGGCATTCAAGACCAACCTGGCCAACATGGTGAAACCCCGTGTCTACTAAAAATACAAAAATTAGCTGAGCGTGGTGGCGCACAACTGTAGTCCCAGCTACTCGGGAGGCTGAGGCAGGAAGTTTGCTTGAATCTGGGAAGCAAAAGTTTCTGTGAGCTGAGATTGTGCCATTGCATTCCAGCCTGAGCAACAAGAGCGAAAGTCTCTCTCTCTCTCTCTCTCCCTCCCTCTTGCTCTCTCTGTCTCCATGTATATGTATATGTATATGTGTATATATATGTATATGTACATGTACATGTATACTGAAGTTTCCTGGAAAAAAGAAACTCTGCTTCCAGACTTCAGTTTTTCCTCTTAAGTCCCTCAGATGATTGGATGAGTCCCATCTGCATTATCAAGGGTAGTCTCCTGTACTTAAAATCAACTGATTGTAGATGTTAACATCACATCTACAAAATACCTTCATAACAACACCTACATTAGTGTTTGGTTAAACAACTGGGTACGTTAGCCTAGGAAAATTGACACACAAAATTAACCGTCATACCAATGAAATAATCAATCATTTCAAATATATTCCCTTGTACAAGCTCTTGGATTACAAAACAAGGAGTCTATATGTCATAACCCCGTGGCTTGCTGCTTCGGATAATCCCCAGTTAAGCTGCCCATGGAGAGAGGATCTTCCCCTGGATACGCAGACCCCTGTTTCACACTTGCTCCTGTTACAAAGCGGAAAGTGTCTTGCAATCATTTAAGGCCAACCTCTTCACCTACCCTCTGGATCCGATGCCTTCTTGCCTTCCGGAAGACTTTGACTTAACATTATTCCCTCCCCTATATCATCACCGGTTTCTATCTTTTCTATTGTTTCATTTCCAAATGTTTTGGAACACTCTCTGCTGTTTCACATCTCCAAACCATGCCCGGGAGTCAACGACTTCACACCAATATGGCCTGAGACCTCAGTGTCCATTCTTTTGAGTGAGTGTCCATTTTGATTAGTCAATACTCATGCCCTGCAAGTTGTCAAATACGTTTAATGTCATTCTAATATAAAACTTGCCTTTGACCTCACGTCCTCCAGCTAATGCCCTATTTCTCTGCTTCCCATTACACAGGGCTACCACAAATGGCTGTGCAAGTTATGCATCATATAAAGGGTGCCTCTGGGAGTTGCTTGGTGCACAGCCTACACAAGGAAACTTGGAATCCCTCTAAGGCCAATGAACTTCAGGGCCCCTCTCCTGCACGGAACTTCCAAGGCCCTGGGAGAAAGGGAAGAGTGGCTGGCAGGCAATGGTCTCACATGAACTTTTTTTTTTTTTTTTGGTAAAATAGATGAAAGCGAGATATTTTAACCATAATTGGTTAAGACTACAGTCTCTTTCCTTCTGTCACACTTCCCTTGTGTCAGACAGCCTTGGAGTGACTGAGGGCATTTGGGGGATCCAGCTAAATAGAAGTCGGGGGATACATTTAGTCTGCCATTAGTGGAATGTATTTTCACATGGGTATACATTTGGGTGTAATTAATGTAACCCATCTAAGTAGAAATGACTTCCAGGGATTCTCACACTTCTGACTTGACTTGAGTCATTAGATAAAAGTATGAGGCCATGATAACTTTGGGAAACAACTTTAGATGTGTGAAGCCAGAAGCTAGTCTCTGGAAATTTTTTCCACATAGTCAGGCATGAAATGGTTAAGGGAGAAGAAGTCAGTTCTTACTGCCTAAATGTAAGTTCTTAGCTTGATAATGCAACATATTGATTTTAAATGTATCATTGCTTGTGGGCAGGGTGGCTCACACCTGTAATCCCAGCACTTTGGGAAGCCGTGGTGGGAGGATCGCTTGAGCTCAGGAGTTCAAGACCAGCCTGGGCAACATAGTGAGACCTTGTCTCTACAAAAAATTAAACAAATAGCCGGATGTGGTGGCACACATCTGTGGTCCCAGCTATTCAGGAGGCTGAGGTGGGAGAATCACTTTTGCTTGGGAGATAGAGGCTGCAGTAAGTCGTGATTGTGCCTGGGTGACATAATGAGACCCTGTCTCAATAAATAAATAAATAATTTAATAAATAAAACATTAAAATATTAATCATATAAACTTAGCATTGTTTATTATAGGAATCAAACAAAAATAGAATATATTAGAATTTCTGTAATTGTGGGGTATAAATGTGCTCTACAAATAATAAATATTATTGTATGTAAAATCACGTTTTATATGTGCCATCACTATAATGAGGGAATCAACAACTACTTAATTCAATTCTAATGGAATCAATCAATTCAAATATTTAAGACCGGTCACTACTCAAGAAAATTTGAAATACCTTGCTTTCTTAGAGTTCTTCTGTTAAAAAAAAAACTTTATAGAGAGTTTCCCAAATTTGTCTATTATTCTAAAAATTTGCATCACCTAGTCAAATTGTGAAGCTGAAACAAACTTTTCTAAACTGTTGATAATAAAAATGCAAATTTCTAGCATCCATGCTAGAGGCAAGATAAAATTATCTTTGTTTTTGTTTGTTTGTTTGTTTGTTTTTGTTTTTGTTTTTGTTTTTTTTGAGGAGTCTCACTCTGTCACCCAGGCTGGAGTGCAGTGGCGCGATCTTGGCTCACTGCAAGCTCCACCTCCCGGGTTTACGCCATTCTCCTGCCTCAGCCTCCCGAGTAGCTGGGACTACAGGCGCCCACCACCACGCCTGGCTAATTTTTTTTGTATTTTTAGTAGAGACGGGGTTTCACCGTGTTAGCCAGGATGGTCTCGATTTCCTGACCTCATGATCTGCTTGCCTCGGCCTCCCAAAGTGCTGGGATTACAGGCGTGAGCCACCGCACCCGGCCATCTTTGTTTTTTTGATAGAAAATATGATAAAGTCATTGTCAAAAAAGAATGATCAAAAATACAGACGAAAATAGAAAAAAATTATAATGGTGCTTCCGGCAGTCAATGAATATAAATAATATTTTTCTGTTTATTTGTTTCTTTGTTTGTTTTCCAAAACAGGGTCTTGCTCTGACACCAGGCTGGAGTGCAGTGGCATATCATGGTTTGCTGCACCTTTGAACACCTGGGCTCAAGCATCTTTTCACCTCAGCCCCCAGAGTAGCTGGGATGACAGGTGTGTGTTCCCATGTACAACTAATTTTTAATTTCTTTTTGTAGAGACAGTATCTTGCTATGTTGTCCAGGCTGGTCTTGAACTCCTGGGCTCAAGTGATCCTCTCACCTCAGCCTCCCAAAGTGCTGGGATTACAGGCGTGAGCTGCCTCAGTTAGCCTATTTTTCTGTATTTTGTTGTATGTAGAACTTTCAGACTTTTTATTACTTATCTATTTATTTATTTTTGAGACAGGGTCTCACTCTGTCATCCAGGCTGGAGTGCAATGGTGCAATCTCAGCTCACTGCAACCTCCACCTCCTGGGATCAAGCAATTCTCCCACCTCAGCCTCCTAAGTAGCTGGGACTACAGGCTCACACCACCACACCTGGCTAATTTTTGTATTTTTTAGTAGAGATGGGGTTTCACCATGTTGGCAAGGCTGGTCTCGAACTCCTGTACTCCAGTGATCTGCCCACCTCAGCCTCCCAAAGTGCTGGGATTACAGGTGTGAGCTACGGCACCCGGCCACATTTGTCAGACTTTAAAAGTTTATAATTTATTTTGTAATCTCTGTAATCTAAATAAATACTTTGTAATCTAAATAAATATTTGCATTCACACAGGATTTTGCATTAATTGTGTATTTAGACTTTGTAATCTATTAAGTATTTGTATTCACACAAGATTTTTGTATGGTGGGTTTTTTTAATTTTAAAAGTATTTTAACCTATGTATTTTTATTTTTATGTTGTTTTCATGTTCTCTTTTCCCTGAGTGTATTACTTTTTTTGAAATAAGAAAGCTGTAGAGACTTCAGCTCCCACAAAGCCTGAATTTGCCTTTGCTTGAGGCCAACGATCTCATGGCTCCACGGAGGCTGCTCTCAGGATCACAGTCAACCTCAAACTGGCAAATCCTTGCGTTGCTCAGCTCTCTGCAGCCTTCCACACAGGCCACGCTCCCTCCTTCCTGAAACTCTTTCCTTGGCTTAGATGGCACCACACCCTTCTGTTTTTCCTCCTGCCTCTCCATCTGTCCTACTCAGTCTCTGTGGCTGCTTTGCCTGCTCCCCTCAACCTCTACTATGTCTCCTAATCTTCTTCCTCTGCATCCCCGCCCAGCTGACCTCATTCCATCCTACAGCTTTAAATGTCACATGTATTCCTGCAGTTCTCAAGTCACCAGCCCTAACGTTTTCCCAGAACTCAGTCTCATTGAACCCATGCTCTGCCTGACATCTCTCTTTACCTGCACATCTAATATGCACCTCAAGCATCATGTCCCAAACAGAACCTTTCATTCATTCTCACCTACTCTTGCACCTGCTCTTGCCCTGTCCCTCTCATTTTTGTGAATGATTCTATCATCTACAGTATTTGGTTGCTCAGGCCAAAATTCTAGGAGTTATCCATTCTTTTAATCTCTTTCTCCGTATCTCCAATAACAAGTGCTCTTGCCTCTTCCTCCCAAGTACAGCCAGCTTCTAGCCACTTCTCTCCAGCTAAACTCCCCTCTTACCTGGTCACTTACCTGGTCACTGCAGCAGTATCTGAACAGTCTCTCTGCCCCCATTCTTGCCCTGCCCCAATCCATTCCCCACACTACACAGTCAAGGCAAATCAGATCACATCCTTCTCTTGCTTACAATGTTTCAAGGACTGCCATTGTATCCAGAATAAAATGCCCTTGCCCACCAAACACTACAGTCTCCTCCCGGCTGACTTTATCCCCTCTCCTGCTTGGCCACAATGGTCCAGCCACACTGGCCTGTCTCTGATTTGAACATGTGAAGCTTGTTCTGCCTCGGGGTTCACGCTTGCTGTTCCTTCTGCCTGGAATGCTCTTCTCCATGACCTTTCCATGGCTGACTCCTTGTCGATCTTGCCCCCTCAGAGGCCTCTGTTGAGCAGCCATCTCTTCACTCTACCACATCAACTTATTTTATTTCTTTTCTTTGCACTTACCACTGCCTGACACATCCTAATTTGCCTACATATTGCCTTTCTCCCCACTCTCATGGAAACTCCTTGAGAGCAGAGACTTTGTGTGTCTTATCACCCCACCATGTACAGCACTCAAGAAATGTCTGTAAAAATGAACAAATGAATGAATGAGTCTGTTTCATGAATGGGCAAACTGAGGCACAGAAAGTTAAGTCCCTAGACTAAAGTAACACAACCATAGGTGTTAGAGCCAAGGTTTGAACCCAGGCAGTTAGTCTTCAGAGTCCCTGATCTTAACCATGATAACTTTCTGCCCTTCTCCACCCACTTGGCACAGACTTGGTTAGAATTAAAGACCAGAGGGGCAAGAGAAAGGAACATGTAGGGTGGCTATTCTGTCTCAGATCCAAGGAAGGCTCCTCCTGGAACACAGGGAGAACAGACAGCCTAATGGGGTCTGCTGTTAAATGTTACAAGGCGGAATGTGAGCGGATTTTCAGAACCATTTGAAATCCACCCACGTTCTGTTAGACCTCATCTTCAAGTCATCTTATACAAAAGCTGGCAAAAAGCTGCCTCCAAAGCCTTCCCAGGGATTCTGAGCAGACATTAAAGTCATCCTTGTCTTTAGTCTGACCAGAAACAAAACAAAAGAAAGTCTACCTCACAGCACTGACATAAAGTCACCTTCACGTGCAAATAGGTTGTGCCTGGGGACTGCCAGCCTGGCCTTTCTAAGATGTCCTCACAAGGTGAGTGGGAATGGGTGAGGAGCCAGCCAGCCACTCCCTGCCACCGTCCTCCCCGGAGAAGCAATTTCTTTTCCCTCCAAGCAGCACAAGCTTTAAAATGTGGTCTCAGAGTTCCTGAGTCTGAGGTCATTTGTTTTTGCTGCATTGCATGAAATATTGTGGCCTGTTCTTCCCAGTGCCTAAGTCACTTCCTGAAGTTAAATGTTCTTAAGGAGTGGCAACCATGCAATTAATGTATACAGGTAGCCAGGTTGGTGGGTCATGCCTGTAATCCCAGCACTTTGGGAAGACGAGGTGGGCAGATCACTTGAAGCCAGGAGTTCAAGACCAACCTGGCCAACATGTTGAAACCCTGTCTCTACTAAAAATACAAAAATTAGCCAGGCATGGTGGCACCTGCCTGTAATGCCAGCTACTAGGGAGGCTGAGGCAGGAGCAAATCGCTTGAACTTGGGAGGTGGAAGCTGCAGTGAGCCAAGATCGCAGCACTGCACGCCAGCCTGGGCGACAGAGCAAGACTCCGTCTCAAACACACACACACACACACACACACACACACACAGCCCAAAAACAAACCAAAAAATGTATAGAGGCACCACTAAGGAATTAACTCATGTTAATTTAAGTGTTCAACGGTGTCTTCATCTCACCCCATCCTCCACTGCTTTTCTCCCCAGAGTTACTCGTTGGTCGTTGTTTTTGTTTTCCCTTCCCCACCAGCCCCTTCCGTCCTGAAACCCAGAAAAGCAGAATGCTTTCCATGTATTGTCGACTTTCTCCTTGTGTTTTCTGTTCAGCGTGTGACAACGGCAGAGGTAGAATGAAAGGATTACAGATCTTTGGGAATGAGTATTTTCAAGCTCATTGCTTGGAGAGACTACTAATCACTTTAGCAAAGGTTATTCATTGGAAACCATGCAATTTAAACACATATTCCTCTCTTTCAGATGTAATTTTTGTAAAATGATAATAATTCAGCAGTTAGTAGAAAGAGCATACAGTCGTATATCAAGATCACATTCCAGCCCTCTACCATTTCTATTTCTGACACATAATAAAGGGCAACATATTAATAAGAGAGAAATTCAGAAGGTGCTTTCAACCAAGAAGGACTGCAGAAAGATTATTTTTTGACCTTTGTCTTTCTTTGCTGGAAGAAAACTAAGGCCAAAATATCAACTTTGGTTACCATGAATTGACCAAGATTAGATTTCTTGACATAATATCTTCTTTCTTTTCTTTTCTCTTCTTTCTTTCTTTCTTTCTTTTTTTTTTTTTTTTTTTCTTGTCAAAGTCTTACTCTGTCACTCAGAGTGGAGTGCAGTGGTGTGATCTTGGCTCACTGCAATATCCACCTCCTGGGTTCAAGCGGTTCTCCTGCCTCAGCCTCCTGAGTAGCTGGGATTACAGGTGTGTGCCACCATGCCAGGCTAATTTTTGTATTTCTAGTGGAGACGGGGTTTCGCCCATGTTGGCCAGGTTGGTCTCAAACTCCTGACCTCAAGTGATCTGCCAGCCTCGGCCTCCCAAAGTGCTGGGATTACAGGTGTGAGCCACCGCACCTATCTTCTTTCTTGTGTGTTGCTTAGAAATGGCTATTGGCAAGCTATAACATATACAGGTGTAAGTACTTTAATACCAAAATTAAAACATTATTATTTAATATGAGACAGTTAAATCTTAGTAGATCAGAAAATGTGGGTTCAACTTGGTTAAAACTTAGAGAGAGACTGTGTGTGTGTGTGTGTGTGTGTGTATGTGTGGTTTCATCCTTATTTTTGAGACTTAAGAGTTTCCAGCAGTTATTTATGATAAGTGCTTCCCAAAATCAAGTGTTGAGGACATCACTGGGGGAGATGAGGGACAGCGTTTTAGTTGAGTGGCAGATTCATGAACTGAGCACAATGTGGAAATGTATTAATCGTAATCAAAAGACAGGATGGCAGGGTAGGGAGGGCCCTTAAGCGTTGTGTAATCTCATCACTCTGTATTCAAAAAAAGGCTCTCCTGATAACCTATTATCTTATGAAGGGTGGAGCAGGAAGGAGTTCCTCCCCATCTTGATCCAGTCTGGCTGGGTTGTTTGGTGAACTTTTTGATGACGCAACTACAAGTTTGGATCACAAATAAAGTAGGATTTCTAGTGGGATTCTTTGTTAATTGCTTCAGTTTAATGCATAGGATTGAAATTTTGGATATTTGCTCAATCCACATGCTTCTAGGGTAAGGAGGTGCTGGGGGTGAGAAGACAGGCAGATTCTTCTGGTGTGCCCAGAAGATGTCAGTATTTTCCAGGTTTCCCAGTGGGGTCCTGGAGAGTTGAGCTCCAGCTTTAGTTCAAAGCTCTCTTCTATAGGAGCAAAACTCACATGAGCTCCCGCCAATCCAACTAGAAATGGCTCAAAGTGCTGACAAAGTCTCCTGGAGCAGCCAGTGGAGCTTAACTCTGGAAGACAGCTATAAACTCTGCTGATGAAATCAGCTACAATGAACAAAATTTTAAGACACTTGTGGCCAAATGATAATCAGACATGGAGGTTACAGTTTCCATGGCAGACGTGGATCCTGCTCTTGAAACCCCCACATTGAAAGGAAAAGGACCATGGAGCGCCTAACTGCATAGATGACTTCCACATTTAAAACACCATGGAGTTCCAAATACCCACTTGTAAGTCTCGTGTAAGTACAAGCATTACTGAAAGGCTTGTACTTTCAGCAATTCACATTTCAGTAATATGTGAATTAAGAGGAATAATCTTTCTTCTGTGTTTGGAGGCAAACCATTTACCAGCATTCGGTTTTCAGGTTTCAAAAAAAAGTTTTTCCCTTGATGTTCAGATACTAGCTCATTTCACTGACTTGTTTGGTTTCTTGAATTTCGTAGTGGAATTCAAACAATGTCCACGAAGATCTGAGTCATGTGGGGAGGTTTTTGGCAGCTAAATCTGTACACCCAGGGGTGCTTTCTGTTTTATTAATTTATTTATTTATTTATTTATTTATTATTTAAGTCCAAAGCTGTTTTATTTTCACCACGTCACATTTTGATCCATAACATTCCACTTTTTGAAGGGACGTGCCAGTTAGCATTTAGTCTAGTGGGATTCCAAGTGGCCGTGAGCCACTGGTTATGTGGCAGACACTAAAGACGTGTGGGCTTCTTCTTGCTGATTCCTTCTGCTAGAAGAATGCAATTTCCTGATAAATGAAATCTGGAAACTCTCTTTTTAATTTGCATAAGGGAATTAGACAGAGGGCCTACGAGGATTAGGAGGACTCTTGTACCATTCATCTGGAGTTGCACAGCAGTCACAGAGCGCTGTGGAGATAGCACCATCTCCACCATATTCAACATGGAAATGACTCTGTAATCGAACTCCATTAGACACTAAGGCTGAGCTTCCCTCAAGGAAGAAATTTAAATATTTGGGAATATTATCTGGGAAATTTGGCTTTAAAAAACACTCACCTGAAATATTTGGGTGATTCATTAAAAAGTCATTCTCCAGAAATTTAAAATATTCAAAGAATGACCTGGATTCCTCTTTCCTGTTGATATGTAAGGACATATTCTAAAATACACACATTGTATTCTAATTGCTCAGCCACTGAATTTCAATTCTTTCTCTGGAAAGAGGTCAGATTGACTTAGAGAAAAGAGAGGTCTAGGTCTCGTGCCTGGCCATTCTCCGAAGCCTTGGTCTTGCATCTCTACCCACCTGCTGGACATTTGAACATGGATGTCTAGAAGTCATCCCAAAGCCCAGCTAGCTCTCAGCTCCAATCTCCCCCTTTCCCCACAACTGGCCTTCACCTGATTCCCCTCACTGTCTCTCGCACCACCTCTCTCTGCTGCCTTCTTTTCTTTTGTCCTGCATAGCCATGAGTCCCCAAGGCTTGCTGGGCATTCCCTTGCACTATCTCTCACACCCCACCCTTCCTTTCTATTCCCATTGCCTCCAGACCCCTGCCGCTTCAAGCCTGGATGATTATAATAGCATCCTAACTAATCGCTTGCTTGTTTCTCCCCCTCCAATTCACTGCTGCCACAGTAATCTCCCTAAAACACCATTTAATCATGCCAAACCCTTAATTAAAAATCTTCATTATCTCTTCATTACCACCAGGATAAAGTCCAAGCGCCTTAGTTTCCTTCCACTATCTGGCCTCAATCCACATTTCCAGCTTACTGCCCACTATTTCCCCATAGTTTTCGCAGACTCCGTGAAAACCAGTCTAACCACACCATTCACCCACGTGGAATGGTTTCTCCAGGTCTGCTGAGATTTGCGTTTATTCCTTGAGGCCCATGTGAACTCCTTCTGCCTTTTGCGAGGCTTATTCCCTGGGCAACTGTATCCTCCTTAGAGCTCCCAGAATACTCAGTGTTCTTTACCACAGTCTGTCATTATTTAGTTTTTGAAGTACTTGTGTTTTCTGCCTACTAAACTGTGTGTCTTGAGATCAGATACATCTTTATATCTCCCTGTCATTATAATCACCGCTACCACACCCTGACAACCATCCCAATAAATTACAATTATGATGTGATCTGGTTATATGATGTTTGGGGTTTGATAGCCAAAGAAAATAACTGTTGTAATGTGTCCATTGTGATTCTTTGTATTTGGGACAACTGATATGGGCAATTGGAATGCTATATTATAAAGGGAATTTATTTGGTGAGTGCATGCTCAGAATTCAGCCAATCCCAAAGAAATATAATTAAAGAAGGAGAAGTGCTGGGGAAAATCATTTGTTGGGAAAGATTGCACTACCCTACACTCCTAAGGACTATGGAATACAATGGAGAAAACCCTTGAGCACAGCTGTAGAATAGTATAGAGGTTAAAGGGAAAGTGGGCACAATTGTGTTACTAAGTTATCATTTCCATTTAAATGTTCAGAAATGTGTAGCTCTGCCCTCTTTGCATTTATGCTAGACCCACACTGGAGTAAGGCATACAACACCAGGATGGAGAAGAAACATCAGACGGCTGTCATGACTCTCTTTTGTCTTTTGGTTCTGATTAGACATAGGTACCTCAAATTGAAGAGGATTTAGTGGCTTAAGAACAAAACCAAACCAGCTAGTGTCTTCCCTTCTCTGTGCTGGCCAAGAGTGCATTTCACTTCAAGGGCCTTGGCCCTTATAGTGCACTTCAACTCACTGTATCCCTGCATCTCTAAGATCCTGCAGGATTTAAGTGCTCTCCTGGTCCTCATGGTGTCCTGAGATCAGGCACCCATAATCTCATGTGCTCTGATCATGGGAGTAAGAATCTTCCTTAGGGTCATTTGCATGCAGAATGCCTCCTTTCTTCACTTTCCTCCCTCTTACTGGGGAAGAATCATTAGGAAAAAGACTTCATAAGAAAGCAACATCCAGTGGCTAGAGGTGCTGGATTTTTTTTTTTTTTTTTTCCTTCTCCTTTCCTTTCCTTTCCTTTCCTTTTTTTTTTTTTTTTTTTTTTTTTATCTTAAAACACATTTTCCCCCACTGGGAAACAGGAATCTGGGCCACGTGTGCTTTGGCATTGTCTCTGGAAGTCAGAGGTACAAACAATCATATCTACAGTTGCCATGCCCCTGGGCACCAGCTAGAGGTCTTCTCATGTTATCAATGTCCCTACTGCGCAGCTGTCATCTGAGGGGTCCCCAAGAACTAGCTGATGCTCTCCAACCTGCTTATATCGTCTTTCCCAAAGGGTCCTCTGCAACAGGTTTTGCTTTGTTTCTCCCAGTAAAACATTAAAACAGTATTTCAGCCAATGAGATCTTAGGTCACACTATGTGTGCAAGACACCCAAAAGACATCATTTTTAAAAACTCAGATTCGTTTGGAGCCACTGAACTCACATTCACATGACTTGAGGTTGTCTTTAGGTTAAGGTGACATATAGATACATATGAATTACAAAGTATTAATATATTACAGTATGTTACTGAAGGAAGTAATCTGAGTTCAAAGTTGCCCTAAAAGTGGTAAAGTTGAAGAAAATATTGATACAGATGAAAGAAAATGGAGAAACATGGTACATAAAAACATACAGAGTTGAGTTGGAGTAATTTCTTCAGTAAGGATGGGAGTTTAACTAAGAGAATTCTGAATAGAAGTTCCTTTTCCCATCAGGCTTGAAACACAAATTTAGTCTAATGCATCGTTGCATCCATGTCAAGCAGCTTAGTGCCAGGCATAGAGTAGGTGCGCAATAAATGTCTCACCTACAATTGGTGCATGAAAAATTAAGTGTTGCAAGATCAAATATATCAAATGAAAATTAGTGTATTTCCAACCTTCCTCTATTTTGGTTTAAAATTTTTAATCTTCTTGACTTTTTGACAGGGCTGATGGCCAAATGAAAAGGCCCACCTGTGTTGATTATTATTGAATGCACACCCGTAATGGTCTACTTGGCACATGAGGGTTGTGAGAATCAGATGAGAGGCCATGTTATTGCCTAAGAAAGATAATACAACAAAGCATGTTTAAAAGCTTTTTGCTATTGGATGAACACTACGGTCTTCAGAGAAAGGATAAAGGCATCTTCTAAATCACTCATGTGCTGTAGGCAACGTCTTTATTTTAAAAGTTCAATCTTCCCAAGGTTTTCTCCCCAGGTCAAAATAACAGTTGCCCTTTCTTGCCTGGATACCTTGCACAACGTATCTTCCAGGCTAAAGAGGTAACTGTGATAATTTCCCTCCCCTTGGAAGGGCATATATAGCACAGACCAGAGATATGAGTGGAACAACCATTCTTTAGAGAGGAGAAAATATGGAGGCCTTGCTCTTTGTGTGACGCTGGAGGTCTCCACAGCAGCTGCGTGCTAATTGGTGAACTGTGCACCTGCAGATGGCCGGGCAACCCTCTTTATGACCTCTAGGCACAGGAGCGCCACCTAGTGAGGAAATCCCACTTCAAAACTTTCCAAACAAAACCACCCCAACTTGATTCATTTCACTTTTCCTTGAAAAAAAAATTCTTTTGAGTTCACACAGACGTGCTTATAATTTTAAATATTTTAATGAAGAACCCTAACTTCAGAGTAAAAATACTAGAGCTAGTCAAATACATTGTGAAACAGGAAATTAACTTTGTATTACTAACAATTTCTTTCAAATTTCTTTTTATCCGTGTGTATTTTCAAAAATGCTGATAGGATAGTTTTCAAATATAAAGAAAGCCTTCAAAACTCTGGAAGAAAATAAAAGAAGCATGGAAGAGGGGTTGGGAATAGACTGGAGAGAAACAGAAACAAGACTTCATTATACATCATATATTGCTTGTTTATTTTTGAACTGTGTGAATGCACTGCTAATTTAAAAAAAAACTGTTAAAAAAGAGAAGACAGCATGTATTCATGTTGCAAGCAGTCATTCCATTTCAGCAAAAACAATATCACCAGTCACATTAAATTTATCTGATAGTTTGCAAAGAAAACTATCCTCCCCATGGGATTCAAGAATTATCTCCAATTACTTATCTGCTAAATGTAGATGGGTACATATAGAAAGTTGATCTCTCTCTCATCTCTCTCTACTTTCTGTCTGTCTCTCTCTCTCTCTCTCTCTCTCTCTCTCTCTCTCTCTCACACACACACACACACACACACACACACACACACACTTCCTCTGAGTTTCTTACATCTGACATAGGCAGACATCTCAGCTATTGATTTTTAAAAAAAAACACTTAAGTCAATGGTACTCAACTTTCTTGGACAAGCTCTGTCAAGTGTTTTACCTAATTTTACTCTTGGACATACTAACTAAAAAAAAAAAAAAAAAAAAAGTGGATGTTAAAAGTTACAATGCGAAGTTCAAAGGACATGTCTTTCAGGTTGCCCACAATTGCTGAAGGTTAGCTCCTATTTATCTTCTGCTACTTAGAACTTGTGCAAAATGTGGTTTATTTTCATGACAAAGACACAAACTCAGAAACTGTCAGGCCAGGCCTTGTCGGCGTTCCTGAGATGCCAGGCCACCCGTCAGTGTGTTTGGGAGGGGCAGACCACTGTCATGACCAATATCACAAGGTATGATAATTTGCTTTGAGGTTATTTTATAAAAAGCCAAACTGTCTACTTAAAAAATGTGAAAACGAACATGTTGTCTTGAAGATGTTTTTGCCTCTATTTGTGGTTAAATTTTTTTCTGTCCAGAGATCATTTCACGATTAGCTAAAAGATGCTAAAGACTCCAAAATTGTTTTTATAAAATGGGAAGAAAGCAATATACAAGAAATTAGACAACTTTTGCTAAGTAAGTAGATGCAATTTTTTCAAGTTTGTATTGGACTTTTGAATCAGATTGCCAGTGAATAAAAGCCATACTATCACCGCATTTTACTGTGATTTGCTTTTTGTATGAATGTTTGGAAAAACATTGCCTTTGCACCACATTTAAAGCATAATAATGGAAAATAAAAGAACAGGCTTGGGATTTTGCATATACACAGCAGATTGTGGCCTGAACATAATCTAATCTTAATAGTATATATTGCTGTACCTACTGCCAAGTATAAGTACCATCAGCTGTTACATATATATAAATGAAAACTATACAGAATAGTAAACAAATAACTTCAGCAATTATTATATGACATGTATCAACAATTTTTCTTTACTAATATTCCCTTAAAGTATTAGATTAAATAGAGGCTGATAGCTAAAAACAAGAGAATTGAAGTAAAGGTGTTTTGAGATTTTTTAGATACATACATTTCTATCTTTCACTGTATAAGCTTGTGGTTTTAGTTAAATGCTATAAAATAGAGTAGAATCAATGACAAGGCCATTATTCTGTAAAAATGGACTAGATTTGAGAGTGTTATGTATCTGACAGTTGGTTTTGACTTTATTAAAAAAGGGGGAAAGTATGTACTATTACAACTGTTTAATAATATCTGGATTATAACTCTAGTCACATAGTTGCAAAGCTAAAAAGAGGTGAAACTGAACCATTCTCTAGTAAACTAATGCCAATATCCCATCTAAACTGTTGTTCAATCATCCTCTTTATTTCATATCTGACTGTTCTGAAATTGTTCTCAGAGCAACGACTGTGATCCAACATTTAGTAATGGATCACTTAAGTAGAACATGTCGCTCCCCCACAAATCAGTCAGAATTTGATACTGGATTCTTAACTAGAAACTACTCATATTGCTAGAGCTATAAGCAATATGAAAAAAAATCTTCTGTTTTTGTGTATATGATTCTCAAGTTATTATTTTCTCTAAAAATATTAGCCAGTTTGGTTGCTTAGTTCTTTACAGCTGAGAAAGAGTCTAGTATTCTTTCAGGGTTTTTGAGACACTGTTGTCCAGGCTGGAGTGCAGTGGTACCACCTCAGTACAACCTGCAGCCTCAACTTCCTGGGTTCAAGCAATCCTCCCACCTCAGCATCCCAAGTAGCTGGAACTACAGGTGTGCAATACCATGTCCAGCTAATTTTTAATTTTTTGTAGAGACGAGATCTCCCCATGTTGCCTTGGCTGGTGCTGAACTGCTGAGCTCAAGCAATTTCCCCTCCTCGGCCTCCCAAAGTGCTGGGATTACAAGCATGAGCCACGGCGCCTGCCTAGCATTCTTTATAAAATATTACAACTATTTTTTAAAACAATTACTGCATGTTATGATAAGACATTTTATCATGTACTAGGTGGGTCTGTATGGGATAAATTTTGAGTAGCTCATTCTTCAATTAATAAATAGAAATGCTGGTTGTTTCAGTTTGACCATTTTTAACAACTGAATTGGAGCTAATTAATAAACTTTCTATTCAGAATTCTACCTAGAACTAAACAGTAGATACATTAGCAAAATTATTTAAATTAGACAAAACTACGATTAATATATAATTCTTATAAACACATGATTGATTACATACTGCATGACCTAGAGCACTACAACACTACTCTTAACATATTCTGTGAAAATTTCACTAACTTCCTAAGGAATTCTGTTTTTCTTTGTAAATCTGTTTAAATCACTAGCTAGCCCAGCAAGTACATTAGCTGGAAAGTTAAACATGGAATATTTCTCAATAAGACTTTCCTTTCTTCATTCATTCAGTCATCCACAAATCCTCTGTCTTCACATGACCTTCTCCCTGTGTCGCTTCACATCATCTTCCCTCTATGCATGTTTTCTCCTTTTTATAAAAACGACACAGTCATATTGGGCGAGGGACCACCCTAACAACCTCATCTTAACTTGATCCCCTGCAAACACCCGACTTCCAAATAGGTCACATTAACAGGTACTAGGGGTCAGGACTTCAACATCTTTTTGGGGAAGACAGTTTGTATTATTCCATTTTCATGCTGCTGATAACGACATACCCAAGACTGGGTAATTTATACAGAAAAAGAGGTTTGATGAACTCACAGTTTCACACGGCTGGGGAGGCCTCAGAATCATGGCGGAAGGCAAAAGTCATGTCTTATATAGTGGCAGGCAAGACAGAATGAGAGCCCAGCCAAAGGGGAAACCCCTTATGAAACCATCAGATCTCGTGAGACTTATTCACTACCACGAGAAGAATATGGGGGAAATTACCCCCATGATTCAATTAGGTCCCTCCCACAACACGTGGGAATTATGGGAACTACAATTCAAGATGACATTTGGGTGGGGACACAGCCAAACCATATCACAAATCAACCCATACTGGGCAACTGCACAATAATGGAAAACCTCTGGGTTAAAACAAACAAACAAAAAGAGTCAAATCATGCTAAGCTGGTACTATTCTCTTAACCTCAGTTTTGATTACTAAGGAGTCTATGTTTGAGTCCAAAAGCATCTTAATCTATGCAGTCGCAGGAGGACAAGTTTTATACTAGATGATATGACACAAGATGCTGTTTCAGCAGACAGTCACGGGGCAGCCAATTACAACTCACTCTCCTGACCCACTAACCAAAAATCAATGATCAAAAGGTGAAAGGACCCATTTCAAAAGCTAGTAGTAGCCTGATTTTGACAAATCAACATTCCCTAGAAAGATAGATTGCTTAGTTATGCAGTGAAAAGGGACAAAAGATTAGGTAGGAAGCAGGAGCTCTGGCTTCCTGGTTTCCCCAGATAACTGATGGCTTTGGCTTTGGGCAGATATTTAACTTTTCTTTTTTTCTTTTTCTTTTCTTTTCTTTTTTAATTGAGACAGGGTCTTGCTCTGTTGCCCAGGTTGGAGTGCAGTGGTACAACCCTGGCTCACTGCAGTCTTGGCCTCCTGGGTTCAAGCGGTCTTCCCGCCTTAGTCTCCCCAGTAGGTGGGGACTACAAGCATCTGCCACTATACCCAGCTAATTTTTCTTTTATTTTTAGAGACAAGGTCTCCCTATGTTGCCCAGGCTGGTCTCAAACTCTTGGGCTCAAGTAATTGTCCTACCTCAGACTCCCAATGTGTTGGGATTACAGGCATGAGCCACTGCATCCTTTTCTGTCTCAGTCTCCTCATGAGAGAAGTAGACAATGACCCCTAAATTCCTTCTCAGACCTATGTACCAGTCGCCCCTGAACACTGAAAGCCCTGATGTGATGTGTTCATGCATACCCGAGACAGGGAAAGAAGTAGCTCTGTCTCATACTCCAGAGTAAGATCTTCAGGCCCTCATCCATGCCTGCACCCTGTATGTTCCATTGACTTAACAGGTGCTTGTCAATAAATGTGACATTAACTCCTACACAGTGGTCATGTGCAGGATTTGTGGATATATCAATGCACTAATTACAGGAAATGGAAAAACTTAGAGAAACTCTTACTAGGCAGCACATCTCTGTGCTCCCCTTTCCCTGTATAACTTCCTCTTCACTCACTCAGAGACATGGGGGAGTCACTGTGTGAACAGTGTTACAAAGAAAATAGGGAGCAAGGCCTTTGCCTTTGAGTAATTTGTTGGTCCTTGTAGAAGGTTTACCAAACAAAGGCATAAATGAACTAAAAGGAACATGAACACTGAGAAGTAGCCATATAAGTATAGAGGAAGAACCTTTCTAAGTGGAGCGGCAAGGCCTGGGACACTAGCCACACTCAGAAATGCCTAACGGCAGGGGTGAGAGACTGTCTTTTGCCTTTTCAGAGCAAGGATCTTACAAAGTGCTTCATAACACACACATTTGTGTGTTTTTGTGTGAATATGAACACACCAATGGCAATCAGTAGTGGAACTACTTCTTTAACATGTTTTCACAAGAATTTCAGCTCACAGAGTGTGCAAAGTGTCTTGAGAGTCTCTGAAATGTACCCGAAATATGGCTCCTTTTTATTCTTCAATATGTCCTCGAAAGATAGAAGATCCAACTGGACCCATGTACATCTGTGGATGAAGATTTGGCAAGACCCTCTTTGTTTCATCTTGGCTGGGTCAGTGCTAGGATTTTTGTAAACCTGTCTAGAAAACTGTCTTTTCACCTCCATTTGGTTACACATTATTGCAGAGGAAGGGTAAATCAGATTTCTTGATGGTGATTGCTCTAAAGGGTGGGGATGAAGGTGGGCTTGGTTTGGTAGACTTTGTGTTTCCAAGAGGTCATGTAAGACTTGCTTTCCTTCTGGCAATGACTATTGGAAGAGAGACTCCTTTCCTCTGAGAAGCAGTAACTGCTGTTTCCCTATCCAGTACCACATTTGAAGGGGCTTCTCTTTGGGCAACAGTCATGAAGCTTCCAGCATTCCCTCAAGGGAAGTAACTCTTTTTTGGCTGGATGTTTGAAATGGCTCCCTGGGTACTCACATGAGCAGACATTTTTCTCTGAGAACAAGTTGCTGTTTTCTGCTGAGTGAGGAAGTTGGAATGAGCTACCTCGTGTCACTACTTGAATCAGTAAGGCTGAGATTGACAAATGATTTGCCCCTGTCACTAGGATAGCACGTTGATGCTGTTGGCAAGACTTTTCTGGCATGGGACATGCTGCACAAATCAGCATTGAGCGTATGTGTACTTGTGCCTGTTTTATAATTTGGCTCTTTTGGGACATATCATTATATCATAGAAAGGCTCATAGTGTGGGGAAACAATCTGCTAAGGGATTTGCTGCAACTTCTTCCTCATCGGACATCTTTATCAAGTGCTGAGCAAAGCTGTGTCAGGTGTATTTTGGTGTTTTCAAGGGGGCTTTAGGCTTAATAGCCAAAGAAACAGGCCACACCAACAGACACGAGAATCCTTTATGAATCTCTGCATATATAAATCCTGAGTACCCTATTCAAAACAAGCTGGTGATGTGTTGTTTTTTTTTTTTTGTCAGTTGCCATAAACTAATTCCAGCTGCAAGTGTGTGCAACTTATCCCCGTTTCTTCCTCTGTCACTCAGCTTACCACAGCAATGACAGTCACTGATTATAGATGCACTTCAGGGGTGGTTTATGCATAGAGGTAGCAGCATACTAAATGTTGCTTTAGGGAGGAGGAACTCATGATCATTAATGGCAAGGATAACAACAGTGGGTGTAAGGCAAAGTTGGAGTTTATCATATTTCCTAGTGAAAGAGGAAATAGTGCTTTATCACCAGCTGATCTGTCCTGTCAAAGACAAAGGGAATCCTCTGGACGGGAAAGTTAAATGGGTTGTCATCTTGGCCGCATCTCACCCCATGCATGGTTCCATTTATCTTTTCTCCTGACATTGTCTGTAACTTAAAGACTCTCATCCACAATAGAGACTTCAAATGGGTAGGGAGGAGAATTAAGAGCTTATCAGATATCTGATGATAGGCAACTTGGGTTTAGGCTTAGACGTTATAGGATCTCCATTTAGAAACATCAAAATGTTCATTTTGTGCTAGTTTGAAATGTGACTTTCAAAGATGACCCTAATCTTAGGGGAGTAGATAGTCTGCCTGACAGATGTGAATTTCACTAGACAGCCTGGTTTTGCTTCCCTGTGAGGAATTAAAGTAGATATGCTAAAAGGTTGTACCTCTTTCAAAGCCGATTCTCCCTGTAAGAAAGTGTTAAACCGCAGTTGGCGATGGAAATGGCTGATAAGGCGTCTAGTCGGTGCCACTGCCTCCGTGGGTGGCTGCTCTTTTGACTTATCTGAATTCGAAGTGAGCGGCTGTTTGTAACAAAGTCTTATGGACCAAATGTACATGGTCAGAAAGGTTTATAATATAACGAACACCCTTATCATCACTAGAATCTTTACAACAGCTTGGATGACTTTTTAATTGTGGTTTAATATAGTTAATTATGGTAACCCTTCCCCATTTTCCAGGATGATGAATTAATATTACAGATCATTAACGTTACTAAATTGGCATAATGATATAGTAGATTTAACGTCCCAGTTACGTTAAGACCTGCTTTATAATTTGGCTCTTTTGTTATTTGCCTTAAACAGGAGAAGCATGCAATGTGCTTGCCTCTTACAGTAGGCTGCATGTAACCACTTGTACTATTTTCCTTAATAAATTGATATAGAAAATCCCAAACGGAAGACTTCTTCATCTTCAGCCTCCATATGAAGCCAACATTTCTTTCTAATATCCACTTCATCAGTAATAAAAGTTAGAAAGCTCTGGCTCTTCAGCCAGGTTTATAATTAGACAAGACCGTATTTTACATCTGCAAAATACTCATGCTTAGTGGGAAAAAAATGAGAAACGCGATATGTTCCATTCTGTTGCAATGGTTATACCATTTTAATCTCTTAAGTTCAATATATATCCTCTAGCAGGCTATACTTCTAGGATTTCATTTTTAGATCCTTAAGGCTGCATATATCTGTCAAACCGACATAATGAATTTAAAGTGCTAATGCCTAGAAGACCAGAAAAACATTGAAATATATCCTTGGTTGATTAAATTACCACCTCCAGCTACTTTACATCCTCATGTCCAAATAGATTTTCTTTTTACTTACCAAGTGCCGGATCTGGAAGATGCGGAAGATGTAATTTTATGGTAAAAACATGCACATGTCTTTAGACAAGAGCATTTTATTTAAGCATCTTTTTAAAGTCTGTACAGTACTTCTGTGATAGGACTTTCCATTTGATTATGGTCCTTTCAATTATGCTCAACCTGCAGGTTAACCTTAAGATCTAACACGCACCTTACAAGTATATACTTAGAATGAGATTTATGTTAAAAATCTGGGTACTAATATTCAAATGTTTGTGATAACAATATTGAAAATATGTCAGCTTGTTTTGTAAAAATAAAAAGGCAATGATGAATCCTAATCTTTATGTTAAAAGTTATTTGTTCAGGAACTGCTTAGATTGACAGACTGGCAACTCAAGGCAGCAAAAATGACTGAGAGGCATTCCTTGCTCCCAAATGGGGTTGCCTGGTCATCTAACTAGTCTGTCACAAAAGGGAGATCTGGTGGAAAATCTTATCCCTGCCTGTAAAAGTAGCAGTCAAAATAATCCTAAAATAAAAATGCTATGGACCCGAGTGGGGAGAAAATACTGGTTTTCCATTCAACTTTTACTTCTGGAACTTAGGGTAGAATCAAAGCTGAAAGATAATCATGTCTTTCTATATGCCTGTATTCACAGACCTACACTGCCTTAAATAACTCAGCACAGCTATGCACACTGTCACGTAGTCTAATTCATACACATGTACAAACACACACATGTATACTCAAGCAAACCATTACAAAACTCATATATACACATTGTAGTATCAGTAATCACTCTCTCACCATATTTAACAGGAAAAGTAACAGCAAACTCAGCAGCAGTTTTGGGGGCTCATTTTCTATTGGACGATGACTCATTATAAGTATCAACTACACGACACCCTGTCCGGACCGTGAGCCACTGGAAGGACCAATTCTGACCCATTGGTATGTTCACTGTCCATACCAGTCCGAACTTGACTAAGGGTGGAAGAGAATGGTTCTGCCATTTTAAGGTTAAGTTTCTAGAACCTTGCAGTGCCAACATACAATGCAAAGACAGTGAGTATCAGTGGTTAGATATCAGGGTACTGTGATGTCTGGGGTGAAACTAAAGACCACGATGAATGTGAAATAAAATGACAAGTATCAGAGGAAGTGGGGGAAGGTACGGAAAGCAAGAGAGCAGATTTGTAGTGCTTTCAAATGAAACGTTATAATCCCTTTGACAATCCTGTTGACTATGAGCTATAGCACTAGGAGTACAACACAGAAAAAAAGATACATTGTGGGATAAACAGCTTCTTATAAGGTAAAACTGAATGGCCAAAATAGATTAATAAGGAGACACAATGGAGAGAAAAAAAGAAATGAGTCAGTGGCAATATAAGAAAAAGGTAAAAGTGAACAGAGGACAGAAAGGCAGGAAAGAAAAAAAATGTAAATGAGTGAGACAAAAAAGCCAAAAGACGAAAAAGAAAAAGAGAACAAGAGGGGGAAAGAAGTAATATTTTCCTTGATAAAAATGCACAAAAGGGAAGATGAACTTTGTTCTTTTTCTCTTTCTACTCTCCTCTCTTTTTCTGCTTTTCGCCTCGCAGCACGCCAGCCTAAGCTGAGAGCTGTAATGTCATTAAATTGCAAATGCTTTTTCATTTCCGACACACACTGTTTACTTATCTGGCAAAAACATATGTTGGAAGGAATCCGTTAAATTCTGCCCATTGCCTTGGGTAAAAGTGCAATGGAAACGGCCTCACCGAGCGTCCTCTTTCTTCTTCTTTAGCACTCCCCTTATCTACAAGACGGCTTCGCAGAAAACTGGCTAGTTCAATGAAAAATGAAGATACAGCGGGAGATTAGGGAAGAACACTGTGCACAAAATTCCTGGAGAGAGGGTCACTCCATTGCAAATGATTTCACTCCTCTAGATCTGCATAAATTACTATTTTTAAGGCATCTCCAAAGTCTGTATATTTTTCTCACTCTGTCAAACATTTAATTTCACGCCCCGTGTTCTGAATATGCTAAAATGCATATCTCTGATGCACCTTTAAGCCAGAAAAACGAATGCAAAATTGAAGATAAAATGATGTGATTTGCACTACAAGCCTATTACTTGAGGTATTTACATATAGTTTACCTCTGCAGTTCTGAGGATGATTTATTAAAAAAAATCTGGATTAAGCTCATATAAATATGTATAAATCTTTGTTTAGAAAATAGATTTTGCAGCTGTTGTGTCAAAAAAGTTCTTTAAGATTCTGTGAAGAATTTTCCTTTTAGCACGCTTTAAGAGGGGAAAAAAGGGGGACAGAATTTGACATTCTCCTTGGCGGGGAGAAAAAAGCCTATTCCACCATTCGGCAGTTATAAAGATTCCTTTTATTGCCCTTCTTTGCCCAAAGCAGCTGGTTCCTCCTTGCTCTTTTATTATACTCATTTCATTTTCTTCCCCCCCCGCTCCCCGCTTTTTGCTTGGGACCAAATAATAGTGTCCTGGATTACGAAGCTCAAATTAAATATCAGTGTTTAATGACTGAAACAATCGGGAGTTTCCGAGATGTGCCCCCAGTTCCTCCTCTCCGTTTTCCAAACAGACTGCTTTCTGCTGCTTCCCACACAGAGCCTCTGCACTGACACCAAGCCTTGGGACTGCTGAAGGAGCCGACTTCTAGCTACTGATTTGAAAATGATTATTAACGTAGGGCAAGCAAGATATCTGATCCGCTGGAGAAGTAATTCTGAAAACACTGGAGTTCTGTTTAAACAATCTCTACATGTGCATTTCAACCTGTCTCATTTTTTTTTTTTTTAATCTAGAGTTTTGCCTCTTTGTCTAAAAAAAAAAAAAAAAAAAAAAAAAAAGCTTCATTTAGTCCGGCCTCTCACATCCTCCCTGATCCCCATCCCTCTGTAATTATTATGGGGGAATTACTCTTTGCTATTTTCTTGTTAGGCTTTGGGTTTAGGAGAATTTAGATAACAAAGTTGGCTAATTCAGGACTGAACACACGTTGGACTCTGCAAATATACCGCCCGCTACATGATAAGGGCAGGGCCCAGCTTCTGGGCTGCACCTGCCGTGATGCTGTGGGAACAGCTGCTTCTGGAAGCAGGTAGTGGGAACAGCTATTACTTCAAAGCCCACATTAATCCTTTCGCAATTAAAACAAGAAAGGGATGTTTACAGGCATTTGATCGCTTTAGGTGGAGATACGAGTTTGCTCACAAAGATTGAATTCCAGTTCTGGTGTGCTGTGCCTGCTTAAAGTTGACTAATGACGATTTAAAATAATGAAACTGCAGTCATTTTCAAAAGTTAAGAGTCATTCTTTTTGCACAAAATGGCTTAACGATCCCCCCTAGTGGTCTGATTCTTGTTACTATGATTTGTGAATACTCTCCTTTCCAAAACTGCCCTCTTGGTTTGTTTATAAGTTCATAGCAAAGAAACTGCAGATAAAACCAAAGTCAGATCATTTAGAATTGAACTAAACTTCCATTAAATTCCTCCTTTTTGCTCCTAGACAGTGGTTATTGCTCTTAGAGCAATCAGACTAAAGCTTCCCACAGAGCCAGCTTTATATCTTGAGGGTTTTCTTAAAACTGATGAATAAACTCAGGTTTCCCACGTTCACACTTTCATCGCTGGCAGCAGTGAAGAGCGGGCTGCAACGCACTCTATCATTTCAATATTGCTGGTGGTAGATTGGAGTTTCTGAAGGGAAAATGAGTAAATCATAGAAATGGTCTATGTCTTGTTAAGGTTTGGCCCAAACTGGATTATTTCAATCCTTTAGGATAGAATTATCTTTAAATGATTGAAAAACCCTATATATTTTTCAAGTGTAACCTCCATGAAAATGCCTGGTCATCGTTGCCACGCCAGTGTTTAATCCTTTTTCTTTGCTCTGCATACAAAGGGTGGGCCATCCACTTCCTTCAGTGTTTACAGGTGAGATGAACTCTCTTCTGCTTCCTTCAAGGCCCCTGTGGACACTCAAGGGAGGCTGTAACTGAGCTGAAGTCATCTGAATATTTTAAGCTAAGAACATGGAGACAGGGAGAAATTCCCAAACCCAAAGGCTAACTTCCTTTCCTTTGACCATGTTCCCAGTCACATTCTTCTTCTGGAGTATGTATATTTGCAATCTAGCACTTCCACTCATCATGGCAGAGGCTATACAGTTTTCCCCCTTAATAGCTCACATGGAAACAGTATCAAGATTTCTTACATTGCTGGAATATTAGAGAAGAATATTAGATATGTACGAAATGTGCCTCTACAAAAAAACAGTGCAAAATAATCCTAAAACCCTAAATCCTGACCCGTAAGAAGCTTAGGATGTTAGGGAAAAGTAACATCAAAATGAATCCACTGCCAGCCTCTGCACTTCAGCCTTGAAAACTTGCAGACCTTTCAGTCCCGTTTTCTTCCACATATTTAGACTATTTCCTTCAAAATCACTTGGACATGACTTCATTTCCTTCCTTTCAGTTTCTGCAGTCTCCATCCTGGTCCACAAAATCATCATTTTTTGCTACAAATATCTCTAGGAGCCCTAGTACCTACTTTTATTTATGTATTAATTAATCTTAAATCCAGTGGCAAGAAATTTTTCCCTAACCATGCAACTTTTCCTCTTGAAATCTGCTCTAGTTCCCAATTACATAATCATGAAACTTTATCTCCTTAGCTTTTAGGACCCATAAAATGACCAGCCTTTTCAATCAATCTGTTAGTAATGTAATTGTCATTTCCTCTATCTGCTAGCTTTCCTTTCCCACCCTAGTTAAACCTGTTTGTACTTCCTTGAACCACCACTTAGGATTTTGCACACACTCAGACCTCTCCTGCGTAGGCAGATCAACCCTGAAGCTAACAAATCTTAAGCTTCAGGGCCTTGCTTGCACCAGCTAAGACCTTATGCCTAACTTTGTATTGTTTTCTTAAAGAGGACCCTCATATAAATTGTATAAGCTTCACTTCCCACAAAATCAAGATCTACTCCAGCCTTTCTCCTTTATTATTTCACCTAGCTGTGGACATCTACCCAGTTCAGAATGTTCTTGGGATATACACACATGCCTGTTCATTCTCTCTCTCTCTCTCTCAGAACTATGTATTGCACTTGTGTGTGCGTTATCAGTTTTAGAAGCCTGAGGGTTTTCCTCCCTCCAATTGTGCTATCTTTCCCATTAGATGATATCATAAGCCATTCTAAAATAGGGACTATTTCTTATTTATATTCTGTAAGAGTGCTGAGTATAAGAATATAAGAGCATTGGTTTAATATTTTAACATATTGAACAAACATGTTTACCAACTGCTTCTTGAGGAAGCTTGAAAGTTGTTTACTTATAAGTGTCTACATTAAAAATTATTAGAGGCTAAACCTATAATTTCACAATAGCAAGATCATTCAAATAGAAATCAAAACAAACATTCATAGAACATGTTCATTGCTGTATCTTTAACCCTAGCATGGGTGGGTAATAAATACTTTTTGAGGCCACATGCAGTGATTCATGCCTGTTATTCCAGCATTTTGGGAGGCCAAGGTGGGAAGCCCGGGAGTTTGAGACATGCCTGGCCAACAAGGTGAAATCCCATCGCCACTAAAAAAAATACAAAAATTAGCAGGGCATGGTGGCAGATACCTGTAATCCCAGCTACCTGGGAGGCTGAGGCAGGAGAATCGCTTGAACCTGGGAGGCAGAGGTTACAGCGAGCCCAGATCACGCCACTGCACTCCAGCCTGGGTGACAGAGTGAGACTTCTTCTTGAAAGACAACCAACCAACCAACCAAACAAACAAACTTTTTGAATAAATTATACATAAGTCAGGACTTGGAGTGAGAACAGAGAGACTTTCTCATTGGCTTATGTAACTGAAAGCCAGGGGCTTTCACTGGCTCCTGGCACAGCTGGATCCAGAAATCAGTCTCTTCCCCCATTTGGTGCTTCTTTCTTCTGCATTGAATTCAGTCTTAGGCAGGTCTGTTTCATGCAGTTGCATGATGACCTTCAGCACCTCTAAGCATACATCCTATTGGTTCAGAAGCCACAGAATAAAAAATCAAAATGAAACTTTCCCAAAATTTCCAACAAAAGTTGCAAAATTGAGTCTCATTGGGCAGACCTTAGGCACAACCTAAGTCATGTGTCCCTGCTGACCTGTGCTTAGAATAGACATGCACCTTTGGGGATGGGGAGGGGAGTGAACCCCATTGAGACTATGGATTGAGAGAGTGGTTAGAGGTGATTCTCTAAAGGGAAATTGAGGTGCTGTTACCAAAAGAAGAGAACAGATGCTGGGTAGGCAAAAATGACCATACCTGTCTCCTGGCCCTCATGTAGTTTTTGATCTAGTTGGAGAGGAAAAGACAAACACTTGAAAAACTAAATAACAATATAAATAGATACGTAATAGCTATGTAAGTACTATTGCACAGCAAACAAATGATGTACTCACGTGTGAGTAGGAATGAGATCATCCTGAAGAAGTCCTTAAAAACGAACTCTAAAAGGCACCTATATAAAGTATCTTTGTCATTCTAGGCCACTTCCATTTCTTTACAGAAAAATATGACAAATACTTACAAAGCAACAAAAAATCTGTAAATTGATGGTTGGGGTAAAATTTGGTAGAACCACTGTAGAAAATAGTTGGGGATTATCTTGTAAGGTTGAATATATGTGTCATCTGTGACCCAGTGGTCCCACCCCTCAGTGTATGTCTTAGAGAATTGTTTTCATAAGTGTACAAGAATATCCAACATCTTTATCATCAGCACCGAACATAGTCACAAGCCAGAGACCGCGCCAGACATGCACAGCTGTGTCTTCAGCTACTGTGTTCCATGCATTGGCAACAGTATATACAGCATCCTTCACACTAAACTCCTTTTGAAAATCTTCCACACCCACTTCTTTTCACTGCTCCTAGCTTGCTATTCAATAAAGTGTTTTTATATTTACTCCTCATTCACCTAAGCATACCCTGGTTTCATGGCTGAATTAATGAAGTCACATATGGGGGAAAGTACATGGCACCGACATTATTTCTGAGAATTTCAGTTGGAGAATGAGATTATTTGTCAAGGAACAACAAAGTCTTGCAGTCATCACCCAGTCCAGCCTCCCTGCAGTGAGCACAAGCTACTGGTAAAAAATGTTTGTGAAATGAACAAACAAACAAACAAACAAAATACGTCCCTGGTGACTCATACCTTTCTGTAATCATACTAGTGGACTGGTAAGAAATTCACTCCTTGAAAACAGCAAGGATGCAAGTATTTTACTATCACAGCAAGTTTACATTTATGCATGCCTGCTGCATTAACACATCCCAGCACATTTGTTCTGTCCTTGGCCTTCTTAATCCTGTAAGGGCTGTCTCATCAGCTGTAGTCAGTCTCTTTCTGGGGCAATAAAATTGAAACAGTGATGTTTCATCAGCATTATAGACTTGTTCAGCATCAGGTTTTCATCAGTGATGATCCTGGCAAACCCAACAATGAATTTCTTATTTTTTATTTATTATTACTTATTATTTTTTATTTATTTCTCACTCTGTCATCCAGGCTGGAGTACATTGGCATGAATACAGCTCGCTGCAGCCTCAGCCCTCTGGGCTCAAGTGATCCTCCCAACACAGCCTTCCAGTTAGCTAAGAAGATGGGTGCATGCCACCATGCCCAGCTGATTTTTTAAAATTAATTTTTATAGAGACAGGTTCTTGCCATGTTGCCTAGGCTGGTCTCGAACTCCTAGGCTCAAGCAATCTTCCCACCTTGGCCTCCCAAAGTTCTGGAATTACAGGCCTCCCAAAGTTCTGGAATCTGGAGCCACAATACCTAGCCCATGCATCAATGAATATATTTGCTGCTTCATCAGCAGCAGATGATTTATCACCAGAAATATTTAAACATTTAATGCTATGTCTTCTCTTAAGTACCTGCAACCAGCCTGTTGAATATTCACAAATCCCTTCAATTTTCAGTTCATCATGATAGATGTTTGCTTGTTTCATGATCAGCATACCAATAAGTGGCATGTGTCTACCATCATGCAGACAGATCCACACTTTCAATACACCATCAAGATCTTCATTTTTAGTTTTATGCAGCATTTCTTGATTTTTCAATTTCTGTTCATCACTTTCAACATAGAACTTTCAACAGTTCATCCTTCTGTTTCTTCAGGTCCTATATGGTAGTCACTCCAATATCATACTCTCCTGTAAGATGCTTCTCACTTACACAGCTGTCTAGTTTCTCCAACATCTTGACAGTCTGTGCTACAGATAAACATAAATGCATTTTCTTATCACTGTCACCCAGAGGGACATCTGCAGGCCTTTTATATTTTATTTTTTATTTTATTTTTATTTTTATTTTTAGCACTTTCAACAATATCTTCACACTGTAGAGCAGAGAATAAGTTAAAAAACAGGCCGGGCATGGTGGCTCACACCTGTAATCCCAGCACTTTGGGAGGCCAAGGAGGGCAGATCACCTGAGGTCAGGAGTTCAAGACCAGCCTGACCAACATGGAGAATCCCATCTCTACTAAAAATAAAAAATCAGCTGGGCATCGTAGTACATGCCGCTAATCTCAGCTACTCAGGAGGCTGAGGCAGGAGAATTATTTGAACCTAGGAGGCGGAGGTTGCAGTGAGCTGAGATTGCGCCATTGCACTCCAGCCTGGGCAACAAGAATGAAACTCTGCCTTGAAAAAAATAAAATAAAATAAAATAAAATAAAACAAAACAAAACAAAAACAGAGTAAGTGATGCCCATAGGTCTTGGCCCCTTGTGGGGTATCATGGGGAACCTGCCAGTGGAGCATCCACCTGCACATATACCATTTTATTACCCTTTGTGGATGTGTTTGCATGGGGGAATTTCAGCGTGCGTTAAAAATGTACATCGCAGCTGAAAGAGGGTGGGAGGGTCTTTTTCCCTTGGGGACACTGAATAAATTATATGTGTGGCCTTTGTTTTGACTGCAACCTGTCACATGAGGCCCAGTGTGGAATTTTTTACTTGTGGTGTCACATTGGCACACAAAAGTTTTGGATTTTGGAGCATTTGGGATTTTGGGTTTTTGGATTAGGGATGCTCAACTTGTAGTATATTCACACAAATAAAATACTATACAGTGGTGAAAAATGAAAGAACTACAGAGACACACAACAACAAAATGTATCTTGAAAACCTGACTGAAGAAGTCACATCCAGTATAACACCATTTTTACAAAGCTCAAAACCATGAAAAATGAAACAATATGTTGTGTAGGGGTATTATTGTTTCTATATAAAGTATTATACAATAAAAGGTTTTAAGTGCCTTCAGTCATAGCTTCAGGAGTCAAAAAAAGTAAAAATAAAAGAGAAAAAAATCCATAAACTCTTATATTTGTGCTTCCTGAAAAATCTGTTTATGGATTATTTTCTTTGAAAGGAAAAAATCCTCTCAGTTTCTGTTAGCCATTTAATATATTTTTTATAAAATGATTGCAGAGAATTTTTAATCTATAATAGTAGACAGAGTAGAACAGCAAAGCCCCATGTATTTATCAACTAGCTCTAGCAGATATTAACCCTTGGTAGTTCTTCCCCATCTACGCTTCCATTGATTATCCCTACCCTGTGAATTAAGTTGAAGCAAATATCCATGCATCATCATTTCATAATGGCATCCATCCATACATATTTCAGTATGTAGCTCCAAAAGTGACACTCTTAAGAAACCCACAATATCATTCTTACACTTTTTAAAAGCCACAATTCCTGGCTGGGCATGGTCGCTCACGCCTGTAATCCCAGCACTTTCTCAGGCTGAGGAGAGCGGATCACCTGAGGTTGGGAGTTTGAGATCAGCCTGGCCAACAGGGTAAAACCCATTCTCTACTAAAAATACAAAAGTTAGCCAGGTGTGACCGCACTTGCCTGTAGTCCCAGCTACTCAGGAGGCCGAAGCAGGAGAATCACTTGAATCTGGGAGGTGGAGGTTTCAGTGAGCCAAGATCAAACTGCTGCACTTCAGCCTGGGCGATAGAGTAAGAGTCTGTCTAAAAACAAACAAACAAACAAACAAACCAAGCCACAATTCCTTAACATCAGAAAATACCTAGAATTGAAATTTCCAATTATCTCTTTTATGTCAAAAAGTTGTTTTGGTAGGGTTTTTTGTTTTTTGTTGTTGTTTTTGTTTTTGAGACAGGGTCTCACTCTGTCGCCCAGGCTGGAGTGCAGTAGCACAGTCTTGGCTCACTGCTACCTCCGCCTCCCGGGTTCAAGCGATTCTCCTGCCTCAGCCTCTGGAGTACCTGGGACTATAAGCATGCCCCACCACGTCTGGCTAATTTCTGTATTTTTAGCAGAGACAGGATTTCACCATGTTGGCCAGGCTGGTCTCAAACTCCTGACCTCAAGTGAGGTCAAAGTGCTGGGATTACAGGCGTGAGCCTCCACATCCAGGTGTTTTGGTAGTTTTTTAAAAGCAAGATTCAAATAAGGGACACTTTTTCTTTTCTTTTTTTTTTTTTTTTTTTGGTCTAGTTGATATGTCTGTTGAGTATTGTTTTATTTTGTTTTTCTGTAGTTAGTCATCTTCCATTTCTTTTTTCTTTGTAATTTTTTTAAATTGAACAATCTACATTGTTTTGTCCTGTAGAGTTTCTCTTCTTCTGCATTTTGTTGATCGCATCTTGTGATAAGTCTATCCTGTTCCTTTGTCTTCTGTTTTTCCAGGAAATTGAACATCGGATCTGGAGACTTGATCAAGTTCAGGCTGTATTCTTTGACAAGTCCACTTTGTTGGGTGGTTGTATCCTTGTATCAAAAAGCACGTGATCTTTGGTTATTTTTGTGATGTTAGCAGGCATTGATGCTCAATGCACAGATCCATTCATTATTTGGAGTTGCAAAACAGGAATAGTTTCTTGTCCACCCCTTCTTTATTTATTAGCAGAAATACTTGTATAAAGAGTAAGGTCTGCTCATTAACTAGTACAGTTTGTACAGGGAAGACATGGTAAACATTTGATTTTTTTTCACTTTATCAATCTTCAAAATTATGATTTGATTTCCTTCAGTGATGATCATTTTTCGGTATTATTATGAACTAATGTATGTAATCATGTTTGATGCATTTCAATTCATTGCAGTTACAATTCTTGTCCTTCATTCCTTCTTTTTCTGTATTATTGTTTATCCAGTGGAAGCAGTTACTATTTTTACTGATGCTGAAGCTCTCGCATCTTTGGTTATTGGGAGCCTTTTCAAACTGACCCCTAAGTCCATTAGACAAGATCCCAGTAATCTTTGATTATGTCCTTTCTTTCTGGTTTGACAAGATTTTCTGGCATCATCTTAAAATTTCCTGCCCCAAACCTGTGATACACACAGTTGGCATCTTGGGTGCTAGAGGTGCTCACTGTTACTAGGCTCACCATTGTTTCTTGGTTTTTGCAGTGGACGGCACTAGGAAAGTATACATATTAAAAATACACTACATGTAGAGTTCATAGCAATACTTCTATTTTAAATTCAGAGCTACAGGGTTTTACTCAGTCTTGGCTGTCTTTTATTGGTAAGTTTATTTTTCCTTGTTAAGAATGGTCCTTCTCGCCGGGCGCGGTGGCTCACGCCTGTAATCCCAGCACTTTGGGAGGCCGAGACGGGCTGATCATGAGGTTGGGAGATCGAGACCACCCTGGCTAACACGGTGAAACCCCTTCTCTACTAAAAATACAAAAATTAGCCGGGCACGGTGGCGGGTGCCTGTAGTCCCGGCTACTCGGGAGGCTGAGGCAGGAGAATGGCGTGAACCCCGGAAGCAGAGCTTGCAGTGAGCTGAGATCGCACCACCGCACTCCAGCCTGGGTGACAGAGCGAGACTCCGTCTCAAAAAAAAAAAAAAAAAAAAAAAGAATGGTGGTTCTCAAAACATTTAATATTTAGTTTAAAAACTTTAGTAGTTGATCATTCTTACTAATAAATTTAATTGGCAATGTTTCATTTTTTCTCACAGTTCTAATTAAACTCACTCAAAGAAAAGTATCATAAACACAGGATTATTTTCCTAAAGAAAATTTTAAATTATAATATTTTATATCTAAGTAGTTCAAAACATTTCATGTCTTTTGTAGTAGTGTTAGTAATCTGTAATGTTGGTTAAGTTAGTATTTTCCAGTTTGGGGTCTGAAAGTCCAAAAAATGATTTTTGACTTTTGAATAGTCATCCAGCTTGCTTTGTTTAAACACTCCATGTTTTGTTCACGTAAAACATGTGATACTAAATCAGAAAAGTTATCTAGTCTTGCATTTTAAAAAGTGTCTTGTAAGAGAGCTTAGTGATGGCTTACAATGGCATCATCATGTGAAAAGACAGGCCCAAACATTCAGTTGCTTCCCGTAAGACAAAGATATTATCAACCCTAACTAGCAGGTTAGTGGGGAGTTAGGATTAAATACCAATCTAGGATTAAATGCTTGAATGGTGCTTCCCAAGTAGGCTCTTCTCACTTCTCTCTTCATAAGAAATATAGAAATTGAACAACTCGTCCAAAGTCACACCATTAGTTGATAAAACTGGAGAGATCCTTGACTATAAAAGGCCAGTGTCCATGCGTGTTCTCTCCACCAAGACAAACTGTTGTGACTTTAAAGTATGTGAACTATACACTTGCCTAGATCTCTACATACTTATCCTTTATCTTATTTGTGTACATATGTATATACATATCTACATGTGTGTATGTGCATAAACATATACATACATACATATGCACATACATATATAAAAAACATAAGGGATGAGTATGTAGAAGGCTAAGCATGTATATTACTCACAGGTATAACCAATACATAAACATGCTGACACAGCTTTTTCAGTTAATGAGTTCTATATATTTACTATAGGTTTTAACAACTTGTCTTTGAAGTACATGCTTAATTTGGATCATAAATCCAAGGACTGAGTTTACTTTCCAGTCTTGACCTTGTTTAATTCTCAGCTTGTGCTCAAGAAATATTAAATTATAGCCATACCATACCATGCCACCCTGAATGCACCCTGAATGAAGGTTAGCAGGCTTGATTAGTACTTGGATGGGAGATCGTCTGGGAATACCAGGTGCTGTAGGTTAAAAAAAAAAAAAAAAATGTGGCCATGGCCAGGTGTGGTGGCTCATGTCTGTAATCCCAGCACTTTGGGAGGCCGAGACAGGTGGATCACTTGAGGTCAGGAGTTCGAGACCAGCCTGGCCAACATAGTGAAACCCTATCTCTACTAAAAATACAAAAATTAGCCGGGCATGGTGGCACATGCCTGTAATCCCAGCTACTCAGAAGGCTGAGGCAGAAGAATCGCTTGAACCCGGGAGGCGGAGGTTGCAGTGAGCCGAGATTGTGCCACTGCACTCCAGCCTGGGCAACAGAGTGAGACCCTGTCTCAAAAAATAAATAAATAAATAAATAAAATAAAATAAAAAGTAGCCAAAATGCTACAAGAAACAAAGTGAACATTTCAAAATCAAAAGTCATATCAAAGGAAAAATTCAATAGGTTATTTATGGAAAAGTAAGCCAACAGTCATTCTGATCTCAACTTTTCCAAGCAAAATAGATTGTAAGAAAAAGAACAATGTTCCAAGTAGGACATTGTTAAACATCCTACAGTAAATGTTCTGATTTCTATAATCTTTACTTACATAGCTGTCTAATAGAGCAAAATCTGGCCCTTGTACTATATGTATTCCTGAAGCAAGGTGGGCAACTCATTTCTAGCATTTCAGCCATTAACTTTAAATTTCTTACAACTCTAATATCTACTGGATGTACTTGTTGGCAAACCTGTTAGCTTTTCAAATATATTACACATCATACCTAGTAACTATGAGGACTCATTTGTCACAATCTGGCTAAAGAAACTGGTGCTAAATTTTGTGTTTCTGGGTAGAAGAAAGGAAAGTGAGCTAAATTGTATACTTCCAACACCATTCCACAAATGTGGAAGCCAACGGGTGAATACTAAAGAAAATGAAATGAGACATATCTGAAAAGTAGCTGCTGTACTTATGAGCTAATCGCACCTCAAAGCATAACATTGTTTTTAAAAAAATAACAGCAGCAATAAAATCCTATTATGGATTAATCTTGTGCCAAATTTTGTTTTTTAATCAAATCTATTTTGAGCTAAAGAAAATACAAAAATGCAAATGAGGGCCCTGATCCTCCAGATCTTGTGAACATGTAAGGGCTGATACACTTCAAAGATTTTTTTTTTTTTAACTCATAAATTTAAATCATTATACCACACAGCAAAACAAACTTATTTGTAAATGTTTTAATTTTGTATTCCATGTAAAGTTTCAGCCTAATAGAGGTCTTTAGGAGAGAGAGTTTTAAAAATCCTAAAATTAGATGTTTGCTCAATACATACTGATTTAATTTCTCAACAATGTCCTATGCTCCTAGAATGTGAGTGAGAATTCAGTTGTTTCACAAGGCAAGCAAAGCTAAATGACAACAGCAAAACCATGTTTGAAAAGAGTCGGTGCCATCAAATATGCAGCCCCATCCTCTTCAGATACACACACCACTTGAACACAAAGGGTGAGCAAGTTCATCGACTGGTTGTTTGTGCAATATTCCCCTGTGTGCTTTCTCCATCTGGGATGAAATATTCATTAGTAGACCTAAACAAACTCTTCAGAACATTTTTATCTCAAAGTGAGAAAATGCTATTCAAACAGGCTGCTAATGAAGCCATCCACCATCTTGTTTGATGTTGTTCTTGTAGTTAAAGAGTGTCTCAAAGGCTTCAGGCAGTGCCGCCTCTCATTTGGCAACTGTTTTAACCTTTGTAGGGCAATTGTGTAGCTTGAACACAGGCTTTTCCTATAAAATGCCAAACCACGTGCTGTAAATGTAAATATGGCAATATTCACCAGCATCAACTGTGTAGTATCAGGCATCACATAAACTATATTTTACTGCATGAGATTACACTCTGTAGAAGTACATAATAACATATCATTATAAAGACACTTTTTCTTCAAATTCAAAGCATAAGAAAGAATGTGTTTTAGTTTCTGTCCTGAAGCCAGAGAATCCATTAGTATTGGGGAATAAATGTATACTGTTGGTAAAATATGTAAAAGAAGCATTTTGTATATATACCTTTCACAAGAATATCTCATACTACCTATAGGCAAATATATAATGTGAAATAATTTTATATTATTTCAAGATGTGTGTGTATATGTGTGTCATAGACACGAAACTATAAGTCAAGTAAAAACATATAAGATGAAATGTTTACATTAAGATTGTAATGATGCAAAGACGTTTTAAGATGCTCTTGTCATCCATGCAATTACTACTTTTGTTCCATTGGGTGACTACGGTGATCAGGAAGATGATTTTGTAGGATTTGAGCTGACACAAAATGTGTGCCATAGGTACTATGTAGAAAGTCACCAAATACAGTATTCTGTACCACATGACACAGATAGTTCAAACAATATTCATTTGAAGACAAAACTTAATATTTAACCCCAATGAAATTGCCCTTCTTCATGTACTTTCTGTTTTAATTCATGACACACTCTGTGGTAGGCAGAATTCTAAGAACCCCCCAGGGACCCACACTTTTGAGCATAAGCAGGACCATGGATGTGATGAAAGAGCCCTCCAGTGATACCCCACATGGCAAAAGTGAAGGGATCGTGCAGATGTCATTCAAGTCAAGTTCCTCCCCGGCTGGCCTTGAGTTAATCAAAAGAATGCTAAGCCTGGGTGGGCCTGATGTAATCAGGTGAGCCCTTTAAAGAGGGCCTAGAAATAAATTAAACTCTACAAGTCAGAGAGATCCTCCTGCCGCCCCTGAAGAAGTGAACTGCTATGCTGAGAGAGGACCTGTGAGAGGGCCACATGGTAAGGAACTGGGAGCAGCCTCTAGATACTAAGAGTGGCTGTGGCTGACAGCCAGTAAGAGAACAGGGACTGAATTCTGCTATCAACCACACAGGCTTGGAAGAACATTATGGGCTGCAGAAAAGAACACAGCCACTCTGACATCTTTATTGAATCTTTGTAAGACCCAGGGCAGAGGACGCAGCTCACCTGAGCCCAGGAGTTCGAGAGCAGCCTACACAACATAGTGAGACCTCATCTCCACAAAAATTTTTTTTAAATGAGGTGGGAAGCTCGTATGAGCCCGGGAGGTTGAAGCTATAGTGAGTTATGATTGTGCCACAGCACTTTTACCTGGGTAACAGAGCGAGATCCTGCCTCAAAAATAAATAAGTAAATAAGAAATAAATAGGCCAGGCAGGGTGGCTTATGCCTGTAATCTCAGCACTTTCGGAGGCCGAGGCAGGCGGATGGCTTGAGCCCAGGAGTTCAAGACCAGCCTGGCCAACATGGTGAAACCTTGTCTTTACCAAAAACACAAAAATTAGCCAGGTATGGTGGCAGGCACCTAAAGTCCCAGCTACTCCAGAGGCTGAAGCACAAGAATCACTTGAACCCAGGAGGTAGAGACTGCTGTGAGCCAAGATTGCAGCACTGCACTCCAGCCTGGGTGACAGAGTGAAACCCTATCTCAAAAATAAACACATAAATACATGAATAAAATTTGTATTCCTTAGTCTGTTATTCAAAAGGCTTTTTGATTGGCCACCTTGCTAGCCTCTTCTGGTACTCTCCAAATTGTACCTTGCCCTCTGGACTTACCAAACAACATGCATTTCCCCAAATAAGCTCATTCAAACCTCTGCTTTGCATGGGTCATTTAGTTTGCTTGGAATGCCCTTCCTTCCTTGGGCCTTCTGGTAAACTTCCTGGTTCATTCTTCAAGATTCCAATATCTTCACCTTCCCTTTCATCACCATGAAGCCCTTCCTGTCCACCATCAAAACCCCGCAGTTGCTTTCTCCAGTCTTTCCATTAAACTGTGTGCAGAACTCCTCTGGTACTTGCTCACTGTAATGCCTGTATCTGATTCCATGCCTATCTGTTGCCTGTAAGAGCTTCCTGAGGACAGAGCCTCCATCCCCTTTCTCATTCCTTTGTATCTTCACCTCTACTCTAACACACCCCTTGGGACATAGCAGGCAGTGAGTAAAACTTCACGAATGAAAGAAGATATAGTAGGAACTCAATAACATCATCACATGCTGTTTATGAAACTTCCACAAATGCTTGGCATTGTACAATGTGCTATGTAAAGTTTAAAAGGTACAATGAACTGAGATCATAAACTAATATTGCTGATAAAGATAAACCATGAAAACACTACAAGTAGGAAGGAAATTAAAACAAACTAAAATTGACAGCAGAAATACTATTACATTTGTGCTATGAATAAATTAACTGCAAAGTAAAAAAGTTAATTTGGGCATGAAATAGAAACCCAGAATTGAATAAGAAGTGAATTTCACTATAGAGGGGGAAGGCTACTATCATGGAATCCTGCCCTTTCTCTCCTTTGCTGTCCTATAAAACTCACCTAGTGCCTCCCACATGCCAGATGGAGAGCCCGATAAAACAGGTCCACTCCAGTCTAGTTGAACTTTTAGTGAAGATGCATTTCTGTTATGGTACCTTCCCCTTTGATGAAAAAGGCTACTTGCCTTTACAAATCTTTAAGAAATGATTTAGCATTGTTTATAAAAATGGAAAATCCACATGTCTAGGGATTCATTAAATAAGTTATTTCACACAGTGGAATAGTGTTCAGGCATTTTAACTGGTGCTAAAAATTAATATATCCTGAACATGATGAAATAATATTATAGAATTATCCATTTAATATGTGCATGATATTTATATTATACTTAACTGTAAGGGGAAAAATCTTCAAGAATATACACAAATTTATTAACAGTGGTGTCTAGCTAGTAGGGATAGGTTTTTCTGTTTTTTGCTTATAATATTCTTTGCTTGATTATACTTTCTAATCTTCCCCTATTAAATTCCTCTAATTTTCCTATGTATTTAGTTTTACAATGGAGTATGAGAAAAAAGGAATTTTCAATTAAAACGAAAAAATACTTCTCTTTTCTTTTGAGACAGGGTCTCTGTCACCCAGAGTGGAGTACAATGGTATGATCATGGATCATTGCAGCCTCGACCTCCTGGGCTCAGGTGATCCTCCCGCCTCAGTCTCCCAAACAGCTGGGACTAAATTTTTTAAATTTTTGTATACTTCATATTCGCCCAGCTAATTTTCATATTTTTTGGTGAGACGGGATCTCACTATGTTGCTCAGGCTGGTCTCAAAAACTCCTGGGCTTAAGCAATCCTCCCACCTCAGCCTCTCAAAGTGCTGCAGGTAGTCATTAGGAAGTCATTTTTCCCATTAGCAAACTTATTTAGGCTAGTGGTCATCTTTCAACAAATATCTATTGAGTACCTATTATGTGTTAGTCTTCCTGCTAAGTTTTGAGAATAGACTAGTGATACAGTTCTTGCCCTCAAGGAGTTCAAAGTGTAGAGAAGAGGAAGAAGGTGGAAAATTGAAGTGCAGTATGGCAAGGCGAGAACCACAGGAGCATAAGGGAAGGGTATCTAACCCACCTGGGAGCCAGGGGAGCCAGAGAGGCTTCCCAGAGGAGCTCGTACCTAAGTTGAGCCCTGAAGATCAAAAGCCAGGGGATTCTTATTAATCGTTTTCTTAAAAATTAACAAACAGCTTCCTTCTTTCAATAGCTGATGAGAGCCAAAATGGATGAGGATGTGTATTGACTTTGAGTTTTCCTTTCATGGAGTCCATTAACGAATACTCTCAGATGTCCTGTGGTCCCCAACTCAGGGCTGAGAGAGGCTCTCAGTGGCCAGTTGTCCTTTCCTTTGCTTCCAGGCAGCACCACCAGCATTGGACTGTGGCGACTGACTTTTGGCAGCGGGGAGCGTGCGCAATCACTAAGTTCTTTCTAAAAGTCTAACCTAAATTGCTTTTACTGTAGTTTTGAATTATTGCGTATAATTCTGTTATCTGTGAAATATAAAAGAGCTATGTCCTCCACATCATACACTTCCCCTTCATTTACTTAAAAAAAAAAAAAAAAAGAATCAAAGTCTTGCTCTGTTGCTCAGGCTGGAGTGCAGTGGGGTGATATCATAGCTCAGAGCAGCTCTGGGCTCAAGTGATCCTCTCACCTCAGCCTCCTGAGTAGCTGGAACCCAGGCGCTTACCACCATGCCCAGATATATATATGATGTTGCTTACATGGATGTATACATCTATCAAAATTCACCAAAATGTATACTTAATATCCATGCATTTTACTCTATGTAAATTTTACCCAAAAATACTTCTTAAAGATAGCATTATAATCACAGCTATGAAGGGGGCTGACAAATGAAATTGTTCCACATAAGATGGGGGCTTAACTAACTAGGCACGAAGCATAGAAGCAAAATTCACATTGGACTTAAAATCCAATGACTAAGCTATAGACTAGTGATACAGTATATCACTAGTGTATACTAGTATAGACTATACTAGTGTACGTGTGTGTGTGTGTGTGTGTATGTATATATATATATATATTCGTAGAGATGGAGTCTCACTATGTTGCCAGTCTGGTCTTGAACTCCTGGGCTCAAGCGATCCTCCCACCCCAGCCTTCCAAAGTGCTGGGATTACAGGTATGAGCCACCTAGCCCAGCCTCATTCACATTTTTGTTTTTAATAAGTCCCCTCAGCCTTTTCTTTAACCCTTGTAACTATCTGCCATTTTACATTTCCTCATAGGATCTACTTCACATTGTTTTAGCTAATTGTCTTCTACTCTCTTCAATAGTCCTCTCAAAATATTAAAATCCAATTTAATCTAACATTCCACTGAGTTTAGCCTAGCTAGACTAAGTAAAACAAAATAATAAATTTCCAGTTCTTCCATGTAATGCTTCCATTTAACATATTCAGGTCTTATAGAGTAAAATCTACTCTATAACTTCGTCATTGGATTTTAAGTCCAATGTAAATTTTGCTTCTATGCCTTGTGCCTAGTTAGTTAAGCCCCCATCTTATGTGGAACAACTTTATTTGTTAGCTCCCTTCATAGCTGTGATTACAATGGCATCTTTAAAAAAATTTTTTTAGGTAAAATTTACATAGAGTAAAATGCATGGATCTTAAGTGTACATTTTGGTGAATTTTGCTAAGTATATACATCCATGTAACCAATATCAAATCAAAATAAGAATATTTCTAGCACCCCAGAAAGTTCTCTTGTGTCCCCTTCTAATCAGCTCTTACTCTTCTTATTTCTATCACCATAGATCAGTTTTGCCTGTTCTGGTCTTGGTTCTACTTCTATGTGACCACATATTCTTTAGCAAATGTTTATCCCTGGAGGCTTTAGATTCCTGGTCAGTAAAATAAGGTGATTATTTTAATAGAATCTCTAAGACTCCTTTTCAGATCTAAGATTTTTTTCTTTTTTTTTAAAGACAGAGTCTCACTCTGCCATCCAGGCTGGACTGCAGTGGTATGATCTCGGCTCACTGCAACCTCCGCTGCCTGGGTTCAAGTGATTCTTCTGCCTCACCCTCCGGAGTAGCTGGGACTACAGGTGCACGCCACCACGCCTGGCTAATTTTTGTATTTTTAGTAGAGACAGGGTTCCACCATATTGGCCAGGCTGGTCTTGAACTCCTGACCTCGTAATCTGCCTGCCTCGGCCGCCCCAAGTGCTGGGATTACAGGCAAGAGCCACTGCGCCCGGCCCAGACCTAAGATTTTAAGAATTGCCACTCTGCTCTGATCAAAATAGTCAAATGTTTAGGATAAAATGTTTCACATCCCCTTGCTGCACTCTAGCACTTAGGGAAGATGCTAGGGCTGTCAAAGTACTCTTCCATGTACATTTTTAAAAAAATCACTAGAAAAGAAAAAATAAAAGTAGGCCAGGCACGGTGGCTCATACCTGTAATCCCAGTACTTTGGGAGGCTGAAGCGGGTAGATCACCTGAGGTCAGGAGTTTGGGGCCAGCCTGACCAACATGGTGAAACCCTGTCTCTATTAAAAATACAAAATTAGCCAGGTGTAGTGGTGCACACATGTAATACCAGCTACTTGGGAGGCTGAGGCAGGAGAATCACTTGAACCTGGGAGGCGTAGGTTGCAGTGAGCTGAGATTTCACCATTGCACTCCAGCCTGGGCAACAAGAGCAAAACTCCATTTCTAAATAAATAAATAACTAGATATTAATCTTTGATTTTTAAATATTAAAAGTTATTTTACAATTTTTCTCATTACAAAGAGTAAAACATGATCTTTGTAGAGTACTTGGAAAATGAAGAAAAGGATAAATAAGAAAATCTAAATTCTACCACCCTGAGATAATCATCAAGATTTGGTTGTATTTTTTCAGTTCTTATATAATAGTATATAAAGTAGTGCAAAGTTGGAATTGGAGAATATTGGCATATAGGAAGTTTTCCTTTTTTTAACAACATTTACTTTATCATGACAATTTGTACATCAGTATTCTTTAAAAATGTCTTTGCAGGATGGATTGGAACAATTTAGAAAAAGAAAATGTTGGATCCCTACCTGACCCTTTACACAGTAGTTCTTGAGTCTGGTTGTACATCTCAAGTCACCTGCAGAAATTCAGAAATAATACAGTGACCACACCCACCCTCAGAGATTCTTGATGAATTAGTCTGGGATGGAATCTAGGTAAGAATATTTTTTTTCTCATATGATTCTAATGCATAGCCTGGATGAGAACTATTGTTTTATATAAAAATAAATTCCAAGTAGATTAAAGATTGATTGTAACAATTGAAGCCACGGCATTAGCGTATCCAGATGCCAGTGAAGATGGAATCTCAGGCACTGAAGAAAACCAAACACAGGAACCCCAGAGGAAAATACTCACATACTTGATGACATGAAAACTTTACATTTCTGTATGCCAAAGCAATTATATAAAAAAACTGAAAAGCAAATCACAAAGCAGGAAAAATATTTTCAATATGCATTGTAGGCACAGTTCTTAGAAAGTGTAAAGAAAAAGATGAAGAGCTAACAGAAAAGGCCAAGCATAGGCAAATAACCCAGAAAAAAGTCATTATATATATGGAGATAAAAAGCATTTCCTTTTCAAATAAAAAATAATCTTCACTTCAGAATCTATTCCTCCCTTTCTGACTCCTCCACGGCCACTCTCTCTGCCCTACCACTTATAACCCAGGGGCTGTACAGCAGTGTTTACATTCCTGCCCAGAATCTCCTTAAAAAAAAAAAAAATCAAACTCAAAGCAGATATATTAAAACTAAAACATGAATATATAAAGAGGAAAGTCACACTGGACACATAGAGATCTCATAAAACCAGATGCAAAGGAATGTAGCATCATGTTATTACTGCCTGAGTCCAGCTCTGCACAGGTTCAACTTGCAATAAAAGGAAGTCTTTTCAATCTGCTCTAGTGACTTTACCCTTATTAGAATGCATACTCATTATTTTCTGATTACTCCCCTACATAAAACATATCATTTTGTACCTCGGTTTCCCACACCCCTAGTATGGTATTTATATTTTATCTCTAAAGATTGTAATAAATCACTTCAAACACAATAACCCATTTAAGAATGGATTTCATAGGCAAAAAGTGCACCTTTAGTGATGATTGCAATCATCAGATGATCCAATTCTCCTCAAGCATGTATTATACAGTGTGTACACAAATGATGCAGCAGTGTAGAAGAGGCTATTACAGGCTGAGTGAGTCAACTCAACTCAGTGTGTACTTCCTAGTTTCAGGATGTATCCATAGGAACCCTTTGAAATGTTTTGTTTTATTAATTTGGCTCCTTTCTAGTTTTCACTAGAGCCAACGCTTTCAAGATAATGCAGTTTAGACATGTCACAGCTGTTGAAATTCAGCATAAGCTTGAGCTGACAGTGGTGTATCATCAAGAATCAGAAAAACCAAAACAACATTATGATAAAGAGAAGTATGAAAAATACGGAGGAGACAAAGGCAGGAAATATTGCCTTACCGACCTAAAGCAGAGCCCTGAAGGGAAACATCTGGTTTGGAGCAAATGGTGATTCCTTTTTTTTTTTTTTTTTGAGATGGAGTCTCGCTCAGTCGCCCAGGCTGGAGTGCAGTAGCACAATCTCGGCTCACTGCAAGCTCCGCCTCCCAGGTTCACACCATTCTCCTGCCTCAGCCTCCCGGGTAGCTGGGACTACAGGTGCCCGCCACCACGCCCGGCTAATTTTTTCTATTTTTTAGTAGAGACAGGGTTTCACTGTGTTAGCCAGGATGGTCTCGATCTCCTGACCTTGTGATCCGCCCGCCTCTGCCTCCCAAAGTGCTGGGATTACAGGCGTGAGTCACCGCGCCTGGTCTCCGTGATTCTTTTAGCACACTGAAGAGTTCTCACTGTATAGAGTAAGGAGTGGCCAGATCTGAGAGAGGGGTTCCTGGAAGTTGAAGAACAGACAGGGAAATGTTGCTCTCTGGAAGGGAATTCACATTTTAAAAGGTGAAAGACCTATGACCTTAAAATCTAGATAGAAGCCATAATCTGCAATTTTTACTATGTGTTTAAAACCCAACCTTCCTCTGCCAGGATGTTTTCCATCTTGAATTCTCAGGTTAACTCTATGAACCACTCTATATTCTTTGAAGAACAATCAAAGATTTAATTCACAGGGATTTAAAAGGATTGTTGGTTTGGAAATATTAAAATTTAACAACTATCAGGTATTATTTATTTCCACAAAAGCTGCTGTCTTTACAAAATGAAATAAAACATAGTCTACTAATTTGATGAGGAACATAAGTTAGAGCAATTTGTGGTGTATTCAGAAAGAAACCACTTTGCACTGAAACAATCCGTCTCTTACTTCCCCAGGCCCCCTCGCCACAAAAAAAAAAAAAAAAAAAAAAAAAAAAAAGCCTTTACAAACTTTGACTTCTGAGTAAGTCTTAAAAACTAATCTTCGGAAAGATCTGTAAGGCTCACAGGCTAGGCAAGAGATTTAAAAGTTTATTTTGTGTGGGAGTAAGTTGGAATGCAGTCATGTGTGAATTAGATAGAATCTTGAACATATCCCAAACACACCTACTTGCTGTTCTAACCACATATGTATGATTGTTTAAAACAAACATTTCATCTCATGGACATTTAAATATTATCTCCACGAACAGAGAGATTAAGAAGAACATCAGGCTCACTGCAAATTTTACACACAACCTTCAGGTCTATAAACAATGAGCATTGCACTAAGTGGAAACAAGCACCATATATAATCTTTACAACAATCCCATGAGCTCCTAATAACTCATCTCTCAGATTTGGCCACTTCTCACTCTATCTTGTAGGACATATTTCTGTACTAAAAGAGTCACTGTTTGCTCTGAACCAGATTACAAATGAGAAAATTGTTGAAAAATGGCAGAGCCAGGATTTGAATTCAGGTCTTGCCACGAAGGCCACGCTCTTTTCCAGTATATCATAATACCTTCTAATTGTGGAAGGTTTCAACATCATTTATACCTAACCAGCCATATTCTAAAGCACCTAGTGGCAATAAACCTGAAATATAAGTGATGTATAAAGCAAAAATGGAAACAGTACAACTGGTCAGGTGTGGTGGCTTATGCCTGTAATCCCAGCACTTTGGGAGGCTGAGGCGGGTGAATCACTTGAGTTCGGGAGTTTGAGACCAGCCTGGCCAACATGGTGAAACCTCATCTCTACTAAAATTACAAAAATTAGCAGGGCATGGTGGTGGGAGCCTATAATCCCAGCTACTTGGGAGGCTGAAGCAGGAGAATTGCCTGAACCCAGGAGGCGGAAGTTGCAGTGAGCTGAGATTGTACCACTGCACTCCAGCCTGGGCAACAGAGCAAGACTCTTGTCTCAAAAACAAACAACAACAAAAAAATACAGCTGATTTTAAATAGACTTTTCAGAGCAAACAGATATGACTTGAGAGTGAATCTGAATGTTCTCATTCTTCATACTGCTAGAGTTTATACGCTATTAAGTACCCAAATTTTTTTTTTTAAACAGAGTGTTGCTCTGTCGCCCAGGCAGGAGTGCAGTGGCACGATCTCAGCTCACTGCAACCTCTGCCTCCTGGGTTCGAGTGATTTTCCTGCCTCAGCCTCCCAAGTAGCTGGAATTACAGATTACAGCCACATGCCACCATTCCCGGCTAATTTTTGAATTTTTAGTAGAGACGGGTTTTCACCATGTTGGCCAGGCTGGTTTTGAACTCCTGACATCAAGTGATCCACCCGCCTTGGCCTCCCAAAGTTCTGGGATTCAGGTGTGAGCCAGCGCATCCAGCCTTTTTAAAAAAAATCCCATCAATTTGGGATAAAACTTCCCAAAATGTATTTTTTTTTTTTTTTTTTTTTTTTCTTGAGACGGAGTCTCGCTCTGTCACCCAAGCTGGAGTGCTGTGGCCGGATCTCAGCTCACTGCAAGCTCTGCCTCCCGAGTTCACGCCATTCTCCTGCCTCAGCCTCCTGGGTAGCTGGGACTACAGGCGCCGCCACCTCGCCCGGCTAGTTTTTTGTAGTTTTTAGTAGAGATGGGGTTTCACCATGTTAGCCAGATGGTCTCGATCTCCTGACCTCGTGATCCGCCCGTCTCGGCCTCCCAAAGTGCTGGGATTACAGGCTTGAGCCACCGCACCCGGCCTAAAATGTATTGAATGATGGTTCTACATCAGGAAATCTATTACTACAGCTCACCATATTAATAGAACAAAAGAGAATAATTATGTCATCGTATTCTTGGATGATGAAAAGGCATTAAACATCCAACATTCACTTTTTATTTAAAAAACACGATACTGTAAAACTGACTTATTTGATGTACAATTCTTTGAATTTTAACACACATCTAGACTAAGAGAACCACTACACCATCAAGATAAAGAGCAGTTTCATCATCTCCCTCCCTCCCTCACCTCCATCATTTTGAAGTCAAATTTGGTGTTACCCCTTTGTACTCATACCCTGCCCTCACCTGTAACTCCTGGCAACCACTGATCTTTTCCCCATTACTGTAGCTTTGTCTGTGTAAGAATGCCATCTAAGTTGAATCATACAATAACATGTAACTTTTTAAGACTAGCTTCTTTCATCCAACATAAGGCCTTGGATTCTCATACAAGTTGTGTGAATCAATAGTTTCCTTTCATTACTAACAGTATTCCTTTGTAGGGATACATCATACTTTATCAATTAAGGACATCTGGGTCATTAACAGTTTTTTATAATTATGAATAGAGCTACTAAAACACTATGCACAGGTTTTTGTATGAGCCATTCATTTCTCTAGGGTTAATAACAAGGAGTGGAATTGCAGGGTCATATGGTAATTTAACTTTATAAGAAACTGCAAAATTGTTTTTCAGAATGGCTCTCCTGTTTTGCATTCCCACAAGCAATGCAGCAGAGTGCCAGTTGCTACACATCCTTGCCAGGACTTGGTAATTTCACTATTTTTGTTTTAGCTATTTTAATATATGTGTAGTGGTATCTCTCCATCCTTTTAATTTGCATTTCCCTAATGACTAATTATATTGAGTATCTTCTCATGTGTTAATTTGCCAACTGTATATTCTGTTTGGTGAAATGTCTGTTCAAGATTTTGGCTCATTTTTTAATTGGGTTGTCTTCTCACTATAGAGTTTTAAGAGTTCTTTACACATTCTTTACATGGAATCCTTTATTAAACTTTATCGTATTCACAAATATTCTCCCAAACTATTGCCTGTCTATTCATTCTCTTGACAGTGTCTTTTGCAGAACGTTTTTCATTTTGAAGTCAAATTTGCCATTTTTTATCTTCTGTGGATTATGTTTAAGGTGTCTAAGAATTCTTTGCATAACCTCATCACAAAGACTTTCTCCTGTGTTCTAAAAATTTTATAGTTTTATGTTTTACTTTTAGATCTATGATTCATTTTATGTTAATATTTGTATGAGGTGTGATATGGTTTGGCTGTGTCCCCACCCAAATCTCATCTTGAATTGTAGCTCCCATAATTCCCACATGTTGTGGGAGGGACCAGTGGGAGCTAACTGAATCATGGGGGTGGTTTCCCTTATACTGTCCTCCTGGTATTGAATAGGTCTCACAAGAGCTGATGGTTTTATAAAGGGAATCCCATTTCACTTGGCTCTCATTCTCTTGTCTGCTGCCATGTAAGACATGCCTTCTGCTTTCCGCCATGATCGTGAAGCCTCCTCAGCCACATGGAATTGTAGGTCCATTAAATCTCTTTTTCACTGGCTGGGCGCGGTGGCTCATGCCTGTAATCCTAGCACTTTGGGAGGTGAGGTGGGCAGATCACGAGGTCAAGAGATCGAGACCAGTCTGGCCAACATGGTGAAACTCCGTCTCTACTAAAAATACAAAAATTAGTTGGGCGTGGTGGCACACGCCTGTAGTCCCAGCTACTTGGGAGACTGAGGCAGGAGAATCACTTGAACCCAGGAGGCAGAGGTTGCAGTGAGCTGAGATCATGGCATTGCACTCCAGCCTGGATGACAGAGCAAGAATCCATCTCAAAACACACACACCCTCTTTTTCGTTATAAATTACCCAGTCTCGGGTATGTCTTTAAAACGGACTAATACAAGGTGAGAGAATTAGGTTGAGGCTCATTTATTTTGCATATGGATGTCCCATAGTTTCAACATCATTTGTTGCAAAAGCATCAAATGCATTCCTTTCTTCACAAACTTGCCTTTGCACCGTACGCTCCCACCTCTTCTATTTTTCTGGAATAGATTGGGTAGAATCAGTGTTATTTCTTTTAATGTTTGGTGGAATTTACCCATGAAACCATCTGTGACTAGAGATTTCTATTTCAAAAGTTGTTTAAATGAGTTTAATTTCTTTAACAGTTATAGGACTATTTGGGATATTTATTTCTTGAGTGGGTTTTGGTAGTTTGTGATGTTGGGAGAGGCAATCCACCATTCTTTTGCATCCCTGCATGTTCCTAATGGGTAGACCAAGAATAAAAGGCTCTAACTACTCTTTTATCTAGGCCATGTCTCAAGGTTGTATATATAGTGAGCAGGATGAGGAAATGTTTCCACCTTGACAAAGAGCCAGTTATAAAGGTGATAAACTGTCTAGGTTCAGTGTCCCTTTGGTGCAACACAAATCCACTGAATGTGGAATATTCATGTAGTCCTGCCTGTATTGCGTCCATAAACTTCAGATATATGATAACCAGTGTAAACCAACATGAAGCTCATGGTGCTTGCTGTAACAGTTTTAACTAGTTAGCTTGTAAGTATGGTAAAATCTCAGACCTTTTATAGTTCTTGCCATATAGTCTTCAGAAAATTGGTTATTTCATCTAAATTGCCATATTTATGCTAGTAGAGAATTTTTTTTTGTAGTATTTTCTTACTGTTCTGTTAATGTCTGCAGTCTGGTATCTCCTTTTATTCCTGATATTAGTAATTTGTGTCTTTTTTCTTTTGTCAGTCTTGCTATAAGGTTGTAAATTTTACTAATCTTTTCAAAGAATGAGCTTTTGGTTTTGTTAATTTTTCTCTATGGCTTTTCTGTAATCAAATTCATTGATACCTGCTCTTTATTATTTCCTTGTTTCTGCTTGCTTTGGAGTTTTCATTTTTAAGTTGAAGGGGCAACAATTAGAGGTAAAAAATGGAATAGAAAAGATAAAAATGATGATTGTTTGCAGATAATATGGTTGTTTACCTAGAAAACACAAGAGAACCAACCAGAAATTTATTATAACTGTTAGAAGAATTCAGTTAGGTGACTGGGAACAAAATTAGAATACAGAAATCAACAGTTTTCATGCATAAAACAAAAGCCATATGCAATATATAATGAAAGAAAACACTAACATATTCATGAGTATCAAGAAATGTACAAGAGCTATATAAAGAAGTCTTTAAAAGGTGATTGAGAAACACATACTTCTGATTACTTAATAAATAAGTATATATAATATGTATTATACATGTATCTAATTATAAGTATTAAAAAATCAAAAAGGCATTTCATACTAGTTTCTTGGATCACTATGGGAAAACCCAGTTTCAGACAGTTGATATTGATAATACGCTTGGCTGAGGAGTCAATGGCATGCTACCACCTGTGGGTTCAAGACTCAACATGTTAAGAAAGTCAAATTTCCCTAAATTGCTATGGAAATTTAATTCATTCCACTAAGAATACTAAACCGGACGTTCTTCTTTTAAAAATCAGAAAAATTGATTTCAAAGTTTATATAAAAAATGAGCAAGACTAATTGGAAAATTATAAAAAACAAAAACATTTAACAGAAAATTATCCCTACCAGAGAGTACAGCAATTTTAAGACTACAATAATTGAAACAGTGTGGTACCAGATCAACAGTTCATCAGATAGCCTTAAAAGTCCAGAAATCAATTAGCAACAAATCAGTAAATAAAAGATGGATTATATAACATATGATATCGCAGTAAGTGAGCAACTATCTGAAAAAAATTAAGTTGGATCTCTAGTTCATATTTTAACAGCAAAATAAATTCCAGGTGGATGAAAAAACTTAAACATAAAAAATAAATCCATAAAACCACTAGATGAAAATACAAGGCATTTACACATAATCTCAAAGAGCTAAGGCTTTTCTACCTGTGAAACAGGTAGAACACAGAAGAAAAAAAATAAAAGACTGATAATTCCACCTGCATTAAGAAAATCTACAAGAAAAAGATACCATTAAAAAAGGAAAAAGAAAAATGACAAATTGAGAAACACAGTTTAAACTCATATCACCAATGACCAATTTCTGTTATAAAGAGTTTTAATAAATCAGTAAGAAAAAGACAACCAAACCAATAGAAAAGTGGGAAAAATATGTTAACAGATCATAGAACTGGAAAGAAAATGGTTTTAAAACATATAAATTAATAACAGAAATGCAAATTAAAACTATAATGAATAAAAGTTATTTATCAGATTGGTATCTAGTACAATCCATGGAAAACAAAAACATTTAACAGAAAATTACGTTGTACTCTCTGGTTAAGGGATAATTTTCTGTTAAGTGTTTTTGTTTTGCATGGATAATCAGGATATTTGCAATGGCTTGTGACACGAACTGCCTAAAGTTAAGCCAAACTTCACAGGTTAAGGGCCCAGTCCTCCATATGACTGCCCTCACTTCAGAAACTAGCAACTTTGGGCATTCTCAGGGCCATCATTACTTCTGACCAACTGGCTGCAAGTTCAGGGGTTCCCACAATACCTTCAGGTTAGATAATTAAATAGAACAACTCACAGAACTCAGCAAAGTGCTATGCATACAATTATAGTTTATTATAGCAAAAGGATACAGATCAGAACAGCCAAAAGAAGACATATATAGAGCAAGGAGTAGGGAATCCCGAATACAGTTTCTGTGTTCTTGGGGACATGTCACCCTCCTAGAACACACCAGAGTATTGCCGACTGGGAAAGTTCACTTGAGTGTTACTGACCAGAGCTTCTCTCGGGGTTTCATTACAGGCATGATTGATTGACTCAATCTCTATACAAAGCTGAACTCAATCTCTAACCCCTCTCTCCACCTCAGATGTTGGGCTAATATCATACAACTCTAAACTCCAACCCTCTAATCCGATGGTTGGTCTTCTGGTGTGGCCAGCCCCTATCTGAGTCATCTTGTTAGAATAACTATCAGAGAGCTTACTATGAATAACAAAGATACTTCTATCACCTAGAAAATCCCAAGGATCTAGACCTAGAACCTGGAGTGGAGGCATTTTGGGAGCAGGGGAGGAAGCCTTGGCAAATACTTGATTACAGTCTTAATTTCAGCCTTGTCTGTATTAGCAAAAGACTGGAAACCAGCAATGTGCAGTAACAGAACTGGTTCTCTGCAAAAATCAAAGTACATCCATATAATGGAGTTCTATGCAATCGGTGAAAAAAATGGGACAACTGTAGGTAGGACTACAGAATAAATTGCTGAATGTGCAAAATTCTGAATGGTATGCTAAAATTTGTGTTTCATATATGTTTATATGTGCATGGGGCCATTTCTAGAAAGATAAATGGTAACAGAGATTGGATCCAGGAAAGGGAAATGAATGAGAGAACTTCTTTTTCCCACCTTTTTCAACTTTCTGATTTTTGTACAATGTGTATATTACCTGTTTAACAAGAAGAAAACATTACAAGGTTTTCGCATACTTTTTAGAGGCTACTGAACATAATTTATAACTTAATATCTTCTTGATTACGATCAGTCACTGTCATGAATATATTGAACAACAAATCTCTTAAGAGTCTACTGAGATACACAACACAGGGCTTGATTTCACCTACACTACATGACCCCAGGCTGCTGCAGTTTGAGTGTTATTATCATTTCTAGTTTTCCTATCTTTTCCTAGCTGCTTCTGACTACTGTCAACATTCCCTCCTCTAGCTGACTAGAAATTTCTCTTTTAAATTAGTGCTTCTAGTTGTGGTAGGCCAAGAAACCAGACACATGGTCCTATTACAGGACTACATAAAATAAAGAGAAACTGCCTCTGTGAGAACTTGAGAAATACTCTCATAATTGATGTTTTATAACAACTACTTGACTAGTCAAGATTTTTACACACTACCAAGTTCCATACAATTGAATAAAGAATAGGCAAGGCATTACTGAAGTCACTATGGGCGCTTCTATTATATAATTAATACTACACTAGTAAGCACAGATTTGGAACTTTTCAGCATTGCCTTCATTCATTCACTCAAAAATATTTTTGAGCATCTAGTATGTACCAGGGAGTGTCCTAGTATTAGGCATACAGCAATGAACAATAGAGACAAACTCACTTAAAATTTATATTCTAATTTGAGAGATGACAAAGATAAACCAGCTAAGTACAAGAAACAAAAAAAGGGATGATATGATAGAACTAGGATGGGGGAATAGCATTAGATAGGACTGCATGTTAATCAGGGTCTGATCAGAAAAGAATCACTAGGATCTAACACACATACCTATCTTAATATTCAAAATAAGGGACTTATTATAAGGATTATAGGAGGCGGTTTCTTTTGTGCCTGGCAGTTGAAAAGGGAAGAGAAGGGAAATGGGGTAAGCAAGGAACTTGCTAGGATGAGTAGAACCTGTGGGAATTGAGTGGAACTTGTGAGGATGGACGGGAAGCCATACAGGTCTCTCACTGCCTCCAATCCTCCAGTGTGAATGATGGAGTTGTCCAGCAGAAGCTGGCACCCTTTATCAGAGTAAAGGGCACACCTGGCCCAGGAGCCAGAGAAGCTGAAGGAGGCGTTCCAGCAGGAACTGGTGTTCCTGTGGGCCTGGCTGTTGTCCCACAGGCCAAGATAAGCCAACAGATAAGCAATAATGTGGATAAGCTGCAACAGTGCCTTGTGCCTTGTCTGGTCCTTCCACTTATAAAAAGAATCCAGATCTGGCTGCTACTTTACTTCTGCCTTCTATATCTTGTATCAAACATTTCTCATGGCCTACATTGTCCTGAAATTATGCATGGAAGAGAATTCTGTGGAACCTATCTCCAGGTTGACTAAACTGTACCATATAAATCCACTACAGATGATGTGAGTTCTCTCAAAGACATCTGAGCTGAGAACCTGAAGGATGAGGATTCAGCCATCCAACCATGCCAAGATTTGGAAGAGAATGTCCCCGGCAGAGAAGATGGCTAGTGCCAAGTATCTGAGGCTGTGATATAAGCTAGATCTTTTTTTGATGAAGGACAATGAGGTTGGGATATGTGTGTAAGAGTGGTACAAATTAAGAGATAACCAGATCATATGGGCCTTGCAGAACATAGTAATGAGCGAGGACTTCTTTTCCTAAGTGCAATGAGAGGCACATGGAGGGTTTTTGTCAGGGAAGTAGTAGTTTGATCTGATTTATATGATTTTTAAACTTTTTGAAATAATTTCAAACTTACAAAAAAGTTGTAAGATTAGCACAAAGAATTTCTGTATGCTCATCATCCAGATTATTTCCATTTTTAAGAGATTGTTTTGGCTACATTGTGGAGAATGGCCCTAGTGGGCAGGACCACTTCTTTCCTCCCCCTCCAGGCTTCATGGCACTCCTACAGCACAACACATATGATGCCCCTGGAGCTGTGCAGAAGGCTGCCCAAGTGTGGAGGTCATAGTATTACTTAGAGAGCTATTGCAAGAGATCAAGCTACGGTGCTTCTACCACACTACTTTCAGATCACAGAGGAAAACCAATCTCATTATTTTAGTCTCAATTCACAAATACACATTGGAATAAAAAACGGTATTACCTCTTCAGATCTGGCTACTTCTAACAATCATATCAATTCTCAAAACAAACAAAAAACAACTTCAATGATTTGATACCACAGAAGCTATTTAAGAAAATGTTTCACAGATAATTCCAGATTTCCAAATTCCAAAGAACGTGCAGTCTCCTAGAAAAAACATGCTGAAGGAGCCCATGTTCATGTTGATAGATAGGTTCTAGTCTCATTATTTTAGAGATGATCTCAGATTTGTGTATCTCCTATGTTCATCAGATGTGACTGACTTTACTGGAGATCATAAATAATTACCCTAAAGCAAGCTCTTCTGCCTAGGTTAACTCTCCTGCTAGTAATACTGTCTAGCTAAAAGCCAGGTTCAAATACTGAAGTGTGCTGAGGTCTTACAGATATTCAAGCTCATGTTCTGATTTTAGCACAATTCTAGTTTTAACATTCAAATCAACAGTGAAAATTATGATGGATAGCAATTCATTCTCACTAAAACACAGCTAATACGTGTTCCTTAAATCATGAAGGTAAAATGGAAAAACTAAATAGTTTGGTGACCTTTGAGAAATCATTTATTCTCCCTTATACTCAGTTAAATGGGAGTTTGGTTATTACAACAGAGATTAGTAATAATTAAGGTAAAATGCTTGGTAAAATGCATCACAGTAGGCACCCATCTTATTATACATACATCAATAAAAATAAACATCTATTTTTTAAGGGAAGAAAAGAAATGCTTCTTAATAAAGCTCTGCATGAACCATTTATCTTCTTTCCAAAAACATAAAAACACATAAAAAAGCATTATCTGACAAAGAAAAGTAGAAAAGATTTTTATCTTTAATTAGAGGTTGCAGTATACACTTCTGTAATCTGCAGTGATGAATCTCTGTGTAAACATTCAGAAAAAGAGGGGACACTGTGTCATGACTTATGAACTATAAATTCTGTCCCTGATTACTAGTCAAGAACAGTTTTATACATTTATTAACAACTACTTTCCTCCGCTTAACAACGGCTCTTGAATAACAAAATAAATTATCAGCAATTCCAACCACAAATTTAAGAATTAAAGTTTAAAAAACTGGTTAGTTTCATAAATGCAAGCAGACTAATAAATTTCATATATGTTAATTGCAGTTACTTATGTTCTTTGAGTGAAATAACACAAAGATTTTTCCCTTCCCCTTTTGGCAAGTTCACAAAATTTATGAAAAAGCTTCACCTTTTTCTTCTTTGCTTACTTTCTTTTTTGCATCTCAGCTGAACACAACAGACAATAGCTGGGGTTATTAGGGAGTCATGATAAAAGAAAAGGTTATGACCACTCAGACGATCATGTATACCTAAAACGTAACTCAGACTTTCTAGTCTTAACCTGTAGCTCTAATTTACTAAATGATTTACAAAGAACTAAAAGAGATATGATTTAGTGAGCAGGTTGAATTTTGTAACTTTGTCACTTTGGGTCACAAACACATATTCTGCCCTGAAAATGAGGCAGAATACTAGTCATTTCCAATGAGACTAGGTACAAGGGAAAAAGCAAAAACAAAGCCATGGATATTTTTCAGTTGCACTACATTATTTTAACTATTTAACTGAAAAATTTAACTACCAGATCAGTGCACTGTTTCTTGCTTAAACATACAGTAAGTAGATAAAAAGTATTTTTAAAATAAGCCAGAAGTAAAAAGGAAAAGGCCTGAACAGCTTGACAAACAGCAACAGAATAATTTCCAATCAGTGACCATTAATGGTAATACTCATTTTATACAGCGATTATCGACAACCATTTAGCAATTCTTTAATCAGGCACTTGATATATTTTTAGCTAGCATACTCAATACTGGGGCATCACACACACACACACACACACACACACACACACACACACACACACGCACACATATGGCTTTATTACAAAGGATTCAAGATGGCAACTACTTACAATCCAGTGCCAACACGGATTATAACAAATCCAGTGAGTGTTTTGTTTTTCAATTATTCATAGAAAATTTAATCCTGATTAAGTATCCTTGGGCAGGAATTCATGGGTAGTTGATGACTGAAACCAACATTTATATGAAATGCTTCTGTTAATTTAATCTGTGTATACGGCTTAATTATGATTGGGGATTCAATGTAAGAGAAATGAATTCTATTGGGATCAAAATTTCAGTACCGTATCACATAGTACCTTTTCCCTTCTTTCTTTTTAACCACATAAACCTGCTTGTCCCTTCACCTAAGTGCTCAGATTTTAAAATCCTTTGTCTTTACAACCCGTGTAATGTATTTAAATTTTATTTTTTCATAAACTGTTTGTCAAGAACCTTTGCTAATCAAGCTAAAACCTGAACTAGAGCCAAAAATAGCAGAAAAAAATTGGAGAATAACTCCACCCACAAATAAACAAAAGCTTAGATATTTAACTGAGAACATATTTTATATTCATTTCCTGAAGTAATTTCAGTTCCTTTAAACTCAAATATGAAATGCATTTCCTTAAAGCATGAAAAGCAGCAGTTTTTAAAATCAATGTATTACACTGATTTCATAACTGGACTAGTTTAGGTATTTATAAGCAAGTAATCATTTAACTGATTACTTTTTATAAGACTATTAAACCTGAGTTAGCTATTAAGATGAGGCATTATAAGTGGTGAATATTTTACCAAAATAGCATATAGTTATTTTTCACATTTATTTCCATATAGAAATTGCTTCAATCATTTTATAACAACACTTTCTTCAAAGTTTGTTGTTTAAGTATATTTCAAAACATTTCATTTATTACCTTTTTTTCAGTCTTGGTACTGCTTAAATGCAGTTATATAAATAACGTGCTCTGCTTTCGCTGTTCAAGTTTTCATACTAAATGTATGAAAAAAAAGTAACTGTATTTGGATCCTTATTGCACTCTTTTAAACCAATTCACTTTTCCTCTCAACAAATATCAAGTATCAGAAATGAGGGCGACTTTTGTGTCCAGATGATATGGTCAGTGGTAGTGTTACTGAAGAAAGTGAAGAAACTTCCCAATATAGACTGTGAGATAGAAAGAGTCTGTAGAGAATAACCATGGAAACAGACTGGCAAAGGATAACACCTATTGTAATAACCTGAAAAGAAAAAGAAAGGAATGCTTTTGCTGCATGCAGAAACAGAGAAATAATATTCAATTTCTCATGAATCTATATATGCTTTTTATATAAATACAATATTCTATCTTTCATCTTTACCATAGGTACATTTTATCAAAAAAAATTTCTGACTAATGCTCTAATTGTTTAAGGATAAAAAATCCCTTTAACAGTTATTTTGTAGATGAAAAAGTAAGGCACAAAAGAATAACTTGCTAAACCATTCTCTCCCAAGGGTATGCACTACAGACAAGCGTTTCAGTAAATAAGAAAAATCAGGTTCCTAGCTAATTTAGTAATAGAAATAAAGCATGCTCCTACCTGAACTTTAAAGAGTCCTCTAAAAGCCCTTTCAAAAATTCTCAAGTTGCTTCTCTGTTTTTGTAGACTACTGTCCTATCTATTCACCCTTTGTAAATACCTCAGGCTCAATAAACATTTGTGCATTCAGGCACATACTGCATTGCTTGTAAAGGGCTCCTGGCCTCTATTTTGAAATGATGGAGCCATTCACCTAAGAAGGTGGTTATCAACACAATCAAAATGCATCATACTTCAGCATGGCACTCTGGTTTGTAGTCTGTTAAAGCAACTAGACTGATTTTTACAAATCTTGATTTTTACTATTATGTAACAAAAAATTTTTTAAAAGATGTATTATAAATTATCTAATTTATAAAACAAAATTTCTATTTTAAAATTCTCTATTGTCGTTTCTAAAATAAGCTAAAATAGAATCAAGAAAAGCTATTTCCACCATTTTGCTTATAAATATTTTAAAAATATTTTAAACTTTAAATTTATCTACTTACTGGTTTACTACTTTGTTTCAAAGTTTTAAATAACCCAGAAAATGTCTTAAAAAATAAACAGGCCCCTCCTATTTAAATATTCTCCCAATTAAGACAATATTTTCATTAAAAAAAACTAGTTTCATCATGTATATTTCTTACCTTGTCTCTTTGGTAGTCGCTAAAAATGACAGAAATGCATGCAAGAACCGGATGGCATAAAAACCACAAGATACAGCCCTGAAACAAATGAAAAAGTGAAGTAAGTACAGCTGTGTATTTTTTTTTTTTCAGAATGTACCATATAAAAAATGTTACTAGCATATTTAGGTCCTGATTAACCTCAACAGGCCTTTAGAGTAGAGCTTGCAATAAAATGTAGAAATAAATTTACTGTTGCTGTGACATTCATATTTTGTTTCTAACCAAATGAGTATTTTTGGAGTACTTATAATCTTATGTTTATAAATCTGTTGCATACACATTTTGATATACTACAAATTATTAATATAACAAATTATTAAGTAACAAAATCAAGGCACAAATGTGTAATATTCCTGTAAAAAGAAAAAAGAATGTACATTCATATTTGCATGCTGATACACAAAGAAATTCTGTAAAAATACACAAAAAACATTAATAGTTGCTATCTGTTTGAGGGGTAGAACAGAAGAGGGGGAGCTGGGCAGGTAAGAATGGGTAACTGTTTATACTTTTCAAATATTTTTCTATTTTTCCTTGAACCATGGCAATGTATTCTCTTTTCCAAAATTAAATTTGAAATAAAAAAATAAGTTAATAAATAGTAGCTGTTGAAATGTTTGGTACATTGAAGATACAGGGAGAAAAAAACAAGATATAGAAAAACGTTTCGTATGTTACTATTTGTATAAAAATGAAGGGAAATATATATAGGCATATATACTTAAAACTCTCTAGAAGGATAAATTAAGAACTAATAGCAGCAATTGTGTGAGGAGATGAGAATAACTTTTTGCTACTCCTTACTTTTGGATGTTTGACCCTATTCAGAAAGTTAAATTAAAACATAAAATACTTTAAAATTTGCACTGCTTTAAGCATAAAGCAAAATAAGAGGCTGGGTATGGTGGCTCACGCCTGTAATCCCAGCACTTTGGGAGGCCAAGGAAGAAGGTTCACAACGTCAGGAGATCGAGACCATCCTGGCTAACACAGTGAAACCCCATCTCTACTAAAAATACAAAAACTTAGCCGGGCGTGGCGGCACGCACCTATAGTCCCAGCTACTTGGGAGGCTGAGGCAGGAGAACGGCATGAACCCGGGAGGCAGAGCTTGCAGTGAGCCGAGATGGCGCCACTGCACTCCAGCCTGGACGATAGAGCGAGACTCTGTCTCAAAAACAACAGCAACAATGATAAAAAGCAAAATAAAAAAAGTAATGCCTAAACACCTCAAATATATATTAACTTATCAAACAATAAGCACTACTGTCCCCGTGAAAAACTGAAAAGCAGGATGACATCTTCTTGTCTTGTGCTCAGAAGCCTGAAGTTGGTTCCTAGGGCTGCAGCAGCAGCTTTGCAATGCTCAACACTAGCAATAAAGCAGGAATCTGGCTCTCCTTCCATAGCTGCCTTAGAATAACGGTCAATAACTCTGGACAAGGTAGGCTGACTGAACAGAATCAGTCTGATCAGAATGCTGGTTTGAGGTGCTAAAATGAAGGGGTACGGATTCTCTCAATCTGACAGAAAAAAGAAACCTTCTAGGGAGGGAGGGTTCTATAATGTTACTGCTCTAACCCTTCTCCTGTATAGAAAAAAGCCGAATTTGCTTTTAGATCTCACTAGCAGAAGAAGGACAAGAAAGGAGGAATAAAGTGACAGGATCTCATGTGGATGGAGTGAGGTTGTCTGAAATATGAACTCAGCCTCCTGGCTCCAGCTGCTTATGCTGAAGGATAGCTCCTAACAGTCTGTTATAAAACATTGTATAACTCTGAGAATAACAGTTTATAGTCAATTAATAACTTGAGAAATCCAAAGCATATTTGATTTTAAAAATTTAAAATTATGATATTACAGAAAAAAATGCAAAATCCCTATTGATGAAAATATGAACCAGGCAAAACTGACCTGCAAAGAGTATAGGGAAAGTACTGTCTCACAGGTCTTGTAAAATGGGGATAATACCTACATCACGTAAGTTGCTAAGGTTAAATGAGTTGAACCACATAGAGAACTTATGGTAGTGCTGTCACATAACAGGTTTATTTTTTTACAAAAAACAAAAAACAAGGTCTCGCCCTGTCACCCAGGCTGGAGTGCAATGGCCCAATCTTGGCTCACTGAAGCCTTCAACCCACAGGCTCAAGCAATTCTCCCATCTCAGCCTCTCGAGTAGCTGAGACAACAGGTGCTCGCCACAAAGCCTGGCTAATATTAATTTTTTGTAGAGATGGGATCTATGTTGCCCAGGCTGGTTTCCAACTTGGGGGCTCAAGCGATCCGTCTGTCTCAGCCTCCCAAAGCACTGGGATTACAGGAGTGAGCCACCGTGCTCGGCCCAGAAGTTTAATAAAAGTTAGCATGTAGTTGTTTATTAACTTCCCAAAGAAACCAGAATGAAATGGATAATCAGAATAAACCATTTTCTTTCCAAACCCATACTTTGGCAAATGTGAAGTAGAACTCCCTTTTGAGCGTACTTCTCTCCACTGTGATGATCTGATAGAGTCCACAGCCTAATGACAATGCTAGGCAAATTCTTAGAATGATTAGCAGGATCCCTGCTAAGTTGTGGTGTGAATGGTAGCTATGATGACTGGTATCTTCAAACTGTTCCCAAAGTAGCAAAACACTCTGCAAAAGAAAAACGATATTACGTTTAGGAAAAAAAAGATTATACCTAATTAAATATTTTTTTCAACTCTTTAATAAACATCCCTTTAAATGTTATATAAACATTCCTATCAGACCATAGAGGTTGTTAATGAATAAAGTACACTCTTTTCATCACTCTAATACCCTAAGATAGAAAAAACGAATTTTTATGAAGTGAGACCACAGTTAAGAGATTTTTTTAAAATTCTATTGCTGCTGGGAGTGGTGGCTCACACCTGTAATCCCAGCACTTTGGGAGGCCAAGGCGTACAGATCACCTGAGGTCAGGAATTTGAGACCAGCCTGGACATTATGAAACCCCGTCTCTACTAAAAATACAAAAAATTAGCTGGGCGTGGTGGTGGGCGCCTGTAATCCCAGCTACTCAGGAGGCCGAGGCAGGAGAATCACTTGAACCCAGGAGGTGGAAGTTGCAGTGAGCTGAGATTGTGCCATTGCACTCCAGCCTGGGCAATAAGAGTGAAACTCCATCTCAAAAAAACAGGAAAAAAAAAAAATTCTATTGCTGTCATGATTCAAATAAGATCATCTCTAAGGATGAAAACGAACTGAAAAGGTTAAAAGAACAAACTTTCTTCTACATCCATTTCCTTTTTACTTCAACAACATCATTGAATGTAAACCGTTCTGCATTCAAACTGGCTATCTCAGGGTAACTTTCAAACATTTCAGTGTTTTTTGTGCAACTCAGAAATTAAAAAGTCAGAATTGTTGATTTCAGACTTTATTCATTTTCACGGTAACATCCTTTAGTAAAGGACAGCATATTTTCATTATTCACTATAAATCCTCAGGGCACTGTTATTCATCACTGTTTACTGACCCTTTCTCCCATGTTGCTAACAGTAAAAAGCTCAGCTAGTTCCTCATTAAGCTATTCTGTTTATTACTATTCAAAATAAATTAGTGTCCATGTTGCCTCCATCTTTACTAAACATCAATCACTTAACTTACTCTAATATTTTAACCATTGCAACACATGTCTGCAGCTCTCTGCACTTCTTTCCTTTGTCAAGTCAGCCAGCCCTCACTCAGAATTGAGTCTTTGGTGACTTTCAAGAACTTTTAGAATACATCAAAACTCAATATCAAATCCAATTATTAGGTTTTATGGGGTTTATCAGCAACCTCTTGCTTTCCTCCTTCTCACATCCTCTACACTAATTTTACTCCTGCTACCATTCTTGTTAGGTAAACTCCTTTGTCACTATAATATGTGAAATTCCTTCTTGGGCTCAATATTTGCTCTGTTACTGAAAGTGTTATTCTTCCAAACCACCAAATTATACCCATCTGATTTCTCTTTTTTTTTTTTTAGACAAAGTCTCACTCTGTTGCCCAGGCTGGAGTGCAGTGGCACGATCTCAGCTCACTGCAACCTCCACCTCCCAAGTTCAAGTGATTCTCCTGCCTTAGCCTCCGGAGTAGCTGGGATCACAGGCATATACCGGCTAGTTTTTGTATTTTTAGTAGAGATGGGGTTTCACCATGTTGGCCAGGCTGGTCTCAAATTCCTGACCTCAGGTGATCTGCCCACCTTGGCCTCCCAAAGTGTTGGGATTACAGGCGTGAGCCACCGCGCCCAGTCTCCCATCTGATTTCTTAACCTACATTTCTAAACTTCACTTTTGCAACACAGAAGTGCTACCACAGAGCTACCACAGCCCATAGTTCATATTTTTACATATTCAAACTTCCCTGTTTTCATATACATATGCTAATATGTGATCTGTATAAAATATGTACGTATTTGTATAGTCTCTGACTGCCTGTCTGATCTGCCTTGTCTGGGTTGTTGCTGAAGACCAGAGCTATGTTTAATGTATTCTTCATAAATTCTCATATAAACTCTAGTGTAATATCATCTTAGTTCTCAACTTATATTTGTCTATGACAGTAAATTAAAATTACAATGAAATAATAAAAATGTAATTTTTAAAAAGAAATAAAAAGTGAGAATTTAACCTGACATTGACACTACTCTCCATAAGTCCTGGCTCAAAAACATTAAGTTGGTAGAATCTTAACTTTATTTTAATCAATTCTTCTAATTCAATTCTTTCTCATCATCCCCTTTCCTGGCACTATCTCCTTTCTAAATATCACCACCTGTGATATGGTCTCTTTCCCAAATCATTCATGTAAATTCAATACTCCTATTCCACTCAAAACCTACTATATTAAATAAATACTAGGGATAGAAAGATGAATAAAGCACTGGCCCCATCCTTCACTAATACATTTTTCAATTTATTTAATGCATTAAACTTACATTATAATGTCCTTTACAGAGCCTAAGTATATAGTTCATTTTCATCTATAGCTAATGCTCATCAAAAACTTAGTAAAATTTTATTTTTATACCTTTCTTCTTAATTTTTACAAATCCATGGAACACAGGCATATGGGTATCTTAGAATGTCAATACTATTAATACAGACGAAAAGAAAAAGGCATGCAGGACCTTTATTTTAAGACCGGTTTTGTTTTTACATTTGCTTTCAAAAACAAGATCCCATTCTTTTTTAGTCTATATTTTGCCTTTTAATTAATCTTAGATAATCACCTGAATTCTTTTATGTACAAAGTAGCCAATCCTAGAGATTGACAATGGATAAATCTCAAATTCACTGAATCACTCATTCAATGTTAAGTACTTACCATGTGCTAGAGAAATATGAAAGAAAGCTATTATTAAGTAGGAAATAAGACTCTAACCTAGTATTAAACATATGGTGCTTAAATAAGCTGATAGGAAGCTCAAATTCAGATAAATTATAATTAAATTCTGCAGTCTACATATAGTAGCATCCAGATAATTAAGATTATTTGATCTAACGCTCTTCAAATTCATACTTTAAATGACACAAATTGTAGAAGCTCAGACATTTCAAGAAAAAAAAAATGACACAAATTCCTCATGGGTCCCAGGTTTCAATTCTGAACTGAGGCATGCTCCAGTTTGCATTTCTGAGGATTACTAAGAGAAACAGAGTATCAGCACTCACCTGTGTCATGACGATGACCACCGCAATGCCAGTGGATGCAGGCGTAGAATCCCACTGCAGAGGTCTGCTTTGCGACTTCTTCATTCTGACTATCGTCCAACCCATGCATAGACTCAAAAGCAAGTATAACATCTGAATTTGGGAAGCGATGTCAAGAACTAATGAGACATGAAAACCAATGTCAACCAAGTTTTCACAATATAAAAAAATTGAGTGCTTTTTGCGTTATGATGAGAACATCTTTTTTTTTTTTTTTTTAACCACAAAAAGACAGCCATTTTCAAAGAGAAGCTAAGGAAATTCATTAAGAGATATTCGCGTGTAATAATTCTAAAGATTTAAAAATTGTCATAAATTTTGTATATATTTATAAAAATAGTTAAAACAGCAGCAATACTATTTAAAAATACATATATATGCCCATACCATATGTCCAGTAAGTCCAACCTTAACTCTCTTCATTTCCCATTTTTCTTAGCTTTTCTAACTACATAATCTTGTTCTCTATAACTCACTGCTTGTTAAATTCTAAATATGATTTCTGCAATGTGGAGAATGTACCTTCATTTCTGAGTTATTTTTTTTGGATGGCTGAACTATAAAGTAAAGAGTATTTTCTAAAACTATTAACAAGAAACAATACAATGAAATGCATAGCTCCCATAGCATCCAAACATTGGCTTTACTTTCAGAATCCTGAAGACAAATGAGAAGCTTCATACATTAGTGTGATGTGCCACCAGGTGGCCATCACCTACACTGCAGGGGAAGCCTGCTACTTCAAATAGAAAAACCACCTGTATCCACGTCAACACTACAAGAAAACAACAAAAATCTATAAATGCTTCAAGTTCCATATATATTTATTTTATGAGGTAGTATTTAATGATATTTTAAGAAAGCCTATTACTTTTCTTCATAGTGTATTTTGATGTGAGTTTTAGGCTTTGGGTCAGAAATAGAAAAGAGTCAGTATAACAGAGAATGGAATTAAAACAGGAATTTAATGGAATTAAACCTTCAGCTTTGAGGTAAGAAAATTTAGGTCTGAGTCTAGTCTCTACCACTCAATAGCTGATTGACATTTGGAAATATGTTTCACATCACTAAGCCCAGATCCTTTATCTGCAAAATAAGGATATGCAGACCTACTCTTCTATTGAGGATAAGATGAGAGAATGTATATAAATATGCCTAAAAACAATGAAGAGGCAGAGTGTGGTGACTCATGCCTGTAATTCCAGGACTTTGGGAGGCCAAGGCAGATGGATCCCTTAAGCCCAAGAGTATAAGGCCAGCCTGGGCAACACAGTGAGACCCCATCTACAGAAAAGGAAATTTAAAAATCAGCCAGGCATGATGGTATGTGCCTGTACTCCCAGCTACTGGGGAGGCTGAGGCAGGAGGATCACCTGAGCCTAGGAGTTTGAGGCTGCAGTGAGCCATGACTGCACCACTGCACTCCAGCCTGGGCTACAGAGTAAAACTCTGCCTCAAACAAACAAAAAAACAATGAGGATCTGTACACATTACCTATTATTAAGAAGAAACTAAGCAGGACATATGGGAACTTAAACCGTAATCCTGTTCTCAGTCAAGCTGATTTCTAAACAATTTTTGACAGAAAATTTATACTATGACAAGAAATAGTTTTTTTAAAAAAGCAGATAGCAAGTCTAAAAGCTTTTTAAAAATGCTCAGAAAGATACTCACATTCTGCCAAACTTCCCATAAATGGTACCCCTATTCCATCTTTGGAGTAACTGAGGAATTGAAGAAGATTAGTGTAAATGACAAATGTGAAAAAAACTGTTCATAATCAAAGCAAGCATAATTTTGGTGGACTAATTAGGATTAATTAGATGTAATGATGAACACAGTTTTAGTGGTTTTGAGTTACCTGGAGAAATGAATGTAATTAGCTAAAGCTGAACCAGCTTGTAACAGCAAGGCAGTTGTCAGAACCTTTAAAATCATGTGCATGGGTCCTCCTTTCTTAATAGCCTGCCACAATGATTGAGCATAAATGCAAGCAATCACAAAGTACACTAGGACTAGGAGGAAAAAGAACTCATGTAACCCTGTGAAGAGAAGAAAGGGAGTTTGCTTCAGTAAAACAAAGCCAGTTATCGTATTGGGTTGCTTTCAAATCTCCCTGTCAGTATATTTCTAGAACTTGTTTTTTAACTGGAGTCATAGCATTCACCTTTGTAAGAGAAAAAAAAAACTATTAAAACTTGAACGTTTTTGTGCCTTGGGGCAAAATTTTAACTACAAGAAAGCAGATTAAACCAAACTAGTTAAGGTCAATCTGTAAGAAAGCATAATGGTCAAGGAAACCCAAAGACTCATCATAAAATCACAGTTTTGTTTGAAAACAGTAAATGAAAATAGTGATTTTAGCATTCAGTTAAATATACGTTTTACCCCCAAAGTGAATTTATTTTGTAAAAAGTTTAGAAATAGATTAGCTCAGTCAATAATAGTTTAAAATACCCTGACAATGTATCTCAAAGCGTGTTCTCTTGCCCAGCAGCAACACCAGGGAACTTGTTATAAATGCAAATTCTTGAGTTCCATCCAGTTTTTGATCTACTGAATCAGAAACTCTTGACTAGAGCCCAGTAATCTGTGCTTTAGTAAGCCCTAAGCATGATTCTGATATAGCTAACACATGAGAACCACAGCTCGGGAATGTCCCAATACCTTGAATTTCTATTTGGACAAACCTTCAAAATATCTGTCATGTCCAGAGATCTCTTCTGAGATGAACTGTCTGCAGCTCTTGCCAAAAAAAAAAAAAAAAAAGAAAAGAAAAAAGAAAAAAAAAATCCTGTGGAGATCATGCAACTCCATGCCAGGATTGGCTGAAAATTGTAACAGCTAACCAAATGGCTACCAATGCAAGAGGCCAACAACATAACAATTTTAAGTTAGGCTAATCATCTTCTCTTAGTAGATCAAACTATAAAGCAGAAAGAAAAGAGGCCACAGAAATTGAAATTGAAAGGAGCTGATGTTGGAACAGGCCGGAGGAATCAAACCGACCCATGATAAAAACCAAAGTTTTGAGGGAGTAGAAATAAGTGAGGAAAGAGAGATGGCTGGCAAAGAACAAAGAATGTGCAGACTTTATAAAAAATGAAACCAGTCATTACAGCAGCCTCTAGTGCCTACTAGCAGCTTTTTAGTATAGTTTTCATGTAACCTTATTATAAATGTCACTTTTTCTGTGTTAACTTGAAATCTTTTGACTGAGTCTCCATTTTTCAGAAATTTCAGAAAAGTTTTATAATAAAGCACCAGGCTAGCTTTCAGTTTAATGGCTAACATTTACTTGGTTATGTGTCAAGACAGTCCCTAATACTAAGACTTTTACATTCTATCTAACACCAGACTGCTCTAACCGTGGTGTGAATAGAGCTGTCTTAATTAAGTCTATGGATGAACTTTCATTCGAATGGTGAACTAGTTTCCCATTTGGGTAAACTCCAATTAACAGTCAGAAAAGAAAATATTTCTAATATGTGAAAAATAATTTTGTAAAAGCAATCAGAAGACACAAATCATAAGAATCAATAAGTAGCTCATCATGCTTTTGGCCTGGTTAGGGGGGAAAAAGCAGCAAAAAGTATTTCTGCCACTGGGTGTCTCTCCTGCTCTATGAATATAAATGTGGAGTTAACTTTTCTAGTGCAGGTGAAAAAGCATGTTTAGACTTCAGGAAGGGAAGATCAAGTAAAATAGCATATTTTCCTTTTAAACTCCTTACATAGAAAAGCACTCCAGCCTTAGAAATAATGGCAACATAATCCTGGGGTTATAGTACTGGAACAAGACAGAAAATACAAATGCTAAATATATTATAACAACTGTGGGACAGTAAAGTTCCTTATGCTATCCTGTGTTTTGAATCTTAGTTTTTATCTTTCCTTCTTTGTATTAAAGAAATAAACATGGCATTCAATTTAAAGTTTTATTTATTTACAATATTTTACAGAATATCTTTAAAGTTTCTGACTTACAGGATAAAGTTTCCGACTCCACTAAGTTACAACTCTACCATGAAAAGAAAATCCTCAGACTATTTACTGAGGAATCGGAATAATGTAGAAGGAAGGGACTCTGGAAAATAAGATATACGTTACAGTACAAAATGTTTTAGGATTATTCAGTTAATAATCTTCCAGCAAAAGCTAACCATTATAATGAACACAAAAATTATTTCATTGACATAACATATTAAATAAATTGAACTGGGTCATGCCCACACTTTATTCACTGAATTTTAGATGATTCTTACCTTGAACCTTTCCATAAAATACTTAAAAGATAAAATGCTAGCTCTGCACTCAATGTTCTTTTAAACAAATCATCTCTTTAAAAAAGTCTGTTTTTTTGGTCAGGCGCAATGGCTCAGACCTGTAATCCCAGCACTTTGGGAGGCTGAGGTGGGTGGATCACAAGATCAGAAGACTGAGGCCATCCCGGCTAACGCGGTGAAACCCCGTCTCTACTAAAAAAAAAAAAAATACAAAAAATCAGCCAGGCATGGTGGCACATGCCTGTAATCCCAGCTAGGAGAATCGCTTGAACCTGGGAGGCAGAGGTTGCAAGTGAGCCGAGATGGCGCCAATGTACTAGGGGGGACAATGTCCAGCCTAGGGGACAGAACGAGACTCCCTCTTAAAAAAAAAAAAAGTCTGTTTTTTTCCTCTCTTCAGCTACCAATTTTTTGTTTTGCCACAAGCAAAAATTGTTTGTTCACTTTGAAATTAAACTCAATTTGTGTTCACTTTGCTTGTTCAGTTTGAAATTAAAACCTAATTTTAAAACAGGTGGGTACTAATTGTCAAATCTCATTATACTTAAGAGTTAATATACACTAAAAGAGTATACACTAAAGAAGAAAAATACTCTTAATGAGCGTACAACAGGTGGTGAACACTTGTAAGGGAATGTGTAAGGTTTAAGGCAAGCTTAAAGGAAGCAGCACTGGCAAAATAAAGTAGCAAGAAAACTTAGAGGACAGCTTCAATAAATTCGGCCCCAGCTAAATGACGGTACATCAGAAAGGAGGAGAGCCTAGGGGGAAAGGGTCCTTGGGTTCTGGGGCAGCACCTGGAACAGACATTCCCGCCTACCCATGATCCTTGTCTCAGAGCCCCAGTGGTCTCCCACACTCAAGTGTGTCAAGATATATCCTGATTAGTCTAAATCAATCAGAAATTCCCATACCATTACCAGTAGGAGGTAAACCTAACCCTTCTGACATATTTGTCTACTTTTATTTTCTTTCTTTCATGTCAACTTACATTTCTCTTATGATGCTATGACCCAGTTCTGAAAAAGGAAATGTGATAGGAAGCTTCTGGGAAAAATTTCCTTCCTCCTAAAAAGTGATACTGAATATTGCAATCATCTAGACATGATGCTCAGAACTGCCACAGCTAACTTTGAACTTGAGGCAGCTAGCTTAAGAACACTGATAGTCTGAGGACAGCAGGGTAGACAGATGCTAAATAAACCACCCTGGAGAAGCCTCAAAACTTCTTGTTGCATAAGATAATTCATTTCATTACTGTCTACACCACTTGCATGAGGGTTTTCTGTTACTTTAAGCCAAAAACATTCCAACATGTTAGCAGTAACACATTACTGAAGCTACATGGAAGATCCAACCCATCGTCTTTTGGGACATGGAGGAAAAAAGGGATAACACTAAAGAATGAACATAGCTGCTAGAATTTTAAAAACAGTGAGATGGCAGATGTAGCAGAGCCTGTAGTATTATTCCAGTGAAAACCAGTCTACATGCCTTTAGGTAAAAAGGCTCTCAGGATTCTGGGTACTTCTTGGTCTCTAATTAGATACAAACATAGTTAACAAGGATTCTAATATTTTAAAGAAGCAGTTTTATTTTATTTTACCTTAAAGTATTATAATCCTATTTAGTACTTTGTCAAGTGGCATCACACTTGCCTTACTTTGTTTAATCTAGACCAACTCTGCAAAATAGAGGATTAACCAAAGTCTGGTAGATAGAAAATACATAATTGGTTTGAAAGAGAACAAATTACAAAATTTAACCAGAATAACATGTAACATTAATTGCAACTATTAGCACCAGGTTATTCTAATTCAAACCTCTGAGACATGCGGTAATAATCAATTTTCTGTAAAAAGCATAGCAAATCAATTTTTCCTACTTGGAGCAGATAATTAGACAAACTAGCAGAAGTTTCTAAAATGAATTGAAGATTTTCCCTGTAAACAAATTCCATACCTGAGGCTACAAAGTAGGAAGAATCCCTCTTAAGGCTCTATTTTAAAACACATGACTAAAACAATGTGAAATACGGACTTTTAGATCAGTGGTTCTGTACATAAGAATCAACTTTACAGCTTTAACTGGCTTCCACTCCAAACCAAATCTATCTGAGTCTCTGGGTGTGAATATCTGAATTTTTGTTTTAAACCTCATAACCTTAAACTAGATGCATACAGTGATGGGTTAAAAACCACTCACTGATACTTCAATGTAGAGTTATTCACAAAAGTTTTTAGGTATTTTAATCAATAAAATGATGTGATGTTTAGAGGAAGCCACAAAACAAGGCTGGATGCTTTTGGGTACTTCTAGCACTTTTTAATGATTAATTTCCGCAGGTTAGCCTTGCATAGAATGTCATGCTTAATGAAAATACATACAATTATAGTGAGGTTTTGCCCCTTGTTTAAATATTGTTGCTGACATACTCAATGTAACTTACCCATTGTAGTATAAGACAGCTTTTAGACACAAGAGTAAGCATAGAATCAAAATCAGTCACAAAATCAGGAAAAGGTAGGTGAGAAGGAGTCAGAACTAAGAACTGAATCACAATGGTTAGTATGGATCATAAAGAAAAGGTTGCCACAACTCAAGATGTTGAGGAAAACACTGGAAGATACAGGCAAGGTTCAGGACAAGGCAAGGTATGACTGGCATTCAGTGCTCCAAGCATGGCACAGGACACAAATGTGATCACTTTATAGCCTGGGATAAAAGTTTACATGCCCAAATTGGTGATAAAGAAAAAGACCAAAAATGGAGGCCTGGATAAGGAGGCAAGTAAAAGCATATTAGGATCCAGAAAAGTCTCATGGATCCACTCAATACATAAAACCACCTTTTGAGCCAAAGGGCTACAGCCTGGAAGGCAGGAGAGGAAGTGCTAATTCATCTGGACTCCACTAGAGGCAGCAGGGTTTGCACATGCAGCAACTGCAGCAGAACATTACTTCCTAGTGAGCCTTGACCAGTCCTAAAAACAAGTGTCACGTGAAATAACAAAGTCTTACAGTTAAAAAGGACTGGAAGGCTGCGTGCGGTGGCTCATGCCTGTAATCCCAGCACTTTTGGGAGGCCAAGGCAAGCCTGCCTTGGCCTGAGGTCAGGAGTTCTGGTCAACATGGTGAAACCTCGTCTCTACTAAAAATACAAAAATTAGACAGGTGTAGTGGTGGGCGCCTGTAGTCCCAGCTACTCAGGAGGCTGAGGCAGGAGAATCGCTTGAACCCGGGAGGCAGAGGTTGCAGTGGGCCGAGACTGCACCATTGCGCTCCAGCCTGGGTGACAGAGCAAGGCTCCGTTTCAAAAAATTAAATTAAAAAAAAAAAAAAAAAAAGGACCTGAAGAGCAATTCAGTCCAACCATCCATTCAATGCTCTTAGTAGACCTGGGTTCCATCAATGCCCTTCCAAAATACAGAAAAATGTTGGCATCTTTTACAAAGATTAAGGAAATGGAAGGACTAAATTAACTTCCAATAATGATCTATACTAGTCAAAGGTATCATTAATGAAATTTAACCTTTACATTCATTTGCATTCAGAAACAACTTGAGTAGTTTACACTATGTCATTTCTTTCACAGAAAGAACTTTAAAATTAACCACTTTAAAACATTTAGGGCCAGGTGCAGCGGCTCACACCTGCAATCCCAACACCTTGGGAGGCCAAGGTGGGAGGATCACTTGAACCCAGTAGTTTGAGACAATCTGGGCAACATGGTGAGACCCCATCTCTAAAAAATAGAAATAAAAAAAAAATTAGCACGCCATTCTGTCACTAGATATACATTTTTCCCAAACAAAGGATATTTTTAAAAAGTTTATCCCTTAAAACATTATTTGTGATCTACTGTCACAAATCTCAAGTTGCTTTTTTAGCTGTGACGAATTTTCACTTTGAACTAAACAATCGGTTTAAGCTAATGTGGCCTCACTCCTGCCTCACCTCCACCCACCCCACTCTATGGTCAACAGGATACAATGGAATTAAATTTTTCTCTTAAGCAGATTGACTTTTTCAAACAGCCAACGAACTCATGAAGAGGTAAACCATTAACGCTTTTCTTTGACAGATGGCGTACAAATCCTTACTCCTACATGTTAATTTACAAATCAGTTATACTTCATAGTATGTTTATCATGATCATAAGAAGTCATTCACTTCTGCTGGGGCTAGGAATCTTACCTCAGTAGGCCAGGACATAGTTACCTAACATTTTGATGAAATATTTTATATGAGTAAATCTGATTCTGGTAAGTATTATAGACTCTGATCATCCCTAAATTGTTGTAAGCTTCAATGAAGGCAATCCCTAAATCTGTTCAAACAACCTAGTAAAGCGTTAACCATACAAAGCAGTTCAGTTTCTAATCTCATTTAATCATTGAGTTAACAACTGAAATTGTTCAATTTATTACCATTTTTCTGTTTATAAAAATAATGCAAAGTTATCATAAAAACAAAAATATTTAGAATTATAGAGGAAACTAAAAACTTCACAAATAATTTCCTGTCAGGAGCCCAAACAAGCAAACAAACAAAAACTACACAACTCTACCAACTCAGAGTATCAAAATAATCTGTTAATAGTTTTGTACTTCTGTTTTATTCTCTGCAGGTTTTACTACACTCAAATAATACTCCACTTTTAAAAATTAGTACTATGGCTATCAAAATGCTATAAGAAGATTCATTTAACCATTTCTCTACTTTTGGACATATAGGTTGCTTTCATTTTTTTTATTTTAAAAATACAACATGAATATATTTGTGCATAAATCTTTTCCAGAATTTAGGATATATTCAAATACATATTCTTACCAGATTCTCCAGCACTAAAATGATCAAATGGATTCCCTTCGGCATCTGGGTTTAGTAACACCATTTCAAATGGGATATCTTCCACCTGAGAATTCTCCTTGTCATCTTGGCACGTATACTTGTCTGCATAAAACACATGCCACGTTTGTGGAGATGGAATCTGGGACACTGTCAGATTATGTTCAGTCTGGTTCATGGTCACTTTAAAGAGAAAGAAAACAACACCTTTCGTAACAAAACTCTCAAATGTGTTCCATTATTTTATCATATAATCAATTTGAGGTTAGGACACTCTTTTGTTTAATTTTTATTGCCTCAGAAATCCAAGACCTTGAGAAGTATTTGGAATAAGGCTTGTAAACCAGATATTTACAGAATAAATCAGAATTTATCTGCAAAGGAGATAAAAATGATGTTTTTAACCAAGGAATCACTATAAAAGTATGACTATAAAACACCACGAGTAGAATGGCTTCACTGAAACTCTGAATTTCTTTTTTTCTGGTTCTCACATTCGTATTGGGAGCCACGGGAGGGGCCTCTTCTGTGAGTGGAGGTGCTCAGTTTCTTCAGCCACTCCAAGCTGGGGCTCTGGGGATCCTGGGGGTGGCTGGGCACATCGGGCATGTTCCCATCATTGCGGATGGGCATTGGGTAGTGGTAGGGCGTGACCTCGTTGATCATGATGAAGTACTTGGTGTAGGGGCTGAGTGGGGGCAGAATTACAACTAGGCTCCTGATGATGAAGGACACGACCAGCACCAGCTTCTTGGCCCAGGCATTCTTGAGGAAGGCGCTGAGTCTCGCCACCATCTTGGTCTCGACAGCTGAAATTTTGAATTTTAATTTTCGATATTTTCACAGTTTCCAGGTGGGTTAATGACATTCAAAAAAATTATTGTGGTAAAATATACACAATGCTAAATGTATCATTTTAATCATTTTTAAGTGTATAGTCTATGGCATTAAGCACATCCACAACGCTGTGCAACAATCACAGTGACATTTTTGAAGACTACTTGAGTTAAATTTAAAATGGAGCATTCAACTTACGAAATCATTATATCTAAAAACTCTGTATTTTCTTTTTTTTTTTTTTTTTTTTTTTTTTGAGACGGAGTCTCGCTCTGTCGCCCAGGCTGGAGTGCAGTGGCCGGATCTCAGCTCACTGCAAGCTCCGCCTCCCGGGTTTATGCCATTCTCCTGCCTCAGCCTCCCGAGTAGCTGGGACTACAGGCGCCTGCCACCTCGCCCGGCTAGTTTTTTGTATTTTTTAGTAGAGATGGGGTTTCACCATGTTAGCCAGGATGGTCTTGATCTCCTGACCTCGTGATCCGCCCGTCTCGGAAAACTCTGTATTTTCAAAAGATTTTCCAAAATCTTTTTCTGATTGGTTGTTCTTTAAAAGGGTACAAAAAGCAGAAAAAACAGAAATTACAGAAATGTAGAAGTTATTATACTGGATCAGGTCCCTATGAAGTAGTATGATATAGTCAGGGGTGGGGGTGTGTGGCATCATTCAGATGTATGTTTCAATCCTGGCTTCAATACTTACCTGTTGTGTGACCTTGGGTAAGTTACATAAGCAATGACACTCATTTTCTTCATCTGTAAAATGAAGATACTACCTACAGCAAAGAGCTGATGTAAGCACTAAGTTACATGAGTCACCTAGCATGGTATGTCACAGAGCAGTTGCTAAATGTCAATTTTGCTTTTCCTTTCTTTAAAACATGGTGGTTATATTAGTAAGTGGTTCTCAATCCAGGGTAATCTCCTTTCATCCAGGGCCTCTGAAAATATGAGGGGATCGTTTTTTGTCACAATAGCTGGTTAGATACTTGGAGGGGGGCTGTGTTGAACCTCATGCGAAGAATTTTTCCCCTAAAATGCCAATGGCACTCCCTTCTGAGACACACAAAATGATGTCTAAGATTCTTTCTGGATCTAAAACTATTAGGTTGGTGCCAAAGTAACTGCAGTTTCTGAATATGACCTGACCTAAGAGGCACTGACTAACACTAACATGAAACTGCGTAGGAGAGGAGTGTCTCAAGTTCTGAGTGTAACGAAAAGAGTAGAGTTAGAAGAGTGAGTCTTGGCCTTGTGACTCAGCAAATAAATTTACAACCTCTCTAAATTTGTTTCTTCAATAGTAAAATAAAGATACCTTCCCTGTTAGCTCAGAGTTCTTGTGAGGGGCAAAGGAAAAGCATATGGAATGTTATGTAAAGAGCATGATTCTACACAAAGTATTTTTAAAACAGTATTATGATGGGCCCAATTCCCAACCTAGTTTGCCTCCATAACATGTCAATATTTAAGGACAAATTAGTCTTAATCTCTTTCTGAATTGTAGATTTTTTTTTAATAAATAAAAGACATTTCTTGAGGTAACCCGAAATTTGTGTATGGAATAGATTTCAGAGGACATTATAAAATTATTAATTTTCTTAGGTGTATGACAGTTAAACAGATGAATTTCTTTACTCTTAGAAGCTGTATGCTTAGGTATGGAGGGGCAAACTGTGATACCTGCTGCTTATTTTCACAAGGTTCAATTAAAACAAAAATCACATACATATAGACATAAAGCAAATTTAATAAAATATTAACAATTATTGAGTCTAAGCAGAGGATATACAGATGCTGGTTGTATTATAATTTCATCTTTTCTGTGTGTTGGGAAATTTTTCTAGTGGAAAGTTGGAAAAATGTTATTTATAGGTTGTCTTTATGAATGAGATACAGATGTAGTCAGGATTTGAATTTTGAGGACTTGGACTGTACAACTGGGAATTTCATTCATTGGTAGTTAAATTGAACAAGAGGATTTGATTAACACCATTATGACATTGCTTTTTTGGCTACTGTAAGTTAGCTGACATTTAAACTACCTTTTTTAAAAACAAACAAACAAACAAAAACCATAGAGCTTCCGGAAAAATGTAGCAATGACTCTAGTTTCTGTTAAATATTGGAAGACTTTTAGTAAGAATTTAATAAATGCTCAATAAATGATTCAGAAATAAGACTGTTTAAATATGCAATTTGCAATTATATAATCCGGACCTCATTATATAAAGGCTCTGCTGTGTTGCTGTTTTTATCCTTTGCACTTTTTCTCTTAGATAAAATATTTAAAAACCACACTTTTACCAATATGCTTTTGATGTTTCATTTTAAATTATGTGGATTTACTTCAAGCAGAAATAAAAGTGTGCTTCATAAAGTGATACTGGCCTTTAGTTTTTGTCTTGCTGTCTTTTCAGCAAGCCTGGGAAACAAGCCTCTTGACAAAACCGTGTGTTCATTGTTTCCGAGACAAAAGACTACAGCACAGCATGCATATTCTATGCTGGTGTAATTAGTACCTCAAATATTAACAAAACTTGAACTGCTGAGAATGGTGCTGAATAGCTAATTGTCCAATCATATTATAAAAGGAAATGAATACTGTTAACCAAAACACACAATAAAATACTAACACCTTTAAATGATTTACAAAATATACCAAACTACAAAAGGAATCATATGCATAACATGTAAAAAGACAACACTGAAATGTTTTCTATACAATATTGTATTCAGCTCCTATAATTTGATAGAAAATTCCTCCGAATCTCCTTGTTTAGATAGAAATATATAAACTCATCATTTTCAGTGCTTTTAAATGTCTTGTTTGATTGCTTTAAAAATCTACAAAGTAGTTTTTAGTATTATTTAAGTCAGATTTTTATGACAGAACAAAGAGATGATTGAAAAATAATTTTTCAAACATTAATTTGGGAGAGTCAAGCAACATTCAACATTGAGATTTGTCAAATCTGCTAGTCCTTTCATAGCACACAGCAGTGGCAGGGTTTTACGTAGGAGCTGGGCAGAGTTACTGAGTTCATTACCAAATAGGTGAAAGGCTGTTAACTCTTAAGTCTCATTAATAGCTAAGAAAAGCACTTGCTATAAGGAATTATTCTTAAATATGTGTTACTATTACATCATGAATTTAAGGATATGCTTTTTTGTTTAAATGTATCTAAGCTCCTAAATAACATACCATAAATATGACAACTAACATATAAAAGAGACTTCAGATTTGGATTTTGTTATTGGAAAAAAAACTGGTGAAGTATATATACGTAGAAATCAGTATTAAATTTATTTTGGGCCCCAAAATTTGACAAAACAACCTTCACTCCTCTAAAATTCCTGTTTCCTGATATCTTCCATTCCACAATTCCAAAGAATACCTCTGCACTCAACAGAACAGGGAAAAGAAAGAGAAAATAAAGAAACAACCGCAGAAGGTTTTATTAAGTTGTGGTCCTATAGATAAGTAACTCCACCCTTAACAGTTACAATGAGAATGGCAGCATTTTGGAACTATCATGAACCTTAGGGAAACCTAGTCCAACTTGCTTATTGTACAGATAAGTAAAATGAAGTTCAAAGATAATGAGTTCTTGTTCTAAATCACTAGCAGTGATTCTCAGTTTTGTGGTCTTCCCATTGCACCACACTGTCTCCCTGCATACAGAAGTTCTGGGAATACAGGAATATGACTCATACAGAAATGATGTTTTTAAGTGTATAAAGTATACAGTATAATACTGACTATGTGACGCAAGAGAACAAATCAATATTTCTATAGCTGAAAGCTTAAAACTGCCTAATAAGTTTTTATTGGAGACAGAAAAAGTCTTTGAGATGTCAAACGCAAAAAGCAAAAAACCTACCTAAAAAAAGCCCTTAAGCACTAAGGTCTACGACTATTCATTCTACAAATACTTAGTAAAAACTTACGTAAGCACCAGGGAATGATAAATTCTCATTCTCATAGTGCCATATAATTGGTATTCATAGTACTTATCAAAATAGCAATTTTACATTTATTCACATTGATCTGATTCATTCTGGTAACCTCCACCAGCCTTAAAAACATTTTGGTCACTAATCTATCACCAGTACCTAGCATAGTACATGAAACAATGGAAGCACTCAGTGAATGAACATACCGAAAGAGCCCTACTGCTCTCATTGACTGATTTTATAACAAATAAATATAATGGAAAGTGGTAACTATAGTAAGTGCTACGTAGGAAAACAAGAGGCTATAAAAACTTAGGTGTTAACTTAATCGAGGGAGGAGCCAGCGGGGAGGCTGAAGAGGAAAAAGTTTATGCAAAGGCTCAGGGTAGCACTGAAATAAAATGCAGTGAGTGGGGCAATGCCCTGAGATAAAATATAAAATGGAGAGGTAAGCAGCAGCCAGTCTACAAAGGCTTTGCTGGTCAGGTTAAGGAGGCCTGGTCAGGTTCAGGGAAACGGCTTTGCTGGTCAGGTTAAGGGAAACCATTTATTTTAAGGGTGTGCTGAGGAAGTGACTGTAACATAACCATATCTGCTATTTAGAAAGATCTAGTTACAGAAGGGGGACCAGCATGGCTATAGAATAGCCAGGTAGGAGACTGCTGAAATAGCAAAGGCAAGATGAATTCAAGAGATATTTAAAAGTAAAACCTCAAGACTTAACTGATGGATGGGGAGGTAGAAAGGTCAAAGAGGGGAGTATTAGAAGACACCTTGGTTTCTCAACTGTTTACTGGATGGCGGGTGGTGCCAGTTCTTAAAATAGGGAACACCAGAAGAGGACCAGGTCTGGATGGGGAAGATGGTGAGTTCAGTTTAGACACCAGAGGAATTGGGAACTGAAGGACACGACGTTTCATACATACGTGGAACACTTAGATGAGCAAATTGGCAGAGAAAGGAAGAGATAACTAATCATGAGAATCTGCATATATTTCCCAGGTAAGTTTTGATTTCAGGGTCAAAGTAAATAATTGTATGTAATTGTCTCTTTTATAGTTGAATCCAATCATTCATCTCCAGGATACTATCTTCTCACAATGTCATCTCACAAATCTACATTAAAGATCCCCACAATGGGTGGCAAGGATTGGGGACCTCTGCTTTGTTCACTGTTCTAACTAGTTGCCTTATGAGGGAATCAGACAGCTGATAAGATAAAGACTGGATGTTTAGAAATCAATCTTCCGCTAGACTAGGCTAAGAGGAGACTACCATGTTCCATATATGGATGAGTCCCTGAATAATAATGGGAAAGAGGGAAGAATAATTCCCATTTTTCCTCATGGATGCTTCAAATTTCTAATGTCTCCTACACCTAATTAACTTGCAAGGTGCAAAATGGAAACAATGGCACATGTTCTTCATTTCCATATTAAAAAAATTTTCACTCACTCTGGATGGCTAGCACCCTAATGCACAGGACAATGCTGATGAGAATGAATGGGATCACGGATTTAAGTCACTAGATTAGGATTTAAAAAGTACAGCCTCTCTAGAGGCAAACCCAGAAGTATACAAATGATGTGGTGCTGGTACATCTCAAAGAGACTTTTTTTTTTTTTCTGAGGCAAAGTCTCACTCTGTCACCCAGGCTGGAGTGCAGTGGTGCGATCTCGGCTCACTGCAACCTCTGCCTCCCAGGTTCAAGCAATTCTCATGCCTCAGCGTGCCAAGTAGCTGGGATTACAGGCGTGTGCCACCACACCTGTCTAATTTTGTTTTGTATTTTCAGTAGAGACGGGGTTTCACTATGTTGGCCAGGCTGGTCTCAAGCTCCCAACCTCAGGTGACCCGCCCACCTTGGCCTCCCCAAGTGCTGAGATTACAGGCATGAGCCACCGTGCCTAGCTGTCAAAGTGACATATTTTATCACCATGTAACTAAGTCTCATGTTCAAATGACATGTCGGGAAACAGCATCACTCGAGCTAAATTATCCAATTAACTAAGATAATACATGTTTGGCATTTAGCTCAGTGCTGGCAGATAATGAGCATTCAACAAATGTTATCATTCATTCCATGCTGCCACTGGGTCAAAATATATTTTCCATATTGGCATAAAGTATGCAAACTGTAAAGAGTCTGAATGAAAGAAAGGACTCCTATATAAATTATCTGGATTTTCATTTTTCAAAAATGATAAAGAAGGGAAAGGCATTGTTAAAACTCAGCTTAAAATGTACTAGACAAAGTATCATCACCGTGGGATGTAACATATGTACATATGGTACTGTATTTCAACATTAGGAGGAAAAAAACTATATCTAATGATCAAAGAAAAAAGGATATACTCACTTGTCAACTGAGCTTTGGATAATTTTTCACTACAGCTATAACCAGGACTGCTTTGCTGTAGCTTTAGCCATTCCTGGGCTTGGAACAGGTAGAGTTTAGCTTCTTTTCCAACAGCTACTGCTATGTTGTTGATTCTGACACACAGAAGAGCATGGTCACCTTGACATTAAAACAAAAATTATCAACTAGTTTGGTCTTATATGAAACTGAGACATGAGGACAACTCAACACTTCCACTTACCAAAATGGAAATTTAAAAAGCACAATTCTTCTTAAATCTCACTTAACTAGGTAAATCACATCAGAATGAACACCACATTTAGAAGCAAGAGATTATTCAAATGAACGTGTGGTATTTCCTTGAAATTCAGCTGATAACTGATAATATTTCACTCAATAAACAGCAAATATCTAGGGTATTTGGACAATTCACTGTATTACAATTTTTGCCTCACTTTACAACCACTTGTTTTACATTTTATTCATAATCTATAGAAATGTCCCACCAGGACTGTAAACTAGTTCAACCATTGTGGAAGACTGTGGCAATTCCTCAAGGATCTAGAACTAGAAATACCAGCCATCCCATTACTGAGTATATACCCAAAGGATTATAAATCATGCTGCTATAAAGACACAAGCACACATGTTTATTGCAGCACTGTTCACAATAGCAACGACTTGGAACCAACCCATATGTCTATCAATGATAGACTGGATTAAGAAAATGTGGCACATATGCACCATGGAATACTATGCAGCCATAAAAAAAGGATGAGTTCATGTCCTTTGTAGGGACATAGATGAAGCTGGAAACCATCATTCTGAGCAAACTATCACAAGGACAGAAAACCAAACACCACATGTTCTCACTCATAGGTGGGAATTGCACAACGAGAACACTTGGACACAGGGTGGGGAACATCACACACCGGGGCCTGTCGTGGGGTGAGGGGAGAGGGGAGGCATAGCATTAGGAGATATACCCAATGTAAATGACAAGTTAATGGGTGCAGCACACCAACATGGCACATATATACATATGTAACAAATCTGCAGGTTGTGCACATGTACCCTAGAACTTAAAGTATAATAATAAAAGAAGAAAAAAATAAAAAAAAATTTTAAAAAGTCCCACCAAAGTTTGTTTTTCAATGACATAGCTGTTAATGTTTAATTATACTCTTTTTTTTTTTTTTTTTTTGAGACGGAGTCTTGCTCTGCCACCCAGGCTGGAGTGCAGTGGCCGGATCTCAGCTCACTGCAAGCTCCGCCTCCCGGGTTTACGCCATTCTCCTGCCTCAGCCTCCCGAGTAGCTGGGACTACAGGCGCCCGCCTCGTCGCCCGGCTAGTTTTTTGTATTTTTAAGTAGAGACAGGGTTTCACCGTATTAGCCAGGATGGTCTCGATCTCCTGACCTCGTGATCCGCCCGTCTCGGCCTCCCAAAGTGCTGGGATTACAGGCTTGAGCCACCGCGCCCGGCCTAATTATACTCTTAATATAAAAAATAAACATAGCTAATAGCAGGAAAGTTTAAATGTACAAACAAAATTTGGTATGTATGACTTTTACAAAAGAACTTTCAAGGGCTGGGCACAGTGGCCACACCCATAATCCCAGCACTTTAGGAGGCCAAGGTGGGAGGATCACCAGTCCAAGAGTTTGAGACCAGCCTGGAAAACAAAGTGAGATCCTGTTGCTATTAAAAAAAAAAAAAAAAAATTATCTGGGCTTGGTGGCTGAGCCTGTAGTCTCAGCTACTCGGAAGGCTGAGATGGGAGGATCGTTTTAGCCTGGGAATCTGAGACTGCAGTAAGCTTTGATTATACCACTGCGCTCCAGTCTGGGTGACAGAACAACACTCTTTTTTGAGCCAGTGTTACTCTGTCACTCAGGCTGGAGTGCAGTGGTGCAACCTCCGCTCACTGCAATCTCTACCTCCCAGGTTCAAGCGATTCTCCTGCCTCAGCTTCCTAAGTAGGAGTAGCTGGGATTACAGGCATGTGCCACCACACCCGGCATCACCACATCCAGCTAATTTTTGTATTTTTAGTAGAGACAGGGTTTCACCATGTTGGCCAGGTTGGTCTTTTTTTTTTTTTTTTTTTTTTTAATTTTTTGAGACAAAGTCTCGCTCTATTGCCCAGGATGGAGTGCAATGGCACGATCTCAGCTCACTGCAACCTCCATCTCCCCGGTTCAAGCGATTCTCCTACCTCAGCCTCCCAAGTAGCTGGGATTACAGACACCTGCCATCATGCCCGACTAATTTTTCTATTTTTGTAGAGACGGGGTTTCACCATGATGACCAGGCTGGTCTTTAACTCCTGACCTCAGGTGATCCGCCCGCCTCAGCCTCCCAAAGTGCTGGGATTACAGGCATGAGCTACCCACCGAGTCTGGATTCTTTTTTAAAAAAAAGAACTTTCAGAATAATATATGTTGTAAGATGAATACAGAATGAAACTGGTTGCACACACCAATTACATTTAAGGCCCAGAACAGAAATGGCAGTAAGTTAGTGCCTCTAGGGAAAGGGATTCTGGGTGAAAAGAGCTAAGACAGGAGACCATTTTTCATTTTAAGATCTTCTGTTCTCCTGGAAATTTTTTTTTCTATGCTTTTGTTACTCTAATTACCACTTTTATCAAACATTTTAAATATATTTAAATATACAGTATATATATCAAATAATGTGCAAATCTCTTACATAAATTGATTACATATTTTGAACAGTTTTAAAAGTGACTCTGAGGCCCAATTAACACTGTAAATTGCATTCTGAGTTACAGTTCATTATTTCAGTATAGTTTTTGCATTATTATTTTACTGAATTGGGATTCATGAAAATTGGTAGTAACTATATATGATTTTATACATATGAAAGAGAATGAATGTACTTGAAACACCTTATCCCCAATCTGTCTTGAGAAATCCGAATTTAGTACATTTTTCTCCTCCACATTTACCAGATGATCATCATGAACTATGAGGTCGTCCAAGTCTCTCTGCTGGTCCTAAGTAATAACCCATGTCTTCTACACATCCCAGATTTTCCAACACTGTCCACATTGTGCCATTTAAGACAGTGGCTGTCAATACTCAAAAGTATGGTTACAGTCCATTGATTGAGAAACTCAAAATGTGACCAAAAAATAATAAAATTGTTTCTAGTGTTTCTTCTTCATTCACCCAAAATATATTCTACATTGGATTATGTAAAACCGGGTTGCTGAAACTCCTTTTCTTAGGTATCTTAAAAACTTCAAAAAAAAAAAAAAAAAAAAATCAGGATCCCTTCCCTTTATTCCGTCAATTCTGTAATTTCCCAATACTTTAAATTCCTTTTCTCACCAAAGTAGTTCCTAGTTTCTATTATCTTCTCTTAAGAACATTTTCTAGGTCAATATTCTGATGTTCAACGTTGCATCTTCTAATGCTTAAGACTGTACAAATCAAAGTTCCTAATGTCGTCCAGGCAAATAATTATTTGAAATACAGCACTAGTCAAATTAACAGTACCAAGAAAAACACTTAAATTGTGAGGGTGCAAATGAGACCAAAATTAGAATTGCAAATTCATTTATTGAAGGAATAATTACTGACATCTGAGGAAGATCAAAAGGTAATAATCAAATGCAGCTCTGATTTCAGAAGAGCCACACAGAACACAAAGTAGGGAGCTTCCAGGGCGCTACTTACATGCATTTTCATCAGCTTAGTTCTAGGCCTTACTGCCCACAGTAAATCTATTGCACTAGTAGCCAATTAACCAAACTGTTCAATATGACAACTACATTATCAAGTGTTTTACTTGGTTTCCAAAACCACTCTGCTGCAAGCAGGTCTCAGCAAATTGGTCTTAAAAAAAAAAAAAAAAAGGAAATTTAAGTTCCTAGCCTTAAATTCTCCCATACGTCAGTGTATAGAGTGCGGTCGAGACAGGAAGGAGCAAACGTGCTTCTTTGGGGGAAGGATCTGGAAAGATGCGGCCGACCAGTCATTTGCACATTCGCTTGCAAGGGGAGGGTGGGGGAAATGGAAACCGGCTTTCAGGTGCGGAACACGATCACTGGTGGCGAGAGGCCGCTGCCTTGGGCTGGGAAGCCGCACCAGCGGGGTTGGCAAGGAATGCATCCCACTATTACCGGCAGCTGCGGCGACGCAGGAGGTCCAGGTGAGGCTGGTGAAGTCGCCAGCCTCGCCCAACGTGGCGGGGAGGGGCCGGGGAGGAGCGGCCCGCGGACCCCGCCGGCGGGATGGGCCAGGGCGCCTTCATCCCTCTCCCCGCCCCCAGACCTACCATGGAACTCGAAGTGGCCGATGCGCTGGCCCTGGGCGTCCTGGGCCGCGGTGCTGCTGAAGCTGCCCCGCAGGGTCTTACCCTGGCTACCCTGCGGCCACCAGCAGCACGTGAGGGCCACCGCCAGCAGCCGCAGCCCCCCCATGCCCGTCTCCCGCTCCGCACCGACGCCTCGGCACCCAACTACCCGCGGCTGCCCGCCCCACGTAGGCAGCTGGGGGAGGCGGGGTCGGCGCTGGAGACCTGCGGCTCTGGAGCCTGAGAACCAATGAGGCGGGCTCCTCTGCCACGAGCCAAAGACATTCACCAATCAGAGGCCGAAATGGGCGGGACGCGCAGATCCGAGCGTCCCATCACTCCCCGGCTTTTGACTAGTTCCCGCCTTTTTCTTTAATGAGGAATCAGGAGGATGTTGCTTCAGGTTATGGAAAACTCATCTCCCTCATCGCCTAGCACGTCTTGCTACTGAGCATGCGCGGGCGCGCTGGCACGAGTCCGCGTGGCTTTCGAGGAGCATGTGAGATTCGGAAAAAACTTAAGATAACACAGGACAGGACTGTCTCTGGTCGAGAGAGGAAAACTCTCCCGCAAAGAAAAAATCGTGTTCTTACGCAGCTTTTCTTCCTCGGCGCCTGTATAACCAACAGGACGTGTCCGATTTAATGCCTCAAAGACACTTAGGTCCGCAAGACCACAGTTTAACGCATGACTTCTCTTGGCATCTCCAGTCGATTTTTCCCTCCTAGGTTCTCTGGCTTCTTGACTTTCATTATTCCCCCCCATCCCCCCCACCGCAAGGAATCAGACCTATTGGGGGCCACCACTTCATTTACATGAGGTGAGCTCCAAGTGGCCAGTGGGAAACCTCTAGAGGGTATTTGGATCCAAGATGATTATGTATTCAGGTCCTGCTGCGCTGCTCAGGAGGCTCCCATACTGTGGAGTGTACTTTCATTTTCTTTTTTTGAGACAGAGTCTCGTTCTGTCGCCCAGGCTGGAGTGCAGTGGCACAACCTCGGCTCACTGCAACCTCCGCCTCCCAGGTTCAAGTGATTCTCCTGCCTCAGCCTCCAGCTGGGATTACAGGTGCTCGCCACCACACCCGGCTAATTTTGGATTTTTAGTAGAGACCGGGTTTCACTATGTCGACCAGGCTGATCTCCAACTCCTGACCTCAAGAGATCCTCCCGTCTCGGCCTCCCAAAGTGCTGGGATTACAGGTGTGAGCCACGGCGCCTGGCCATGTACTTTCATTTTCAATAAATTTCTGCTTTCGTTCTTTTTTGCGTCATTCTTTCCTTGCTTTGCTTTGCCTTTTGTCCAATTCTTTGTTCAAAATGCCAAGAACCTGGACAACTTACAGTCAAGACCCTCCACAGGTAACAAAAGCAGGAACTCAAAATTATTTCATGAATAAATGTATATAAATGATTTTCATTTAACAACAAGCTTCTATAACATATAAGCAAGCTCTCATAACAGACTTCACCATTTAGAAAAAAAAAAATATTGAGGGACCACCTCCTACCATATACCCAGCATTTTCAGTATTTCTGGCTGAATATGCTGGAAGTATTAATATTTTGGGATTAAAAAAAAACTGCAAGGGTTCTTTATTATAAAAGTAATCCATGTGTCTCAGAAAAAAATTCACAGTCAAAAATATATAAAGTGGGCTGGGTGCGGTGGCTCACGCCTGTAATCCCAACACTTCGGGAAGTGAGGTGGGTGGATCACCTGAGGTCAGGAGTTCAAGACCAGCCTGGCCAACGTGGTGAAAACTCATCTCTACTAAAAATACAAAAACTAGCTAGGTGTGGTAGCATGCACCTGTAATCCCACCTACTTGGAGGCTGAGATGGGAGAATCGCTTGAACCTGGGAGGCAGAGGGTGCAGTGAGCCAAGATCATGGCACTGCACTCCAGGCTGGGCAACAGAGCGAGAGTCTGTCTCAAGAAAACAAAAGTATATAAAGTAAAAATTAAACTCCCCATTTCCTCCTTTCCCTGCCCATATCTCATCCCCAAAGTTAACTTATTTTAAGAGTTTAGGGTGAATCTTTTCAAGTAAGTCACAAATACCACAAAAATATGTGGTATTTGTAAACCAAGGAAAGGAATAAAATTGGTCCTGAAGAAAAATCATAACATAGGCCTTGAATGCTGTTAGGCCTCAAACCAAGGAAAGGAATAAAATTGGTCCTGAAGAAAAATCATAACATAGGCCTTGAATGCTGTTAGGCCTCTCCTATCTTTTCTTTCTTCTCAATCAACTTGGTTTTTCTCACTGTGAAGACAGGCTTTTGGGCTCCTCGTTACTTTGAAAGAACATGGCCACCAAAAAGTTCCAGCTTTGTAGAACCTCAGAGTTCAAGTAGAGTAACCAGACTATACTAGCACCTTAGTCGAATTCTAAATCCCAAGAAGAGGCTTCAGTTGGCCTAGAGTCAGCCAGATTCCATTCTGTGGCCTGCCTGGGTCAACTTGGGGAGATCATAAAGGATGGTGGGGGGAGGAGTCTGGTCAGAAAAAAACTGTACGTATCGACTGCAGTATATTTTGGTCTTCATTCCATGTTGGTGCCTTCTTTTTAAAGACTATAAAACAGTCTACTGCGTTTTAAAAGTTAGAAGACATTATACACATTTAGATTATTTCCAGTGTTTCATTATTGCAAGCAATACAACAATGAACAATTATCTACATTATACATCATGGAATTCGGGGGGGGGGTCATAGAATATGAACATTTGAAATTTTCGTATATATTACCACTTTGCCCCACAAAAAGGTTGTGACGTGATACTTCCACATATATGCCTGTACTGGACGTTTCCATTCGTTTTCAGCTTTGCCAAACATTATGTTGGGGAAAAAAAGATATTTATTTATCTATTCAACAATATTTAATGGTCATTTATTCTGTACCAAGTCTCTAAGGACATGCGATAACAGCAGAAAACAAAACAAACCCCCTGACCCCATGGAACACTAAACAGAGGGCAGTTACATCAATGTAAATGTTGAGTGCTAGGAAGAAAAATAAAGAAGGGTAAGATGATTCGGCAGGTTTGGGCAGAGCTCTCTATTTTAATTGTGGTGGTCATTCAAGCTGAAAACGGAAGTAAGGGTAAAAACTAGGCAGACATCTGGGGAAAGGCCATCCAGGTCCCGGGGAAGTAGCATGCCTGGCACATTCAATGAAGAGCAAGGAGGGTGGGGAGGCTGGGGCAGAGTGAGGAAAGGGGAGAATAGGATAATATATCAGGGTAGGACCTAGGGAATATCATTATCATGATTGCAAGCCTTCTGCACTGTCTGTAACAATAATATTATTTTTTGAGACGGAGTTTTGCTCTTGTTGCCTAGGCTGGAGCGTAATGGTGAAGTCTTGGCTCACTGCAACCCCTGCCTTCCAGGTTCAAGCGATTCTCCTGCCTCAGCCTCCCGACCTGCCATCACGCCCGGCTAATTTTTGTATTTTTAGTAGAGACAGGGTTTCACCATGTTGGCCAAGCTGGTCTCGAACTCCTGACCTCAGGTGATCCGCCCACCTCGGCCTCCCAAAGTGCTGGGATTACAGGTGTAAGCCACCGCGCCCGGCCTGTAATAATATTAACAACAGCAAAAGATCATTTTGCAGGCCAGGCACGGTGGCTCACGCCTGTAATCCCAGGACCTTGGGAGGCTGAGGGAGATTGTCTGGATCCCAGAAGCTCGAGACCAGCCTGGGCAACTGGGCAAAACCCATCTCTACCAAAAATTAGGCGGGCGTGGTGGCGCACGACTGTATTCCTAGCTACTCAGGAGGCTGAGGTGGGAGGATTGCTTGAGCCCCATTGGTCGACGCTGCAGTGAGCCGTGATCGCGCCACTGCACTCCAGCCTGGGTAACATAGGGAGACCCTGTCCCCGACCGGCTAAAAAAAAATCATTTTGAAATTGCAACCTCCCATCTCCATCTGCAACAACTCCCTTTTCTCAGCTCAACTGATAGGTAACCTCTAGATATGGCTGTAGTACAAGAATGAAAGGAGGTACTCATTCATAAATCTGATCCATAGTGGCGGCATTTCCGGGAAAAATGTTCCATACCCCCACCATACCGGCGACCCTACTTACACCTGGCTGACCAGGCAATGGGGGAAAGGAGCCCCGCCTGCGCGGTGGTGAGCGCGGCCCCGCCCAGCCCGCTAGTGGGCGGGGAGAAATTGGCCACAGAGCAATCTCCGGAAGCTGCCGCTGGCCACCCTGTTAACGTGTCCCGCGAGTGAGGCGCGTCGCAAAAGGTCGCGGCAGAACTTCTCTGCGCTTTTCAGACCATACGCTTTACGGTACTAGGCATTGCTGAGCTGGGAGATGTCGGCAGCGGGTTGGGAGGAACCGTGGGGTCCTCCCGGCGGCTTTGCGAAGCGGGTCCTGGTGACCGGCGGTGCTGGTTTCATGTAGGTAATGGCCAAGCAGTGGCTCCCCAGAAACCCCTACCTTTTCCCGCAGCTCTGCTTGCCCTAGGCAATTTAGGTCCAGCTTTGAGGGGTCCTTATTCTGATGGGAGGGTCCTAATGCACGACCTAGACCAGCTTTTCTCTCCCTGGCCTGCAAAGAAGTGGTTCCTTTGAAACTGTGACTTCTTTAAAACGCCTCTTCCAAACCTGTGTTACTCTCGCCCTTCTGTGGCCCTAGGTGCTCACCACGTCACTCCTTGAGTGCGTACAAGTTACCCTAAGTTGCTCACCGACTGCTTCCCATCCCCAGCCTAGAGCACCCCTACCCCACGATGGGCCCTGTACACATAGGCACCCCAAAAACGATCTGAGGTTTATAATAGGACATCCAAACATTTACAAATCCACTGTTGACACCCTTTTCTTCCTCAGACCCACATTCGATCAGCAAGCCCTCTACTTCCAAAGTATATCCTTACGGCTACCACTTCCCACCACTCTTTCCCCTTTCCACCCTAGCCCATGTTTACCGTCATCTTTTGCCTAGACTGCTGCTGTAGCCTCTTGGTTGGCCATAACTGTGTCCACGCATGTTCCTTTAAAGCCTGTTGCTCACATACAAGTCAGTGTTTCTTAATCAGGTCATGTTAGGAGCAGGATTACTTCAGTGGTTCCTGCCACACTTAGAATAAAGCCCAAACTCTACCATATCTAGAAAACTCAAGAGCCCACGCCCTACTTTTGCAACGTAATCTGCTTTTCTGTACCTGCTGTGCGAACTGTTACAGTTCTTGGAACACACCAAGACACACGCTTCTATCTTGAGGCCTTTGCACTTGCTTCCCCTTTCGTTAGGCTGTTTGCATCACTCAATTCCGGTTTTTATCCAGATACCACCTCCTCAGAGAGTTCTTACCTGACCACCATATCTAAAATAGCCTCTTTCCCAACCAGCACACTTACCTCTACCTGCAATTATATTGCGGATTTGTGTCTGCTTGTTTATTGTTTGTATCCCTACTCTAAAATGCAAACATGATAAGGACAGAGACTACTGTTCACTCAGCACCTGGAAGAATGCCTGGCCCATTCTATATAAGTCTTTAGTAATTGTGGAATGGATGAATGCAAGAGTAATAAACAAGAACTCTCCCATCCTCCCCTCAAGGAACTCTGTGTCTAGTGGAAGAAAAGGGAATGTAAGGATTCCTGTTTATGGCCATTTGCACATTAAATCACCCCTTCTAATCTGACAAGTCACTTGGGGGACAGCATCAGGCTGGCAGGTTTCACTTAATGAGAAAGAGGACTATGGGCATGAAAGGGTAATACTTGTGTGAGAGTGCAGGTCCAGGAAGGGGGCGACATAGTGCTGTGAAAGGAATGCCGACTACAAACTCCAAGTTCATAATTTGGTCAAGGGCTGCCCTTTCCTGGAAGCCCAACATTTTAAGTATATATGGTAAATCTGGTAGATCATTTCACTGAGATATGCCTCTGATTCCCCTTTAGGGTCCTCTGAAGCTCAGGACCCACAGTGGATATCCAACTCAGGATGGTTTCAGCTGTTACTAGCCTAGGAATCCTGGGTTCAGTCTAGAACCCTCCTGAGGATTCTAGTTTAACATTACCAAAATCTTATACCAAGAAATAGCAATTGCAGAAGTTACTATTAAATATAGACAACTGACTATGCTCATAGTAATTTAATTTTTACATACTTATATCTGCAGTTCCTGAAAAGGCATGTACAGTTGTGCTTACTGGCTCCTGTTTATCGTTCCACTTTACTCCACACTTGTGCATACATGGATGGCATCATTTGGTTAAACTGACTTTTTTTCCCTATACCCAGAACCAGTGCATTCTCTCTTCTACATAGTCTAAATGGAATATAAAACTTTTGTTTATAGATACTGTTGAGAAGTTTGGTAAAAAGTTTGCGTGTGTGTATATTTAGTGTAGTTATATTGTTTTCTGTTATTTTAGAAAAAATTAAAGTTATCTTTGAGTATTTTCCTAATACTCAACATCTTAGGAAAATATTCAAGAATTTAGGGAAGTTAAGATTTTTCACTAACAAGATATACTTTTTTTTAAATAGTGCATCACATATGATTGTCTCTTTAGTGGAAGATTATCCAAACTATATGATCATAAATCTAGACAAGGTGAGTTTTATAAAAATGAGCTTCATGCACTGAAATTACATTTCAATTTATGTTTTTTAAAAGTACTAGAATCCTGTCATGCTGATATTTTAATTTTTTATTTAGTCATTTTAGCAATTTAGAGGCTCTATATTGTAATGTGCTTATGCTGTATTTAATCTTATTTGTCAGTTTTTGAAACTTGCATTTCTTATGGTGGTCCACAAAGTAAAGTTTTGGTTTGTTTTTTCAGTTGCGACTTTGCAAATGGACTTTTTGGATTTTCATTCAAAAAAACTATAAGAAAAATTTATAAGGCAGGTTGGTGATTATAAGCCTTAATCGGATTTTTTGTCTATTTTTTAATTGACATATCTTAGCTGTACTTGCTAGGGGGCATATGGTGATGTTTTGATACATGTATACAATGTGTAATGATCAAATCAGGGTAATTGGGACATCCATCATAAGAATAACTCTTAACTCTTATGAAGCTTTGCCTGACTTGCTATTATGGACAGGAATTTTTTTCTATATCACCAATATACCAACAGTTTGAGGAATAGGTATAACGAATTCTAATATGTGTAACACAGGTGTAATTATTTTCAATCACTAATTCCTTTTCTGTAAGAAGTGGTAAACTTTTCTAGCCACCAGTGGCTACAGGCAAATTTTGGCAGGAACATTTTTTTGTGTGTTTGTTTGAGATGGAGTCTTGTTCTGTCGCCAGGCTGGGTTGCAGTGACGCCATCTCAGCTCACTGCAACCTCCACCTCCCGGGTTCAAGCGACTCTCCTGCCTCAGCCTCCTGAGTAGCTGGGATTACAGGCGCGTCACCAAGCCCAGCTAAATTTTGTACTTTTGGTAGAGATGGGGTTTCACCATGTTGGCCAGGATGGTCTTGATCTCTTGACCTTGTGATCCGCCTGCCTCAGTCCCCCAAAGTGCTGGGATTGCAGGCATGAGCCACCACCCCCAGCCAGGAACATTTTTTAAAGTAGAGATTTATGAAAAGGTTTTTGTTTTGTTTTTTGGTACTTTGAAAAGGTAACAAAATTACTTGTTTTTTACTTTTAAGATATCAGAAACTTAAAATGTGTAAAAACAGCCCAGCATGGTGGCTCACGCCTGTAATCCCAGCACTTTGGGAGGCTGGGGCAGACGGATTACGAGGTCAGGAGATCGAGACCATCCTGGCTAACACGGTGAAACCCTGCTTTTACTACAAAATACAAAAAATTAGCTGGGCCATGGTGGCTGGTGCCGGTAGTCCCAGCTACTCCGGAGGCTGAGGCAGAAGAATGGCATGAACCTGGGAGGCGGAGTTTGCGGTGAGCAGAGATCACGCCACTGCACTCCAGCCTGGGCGACAGAGCGAGACTCAGTGTCAAAAAAAAAAAAAAAAAAAAAAAAGAGTATAAAACCAGGGAGCAAACACACTTTAAGAGGACATGTTCTTGTATTATAACCATTAACATCTATAGTCTAAAATAAATTGGTATTTGATTGGAAAAGCTAATGTCACTTTTTGTATTGCCCCTTCTGTGCTCTCTTCTTACAAGTTGGATTACTGTGCAAGCTTGAAGAATCTTGAAACCATTTCTAACAAACAGAACTACAAATTTATACAGGTATGAACATTTTCATGTAATTGTACTGTGACTCTTTAGTCATGCAGGGATTATAGTATCTTTGTACTTTACAAACCTGTGTAATATGAGCTTGAAAGGAACACTAATTAAAGGCCTTTTAAAAGGTCAGATAGTTAATTTCCAAAAGTACCATGTGCTCTAGAGGATACTACTTTTGATTGACAACACATACAAAGCTACATGTGATTTTTGGTACCTTAGCAGATCTACCAGTAGCTGACTGAATTTACATGGTTCGTATTTTAGTTCCTCCCTAGTCTTTCCCTATGAAGGTTGATTAACTCTGGAAGTCTCATTTTTAGACAAATCCAAAGTATAAACCATAGGACCAGTTCATTAATTTGCAAAGGGAAATGTTATTGTCAAATGAAACTATTTAACTTATGATATATGTTTTTTTAAAGTTATGCTATAAACTCTCTTTTTAACTACAAAACTTAAAGAATATACTAACAACCATTTCATAATTCTGTATGAAAGCATTTTCTTCAGCTATTGACGAATTGTCCAGAATACATATTTTTAGAAGAATTAAATGTACATATAAACGTTAGAAGTACCATAATTTTACTTAATTGTGATAAAATGTGTTTCAAAATGTCATTCCAGTTGTTACACTGTATTTTTTTGAGACAGAGTCTTGCTCTCTCGCCCAGGCTGGAGTGCAGTGGCATGATCTCGGCTCACTGTGACCCCTGCCTCCTCGGTTCAAGCAATTCTCCTGCTTCAGCCTCCCTACTAGCTGGGATTACAGGCACCCGCTACCATGCCTAGCTAATTTTCATATTTTTAGTAGAGACGGAGTTTCACCGTGTTGGCCAGACTGGTCTCAAACTCTGGACCTCAAGTGATCCGCCCGTCTCAACTTCCCAAAGTGCTGGGATTAGAGGCGTGAGCCACCGCACCCTGCCTAAGATATATTTTAATAATGGTTATCTCAAAGGGTGTTTAAAAAAATGCTAAAAAAGGTTTTCTCTTAATATAGTGGCCTTGGGTTGGCAAAAATGTTGTGGACAACACTAGCATGGTACTTAGTAGTTGTTGGTGCTCATTAAAATATTATTTGGAAAAATAATTTGAATTGAATATCTAATATCCTAAGATGCTGGAGAAATACATCATTGGTATACTTGTTTGAGCACTTAGTTGAATTTTCAAAACATTCTCTATTAAACAGGGAGGTGGGAGGTAGGGGGATGTTATAGTAAAAATGGTTATGAATGAGAGTGCTCAATGAAACCTAACCCTTTCATGTTTGCTTTTTCATATAGGGTGACATATGTGATTCTCACTTTGTGAAACTGCTTTTTGAAACAGAGAAAATAGATATAGTACTACATTTTGCTGCGCAAACACATGTAGGTAAGCATTGTTTTATGTTACAGTTATGATTGGCAGTTCTCTCCCAGCCTGCGCCCCCCTGCCCCCACCCACGTACTTAATAATACTTATATTTGAAAGAGGATATACCATACTGTACTAGAAAAACAGCCACTGTGTCATCAATAAACTCAGCACTTTTTAGATACTTTTATTAGCATTGCAAGGCTGTGTTAGTGAAATATAACCTTGAATGCTGTCTGAAAACTGGAGTTGAACCAATTCAAGATAGTAAAGGGGAGCAATGGGGAGATGGGCCGTCAACTGTATTTTTTACGTTGTTTTTCTTAAATTTTGTTGTGGGTATGCAGATGAACATTATTTATATCATTTTGTGAATTTTAGATATTTTCTAATAATTTGATAGTTTTATTATGAAATATATTTGAAAGCGTTTAGAAATACAGTCAAATAATGATAATGTGAGCACCCATGTACCTATCACCTGAACAAAAGGCAGAATGTTGCTGAATCCTCTTCAGTAGTAAGTACTACTGCTACCTATTACCAGATTTAAAGTTACAATTTCCTTTGCTTTTCTCTACACTTTTGCTGTTGTGTATATATATACATATATATATTTATATATAAATATATATATAATGACGTAGAGTTTTTTTTGTTTTTTCAGAATCCGTGTAGATTCATCCATGGAGTCGGATATAGATATAGTTTGTTTTCAGTGTCATTCCAGTCTAAAAAATATATATGTATACATCGTAGTTTACTTAATATACTTTATTCTTAATGGCCATTTGGGTTCTTTACACTTTGGAGCAACTTTGAACACTACTACCTTGAACATGTATCATGATACATAAATATACATTACATTTGGCTATATAACTGAGATCGTAAGATCTGCATACTTCATGTTGAGATAATGTCAAACCATGTTCCAAAGTAATTATACCAACTTCCACTCCTCCAGAAGTGTGTGACTTACTGTTGCTCCAGATCTCATCAAAGCTTAGTTTTGTCAGTCTTTCCATTTTTGCCAATTTCAGTGCTGTGTAGTGGTGTCTCATGTTTCTAATTTGTATTTTCCCTGATTACTAATAAGATTAAGTACTTTTCATATGGTTTTTTATAATTTGGATTTCTCCTTTGTGAAATGCTGTTGCAATCTTTTGTCCATTTTAAAATGGGATTGTTTACCTTTTTCTTATTGAAAGAGAAGTTTCAATGAGAAAGAATGGCAAGTAGAGTTTTTATATATTCAGGACACTAGTTCTTTGTCATTCTGTATGTTACAGATGCCTTCTGCTCTGTATGGCCTATCTTCTCACTTTTTTGATAGTGTGTTTTGATGAACAGATGTTTTCAATGTCAGTGTAGTGAATGTGTGTTTTTTCCTTTATGCTTACTGCTTTTTCAGTTCTTAAATTCTCTCCTACCCTGAGGTCATGAAGATATATTTTTCTATATTATCTTTTCAAAGCTTTATAGTTTTGTCTTTTACAATTAGATTTGTAATCCATCTGAAATTAATTCTTCTATAACACCAATTTCATGTTTTTCCATGTGAATACCAATTATTCCTGTACCATTTATTGAAAAGTTTACCAGTTTCTACCCTCTGTCATATCAAGTTTATTTTTGTATCTCTGTCTCTCTTCATTTGTTTGTCTCTGCCTGTCTGATACGCACTATATTGACGAATACAATGATTTCATGTCTGTTAAAGCAAATCCTTCTACTTGGTTAATGATAAAAGCAGTTGTGCACTTCTACCAGCAATTTATGAGATATTTGCCAACACTTGCTGTGTCAGTTTTGTGGTTTTAGTTTCCCTGATGAAGTTAAAAACCTTTTCATTTGTTTATTGGACTATTCTCCCTCTCTTTCTTATTAGGATATCCTCTTTGGAAAATTTCTATTTAAGTTTCGTGACCATTTCGTATTAAGTTGTCAGTTTTTTCCTTACAGATTTTATATATTTTGGATTCAAGCCTTTTGCAGCTACATTCTGTGTGTGTGTTTTTTTTTTTTGAGACCGAGTCTCACTCATTGCCCAGGCTGGAGTGCAATGGCACGATCTCGGCTTACTGCAACCTCTGCCTCCCGGATTCAAGTGATTCTCTTGCCTCAGCCACCCGAGTAGCTGGGATTACAGGCATGCACCACCACACCTGGCTAATTTTGTATTTTTGGTAGAAATGGGGTTTCTCCACATTGGCCAGGCTGGTCTCGAACTCCCAACCTCAGATGATCCACCCTACTCAGGTGATCCACCCACCTCAGCCTCCCAAAGTGCTGGGATTTACAGGCGTGAGCCACCACGCCCAGCCTTTTCCCATTTTTAATGGTGTCTTATTATTAGGGAAAGTTCTTAATTTTAAATGTGGGTTAAATTATCTGTACCTTTTTCTTTAGGGTTAGTGCTCTTTCTGTCTTGATTAAGAACTTGTTTCCCACTTCCAAGGTCATGGACATGTTGTCTTATAATTCTTTTCTTAAAAGTTACTGTTTTTCCTTTTACATTTAGATTTCTTCCCCATATCCATATCAATTTGACTCAAAATCATTTATTGAAAAGACTTGACTCTTCCTCATTGTCTCTTTTGTCATGGGTCAAATGTTTTTATATGTATGCTTCTATTTCTCAGCTCTGTTCAATTCTGTTGGTCTTTGTCTATGCTTATACTATTATCACACCATCTTAATTACTGTAGCTTTATAATAATTCTTTATAACAGCAAAGCAAACCTCCCACCCTGTTGTTCCAAAAAACATTTGACATTTGACATTGCTGTTCCAAAAAAACAATCTTTGACATTGTTGATCTTTTCTTATGCATGGTTTGTTTTCTATATAATGAATTTCTGGTCTCACCTTTATTATTTCATTATTTATGCTTTGTTTAGGCTTACTTTCTATTCTTTTTTCTAATCTTGGTGATATATTTAGCTTATTAATTTTCACCTTTTCTCTAATGTATACATTTTAGACTATGAATTTACTTCTAAATACTGCTTTATCTGAATCCCACAGATTTTCATATGTATTTTTTCCTTATCTTTTATTCTTAAGAGTTTGATTTCTTGCTGGCTGCGGTGGCTAACACCTGTAATCCTAGCACTTTGAGAGCCCAAGGCAGGCGAATCACTTGAGCCCAGGAGTTCCAGACCAGCCTGGGCAACATGGTGAGACCCTGTCTCTATAAAAAAATAATAATAAAAAATAAAACCCGGCATGATGGTGTGTGCCTGTAGTCCCAGCTACTTGGGAGGCTGAGGTGAGATCACTTGAACCCAAGAGGTGAGGTTGCAGTGAGCTGAGATTGCACCCCTGCATTCCAGCCTGGGCAATAGAATGAGACCTTGTCTCAAAAAAGAAAAAAAGAATTTGATTTCTTCTTTAATCCATGGGTTACTTAGACATGTATGTCTTAATTTCCAAACATGTATGGGTTTTCTTTTTCTTATTGAATTCTAGCTTAATTGTATATGATTAGATAACATACTCTATGATTGCAGTCCTTTATGCTACAACTTGCTTTTTGGCTCAGTATATGGTCACTTTCTGTAACTTGTGTATGTATTGAAAAGAATGTTAATTTGCAAACATTGGGTTCATTGTTCTTTACACATCCATTAGGTTAAGTTGGTTAATGATACTCTTTAAATCTCTTGCGTATTTCTGGTGAATTGAACCTTTTATCCTTATGAGATGATCTCTTTCCTCTGGTGATGTGTACTGCTTTAAAATCTATTTTGTTTGACATTAATATAGCTGTATTACTTCCTTTTTGTTTAGTATTTTCATGATACTTTTTCCATCTTTTTATTTCTCTAGTTTTATGGGTTAGCTGCATGTCTTGTAAACAACATGTATTTGTATTTTGATTTTTTTAAAACCCATTCTGACCATCCTTGATATTTACCCTCAGTGTTTAGTTTGTTGCTATATTTGGATTTATTCCTACCATCTTACTGTATGCTTTCTTTTCTCACCTGTTCTGCTTCCTTGGTTGCTGCTTACTTTTTTTTAAAAAAAAAGAATTCTTCCTTTGTAAAAAATTGTTTATTTTAAAAAAATTCTTGCTTGCTTTTTTTAAGGACTTGACTGAGGAATTTTTCTTATTCTCTTTTTCTCCCTCTACTAGTTTGGAAATTATATGTTCTGTTGGTACTCTTGGAGTGGTTACCCTACAAATTACAGATGTGTAATTAGCTTATCAAAGTGTAAAGTTCATCAAAACCTTTGTCCTCTTCCCATTTAATTTCCAACTCCATTTTTAGCTATTTTTAACTCTGTTTTTATCTGTTTTTGTTTTGTTTTGTTTTGTTTTTTTAGGCAGAGTCTCGTTCTGTCACCCAGGCTGGAGCGCAGTGTTGTGGTCTCAGCTCACTGCAACCTCTGCCTTCCAGGTTCAAGCAGTTCTCCTGCCTCAGCCTCCCAGGTAGCTGGGATTACAGGCATGTGCCACCACGCCCGGATTATTTTTTGTATTTTTAGTAGAGATGGGGTTTTGCCATATTGGCCAGACTGGTCTCAAACTCCTGACCTCAGGTGATCCGTCCACCTGGGCCTCCCAAAGTGCTGGGATTACAGGCATTAGCCACCATGTCCAGCCTGGAATTTTAAATTGATCTTATTTTATTTTGTTTTTTTATTCCCACTAGATGTCATTATTACTATTTTATATAGTCAGTAGTCATTATATTAGGGGTTTACAAAATAATACTCTAATTATGTCATTCTTCATTTATACCTGGAATATCTACATAAAAACAAGTTTTCCAGCCAGGCGCAGTGGCTCATGCCTGTAATCCCAACACTTTGGGAGGCTGAGATGGGTGGATTACCTGAGGTCAGGAGTTCAAGACCAGCCTAGCCAACATGGTGAAACCCCGTCTCTAAAATACAAAAACATTAGCTGGGCGTGGTAGCGGGCACCTGTTACCCCAGCTACTCGGGAGGCTGAGGCACAAGAATCACTTGAACGTGGGAGGCAGAGTTTGCAGTGAACTGAGATTGCGCCACTACACTCCAGCCTGTGCTTTGTTTAGGCTTACTTTCTATTCTTTTTTCTAATCTTGGTGATATATTTAGCTTATTAATTTTCACCTTTTCTCTAATGTATACATTTTGGACTATGAATTTACTTCTAAATACTGCTTTATCTGAATCCCACAGATTTTCATATGTATTTTTTCCTTATCTTTTATTCTTAAGAGTTTGATTTCTTGCTGGCTGCAAAGAGAGAGAGAGAGAAAAAAAAAGTTTTCCTTATAAATTATGTGCTTACCTTGATATTTAATTGTTATAGAAAAGCCAGGTTAAATACCTGATTATTTTTATTTATTTAGTAGATTTTACTATAATGAGTTGGTTTCCAAGTATCCTCCTTTTTCTTTTTTCTTTTTTTTAGTATTGTTATGAATTTGTAGATTTTAACACATTTGATTTTTTTTTTTGTTTTAATCACTTGCAGTTATTTTTCTTATTTATGTTCAAAATGACTCACCATTAGCCATTGAGAGGCTCTTCTAGTTGCTGCCTGAGTCCTTTTTGACATGACCTTAGCGGTCTTTGACAGCCATCTAACTTTCTGGTTTGATAGGATGTTTCAGTTTTATCTTCAATGTTTTTTCCCCCAAGATCTGGAATCAGCTCTTTGTCTCAGGAGCCATTGTTCCTTTTGGTGGGAAATGGTGTTTAGAGGCCACAATCTGGGCCCTGGGAGTGCTTATTAACTGATTGGACATTGTTTCAAGGCTTTTTCAGTTAACAAAACTAGGGAATATTATTCGCCTATTTACTTAAGATTAAAGGTGACATGGGTTTATACTGAAATGTCCAATTTAGATTCAGAGTTTTTGTTTAAATTCATCAGTCTTTCATTTATATCATCTTTTCCTTACCTTGAACACCTTGGTTCTCAACAGCACCACCCTAATTACTCATTTACTTTATTCCAGAACACACACACAGTCCACATTTCTTCTTTTAAGGACACCAGGTAGATTGGATTAGGACCCATCCTAAAGACCTGATTTTCACTTAATCACCTCCTTAAGAGCCCTATCTCCAAATATAGTCACATTCTGAGGTTCTGGGGGAAGAGGTTGGGCCTTAAGATGAATTATGGGGAGAACACAGTTTAGCCTATAACTCTGGATTAGAGGGAAATGCCTATGTAATTTGACTGGATATTTCCAAGTTTCCTTCCTTAGGGATTGGAAACATTTTACATCGTCATTGTCAGTGTACAAAGTGTCTTTTGCCTAACAGCCTCAACAACTAAGTGATTTGTCAAATTTTTGAATTTTTGCCAGTCTGATAAGAAGTGGTATCTCTGAGTTTTAAATTTGTGTTTTTTTTATTGTACATGAGGTTGATCATCATAATCTTAAGGACCCATTTGTATTTCTTCATCTAAACTGTTTATGTCTCCTACCTGTTTTACTGTAGGATTGTTCTTATTTATTTAAAGTTCTTTATAAGTTGACGATACTTAACCCTTTATCTCTGTCATTTCACATGGTTTTTCCCAGTTTGTTATTTTTGTCTTTTTAATTTGTTTTTAGTTTTTTAACCATGCAAAATTTTTATATGATCAAATTTATCCGTCTCTTCCATTATTGCTTCTGGATTGTGATTCATCATTAAGGAAGTTCCTTCCATTTCCTGGTTATAGAGGTTCAGTTCTTTTAAGGTGAATTTATTTTTAAATAACTCATTCAACATTTATTGCTTTCAGCAGTAACAGATTGATCTTAAAAAGCCTAGCCCTGTAATTCATAATTTTTTAAATTTAAGAACACTTTAAATTTCGGTGTATTATTTTTAAATTTTCTTCATTATAGAATAAAAACCTTTCCTGCAAATTTAACACTGATAGTTTTCTGGGTTCTAAGAATTTGCATGTACTATGTAATTTAGGTTTAAAGAAATCATAAATATCACTGCCTGTGTATGTTATTACTATAACTGTTGCAGCTGTGGTAAATGAAGAGCCATGAATAGTACCCTCCTTAAACCTGAGTCCATCATTTGGCATTTGTTCTATCCGTTGGGTAGACTTGTTTTAGCTTTTCACTCTTTTTTTTTTTTAGATCTTTCATTCGTACGTGCCTTTGAGTTTACCTATGTTAATGTTTATGGCACTCACGTTTTGGTAAGTGCTGCTCATGAAGCCAGAGTGGAGAAGTTTATTTACGTCAGCACAGATGAAGTATATGGTGGCAGTCTTGATAAGGTGAGCTTAGAAAATGTATATTTTATCTACTTAACCATGTACCATGATACAGTTTTATTAAACCTACACTGGGCTTTTTTCATCCTCAAATTATATACACTTGTAGCACTCTTCAAAGTGTTTTAGGATTCTGTAGAGGGACAGAACTGATAGACAGATATATAAAGGGATATTTATTAAGTATTAACTCACACGATCACAAGGTCCCACAACAGGCCATCTGCAAGCTGAGGAGCAAGGAGAGCTAGTCTGAGTCCCACAGTTGAAGAACTTGGAGTCAAATGTTCAAGGGCAGGAAGCATACAGCATGGGAGAAAGATGTAGGCTGGGAGGCTAGGCCAGTGTAGTCTATTCATGTTTTTCTATCTGCTTTATATTCTAGCCACACTGGCAGCTGCTTAGATGGTGCCCACTCAGATTGAGGGTGGCTCTGCCTTTCCCAGCCCACTAACTCAAATGTTAATCTCCCTTGACAACACCCTCACAGACACACCTAGGATCAATACTTTGTATCCTTCAATCCAATCAAGTTGACCGTGTTAACCATCACAGAATGTTATTGCATTGTCTCCTCTGTTCAGATCAAGTGATACCGCCCCAAATGGGGAACAACAGCCTAGTCTTGGTAGAGACTTATTTATTTATTTTTTCATGCCCCAGAAATCTCTTTAGGTAGATTTATTTGTAATTTTGCAAGAGAATTGCAGATCTCACCTTTTTGTCCCACTCTTACACATATGATGAATGTCATTCCATGGACCAAAGCATAAGTTACACTGCAGCATACTACCTGTTCATCTTTCCCTTTCAGTCATATTGGAATGTCAAGGAGACTGTAAAATTCTTGTAAAAACCAAAATCTTTTTTTTTTTCTTTTTGAGATGGGAGTTGTGCTCTTGTTGCCCAGGCTGGAGTGCAATGGTGCAATCTTGGCTCACCGCAACCTCCACCTCCTGGGTTCAAGTGATTCTCCTGCCTCAGCCTCCCAAGTAGCTGGGATTACAGGCATGCGCCACCATGCTCGGCTAATTTTGTATTTTTAGTAGAGATGGGGTTTCTCCATGTTGGTCAGGCTGGTCTCGAACTCCCGACTTCAGGTGCTCCGCCTGCCTCGGCCTCCCAAAGTGTTGGGATTATAGATGTGAGCCACTGTGTCCAGCCTTAGAATCTATTTTTTTAAATAAATCATGCATAAATATTGTACTTTTTATGCAAAGGAAACTCCATTGTCCAATCTATAATTTTTATAGTTGGTGTCTGCAGTGACCTCATTTTATTATTTATGAATTTACTTATTTTACCAAGACACATACACAGTGAAAATCAAATAGTCCGAAAAGACTGACAGTGAGAAAAAGTAGACCTTGACCACTTCTCAGTTCTTAATTCTGCTTCCAAGAAGTAACTGTTTTTCAATTCTCTGCAGTTGTTATCAGGTAAACTTCTTTGTTCATGCACCCTGCCACCCTACATCAGATCTGACACAGTAACCAGAGTGATTTTTAAAATGTAAGTCAGACCTGGCATTACTCTGCTCAAAAATCAGTCATTGTTTTACAGTGGCCTTCAAGGTTTTGGCCTTCCTCTAGCTCTCTGACCTCCTCTCCCATGGTCTCTCCCCTCATATCAGCCTTCCTGCAATTCCTTTGGACACGCTTCTGTCTCAGGGCCCTTAACTTGCCGTTCTCTCTCTCTGCTGTATAGGATTGTTGTGCACATTAAAGAAGTTACTACATGTCCTTGGGAAAACACCAGGCACATAGGATTTAAGAAGTGGCTTTTAAAATTTGGTGATTGACATTTCAAGTTTTAACATATGCTCTGATTTTTATACTTAAAATATGCATACTTTTTAAAATATGTATTTTTAAAATTAGGAATTCGATGAATCTTCACCCAAACAACCTACAAATCCTTACGCATCATCTAAAGCAGCTGCTGAATGTTTTGTACAGTCTTACTGGGAACGATATAAGGTAAGACCTGATTGCAGAAACTCTTGAAACATTTTCCTTTGGACTTAAGTGTTAAAACTCCAAGTGGGCTTTTTTTTTTTTTTTTCCTAAAGATTTTTAAGTTTTCTGTTTATTCTTCGGGGACAGTCTCGATCTGGCACTCAGGCTGGTCTCGAACTCCTGACCTCAAGTGATCCGCCCACCTCGACCTCCCAGAGTGCTAGGATTACAGGCGTGAGCCACGCCCAGCCCAAGTCAGCTTTTAGCAGCATGCTTAGAGTAGGAGGCATAGATTGAGAAAATTTACATATTACGGAATTTTAAAAACTAATTTCCTCTATTGTGTGGACAAAATAGGACCGACCTCTTCTTATTCAGTTCATCATTAAAGGAATAACTTGAATATACATTGTTTTTCTATTTCGGTAATAGGTAGAGTGTTACAGCTAGAGTCAGAATGAGGTTGGAGTCCTGTGAGTGGAGGAAGACAGAGGGAGGACAGATCCCCTTTCTGCCGTGTGCTTCTCTCTGCATGATTTGGCTTTCGTGGCTCCTCATGAATGGGAAGTAGACTTGCCCCTGGTGGCTCTGACAGTGTCAGTATGGGAGCCTTACCCCATATGAATTCTCACCTTGAATCTCCTACATTTGGCTTCCCACTGCTCTTGGTGAGTTTTTAGGGTGTGGGTCAGAGAGGCAAGCCTTGGAATTCCTAAAGATTCTCTCACCATTTGGGTTCTGGTGGCATCGGTCCTTTTCACTTTCATAGTAGCTCTTTTTATTTGTAGGGATTGGTACAATGAAGAAAGCCAATTTAGAGTCGTTGAGGTGGTCTTTAAAATAATCAGCTGGAAAGTTCTTCAGTGTTTTGCTATCAATCAGACTTATAAACCTGTGCCATCTGTGCTCATCTTCTTGTACTAATAAAAGAATGTTCCTCTTCATTTTTTTGGAACCTCTGCCTTTAACTGAATCCTGTTCTCTCCTTTCTAGAAACCTTACGTTAGAAAAAAATCTCTTCCCTTTGACCTTAAGGTGTGTAGAATTATTTAGGCAACGGTGCCCATATTTTGAAATTCTGCTCGTCTTTAAAATAGTCATCATTATTAGACCTTTTCAAAAGCCTTAATGTTGAATATTCTTTTAAGTTTCCAGTTGTTATCACAAGAAGCAGTAATGTTTATGGACCACATCAATATCCAGAAAAGGTAAACTTTACTTCTTAATTCATGGTGTTGTTCAGTGATTGTAACTTCTCATTATTTGAAATAACCTCTTTTCAGTTATTTGTCAAAATAATATGTTGTAAATTTTATGTAATTTTATATGCTGTATAACACCTCTTGCAGATTCCTTCAGACTTAGAGATTGAAGATGAGTTTTAAGTCTCAAGCTGGCTGACACTCACCAGCTGGCTTCACCACTTGGCAGAGATTTTGAAGGATCCAATGAGAATGATATATGTGAAAATACCTTGTACTTTTAAAGACTTTAAAGCATTGTAGTATACTTCTACCACTAGTGACATGTTGTAGTTGACTCCCTGTTTGCAGTCAGACCAGTATATCAGGGTATACAGAAAGTCAAAAGCTAGCTAGCTAGTGATGCAAGAAGCTTGTATACATTAACTGTCTTAGTGTCAGCTGGCTAACTGTGCCTCAACTTATCTTTATGGTGTAGGCATGAATATCTTCCAGAAAGTACTACAAGTAATGAATAAAAACATTTAGTTTAGAGGCTGAAAATGCCTGTGCGGTTGGTTCTGTATCATCAAGTCTGATTTCACATAACTTTGGCCACTTGGCCTAAATTTGGAGACTGAGTTTTTCCTCTGTCACCCAGACTGGAGCGCAGTGGCGTGATCTCGGTTCACTGCAAGCTCCGCCTCCCGGGTTCATGCCATTCTCCTACCTCAGCCTCCCAAGTAGCTGGGACTACAGGCACCCGCCACCATGCCCAGCTAAGTTTTTGTATTTTTAGTAGAGATGGGGTTTCACTGTGGTAGCCAGGATAGTCTCAATCTCCTGACCTCGTGATCCGCATGCCTCGGCCCCCCAAAGTGCTGGGATTACAGGCATGAGCCACGGTGCCTGGCTGGGTTTTCTTGCTTCCCAACTGGTTGCATTGATCTGTTTGCCCAAAGGAAAGGGCCATGTCATGACCTGCAGGTATTAATATTTACTTTGCTTAATTTTTCTTTGAATCCAAGAGCACTGGAATTTACTTTCTATAAATTCCTCAAGCAATTAATGCGTAGGTGCTATATATAATCCAATAAGTAAGATACAAATGTCTGCCTTTATGAAGTCAGCACAAAGGTGAGCCTTATGATGAGACCAACTGTCTGATGAAGACTTTTTCTGCATTTTTCCACTATTTAGATCATTTTATCTTCAAGTAACCTGTCTTCATGAAATAGCAAACTAAGAGTTCTTTTACTTATCAAATATTATAGTAGGTTTTAAAATGAACTGATAAAAAGAATTAGAAGCAATCCATATGTATATTTCTTAATAATCTTTTAATCTTGGTATGAGTTCAGATTCTTACTAATGAGTAAATTTCCAGTCTGAAATGATATTTAAATATTCTTTTAGGTTATTCCAAAATTTATATCTTTGCTACAGCACAACAGGAAATGGTATGTTATTATTACCTTTTTACCCATATGCTTTTCTGGTGTGTTAGAGTATTTGGTGACACTTTCTTGAATATCATAAAGTCTTAAAGGCCACAAAATTTAATGTCCCACCAAATTTAAGAATCATTTCTCCAGTGTAATAGTTTTTAAAATAATCTGTATCTTATTTTTGTAATTTACTTGAGATAATTTCAAATCTTAATAATCTATTATAGAACTTTGAATTATAGCATTAACATTTGAAATCTATTTTTATATAATTTTACTTTCTCAAAGAACTTATTTAGTAGATATTTCTTTAAAATGAACTTATGGTATAAAATTGAATACACATTTCACAGGGGTCACTAATATGTTTGCCACTTTCCTACTAAGTACCCTCAGGAGGTTTGGAAATTGTTTAAGAAATATGAACAAAATTTAGAAAAGCTATGAGAATGTGTATTTTCAGTAAAAGATGCTGGGATCCCCATGGGAAGTGGCTTCTCTGGAGTTGTAGTACCCAGTCAATGCTTTAGGAAACTTTACCTTTTTACACTTCATGATTTCACTTCATTTAATCTCTTTAGTTGCATTCATGGGTCAGGGCTTCAAACAAGAAACTTCCTTTATGCTACTGATGTTGTAGAAGCATTTCTCACTGTCCTCAAAAAAGGGAAACCAGGTGAAATTTATAACATCGGAACCAATTTTGAAATGTCAGTTGTCCAGCTTGCCAAAGAACTAATACAACTGGTATGTATCTATTTTAAAAGGGTGGTATTTTCAAAATTGTTAGTGGCAGTAACCATTAATTTAGTCAAAATCAGAAGCATACAGTTTACTTAATTTAAAAGTAAGCAAGTCGAAAATGAAATGGATTATGTGTACCATATGTGTCTTAATTTAAGTTTTATCACCTATTTAGTAACAGCTTTTCAGGAAAAAATAATTCATTAAATGTACAGTCCCTAATTGTAAGACATAACGCATTTTTAGAAATAGAAAATTGTGTCTTAAAATAAATAACAGTGACATATAAAATAATTACATCAGTAGTTATGAATATCCGTATATATTAGGGGACATCAATTATAAATTCGTTTAATAGAAAGAGGGACTGAATAATAACCAAAATCCAATGTGTATATCTGAGCTTCAGATGGAATTTGTATAAAGTATAGAAAGTGTTACTAAAATGATGTTCATTTTAGCTGTCTTCCCCGCTATGAAGCAGTTGTTTTCTTTTTAATCAGCCATTAAATACCATTGTTATTCTCTGATCTCATTTTATAATTTGACTCAAAAGCCTTCTCCATTTTGACAGATCAAAGAAACCAATTCAGAGTCTGAAATGGAAAATTGGGTTGATTATGTTAATGATAGGTGAGTAACAAGTTAAAACATTGGGGAAAGGTTGTGAAATCTTAGGTACCTTTAAAATTATAAAATATGTGGACTTGACCAATAACTAGTTTATCTCTTTTGAATTTTCTGGTAAAACATTTTTTTCATAATCATAAGTACCATACAGATTAAGTATAGCATTATTACTTACTAGCTATGTGACGTAAAAAATTATTGACCCTTTCCAAGTCTGAGGTTTCAAACCTCCAGTGTGAAATAGGGATAATAACATCTCTCTCTTTTTTTTTTTTTGAGACGGAGTCTCACTCTGTCGCCAGGCTGTACTGCAGTGGTGCAATCTTGGCTCACTGCAACCTCCACCTTCCCAGGTTCACACCGTTCTCCTGCCTCAGCCTCCCGAGTAGCTGGGACTACAGACTCATGACACCATGCCCAGATAATTTTTGTATTTTCAGTAGAGACGGGGTTGCACCATGTTGGCCAGGATTGTCTTGATCTCAACCTCGTGGTCCGCCCACCTCGGCCTCCCAAAGTGCTAGGGTTACAGGCGTGAGCCACTACGCCCAGCTGATAATAACATCTTTCTTATGAAAGTATTTTAACATTTATTTATAATGTATATTAAATACCTGACCCACAGCCTCGCATATGAGTCCTAATAAGGTTTTGTGTATTTGTTTATTCATTCATTGTACATTTGTTGAGTTTTTTTTATGTGTCAGGTATTTCACTTATATTTAGATCGTGGCTGAAAGAAGAAGATAAGACACAGAGAAAGTTAGGGACCTGGCATTATGGATGACTTTTTTTTTTTTTAATATATACTTGATTTTACAAACTTTCTGCAGAAAACCTATTGGGAATTTTTTGTCAAGAGAAAAATTGGGTTGTGGTGCATAAACACAATCTCCTAGTATCTACATTTGTAAATACATATCTACAATATCATTTTAAATTTGTTTTGTTTTCCAAGACCTACCAATGACATGAGATATCCAATGAAGTCAGAAAAAATACATGGCTTGGGCTGGAGACCTAAAGTGCCTTGGAAAGAAGGAATAAAGAAAACGAGTAAGTTATCAATTAATCATTTTGGGGTCAAGTCAGGAAAATGTAAAGGAAAAACAACTTATTTCCAGAACATTATACAAACCAGTGGAATACTATGTTGAATCATTTGTACTTTTCAGATTGCCACATTTCATATATTTCTGGTAATAGTCCTGTGTTTCCTAAGCATCTTGAATTTTATAAACCAACTTCTGATCAATCTTGCCATATCTTGTTAGCATTAATCAAACACCTATATTGTTTATTCTGAGGTACATATTTTTTCACTTTCTTCACACTCCTAAAAGGTATGTCTTTTTGTAATCACTAGTGTCTTGTATTTATTATTGTAGCTTTTTTCTTTTTTACATGTATGTAAAATAATGATCCGTCAGTAGCATCTTAGAGTTCGTGAAATAGAGCTGCAGTCTTTTTTGTATCTTGAGGCTTTTTATATTGAAACCAACAAAGGTAATACATTTAGTATGTGCAGAAAAATCTATTAAAATAAGTGCTTATAAAGTCTGTGTATATATATTAAAGCTCTATTTAGAAATGTATTCATGAGAAAAGATCTACCCAGATGTAAAAAAAAAGTTTTGATTCATAGCTTGAAATACAAAATACTTAAGTCAAATACGAAAAATCAAAAAACAATTTAAAACTATCAGGTTTCTTTAAACTAAAAAAGCTTTTACTGATAGTATAGCAATATAAAATAATTTAACATATTACTGGAAGAAAGGTGCTGGGCACAGTGGCTCACATCCGTAATCCCAGCACTTTGGAGACCAAAGTGGGAGGATCACTTGAGGCCAGGAGTTCAAGACCAGCCTGGGAAATATGGCACGACCCTGTCTCTACAAAAAGTAAAAGAAAATCAGCAGGACATGGTGGCACATGCCTATAGTCCTGGCAATTTAGGAGGGTGAGGTAGGTGGATCTCTTGAGGCCAGGAGTTTGGGCCTATAGTGAGCTACGATCACACCACTATACTCTGGCCTGGGTGACGAGACCCCATTCTCTTAAAAAAAAAAAAAAATGCAAGAAAGTTCACATCAACTCATTGTGACTCTGATGCAGTGTTATCATATTTATATGACCAAACACTGTATTATACTTTTTTATATAAAATAATCTTATAATCAGAGCAGATGACTTATTTCCCACACCCCAAATTCCTTAATATCAGAATGTCTTAAATATTTATACCAACAAGTTCAGTATTGCATGACTTTTGAAGTTAAAAAGAAAAAAAATCATTGATTTTTAATTATAAATTTTTTAGGTGATTTAAATGTCTTCTGATTGACTTCATTGTTAAGTTCAAAATCAAATTGTTTACATCATTAGGCAGCCCTTGTCTGCTGCTTAGCTGATGGGCAAGACTTAGCTAGCAGGAACTCAGTAAATGTTGGTTAACTGATGTTTAGTTTTTTCTTTTTTTGTCTTTTGTTTTTTCCTATGAGTTGAATGGTACAGAGAGAATTTTCACAACTGGAAGAATGCGGAAAAGGCATTAGAACCCTTTCCGGTATAATCACCGTTTATATAGTCAAGACAGTTGTCAAAGAAGAAAATTATCCTACCTCTACAAGTGGTATGAAATTAAGTGACCAAATGAAGTGCTCTCTTTTCATTTGAAATTAGATTCATGACTTTTTGTATAATATTCAAATGCAGAATGCCTCAATCTTTGGGAGAGTTTCAGTACTGGCATAGAATTTAAATGTCAAAATTCTTTCTGAAACCCTTTCTCCTGGAAACTAGGAAATAATAGGTGTGGAAGACTCTCCCTACGGGTAGCCAGGAAGAAGTCCTCCTGGTTCCGACAACCATGAGGGGTAATGGTGCTAGGCAGATGGCAACCTTCGCTGGTTTTGAGCTCAGTCAGCTTCCCAGCCTTTCCCAGCGCCTAAGAAAGTCTCTGAAATGTTCGTTTTTATGCAATATAGGATGAGTCTTATATCCTAATTCACCTTTTCTTTTTTTAAGATCTGATATGCTATCATTGCCTTAGTAATGGAACAAAATAAAAGCATATCTAGCACTTTTTAACTTTTGATAATTTTGTAAAATTGATTACGTTGAATGCTTTTTAAGAGAAGGATGTAAAGTTTTTATATTTTCACAATTAACCTATGTAAAACCTTATATCAGAAATTTATCATGTATTTACTGTTTAAAATGATTTTATTTATAAAATTGTCAATATCTTAATGTATTTAATGTAGAATATTGCTTTTTAAAATAATATGTTTTTATTTTGCTGTAGAAAAATTAAAAAAAATTTGATTATGTATTTTTAATCCTTCTTTGCCCTAAAGACTTTAAGATGACTTGAAAAAGTGACTGATTGGCTATTGGGTTGAGAAAGGGAAAATAAGCTGGGTGACCCCCTCTATTAAGAGTGCAGATTTTGGTATGGAGGCATCATAATTCCTCATTAGAAAGTCTTACACTTTAAAAATACCCTTAAATACCAGCTTCTCACTGTGCTTAGGGATCCCCAAGTCCATCCCTCTTCTCTTCAGTTTCTCCAATTTCACCTTTCAGGAGAGAAAGAGAGGGAAGACAAGTGTGTCAGTTGAGTTTTGCAGGAAGCAAATGCTGAGAGAAAGTAATGATTATAATGGTAAAAGAGGGAGGAAGCAAAATTGGGCAGGCTGTGCAGGCAGAAAGGCAAACCCATGTGGAGAAAATGTCTATTGTGAGAATCAGCTATTGGCCCTTTCACAGTGGAAAGGGCCCAGTGGAGCTCATGTCCCACCAGGTAGCTGGTAGGTTTCCTTGAAGAATAGTGCCACATTGGGGGCTCAATATTTGTCTCTATTGCCAGCAGGTTGGATATTCATAGGTGGCAGTAGCTGCATTGGCCGTGGTAAGTGAGAATTCATGCTGTGGGTCCCAAGAGTAGGGACCATCTGTACAGTGAGGCCTGTTCCATTCAGGTGCCCATCATGGTAGTTCTGGGGTGGCTGATGATGAAAGCTGGCTAAAGTTAACTGACCAAGTCATTTTATCTACTGGGTGGTTCAGTGCCTCTTGCTATGGTGGTTGCTTTCTAGTGAGTGTTAACATGGAATACACAGATCTTCACACTCGCCGCCCTCTCCCATAGATAGGCCTATCCATGTTTCTCCAGCCTTTACTTCCTTGTTTCCTGCTCCTCTAGACTTTTTTCTTCTAAGTCCCAAAGTAGCTAGCCAGGCTACTGCTCATGACTAAATGTATATTCTCACCACAGGTCACTACCATACATAGTGCATGAACAGGTATACTACTCAAAGCTTTTTTCTTGGAAAGGTTTTCTTTTTTCCACATTCTTTTTAAGGCCACCCCTGCATGGCTTTCAGGCAACCACCCTCCATTTTTGGCTCGCACCCACATAACAGGCCAATCCATCTGTAAACTAAGATCAACTTTTCTTCTCCTTTCAGTTGGTTGTATGGGACCCTCTGTATGGCCACAGGTATAAAGAACTAAGGTGGTGACATGGGAGTCTGGCCTACCTGCTCTTACAACTTACTTGTGCTCTCCCATTCTGCTCATGCTTAATCCCAGATGTGCCGTTTCCATCTTCCAATGGACTGCTGCTGGCTCCACCTGACTCAGAGTGGGTGGGCACATTACTCTGCTAGAACTGCCGTAACAGAATATCAGAGACTGGGTAGCTTCTACAACGGAAATTAATTTTCTCACAGATCTGGAAGCTAGAAGACCAAGGTCAGGATCAAGGCGTTGGCAGGGTTGGTTTCTTCTGAGGCCTCTCTTGGCTTGCAGATGGCCATCATCTGTCCTCACATGATCTTTACTCTGTGACTAAATTTTTTCTTCTTATAAGGACACCAGTCATATTGGATTAGGGTGTGTTTTAAAGATCTCATTTTAACATACCTCTTTAAATACTGTGTTTCCACGTATAGTCACTTTCTGAGGTACCAGGGGTTAGTACTTCAACATAAGAATTTGGGGGAGACACATTTCAGCCCTTAACAGTGGGTCCAAGTGCACTTAGCACATATGGGCAGTTCTAGATGCATGGTCATTTGGTGTCCTGTGGTCAAGCATTCTGGGTCTGCCATGGCACAGTAATTTATTTTACAAAGGAATGATTCTCCACTGAGCCTGAAATGGTGTTTCCCAGGTGTAACCATGGGACCTGCATAGTTATTCTCCACTGGGGCTCACCATAAAACCCACACTACATCTGTCTCTACCACTGACACCACCAGCACCATAGGGTTTACCACATCATATAGCCCAAGTGGCAGGAATGCTTGCACCCCAGCTTGGACCTGCTGCAAGACCTCTTTCCCGCCCCAGACCCCTCAAAGCTGGCAGCCTTTTCTGTCATTCAGTACATAAGTTGGAGCAGTATCCCTAAGTGTGGAATGTCTTCCCTCCAGAACCCAAAGCCAGGCTCTGTGTTTCCTTCTTTGAGAAGGGGGATATAAGATAAAGCAGTTTGACTTCAACTTGGAGGGCATGTCCTGGCACACCTTGATTGTTTGACTCCTAAAAATGTTACTGAAATCACAAGTCCTTGAATCTTCATCAGGTTTTATCTCCCACCTTCTGGGGTGAATGTGAATTATCAAAGCCATCAGGGTGCCAGCCACCTTTGCTCATTCTGCCTGATCAGCATGACGCCATCAATGTGATAGATCACTGTGACATTCTACAGGATGTTCAGGAGACCTGAGTCTCTTAGGAGAGCAGAACTTACTTACATAGCCCTAAGGTGATACTGCAAATGCTGCCAGTTTCTGATCGTTCATGGTTGAGGTAGAAAAGAACACATTCAGCAAATCAGTGGCTGGATACTATGTTCCAGAGGCCTTCTAATCCACTTCAGCCAAGACGATGCCACTTGAGCACAGCAGCTGGTATGTAAGTTTGCCATCGGAACCTGGTATATAAGTTTGGATATTTGTCCCCGCCCAAATCTCATGTTGAATTGTAATCCCTAGTGCTGCAGATGGGGCCTGGTGGGAGGTGTTTGGGTCATGGAGGAGAACCCCTCATGCTTGACATTGTCTTCGAGATAGTAAGTCCTTGTGAGATCTGGTTGTTTAAAAGTGTGTGACACCTACTCCCGCCCCCCACCCCCCACCCCCCGCCACTGCCTCTCTCTCTTGCTCCTGCTTTTACTGTGTAATGTGCCTGCTCCCAATTTGCCTTCCGCCATGGGTAAAAGCGCCCTGAGGCCTCCCCAGAAGCCAAAGAATGTCAGCCCCATGATTGTACAGCCTGCAGAACTGTGAGCCAATTAAACCTCTTTTCTTGTAAATTACCCAATCACAGGTATTTCTTTACAGCAGAGCCGCTCCTTAATTGAGCTGGCCTTGATTGCAGTAATTCACCAGGATCTACCCAGTTCCAGCAGTGGCCACATTGGTGAATTAAATGGAGCTTTGGTGGGGGCTTCTCTGCATCCTTGAGATCTTCCAGGGTGGCATCATCTTCACCTCCTCCAAGATGTGATTTTGTGTTTTAAACTGAGACGGGGGTTGGTGGGGAGTCTCACTGTGTTGCCCAGGCTGGTCTCGAACTCCGGGACCCAAGTGGTCCTCCTGCCTCAGCCTTGATTCTAAAGTGTTGGGTCATGGGGGTGAATCCCTCATGGCTTCTTGACACTGTCTTCGTGATAGTTCTCATGTGATCACTGCTCCCAGCTGTGATTTTGGTTTTGATTTACTATCTCAGCCAGGGCAGTGGCCCAGCTGAGGCAGGTTTGTTAAGTTTGCTTCAGCCAAGGTTAGGGCACTGGCTGGGAAAATCTAGGACTCTGACACAAGGATGAGATTGTCCGAGTGGATTCCTTTAAAGACGTCTGCAGCTTTTAAACTATTAAATCCTGAGTTTGGTCTTGGGCTTCTTCTGTTCTCCCACCTCATGATAAGGCCCTCACACTTAGTTGTCACTTATTTCTTGTTCTTAGCTTTTTATTACCCATCTGGAGGGCATCAGTACAACTTATTAAAGACCAACAATTCCACTGCCCTTGTAAGACTTGTTCTCCTGAGCTTTTCAAGTGCCTGGATTGTTGCAGTAAGCGGGGCAGGGTGGTCCCCTTCCCAGGAACATTCCCCCGAGTCACCACTATGAAAGTTTTAGCAACTACGTCGCTACCTTATGCTAGGGACTATTTATGTCCCTGTCTCACCCAGGATGGTATTCTTATGACCAGCCAGGCAGAAAGTGATCCAGTCTAAACCCATCTTATCAACTGTTTTGTTAGACCACTCTTAGAAGTGACTGTGTCGTTTGGGTCCTCTGGGAAGTAGGGCTGAGGCCAAAGTAGAGGTGCTAGCAGTTTATTGATAGGATGGGGAGTTAATGCTTCTGAAAAATACAAAAGAAGAAATCTTCAGGCTGCAGCATAGATCAGACAGCTGGGTTTTAAAGGATATCAGACAGCTGTGAAAAGGAAGGGGTGAGGAAGAGGGTTGGCAGAGTGAGCCTCAGAATCTCATCCAGCTCAGTAGGGATCTGCAGAGCAAAATCTCCTGAAAAAAGTCCCACCTGGGCAGAAATGGCTGGGTTCCCTGTTGTGCTCAGCCATTGGCCAGGGACTACTTAGAAACGGCCAGGTGGATCCTGAAGGCATTGCACGTGGAAGCTGCTGGCTAACTGCACTCTTGTCAGCTGAATGGCAAGCTTTTTCTTAAAGGGAAATCCAGATGGTAGACCTTGATAATTGCCATTTGTAGGGGAGGACGAGGTCTTGGAGTTTAATTGCTCTCGATACAGACTTTCAGCCAAACCACTTGGTTTTGTTTGTTTGTGAGACAGAGTCTCACTTATCACCCAGGCTGGAGTGCAGTGGTGCAATCTTGGCTCACCGCAACCTCTGCCTCCCGGGTTCTCTTGCCTCAGCCTCCCAAGTAGCTGGGACTACAGGCATGTGCCACCACACCCAGCTAATTTTTTGTATTTTTAGTAGAGATGGGGGTTTCACTGTGTTAGCCAGGATGCTCTCGATCTCTTGACCTCGTGATCCGCCCACCTCCCAAAGTGCTGAGATTACAGGCATGAGCCATCGCGCCTGGCCACACCACTTGCTTTTTATCCAATGCCTTACCTTCCCCTACCTCCCTTACCTCCACCTTCCATTGCCCCAGTTGCTGCCGGGTTCTGTGAGGTCAGCTCACCCAATCTGGAGGTTCCTAGAAGGCTCACTGGAGATGACATTTGAACTGTGACTTATTGAATGGGAGTTAGTGAGGAGACTGAGGATGATTCCAGGCAGAGGGATCATCAGAGTGAAAGCATGAAGTTTTAAATAGTGCTGTGTGTTCAGGAAACAACAGGCCATCAGTTTTACTCTAGCATAGTCATTCTCAAAATGTGTCTTCATTTCATTAAGGAAATCAAAACTATAATGAGATATCACCTGACACCCATCAGGATGGCTATTATTTTTTAAAAACACAGTGTCAGTGAAGATGTAGAGAAATTGGGACCCTGGTGCATTGCTGGTGGCAAAGTGAAATGATGCAGCCTCTGGAAAACAATATGGTGGTTCCTCAAAAAGTTAAACATAGAATTGTAATATGATCCAGCAATTCCATTTCTAGGGATATATCCAAATAATTGAAGGCAGAGACTAAGATGCCTGCACACCAATGCTCATGGCAGTAGTATTCACAGTAGCCAGAAGGTGGAAACAACACAATGTCCATCAGCAGATAAATGGATAAAACAAAATGGCTTCTACAATGGAATATTATTCGGCCTGAAAAAGGAGTGGAATTCTGACACATGCTGCAACATGGATAACCCTTGAAGGCACGAAAGGACAAAAGTGTTATGGTTCCACTTAAATGAGGTCCCTGGAGTAGGCAAATTGATACAGTATCAGAGGTTTACCAGTGGTTTGAGGGAGAAGGGAAGGAACAGATATTTTTTAATGTGTACAGAGTTTCTGTTTGGATGATGAAAAAAGTCCTGAAACCAGATAATGGTGATGGCTGTACAACATTGAGTCTACCTAATGCCCCTGAACTCTACACTTAAAAGTGGTTGAACATGACTTTTACATTATGTATATTTTGCCATAATAATAATTTTTTTAAATGTGGCCCTGGACAGCCAGGATTCACATCACCTGGGAACTTGTTAGAAATACAAATTCCCAGACTTACAGAATCAGAAACCCTGAGAGTGGGGCCCAGTAATTCAGAAGCCCCCTAATGTTTGAAAGCCACTCTTCCATAATGTGAGATGGGGAGGTGAGGCTGGAGAGGAATGTGGTAGCCAGTTCACGGAGGGCCTTGTCTGCCATGGTAAGATGCTTGGACTTTATCCTACCAGCCAAGAGCTAATTCTGGATTTTAAGGAAGAAATTGACATGGTTAGATTTGTAGGATTTATCTTTTTCCTAGTTTCAAAAATAATGTGCTTATTACAGAAAACTTGGAAAACTAATCAGTAAAAGAAAATCACCCATAATCTAACACTGGAAGATAATTCCTGTTAATATTTTGATGTATGTCATTTAATTTTTTGTGCATATATACATACATTTTAAAAACCAAGTAGAGGATCATAATGGACATACTGTTGTGCAGCCTGTTTTTTTTTCATGCAGCAGTATATCATGAACGTTTTTACGTATGAGATCTTTTGCCATTTTTATTGACTGCAGAATTACGTTTTGGATAGCTTTTTCTGGCAATAGCATGGAAGATGAATTTAAGGAAGACAGAAATGAGTTCCTGCAGGGATTGAAGTTATGAAGCTGTTGCCGTAAACCAGGCTGGCGATGATAAGGCCTAAAGCACAGCACCGTAAACAGGGCAAGTCTGGGACAGACGTGAGAGCGTTTTAGATTTAAAAACTTACTGATTGATGACACATTGGAGGTGCTGTTTTTTGACGTGAGTGGTATTTTAAGGTTTTCAGTGTTGAACTGGAAAGAGTGGAGAATGGTGGATTACAGTTAGGAGACATCGAGCTTGGGGAGATGTTGAGCTTCAAGGGCCTGTGGAACATGTTAAGTGGAGATACGTGGTGAACAGTCAAGTATGAGAATCCGAAGCTCAGATTGGTGGTCAGGGCTCAAGATCTAGAGACACATGTTTGGGAGTTAAGTGACTATTAACATCTGAAAGTGGATTAAATTCCCCCAAGGAAAGTATACAGAATGACAGGGTTGATGGTGGGTGGAATGATTTACACACAAGCCATAAGAAACACTAATATGTAAGTTGCAGGCAAGCAGCCCAAGGAAATTAGGAAGGAATTGTTAAAAAACAAAATTACAAGCCAGGTGCGGTGGCTCACGCCCATAATTCCAGCACTTTGGAAGGCTGAGGCGGGCGGATCACCTGAGGTAGGGAGTTCAAGAGCAGCCTGACCAACATGGAGAAACCCTGTCTCTACTAAAAAAATATATATATACAAAAATTAGCTGGGTGTAGCGGTGCATGCCTGTAATCCCAGCTACTTGGGAGACTGAGGCAGGAGAATTGCTTGAACCCAGGAGGCGGAGGTTGCAGTGAGCCGAGATCGCACCATTGGACTCCAGCCTGGGCAACAAGAGTGAAACTGCAACTCAAAAAAAAAAAAAAAAATTACTCCCACTGCTTCACTTGACTAGCCTTAAAAATCAATCCATCAATCAATCAAATTTGAAATAAAAAAGAAGGAATGGGTGGGGCATGATGGCTCACGCCTGTAATCCCAGCACTTTGGGAGGTCAGCGTGGGCGGATCATGAGGTCAGCAGTTTGAGAACAGCCTGGCCAACATGGTGAAACCCTGTCTGCTAAAAATACAAAAAGTAGCTGGGCATAGTGGTGGGCACCTGTAATCCCAGCTACTCAGGAGGCTGAGGCAGGAGAATTGTGTGAACCTGGGAGGCAGAGGTTGCAATGAGCCAAGATTGCGCCATTGCACTCCAGCCTGGGCAACAAGGCAAGACTCTGTCTTAAAAAGAAAAAAAAAAAAAGGGAATAGTCAGAGAGTGGAAGAAAGGAAGAAATAACGCCACCAAAGCAAAAGGGAGAGACATTCAATAACCAACAGATGGCCAGCTGAAGTTCAGTGAGGCAAAGACCAAGAAGTGTCCGCTGGTTTTTGGCAATATGCAGGCAAATTTTCTAGTGTGGGGAGAGGCAGATAGCCTCTGGATTATGAAGATTGAGTAGTAATTAAGAATCAAGGGATGGAAAAATGGAGTTTAGTCTTTCAAGGAGCTGAGAAGAGTCAAGATAGGGCCAGCCCTAAGGAAGGCACAGGCTTAAGGAAAGGTCTTCAGAAGCTGCTTTATTTTGTTTTTAGCACAGAATGGACTTCTGTATGATTATAAGCCATTTGTAGTCAGCATTTCACCATTTGTAGTCAGACACCTTTTGACTACATAAAGCTCACTTTCTTGCTCAAATCTCACACTTTAAGAGATGAGCAATAGACGAAGAAAGAGAAATCATATTCAGGAGTGCATAATTAATGGAGTACAGTGTCCGTGGAGATGGACTCCCTAGGGAAAGACTCGCTTTGGGATAGGGTTGATCTCATCTTTCTGGATCCGTAATGACAGGAGTTGAGATGAGATTGGATACAGTGACTTTTGGGGAGGGAGGTGAGGGAATTCACCATGGCCTCAATTTTCTTCCTGAAATTAGGGGAGGCAACAGGAGAGAAGTGAGTTTTGTAGTGTGTCAGAGGAAAATGAGAACAGCAGCTCCACCACGGCCCAGTGAAGGTACAGCCACGTTTGAAGGTCATGAATTTATACTCTTACAACTGCTGAAAAAATGCTGCATTGACCATCTCAATATACAGCTGTGTGTACACAAGAGAGTGTATTTCTGAAGGATTAATGCCTAGATTTGGTATATCTGGGTCCAAAGAGCACATGCACTTAAAATTTGAAAGATATAGATGAAATTCCTGCCCTCTAGGAAGCCATGGGTATTAATAGATCTTTCATTTTTGCCAGTACGAAAGATGCAAAAATTGTTTTATTGCACTTCTAGAATCTTTAGCTAGCTTGAGCCTCTCTTTGACCTCACCTGCAGATGTTGAAGTTCTGCCCTCTATATTATCATCACACTGTACTCATACAATTTGTTTATAGGTGTGTGTGTTGTTTATAGGTGTGTATGTTCCACTAAACGTGGAGCTCCTGGGGGTGTAATCACCTCCCTGGACACTCAGCATCTCTATTCATTTCCAGGTTTTTTAAAGAGCAGACCTGGACACTCAGCATCTCTATTCATTTTCAGGTCTTTTAAAGAGCTGAGTTTTTGCCACTGTCTGTCTGTCTCTCAATTTCTCTCTGCCTCTCTTTCCTTCTTCCTCCTCACATGCACATTTCCCCCTCCCTCCTCATCCCAGGCAGAATCTCTTGCATTTTCACCATTTGTAGTCAAACACCATTTGACTACATAAAGCTTACTTTCTTGCTCAAATCTCACACTTTAAGAAAGAGGTGAACCAGTTTTGCAAGTCTTATATCTGATTTCACTTATATTTTGTTATTGTTTAGGAAGGTTGATCTTTAATTCTCACTTTGGTGCTTCTTTATAGGAACTTCTATCCTTGAATAATTGTTCTAGGATCCTTCCTTTGCTTTAATAGTATTTTTTTTTTTTTTTTTTTTTTTTTTTTTTGAGACAGAGTCTTGCTCTGTCGCCCAGGCTGGAGTGCAGTGGCCGGATCTCAGCTCACTGCAAGCTCCGCCTCCCGGGTTCACGCCATTCTCCTGCCTCAGCCTCCTGAGTAGCTGGGACTACAGGCGCCCGCCTCCTCGCCCGGCTAGTTTTTTTGTGTGTTTTTTTTTAGTAGAGACGGGGTTTCACTGTGTTAGCCAGGATGGTCTCGATCTCCTGACCTTGTGATCCGCCCGTCTTGACCTCCCAAAGTGCTGGGATTACAGGCTTGAGCCACCGCGCCCGGCCTTTAATAGTATTTTTAATACTGTTGTGTTTTATAGCTAAACTTACTATGTTTTAATTGGCATACTCTTAAATAGTGTTACTCAGCGATGAAAAATGTTATATTTTACCAATGTAACCTTTCTATCCCAAATTTAGGAAGTGGAAGCCCCTTTGTATTATCTCTACTTAAGTCAATTTTGAAGAGCAAAAGAAGCAATTATAGTTCTTCATCTTTTTCCCTTGGCTCCAAACGACAGGCATATCTCATTTTATTGTGCTTCACGTTATTGTGCTTCGCAGATAATTATGTTTTGTATAAATTCAAGATCTGCGGCAACTCTGAGTCGAGCAAGTCTATCAGTGCCATTTTTCCAACTGCATGTGCTTACTTCTTTGTCACATTTTGGCAATTCTTACAACATTTCAAACTTTTTCATTATTTTTATATATATTATGGTGGTCTGTGATCAGTGATCTTTGATGTTACTAGTATAATTGTTTGGCGACACCACATATCATGCCCATATAAGATGGCCAACTTAATTGATAAATGTTATGTGTTAGTCTGCTCCACTGATGGGCCTTTCTCCCATCTCTCTCCCTCTTTTTGGGTCTTCCTATCCCCTGAGACAATACTGAAATTAGTCCAGTTAATAACCCTACAATGAGCTGGGCACAGTGGCTCACACCTGTAATCCCAGCACTTGGGAGGCCAAGGCAGATGGATCACCTGAGGTCAGAAGTTTGAGACTAGCCTGGTCAACATGGTGAAATCCCGTCTCTACTCAAAATGCAAAAATTAGCTGGGTGTCATGGTGGGTGCCTATAATCCTAGCTATTTGGGAGGCTGAGGCAGGAGAATCGCTTGAACCCGGGAGACGGAGGTTGCAGTGAGCCGAGATCATGCCACTGCACTCCAGCCTGGGTGACAAGAGTAAAAACTCCATCTCAGGAAAAAAAAATTAGCTCGGTGCGATGGCGCTCATGTAATTCCAGCTACTTGGGAGGCTGAGGCATGAGAGTTGCTTGAACCCAAGAGGCAGAGGTTGCAGTGAGCCGAAACCGTGCCACTGCGCTCCAGCCTGGGTGACAGAGCAAGACTCTTTCTCTAAAAGACAAACAAAAAACTGTACAATGACCTCTAAGTGTTCAAGTAAAGAGTTATACATCTGTCACTTTAAATCAAAAGCTAGAAATGATCGAGCTTAGTGTGGAAGTCATTTTAAAAGTCGAGAAAGACCAAAAGCTAAGCCTCTTGTACCAGTTAGCCAAGTCGTGAATGCAAAGGGAAAGTTCTTGAAGGAAATTAACAGAGATGCTCTAGTGAACACATGAATGATAGGAAAGCAAAACAGCCTTATTGCTAATGTGAAGAAAATTTGAGTTTTCTGGAGAGAAGATCAAACCATCCACATTTTTTTTTTTTTTCCCCTTTGTAGATGGAGTTTCATTCTGTCACCCAGGCTGGAGTGCAGTGGCATGATTTTGGCCCACTGCAACCTCTGCCTCCCGGGTTCAAGCAATTCTCCTGCCTCAGCCTCCCAAGTAGCTGGGATTGCAGGCATCTGCCACCACGCCTGGCTAATTTTTGTATTTTTGGTAGAGACAGGGTTTCACCAAGAGAGACCAAGAGTTAGGCTGGTCTCTAACTCTTGACTTCAAGTGATCCATGTGCCTCAGCCTCCCAATGTGCTGGAATTACAGGCGTGAGCCACCGCGCCCGCCCCACAACATTTCTTTTAAGTCAAAGCCTAATCCAGAGCCAGGCCCAACTCTTCAATCCTGTGAAAGCTGAGAGAGGTGAGAAAGCTGCAGAAGAAAAGTTGGAAGCTAGTAGAGATTGGTTCATGAGACTCAAGGAAAGAAACTGTTTCTGTAACATAAGTGCTTGGTGAGCAGCAAGGGCTGGTGAAGAAGTTGCGGCACATTATCCAGAAGATCTGGCTAAGGTCACTGATGAGAGTGGCTACACTAAACAACAGATTTTCAATGTAAACAATACAGCCTTCTATTAGAAGATGCCATCTGGGCCGGGTGCAGTGGCTCACGCCTGTAATCCCAACACTTTGGGAGGCCAGGGTGGGTGATTCGGCTGTCAGGAGTTCAAGACCAGCCTGGCCAACAGAGTGAAACCCTGTCTCTACTAAAAATACAAAAAATTAGCTGGGTTTGGTGGCAGGCACCTGTAATCCCAGCTACTTGGGAGGCTGAGGCAGGAGAATTGCCTGAACCCGGGAGGCAGAGATTGCAGTAAGCCGAGATCACACCATTGCACTCCAACCTGGGCAATAAGAGCGAAACTGTCAAAAAAAAAAAAAAAAAGGGAGATATCTAGGACTTTCAGTGTTAGAGAAGTCAATGCCTGACTTCAGAGTTTCAGAGGACTCTCTTAATGGGGTCTAATGCAGCTGGTGACTGTAAGTTGAAGCCAATACTCATTGACCATTCTGAAAATCCTAAGGCCCTTAAGAATTATGCTAAATCTACTCTGACTGTGCTGTAGAAATTATACAACAAAGCCTAGATGACTGAAAGATTTCTTTCAAAATATTATTGCTCATTGACAAGACACCTAGTTACCCAAGAAGACTGATATAGATGCACAAGGATATTAATGTTTTCATGCCTGCCAACAGAACTTCCATTCTGTACCTCATGGGTTAAGGACTAATTTTGACTTTCAAGTCTTATTATTTAAGAAATAAATTTTGTGGCCGGGCGCGGTGGCTCAAGCCTGTAATCCCAGCACTTTGGGAGGCCGAGACGGGCGGATCACGAGGTCAGGAGGTCGAGACCATCCTGGCTAACACAGTGAAACCCCGTCTCTACTAAAAAAAATACAAAAAACTAGCCGGGCGAGGTGGCGGGCGCCTGTAGTCCCAGCTACTCAGGAGGCTGAGGCAGGAGAATGGCGTGAACCCGGGAGGCGGAGCTTGCAGTGAGCTGAGATCCGGCCACTGCAGTCCAGCCCCGGCGACAGAGCGAGACTCCGTCTCAAAAAAAAATAAATAAATAAAATAAAATAAATTTTGTAAGGCTATAGCTGCCATCGAGAGTGATTCCTCTGAGGGATATGGGCAAAGTGAATTGAAAACCTGAAAAGAGTTCACCATTCTAAATTTCATTAAGAACATTCATGATTCATGGGAGAAGGTCAAAATGTATTAACAGGAGTTTGAAAGAAGTGGATCCCAACCCTCATGGATGACTTTGAGGGATTCAGGACTTCAGTGGAGGAAGTAAGTAACTGCAGATGTGGTGGAAATAGCAAGAGAATGAGATTTAGAAGTGGAGCCTGAAGGTGTGATTGAATTGCTTCAATCTCATGATCAAACTTCAGTGGATGAGTAGTTGCTTTTTATGGATGAGTAAAAAAAAAAAGTGGTTTCTTGAGATGGAAACTACTCCTGGTGAAAATGCTGTGAGCGTTGCTGAAATGACAGCAAAGGGTTTAGAATATTACATGAACTTAGTTGATAAAACAGCAGCAGGGTTTGAGAGTATTGACTCTAATTTTGAAAGAAGCTGTACTATGGGTAAATGCAATCAAACGGCATGGCCTGCTGTGGAGAAATTTTTCACAAAAGAGAGTCAATGTAGCAAACTTCATTGTTGTCTTATTTTAAGCCACCTCAGTCTTCAGCAACCACTGATAAATCAGCAGTCAGATTTATCAAATCGATTTACCAAATCGACATCAAGGCCAGACCTTCCAGTATGACTCACTAAAGGCTCAGATGATTGTTAGCATTTTTTAGCAATAAAATATTTTCATTAAGATACGTACATTCAGTTTTTAGGCATAATGCTATTGCACACTTAATAGACTACAGTATCATGTAAACATAGCTTATATGTACTGGGAAACTAAAATATTTCTGTGACTCCCTTTATTGCAATATTCACCTTATGACAGTGGTCTGGAACCGAACCCACAATATCTCCAAGGTATGCCTGTTCTGGAAAGCTCTCCAATTGCATGTCTAGTAACAGCTCTGTACTTTGCCTAGTCCCTCATCTGTTGACTTGGAATGAAAACATTGCTTTCTTAATGAAGATTGTTGTGAGAATTAACTGTAGGGATAGGAGAGGAGGGAAAGCACGTTTTTTAGGTTATAAGGCTGAATGGAAATTACAGAGATGAGAAATTGTACCTAAAATAAGCCAAATAGGCTCTTGAAAAAATTTCTATTTCCAGAAAATGTTAAAAATGTAATGGCTCCGGAGCGCTGCCCTTCACATTTTTTTAATTAAATAAACTTAAGTGAAAATATAAAGCAAGGTTTCTTTGCCCAGAAGAAAAATTTCTAAAGGAAAGTGGTCATTTTAGCTATTTGGATAGTAGATGTCAAATGAAAGCTCCGTGTGTTAACATTTAGAAAATGCACATTTCTCTTAAATTGATTTGCTGCTCTGCAGGGTTTTCTTTTGCTCTTGTAATATTCTAAATAAGTATGCTACCTCTGACTTATTCTGCAGGTATTTCAGCAATCATAAAAAGGGAATAGTGTACCACATAGCTTAAATTAAATCGGTTTAAATTTCTCAGGAGTTGAAATTGTGGTTGCTTAAGTTAATGGACTAATCAAACCATAGTTTTAGATGATGTACTACATCATCTAAATACTACAGTATTCTAATTACTGCAATCTGATTTTCCTTAGTAATTGTGAAGGTCACAACTCAAAGCCTGATTCAAAAAGGAAATTAAAAGTTAAAAATAAAAGACAAGGAAGACATTTTTATCCTCACATACATTATGGTAGATTATTAAGCTGACCTTGTAAAGTTAAAGATTTTGCTGTAAATCACATTGGAGTTGACTACAAGACATGGAAACTGTATATTTGAAATCCTTGAAACAGCATGATTTCATTTATGTGATTTTTAAATAAAGATGATTCATTATTAAACAAAAAATTATATCTACAAATGTTTTGATCTGTATGCTTTTTTTAAAGGCTTTCATATGTGTAAAAGCAGAAGCAAGAAAAAAAAAACCATTTGCCAGACCACATATCCCGACTTGAGAATTAAAAATATGATCTTGGTATGTGCAAGACAAGCCTTAGCAATAAAGATATAAAGAGGCTACTTAGGCCGTTTGTGGATTTGGGGAAGGGTTCCTTTCATTTTCACAAAATGTATCGCTTATCACCTTTCCATGCCTAAACTCCTATTACTAAGAAGGAAAGTTCTTCGGTCTTTAATGGAAAATAGGATTGAAATCCAAAAATTTCTAGAATCTGTAAGACAAGACTACTTTTTAAAAATTTTTATTATTAAAAATTTAAAACGTACAGAAAAATTGAAAGATATCTTTCTCTGAATTTAATAATTGTTAACATTTGTCATATTGAAGTTTTTGTGTGTATGTATGTGGGAATGTGTGTGTGTTTGAAAATAAGTTATAGATGTCATGACACTTCACTTCTAAATACTTTAGCACAAATATTCTGAACCAATAGCATACTCCTACCTAATGACCATATTATTTTTATACTTAAGAGAATGAAGTCATATATTTTATTCTCTAATACCTAATATACATATTCTAATTTCTCCATGTTCCCCCAAAATTATCTTATCTACAGCTTTTTTTGTTTTTTGTTTTTTTCATAGCAGTATTCAATAAAGGTTCACGTATTACTTTTGGTAATGTATTTTCAGTCTGTTAAACATAGAGCTGTCTCTGTATCTTTTTGATGTGGTCTTTTTTTTCTTCATGGCACTGACATTTTTGAATACACCAGCAGGCGAGATGTCTTAGAGAATGCCTCATATTCTAGATGTATCTGGTTATTTCTTCATGGTGTCATCTAACTCGTTTCTCCATTTTCTCAATTTCATGTAAACTGAAAGTTAGGTCTACCTGGAGGCTTAAGTAGTTTCAGATCGAACATTTTTAGCAAGAAATCTTCATAGGTAATGCTATGCATATTACATTACAGTGTATCAAAAGACCCACCCAAAGAAGGGTGGAAAGACCTCTGTTTACACTGAAGTATAGATGGTTCCTAGCATGTCCCTTTCTGGGCCCCAGATTTTTAATTGAAAGTAATTAGGCCTCAAGAGTCTCAAAACAAGTGTTAACAGCAGAGGATGTCCAGGTTCTTGACGTCTTGAACAAAGGATTGGACAAAACGCACAAAGTAAGAAAAGAATGAAGAAGCAAACGTAGAGATTTATTGAAAACAAAAGTTCACTCCACAGGGTGGGAGCCAACGATTACAGAATTTTCTGGGATTTAAATACCGTTTAGAGGTTTCCCATTGGTTACTTAGTGTACGCCCTATGTAAGTAAAGCAGTGGTCTGTGATCAGTCTGATTAGTTGCAAGAAGGGACCAATCAGAGGCTGAAGCAGTTACAAAGTTACACCCTATGCAAACTTATGATTGGTTGTGGAAAGTGACCAATCAGAGGCTAAAGTGAAGTTATAACGTTATACTCCTATGCAAATGAAGACTTGGCCTGCGACCAACCCTATTGGTTGCGGGAAAGGACCATCAAAAGTACTTTCTTCAGTTTTTCATCTGCCACGCAGAAAAGAGGGGGTTGCAGAGGAAGTAGTCTCTGGTCCTTTTGTTACTTGGAAGTGGAAAATTGGGGTTTTCCTTTTGATTTATTTCTAAGAAGTCAGCGTGAATTGGCCTATGTTCCCTGCCTTCAGAGCCTATTCTCCTATCTCACAAGATTGGCATAGAAATTCTTCATGGGCTCAGGGAATGCGCCAGTTTAGTGTAAGCAGCAAGATTCAGCACTGAGTAAATCCGGAAAGACCATTTGCCTTGAAACTTAATATCCCTAAAGTATATGTTACCATAAATTAAAGCAAACTTCTGTTCTGATAAGGTTGGTCTTAAAAGGGAGAAACAAGCATAAACAAGTATAACAACTCTGACCTGGGGCCTGAGACCTAAGTTCTAGTCTTACCTCTGTCACCAGATAACTGGGTCACATTGGGAGTCATTAACCTCTCTGGTATTTCATTGATTCACACATGGGGTACAGGCATTGTCCCTTACATTTTGTAAATATTACACAAGCACCAATATGATTGAATATCCTTGTATATTTCTTATTAGGACAAAGAACAGCACTTGAATTTTATTTCTTGCATTTTTTTGGGGGGGCGGCAAGTAAGGAAGCATCAATCATTCCCAAACTGAAGCATTTCTCCTTATCCAACTATCTAGGTAATTATTGTCATGAGGGTAAAATGTGGTGTCTGAATAGGGTTCTTTGGCCTGTGGTTTGATAGATTCCTTCCTGCCTGTCAAGAAAGAATCAGGCATCAATGGGAAACACATGTCGAACGAGAGGGTTGGGTTGCAGTTTTATTCCCTTCTGAATTGTATGTAAGCTTGTGTGACTGGGAAAATCGGAGTCAACTTTTCCAACTGCAAATGAGGAGAATAGGCTAGAGAGCTGAGTGGTAGAATCTTGGACTAGGGTCCTGCTTTCTATCTCACTAATTGGAAGAGTCCTGGACATGTGCCCTGACCACTCCAACCACAGAAGGACTGAGGACAGTGGGTTCAGTGAGGCTTCCCTTAGAGTCCTGCCTGAGGCCTGACCACAGAAAGCAGCAAAACTCCACTATCCCCTCCTGTCACCCTCTCCTGCCCATACACTAAAGTCCTTTAGAAAAATCCTGGCCTGTGTGTGCAATGAAGATAGGGAGGAAGGGTGGAGAAGAGCTGCCTTGACTCCAAGACTTTTATACTAAACACTACATTTCTGAGTAAAAGTGAGGGGTGTGGGTTGGGCACAGTGGCTCATGCCTGTAATCCCAGCACTTTGGGAGGCCGAGGTGAGTGGATCACCTGAGGTCAGGAGTTTGAGACCAGCCTGGCCAACATAGTGAAACCCCATCTCTACTCAAAATACAAAAATTAGCTGGGCATGGTGGTGGGTGCCTGTAATCCCAGCTACCCGGGAGGCTGAGACAGGAGAATCGCTTGAACCCAGGAGGTGGAGGTTGCAGTGAGCTGAGATCGTGCCATTGCACTCCATCCTGGGCCACAAGAGGGAAATTCCATCTCAAAAAAGAAAAAAAAAAAAAAAAAAAAAGTGAGGGGTGTGAGGAATAGGCCAGTGAGAGGAGATGGAGTTAAGGGATACAAATAAATAAATAATAAATAAACACAACTAGAGAAGTGGATGAAAGTGACGGAAAGTGTTGGAAAGATTTCCCCTTTGCCTTTAGGGTTCAGTGGGCAGTGGTAGGGGTTGTGAATTAACTGAAAATAGACAGATTAATGGGAGAAAAATTTTAACTCACACGCATGTGGGAACATTCAAATGAAAAGGCTGGCTGAATAGCTACGGATAAGGGTTTATATACTTGCTTAAGAGGGGGAAAGAGGGAGAGAGAGGACTTCTGTGGGAGATATATGAGCTTTTAGGAGAGACAAATGGCTTTAGGGAAACAATGGAAGGTAGGACAGTCTGTGATAATGTTTGTTTATGCAGTTTCGTATCCCAGTGCTAATAGTCTCCTTCCTTGCTGGAAATTCCCCCAGAGACAGAGGACTATGGCAGCTTCCTTCTTGGAAGGCTGTGCCTTTCCTCAGGCAATAGAAGCTCAGAAAAGTCTTCTTGCTGCATCTGTTGTATCTCAAATGTCTTCAGTTTAATCTTTATACCATTTTGGTGAGTGACAAGTCCCTACAAAAGTCAAGAATATGAAGCCCCCAGGAGGTTGAAAGGAAAACAGGACCAAAGTGCACAGGCTTCTCCGAGTCGTGGCCTCATTTTCTGAGCCCCTGGTCATTGAACATCAGCTGTGTACCTCAGTGGGTTAAAGGAAGAGACTGGCTGATTTAGGCTCTCTGATTTTTTTTTTTTTTTTTGAATTATTAAGGGATTTAGGAAACTCGTGTGTTAAATTTATTTCATTTGATTTCTCTAGGTGAATAATCAGGCCTTATCCTTCATGGTTGAATAAGGGTAGGGTGGGAAGATGAGGAGATGGGGACTGAAATGTAGTTGGGAGTCTGGCCCACTTCATCAAAAGGCAGAGACAAGCAATTAAGCTAAGAAGTATTTAAAGAGCATCCAAGCCTCTGAAACTCAAGTTCTAGAATCCAAGTTTTCTGGCCTGTAGGGTATTGTGCAAAATCCACATGATTAGCTAGGCGTTTGCTTGATGGATGTGGGAGGATTGGATTAGAACATATGAAAAGCTTGGTAGGTCGTTCTGAGTATAATTTACTTAATTGTTTCTGGCCTGGTAAGTATACCCAGAGGCTTGATATTGATGTATGTGATTCAACAAAAACAAAAAACAATAAGGTCTTTATGGACTTGTGGTTTAATGGCTTTAAATAAATTAACTTCTTTTGAATCACTTCAGCACACTGATGATCTTTGCGATCTGTTAATTTTTTAAAATACTTCTCCCGTAAGTTACAACTTTAATATATAACTTCGGAGAAATCGCTTTGTATCCATCAAACAACTTCCTTCAAAAAGCATACCATGCCCATAAAAAAGCATCTGCAGGAAAAAACTGGTCCCTAACCCTAGATTCAAGTTTGGGTTTTTGATTCTCATGCCAATTTTTCATTGAAACAGAGTCTTTATGAAAAATATTAAGAGCATTTGGTGCAAGGTAAAGAATATGCTCTCTGGGTCAGCAGTCAGCGCTATATCAGTTTGTGTAACTGCTGTGGACTAAAAAATATATCCCCCCAAAATTAATATGTTGACAACCTAACCCCAATGTGACTGTATTTGGATATAGCGTTTTCGGGAGGTAATGAAGGCTAAAGAGGTTGTAAGCGTGGGTTTCTAATCTGATAGGACTGATGGCCTTGTGAGATGTGGAAGCCTTCTCTCTCCACATACATACACACACGGAGGAAAGGTTATGTGGGCACACAGAGACGGTGGCCTCGGCAAGCCAGGAAGACAGCCCTCACCAGGAACCCAGTCCTCCAAAGCCTTGATCTTGGACTTCCCAGTTTCCAAAATGTGAAAAAATAAATTTCTGCTGCTTAAGCCACCCAATCTATGGTATTTTGTTATAGCAGCCCAAGAAGACCCATACAGTAATCTCAAGCAAGTTACTTATTAGTGCCTCCGAAGCAGTAGTGTAAAATTTGTGGTCAGGCAAAATAAATGCTAAATTCTCTTCCAGCTCTTAGCTATAGTATGATTCTAATTGAAATTGTCTTGGCTCAAGAAGACCACGAAACGTTTCTTATTTATTTATTTTATTTTAAAAACAAATCCGAGGGTTTTTTTTTTTTTCTTTTTTCTTTTTTTTTAAGACAGGGTCTCACCGTGTCACCCAGGTTGGAGTGCATGGTGTGATCACATGATCACAGCTCACTGTAGCCTCACCCTCCCAGGCTCAAGCGATTCTCCTTCCTCACCCATTAAAGTCAAGTAGCTAGGATCACAGGTGTGTACCACCACACCCGGTTAATTTTTTAAATTTTGTTTTGTTTTACGACAGAGTCTCTCTCTGTTGCCCAGGCTGGAATGCAGTGGCATGATCTCAGCTCACTGTAACCTCTGCTTCCTGAAATCAAGCGATTCTCTTGCCTCAGCCTCCTAAGTAGCTGGGATTACAGGCCAGGTGCCACTATGCCTGCCTAATTTTTGTATTTTTAGTAGAGATGGGGTTTCACCATGTTGGCCATGCTGGTCTTGAACTCCTGACCTCAAGTGATCCACCTGCCTTGGCCTCCCAAAATGCTGGGATTACAGACCTGAGCCACCTCGCCCGGCCCAATTTTTTTTTTTTTTTTTTTTTTTTTTTTTTTTTTGTAGAAACAGAGTTGTTGCCCAGGCTGGCTTCAAACTCCTTGGCTCAAACGATCCTCCAGTCTCGGTCTCCCAAAATGTTAGGATTGTAGGTGTGAGTCACTGTGCTTGGTCTGAGTTTCAAATTTTTAGAAAAGTTGTAAAATGATACAGAAGAGTTCCATATACCTTTTACTCAGATACACCAAATTTTAATATTTGTTTCTATTTTTTATATTCTTTTCACATATACACATGCATGTGTCTATATGTTTACATATATAATCATATGTATGCATACTATCATTTATTTTCAGAATCTATTTGAGAGTGGATTGTCTCTCATCCCTTAATAGTTCAGTATATACTTCCTGAAACAAGGATATTTCTTACCTAACTATGGTTGCCAACTTCAGGAAATTTCACATTGATAAAACACTCTCATCTAATCTGCAGCTCATGCTCCAATTTCATTAGTTGTCCCAATAACACCCTTTAAAGCATTTCCTCCCCAGAATAGGAACCAGTCTGGGATTACACATTGCATTGAGTTGTTGTGTTTCTTTCACCTCCTTGCATATGGAACAGTTCCTCAGCTTTTCTTTGCTTTCGTGACTTAACAGTTTTGAATAATACAGGCCATTTATTCACTAGGATGACCTTTACTTGGGGTTTGTATAATGCTGCTCCATGATTAAACTTAGGTTCTGCTTCCCTGCCTGGAACACTGTGTGTGTTGTGTCTTTTACAGGGCATCACGATAGAAGGCACATGATAACCGAATGTCCTACATTGGTGATGCTAATTTTGATGACTGGATCATGGCATTGTCTGTTTTCTCCACCATGCAGTTTAAGCAATCTGTGGAGAAATACTTTGAGGCTATGCAATGATCCTGCTCCTCGTTTAACTGTCCCCCCTTAGATTTATCCTCCATTGATGATTCTTGACTGAATCAATCTTTACTATGATGTTTGGGAAATGGTGATGTCCAGTGCTACTACTACCTCCAAATTTGTCAGTCTGCATAATTCATTCAGCTGTGAGTCCTCAATTCCTCCCCTGCATCCACCACACACAATTATTGTACTAAAGGACTTCTATTTTATTCAAAGGATAAATAATTCATTAATATTCTTATTTATTTTGATGCTCAGATTGTCCCAGTGTTGGCCAGTAGGAACCCCTTCAAACTGGTTCCCAGGTCCTTTTGACATACCCTCGTCATTTAAAAAATACTTTTGAGAAATATTGATTAAAATCACAAGCCCCCAAAAATATGTGTGTGTGTGTGTGTGTGTGTGTGTATGCATGTGCACTGTGGAATCCCAAGGAGCAAACTGAAGGAGAGATTAATTAACAGCCATTTAAAATTTTATCAGAAGCGGGGCACAGTTGTGCGTGTCTGTAATCCCAGCTACCTGGGAAGATCCCTTGAGCCCAGGAGTTCAAGACCAGCCTGGGCAATAAATGGAGCAAGACTCCCGCCTCAAAACAAACAAACAACAACAAAAAAAAAACCCACAAAAATTTATTAGCTGTTTTAACTATACGCAACATACTCTCTTTAGTTTTATTATTCTCAGATCTGCTAGTTAGTTCTCATAATTAGTTGGTTTTTTTTAATCATAGGTAATTAGACTGGAGTTGGCCAAAATCCGCGAGCTCATTTGGAAAACAGGACTGTAGCTTACACAGTTTCTTTTCAACACAGAGTCTTCTTAAACATCTTTATCCTCATTTTGAATGCCAACTTCTTTATCACCTGTCTCTTCTTACTATGATGTGCCTGCACAGATTTTCGCTTCACTTTATTTAGCCTGTGGCGCTTGGTCTTCTTCGATGTTCTGACAGTTCTTCTTGCCACTGCAATCTTGCTGAGTAAAGCAAGGTTTTCCCCAAACTCATAATAATTTTTATTCACTTTCTCTGTTCACAGACAGCTCTTACTATCTCGGTAATTTTTTCCAATGTCCCCAGGCCAAAAGAAATGCCGAACAATTTCTTTTATTAAGTACTCAGGTCCAAACAACTTAATAAGGATTTATGTCCAACAACTTCGTAGCTACTTCAAAAATATTGTACATATAATTGAAAGAAAAGTTACATTTTCATGTCATTCCTTTTTTTTTTTTTAAGGGCAGCCTCCCAAGCCAGAGTAGGCTCAGAGAGACTCCCTAATTTCATTCTTGCCACAGTTAACTAGCTAACTTACTGGTGGGATGTGTGTATCCTGGACAGTGTATAATTTCTTAAGCTTGGAAACAGATTGGACATCTCAACCCTAATTTCATATTCCCTGTTGATTCATGGGTACTTTTTATCATGCTGAAAGAGATGACATCATTGATAGAAATGTAATCTCTTGCCGAAACAATGAACTACTGAGTAGTTTGCATAGTGTTCCACAGATGCCAAGCATCCTTATGTTACTCTCAAAATGTAAAATATTCTTCAGTGCCCTGTGGATTCACTGCAGCCACCCAGGGCTCTTCACTGCAGTTTTGGAACCATGGCACTAAGTCCCAGAAACTTTCAGTCTCCTTTGTAAAACAGCAACAATAAATATTGGGTTGATGTTGAAGATCTTTTCACTAACAGGAAAACCTGGGGGAAAACCTGGGGAGAAACCTGGAGAACATCAAGCTGAGGCTTTCACAAAGTTTATCAAGTAGGTGATCACATTGTTTATTTATCTTCCAGTCATTCCAAAACACTTTTAACTATTTTTGTTGTTGTTTTGTTTTGAGACAGAAAGTCTCACTCTGTCGCCCAGGCTGGAGTGCAGTGGCGCAATCTCAGCTCACTGCAACCTCCACCTCCCAGGTTCAATTGATTCTCCTGCCTCAGCCTCCCAGGTAGCTGGGATTACGGGTGCGCACCACCATGCCCGGCTAATTTTTGTATTTTTAGTAGAGACGGGGTTTTACTGTGTTAGCCAGGCTGGTCTTGAACTCCTAACCTCAAGTGATCCACCTGCCTAGGCCTCCCAAAGTGCTGAGATTACAGGCATGAGCCACTGCGCCCGACCTTACTTTTAACTGTTTAACAGTAAAAAGGCTACTACCACTGAGAGTTCTGGGACAACATATATAAACAAAGACTGTCCTGGACACCCAGCTTATCCATGACATCTCTCACAACACTTCCTTTCTAAAATCAACTTTTACTAAACAAATGATCACTATGACAATGTAGTGTCTATTATCTCACAATTTGCCAAGGGATCTCATTACATTAAATCACAAAACAATGTTTCTTGGTTGCACTCTTCCTTCTCCTCTCTCTCTTACCCTGTTCCTCCATTTTCCATTTGATCCTGCTCGGACCTTTGCTACCCATCCCCAGCCCAGACTATCCCATCGAACTTATCTGCCACTTTCCTAGTTACCCAGGATTTGATTTCCTAGGTGACAATGCATGAAGCGGCTGGTTTGCAGGTGTGACTAGAAGACAAGAAAGCTAGACATTAACACCATGTCACAGCCCGTAGATGTGTTATCCCATCACTCTCTAACATATATTTTGAGACTTCCTAGATTTGATTTTAACCCAAAGACACAACTTTTGTAAAATTTAAGAAGCTGAGCTATCTCATGATTCAATCCAGTAAGGAGTAGCCAGCCGGCAGCCCAAGAGTCGTTGAAAATAATTCGTCTTGCCTGCAGTGTTTTGAGGAGAATGGGAAAGGTAGCTACATTCAGAACACACAAGAAAGCCTGTTAAAGGCCTCTTTTCCCATCTCTTTTCAGATGTACGATCCTCACAGGGCGGCTGCCCAAAATTTCTCCCTCTTCCACTCCAAGCTCCCCAAACCCTTCTCTGAACGCGGTCCAGCCCCAAGTTCTCTTTGGTCTCTCTCTCATCCTTAGCTGCTGACTTCTGTTAAATCGGAAGCTCTTCGGTTTTTTTGAATTTAAAAGGCAGCTATGCTAACCACTATACCATCAACGCCTCAGCTCTTTTTTGGATTTGGCACAATAAAGGAACCCAGAAACTCTCTTTCTTGTAAGGGAGGAGGCTTGGCGGAGAAAATAGAGATTGCAAACATTTCTAATTTTGTATTTTTTCTCTTTGGCATTTGAAGCCAGCCAGCCACCCATCCATCCATCCATCCATCCATCCATCCATCCATCCATCCATCCATCTATCCTATCTATCCATCCATCCAAATTGGCTGTGAAGCTTCCACTTAAATGCAAAACTCTAAAGAGCAGGGTAAGATCCCTGCCTTGAGAGATTACAATTTAATTGGAGACAAAAATTAAAAATGGAAAAAGTAAGATGTTTGGGAAGTAAAGAATGTCTGCCCCTGGCACGTAGTGGGTTCTTCAGAAACATTTGTTGACTCGTGTGGGAACTAGCATTGACTGAATAATCATCGTTAGTGAGCTCACTAAGCATTTATTTGCCTGTCAGGCTCCATGCAAACAGGTGATGATGAAGGTGGACATTTCCCCGGCTGCAAACTCCTCTCCAGAGGCCAGTCTAACGATACCTGCCCCGTACATCCAATCGTATTGGGCCTACACGGCTCCTCACCTGGGGCCTGGAACTTTTCGGAAAGCAAGGAGACAAACGTGCACAGTCATAGGCAGGGGCGGATCGACGGGAAGGGGCTACCAGGCCTGGGCAAGAGCTCGCCGAGGCGACTCCGCTGCTCCGGATCTCGCCGGGACCAGCCCCAGGAGGACTGAACCAGCATCCCGAGGAGCCGCCATGGGGACCCGGCCTCAGCTCCTGGGCTGTGCCGGCTGCGCGCGCCGAGAGCGATCTAAGAAAAAGTAAGGCGTGTGTGCAGTGCGCCTAGTGGCAGCGTGGAAGCAGTGAGGAGGAAGAATTCCGACGACACCGTTTAACAGGACAAGGAAGAAATGCTGTAAATGATCACCAAGAAAAGACAAGCATGACAATTGGACGCAAAGCTCTCAGTGATAGTTTACTCCGGAGACAGTTACAAGCGTGCCGAAATAGCTCAGTTGGGAGAGCGTTAGACTGAAGATCTAAAGGTCCCTGGTTCGATCCCGGGTTTCGGCAGCTACTTTTAAATCCTGACTTCAAGAACTCAAATTTTGTAAGACTCTCAGTCCACGATACCCTGGCCCATTCCTTCAAGCCCAAGCAAAAACTGAGACTTGAAGGGTGAACGAGGAATGAAACAGTCGTTCCCAGCCACCCCTAGGAGCAGGATCCCCTCGCACAACCGCTTCCGGGCCGTTTCCTGGAGGCGTGCGGAGAAGCTGCCGCGCCTGCGCGCCGCGGAATCTGGGGCCGGGACCCAGAGCCACCCTTGGCGCCCAGAGACGCGAACGACCCAGGCCGCGGTGGCGAGACGGGCCGCGCGCCCCCTGGGGGGCTGGTGTGACAACCGAGGCTCCAATGGGAGGAGGTCTGGTCTGTCCACGGGGCCAGCAAAACACCTTCATCCCAAGTTCATCGCATTCCTTCTAAGTATCCGACTTTGAATAAAAAGCAAAACTGCTGCGTTGTCAGATGGCCCCCACCTGGCGTTGCAGGTGAACGGAACCCAGTGCTGGTTATTTCTGGTTAAAGGCGCATGGAGGCCCGCCCTGGGTCTGGCCCTGTGGTGGTGCCACCAGGTTACTTGCCCAGCGGTGAAGGATGGCAGCTTTACAGCTCCCCGACGCATCAGACTAAAGAACGTTAGCCAGGGTCTGCACTGGTGGTTCTCAAAGTGCGGTCCCCAGATACGCAGCATCAGCACCGCCTGAGAACTACTTAGAAATGCACGTTCTCGGCCCTGGATAGGCAGCTCTGGCGGTGGGGCCCGGCAGCGGGTGTTTAAACAAGCCACGGCTCTAGACGTTCCTTTCTATTTCTAAAAGAGCCCTTGCTTTCCCAAGACTGTTGCTGTGAACCAGCTTTTTCCTTTTGCTGTCTTTTTCACACTTGAAATACAACTTTGACACGTGCTCGAAATTACTATTTCTGAGATTTTTTGTTTTCACGTGTGGGTGGGCGTGGGTATGCAGGGGCATCAACTTCCCGGCTACCTGTGGGAGCCCACCTCAAGGCCAAACTGGTGTCGTACAGTCAAGAAAATAGAGGCCCAGAAGCCTGATGTTATCTTGTATGACTGGTGGGAACTGAACCAAGACCCAAGGGGAGAAGTTGCAGGGATGTAGATCTAAATTTTAAAAGTAAGAAATATATATTTGTGTCGTTGGAAAATAGAATAGTCAGTTTAGTGCGGTGGCAGGTTGCTGGACAGCAGATGAAGGACAATTGTGAGATGTATGCATTAGGGTCTTGCTTATTTTCTGGTTCTGCTGTTTTGAGGGGGAAGGGAAACTCATATTTATGAACTACTGTGTGTTCTCCTTTATTCATTCATTCTCTAATTGGACGTTAATTCCTAACCTCCCACTACGAGCCAGCATTATTTGCTCTTCATAACAACTTTATGAAGTACATATTATTATCCCCATTTTACACATAACAGCCTTTGCAGGGTTGCAAGAATTAAACATAAGCTATGTTTGTTAGGCAGCTAACCTTGCTACCTCCTAAATGTTACCATAAGTGAAAAGTTGTTGAGATACATAAGAAAGGTGTGAATAAACATACAGGTACTTGTATGAGGGAAATAAAAGTTTTTATCTGGCTCACCAGAAAAGGCTCTATGGAGCAGTGGGTCCTCACCCAGAGAAGATATTTATATACATATAAAATATATATATATAAATATGTAGTATATATGCTATATGTAGTGTATATTATATATACTATATATTTTTATATAGAGAGAGTAGTAGTAGTTGTTGTTTTGTTTTATTTATTTATTTATTTTTTTGAGACGGAGTCTCACTCTGACGCCCAGGCTGGAGTGCAGTGGTGTTCCTGGTTCAAGGGAGTCTCCTGCCTCATCCTCCCGAGTTGCTGGAATTACAGGCACCCACCACCATGCCCAGTCAATTTCTGTATTTTTAGTGGAGATGGGTTTTCGCTATGTTGGTCAGGCTAGTCTTGAACTTCTGACCTCAAGTAATCCACCTGCCTTGGCCTCCCAAAGGGCTAGGATTACAGGCATGAGCCAGAGTGCCTGGTCCAGATTTCTTAGGTAGGGAAAGATTTAACAGGAGTGCCATCAGCTATCACATTTCTAAAGAGTAGGGAAAGGATGCAGGTTCTGGGGTGACAGTGACTTTCATTTCAGACAACCTGAGGTCTGAGCACTCTGCCCAAGATAATGTTAGCGATGGTGAATCTGTGCGGGTCTGCAGCAATCTCAATTCTTGCCTCCTCAGAAGAAAGAATTCGACTGAGGGGCATATGGCAGAGTGAGAGATGAACGCAAGTTTTACAGTGGGAGTGAAAGTTTTAAAAAAGTTTAGAGCAGGGTCAGGCACGGTGGCTCATGCCTGTAATCCCAGCACTTTGGGAGTCCGAGGCAGGCGGATCACTTGAGGTCAGGAGTTTGAGACCAGCCTGGCCAACATGGTGAAACCCCATCTCTACTAAAAATACAAAAATGAGCTGGGCGTGGTGGTGCAAGCCTATAATACCAGCTACTTGGGAGGCTGAGGCAGGAGAATCCATTGAACCCGGGAGGCGGAAGTTGCTGTGAGCTGAGATTATGCCACTGCACTCCAGCCTGGGCGACACGAGTGAGACTCCATCTCTTAAAAAAAAAAAAAAAAAAAAAAAAAAAAAAAAAAAAAGTTTAGAAGCAGGAATGAAAGGAAGTAAAGTACACTTGGAAGAGGGCTAAGTGGGCCACTCGAGAGATCAAGAGCCCTGTTTGACCTTTGACGTAGGGTTTAATACATTGGCATTTCCAGGGTCTTGCATCTCTTCTTCCCTAATTCTTCCCTTGGGGTGGGCTGTCGCATGCACAGTGGCCTGCTAGTGCACGGGAGGGGGGCATGCAGAGTGTGTTTACTGGCGTTGTACCCATGCTCACTTGAGGCATTCTTCCTTTACCAGCTGAATGTTCCTAGAACGTCATGTACCAGTTAAAAGCCGCCATTTTGCCTCTTAGTGCGCATGCTTCAGCCTACTCGCCCAACTCCTGAGATCTTACCAGGAAACTGATGACCAGTTTCAGGTTTTTTCTGTTTGGAGCCTGCCTTTCCCTAGTGCTGGCTGCGACCAATTACTATTTTAGAGAAACAGTGTAACAACCACCTGCCCATCACCTGTTGGTCTCCTGACATTCCTTGGTGGGGAGAGGGGCTCTCCTGCCCTGCTCGTGCCTGACTAGCTCCCTATTGAAACAGTAAGACCAGCTACTGGCTATTGGTGTGGGTGGGGGAAGGATGGAGGCGCACACCTGGTTAGTACCAAAGATAAACCAGACACTATGTAACGTGGTAAGGACAGATGGTAATCATAATGTACTATTGCAATAGGGAAGAGGGTCCAGAGTGAACTGAACTCAACTTTAATTTGTACAGAGGTGACTGGGCATTTTGAAGGGACAATGAAGGATAAGGGAGAGAAACCAGTGGGACTTCAGCAGAGTCAGGAAGGTGAAAACTGACAAAGGATTGACGCATGTAAATGCTGATTAGGCAGCTGTGTCTGCTAGCTGGCAATGATCAAAGTTCGGATTCTGTCCTTCCAGAGACTGGGAGACACTGACTTTATCCTTCATGATGATTACATTGTAAAGGAATGGTTTTTAGGTCCTTGATTGCCTTTGTAGGAGATACACAGCCATCTCAAAGGGACAGAGGAAGGAGTCACAATTGTAAGTCCTTTTTAGTAAGTGCTCTGAGAAAGTGCCAGGAGCCTTTCATCAGATGGTGCATAGAATTTTTTTGGCAGTCTTGGGCTTTCTCAAGCAGGCACTCTGAGGGGGTTGAGGCCTGGTCTAGAAGGGGGCTCAGAGAACCCTGGCTAGCATTTGTCAAGGAGAGAATCCCTGTCATTAGAAGCGTGAGGAGGGGAGGGTGAAGTGGGGGAGTTAGGCAGGCCTCTATTTTTTGGCTGAGAAGGCTTTTCAGGACTTGTGGCAGGGAGGAGTGATCAGGAAGCAGGTGGGCAGCATTAAAAAAATACACACACCGGTTATATATATGAAATAAAGGAAGACCACCACGTGAGAAAGCAAAGGCAGTTTATTCAGAGCTTGCTATAGCAAGGGAGTCAGCCACCATCACTGGCATTTGGGAGAGACTCAAAGGCAGGCAGGGGAGTGGAAGAGCTTTACAGCAGACACAAGGTATGGCTTCAGGTGTACCCCGATTGGAGGGTGTTGGTCTGGGAAGCTGGAGTTGGCTGAGAACCGGCAGCCATGTGATTATTTAAGGAGTCTTTTGTGGTTGGTCCTAAGTTGGAAGTGAGGACAAAAATGAGGAAAGCTGTCAGTTATTGATCAATTCCTGGCTGTTTGGGATTAATTATTACAAAAGTTATTGTTTAGCTTCCCAGATTGTTATTTCCCAGACTTCTTGAAAGTCTGGCGTTAGCAGAGGGGCTTGCTGGACTGAAAATTGTAGATAAGGGGTTGGTTTCCTGGGCAGGTTATGGTCACAGTTCTGTTTTTATGTATGGTCTGACCATGGCCTATTTGGATATTCAATTTTATAATATCTATTTTACCTGAAGAGCAAAAGTTTAAAAATGTGATCTGATCATTTTTATTATCTTCTGAAGTGTGATGTGCTCTAATAGATGTCAAACACTGTCACTTCCCAAGAGTGAAGGCTGAGAAAGATTGAACATCAGGTGTCTCCTGGGAACCCAACTGATGCCATGATCACACTTTATAACTTAGGAGGCTATAAAGGGTGAAGGCTGGGAGAATAGGGTCACCCCTTCCTTTAGAAAAGAAATGCTTTCAGTGGGAAAGAACACCATCATCATTAAACATTTATAAGCGTTAATGCTCAGCCCGGCTATTTTGTCAGCAGAAAGGTTGTGAATGTCTCCTCTTGCTTCAGGCAATTTATCGGGGTGGGAGCAGAAAGGCATCTTTTCTCAAATTTCCTTGGAAAGCTTTTTAGAAAGAAACCTGGGACATATGCCTTGTCTGGGGAGTTTCTAAAATGACACACAAACGTATTGCTGAGCAAATGTTTATTTCTTAATTGTTTTAGATACTATATTCATTTTAGGTTGGAACTGTGATATAGTGAAGCTGCTATAATTTTTATACATAATAAAACCAGATGAGTATTTAATAATTCATTAAGGCCTTTTGTGTAATCAGTGTGTACATACATTAATGCTCATTTCATTAGTCTTGGATCATACTTATCCTCTTTTAAATGGATGGTGGTTTATGTTTTCTTTTGTTATACTATTTGTCATATCTCAGATTTATTTGATGTTGAGTCCTTGGCCAGAAATAAAACTTCTGTGTGGATTTGTTACAGGTTCCAGGAATATACAGTTCCTGTACAATCATCCTTCATATGTAGTGTCACAATGGATTACATTGTTTAGCTTCCTTTTCTTTTTTTTTTTTTTTTTTTTTTTTTTTTTTTTTTTTTTTTTTGAAACGGAGTCTCGCTCTGTCGCCCAGGCTGGAGTGCAGTGGCTGGTTCTCAGCTCACTGCAAGCTCCGCCTCCCGGGTTTATGCCATTCTCCTGCCTCAGCCTCTGAGTAGCTGGGACTACAGGCGCCCGCCACCTCGCCCGGCAAGTTTTTTTTTGTATTTTTTATTAGAGATGGGGTTTCACCGTGTTAGCCAGGATGGTCTCGATCTCCTGACCTCGTGACCCGCCCGTCTCGGCCTCCCAAAGTGCTGGGATTACAGGCTTGAGCCACCGCGCCCGGCTTAGCTTCCTTTTCTAATGGATTATCTTGGAGGATCGTCTGCAGTCCCTGCTTAGGCGAGGGCCCGCAGACAGCCCTGCAAATGAAGCTGGACAGTCTGAGCAAGGGAAAAGCTCTTCATCTCAGACACCAAATGCACACATTAGCTCTGTAAATTCCAGTGTTCCTATAATGAGTTGTCTTAAAGCAGGGAGCACAAATATTTTGCTATTTAGTACCTAAATATTTCCTACAGTGCATCTTGAGCAAACTCTCTTTCCCCACATATTTCACTGACTCTCTAGTCCAAAGAATCAAAAATAATGAATAATGACAGTCACCATTTATGGAGTGTCCTCTATGTGCCGGGCATTCTGATAAGCACTTTTCATACACAATCGCATTAAACTCGTCAATAATCCTTTGAGATAGGAGGCATAATTGAATACAAATAAATAGAAAAAAATACATGCTACTAGGAATGCTGTTGTGAAAAATCAGCATAATTCTGAGATGTACTAAAATGAAACATGAGCTCTAAGTATAAAGTATTAGTTCTTCTTTCATACATTGCATTAATGAGATCCATATAGAGCCTTTTTTTTTTTTTTTTTTTTTGAGACAGAGTCTTGCTCTGTTGCCCAGGCCAGAGTGCAGTGGTGTGATCTCAGCTCACTGCAACCTCCGCCTCCCGGGTTAAACTGATTCTCCTGCCTCAGTCTCCTGAGTAGCCGAGATCACAGGTACCCACCACCACGCCTGGCTAATTTTTGTATTTTTAGTAGTGATGGGGTTTCACCATGTTGGTCAGGATGGTCTCAAACTCCTGACCTCAGGTGATCCACCTTCCTTGGCCTCCCAAAGTGCTGGGATTACAGGCGTGAGCCACCGCACCTGGCCATTTTGTTCAGTTTTGATTAACTCAAAAGGAAAGGGTTAAGAAAGAATAACAACATGATTAGCAGAGAGATTCATTTTAAAAAACAACAATAAATGGATATGAACTAGATTTGCCGAGAGAAAAGAAGCTAAGGGTAATTTGATTATTATTATTATTTTTTGAATTTTTAAAATTATACTTTAAGTTCTAGGGTACATGTGCACAACGTGCAGGTTTGTTACATATGTATGCATGTGCCATGTTGGTGTGCTGCACCCATTAACTCGTCATTTGCATTAGGTGTATCTCCCAATGCTATCCCTGATCCCCCCTCCACTCCCCACAATAGGACCCGGTATGTGATGTTCCCCTCCCTGTGTCCAAGTGATCTCATTGTTCAATTCCCACCTATGAGAACATGTAGTATTTGGTTTTCTGTTCTTGCAATAGTTTGCTGAGAATGATGGTTACTATTTTCAAATTACTATTTTTTCAGTAGTAGATAATTTCTAGGAAGATACCACAAGAAGGAATGCACTTAGATAAAGGCAGGAGAGATTTCTAGTTAGAGAAAGACAGGAACCATTCGGTCAGGGTGATTAGATCATTTGACCTAGTTGTGTTACAGGAAAGTATCCATCCAAGATTGGGTGAGCTAGACAACTGCTGTCCAATAGCCATATCTGTGTTCAAACAGGACTGCTAGCCAACTTTTGGCATGTTTGAAAAATCTTCTGAGTTGTTTTTTCTTTGTGCTTGCTGCTGCTGATGGTTCGAGAAGGAATAGGGTGGATTGGCATGAGGTGTGTACAGGGGTAGAGACAAAAAGGGTGGTGGCCTCACTGGATGAATTCTATTACCTCGTTATCTCTTAACACTAAAGTATGACTAGAAGCAAAACCAGCATCTGTCCCTGTGGCTGTGATGAGTTCGTGTGCACATCATAATCATGTGCCCTAGTCAGGCAAAAATGGAAAGCACTTGGCATCCTGAGATAAACCAAAAGAAACCCCCAACAGGATCACCCTGTCCGGTTAGAGGCCCCATAATAAATGAAGCTGTGAGACTTTCCTGAAAGTTATTTATTCTATGTCAAAGAATTTTTTCAGTGACCAGTTCAAAGCTAATTATGAAAACGTCCTTTGTAAATAAGCTACTGTGACAAAATTGCTGTTTTCCCACCATGAACAGAGAAATTGTGAACTTGGCAACATTGGTACTCTTGTGTGTGAACGTGGGTGTGTTTTGGTTTTTTGGGTTTATTTCAGGGTTTCCTGTTTATTTTTGTTTGGTGTTGAAGCTAGACTTTTGAAAGCCTGGACACCCTTGTTTAACTTTCATGCAAGTAAATAACTTTTTGTTTTCCAAAATGCTTTTCACAGAGCTGGTTCCAGAACAAAACATCTGCTTAAAGATAGACTCAGTGTTAGAAAAGTGAAAATCAGAGACCTTTGATTGAGCCTCAGGCAAATGGAAAGGTGGGGAATTGAACCTATGAAGCAGGAGGCAGTATGTGATGATAATTAAGAAAAGAAAATTGCCATTCCATCCTCAGTGGCCTTGTGTGAAGGGAATAGGCATTTAAAGATGGAACGGGCCAGGTGCGGTGGCCCTGTAATCCCTTACACCTGTAATCCCAGCACTTTGGGAGGCCAAGGCGGGCAGATCACTTGAGGTCAGGACTTTGAGACCAGCTTGGCCAACATGGTGAAACCCTGACTCAACTAAAACAATACAAAAGTTAGCTGGGTGTGGTGGTGCGCACATGTAGTCCCAGCTACTTGGGAGGCGGAAGCAGGAGAATTGCTTGAATCCAGGAGGTGGAGGCTACAATTAGCTGATATTGCACCACTGCACTCCAGCCTGGGCAACACAGTGAGACCCTGTCTCAAAAAAAGAGATGGAATACCCGAGAATTCTTGGTCGGTGTGGAGACATGCTAATGTTTGAAGTGCTTGTATGGTAACACAGACATTTAAATGATGTGTCCTGGTAAAAGGGAAGCATACATGCTGCCAGTCTCTTTCATGTCAGTTTCATGATTACCTGGAGGGAAATTTGATAGGCAAGTAGACTCCATAAAATGACCTAAGAAACGGGTATTGAGGTACTATATACACACCTGTATGAAGGCAAATGATGGGACTGATGTTTTCCTAAAATCCATGGTCCTGCCTCTGCAGTCCCTTCCATGACCCCTGTGCGTAGCCAGCGCAGAGCCCCTTGCCTCCACGTTTGTGTGGGTCTCTTTGAATTAAAAACTTTTTTTATGGATACATAATAGCCATACGTATTTATGGGGTACATGTGATGTTTTGACACAAGCGTACAAAGTGTAATGATCAAATCAGGGTAGTTGGGGTATCCATCACCTCAAACATGTATCATTTCTTTGTGTTGGGAACATTCCAAATCCACTCCTCTAATTGCTTCAAAATATATTAGGTTGGTGCAGAAGTAATCGTGGTTTTAAAATTGCAAAACCCACAATTACTTTTGCACAAACCTATACGATAAATTATTGTTAACTATAGTCACCTTATAATGCTACCAAACAGTAGATCTTTTTTTTTTTCTTTTTTTTGAGACAGAGTTTCGCTCCCGTCACCCAGGCTGGAGTGCAATGGCATGATCTTGGCTCACTGCAACCTCTGCCTCTCGGGTTCAAGTGATTCTCCTGCCTCAGTCTCCCGAGTAGCTGGAATTACAGGTGCCCACTGCCACGTCCAGCTAATTTTTGTTTTTTTTTTTGTTTTTTGTTTTTTTTTGAGATGGAGTCTCGCTCTGTCGCCCAGGCTGGAGTGCAGTGGCCGGATCTCAGCTCACTGCAAGCTCCACCTCCCGGGTTTCCACCATTCTCCTGTCTCAGCCTCCCAAGTAGCTGGGACTACAGGCGCCCGCCACCTCGCCAGGCTAGTTTTTTGTATTTTTAGTAGAGGTGTGCTTTCAGCATGTTGGTCAGCTGGTCTCGAACTCCTGACCTCAGGTGATCCACCTGCCGCAGCCTCCCAAAGTGCTGGAATTACAGGCGTGAGCCACTGCATCCGGCCTGAACACTAGATCTTATTCCTACTATCTAACTGTATTTTTGTGCCCATTAGACAACACTTCTTTATTTCCACCTCCCTGCTACTCTTCTGAGCCTTAGGAAACCATCAATCTACTCTTTATCGCCATGGAATCAATTTTTTAGCTCCCACATATGAGTACAAACATGGGTTCTTTGTCTTTCCGTGCCTGTGATATTTCACTTAACATAATGTCCTGCAGTTCCACCCACGTTGTTGCAAATGACAGGATCTCATCCTTTTTTATGGCTGAATAGTGTGTAAGTACCACATTTGCTTTATCTATTCATCTGTTGATGGACTCTTACATTGAGTCTGTATTTTAGCTATTGTGAATAATGCTGCAATAAGCATGGGAGTGCAGACATCTATTAGATATACTGATTTCCATTCTTTTGGATATTTATCTAGCAGTGGGATTGCAGGACCATATGATATTCCATTTTTTGTTGTTGTTGTTGTTGTTTGAGGACCCTTCATAGCGTCCTCCACGATGGTTGTACTAATTTACATTCCCACCAACAGTGTACGAGAGTTCTCCTTTCTCCACATCCTCACCAGCATCTGTCTTTTTGATAAAAGACATTTTAACTGGGATAAGATCATATCTCATTGGGTTTTGATTTGCAATTTCTTGGATGATTAGTGATGTTGAGCTTTTTTTCATGTACCTGTTGGCCATGCATTTGTCTTTTTCTGAGAAATGTCTATTCACATCTTTTGCCCATATTAAAATCAGATTATGTGCTTTTTTGCTATTGAGTTCTTTGAGTTCCTTACATGTTTTAGCTCTATTTGAAATTTGATCCTCCCACAGTCTTTCTCATCTTTACAAAGCATCTGTAATTATTGATTCTACTTTTCAGGTGGTGTTTTAAATGGCCCAAGGAATACGTCTTTCTAACACGTGGACAATGTGAACAAAGGTTTATTCTCTTTCTGCAACCCTTAGTGCCCAGAGCAGAGCATCTATTCCACAATTTGTCCTTTCTATCTTCCTTCTCATCCTATCTTCTTTTTCAATCTCTTTCTTCCACCTCAGAGAATCTATTCTCACATTTTAAAGCTGGAAATTTGAAACAATGTTTTATATTAAATAATTTTTTTTTTAGAATTGATAATTGAGGTACATGGTGGAAAATTCAATCAGAAAAGGAAATATACAACGAAAAACAGTCTTTCCTTTAGCTCTAAGTTCCCCTCTGCAGAGGCAAACTTTGTTACTGGCTGTTAGTATATCTGTTCATAAGTTATTGTTGTATGTCTGTGCACACATTTATATATATATATGTGATATACATCACATTATATATGTATATATATCACATATATATGTATATATAGCACATATATACATATATATCACATTTAAAACAAACAGTGTCATTATTATGCACACCATTGTAAAGCTTTCACCTAAAGATGCACATTACTTCTCCTTTTAATGCTGCCAACACCATACTTTTCCTTTCTTCTTCTTTTTTTTTTCTCACCGATTCTAAACCTGAACTGAGCTTTTAAACCATATTTTGTATTCAGAGGCAGCCTCACCCAATAGCAATCATGTTTATGTTCCCTAATTGATTCAAATTCTAAAGATAATATTGGAAAGTAATTTAATATTAAAGCCATAAATTATATCTCTATTTGAATGGTCTGATCTCGTATCCCAGGAACAATTATTTTATAATATTTTACGAACAATAATTCTGTTATTTGTAAAATAAATAAAACCAGAAAAATTTGGTTTTATTTCTTTTACAAAAGGAAGAGCTGATTTGTTGTGCACGTTTAGCTTTGAGTATGCAGGAATGAAATCCAGGTGTACATAGAAGAAACATTCCTCTTTTAAGCATTTTCTAATAATAGGTTGGTAAATTGCTCATAGAAAAATGCACTCAGATGCCTGTTTATTTCATATCTTATTCCCTTAACGTCACCTTAATTCATATTCATCTTTCAAGTTCTCTCAGGTTTTGAGTCTTCATGAAAAGTTTTCCATGGTTTAAACTAATATCCAGCTCTTTCCACTCTGACCATCCTGAGAGCTTGCAGTCTGCTATGCTCTGGGCATGTGATCCTGTCCCAGCTTTCATTCTCTGTGTTGAACGTGTGTGTTCTTCCTCATGGCAAAATTCTACTGCCCCTCAAAAGGTGGGTTTGATTTCAGGAAGAAGAATTTTCGTATTCTAGTAAAAAAGCCGGGGGCTAAGAATTTTGTAAAAGGTCATAAATGTCTATTGGAGTTCTTTGGAAATGCAGGTGTTAATGTGTCGCCTGGTGGTGGTTGGGACTGAAGGAGGTTGTGTGACCTGGAATAGCTGCAGGGGTGTGGGCTGATACCCCTAGAGGCTAGAGTAGTGCTGGGCTCTCAGAACAAAAGGAAAGGGGCAAGGACAACAGGGAGAGCCAAACCTCCTGGGTAGAAGCAGACAAATCCTGAGAGTGAGGGAGGAGAAGCAGCTGAGTAGCCCAGACAGTTGATCTAACATGTTAGGATGGGGAAGCTTCTGAAAATGATCTTCATCCCAGGCAAAGAGAGAAACTGCAACAAGAGAGCCTGAATGCAACTTCATTCTTTTTCAGTCTGAGTGCTCAATTGTATTTGTGATGGGCACTGGACAGCCCATAACCTGAACGAACCTAAAAATCCAAGTTCAGGGTTCATCACAATGGTCTATGGTTTATACCCTTGAACTCTTATATTGTAGCAAAGACGGATAATGCACCAAATCCATTTGCTTTTTTCACTACAACAGATGAAGAGGGGGAAATGTGGTATAGCAGGAGGCAGGGGAGAAGGCTAATACCAAGGTATTGGGGCTATGTGTATACATACGGCTTGGCTGGGAGGGGTGGTGGGAAGCACAGCCGCTGGAGGCAGACTGCCTGGGCCAGAGCTCCAGGCTCACCCCCTGCCTGTGTAATATCCAGAAGTTCCATAACTCTTCTTGGTTTCAGTCTCCCTGTCTGTAAAATGGAGAAAAATAAAAATCCTTATTTTATCGGGCTGGTGTGAGAATTAAGTGAGATAATTCATGAAGAGTGCTTGGCGTGTGGTCAGGCAGGTCCTGCAGGCTCAGTAAGCACTCTCTACAAGCTCCTCCCTTCTTTCAGGAGTCACTTTCAGCATCATCTCATCTTGGCTGCCCAAGAAAACTTAGCTGTTGCGTCCATCCTGTACTCCCTATACCTTATCCACACAATAATCTGGATATCATTTTATGGTTGTATATTTTATTAGTCTGATTTTCTGACTGGCTGCTATTATCTCCTTAAGGTCAGGATTCACACGACTAGCAGAAAACTCAGTAGGTGCTCAATGCATTTTTGTTGAATGAATAATAATACATCTCCTCTTTTTTCATCCTGCCAGTGGTGGCCCACCACTGCATCATAATGGCTGTACTTGTTTTTATTATATTTCCTAACATGAGAATCAACTCTTCTGAGAGCCTGCACTGAGGTTCTTATTCCTTTTCCACATCTTATATCACCTAGCCCTGTGCCAGAAACATTTGAGATTCTCAAGAATTGCTTGTTAACATCTATTGATTTAACAGTAAGCAACTATTTCAGGACTAAAAAGGTTGTATGGTTAATTTAAGATTATGGATGATTTTCAGTGTTTTCTTTTTTATTTCTCTGCATTTTTTTCTCAATTGCATAATTTGTAGAAAACAATAAAAAAGGCTCTACATCTTCTTCAACATGGCAGCACAGGAGAGCACGAAGGTATAACTCTCTGTTAGTGCTTCAAAAAGATCATGGGATTGTCTTAGTCTAACAGAGACAGAGACAAGTTGAGGCAGTTTAGGAACAGCCATCTGCCAGGAAGCTAACTTGGGTTAATTTAGGTTGTAATCCTATGAACCAGGGTTATAGTCACACATTAAGTGGCTGACATTCAAAAAATACCTTAGCAACAACAGGATTCTCCCCATCTTTCAAGTTACTAGATATTCTGACTGCTATTTTTAAATGGAAGGTTTAAAGAACTTTCTAGAGAAATGGGATTTGGAAAACCTTCCAGAAGTAACTGAGAGATTGAACTAAATATTATGTGTTCAGAGAAATATAAAGAAACTAACAGTCTAGCACAAATAGAGACATGTCCTAATAATGAAAACATTTTACTTGATCCACCAATTACCAATTCAGTTATTCTTACACAGTTACCAGGTATGTTAGCTTGTTTTTGCATTGCTATAAAGGAACACCTGACACTGGGAAATTTATAAAGAAAAGAGATTTATTTGGCTCATGGTTCTGCAGGCTGTATAAACATGGCACCCACACCTGTTCAGCTTCTGGTGAAGTGTCAGGAAGCTTTTTTTTTTTTTTGAGATGGAGTCTCGCTCTGTTGCCCAGGTTGGAGTGCAGAGGTGCAATCTTGGCTCACTGCAACCTCTGCCTCCCGGGTTCAAGCAATTCTCCTGCCTCAGTCTCCCGAGTAGCTGGGATTACAAGCTCCCACAACTACACCTCTGCTAATTTTTGTATTTTTAGTAGAGAAGGGGTTTCACGATGTTGGCCAGGCTGGTCTTGAACTCCTGACCTCAGGTGATCCACCCATCTTGGCCTCCCAAAGTTCTGGGATTACAAGTGTGAGTCACCACACCCGGCCACAAAGCTTTTATTCATGGCAGAGGGTGACGCAGAGGCAGATGTGTCACATAGTGGGAGAGGGAGCGAGAGAGGAGGATGTATCAGACCCTTTTTAACAACCAGCTCCCACGTGAACTCATAGAATGAGGATTAACTCATGACCATGGGGAGGGCACCAACCCATTCATGAGGGATCCACCCCACGACACAAACACCTCCCAGCAGGCCCCACCTCCAACACTGGGCACCACATTTAAACATGATATTTGGAGGGAACAAACATTCAAACTGCATCACTAGGTTACACTGGGTTGGTCTTTAGCAGGGATGTTTGGGAGGTCCCCTTTGAAGAGGAGCTTCTTGGAGGTATTACAGGCCCTGGCTGCTCCCAGAATATTACTCTGTCCAATGTCAATGTTAAATCATCACATGGCATCCTTGTGATCAGGGTCCACGATTGGTACATGGCATCCTTGAGGGTCAGACCTATCAACCTTGAGTCCTAGACTGTATCGACCATTGGCTCCTGGTTGCAGCCACATTTCTGAACACATCCTTTTGTCTCCTGGGCCTTAAATAAGGGGCTAAATGTTTCTAAATCTGGAAAGATTTTGTGTCATTTACTGGCTTCTGAGCTAGTTCTTGAGATCATTTGGAAGTACAAGCACTCTTTTCTGTGGTGTTAGGGGTTAGGCTATTTCCTGCGAACATCTCTTTAAGATGCCTGATGAGGAGCTAGATTGACTTTAGTTAACCATAGAGCCTCTATGAGTGGCAGGAGGCATTCTTCCTGGAAGAGGGCAACCTAGGAGGGGCTACACCATATACAAGCACCAATATATTAATAGTGTTTGTTTGCAATTCACTGTGCCCTACCAACCTGAGGGTATAGATGAAATCACAGTACTGGCCATAGCTCAGAATTTTCTGGCTTTTGCTCCAACTATTTATTGAGGACCTCTGCAACTAGAAAGATTCCCATTTGCACCTGCCCAGGAATGTTGCATGTATTTTCACAAATAAATCTCAGATTGCTAGCATCACAATTGGACTTCTGGTCTACCAGCTTCCCTCATTTCTTGCTTGGCCTTATGGGTTCTGCCTATGAGGTAGTACCAGGCACTACCTACATTAATGCCTACAGGGGTGCTGAGTGTTGTGCTCTGCATATCTGCATAGGAGAGCTGCTGGTAGCTCTTGAAGCATCCTTATCTGACAGATTTGAATGAAAACTATCCTTCAGTTTCTGGCAGAGCCTCATTCCATTGGGCTGAGTGGAGTGACAGACACTATTTCCATATCATTTCTCCATATTATTGCCCTGATACTTATAGCAATAATGCTTCTTCCTTATTTAGCCAAAGGCCTAATGTTCCTTTGCAATTCAACTCATGCAGCTGACTAGTCTTGAACCTCTTCCATCATTTAGTCAAACATGCCATATACCCTGAAACTCTGTGGTACATACCACTGAGGACATGTGGACATATAAAATAGTCTGCATGAAAACAGGTATATAGTATATGTTCTAAATTATATATATTAACAAGCTAAAAACAAATTTCTTAAGTAAGGCCAGATGTTTGAACATTCCAGGCAGCCTAATCAAGTGGGCTGCAGTACCTTCAAAGTGATGTTTGCAGAATATTTATTCAACATTTATTTGGGCCAGGTGCAGTGGCACTTGCCTGTAATCCCAGCTATTTGGGAGACTGAAGTGGGAGGATCACTTGAACCTAACAGCTTGAGACCAGCCTGGGTCACATAGCAAGACCTTGTCTCTAAAACAAACCAACTACATTTATTTGGATGGCACTGGGGAAAGATAGATGTTACAGCTAATAGTAACTCTCATGTGTGATGTTGGTGAAATTATCTTTTGCCTTCAAATTTTCCTCCTGCATTCAAAAAACAGTGTTTAAGTTAGCTAGACCCACCCTCCCTAGCAGGTACTTTAGCAACTTTCAGATGTTGCTTCAGATTGTTCTTTGAAGAGCTCGCTCCCTGCCCAGAGCAGCTGATGGCAGTAGAGCAGAAACTTGATTAGCCTGTGCTTTCCATTTTTTCTTTCGAACAAACCGACTTAGGATCAGGGTCCACTGAAAGCCCATGGCCACTCTCTAGTATCCCAGCAGGCTTCTGCTCCCAGTAGTTGACTTGTATACTTGGCCAAAAACTGCTCTTGTTCCCACATCTGTTTGTGCCAGTTGTACTTATTACTATATAAGTGTGAAAAGCAAAAGACAAATAAATAATTGGTGGTCTAAGAAAATTAAGTTGAATGCCTTGGAAAAACTTAATAAAATGAAATTATCAGCTCAAACACATCATTTAGCTGTAATGAGGGCTCAGCCCCCTGACTCATTGTATGTTCCATTCAACTTGACCTGAAAGCTTAGCAGTTCTCCCTTTGAGGAGACATCAGGGTTTGATTTCAAGGGAAACTTACTTGATTACTTTCTCTTTGTAAAAGTAAGAGATTTGGACACAATGGGGTGACTAATAGAGATAAATTAATAGATTATTTAATTTATTATATAAATTTATATTTAATATATAATTATATATCTATGAATAATATATATATGGGAAAAATTGTGAATGTAGACAGAGGCTACAGCCAACTTGTTTTGTAACAATTGTCTTGATCTTGTTCCATTGGAAATCATAGAGGATGCATCACAGGTGTAGTAAATGTAACACCTTTGCTCAGTCAACCTACACTCAAAGTGTATATACATGAAAGGATGTGGGCTCTTTTTTGGTTCTATATGAACTTTAAAGTTGTTTTTTCCAATTCTGTGAAGAAAGTCCATGGTAGCTTGATGGGGATAGCATTGAATCTATAAATTACCCTGGGCAGCATGGCCATTTTCACAATATTGATTCTTCCTATCTATGAGCATAGAATGTTCTTCCATTTGTTTGTGTCCTCTTTTCTTTTGTTGAGCAGTGGTTTGTAGTTCTCCTTGAAGAGGTTCTTCACATCCCTTGTAAGTTGGATTCCTAGGTATTTTATTCTCTTTGTAGTAATTGTGAATGGGAGTTCACTTATGACTTGGCTCTTTGTTTGTCTATTATTGGTGTATAAGAATGCTTGTGATTTTTGCACATTGATTTTGTATATTGAGACTTTGCTGAAGTTGCTTGTCAGCTTAAGGAGATTTTGGGCTGAGACAATGGGGTTTTCTAAACATACAATCATGTCATCTGCAAACAGAGACAGTTTAACTTCCTGTTTTCCTAATTGAATACCCTTTATTTATTTCTCTTGCCTGATTGCCCTAGCCAGAACTTCCAACACTATGTTGAATAGGAGTGGTGAAAGAGGGCATCCTTGTCTTGTGCCGGTTTTCAAAGGGAATGCTTCCAGTTTTTACCCATTCCGTATGATATTGGCTGTGGGTTTGTCATAAATAGCTCCATCAATACCTAGTTTATTGAGAGTTTTTAGCATGAAGGGCTGCTGAATTTTGTTGAAGGCCTTTTCTGCATCTATTGAGATAATCATGTGGTTTTTATCATTGGTTCTGTTTATGTGATGGATTACGTTTATTGATCTGCATATGTTGAACCAGACTTGCATCCCAGGGATGAAGCCAACTTGATCGTGGTGGATAAGCTTTTTGATGTGCTGCTGGATTCGGTTTGCCAGTATTTTATTGAGGATTTTTGCATCGATGTTCCTCACGGATATTGGCCTAAAATTCTCTTTTTTTGTGGTGTCTTACCAGTCTTTGGTATCAGGATGATGCTAGCCTCATAAAATGAGTTAGGGAGGATTCCCTCTTTTTCTATTGATTGGAATAGTTTCAGAAGGAATGCTACCAGCTCCTCTTTGCACCTCTGGTAGAATTCAGCTGTGAATCCATCTGGTCCTGGACTTTTTTTGGTTGGTAGGCTATTAATTATTGCCTCCATTTCAGAACCTGTTATTGGTCTATTCAGAGATTCAGCTTCTTCCTGGTTTAGTCTTGGGAGGCTGTATGTGTCTAGGAATTTATCCATTTTTTCTAGATTTTCCAGTTTATTTGCGTAGAGATGTTTATAGTATTCTCTGATGGTAGTTTGTATTTCTGTGGTGATATCCCCTTTATCATTTTTATTGCATCTACTTGATTCTTCTCTCTTTTCTTCTTTATTAATCTTGCTAGCAGTCTATCAGTTTTGTTGATCTTTTCAAAAAACCAGCTCCTGGATTCATTGAATTTTTGAAGGGTTTTTGTGTCTCTATCTCCTTCAGTTCTGCTCTGATCTTAGTTATTTCTTGCCTTCTGCTAGCTTTTGACTTTGTTTTCTCTTGCTTCTCTAGTTCTTTTAATTGTGATGTTAGGGTGTTGATTTTAGATCTTTCCTGCTTTCTCTTGTAGGCATTTAGTGCTATAAATTTTCCCCTACACACTGCTTTAAATGTGTCTCAGAGATTCTGGTATGTTGTTTCTTTGTTCTCATTGGTTTCAAAGAACATCTTTATTTCTGCCTTCATTTTGTTATTTACCCAGTAGTCATTCAGAAGCAGGTTGTTCAGTTTTCATGCAGTTGTGCAGTTTTGAGTGAGTTTATTAATCCTAATTTGATTGCCCTGTGGTCTGAGAGACAGTTTGTTGTGATTTCTGTTCTTTTACATTTGCTGAGGAGTGTTTTACTACCAATTATGTGGTCAATTTTAGAATAAGTGCAATGTGGTGCTGAGAAGAATGTATATTCTGTTGATTGGGGTGTAGAGTTCCGTAGATGTCTATTAGGTCCACTTGGTCCAGAGCTGAGTTCAAGTCCTGGATATCCTTGTTAACATTCTGTCTCATTGATCTGTCTAATATTGACAGTGGAGTGTTAAAGTCTCCTATTATTATTGTATGGGAGTCTAAGTCTCTTTGTAGGTCTCTAAGGACTTGGTTTATGAATCTGGGTGCTCCTGTATTGGGTGCATATATATTTAGGATAGTTAGCTCTTCTTGGTGAATTGATCCCTTTGCCATTATGTAGTGGCCTTCTTTGTCTCTTTTGATGTTTGTTGGTTTAAAGTCTGTTTTATCAGAGACTAGGATTGCAAACCCTGCTTTTTCTTGCTTTCCATTTGCTTGGTAGATCTTCCTCCATCCCTTTATTTTGAGCCTATGTGTGTCTCTGCATGTGAGATGGGTCTCCTGAATACAGCAGAGTGATGGGTCTTGACTCTTTATCCAATTTGCCAGTCTGTGTCTTTTAATTGGAGAATTTAGCCCCTTTACATTTAAGGTTAACATTGTTATGTGTAAATTTGATCCTGTCATTATGATGATAGCTGGTTATTTTGCCCATTAATTGATGCAGTTTCTTCATAGTGTCGATAGTCTTTACAATTTGCCCTGTTTTTGTAGTGGCTGGTACTCATTGTTCCTTTCCATGTTTAGTGCTTCCTTCAGGAGCTCTTGTTAAGGCAGGTCTGGTGGTGACAAAATCTCTCAGCATTTGCTTATTTGTAAAGGGTTTTATTTCTCCTTTAGTTGTGAAGCTTAGTTTGGCTGGATATGAGATTCTGGGTTGAAAATTGTTTTCTCTAAGAATGTTGAATATTGGCCCCCACTCTCTTCTGCCTTGTAGGGTTTCTGCCGAGAGATCCACTGTTAGTCTGATGGGCTTCCCTTTGTGAGTAACCTGACCTTTCTCTCTGGCTGCCCTTAACATTTTTTCCTTCATTTCAACCTTGGTGAATCTGACAATTATGTGTCTTGGGGTTGCTCTTCTCAAGGAGTATCTTTGTGGTGTTCTCTTTATTTCCTGAATTTGAATGTTGGCCTGCTTTGCTAGGTTAGGGAAGTTCTCCTGGATGATATCCTGAGAAGTGTTTTCCAGCTTGGTTCCATTCTCCCTGTTACTTTCAGGTACACCAGTCAAATGTAGATTTGGTCTTTCCACATAGACCCATATTTCTTGGAGGCTTTGTTTGTTTCTTTTCACTCTTTTTTCTCTAATCTTGTCTTCTCACTTGATTTCATTAATTTGATCTTCAATCACTGATATCCTTTCTTCCACTTGATTGAATCGGCTACTCAAGCTTGTGCATGCGTCATGAACTTCTCATGCCTTGGTTTTCAGCTTCATCATCTCATTTTTGGTCTTCTCTACACTGTTTATTCTAGTTAGCCATTCAAACCCTTTTTCATGGTTTTTAGCTTCTTTGTGGTGGGTTAGAACATGCTCCTTTAGCTCGGAGAAGTTTGTTATTACCGACCTTCTGAAGCCTACTTCTGTCACCTTGTCAAATTCATTCTTTGTCTAGTTTTGTTTCCTTGCTGGCAAGGAGCTGTGATCCTTTGGACGAGAAGAGCACTCTGTTTTTTGGAATTTTCAGCTTTTCTGCTCGGTTTCTCCCCATCTTTGTGGTTTTATGTACCTTTGGTCTTTGATGTTGGTGACCTACAGATGGGGTTTTGTTGTGGATGTCCTTTTTGTTGATGTTGATACTATTCCTTTCTGTTTGTTAGTTTTCCTTCTAACAGTCAGACCCCTAAGCTGCAGGGCTGTTGGAGTTTGCTGGAGGTCCATTCCAGACTCTGTTTGCCTGGGTATCACCAGCGGAGGCTGCAGAACAGCAAATATTGCTGCCTGATCCTTCCTCTGGAAGTTTTGTCCCAGAGGGGCACCCACCTGCTTGAGGTGTCTTTCGGCCCCTACTGGGAGGTGTTTCCCAGTCAGGCTACAGAGGGGTCAGGGACCTGCTTGAGGAGCCAGTCTTTCTGTTCTTGGAGCTTGAACGCCATGCTGAGAGAACCACTGCTGTCTTCAGAGCTGTAAGACAGGGACATTTAAGTCTGCAGAAGCTGTTTGCTGCGTTTTGTTCTACTATGCCCTCCCCGCAGACGTGGAATCCATAGAGGCAGTAGGCCTTGCTGAGCTGCAGTGGGCTCCACCCAGTTCGTGCTTCCTGGCCTCTTTGTTTACACTGTGAGCTACTCAAGCCTCAGCAATGGCAGACGCCCCTCCCCCAGTCAAGCTGCAGTGTTGCAGGTGGATCTCAGACTGCTGTGCTAGCAGTGGGCAAGGCTCCATGGGCGTGGCACCCACCAAGCCAGGCATGGGAGGGTATCTTCTGGTCTGCGGGTTGCTAAGACTGTGGGAAAAGTGCAGTATTTGGTCAGAAGTGTACCGTTTCTCCAAGTACAGTCTGTCACGGCTTCCCTTGGCTAGGAAGGGGAAATCCCCTGCCCCTTGTGCTTCCCAGGTGAGGCAATGCCCGCCATGCTTCAGCCTGCCCTCCGTGGGCTGCAGCCACTGTCCAACCAGTCCCAATGAGATAGACCAGGTACCTCAGTTGGAAATGCAGAAATTACCCGTTTTTTTGCATCAGTCTTGCTGGGAGCTGCAGACTGGAGCTGTTCCTATTTGGCCATCTTGGAAGTGCCCCTAATTATTTATTTTTAAGACTAGGTCTTGCTCTGTTAACCTGGGCCAGAGAGCAGTGGTGCAATCATAGCTCACTGCAACCTTGAACTCCTAGCCTCAAGCAATCCTCCCACCTCAGCCTCCTGAGTAGCTACAAGTGCATGCCACTGTGCCCAGCTAATTTTTTAATGTTTTGTAGAGAAAGGGGTCTTGCTATGTTGCCCAGGCTGGTCTTGAACTCGACTCAAGCGATCCTCTCACCTTGGCCTCGGAATTGTCTTTTAATATCTTAGAATATCTGTGTTACTCAAACACAGTTTGGGAAATTCTTTTTTTTTTTTTGAGATGGAGTCTCGCTCTGTTGCCCAGGCTGGAGTGCAGTGGCGCTATCTCTGCTCACTGCAAGCTCCGCCTCTCAGGTTCAGGTTCACACCATTCTCCTGCCTCAGCCTCTGGAGTAGCTGGGACTACAGGCACCCACCACCACGCCCGGCTAATTTCTTTTTGTATTTTTAGTAGAGACAGGGTTTCACAGTGTTAGCCAGGATGGTGTTGATCTCCTGACCTCATGATCCACCCGCCTTGGCCTCCCAAAGTGCTTGGATTACAGGCTTGAGCCATCGGGCCCAGCCAGGAAATTCTTTGTGCTGGCTTTTTAATGTCTTTAATCTGGTTCTCAATTGCTCAAAGACAGGAATTGTGCATTATTCATCACTGCAGCTCCAGGGCATCCCACAGGGCCTGACTCCAGTACTGACTCAGTAAATGTGTGTTAACCAAATGAGTGGGCATACAGTAAGTGCTGATTTGGCTGTTGCCATGATAGCACTCACAGTTGGGACCCAGGAGCCATATGCCCCACAGTTATGTCAGCTTGCTATAGATAATCATGCCCCGTGAGTCAAAAGCCCTAAAGACAGCACATGTGGCCAGAATTCAGTGTCTTCATCAAATTGAACTTTGAATGAAGTAGTGCTGACCAATTTGTAGCTATAATCATCATGGCCTTCGAGCTCAAATGAAGAGCAGTTTACAGAAGCAACATGTTTATGCAGCCAAACCAAACATTTGTGTGGTTATCTAGCAGACGCAAACTCCTAGTAGAAAGATTCATGGCACCACCATGCCTGGCTAATTTTTTACTTTTTGTAGAGACAGAGTCTCACTATGTTGCCCGGGCTGGTATCAAACTACTGGACTAAAGCGATCTTCCCCTTCCTACCTTGGCCTCCCACAGGGCTGGGGTTATAGGCACGAGCCACCATGCACAGCTGAGAAAATTTATTAAAAGAAAATCTTTTCAGTAATCTTAGCTGTGCAGAGGCCTCAAGAGTTGCGTTTAATATGACACAATCCACTGAGGCACAAACTCCTACAAAGGCAAAGGGAGCACCCCCTCCCCCTGTGATAAGGCTGCAATGAAGGAGACAGGGTGTCTCTGTGATGTGAGGGAAAGACAGAAGAAAGGTGGGAAGTAATTCCTACACCAAGGGATGGAGCCTGTATTTGTTTGCCAGGGCTGCCATAACAAAGTACCATAAACCGATTGGCCTAAACATCAGAAATGTATCACCTTGGCCAGGCGCGGTGCCTCAGGCCTGTAATTCCAGCACGTTGGGAGGCTGAGGCAGGCGGATCACCTGAGGTCAGGAGTTTGAAACCATCCTGACCAACGTGGTGAAACCCATCTCTACTAAAAATACAAAAACTTAGCCAGGCATGGTGGTGCGTGCCTGTAATCCCAGCTACTTGGGAGGCTGAAGCAGAAGAATCACTTGAACCCAGGAGATGGAAGTTGCAGTGAGCCGAGACTGCGCCATTGCACTCTAGCTTGGGCAACAAGAGGGAAACTCCATCTCAAAACAAACAAACAAACAAACAAAAACCAGAAAAGAAATGTATCACCTCACAGTGCTAGAGGCTCAAAGTCTAAGACCAAGATCTCAGGGGCCGGTTTCTTCTCAGGGATGTCAGGAAGAATCTGTTCCCTGTCTTTTGCTGGTTTCCTAGCAAGCTTTGGTGTTTCTTGGAGTGTAGACGCATTACCTGATCGGTCTTCATCTTCACATGGTATTCTCTCTGTGTTCATATCTGTATCCAAACTTCCCCTTTGATTAATAGAATGGGTACTGATCATATTGGATTAGGGCCCACCCTCGTGACCTCATCTTAACTGGTTACATTTGAAACCCTATTTCTAAGGAGGGTCACATTCTTAGGTACTGGGACTTAGGACTTCAACATCTGCAATTTGGGGGCACGAGGGCACAATTCAACCCACAACAAAATCCTACTGGGGTTATCCAGAAACAACCCCTAAGGCTGAACCAAGAAAAGACCCTATTAATTCTGGGGGAAGACAGCAAGCCCCTCTGCACGTGAGCACAAAATGCAACAAAATCTCTCTTTTCACGGAAGGAGAATCACAAAGCAGCCAGCACCTGATCACTGGCTCTGCTCACACTTTCCCACCTCCTCGCACAGGACTCTGAGCCCGTCTATCTAAAGGGTCTCCAGGCCAGTGGCAGAGGGGATTACCGCCAGGGAGGGTCTGGCTGGCCCAGGATGGCTATAGGCAGGCGGCCTGTGGCAATGGTCATAGGCTGTCCTGGGCCCAGGAGGCCCTGTAGCCACATGCAGGGCATCTTGAGCAGACATAAGGTGGTAACTACAGCCTGCTCCCTGGCATCCTTGTCAGTGCTGCTTTTCATTCTTCAGCCATTCTGAAGGTGCCACAGCCCACTGAGTTTCCTGCACCTGTCAGGAGCTTGCTTTGGGTTTACCACAGCTTCTGAGAGAAGTGGAGCTACCTAGAATGTATTGTTATATTCTACGCCCCGGTCATAGATGGGCTTAAGTTGCAACCAAAGCTTTTTTTGGAATAAAACAGTTTGGATGGAGATCATCTTGTCCTGATATAAAAGGGGAGGTATTAGCTCATTTTGCTGAATTCAAGTTCACAGATGAACTGCAAATCCCTTTTTTCTTCTTCCTCTCCTAAAGTAGTTTCCAGATGTCATATATACGTTTGCACTCAGCTGGGTGCAAGCATGGTTATTGTTAGCAAATTACTTGGATTTGGGCTTGGGGGAAATGCAAAATGGTAAAAAAAAAAAAAAAAAAAAAGGAGTCCTCAGAATTTTAGGTCATTTCTTTCCAGTCCAGAGAGCAGGGAAATTTAAGCACGTTATTGTATACATTTTAAGAAAAGTGTTGGGGGCTTACCTGGGGGTGTAAATACAGGACAAGAGTCTCATTTCTCCCCCATTAGGGCAGGGCAAGGGTGTCTCTGATCAGAATGGTGCTACTTAGGAATGGCGTAGTTGTAAAACCTTGAGTAGAGATTTAGCCAGGGAGATATGAAGTCAGAACACTGTTCCACGGTGAGCAGGTCTGTGCAAACCTATCCCAAAGTCTGAGAAAGCTGAGAGGCCAAAGAAAGAGATTGTTTCTTAGACAGAAACATTGAATAGGGACTTACGTACAAAGGCCATGTCTGTGACTCAGGTAACCGCAAGACTAGATGGTGGATAGCGGTACTACTACCCCCCAGACTCAGGGCTTATATACCACAGGAGAGGGGCATGTAGGACAATTGAAGTCCACACCCCAGGGAAAGGTAAGAAGGCACTGTGAATCTTCCTAAGGGGAGGATTTATGGTGTTCAAATGAAATTGTGTATGTCAACATACCCTGTAGGCGTCAAAGCAGCTCCACAGGGGTGAAAGTTGGGACTACATCTTACTGTTTTTTTATAACTTAGCATCGAATTCAAAATTAATCCAAAAATAATAGCAATGGTTAAGCAAAATGTACTATACCCATATTTATTAGGGTTCTCTAGAGGGACAGAATTTAATTTATATATATATAATATTGAGGGGAATTTGGTATTAACTCACATAATCACAAGGTCCTACAATAGGCCGTCTGCAGGCTGAGGAGCAAAGAGAGCCAGTCTGAGTTCCAAAACTGAAGAACTTGGAGTCTGATGTTCGAGGGTAAGAAGCACCCAGCATGGGAGAAAGATATAGGCTGGGAGGCTAGGCCAGTCTCTCCTTTCACATTTTTCTGCCTGCTTATATTCTAGCCATGCTGGCAGCTGATTAGATTGTTCTCAGTCAGATTAAGGGTGGGTCTGCCTTTCCCAGCCCAGTGACTCAAATGTTAATCTCCTTTGGCAGCACCCTCACAGACACCCCTAGGATCAATACTTTGCATCCTTCAATACAATCAAGTTGACAGTATTAATGATCACACCATACAATAGGATATAATTCATCAATAAAAGCAATAAGTCTTGATACATGCTACAACATGGGTGAGACTTGACGACACTGGGCTAAGTGAAAAAAGCTCGTCCTAAGAGACTATGTATTATATGGGTTCATTGATATGAAATGTCCAGAACAGGTAAATCGATAGACACAGAAAGTTTATGGCTAGGAAGAACGGAGGGATTGGGACATGTTAGGTATTAGGTACAGGGCTTCTTTTTATAATAATACAAATGTTCTAAAATTGTGGTGATGGTTGCACAACTCTTTGAACATACTAAAAGCCATCAAATTGTATGCTTAAAATGAGTGAATCTTATGGTTTGTGAATTATAAAATGAGTGAATCTTATGGTTTGTGAATTATATCTTAATAAAGCTGTTAACAACAACAACAAAAGCAACAATTGAAATTACTAAAGTGTTTTTTTTTTTTTTTTTTTTTTTTTTTTTTTTTTTTTTTAAACAGAGTCTTGCTCTGTTGCTCAGGCTGGAGTGCAATGGTGTGATCTTGGCTCACTGCAACATCCACTTTCCAGCTTCGACCGATTCTCCTGCCTCAGCCTCTCGAGTAGCTGGGACTACAGGCATGTGCCACCACACCTGGCTAGTTTTTGTATTTTTAGCAGAAACGGGGGTTCACTCCATTGGCAGGCTGGTCTTGAACTCCTGACTTCAAGTGATCCGCCCACTTCGGCCTCCCAAAGTGCTGGGAATACAGGCGTGAGCCACCTTGCCCGGCCACTATAGGGTTCTTAATATGAAAATGTATCCTTCTTTCTTTAAACTCATTAAAAATATTTAGGTTCCTCTATTGAAAATAATAGTAGCTAACTTTAACAAGCACTCATGAAGTACCAGGTACTGAGCTAAGCATGTTATACACATTCTCTCTTATCCTTACAACACAGATTTTTGTCCCTGTTTTAGAGATATGTAGCAGAAACTCAGAGGGGTTAAGCAAGTTGTCCTAGATCACACAACTAGTAAGTTTCCAAGCTGGCATTTGAAACCAGGCAGATGGACTCCACAGCCTCCATCCTATTACCCAGGTCTGCCTGTGTCTTCATTGAGAACCACTGTTGAAACATCTTTACCTTCTAAATATTGGGCTACTTAGGTCTACCTTTGTCTTCACTGACAGCCTCCATTGAAATATCTTTACCTTCTCAGTACTGGGCTCTATTCTGTCCTATGAGCTTTCAACTGAGTTTAAATGGATATGGCTAATTCTGCTTAAATATTTACCATGTGATTTACCATTACAGAATAAAAGCAGAATCTATATTTTCTGGGGACTAATTATTATAGAAAGGTATAAACTTGGTCCCAGAAACTCCATCTGACTTTACTACTGCCCAGCGTATGTTTTGATCTGGGGATCGTGCCAGGAAGGTGGGAGTTTCTTAGTCCCTTTTTTTCTCTACCCACCTTGCTAGAAAGCCGGAGCTTCTGACCATTTAAAGCCTCTCTATATAGCTTTTTTTAGAGAGAAAGGAAGGCAGGCTAGGTTGATTCTTCCTGGGGAATCATTTAATATTTTTGTAAGATATTTGTGGTTCACATGTTTTGTGACAGAACTCACCATGAATACAAAAGCCACAACTGATCTGAGGCTCCTTGACATACTGGAGATCGCTTTCTCCTTCGACGCAGGGTCGGATGCTGTTTTCCAGCCCAATGGCAGGCCTTGCCATCAGAATAGATTAATTTTGTCATTACCCTTTCTCAATTTCTGCCTTTGACCAGAAAAAAGAGGTTAATTGTGTGCCATTTCTCAGGAGAATGAGGTATCAGCATTTTAATTCCTGATATTTCATGAATTGTGGGCAGCTAATTAAAACTTAAAGATTAGAGGAGCTATTTTGACTAAGAGGCCATTTGCAGGATTGTGAAATAAAGAGAACAAAGGGTTGTCTTTTCTTTTTATTCCTACGGCTTAAATGGAACTTCATGCTGAAATAGAGCCTTGAATTGTTTTGCATACTGAGTACTCGTATTGACTCTAATTTTAATTTTGCAGCAAATGGTATAATATCTGAAAGCTATTGAGGGGCTAACACTGAGATTATTGAGAATGTTAAATAGCAAGATCTGTGTTTTGCGGCTCTGTTTGACCCTTCTTGACCTCGGAGAGACATCTTAAAGTCAGATAGGGACCACTTACAGATTCTATTAGATGTCCTTAATTGCCACCTTAGAACTCAATATGTATTTAGACCTTCTCATCAGTTCTCCCTCATAGTTAACTGTTTGAGTAGCATAATAGTAGAATAATGGACATCTCTCAAACCTGGGGCTTTTTCTGGGTTCTACTACTACCTGTCTGAATTTTAGGCTAGTGCATTTCTTTAAGCACCACCAAAATCACCCAGGACCCACATGTTTGGAATGTGAATCAAGGCAACCACTGGCCTCTACCATACCTTTGCGCAAGTTAGAAAAAGGACCTAAAACCATAAAAACCCTAGAATAAAAACTAGGCAATACCATTCAGGACATAGGCATGGGCAAGGACTTCATGTCTAAAACACCAAAAGCAATGGCAACAAAAGCCAAAATTGACAAATGGGATCTAATTAAACTAAAGAGCTTCTGTCCAGCAAAAGAAACTAACAGCAGGGTGAACAGGCAACCTACAGAATGGGAGAAAATTTTTGCAATCTACTCATCTGACAAAGGGCTAATATCCACAACCTACAAAGAACTCAAACAAATTTACAAGAAAAAAACAAACAACCCCATCAAAAAGTGGGCAAAGCATATGAACAGACAATTCTCAAAAGAAGACATTTATGCAGCCAACAGACACATGAAAAAATGCTCATCATCACTTACCATCAGAGAAATGTAAATCAAAACCACAATGAAATACCATCTCATACCAGTTAGAATGAGGATCATTAAAAAGTCAGGAAACAACAAGTGTTGGAGAGGATGTGGAGAAATAGGAACACTTTTACACTGTTGTTGGGACTGTAAACTAGTTCAACCATTGTGGAAGACAGTGTGGTGATTCCTCAAGGATCTAGAACTAGAAATACCATTTGACCCAGCCATCCCATTACTGGGTATATATCCAAAGGATTATAAATCATGCTGCTATAAAGACACATGCACACATATGTTTATTGTGGCACTATCCATGATAGCAAAGACTTGGAACCAACCCAAATGTCCATCAATGACAGATTGGATTAAGAAAATGTGGCACATATACACCATGGAGTACTATGCAGCCACAAAAAAGGATGAGTTCATGTCCTTTGTAGGGACATGGATGCAGCTGGAAACCGTCATTCTCAGCAAACTATCACAAGAACAGAAAACGAAACACCGCATGTTCTCACTCATAGGTGGGAACTGAACAATGAGAACACTTGGACACAGGAAGGGGAACATCACACAGTGGGGCCTGTCGTGGGGTGGGGGGAAGTGGGGAGGGATAGCTTTAGGAGATATTCCTAATGTAAATGACGAGTTAACGGGTGCAGCACACCAACAGGGCACATGTATACATATGTAACGAACCTGCACATTGTGCACATGTACCCTAGAACTTAAAGTATAATAAAAAAATTAAAAAGAAAAAGGAAAAGGACATCTTCAGCAGATGCAGTCCCTACTGATGTGTAGCTGGGAAAGCTGAGCATTGTTGGATTGAAGCCCCTAACCCACCTCCTGGCACTGTTTCCTTGTGCAGTGTAAACCCCACATAATTTTACAGTGGCCATGCTGAAATAACCCTTTTTAAATTGCTTAGGTACTCATCTCAATATGCTTCTTGATAAACAGTCATTTCTTTCTTCTGATATGGGGTTAGATGAAATGAGATTTGAACGAGTATCCAAATGCAAACTCCTTGGGTACAAAACCAGGTCTTGCTCATCTTTTATAAGTCCCAAGCTCCTAAGTTTTCCATTCTATCCAAAATTGAATAAGCACTTACCTGCCTACTAGGGCCCAAGCACTGTTCTAGGTGCTGGAGAGTCACCAGGAATGAGATAGACAAGGCTCCAGACCTTATAGAAATTACAACCTAGGAAAATAAGATACATTAAATGAATCAAATAACTACCCAAGTAGTTCACAATTTCACTTGGGTATGTGCCATAAAGGTGAAGTATAGGAGGGCCTTAGGAGGATATCATTAGCAGATGTGACCTAGACAGGGAGGTGGTAGAGATTTCCATGAGAAGGTGACATTTGTGCTGGAATTTAAAGGAGGAATAAGAAATAACCAGGTTAGGTGGAGGGGGCAATGGTGGGTGGGGCAAGGAAGAAAGAACATTCCATCCAAATAGAAGAGTGTAGACAACGGTCCTGGAGCTGGAAAGAACTTGGTGCATTCTAGAATTGAGATAAGGCCAGCAAGGCTGCAGCTTAAAGGGATGAAGGGGAAGCACAAATCAAAATGAGGCCAAAGAGAGAAGAGGCCAAATCATGAAACAGGGCTGGAGTCCATGATAAGGATTTGGGATGTCTATGAAGAACTGGAATCTATTCAGATACTCAATTTTAAGCAGAGAGTCAAAATGATTAAACTTGTATTTTAAACAGTAACTCTGCTCATGACAAATGAACCAACAGGAGGAAAGCAAGAATGGATGCAGAGATGTGTACAGAGGCTATTGTCCCAGCTCAGACAATTGATGACAGTGAATTGAACATTACATTGGTAAAAAGTGGAGAAATGTGAACAGGTTTAAGAAACTTTGAGGCACTAAAATCAACAGAATTTGATGATGGATTGGTCAAGGGATGAGGGAAGAAAAATGTCAAGGATTCTGACATGAATAACTGGACAGTATTAGGGCCATTTTCTGAGCTGTGGAACATGGAGAAGTAGGTTTGGAGAGTGAGATCATGAGAAAAGTTTTGGATACATTGAATTTAAAGTGCCTCTGTGACTCCCATGTTGAGTTGACAGCGATATACATATAGTCTAGAACATGGCTGAGGGTAAGCAGTGTGGAGGGTTCAGCTGAGGTTCCCAGATGTCAGTTTTGGGTGGTATCAATCTTCCTGGTTGTATAATTGTTTTTTTAAACAACACTTTGTTGCCAGTTGCTGACACAAAGACGACCAATGGTTGGGCTCACTGGTGACAGTGAAGAGGGAGGAGCAAGGGAATTATGAATATTTGCAACATAGTAATGATGGACAATGGAACTTAGGATGGATAAGAAAGGAAGTGAAGTCAAGTAGGAGAAGAGGGCAGCAAGAAAGCAGATGAGTTGTGGAACTGAATGCTTGCAGCACAAGTATGCGTTAGTTTTCCGTGGCTGCTATAACAAACTACAACAGAAGTCATTCTTTAATCCTTTCCTCCCCTCCACTCCCCTCCCCTCCCCTCCCCTCCCTCCCTTCCTCCCTCCCTCCTTCCCTCTCTCCCTCTTTTCTTTTTCTTTTTTCTTTTCTTTCTTTTCCCCTTCCTTCCTTCCTTCCTTCCTTCCTTCCTTCCTTCCTTCCTTCCTTCCTTCCTTCCTTCCTTCCTTCCTTCCTTTTCTCTTTTCTTTTATTGCCCAGACCAGTCTTGAACTTCTGGACTCAAGTGATCCTCCCACCTCGGCTGCTCAAAGTGCTGGAATTTGAGGTGTGAGCCACTGTGCCTGGCCCTGAAATCATCTTCAATGGGGTGAAATCAATGGGGACCATGCTTTTCTTTGAGGCTCTACTAGGGAGAATTCATTCCTTGCCTCTTCTAACTTCTGGTGGCTATCAGCATTCTTTTTAAAATTTTTAAATTTAATTAATTAGTCAATTTATTTTGCTACTAGCGTTCTTTGGCTTGTGGTTGCATCATTCCAATCTTTGCCTCTGTGTTCACATTGACTTCTGTCTTCTGTCCGTGTTAAATCTCTCTCTGCATATCTCATTTAAGGACACTTGTGATTTCATCTAGGGCCCACTGGGATAATCCAAGGATACTCTCCCCATCTCAAGATCCAGAATTTAATTGAATATCCAAAGTCTTTGCCATATAAGGCAACGTTTACAGGACTTAGGACTTGCTGTCTTTGGGTATCATTATTCAGCCTGTTACAGAATGCTTGAGCAAGGGAACTGGAAGGATGTGAGGGTGTGGTCACAGAGGTGGATATTTACATGTTATAAATTTTACAAGTCTCATTTTTGAAAATGACACAGTTTCGGGTGATGAAAGTCAAGAATGAGACCATGAGGTTGATATCTGAGGTAGAGAAAAGGAGTAATTCACTAGAAATGAAGTCAAGAAGATGAAGGTCCAGGATATTGGGTGAGTGTCAACATGAACCTTGAACCCTCATTGGAAAATGGCAAAAATTGTTGAGGTTAATTGTCAGTCTTTGGATAGTGAGTAAAAGTGATTAGATGTTAGTAGACAGAAATGAAAAGATGTTGTTGGGTGGAATAAATAAAAAGGGTGGAAGAGAAATTGCCAGAAAATCATTTCTAACCTATATAATTCTCCTCAATCCCTTACTTCACTTACCCTCTTATATTTAGGAAATGACCATATTTGGGGGGAAATGTTAGAAACTACATAATTAGTATGCCTTGAGGTGCATTATTTGCAATAATGTATCTTTGTACAAACTTGTTTCATAGAACACACTTTCGAAATTGGTTTTGACTTTCCTTGAACAATCTTGTAACTTACTTGGTTAGGAAATGTGGTTGTGTCTTAGTCTATTTTCTGTTGCTTATAACAGAATACCTGAAACTCAGTAATTTGTAAAGAAAAGGAATTTATTTTTTACAGTTGTAGGGGCTGAGAAGTCCAAGGTTGAGAGGCTACATTTGGTAAGGACCTTCTTGGTGGTGGGAACTCACTGCAGAGGCCCAAGCTGGCACAGGACATCACATGGTGAGGGCGGGTGGACTCAAGTATCTGTTCCTCTTCTTATAAAGCCACCAGTCTCATTCCCATGATAACCCATGAATCCATTCATTCATACATGAATTAATCCATTCATGAAGGCAGAACTCTCATGACCTGATCACCTCTTAAAGACCCTCCCTTTCAGTAATGTCACATTGGGGATTAAATTTCAACATGAGTTTTGGATGGGACAAATGTCCAAAACCATAGCAGGTTATCTCTTAATGATTTATTCTCTTAAAAAGTTTTTTTCCCCCATTGCAAATGAGAAAAACCATGAAATCTTTAGCACAAAGAAAAATTGTTTATTTCACTTAGCTTGAACCATGTGATTTTCACCAGACATACTTCTCTTCTGGGCAGCAGTTATAGCAAGGATTGAAATTTAATGTAGAAAATAGCCTACCTGATTTGTATCTTTCCTCCTAAAGCCTTGATTCTGCCAGAAGTTTTCCTCCCTACCCACCTGCACTTGGCCATCATCTTTTCCTACTTGGAGCAAATTCAGGCTTACAGTATCTGCCAGGCACACTCAATCCATATGCCACCTCTTCCATATATAGCCCTGGTCATGCGCTAGAGAACATGAGGCTGAGGGCTTGCACTGGGACCACCTGAATCTGGCTTCTCACCATGAGACAAAGGAGCTCCTAAAGTTAGAGGGTAGGTGGGGGTGGAGGTGGGGCAGCATCAAGAAGCTTGAGTTGCTGCTTATCATTGTCTTATTTGGACTCCTGTGGATACTGTCCTGTTCTTTCTCACTTTTCTGCCTATGTTCTCTCTGGGTGATTCCATTTTTAAGCCCCATGACTCTCAAATCTGTCCTTCTAGTTCAGAACTCTCCCTTGTTATCTGGATGTGTGTATCAAACATCTTCCTTGGAGATCACATCGCCTACCCCAACTCAACTTTCCATTCTCTAGCTGAACTCCCAGGTGAGTATCTGCTGCAGTGCTGTAGGCAGTGTAGACAGCTGCAGTGGCTTCTTGTAGATGACCTGCATTGCTGCTCTAAGCTGAGGTCCAAGCTTTCTAGAAGTTCTTAAGATTCAAAGAAGCTTCTCTTTTTCTGAACAGCAGCTGTAGCACTTCTGAAAACCACTCCAAGCCCTCCTTGAGGTTTTGTGAGCCTCTACTTCCTTGTATTAGAACCCATCATGCTTGGAATACATATAGCAGCTTAGCACTGACAAGTACTGATTCAGTATTTGGTAAGTGGCATTACCAGCTACTCAGTTAGCTAAGCCTTAACCATGGGGTTTACTTTACTTCTCCTGTTCCTCACCTTCCACATCCAGTGGTTTCCAAATTCTGTGTATTCTTTTGTACCTCCTTGTTGCAGTTTGAATCTATCCCATCCTCTTCATTCCCCACTGTTGCCAATTTGTTTTAGAACCTTGTTTATTTAGTACTTGGATTACTGCAGCAGTTTCCTTACTAATTTTTCTGCCTTCTGTATCCCCCTTGAACTCTGTCTTAGTCAGCTGGGGCTGCTACAGCCGAGTATCATAGACCAGGAGGCTTATCAACAACAGACATTTATTTCTTATAGTTCTGGAGGCTGGAAGTCCAAGATCAAGATGCCAACATGGTTGGGTTCTGCCCAGGGTCCTCTTCCTGGTTCAAAGACTGCCATCTTCTGGTTGTGTCCTCACAAGGCAGAGAGAAGGCTAGAGATTTCTCTGCAGTCTCTTTTCTAAGGGCACGAATCCTATTCATGAGGGCTCTACCCTCATGACCTAATTATCTCACAAAGGCCTCACCTGCTAATACCATCACATTGGGGTTTAGAATTTTCAGCATATGCATTTGGTCAAGAAGTAGGGGGTACAAACATTCAGTCCCTAACAAACCTAGTTAACTTTTTCCATCCTGTCATCAGAGTAGTCTTTCTAAAATACAGCTCTAATTATGCTACATCTGCCCAGCGCCTCACTGTCTCCAGTCTAATTTGCAGGCTCCTTTGCCTGCCATGCAAGGCTAGGTCTCCACGTCCATCTTTTGTCTTCCCCCTTCCCACCCTGCCCGGCAGCCGTATTGAGGGAACCGAAAGGCCCAGCCTTTCTCACATCCCTGCCTTTCTTCTTGCTGGTCCCTTTGCCCATGTGCTCCCCACTCTGCCTGGTTAACTCCTGTTTAGCTTTTGCATGTAAGTGAAGCCTCTTCTGACACTGCCCTGGAGTCTGGGCCACACGTCTTACCCTGTGCTGCAGCAGCCTCTGAACACACACAACCTTCCTGTCGCTCAGCCCAGCCAAGGCTGCTCGCTTTGCTTACTAGCTGCTAACTTTGCTTACTCCTCTCAGACTCTGCAATGGTCAGTACAGCCTCTCAGGGCAGGCAGGGAAACAGAGGACAGGGTTCAGAAAGGCTGCTTGAAGTCAGATGTAGTGAACCTCATCGATACCCACCCCCTGTTTTGGTGGTTTGGCCACCTCCCCTTCCTCTGTGAGGAAATTCGTATTTTGCCACCTCCCCTTCCTTGTACTGTTGTTATGACGTCACATCTGCACTCTTTCCGTATTTCATTAGGATGGAAGTGGCGATGTTCCCGGCACAGTAGGCAGCTAGGTCTTCTACTCAGAGCTAAGTGTCGTTGGCTTTTGCTTTCCATCTATGGAAAGCGCAAATGCACAGCCCATGATCCTAGTCTCAGTATTCTGGCTGCCCCATCTCCAATCCCTGACCTTTTACATCTAAATCAAGAAAAGAGATAGGTAACTATCTTTTTTATTTTTTTTATTTTTTTGAGACAGAGTTTCACTCCAGTTGCCTAGACTGGAGTGCAATGGCACAATCTTGGCTCACTGCAACTTCTGCCTCCTGGGTTTAAGCAATTCTCTTGCCTCAGCCTCCCTCAATAGCTGAGAATACAGGCGCCCACCACCATGCCTGGCTAATTTTTGTATTTTAGTAGAGATGGGATTTCACCATGTTGGTCAGGCTAGTCTCGAACTCCTGACCTCAAGTGATCCACCCACCTTGGCCTCCCAAAGTGCTGGGATTCCAGGCATGACCCACCATGCCTGGCAGTATCTATCTTTATCTAAAGGCCGTCTCCCAGCCTGACTCTCTGGGAACCGAGTAGAGTCTTTAGAGCCTGCCTAGCCCTAGTATGTGGACTCTGGCTGCTCCCTGCTTGTTTTGTCTCCCTGTGACAGAACATTCCCTGCCAAATCTCAGAGGTATAGTAAGTGCCTAACAAATGCTGCCCATCATTTCACATACTGTTTCTGAAAATTAGATAATTGGAGGTTGGTTGTTATATAAATTGCTTGGTGTGCTAAAATTTACTCTAAGCTCAGGATTATTCCACAGACACCAATAAAACTGTAACAGACCATAGTTACCTGTCCACACAATAAATTCTTGTGCTTTACAATGCACTCTGAGTGGACAGAGTCATTTATATGCCCAGGTGGAACCAGTATACAAATCTGCTACCCAACTGTAGACTGGAATGCGATCTGGAAAGTCGCCTGTTAGCATCTCAAAGGAGATAAAAAAGGATGCTTCCTTATTTTTATCTCTGACAGAGCTGTCGCCTTGGGAATGACTAGCACACATCAGAGAGGCACCTTCTTTCACCCAGCATCATAAGTGACACAAAAGCACAGACATGAATCAGGAGAAATGAAGAAACCAGCCCTTTGTGTCTTTAAAGACATGAGTGAGACTTTGACTTAACACAATGGCATGTTCTCTGAAAATGTTCATGGCCTCACTCATACTTTTGCTCACGCTATTTCTGCTGCCTAGAAAGCCCTTCTTTCTACCTTCTGTATATTCAGCCTTCCACAGCTTCCTCTTCAAATCTTGTTACCTGTATGAAGGCTCCCCTGGCTACAATGATCCTCATTAATCTCTTCCTACTCTGAAGTTCTAATGGGTCTGAATACTTAGTTTGGCTTTGTTGTTTTAAATCTTTCATGTGTTTCTTTTCTAGCTCCTGTGTATTTTCACATAAATACACATAGGGGTGTGTGCATGTGTGTATATATATATACACACACATATATGTATATATATGAGAAGCCTATTCATTGGCATGTTGTATTATAAATATTACATAGATTTTTTGAATTGATGAACTAACAGGGATTACTTAAGACTGAATAGAAACACTCCATACTTAGTCAATGTTTTGGTGAACAAAGTCATGCCATATTATGTGTTTCACTAAATAGTTTGTAGTTTTTTCTCACTTCTGGCTTTTCAACTGTTCATAATAATTATAATTCCTGTTGACATATTTTTATTTTTAAATGGCAAGAGCAACTCTTCCTTTAATAAATTAGAAGTTATCTGAATGTCTTTCGCTGGGTGGTAGTTTTGCCTGAAAGAATTGTGCACTATTTTTGTTACTTGATGACATTTCCGATTTCTTCAGATTAGAGAACCTGCTCCTTAGTGTATCTTGTGGTGTTTAGTACAGTCCTAGGCCATGCTCAAGTTTTATTATCTCAATGTACTTCTATAAAGTTATTATTAAAAGAGGCAATCCATGTGAGCAGAGAGCAGTTTCTGACATGTAGTAACTGCTCAATCCCTGCTGCTATTATTAACGTTGTTATTATTGTTGCTGTTATTATTATTATTATTATTATTTTTTTTTTTTTTGAGACGGAGTCTCGCTCTGTCGCCTAGGCTGGAGTGCAGTGGCCGGATCTCAGCTCACTGCAAGCTTCGCCTCCCAGGTTCACGCCATTCTCCTGCCTCAGCCTCCCAAGTAGCTGGGACTACAGGTGCCCGCCACCTCGCCCAGCTAGTTTTTTGTATTTTTTTTAGTAGAGACGGGGTTTCACCGTGTTAGCCAGGATGGTCTCAATCTCCTGACCTCGTGATCCGCCCGTCTCGGCCTCCCAAAGTGCTGGGATTACAGGCTTGAGCCACCGCGCCCGGCCGCTGTTGTTATTATTATGCTGTATCCAGTACTGGGTGAGGCACTGGGGATACAAAGGCAAATCAGGAAGGGCTACCGCCTTTAAAAGCCTTATGGTCTAGTGGGAGTAGATAAAGTAAAAGGGCAATAAAAAGCCAGGCGTGGTGTCATGCACTTGTGGTCCCAGCTACTCAGGAGGTTGAGGTGGAAGTATTGTTTGAGCCCCAGAATTGGAGGCTGCAGTGAGCTATGATTGCACCATTGCTCTCCAGCCTGAGTGACACAGCAAGACCTCCATCTCTTAAAACACACACACACACACACACACACACACACACACACACACACAGAGACAGTGCTGGGCATTGAGGTGTATAGTGGGAGCAGACAATACACCTATGGTATGAGAATATGGAGTGGGGTGAGAAAGAGTTTCTTCTTTAGTCTGAGGGAGGGGTGGCTGGGGAGGTTTTCGTGGAGAGCAAGCTGGGAGTCCTGAATGATGAAAGTTATGAGGCTGGGCACGGTGGCTCACACCTGTAATCCTAGCACTTTGGGAGGCCGAGGCAGGTGGATCACTTGAGGTCGGGAGTTTCAGACTAGCCTGGCCAACATGGTGAAACCCTGTCTCTACAAAAAATACACAAATTAGCCAGGTGTGGTGGCACATGCCTGTAGTCCCAGCTACTTGGGAGGCTGAGGTACAAGAATCACATGAACCCAGGAGGTGGAGGTTGCAGTAAGCCAAGATCATGCCACTGCACTGCAGCCTGGGTGATGGTAAGACTCCATCTCAAGAAAAAAAAAAAAAAAAAAGAGAGAGAGAGAGAGAGAGAAAGAAAGTAAGTTGTGTAGGTGCAGGGGAACAGGAAGAGCCTTCCAGGAAGGGAGCAATTTGTGCAAAGATCCAGGGTCCTGAGAGAGCAGCGTGTATTGGAGGAATCAGCAGTTCAATGTAGCTGGAGGGGTAGGGCAGCCCCCATTTCTCAGGTGGGAATGGGGGAGAGAAAGGTAAGCACCTTATCAGGAAAGGCCTCATAGACATTGTTAGGACTTTAGATTTTATCCTCAAGTCCATTGGTGCCATGAAAGCATTTTTAAACAGAGGAGATTTGCATTTTGAAATGATCCATCTCTTGCTAGGTGTCTACAATAAATTAGAGGAAAGACAGACCACTGAAAGCCAGTGAGGACAGAAACAGTGGGAATGAAGACCAATGCAGAGTTTTGGGAGATATTTAGGAAGTAGAATGCACAGGAAGTGGTCCATATGGTCGGGGGAAAATGTGGAGAAGTGGAAGGAATTGCAGGCTCTTGTCTGGTGAACAAGTAGATGTTGATGCTCCACAGGCAGCACTAGGAGGAGGAAGAGCCAATTTTGTGGAAGATGTGTGTTTGGGTTGGATGCGTGAACTTGGAGCTCAAAAAGAAGTAGGTGCTGGAGAAGCATATTTGTGCATCACAATGTACGGTGGCAAAAGCCATGAGAAAGATGGCACCACACAGCAGGAGTGTCTAAAGCAGCTCTGTCTACTAGAAATATAACATAAGCCACATATGTAATTTAAAATTTCCTGATAACCACATCAGAAAGTAAAAAAAAAAAAAAAAAAAAAAAAAAAAGGTAAAATTAATTTGAGTAATATATTTAACCCACTACATCCAAAGTATCATTGTTTCAACATGTGCTCAGTATGAAAATTAAGAATGAGTCAACTTCACATGCTTTTCTTCATAGAAGTCTTTGAAACCTTGTATGTATTTTACACTAACAGCACACCTCAGTTTGGACTCACCACAATGCAAATGCTTAATTGTCTTATTTGGTCATTGTGGTGGACAGTTCAGGTGCAGGGCATTAACTCTCCACTTTGGCTACACAAGATGATCACTTGGTGGAAGGGGGGCAGTTTAAATATCCTGACCATGATGCACCCTAGTCCAATTATATCAGGATACCTGCAGGTAGGACCTGGGCATTAAGACTTTGTAGAGCCATCCAGTGACTCTGATGTGAAGAGGGCCAAAGACATAACTCTGGAGAATGCCCTTGATAGTAAGGGAGTAGAAAGAGGAACTGGAAAAGGGATTGAGGAGAGGCCAGAGATCTAGGAGGAAATCAGCCGGGAGGACTATCTTAGAAACAAAGGGGGAGTTTCAAGGAGGATGCTGCCATGAGTAAGATTACAACTGAATATCATTCATCAGATTAGCAATAGTGTGGTAGGTGTCATTGATGCTCCTTGTCAAGAATGACTTAATTTGATTCTTCAACAAATTGCTATTGAGTGCCTGGTCAATAGCCACAAATTGCTATTGAGTGTGAGGCACATGATTCCTGACCCAGTGGAGCTTATGGTATAGTGATCGTAGTAGATAACATTTTTGAGCACTCACTTATAAGCCAGGCACCGTGTTAAGACTTTGTAGGCATTAACTCTCTCACTTGATTCTCACAGCAGTCCTAGAAGATGGGTGCTATTATGATTCTATTTTATGTATAAGAAGTCTGAGATTTAGCAATGTCAAGTAACTGACCCAGAGCCCATGTATCAGTCAGGGTAGGCTAAGTTATGCTGAGATAACACTCCTGAAATCGAAGTGGCTTAAGACAAGGATTTATTTCTCACTCATGCCGCATGTCCATTATGGTTGTCAGGGAGCTTTGCTCCACATTGTCCACTTTGGGGCCAGGCTGAAAATCACACACTGGTTTTACCTCTTTTATTTTACTGGCCAGAATGGGTCACATGGTCACACTCCTCTGTGTGTGTCAGGGGAGGGGGTGGTGGTGTGGGGGAGATGTCGGTTCTTCCCAGGAGAAAATATATGGAAATATTTGAGAGAACAGCACCAGTGACTGCCACAGCCAGGAGATGGGGACCCAGGATTTGTACCCAGGCAGGCTCTCCACAGCTGACATCCTATCCACCATACTGCATGGCCTCCCACTTACAGAAAAAGAAGAAAAGTTCACAAAGTTAAGAGTCTTCCAAATTTTAGATCTCATACGGGTCTCTGTCAGCTCTGAAAGACTGACAGCAATGCATTGGTTGTGTGAGTCAGCCTCTTATCTCCAAATACCCATTCAGTTTGCTTCTCTCAACTCAACATAATAGGTAGCCCAGAGCTAAGACACCATGGAGGAAGGAGTTGGAAACTGACCTCTCTCGGTAGGGTCTGATTCAGTGGCAAAGCAAAGCCTCAGAATTTCTCACAGAGCATCCTGACTAGAAGAGACTTTCAAAGTCATTTAATTTAAGTACCAATTCCCTGTTTTTATTCTTCTTCTCTGAGAGTTGGTCATCCAGCCTCCTCAGTAGCACTCATGGGACCAAGAGCTCAGCAAGTCCTGAGGCAGCATCTCCTGTAATTGGACTATCTGGTTAGAAAGTGTTTCTTTATAATGAGCTAAAATGTGCCTGTGTAAACTTCCACCCATTGGCCCCATTCTTCTTTCTCAGATCACACGCAACAATTCGAATCCCCCTTTCCCAGAACAGCCCTTCACATTTTAAAAACTGTCTTTCATGTTCCTCCTGAGTCTTTCTCCTCCAATTGGAAACTTCTCTAATTTTAAACACATCAAACTGAAAGTTATATTTTTATGACAAGGTTGAGACTCTTCAGACAATTTGAGAATTTTTTTCCTTCTTTCTTTCTTTCCTCTCTTCCTCCTTCCCTCAACACCTACTCCCCTTCCCCTAGTGCTAACAGAGTAAACGGATTTGAAAGACATAAATAGAAGGAAATTGATCAAATAGTGGCTGTTGCCGTGACAACTCAGCCATTTCTCCAGCACAGACCTTTCCTGGGGTCCAGTGTAACCCGCCTAGCTCTTTCTCTGATGTCAGATATTACTAGCGAATATATGTTTGCAGACTCATCTGTGCCTACCTCATAGTGTTATTGAAGGAATAAAAGAAATAATCTATAAAGTGGTCTGCTCAGTGCTTCCTATGTAATAGGAATAAAATGTTAGTTATTATGACAAATAATTAGGGCAATGACAGACAGTTTCTACCACCAACATAATACATAATAATTACTAGTTATCACTTTTTACTAACAGCATCATAAAATGAAGCATGCTATGATCTTTGCAAATAACTGATTATGTACGTATGATTATGTATGTCATAGTAAACAATGTAAACTTATAAAACTTATAAACTTATAAAAATGTGACTAAAGAGCAGTATATAGGGGCCTTTCATGTGCACATTTTTATCTTGGCTAAAGATTTGGATGAGCAATTTCTTCTATCATGAATGAAGGATAGAGATTAAAACCTGTAGACTCTTGACTCTATAAAGTTAGAAGTGATTAATTAAGACTAAGAGTTTAGATAAAAAATAGTCAATATACCAGAAATGCAAACTCCACCTTGTTGTTCAAAAGCAGGCTGTTCTTTGATGTGGGTTGATTAATGTCTGTCAAGGAGGGACTCTTTTGTAGCCCACATCAAAGGTGTTGCACCTATTTGCTTGTGGTGTGAGACTGAAAGGCCACCAGAATGTCCTCTTAGAATACCAGATGTTTTTTATTATTAAACTTTTTATTTTGAAATAACTTTAGACTTGTAGAAAAGTTCCAAAAAAGAGTAGTGAGACTTTCTCTTTACTTTTTACCCCCAGCTTTTCCTTATGTCAATACTTTACATAACCCTAGTACAATTATCAAAGGTAGGAAATTAACATTGATACAATGATAATTCCTCATCCAGAGATCTTACTTGAGCTTTGCCAGTTTTCCTTCTAATGTCCCTTTTCTGATGAAACGTGTCATGTAGTTGTGTCTCCATAGTCTCCTTGATCTGTGCAGTTCTTAGTCTTTGTCTTTATGACTTGAATACTTTTGAAGAATACTGGCCAGTCCAACAGCCTTATTTTCCACATAAAGAAACCAAGACTCAAAGAGCTCACTGGCGTAAGATAATAGTAAAAACTCTCGATGTGCATCAGCCTGATTTTTAAAATAAATGTTAATAGAGTGAAGCTAAACATTTTTGACAAGAACACTGCCAAAGTGATACTGTGCCCTTCTTAGTGAATAACAGGATGTACATGATGCTGATGTGTTACATCTTATCACTGGTGATGCTAAATTTGATCGCTAGCTTAAGGTGGTATCTTACAGATTTCCCCACTTTAAAAAATTATTTTTTCTTTATAAGCAATAAATATAAGAAGATATTTTGAGACTATGTAAATACACTCTTTTGTCATGCAACAATGTAATCCAAAATGGTACTGTGGAATTTGTCTAATAGTTACTTTCTATTTGCATCATTCTTTCTATATTTACTAATTAAATTCTGCTGTCCCTTCTCACATATTTATTTTTTTCATGTGTTTATTTATATAAGTATGAACTCATAATTATTTATTTTGTTCTATGGGTTATAATCTATTACAATTATTATTTAAATTCTTATTCACATTGTTTGAGATTTTACCACTGGGGGCTCTTCAAGTTGGTTTCTGTATCCTTTTGACTTGCTTCATCATTTTAGGGAGCACTCCTTACTTTGTTGCATCAAAAAATGTTTCAGGCTCTGCTTTTGCCTTTTTCTGGCCCAACCCTGGAATCAACCATTTCCCCAAGAGCCCTAGTTTGTTTGAATGGAGAATGGTATTTAGAAACAAAGAGCTAGGTGCTGGTGACCAGATGGAGTTTTAAGCAATTAAGTAAACGCCAGAGGGAGAAACATAAGATAGTCACTGGTGTTTAGATATCTGTGGTAGCAGATAACAAACTATATGTGATTTCTCAATATCAAATATCTTAGTTATATATTGCTGTGCAACAAATTACCCCCAAATTTAGCAGCTTAAAATACATGTATTATCTCACAGTTTCTGTGGATCAGGAATCCAGGCAGGGCTTAGCTGGTTCTCTACTCCCGCATTTCTAACAAGCTGCAGTCAAGTCAGCTGGGCTGTAGTCATCTTAAGGCTCAGCTGGAGATAATTCACTTCCAAGCTCACATGGATGTTTCTAAGATTTGGTTCCTTGTGGATTGCTGGACTGAGGGCCTTAGTTACTTGCTGGCTGTTGGTTGAAGACTGCTCTCAGTCTCTTGCCACGTGGGTCTCTTCCACAAGGCAGCTTGCTTTATCAAATTGTTCAAGCTGAGAAGACAATAGGTTTGGCTAGCGAGATGGAAACCAACGTTTTTTGTACCAGCTCACAAAGTGATGTCCCACCATGTTTGCCATTTTCTCTTCTCCCCACTTTTGTGCCATACTCACTTTCTTTCAACTCTGATTACGTAGAATAGCTCTTGATATCCTCCCTGACTTCCTCCATGGCTGAAAAGGAAAATATGCTCCCATGGAAACCAGGATAACACATGACCACATGGCTTACATTCGCAAGCTAGGTACATTTGTTTCTAAAATGTAGCTTCTACAAATGGACGTTCCGCCAAATCTAGACTCTGACATTAAATAAGATAATGACTTATGTTAGAGGATTAGTAGAAAATCTAGAAATAGCCTGCACTTGGCAATAGAACTATGGTGTCTAATCTTGAGGTAATATTATCTTTATCTAACAAAGAAGTGGAATTTTTGAAGCTGGAAGAGACCTTAGAATAATGCAGACCAAGCCCTAATTCCCTTTATTTTCCAGATGAAAAATCTAAGACCTAGTAAGATAATGATAAAATGCACGTGTCAAGAACCCTAGACCAGGATAGCAGATCTGGTGTTCTTTCCCCAAGACCAAACCAGGGCCTTCAGGATAACAAAGAGTATTTCTGTGACAAAAGAGACAATTCGTTCTTGTGAACATTTTCTAACCTTTTTTGGTGTACCAGGCTTTTGTTTGTTTTCAGTCATCAAGCCTAACTGAGCATCCACTCTGTTGCTGAAATGCTGCTGGGGATACAAAGACAAATGAAGTGCCGTCTCTGTTCTGATGTCACACACAGACCAGAGGAAGGTGAACATGCGAATGCACGCAGTCCGATGAGAAGAGGTAGAAGGGAGTTATGCAGAAGGTGCCTTGAATACAAAGAGAAGAAGCCAATACAAGTCAGTTCTCATTATTTTTCGCACACCTAATAATAAATGGCATCACCTTGGCAAGTCACAAATGTTGCATTGGAAATCCTGAGCGATATTTTTCAGAGGGTTGCTTATGGGCATTTTGGGTGGGACAACTCTGCCACCTGCCCATTGAATGCCAGTAGCAAGTATCCCCCCAGATCAAAAACAAATGCTGGCCAGACGCGGTGGCTCATGCCTGTAATCCCAGCACTTTGAAAGGCCAAGGTGGGTGGATCACCTGAGGTCAGGAGTTTGAGACTAGCCTGGTCAACAAAATGAAACCCCATCTCTACTAAAAATACAAAAAATTACCCGGGCATGGTGGTGGGCACCTGTAATCCCTGCTACTCAGGAGGCTGAGGCAGGAGAATCGCTTGAACCCGGGAGGTGGAGGTTGCAGTGAGCTGAGACTGCACACTGCACTCCAGCCTGAGCAACAAGAGTGAAACTCCATCTCAAGAAAAAAACAACAACAAACAAACAAACAAACAAAAAACCAAAAAACCCCAAAAAACAAAAAACTGCGAAAGCCCCAGCACCACCACAGTTGTGCACAGCCTCAGTTGAGAAGCTCTACCAAGGCTAACAGGTAACGAGAATCCACCTGCGGTACACAGAAGCAGAATGCTGCTTTGCAAACATATTGAAGCATTGAAAATGAGTGTAAATTTGGAACGGATGACTTTAGCTGAAGATTAATTACATTAGCCAAACACAAGAATCACAGTCTTTAAAAAGAGCAAGGTTTACACCACTTTTCAGCAGCATCTTATTAATTCCACATCTTGCAAATTTGACTTTGGATTAAGATGGACTAATGTTTATTTTTGCCTTCACTTTGATAAATGAGTTCACCAAGCAACAACATAAACAAGAGAGAAAGAAAATGTTTACTTCACTTATGCACAACCAACACCATTCATTTTACAGGTAAAAAACAAACAGTAGTTCATCAATAACTCTAATAGTTATGAAAGCCAGGACCCCCACTTGAAAACTGCATGAGCAATTTTTAAAAAGAGAATAATGGGTACATACCTGTATTACTTTTCTAGGGCTGCTGTCACAAATTACCATAAATTGGGTGACTTAAAACAACAGGAATTTATTCTGTCACCATTGTGGAGGCCAGAAGTCTGAAATCAAGATATAGGTGGGGCCATGCTGTCCCCAGAGGTTCTAGGGGAGAACCCGTCCTCTCTTCCAGCTTCTGGCAGCTTCAGGCAGTCTTTGGCTTGTGACAGTATCATTCCAATCTCTGCCTTTGTCTTCACATGGCCTTCTTCCTTGTGTCGCTCCAGTTTTCTGAGGCCTACTGTCTTATGAGGACACCAGTCAGATTTTGTGCCCACCCTAAATCCAGTACTGTATCATTTTAAGATCCTTAACTTTTCCCTTGCCTCCCCTCCGCTCCCCTTCCTTTCTTTTTTTGAGATGGGGTCTCTGTCACCCTAGCTACAGTACAGTGGCGTGATCTTGGCTCACTGCAGCCTCGACCTCCCAGGCTCAGGTGACCCTCCTACCTCAGCTTCCTGAGTAGCTGGGACTACAGGCATGCACCACCATGCCCAGCTAATTTTTTTTTTTTTTTTTGTATTTTTAGTAGAGATGGGGTTTTTGCTATGTTTCCCAGGCTGGCCTTGAACTCCTGGACTCAAGCAATCCTTGCCCCCTTGGCCTCCCAAAGTGCTGGGATTATAGGCATGAGCTACCGCACCCAGCCTAACTATATTTTCAAAGACTTTATTTCCAAATAAAGTGACATTCACAGGTCCCAGGGCTTAGGACTCGAGGACATCATTTTGGCAGACATTATTTAAACCACCACGATGTTTCTCACAATATTTTATAATTCGCCTCTTTGCTAGTTAAACCAGGTTTTCCCTGCAATAAGGCTGGCTTTGGGAAGCCTCACTGAGTCACAGTAAGGTGGGGACCTGGGGTGGCAGGCTTACAGTGGCTGGAAGTCAGAAGATTTGTCTGCATGAGCAGATGTGGGCTAAAGATACAGATTTTGGAGAGAGTGCAGTGAGGAAAGGACAGTCACACGTTGAAGGGCTAGCAGACGAGAAAGATTTATAAAGATGGCTGAGGAATACGAAGAAAAAAAGGAGGACACAAGGAGAATGAGGTACCTCGAAGCCAAGGGAAAGGGGTGAACCAAGAAAGGAGAGAAGGGGGTCATAAAGCTATGAAGAGGCCAAGCAAGCTAAGGACTGGCCAGGTGCCTGCTGGGTGTAATCACAACGAGTTCACCAGCTCCTCTCAACTGAGTGTTGAGGGCTGATGACTGAACGCAGGTGCAGTAGGTTAAGGAGTAAATGGAAAAAGAGCAGGTGGAGGCTAGGAGCTCAGGCCACTCTCCCAAAGAGTCTGGCTGGGAAAGTGAGCTGAGAACTATGGCAGTCCCTGCTGGAGGAAGGTACGTGTCCTGCTCCACCACAGAGTCAACTGGAAATGGCAGAGGCAACAGAAGAACATGATGGTGAGGGAAAGGGGCAAACTTCCTGGGAGGAGGGGGACAGCAGGGAGGGCTGTGGAACAGTGAAGACGCCCTCAGCAGAGCCTCAGAAGTGGGGACTGAGGCTATGGAAACAGTGGGAGACCCAGCAAGGGCAGAGTGAGGGAGACGATAATACTCAAAAGATAGTGAACTTTGGGCTGCCTTCAGCTTCCTTAAGCTGAAACATGAGGACTTTCCTGACATGGTCTCTACTCATTCTGCAGCTTTGTCCCTCATGAACTCTTCCTTTCTTGTACCCAGTGAGACACATTCTGATGATTTGGCTTTTGTAATGCTGTGCCCTCTGCTTGGGACACCCTCCCTCACTCTCTCAGGTTTGGTGGTCTTGCCATGAGTTCCTGCAAGCCGCCCCTCCTCTTCTCTCTCTCTCTCTCTCTCTCTCTCTCTCTCTCTCTCTCTCTCTCTCTCTCTCTCTCTCTCTCTCTCTCCCTCCCCCTCTCCCCCTCTCCCCCTCTCCCCCTCTCCCCCTCTCTCCCTCTCTCCCTCTCCCCCTCTCTCCCTCTCTCCCTCTCTCTCTCTCTCTCTGCATAAGTACCGTGACTGCAGGATCCATGGCTGTCTTCTTCCCCCTCCTTGTCAGCCTGGTGACTAGTGCAGGGTCAGGCATACAGCAGGTGCTTAGTAAACATTTGTTCAAGGCATAAATATAAAAGGAAGGAAAGTAGAAAGGAGGAACAGATGGCGAGTAGAAAGGACAACTTAACTTTTTATGTACTAGAGGCACTAACTTATTTAATTTTTCCAACAGACTGATCAGAGAGAGGTACTATGAACACCATCCACTTTTTATAAACAATGAAAATAAAGGCTCAGAGAGAGGAACATGTCCAAATTCTTTTATTTATTTTTAATTAATGAATTTTGAGACGGAGTCTTGCTCTATCACCCAGGCTGGAGTGCAGTGGCATGATCTCTGCTCACTGCAAGCTCCGCCTCGCGGGTTCACGCCATTTTCCTGCCTCAGCCTCCTGAGTAGCTGGGACTACAGGCACCCGCCACCACGCCCGGCTAATTCTTTTTTGTATTTTTAGTAGAGACGGGGTTTCATCATGTTAACCAGGATGGTCTTGATCTCCTGACCTTGTGATCCACACTCCTCGGCCTCCCAAAGTGCCAAATTCTTTTAGAACCTATAAAAGAACAATTATTTAGAAAAAAAAAAGAAACTAAAAATCACGGTGTGAGGATGGCAGTGGTAGACAAGTCTGGAAAGATTGTCACCAAATGTTAATGGGGTTGTCACAGAGTGGTGCATTGTGCTATTCTGCTTTTGTTCCGTTCGCCTATCTGAATGATTTTTTTAAATGAAAATATATGTAGAAAGTGAAGAGCAATGTTTACTGCAGCATTATTCTAATAGCCAAGAAAAGGAAACCAATCTAAGTGTCCATAAACAGTTGAATGGACAAAGAAAATGTGGTACACAATGGAATATTATTCATCTTTAAAAAGCAAGAAGATTCTGTCATTTGCAACAGGATGGATGACTCTGGATGACACTATGCTAAGTGAGATAAGCCAGGCATAGACAGACAACATCTGCATGATCTTGCTTATATATGGGATCTAAAAACATCAAACTCTTAGAAGTAGAGAGCAGAATGGTAGTGATACGGTTTGGTTGTGTCCCCACCCAAATCTCATTTTGACTTGTAGCTCCATAATTCCCACATGTTGTGGGAGGGACCAGGTGGGAAATAATTGAATCATGGGAGGGGTTTCTACCGTACTTTTCTCGTGGTAGTGAATAAATCTCACGAGATCTGATGATTTTCTAAGGGGCTTCCCCTGTTGGTTGGCTCTCATTTTCACTCTTGCCTTCCGCCGTGATCGTGAGGCCTTTGCAACCACGTGGAACTGTGAGTTCATTAAACCTCTTTTTCTTTATAAATTACCCACTCTCAGCTATGTCTTTGTCAGCAGCATGAGAACAGACTAATACGGGTTGTTGTCAGGGATGGGAAGTGAGGGAAACGGGGAGATGTTGATGAAAGAGTACAAAGCTTCAGATGTGTAGGATGAACAAGCTCTGGAGATCTAGTGTATAGCCCGGTGACCATACTTAACTATACTCTATTGTGTACTTGAAATTTGCCCAAAGAATAGATCTTAATTGTTGTCTCACACACAAAAAAGGTAACTATATGTTATAGGTATGTTAATTAGCTTGATTATCATTTCACAACATATATGTATACTAAAACTTCATATATGCCTTAAATATATATATATAATATTTGTTAGTTTATAACCTCAAGCTGAGAAGAGGGAAGGCCAGCTGTGCTTTGGGTCAGAGCGTGGTGGGGGCACAGCCCTCTCTTGTGGAGAGGGTGAAGGACTGGAACACAGGGTTGGCCAGAGTCATGAGGAGAGGTCAGTTTAATATTCTCCATGGCTTGGACTTGAGGCTAGCTCTGGGACTCAACTCATTCCTAACTTCACTTATTGCTTCCAGTGTAAAACTGAAATGGTGTCTAGGTCACTGATGGTGCACTTTGTTTGTTCATTAAGAACTAGAGGACTAGAGGTGTTTTGTACGTTTAAAATTAGGCCATCTAATTCATGCTGCCAGCTTTGCTTTTGAACATCCTGAAGAGAAAATTATTTTATACTGCCATCAACAGCCACTGCTTGGTGCTTTGGAGGGAACGCGTGCACGTGCGCACACACACTCTCACACTTTCATGCACACTCCTTTGGTCCTTTTATTGCTTTGGGAATGGGAGCACATATCTTTATGCTTTTAGTCTTCTTTATGCTAAATGTTTATGCTAAGTTTTAATCGGGGAGCTAAATGTGTGTCTGGAGTTGGTTCCTTCCGGTGGGTTCTTGGTCTCACTGACTTCAAAAATTGAAGCCGCGGACCTTCGCCGTGAGTGTTACAGCTCTTAAAGATGGTATGTCCAGAGTTTCTTCCTTCTGGTGGGTTCGTGGTCTCGCTGACTTCAAGAATAAAGCCGCAGACCTCTGCAGTGAGTGTTATAGCTCTTAAAGGTGGTGTGGACCCAAAGAGTGAGCAACAGCAAGATTTATTGTGAAGAGTGAAAGAACAAAGGTTCCACAGTGTGGAAGGGGACCCGAATGGGGGGCCACCTCTGGCTGGGGTGGCCAGCTTATATTCCCTTATTTGGCCCTACCCACATCCTGCTGATTGGTCCATTTTACAGAGTGCTGCCTGGCACATTTACAATCCTTTAGCTAGACACAGCAATGATTGATGCGTTTTTAGAGTGCTGATTGATACATTTACAATCCTCTAGCTAGACAGAAAAGTTCTCCAATTCCCCACTCGACCCAGGAAGTCCAGCTGGCTTCACCTCGCAAATGTACACAGCTCCTGTCATAGTTCAGGCTGCTGTAACAAATTACTGTAAACTGGGTCGCTTCAACAACAAGCGTTGATTTCTCATTTCTGTCTGGAGGCTGGAAGTTGAGATCAGGGTGCTAGCTGGGTCAGGTTCCTGGCGAAGGCCCTCTTCCTGGTTTATAGAGGGAAGTTCTCTCTCTGGCCTCTTCTTTTTAGGGCACTGACCCCATTCATGAGGGCTCTACCCTTGGACCTTATCATTTCCCAAAGGCTCCACCTCCTAATGCCATCCCAATGGGATTAGGGCATCAGAATGAATCTGGAGCAGGGAGAGGGGATGCAAATATTCAGTCCATAGCAGCTCCTAAAGATTTTCTGCTCAGCTCTAATTTATTTGTTCACTTCTTTGACAATTTTAACTGTGGGATTGAGGAGAAAATCTGTAAAGTACCTCTCATTATGCTTGGTTTACCTGTTTTCCCTCACTGGTGGAGTAGGCAGGGTGCTTCATCTAGTGGGTTCCTCACATATTTTATCCACATGCAACTCTTGACACACCAACTTTGGGTATCTCACTCATCCAAGATTGTTCCCTTCCTGAGGGAGTAGAGGTTTAGGATTCTGTCTGGCTGTTGTCCTCAATTCTAAGTTTGCTCCCTGAGGACAGCAGCTCTTACTTAGGCCTCCAAAAGGTAGCTTGTTCTTTGCATTTGAGAATATCCTCCACTGAAAAGTGCAGAGTAGACATATTAAGGTATTCCAGGGAAACTGAACCAGTAAGATGTATATGTGCATGCATATGTGCACACACACACATATATATAGGTGACACCTGAACAACATGGGTTTGAACTGCATGGGTCCATTTGTACACGGAGTTTTTTTCAAAGTTACATGGAGCATGCCTGCCTCTCCTACCTCCCCTTCCATCCCCTCTACATCCTCCACCTCTGCCACCCCTGAGACAACAAGACCAACCCCTCCTCTTCCTCCTCCTCCTCAGCTTACTCAATGTGAAGATGAGGATGAAGACCTTTATGACGACCCACTTCCACTTGATGAATAGTAGATATATTTCTCTTCCTTATGATTTTTAAGTAAAATTTTCTGTAGTTTGCTTTATTATAAGAATAAAGTGCATAATACATATAAAATATGTGTTCATTGACTATGTTATTGGTACATCTTCCAGTCAGTCGTAGGTTATTAGTAGTTAAGTTTTGGGGGAGTTCAAAGCTATACTTGGATTTTTGACTTCATGGGGAGTTGGCGCTTCTAACCCCATGTTGTTCAAGAGTTAACTGTTATTTATAGCTGGAGAGACAGACTTATTTTAAAGAATTGGATCACTTGATTATGGGGGCTGGCAAGTCCAAGATCTGCAGAGTAGCCTGGTAGGGCTGGAGACCCAGGGAAGAGTTACCATTCAAGTCTGAAAGCAGTCTGCTGGCAGAACTCCCTCTTGCTCAGGGGAGGTCATTCTTTGATCTATTCAGGCCTTCATCTGATTGGATGAGGCCCACCTGCATTATGAATAACAGTCTGCTTTACTTAAGGTCTACCCATTTAAATGTTAATTTCATCCAGAAAATACCCTCACAGAAACATCTAGAAAAATGTTTAACCAGATGTCTGGGTGTCCAGTCAAGTTGACACATAAAATTAACCAACACAGATTTCCCAGAGGCTAGACTGAAGAACATTTATAAGACACAATTTAGCTCAACTCTTAATGTGTTCCCTGTGAGTCTTGAAGGAGGTCCAGCACTTGTGTGGGCACAGCAAGGAGCGCTGAGGCCTATAGCTTTCCTCTCTCTCCTCTGCTCCAGGTGTATTCACAGCCCACTAGACACTCTTTCCAGAGCCTGCAGAAGCTGATTATCCACTGTGCTCTGAAGTCCTGGTATCTAGGAGCATGTTGCAGCCTGCTGTTGTGCAGTTTCCCATGGTGAACATGCAGGTTGGGCATGTTACAGTTCTAGTGCTTTAGCAGTTAAAAAGGGATGCTCAACCTATTAAATGCAAACTATACCACACATAAATATCTTCCTTCACGTCTCATTTTTCTATGCCTTAGCATATCCAAATTATGTCCCTTACCACCAGCCCATGCTTGAAGATCAACCAAGTCTGTACATGCCACTGTGAGTTCTTTGAGACGAGTGAAAATGTTAATAATGCCAGAAACCGGCCAGGTGTGGTGGCTCATGCCTGTAATCCCAGCATTTTGGGAGGCCGAGGTGGGTGGATCACTTGAGGCCAGGAGTTGGAGACCAGCCTGGCCAACATGGTGAAATCCTGTCTCTACTAAAAATACAAAAATTAGCTGGGTGTGGTGGTGCGTGGCTGTAATCCCAGCTATTTAGCAGGCTGAGGCAGGAGAATCACTTGAACCCAGGAGGCGGAGGTTGCAGTGAGCCAAGATCATGGCGCTGTACTCTAGCCCTGGTGACAGAGTGAGATTCCATCTCAAAAACAAAAATAAAGATAGAAATAAATAATGCCAGAATCCATTCCAAAAACAAGTAGAGACTACAGCTCTTAATCTCTGAGTTGATTAAGCCGGATCACGCTTTATACGGTTGAGAATACGGTCAGAAGAAGGGGCTGGGTAACATCAGCATGTTGTTGACAATAAGTGAATATGGATGGCACAATGAATAGGGCAGGGAAAGGCAGAGAAGAGTCAACTGGCAGTGATCAGAGGCATGCAGGCATGTCGTTCCTTTCTGGGAAGAGCCTGCTCTGTAGACTTTTAGGCAACAGACTTACCATGCAGCTTCACTAGACCTGCAGACTCATCCCTTCATGAATTCTAAGGGGGTGCCATATCAAATTATTTATAACCAGATTTAAAAGAAAACCCTCATAGTTGAAATATGAAGTTATTGTGTTCAACTTCTTATTATTCCAAAAAGCTTCTATAGTGAAACCATGTCTCCCTCTCCTTTTGAGATAGTACATCCTCCACAATTGTGGAATGATTAATACAATTGGAGAGAGGGGGAAAAAGTAATATTTTAACAGAAATATTGTAATATTAGTATCATGACATCTTCCAAAAAGGCATCATGTTTTATTCCTCTTTTCTCTTTGAGTTTTTGCATCTTACGTTTTGACAAGTGCTCCCACACTCACTAAAATTTAAACTTTGATGATACGTGGAACATATTTTTTATTTGAAGTTTTGGCTTAAATATGAAATTATGTCTTGGGCCCTCTGCTTTTGGGAGTAGAAGTGGGTACATTCTTTCTGGAGGGCAATTTGGGAACATATAACAAAAGCATTAAAAATAAGCTTGTAAGGCCGGTTGTGGTGGCACACACCTCTAATCCCAGCACTTTGAGAGGCCAAGCTGAGTGGCTTACTTGAGCTCAGGAGTTTGAAACCATCCCAGGCATCATGGTGAAACCCTGTCTCCACAAAATATACAAAAATTAGCCAGGTGTGGTGGCACATGCCTGTATTTCCAACTACTCAGGAGGCTGAGTTGGGAGGATGGCTTGAGCCTGGCAGGCAGAGGTTGTGGTGAGCCAAGATTGCACCACTGCACTCGAGCCTGAGTGACAGAGCCAGGCCCTGTTTAAAAAAAAAGGAAAAAATAAATAAGCATGTAGTTGAACAGTCTGCTTCTTGGAATTTAACTCATGGAAAATATCATAGAGGAGGGCAAAGATTAATTGACAAGGATATTTGTTGCAGAATTATTAATACAAGTGACAAGCTGTAAATAACACTAAATATTCAAAAACAGCGAAATTAAATCAATTATGACATCATAATTATTATCCAATGAGAATTCTATAACCCTTCAAAATCATATTAGAAAAATATGCATAATGTATTGTTAAATGGAAAAAAATCATAACAAAGAATGTAATATGATCATTTTGTTTTAATTATGTATATGCACAGAATAAAGATTGAATGTATAAATATCAACACGTAAGCTGTAGTTATCTCTGAGTGAAGGAGTAATGATTAGTGACTTTCTTCTTCGGTTTCTTTAACACTTTAAAAGCCTTCTATGATGCAGTGAATCATTCCTTCGTTGTATTATAGAAAGTTTTCAGAGTAAATGAGAGCTTAGTGCTAGGGAAGACCTGCAGGAGGCTAGAGAGTAAAGGGTTAAACAAAATTCCACACACTGGCTTCCTAATTTTGCTGCTGCAAGGAGAATGGGTATACAGCAGGAACAAGACAAAACTGAGTGAAGGAAGAGGAGATCAGCAAATAATATCAATTAGGCGTTCCCTGCCTGGGAAATCCCTGAAGAGAGAGGAGAAACTAGTCTCAGAGAACCCCTAGTGAAATCAGTGAGGCCCATTACACCTAAAATAGACTTAAGGAGCCCAAACTGATGAAAGGATGCAGATTTGGGAATAGTGACAAAGGAATCAAAGCGCCCCTCTAAGGAAACTGTTTCCTGGGCTCTGGCCAGGAGCCAGGATCGGGGAGGCCAAGCACAGAAGGCAGATGTTAAAAGCTGTGAGGCCTGCAGGGCCAGGTGGCAAGGTATGGGGACGAGGAGCACTAGCTGTGAGATCCTGGGTAGCCACGAGTAGGCTTAACGCAGGGTTTCTGGAGCTTCTTGTCTTTTGGGATGAGCTTGAGATCTAGACTTTTAGGTGGAATCTCCTAATTTTATAGTTGTTGGCATCTCTAAACATTAAAAAAATTAATAGCCTTTATTCTTTAGAGCAGTTTTAGCTTTACAAAAATTGAGCCGAAAGGAGAAAGAGTTCCCATATAGCCTCTTATGGCCCCACTGTTTCCACTGTTTATATAATCATTAACTTAGGCCCATAGTTTACATGAGGGTTCATTTTTTGTGTTGTGCATTCTGCGGGATTTGACAAATGTGTAATGACATGCATTCACGGTTACAGTATCACACAGAATAGTTTCATGCCCTAAAAACCCGCTGCATTCCACTTGTTTATCTTTTCCTCCCTCCCTATAAGCCTCTGGCAACCACTGATCTTTTTACAGCCTCCATACTTTTGATGTTCCCAGGATGTTGTGTCGTTGGAATCTTATTGTATGTAACCCCTTCAGACTGACTTATTTTACTTAGCAATATACTTTTTATTCTGTCCATGTCATTTTGTGCATGTCGCCATAACTTGACTGAGGTATAACTGATGTATAATATACTGCACATATGTTAAGCCTGTCATTGGATGACTTTTCACCTAAGAATTCATCAGTGAAACCATCATCACACTAAAGGTAATGAATGTTTATCTGTCATAGTCCTCATATGCCTTGGAAATTCCTTTCTCACAGCTCTACCTGCCACCCTGTCTGGCCAACACTCATCTGCTTTCTATCACTTGAGGTAAGCTTGCATTTTATAGAATTTTATATAAATAAAATCATATATGTACTATTTTTGTCAGGGTTTTTTTTCACTCAGCATAAGTCATGGGGGCAGGTATTTCCCTTGGATCCTGTAGAAGTGTAAACTTTGAGAAGCTGGCAAGTCTCCTCAGGATGGTGGCTAAAAATGTGGAGTCAGAGATGTGCCCTATTATCAAAAAACATCTTACAAAGTATATTAGATCTGAAAATAGCCCACAGTGTTCTTTTCTTCAGGGTCACGTTGCAAAAGAATCTCTCTTGTCTTGAGCACAGATGTGAAGCACTTTCACCATCGGATACAATGAACCTTCCAAGCACAATGGATGCCTTGGGTGCTGCCATTCTCTATGACTGCCGTGTTTTGATTGAGAAAAGATTTCAGACTTCCTTCCTCTGTACTTTGACAGCTGCAAATTTGGAAAAAGCATTTTCAATATGTACTTCAATCGGGGGGTCAATGTAGACTATGAAAATACATATACTATAATTCCAATTAGGTTTTAAAAAGCTATTGAAGGAATGAATATTTTCATCTGGAATGATAAACACCCAAAGATTAATTAGAATAATTTCTTGATAGTGAGATTATGAGTGATTTACATTTTCTTTTCTTTACATCTTTGTGTTCTTCAGTTTTTCTAAAATGAATGTGTTTCTTATAAATGTGAAAAAAAATGTATATTAAACCTCACATTTGGGGGTTTGATTTGGAAGATATTAGCAAGTTAAGTTCCCATCCCCAACTGACTTGGATCCTGTAGTCCGAGTAATAGTCATTGTCTGTCATTCAGTTACTTGTGCTAGGCACTGTGTTAGACATTGGATATAAATATTAACAGAAGGCAGGGAGCGCAGCCCCCAGGCATAGCCAGTCATGTTGCCCTGGAGCACAAAGAGGTGTCCACATCTCCTGCAAGAAGAGAAGCTGCTGCCATTCTGGGAACCTCGAGCTCAGTTCAGAGGAAACATCTATGAGGAGAAGACACAACCACCTTCAACTTAAAAGAAGCAAAAGAGCTCTGTGGACTCCTGTGTAGAGAGGGAGGGGCATGTGAGTCAAGACGCAACCTGGATATTTCAGTTGAAGAGTTTATCCTTAAGGCTCGCTGCTTCTCTGCTGTCATTAGTAAGTTCATTTAATAAATACTGAGCACTTTCTATGTATTTGCCTTTATTGTTGAGTTGGGAGAACGATGAGCTAAGAGTGAGTTTTACACATGAGATGCTTGAGACAAAGGTAGGGGGAGAAAAATGTGTCCATAACAGATAAGAGAGATCTCCTATTTTACTCACCCCTGGTTGTCCAGTGAGAGAAAAGAGCACTGCACTATGAATCAGGATGCCGAGGCTCTATGGTCTTGAATGAGTTATTCTAAACTCCGGGTGGGCTTTGGTTTTCTTACTTGAGAGTATTGGTCTCAATGATCTTTAACTTCTCATCCAGATCTAAAATTTATGAGATAATATGGTTCCCAGAGACCATGCATAGGACTAACTGTAGAATTCTAAGAGGATCTCCGGTACTGATTGACAAATGCTAACCCTTGCAGAAGTAGACTCCCCTATACCCAGTTTGGCACTTCAATGAGATTCAGCAGAATTAGCAGAATTCTTCATGTCACCAGAAAGCAGCTAAGTCTTGTGATGATGACCCCCTTACTTCTCTTCAGTTTCTCTTCCACAACAACATTACCTATACCAACTCTCCTTCTAAACCCAAAAGTTTGAGGATGTGTTCAGCATGTCTTGGTTGTAAAAAGAGAATGAGGATTTGAGTTTTGATGCCAGTTTCACCATTTGTTATCTGTTATGGTTTGAATTGTGTCCCTCTCAAATTTATATGCTGAAGTCCAAACCCTGAGTAACCCAGAATGTGACCTTATTTAAGAGTAGGGTCATTGCAGGTATAATTAGTTAAGATGAGGTCATTACTGGAGTAGGATGGGCCCCTAATCTAATCTATTGGTGTCCTCACAAAAGGGGAAATTCAGACCCAGAGCCTTGAACACAAGAAGAACATCATGTGAAGATTGGAGTTCTATATTACAAGCCAAGGAACTACCAGAAGCTGGGAAAGAGGCCTGGGAAAGATCTGCCCCATCACCTTCAAAGGGAGCATGGCTCTGCTGACACCTCGATCTTGGAGGTGTCAGGACTGTGAGATGATAAATTTTTATTGTTTGAGCCACTCAGTTTGTGGAAGCTTTACTCTTGACCTCTTTACCCTCTATGGTTCCCAGTCCCTAAAAGCACCCTGACTTTTCTTGTTCACTGACATCTTTGTATTCCCTCGGGTCTTCGGCAAGGACTGAATGTTTCCACAAGAAGGTTGCTCACCCCTCCATTATTACATACTCTTCTGCTGAGCTCCAACCTGGCCTTTTAATCATTGGTGCTCAAGGTAAAATCCATTTCATGGCATAAATACTTAACTTTCCTAAATTCAATAGATCTTATGACTACAAAAATATTACATATTATAAACTTCTAACTGAAGGTAAACCAAAACCTCTAAGAAATTATCTTGTTTTCTACTACTTTTCAGTGTGTCTTCCTTCTTATACTAGAATCCTTCTTAGAAATGAAAAATTCATTACAACAAAATTTACATTTACTACGCAGCTGTCTGCTATGATTTGTAAGTACATATGTCTTTTCTATTGCTTATGAAATGAAAGTTTGGAGGTTTTTTTTTCTTTTTTAGGTCTGTGTGTGTGTGTGTATATGCACATGTGGTCCGTGAAAAGTAACTGAATGAGTGCAGATGAGATTCAATGAGAGGAGCCATTTTCAAAGCGGATGTAAAACAGACACAGACACCATGTTTTTTTTTTTTTTTTTTTTTTTAAGACCGAGTGTCACTCTGTCGCCCAGACTGGAGTGCAGTGGCACAATCTTGGCTCACTGCAACCTCCACCTGCCGGGTTTAAGCAATGCTCCTGCCTCAGCCTCCTGAGTGACTGGGACTACAGGCGTGCACCACCATGCCCACCTAATTTTTGTATTTTTAGTAGAGACAGGGTTACACCATGTTGGTCAGGCTGGTCTGAAACTCCTGACCTCAGCTGATCCACTCACCTCGGCCTTCCAAAGTGCTGGGATTACAGGCATGAGCCACTGCACCTGGCCTTGGTTAGTTGGTTTCTGACAGCAATGATGAAGTAATGAACTTGGTGTAAAAGTACCAGATTCAGGTCAAGACATTTTTGAAAAATATATTTTTCCTTATTTTTAATAATAGCATTTATTTTTGGCAGCTCTTGAAATTAATAAGAGGGCTCCTATCTGGTTTATTCATTCTCTGTGGCTTCTTTAAACCTTGTCTCCACATGTATTTGTCATAATTAGTGATGGAGATTCCTAAGTTCCAAGGCTAACAGAATAGCATAGCTGTAAACATAGCATATCATCATTTGACTAATTAAGTGGAATCTAAGAAGAAAACAGTTAACTTCATTTCTGGGTAGTAATATTGCATTACGGACAAGAATATCTTCTATGTGTTAGAGTTATAAATACTTAAGTTTCCAGAAAAAAATATTAAAAGTACTTATACTTAGATGTTTAGATATGTATATGAGTGTGTGTGTGTGTGTGTGTGTGTGTGTGTGTGTATTAATCATTCCTAGAATCAACATTTTCTCACTGGAGAGGATTTTTCAGTACTCTGGCAGGATCCTTTAGCCTTTCCTGGCTGTCCATTGAAATAGAGGTCATACGGGCTATTGATTAAGAGGGTGGTAATTTTTCAAACACATAAACAAATAATATAATGAGTCAGACCAATGGTTTGCCTGTGTATAAATTTGTGGCATTGTTTAATGGAAATAATAAAAATGTGCTGAGTACCTACTGTGTGCCAGATTCTGCTAGGCAATTTATATCCAATGCCATATTTAATCCTTAAAATTATACCTTATTAAGTAGATATCTTCATCTTAGGTTTACAGATGAGGAATCTGAGGCTGAGAGAGAATAACCACTTGTCCAGGGTCATAGAACTGGTAAGTTTCTTGCCTCTCCGTATAAACTTCTACTGTTTGTCCTTATTCACAAAGTAACTTGCTGGGATTTTGGGTTATACTCTTTTTAGTACTTCCAGGAAATTCCTCCTTTATGTAATGTCATCCTCACAAGTACTCATCATCCTAAATTGTTTTAGCTTGAATTTTTTATTAACAAATTTTTTAAACTAAGTACTATATGTGCATGGTTCAAAATTCAAAATGTAGAAAAGTATAGAATGAAAATAATTGTTCTTTCCTCTCCTGTTCCTTACCCCATTAGGCCCATTCCCAGGGACAGCACTCAACCAGTTTCTTGTGTTTATTCTATACATTGCCACACAGAGATGGGCAGATAGACACAGACAAGTCACAGATGCAGATATACTCCCTGCCCCTACTCCCTCACATGTACATGTTAGCATAAACATAGTTTATAGCTATATACCTTATGTTTTTCTCTTGACTATATATATATGTGTGTGTGTTTGCATATATATATGTGTATGTGTGTGTGTGTGTGTGTGTGTGTGTGTGTATATATTAGACAAGAAGATCTGGCTGTATCACCCAGGCTGGAATCCAGTGGTGCAATCTTAGCTCATTGCAACCTCTGCCTCTTGGGCTCAAGCTATTCTCCCATCTCAGCTTTCCTGAGTAGCTGAGACTATAGGCGTGCACCACCACGCCTGGCTAATTTTTGTATTTTTTGTAGAAATAGGTTACCCCATATTGCCCAGGCTGGTCTCAAACGCCTGAACTCAAGTGATCCTCCTGCTTCAGCCTCCCAAAGTGCTGAGATTACAGGTGTGAGCCACCATGCCTGGCAGCCAATATATTTTGGAAATCCTTCTAGACCCTGCAAATCTAAATTGTACATCTATAAACCCTGGTAGATCTGTTAGTACTAAAGTTGTCTAAAAATACGTATATTTTTTCAGCCCATACAACCTCTCACAAATGTGTAGGTGGTATTTTCTGGATTTGATCAGAATTGAGCAGGAAGAGAGTAATTCCCTCCCAGAGAACTGTATTTTGAAGAAGGAGTAGCTCTTGCTTACCTAAATCAGTCATTAAATTATAAGGGTACACATAAAAATCCAAATTGAATACTCATGTACCAGAATGAAGCATAAAAAACAAAATGATAAAATAAGAATTAGAGGGCACAGTGTGCATAACAAAGAACTAAGATGAATATAGAGATAAATGATGCAAAATCTGAAACTAAAAAGTGTTTGTTGTATAAACACAGACTTAAGGATGAACTACAAAAGTGCATTCAAGATGAAAAAAATCCACTCAACTGAAATAACAGACCACACATCCTATTTCTAACCCTTAGTTCCTCTGAAGAACAATTCATACCACCAAGAAGAAAAAAGGCTCTTAGATGTAGAAAGCAAAACCCTTATCAGGACAGATGTCCAGCATTTAGGAAACAACTTGGTCACAGGGAAAAAAAATAATCTCTTTTCCCTATGATGAGGCAGCAAAGAATAGATCAAAAAGCATCAGACAGGGAAGATGAGCAGGGAACTAAAAAACGGGGAGGATTTTCACATTCAGAGGCACAGCAGAAAAGAGCAGGCGACTCGTTGGCAAGCAGAAAGATGCATATGTTTTATCTGTATTAATGTTAGCCATGGCTCTAACAAATCTACCGTTTTCTTCAATTGCTTCCCAGGCTTTGAGCCATTTCTTCCTCCTTTGAACACACAGACTGGCATAGGAAGCCATAGGCTGGCATCCTAGTTCCAAAGTCATGCATGTCTACCCTGTATCATTCACTCACAAATTCTCTAAGGTATCTAATTCAGTATGTCATGAACATACATTGAGTCCTTCTTATGTGCAAGTTGGTGCTAGGTACTGGCATGCAAAATGAAAGTATGCAGAACATCCCTTTTCACTTAGTCTTGCCTCAGCTGTAAAAAGAGGTAGTAAAATGAATTGCTTTCTAATAAGGCACTTTTCTACTCTCAGACTATTAAGCTCTATGATACACAGCTGCCTCTCTTTACTGGGTTTCAGAACATTCCTTATAATAGTCCTTGATTCGATGGCTTCCATTGATAACCAATGGTCTCAATACACCCATGAGATATCCCCTCTTGAATTCTGCTATTCGGTTTCTAACAAAGACTTTCTCTTTTGCAAATAAAGCAATGTTTAGTTACAGTCATACTTATGATCTGAGATCTTCTTAGCTTATGTCCTTAGATCTGTATTCACTTATACCAACTTTTTAGGGATTCTTCTCCAACTCTTCTCTAAGCCCTGTTTTGTCAACAACAACTTGGCTGGGTGTTTATTACCTTTGCACTTATACAGAAATGTGTGTGTGTGTGTGTGTGTGTGTGTGTGTCTGTCTGTCTCATTTCTCAACGGATTCGAGACAAGCTGGAGAAATACATAAATTTGCAAAAGGATAAAATAAGAATCCCAGAACCCAGGAACATAAGGGAAGGAAAATATTAAAGTAGCTACTGCATGAATCAGTTGCTTGATGTGGGGGCTGCAAATTTGGCTCTAAGCTTCATAACTGGCCAAGGTAAAGAAAGAAATACCATCCTAAGATTCACATGGTCCAACAGTCCTGGATAAACTGGTTTCTATGAGGAAGTACAGCCTTCCTGGATCCTGAAGCCTGCAAGAAATCTCTCCCTGGATCCCCATAAAATGACACTAGGAAATGTGTTTGATGATATTAAAAATACCTTATAAGTTTCACAAGATGTTTTTCCAAATCATGCCCTAATGCAGGCTGATGGCTTAATACTAAAAGGTAATTTAGTTATTGCAAGGCTAGGAAGAGCCCAACCCTTATTCTCAACTTTAATCAATCTCCCCCATCAGAATGAGGACTTCTTAATTCTATTCTGATGTGCTTAGGGCTTCCATCTAGGGTAGCAATGTTAAATCAATTCACTTAAATTAGAAATACTAACATTTTAAGCAGCAGTTTCTTGGAATTTAAATGAGATAACAAAGGGTAAGGAAAGCAAGCTTAGCGTAGTATCTGGCATGGAGTGGGAGATAAGAGATTGTAAGTTTCCATCAGTCCCTTAGTATGAAGCACTGTGTTGACTTCCCCAGAGAAGATGATGAGTTTGACAACTCGACATGGTGAAAAGACCACAACTTTGGAGTCAGGAAAACACAGCTCTGTCACAGGGCTTGTTACCCGAGGTCTGGCAGGCTCTGTTTCCTCTTCCGTAAAATGAGGATAATAAACAGTGAATAAATAACTAGAAGCATTACATACTCACCCTTAGCTTAGTGCCAGGAGCATAGTAGGGACTTAATACATTAGGCTGCTTTCTTACTTTTAAAATCATGCAATCAAGCAACACATAGGAACTAAAAAAGACCACAAACCCAATGACATTGAGCACTTAACAACATATAGATCACCTGTAGCCCTATCCTTCCAAATCCAAAGTAAATCTCTTTATCTTTTTGAAAATCATTGTCACTCCTTAGCAATTCTCCTGGCTAAATAATCAATACTTTTAGCCCTTTCTCACCTATCAAGCATTAGTATTATTACTTCCTGTCCCATTTTGTTTTCTCTGCTCTCCTTCAAGGTATGGGACCTCGAAGTGGGTGTTTCCATGAAATAGTGACCTGCCTTTTTTAGGAATGATTGTGAATTTGGGGAGGATAGTATAGATGATGGTTCATTTACTCAACAAATATTTTGATAAGTGCTTCCTATGTGCCAGACACTGTATTTGTGCAAGGCTGATGGAGTTGCAGCTTCATTTAAGCCTTTTCCTTTAAGTATTTAAGGCTTTTCTTCCAAGCCCAGGTGAATACAGGAAAGCTCAGGGGCTCTGCCATTCTAGGAGAAAGGCAGTGAGCTATATAGGTGCCTCCATTGTGAACAAACAGACTGGTGGTTAATGGCCATGGCATCCTTTGGAAACACCGACGATGCCCAGAGTCTCTAAGTTCTCTCACAGAGCCCTCCAAGGTTCTACCTGTGCTAAAGTCTCAAGGGCAGTGTTGTGAATCCATCTGAGAAGCTAACAAAATCTATCAATCTTCTTGACAGAAAAAGACCCATGCTAAATTTTCCACACAATTTCAGGATGTTCAAAGATCCCCCTGAAGTTCCTCTTCTGTCCCCCTGCCCCACCCCGCCCCCGCCACCCAGCAGAATGCCAGAGTGAGACCCTTTTGTTTGGTGACATGTCTCAAGTCCTGCCATGGACCTTGACATTGGTCATTTTCATCAATGAACTGGGATATGAAGACAATAAAGACGGGCCAACCAAATGTGTAGTTAGGACAAAGGCAGGAATGAAAGAAATCCTGTTGCTTATACCCATTTAATATGACAACTTTGAACAGAGGTGAAATAAACCCTTTCATTTACAACCTGTTAGGAGCTGAGCTGGGTCCTCCCAAAAATTCCTACGTTCAAGTCTCAACTTGCAGCACCCAAGAATATAACTGTATTTGGCAATAGGGCCTTTACAGAGGAGATTAAGTTAAAAATGAAGTTGTCAGGATGGGCCTCAATCTAATCTGACCAGTGTTCATATTAGAAAAAGGAAATTTAGACACACAAGAAGGCACCAGAAGTGCATGTGCAGAGAGGAAAGACCGTGGCACGGGGCAGCAATAGGGAAGCTCTCTGCAAGTCGAGGCCTTGACAGAGGCCTTGACAGAAGAATCCAACCCTGCCTACGCCTTGATCGTGAACTTTCAGTCTCCGGAACTGTGGGCAAGTAAGATTCTGTTGTTTAAGCCATCTACTCTGTGGCATTTTGTTATGGAAGCTAAAGCAAACTAATGCAGACCTCAAAAGGCAATTCCATACGAATAGAAGAGGAGATGGGGATAGGAGAGGCATCTGACTTTAAGGCAGCCACGTGAAAGCTATATGAAAATGACATAGGGCTTTAAGTTGATTTCAAATGCAGTAAAAATAAAATACTTCTTGACTCTCCCTAAAGGGGCCATCCTCACAGAACCCCTGTCTTTGAGGGCAGCTGTCTTGTCTATGGACTTGCTTTTTGCCAATGGGGTGGGAGCAGACGTGAGTGAGGTGGACCTCTTCCAAGTAGTGGTCCATCACTGACCTCTACTTTGATGCAAAATTAGCAGAATGAAAGGAATGAAAAGATGCTGCTTCACTTTGAGTCCTGGAGTGAATACAGTGTACAGCACAGTCACAGCTGACAGACACATGGTGGATGTGCAGGCTGCATAAGAAGTAAACATTTCTTTCATAAGCCAAATGACATTTTGAGGTCTTAACTGCAGCATGAGTTACCCTGAGTGGATGTAGACAAAATTGATGAGGTGATGTGACTGTCTAGCAAAGCTTACAAGGTAATTCTTTTTCAGTTATCTTTGCTTAGATTGTAGCAGGAACGTTGAATTAAGTTATGGGAAACCTGCATTCAGAGGTCAAATCATGACCTGTGTTGTCCATAAAAAAGACCAGGCTGATGGGGACATTTAAAACTAAGTCATATGGGCCGGGCACTGTGGCTCACACCTGTAAACTCCCAACATTTTGGGAGGCTGAGGTGGGAGGATCACCTGAGGTCAGGGGTTTGAGACCAGCCTGGCCAACATGGTGAAACCTCATCTCTACTGAAAATACAAAAATTAGGCAGGTGTGGTGGTGGGTGCCTGTAGTCCAGGTACTCGAGAGGCAGAGGCGGGAGAATCGCTTGAACTGGGAGGCGGAGTTTACAGTGAGCCGAGATCGTGCCACTGCGCTCCAGCCTGGGTGACACAGCGAGACTCTGTCTCAAAAACAAAAAACAAACTAAGTCATATGAAAGAAAATGGAAAGGAATGGAGAATATTTAGTCTGAAAAAAAAAAAGGGAGAAACACCTGTGGAAAATGTACTGTACCTATTCTAGGGAGCCCAACTGGGTTACCATAGGCTTTTGATGAAAGCAATGGGGAAAGAAATTTTATTTAACATTTATAATTATATATTTACATTTAAATTTAGTTGAAATGATACTTAATGTCAAAAACTTATTTTTTTTTTAAATTTATTTGAGACAGGGTCTTGCTCTTTTGTGCAGGCTGGAGTGCAGTGGTGCAATCATGGCTCACTGTAGCCTCAACCTCCTGGACTCAAGAAATCCTCCCGCCTCAGCCTCCCTACTAGATGGGACTACAGGTGCCACCATGCCACCATGCCCAGCTAATTTTTGTGTTTTTAGTAGACATGGGGTTTCACCATGTTGCGCAGGCTGATCTCAACCTCCTGGGCTCATGTGATCTGCCTGCCTTGGCCTCCCAAAATGTTGGAACTACAAGGCACGAGCCACTGTACCAGGCCAAAAACTTATTTAAAAGGAAGAATTTCCTCGCCCTTAGAACTGTTGCTGAAATGTTGTGAGAACCTCCTCACTAGTGATGTTTTGTTGGAAATACTGAGGAGGGAGTTCATGGGTCATAGTGATGTCAGGTTGGTGGTTTTCAAACATTTGCAGCAGTTTCACAAAACCTAGCATGAAACCCCCAGCGTAATAGTGGTCATTATTAGTCTAAATGTGTTTTATATATTCAAAATAAAAGCATTTAATTTGTATAAAACCAGTCACTATAATAATGAGGCCCTTTTGATGAACATAAAATGTTGAATTGGGAATATTTATTCATCAACTATTTATCAAGTAGCCTCTATTTGCCAAATACTGTTGCACATGTTGGAAACACACAGCAGAGTTAATGAACTTATAGCCCAGTAGATGAGACAAACTTTCAGCCACCTAACCAATAAGTCAGATAACTTTAGATGGTGACAAGTGCAATTTGACATTGGCATAACATTCAGGCATATGTCAAATTGCTGTGAAAATTTCCCAGTGTTGACTTTCAATTTCTGTTCTCATTGTTCTTATGTTGATGTAAACCAGGAACACACTATTCACGGATCTGTTGGCCACACTTTGAGTAGCACATGCAAAGTACCTTAGATTTTACTTGAAGTGCATTGGAAAGCACACATGCAGAAGTGGGAAAGAGGACTCAAAGATGACTTGTAGGGTTGTGGTGATGCTCTTTGTGGAGATAGAGAAGACCAATGGAGAACACATTTGGGAGGAGAGAGCAAAAGTTCTCAACGTGGGTGAGAAATATGTAAACCTTCAAGTAGAGAGGTCCAGTAGGAAGTTAAATAATATGAGTCTGGTGCTCACAACTGAGGTCAAAGTCAGAGTTGTAATTTTGGAAAGTCACGATAGCCTGCATTTAAGGCCTCAGACTAGCTGAGTTATCGAGCAAGCGTGGAAATGAAAGAAAAGAGATCCTAGGACTTAGACCTGGGGCATTCTGACATGAGAATTATTGACTCCATCAGTTTTAACATCCAAGAAATTTTATCTTAACATTTATGGAGACCCAAGGCTTCACAAAAACATAGAAGAAAATTCCCAAGTGTCGCAGTGCTGGCATGAAGTGTCAGTGCATAAATACACATGGAAGGAATGAATGAGCTCCAAAATAAAGGTTTCAAAAACCCTTGCGATTTTGCGATTTTAGGACCCCAAGTTTCTTTCCACCCATGATGTGTTAGGTTGAATGTTGACTTCCCCAAAAGATATATCCATGTCCCAGAACCTGTGAATGTGACTTTATTTGGAAAAAAGAGTCTTCTTTGCAGATGTAATTGAGTGAAGAATCTTGAGATGAGATCATCCTGGATTATCTGAGTGGGCTCTATATCCAGTAAAAGTCCTTATGAGAAACAGACATGGAGGAAAAACATGGACAGATGGGGAGAAGACCATGGGGCTGTGGCAGACATTGGAGCTGCAGTTTCAAGCCAAGGATTGACAGCAGCTGCCAGAAGCTTGAAGAGGCAAGGAGGATTCTAGCCTAGAGTCTCCAGGGAGAGTGCAGCCGCCTGGCTGACACATGCCAGTCCGGCCAACACCTTCATTTCAGACTTCTGGCCTTCAGAACAGTGAGAAAATAGATTTCTGTTGTTTTCAGTCATCCAGTTTGTGGTCATTTGTTACAGAAACCTCAGGAAACTATTACACATGGTCTCTTTTAGCTGATGCTATTGCAGTATTTCCTTTGGCGCTCTGCTGTATTCTGATTCAGTGATTCTCAACTCTGGCTGCGCATTAGAATTGCCTAGATACTTTCTAACAAAGGCTGGTTGGTATCTGGAACATCCTCAGAGATTCTGATTCAGTAGGGCTGTGGTACAGGCTGATATTGGTGTAGAGCCAGACATAAGAACTGCCATTTAATTAGTCATAGCAACTTAACATCAAGGGGTGGCACAGAGGGACAGGGGGTGGGAATACCTTTATGATTGTTTTCACCTTAGGAATTTGCTTTGAAATGTAAGAATATGTGTCTTTACATTCAAGTATATTCTTAGAAACTAGCTGAAGCCGTTTCGCATCCTTGTGGCACCAAGTCCTCTTTCCACCATGAAACAGGTGCAAAGACAGTCCTGTTTCCACTGTGAAAAAATAAAAGGATACTCTGACAGGTGGCCACTGTTGCTGACCTGACCATTCCCCAGAAGCACCAGGAGGCATTGCTTTCTAGACTGAAGTTCGGTCATGCTTCACTTTAGTCTAATCAAAAAGATTTGCTTGCAAGTCTTCATTCCAGATGGTTCCAGTGCCTTCCATACAATCAGATAATGACAATTGTGAGTTTCTGGTGGCATGCTACTTCACGTAATTTAAAAAAAAAATATTGCTGCATAGATGTGCTGAATAGGAGAAGAGTAAGTTATTATTTGGAGGGAAGAGGATTCCCAATTGTGAAACAAAGCAATTCCTCGTACCCTGGTTCTAAATAAATGTTTCTTTGTTTTTGAAGTTGCATGACCCCCTATTATGGTCTTTTTTGCACACATGTCAGAAAGCAGCCATGAGTGCATTGTAGTTAGCAAAGTGAGCTTGTCTGTAAAGGGTCTTTGACGAAGAGCTCACTGCATCTATTGACTCCCCAGGATGTCTGAGGTCACAAGTTTGGCTGGAGCACATAAGCCCAGATAAAGAAGATGCTTTTGCCCTCCTGAAACAAAGCCAGAAATGATCTCCTTTATTGTGCACTTTGGGTCATGTGCTAATGATGAGGGTTTCTCTAATACTAATCCCCCTAATGAAGCCTTCTCCCAGCCCTTACACAAGCCCACAAGGCCCCGTGGCTTGGCAAGCCAGAGAGAATAAAAGCAGCCCAGTGTTTGGCTTTTGAACTGAGTTCAGGGCAATTAAAGTCAAGAGCTAAGGAGGGAGGGAGAGGGTTTGGAAATACCAGCATAATAAGTAGTGTGACTGGGTCCTCTGTAAATTAACTCAATTAGACAGGAGCCTGATTTAACGGAGGAAGATGGCGAGAAGCGCTACCCTCATTAAATTTGGTTGTTAGAGGCGCTTCTAAGGAAATTAAATCTGTTAGTTGTTTGAATCACGTAAAATCGTGTGTGCATGTTCATGTACACACGTGCACACATGTAACCTCTGTGATTCTTGTGGTTATTTTTTTAAGGAGAGGAATAGAATGCAAAGAAAAAGAAAATATACTGAAAAGAAAAAAGACTGAAAGAGTGGAAGATAAGGAGAAAAGTGGGATAGAGACAAAGAAAGTAAGAGAGAGAGAGAGAGCTCTCCCAATTATAAAGCCATGAGCCCCCTTTGGTGGGGGCTTCTGCTCAGTTGCTTGGACTGCAAAATCCTGCCAGGAGCCCAGGCTCAGTTCCCCCGAGTCTGCATGACGGTGGACAGCCTGGTGAATAAGGAGTGCTGCCCACGCCTGGGTGCAGAGTTGGCCGATGTCTGTGGCTCTCAGCAAGGCCGGGGACAGTGCACAGAGGTGCGAGCCGACACAAGGCCCTGGAGTGGTCCCTACATCCTACGAAACCAGGATGACCGTGAGCAGTGGCCAAGAAAATTCTTCCACCGGACCTGCAAGTGCACAGGTGAGGCCCATGCTCCGAGCTTGGTGGGGAGGGCCAGAGCTGGGAAAAGAGCTCCTCCTAAGGAAAAGATGAGACTCTTGACAGAGACTCTTAGATTAGACTTTGAAAGGCAAACCAATGATGGTTTTGGTTGGAAGCATATTCAATAAGCCTGATGTGCTGGTTTATTCTTCACACCCTCTAGTACATCTAATTATGAAGACTAAATAAATATGGCGTGGGCCAAGCCTGCTTATATGAATGCATGCCAACATACTATTGGCTTGTTTGTTGGAAGGGGAATTTAAGAGCTTAAAAGACTGAGCTTTGAAACTCGGAGCAAGTCCTTTCAAGATGGATTCGGTGCCCTCTCCTGAAATGGGTTTGCACTTGTTGAAAAGGGATGGGTGAGGCAAGCATGTAGAAGACAGGAGTCAAAGGCAGGTGTTCTGGTCTCAACATTTCTCATGATTTGAACAGTTTTTTTTTTTTTTTTTTTTTTTTTTGGAGACGGAGTCTCGGTTTGTCACCCAGGCTGGAGTGCAATGGTGCTGTCTCGGCTCACTGCAACCTCCACCTCCCAGGTTCAAGTAATTCTCCTGCTTCAGCCTCCCAAATAGCTGGGATTACAGGCACCCACCATCATGCCTGGCTAATTTTTGTATTTTGAGATGGGGTTTCACCATGTTGGCCGGGCTGGTCCCGAACTCCTGACCTCAGCAGAGTGCATGTTTCTCATTAAAACTTATGACTGGGTTGGAACTTTGACAAAATTTTCGAGGGATGGCAAGACGGAGCTTTCTCAAGGAGCTATGGCAGGGAGGGTCGTTATTAGATAACAATGGCTTTTTGTCACTTTTCTCTGGACTTGAACTGGACATCACAAAATTTGCTCAGTGTCCTTCCTTTAGACTCTGGTCTCTCTCATTACCTGTTGCTTTGACATCTCTGTGCATTTCTCATTCCTCTAGCTCTTTGGGGCTTTTTCAAATCCTCCTCAGTCTTTCCCATCTCCAGTTTCCAGCAGCCATGCCCTTCGGGGTTAAACACTCAAAGCCTGGCAGGGGGCCACTGAAATACAAAAAACACAAGTAGCAACCTCAGCAAAGCCCTTGGACACTGTTTTAGGCTGGGTGGTTGCAGAAGACTTTTTCCTTTTAAAAACACTTTTTACTTCTGTTCTCGCAGGATGCTGGAACATAGGCGGATGTAGGTCATTGAGCTTCATAAGGGGTTGAATAGGTATTACTAACGGAAACGGAACATCCAAAGGCCTGTGATGTTGGTGTAGGAATGACATTCGATTGTTTTTTCATTTTAACTTTCAAGTTTATTTTAGATCCAGGGGGTACATGTGCAGGTTTCTGACATAGGTATATTGCATGGTGCTGGGGTTTGAGGTATGATTGATCCCGTCACCCAGGTAGTGTGTGGAGCACCCAGTAGGTAGTTTCTCAACCTTTGCCCCCGCCTCCCCTCTCTAGCAGTTTCCAGTGCCTGTTGTTGCCATCTTTATGTCCATGAGTGCCCAGACATTAGATTTCTTTTTTCACATTAAAAGTTCTAGCTTTAGGCTGGTTACAGTGGCTCACGCCTGTCATCCCAGCACTTTGGGAGGCCGAAGTAGGTGGGTCACTTTGAGGTCAGGAGTTTGAGACCAGCCTGGCCAACATGGTGAAACCTTGTCTCTACTAAAAATACAAAAATTAGCCAGGAGTGGTGGTGGGCACCTATAATCCCAGCTACTCTGGAGGCCGAGACAGGAGAATCACTTGAACCCAGGAGGCAGAGGTTGCAGTGAGCCGAAATCGTGCCACTGCACTCCAGCCTGGGCAACAAAGTGAGATCTGTCTAAAAAAAAAAAAAAAAAAAATCTGGCTTTATAATCATTTTGTAGTAATATTTTTAATTCTGTCATTCAGAAGAATACGTAAGTCCTAGTTTTGGATATTAATCATGGCAAAAATTTCAATAACCTATTGGATATATATTACTCAGTTTTTCTAAGTTATTTAAGCATTTGCTTCTATAGACCTCTCAAAATTATCATGGTTTTTAGACGAATGAGGAGCAGGTTGCTGGTGTGGTTAGCGTGACTGAAAACCACACTAACACAGTAACTTTTTTGTTCAAAACCCCAAAATACTTCTAGAACAATTATTTCTATGTCGATCAATGAAAAAGTGCTGGCCAGGCACAGCGGCTCACACCTGTAATCTCAGCACTTTGGGAGGCCAAGACGGGTGAATCATTGAAGGTCAGGAGTTCAAGACCAGCCTGGCCAACATGGTGAAACCCTGTCTCTACTAAAAATGCAAAAATTAGCCAGGCATGGCGGTGGACACCAGTAATCCCAGCTACTCAGGAGGCTGAGACAGGAGAATCACTTGAACCCGGGAGGTGGAGGTTGCAGTGAGCTGAAATCGCGCCATTGCACTCCACCCTGGGCAACAACAGAGCAAGACTGCGTCTTAAAAAAAAAAAAGAAAGTGCCAACACTTTCAAAAGCTGTAAATCTGCATTGCATAGAATTCTGAGGTAGAGGACTTTAGGAAGTCACATATAACCGTTAACTCTTTTTGTTACCAGCTTCTTTATATTTTTGCCCTGGCTAGCGAGTTTTTTGCTTGTTTGTTTGTTTTAGGTAGGGATAGAAAGAATAGAGGATAGTAGAATAGAAGGAATCATTGCTATTTCCCTTTGCTGAGGAAATGTTTATAAATATTGCTCTAGAAGTAACAGGAACGTAGGATCATGGAGACCTACTTTCAAAATGAAAAAAAAAAAAAAAAAAAAAAGGAGGATCCCCTGCTCTAAAAAGGCATTGGGCCAGAAATAGGGCCTGTCCTTTAAGTTCAGGCTGTAAGGAAATCCTATGTGCCTAAGCCAGTCCAAAGAAGCAGGGCTTCCTCCAGGGAGATGGTCTGCCTCTCCAGCCATTGTCAAGGCCAGGCCTGGCCCAGGCTGTGGCTCACCTCCCTTCACTATCTCCTCAGTCCAGATTCATCAGGAACAGAACTCTTTCCACACCTACATTTTTTTAAAGGTAACTTAAGATTTGCTGTATCTATAAATTCAATTACTAGGCTTTTAATGTTTCTCAGTTTTATTGAGGCATAATTGGTACACAGAACACTGCACATAATTAATGTGCACAATTTGGTATCTGGACATACCTATACAGTTGTGTGGCCATCTCCACAATCAAGATAATAAACATATCCATCATCTCCAAAGGTTCCTCGTGGTTCTTTGTTTTTGTTTATGTTTTGCTTTTGTGGTAAGAACAGTTAACATGAGATCTGCCCTCTTAACACATTTGTAAGTGCTGAATGCCTTATTGTTAACTATAGACACTATATTGTACAGCAAATCTCTGGAACTTGCTCATCTTGTATCATTATAACTTTACAACTCCCCATCACCCCTCCCCCATCCCCTGGTAATCACAATTCTGTCGTGTACTTCTGTATGTTTGGCTACTTTAGATGCCTCATATCAGAGGAATCATGCAGAGTTTGTCCTTCTGAGACTGACTTATTTCACTTAGCACAAATGTCTTCCAGGTCCATCCATGTTGTCGCAAATGGTAGAATTTTTTTCTTTTTAAAGGCTGAATAATATTCCACTGTATTGTGACACCAACTTTGGATGGCTCTACTTATCTTGCTAGATGGTCTTTTTCTTTGAATCTCAGGGTACGAGACTAAGTCCTTCATGACTGAGCTGGGAAGTTATTTTGTGTATGTCGTAAATACCATTCTGTGATGTGCCGTGTGTCCCAAAGCAGGACACATGTCCTTCAATTAATTCTCCCCCAAAGAGTAAGTTGCTAGCCTTCCTAGGGTAGCTTTTTTATGGGGCAATCTTTGGAATTGAAACTTGATCCTGAGCCTCCCAAAGAACTTCGTCTACAGTAGCCTGATGACTCTTTTGTGAATGGAGTCACTGGGTCACTCCTGGATGATCCAAAATTTCTCAAGGAAGAGATGTAGATTAGTACCTTGTAACAGACTATTGATGACCCCAAATATTGCGAATTCTTTGGAAAATAAACACCTCATAGTTTCCATAATCATGAAGCTGGTAAAGTAATTTCAGCCTAATAAGTAGAAACACATACAGGTTCTGGGATTTGTTTTTTAAAACTCTAAATTCTATGGTGAAATTCTCTGTAGAGAGTTTCTCCATAGTCTCTGTAGGGAGAAATTGAAACAAAAAAGCCACTGAGCTTAATTGTCAGGAAGAGCTGAATTGCAGGAGACTGTGAATTTGCTGTTCACCTTATAAGGCTTACCTGCCAGTTGGCTTTATGAGAATATGCCATTTGCGGCTATGTCTTTTGGCTTCTGAGAAACTTGTACACCAAATAGTTTTTGAACAGTTGACAGTGAACTTCTTGTTTGTACAAGTGACTAATTGCCTCCATTTTCCAATCTCTGAAATGGGGATAATGATGAAACCACACTTGTAAAATCCTTTTGAGTTCTGTAGATGAAAGGACCTATGTAAGTATAAAGTATTGTTATTAAAATAATAGAATCTCTAATTAAAAGGAATAGGCTATTTAGAGTTCCTTGTAAATTCACTAATTGGTGGGCTTCAAGCTTATTTAGTCTAATGGCTTTCTGAGGTTGAGCTGATGCAGTTCACGTAGGAATGTGTGGTGTTTAGATGATCACACTCTTTTTCCATTTTTATCCTAGTCCTTTGTAAGCATAAGACTTTGACTCTTTAAATTTAATTTTCACTCAAGAACATACTCAGTGATCGATAGATTGATATTATCTAGGAATCATTTTTTTTCTTTTCTCTCTGTTTCCCAGTAAGATAACACAGTTCTTTCTAAAATGCTTCTCTTCTTATATTTTTTTGCATTGGTAGATTAAGAAGAGAAAAACTAACTTATGTTAAATTGATGGAAGATACTACTAGGAAATCTAAATTAAAGAAATAAACATTTCGTCTGCTAGACTTTCATGTTGTTACATTTTTCAGTCACCTCCAGCATTTCAATAAATTCTTCAGGTCAGGTCTGTAAACTCAGAAATGAAAGGGACCCGACTGCAGAGCTTTGGAAGAATTTCTCTGAGACATCTTGGAAAAGGAATGTTTTAATCGAATACATTTCTGGGTCATAAATGAGCTCCAAAACAGACACAAGCTTTCTTTTTTTCCCCCCTCCCATTCTTTTCACAGGTGTTGAAAACTTTCTTATTAGAACTTATATATTGCCTTTTGGAGGCAACTCTGGTTATGTTAAAGTTTCTTGTTCACTATAGTTGTGAAGCATCTCTGATTTTCTGAATCAAGATTAATCATTTCATCATTTGTCATCCAATGGAGCTTGATTTATTTCTCTGTATTCACTTTTCCCACAGTTTGACTTGTGTTGAAATGCCATTGTGTACATGTCCTTCATTTCCGCTAGACTAAGGTATTCTGCCTCATTTATACAGATGCTTCCTGACTTATGATGGGGTTACATCCCAATAATCCATCATAAGTTGAAAATACCATTAAGTCAAAAATGCATTGAATACACCTAACCTATGAACATCGTAGCTTAGCATAACCTACTTTAAATACGCTCAGAACACTAACATTAGCCTACAGTTAGGAAAAAGCATCTCACACAAGGCCTATTTTATAATAAGGAGTTGAATATCTCATGTAATTTATCAAATACTGTACTGAAGGTGAAAACCAAAATGGTTCCATGGATATTTGAAGTAGAGTTTCTACTGAATGCATATTGATTTTGCACCATCCTAAAGTTGAAAAATTTAAATTGAACCATCATAAGTCAGAGGCCATCTGTGTTTGTATCCACTAGTGTCTGATCCCTTTTTTTCAATTATCCATTGATTCTTTCACCACCTACCCAACCGACATTTATTTAGCATCAATTAGGCCCTTCAGATACAGAGGGGGGGAAAAACTGACGTGATTCTTAAGATGTGCACAGTATAGTGATATGTAAGATAGATATGAAGACAAACAATTGCTGTACTATTTGATAAGTGGTTTCTAATAATACTAGTAATAATAACGCTTAACATAGAACTCACAGTAAGGCGCGGTGGCTCACGCCTATAATCTCAGCACTTTGGGAGGCCAAGGCAGGCAGATCACCCGAGGACAGGAGTTCAAGATCAGCCTGGCCAACATGGTGAAACCCCGTCTCTACTAAAAATACAAAAATTAGCCAGGCGTAGTGGCGTGCACCTGTAATCCCAGCTACTAGGGAGGCTGAGGCAGGAGAATCGCTTGAACCCAGGAGGTAGGGGTTGCAGTGAGCTGAGATCGCGTCACTGCCCTCCAGCCTGGGCAACAGAGTGAGGCTCTATCTTGACCAAAAAATACCAAAACACACACACACACACACAAAACCCCACTTTCTCTCTCTCTCTATATAATAAATATGTATATTTATAATATATAAATAAAAAAATATATATATATTTAACTCACTATATACCAGATGTAGTTCTAAGTGCTCCACATTAATGTGCTTGTTTTTTATAACATAAAAGCTATGGTAGCATAAAGGAAGACATGTTAAATTGTTGTATTTTTTAATAGACTTTAGAGCAGTTTTAGGTTCACAGCAAAACTGAGTCAAAACTACAAAGATTTATCTACCCCCTGTCCCCACACACTCACACCTCCTTCACTGTCAGTGCATGTGTAGTGCTGGATACCTTTTAGATAGGTGTTCAATAAATTATTAAATAAATACATGAGTCAATTATTTTGTTTCTGCCAACTACAAAGAATCATGACAAAGAAAATAGAGTAGTCCTCCAACTCATGGCATAAATTATGAATTACTCAATTTCAACAATCAGACCCCCAACTCAAAAACAAGTGTTATGCCTTTAAATGCAAGAATGTATTAAATTATTATTATTAAATTTAGATGTGTTATTTATTAATATTTCTAAATATTGAGACTTTATTATTTTAGATCAGTTTTGGGTTCACATCGAAATTTGGGAGAAAGTACAAAAGATTCCCATCTGCCTTCTCCCCCACACTCTGCAGTCTTCCACTAGCAACTTATGCAAACCAGGGTTACAATCAGTGAACCTCTAGCGACATTATCATCATCCAAATTTCTCAGCATGATGAAGCACAGAATTACTCTTCTACGGTAGAGAGGTGACTAGACATTTACCTCCAATCAGCTATAGATCACAAGCTGGAAATTTGACTGAGTTTTAATCTGGGTAGCTACTCTTCTTTAGACACATCATTTTGTTCACTCAGTTCTCAAAACAATGTTCCATTCCTATACTGCCAGAGTAGGTGATATGTTTGAATCAAATCTGTTTTTAAAACATAGAGTTTTAGTCAGGTTGCCCCAGGGAAAACAGACTTCAAGGTCCATAAAACTTGAAGCATCTTGCGTAGCATCTGATGAGATAGAAGCCGCTTCATAAGTATTTGTTAAATAAATAATTTGTATTTAATTATCTCCAGGAATCAACATACATTTTAACATTAAACTATTCAAAAACATGATTTTTAGTCTTGGGAAGAGTAGAATTTTTCCTTTTTTTCAATATTTTTACTTATGTTCTCATAGAGTGCTGTAACAGAAAAATACAGATAATTGAACTATGTAAAAGGTGGGATATAAAATATATTATAAAAAACAAAAAACTCAACCGATACAATTAGAAAAAATTCTCCCTACTTACATTTTAAGGAAATTTTCTTTAACCATGAAAAAAATCCACTATAGAAAAGGAAGCCTGTGCATTTTCTTTACAGAATGCTGTTAATCATTTCGTTTTCATGCTATTGGAAAATTTTCCTTTCCTTGAGAGATTCAAATAACCCTCCTTCCCCTATGGTCATAGTACTTTTTACTTACCTCTATTTTGCTACTTGTAGTTTACCAAAGTTGTTTATAGGGCTGCTTTTTTTGCAAACCCACAGAACAGGGAGAGAAAATGTATGTGGCATCGTCTGCTACATACATGCTCGATAGTCACTCAACTTATTCACTCAACGCATGTTTGTTTAGAACAAGGCTAAGCACAGGCCTAGGCAGTGAGTTCACAGCCTTCCAGCCGCCTGGAGCTGAAACAAGTGTAGAGATGTTTACAATCAGTGTAAATAAATGTGAAGAAAGGGGATGTATGAGGTGCAAGCAAGTAACCGACCTGAACCCCGACCTGTGGAATCAAGAATGACCTTAGAGACCACCAATGTGAAGCTTAAAGGAGAAATGGGTCAGGCGGGTAAAGAGGAGTTTAGGCAGACAGTGAGGGAAAAGTGTGCCAGGAAGAAGGAAAAGCAAGCAAATAGGCCTAGGGCATGAGGTAGAGGAGGAGGAGTAAGTGAGCTGTTCACCCTCTTTAAATGCTTTACATAATCCCTTTAATCTTCTGGGAGATAAGCATTATTATCCCCTTTTGTTTCAGCCTTTTGCTCTAATGATATTCAAATTTTACCCTCTAACCTAAGGAGTGAAGTGTTGGTCATACCCAATGCAATAAGTTGGAAGGCTAAGAAGGGAAAAGTCTGGGGCAAGCTACAAGGATGTAAACTTGAGATGCTGATCAGAGATGCCCAGAGCTTGATCTTATTAGTGCTGTCCTCCTTCCCTGGACTTTGAGAAAGCAGGGAGCTTTGTGCAGCTGACAGAAATCCCGCGGTGGTACACACTTCCTGACATCATGGCTGCTGATTCACCTTTAGGACTTGCCAGCTTCGGCTGATTTTGTCTTAATGCTGTTAAATTTGTGAAATAAGCCAGCTTTTTAAATATGAGATTTCTTCTAAATTCCTGGAAATCAGCTACTTCATGTATTTTCCTTCCTTCCTTCCATCTTTCCTTCCTTCCTTCCTTTTCTTTCTTTCTTCCTTTTCTTTCTTCCCTCCCTCCCTCCCTCCCTCCCTCCCTCCCTCCCTCCCTCCCTCCCTCCCTCCCTTCCTTCCTTCCTTCCTTCCTTCCTTCCTTCCTTTCTTTCTCTTTCTTTTCTTTCTTCCTTTCTTTCCTTTCTCTCTCTCTCTCTCTCTCTCTCTCTCTGTCTCTCTCTGTGTCTCTTTCTTTTCTTTTTTCTTTTGACAGAGTCTTGCTCTGTCACCCAGGCTGGAGTGCAATGGCATGATCTCGGCTCACTGCAACCTCCACCTCCCAGGTTCAAGCCATTCTCCTGCCTCAGCCTCTGTAGTAGCTGGGATTACGGGCATGTATCACCATGCGTGGCTACTTTTTGTACTTTTAGTAGAGATGAGGTTTCACCATGTCGGCCAGTCTGGTCTCGAACTCCAGACCTCAAGTGATCTGCCCGCCTTGGCCTCCCAAAGTGCTGAGATTACAGGCAGTGAGCCACTGGGCCCAGCCATGTATTTATTTTGGTTTCATCTTTAGCTTGCTGTGTATTTTCTTCCTTCTCTAAATCAAAGAACTGTTCTGTGTCATCCCTTTTTGTGGGCGTGAAGCGGGCACAGGAGACACCTCTGCGATCCTGGGAGGAAGGAGTGTGTGCATGAGTCTGCTAGTGCTGCCATAACAAAGTCCCATAGACTAGGCAGCTTAAACACTGACATTCACCCTCCCACAGTTCTGGAGGCTGGATGGCTGAGATCAGGGAGCTGGTTTCCTCTGAGGCCTCTGTCCTTGGCTTGCAGATCGCTGTCTTCTCCCTGTGTCTTCATGTGGTTTTCCTTCCAAAACTGTGTCCAAATTTCCTCTTCTTTTGAGGACACCAGTCATATTGGATTAGGGCCTACTCTAAGGACCTCATTTACCCTTAATTACCTCTTTAAAGGCACTATCTCCAAATATAGTCACATAGGTATACTGGGGCTAGGACTTGGGGTAACACAGTTTAGCTCATTGCAGTATACAACGTATTTCATGTCCTGTTTAGTTGCTGGGAATGTGTCTAGGAAAGTCTCTAGTGCTTAGTCCACTTGGAGATAGAAACATTTAAGAGAAGACCACGGGAGGAAAATGGACTTTCTTTGCCTTTGTGTAAGCGCCTTCATCTTCACTTCCATTCAAATTTCAGAGTACAAATTCAGAAATTTCTTCCAAACGACAGAAACCCACTTCCCTTTCCATCTTTCTGTTTTGTGAACTAGGAAACTTTGCCGGCTATAATTGTGGAGACTGCAAGTTTGGCTGGACGGGCCCCAACTGCGATCGGAAGAAACCGCCAGTGATTCGGCAGAACATCCATTCTTTGAGTCCTCAGGAGAGAGAGCAGTTCTTGAGTGCCTTAGATCTCGCGAAGAAGAGCCTACACCCCGACTACGTGATCACCACGCAACACTGGCTGGGCCTGCTTGGGCCCAATGGGACCCAGCCGCAGTTTGCCAACTGCAGTGTTTATGATTTTTTTGTGTGGCTGCATTATTATTCTGTTAGAGATACATTATTAGGTGGGTTTTTTCCTTGGCTGAAGGTATATTATTATAGATTTTGTTTGGGTTGAGGGTATGGCGGTGGGAAGTAATTTCATGCAAGTTAATTAACAAGAGAGCAACCTCAAGGCAGCCTTAGGTTTATAAAAGTCATAGAATTATCAAATACTGCCTGGAGTTAGAAAGACGTAGTTTCTTCCTGCACATTGGCTGCAGACACTTTAAATGTCCTCTCCTCTACTGTATCTTCTTGGTTCAAAGTGTTAACTCTTCTCTCTGAAGCTGTTAATCATCAAAAGCATGAGTTGGTGAAGTGGAAGTGAATTCCTTTTGATTTCAGAAGAAAATATTTGCAAATCTGGCCATGGACGCCCTCTCTGACCTTTTCTCCAAATTAGAGGAATTAACTGAACATGTGCCAAGGCACATGAAGCTTCTTTGGGTGGAATTAGAGTGCGCATGTTGGAAGTGGGTATCTTGTTAAACTCACATGATAGATCAACTTCGGGTGGATTTTAGGCAGTCTATCACATGATTGACATTCAGATAATCATTTATGGTACTCCTGCATGGTCCAGAACCCCCCGGTTTCTTGGAGCTGTATTGTCAAGGAAAAGTACAAGCTTAGCCACAGCAATGTAGAGTTTCTGCTGCTTAGCTATTTGCAACACAGTCATGTTGGATGCTTGAGAAATTGGTGACCTGGCCTTCCAGGTCTTAAAAATTGGGGCCTGGATAGGACTTGGAATGAGGTGGTTGTCTGTTATAAACGTCATGGATCAAGTAGGTTCAGCTTTGTCCTTAAAGGAAAGCCACAGACACCAATGTATTCTAGGAGGGCTTGACCCCCTCCTACATTCTTCTCATAGCAGTCCTTGAATGCATGGCTGTACATGCACCTGTCCCCATTTTTGGGGTCCTTCATTGGGGTCAGGATGAATGAAGACATCAAGCTCACTTTGAAGAGTGAGATTCTGATTTGGACACGTTCATCCCTCTGCTCATCACTTGTTTCCATTCACTTGATACCCTCTTGTGGTTGGGTTCTGCGAATTTGAAACCTTGCTCTGGATTAAACGTGAAACAGGGCTGTGTAGCCAACATCAGGGACAGCAGTGCTTTTCTCAGTGTGAGTCTTTTAAAACTTGCCTTACAGGTAAGCATCTGTCTTTCTTTATCGATAGATAAGGAGGCTCTTTTGGCTATAAACCTTTATAGTTTTCCTGTCATCACTCTGAGGAATTTTTGCTTTATGAGAGGGTAGTCTCTCAAGAGGAAAAGAAAATGATAGTTTCTGGTCATAGCTGGGAATTAAATTTATATTCATGTCTGTTCAACTCTCTGAAGTTATTATAGGTATTTTGAACAAGAACTAAAGTTAGCTAAAGTGTCTACATAACCATCAAAGCTGTTATAAAAAAGGGAAGAAGGATGGACCAGGTAGTAAGGAGGTCATTAAATCGTCCAGAGCTTTTCACTAAAATTGGCAGTTCCAGTGTCCAGCCTAAATGGCTTGAATGTATTTTTCTCTCTTCTGGTCTCAGTGAGCATGCTTGTCAGCTAGTAGTTATAACAGATTGATGGGTGAGGCAAAATACGTGAAAGTTCTTTTTGGTTACATAAATACTGCATTAGGACTAAGTGCAGTAGAAGTGACGATATTATTAATCCCTCCCTTTTAAATTTATACCTTTGTGAAACATAGGTTAGCAAATGCCTTTTAAAAATATAATTCATTTAGGTCTTAATGATCTATTCTTTTGGATAGTTTATTTCACCTGAATGGATTGTTGCTTACAAATTAAATATGTATCAGGGGCTGAAAGTCACCTGAATTTCCTGGATCTCTGCTAGAAATCAACCTTTTGACAGATAAAGGAGGATTTATCCTAAAAGTACTAGTTACTTCTGAAATTCATGTCATTGCTGTTGCTTTTGGAGAGAGAAATAACAAATTTTTTCTTACTACTATAAAACATCATGGACTTATTGGCTCTGTAGATACAGCCTAGGTAAGATTTAACATTTAAAAAATTCTATTCTGTCATCTCTAATATGTTTCCCAATTGTTTCAGGACCAGGACGCCCCTACAAGGCCATAGATTTCTCACATCAAGGACCTGCTTTTGTTACCTGGCACCGGTACCATTTGTTGTGTCTGGAAAGAGATCTCCAGGTAGGTCAAAACTATGCATTTAGTACTTTTAATTAAAAAAAAATTTATTGTATATATTTAAGCCATACAATGTGAGTTTTGATATACTTATCTTGATGTTCATATAAGGTAAGTGATTAGTGCACTAAAGCAAGTTAATATACTCAGCATCACATAGAAATATCTCTTTTTGTGTGTGTGTGGTAGGAGTACCTAAGGTCTGCTCTCTTGGCAAATTACCAGTACACAATACAACCTTAACTATAGTTTCAGACCTCTAGACTTATTTATCCTACATAACTGCAACTTTGCACCTTTCAGTCTACGTCTTCCCATTTCTCCCAGTCCCTTGTAACTACTATGTAACTCTCTTTCTATGTATTCATTGTTTCTTTTTCTTTTTTTTAATTTTCTTTAGATCCCACATATAAGTGAGATCATACAGTGTTTTCCTTTCTGTGTCTGGCTTATTTCACTTGGCATAATGTCTTCTATATTCGTCTATGTTGTTGCAAATGGCAGGATCTCCTTTTAAAAGGCTGAATAATATTCCATTGTATACAGTATATATATGTATATTATATATATAATATACACACACTGATTATATATATAATATATAATATGTATTTTGTGTGTATATAATATACACACACTGATTTATGTCACAGTTTCTTCATTCATTTATCCATCTGGTACTCTTAGTCTTGTTAGACATTTGGTTGAGATACATATCAGTCTTTGCCTTGTATGCTTTCTTGTTGTATCTGATGGCATGGATTAAATGACTAGTCCTGCCCTTTGCTTTTAGCGACTCATTGGCAATGAGTCTTTTGCTTTGCCCTACTGGAACTTTGCCACTGGGAGGAACGAGTGTGATGTGTGTACAGACCAGCTGTTTGGAGCAGCGAGACCAGACGATCCGACTCTGATTAGTCAGAACTCAAGATTCTCCAGCTGGGAAACTGTCTGTGATAGGTAATGGCTCGTATACCTGCAATGGTGTCCAGAGACAGTCTTTTCTGATGTCTGAGACATGGAGAAGTCACTTTATAGTTCTGTTTCTTAGGCATGTGGTATCCTATTTACATGTTTCTGAAAACAGTTTTCCTATGGGAGGTGGGATTTCAAAAATTCTAAGCTCTTTAATTAAAAGAATAGATATATCAAAATCACATTTGCGAATTGATTATGCTTGGTCATCATTCATTTTGAAGTCAGGTTCGTTTTATCAGGTTAGTGCAAATGTAATTGCGGTTTTTGCCATTAGAAGTAACAGCGAAAACTGCAATTACTTTTACACCAACCTAATCAAATTATGAGTAGTTCTTGCATTCAGTCAACATTTGCTAAGCACCACCATATCCTACGTGATGTAGTTACTGCCAAGAATACAAAGATGAGCGAAATAAAACCTCCCTTTTGAATATTGTCTTGTATTAACAAAGATAGATTTCTTGTAAGTAAATTACAATTGAGTGTGAGAAGCACTGTAATAGATGTATACACAAAGACAAGAAGAGAGTCTGGGCAAGTCCCAAAGAGGCAGAGATGGTGGTTCTGAGAATGGAAGGGGCACAGGCCTTAGTCAGGTGTAGAGGAGGGTGAGGGGAGTGTGGGAGGGCAGTGGGTGAGTCCTTGGTAGAGGGAGCATCATTCGTGAAGTTAGATAATTCTCTGGAAACAGCCTGATATGGCTGAGCCATGGGATGCTGGTGAGTTGAGGAGGACAGGGGCTTGGGGACAGCCAGGGAAGGATGGTCTCTGACATGCTAAAGACTTCACACACAGGTCAGTGGCCTGGCGTGCAGCCCATGAAGAGTTCTGTCCTCAAAGACTCCTTGAATTTGTTTCTCTGTCCTGGAACACATTACAGCAAAAAATTTCCCAAGAGGCTCTTCACCTTCCTTTATTCATTTTTTCCCTCCAAAATCCATGTCCCCCCCACCCCGTGCCTCTTTATTTTGAAACAGGGTCTCACTCTGTCACCAGGCTGGAGTGCAGTGGTGTGATCTTGGCTCACTGCAACCTCTGACTCGATTCTCCTGCCTCAGCCTCTTGAGTAGCTGGGATTACAGGTTTGCGCCACCATGCCTGGCTAATTTTTGTATTTTTAGTAGAGATGGGGTTTCACCATGTTGGCCAGGATGGTCTCGATCTCCTGACCTCATGTAATCTGCCTGCCTTGGCCTCCCAAAGTGCTGGGATTACAGGCCTGAACCACCACGTCTAGCCTCAGAATCCCCGTGTTTTAAACCCCACTGCTCTACTTTCCTCCCAGATCCTTAGACTGCTCTAGGGCACAGAGCTCAGGCTTCCCCTGCCCCCAGGCTTCACTGCCAACACCCTGAGCCTGAGCAGGTACGCGTTTTGAGGGGCCCAGGCCCAGCTAGCAGGGACTTCGTCTTCCACATCCTGTGCATCTCCTCCGGTGCTCAGAACAGTGCTCCACGAGTAGGGACATCATCAGTGCTCTTTCCGTGACTGAGCTTAATTCCATCAAGCGCTGTTTCCCACCGTACCTTGGGATAGTAGAGGATGGTAAGTGAAAAGAGATTTCTGTCATCAAGTAAATTTACAGAAGGCTGAATTTAAAAGGTTTTTACATTTTTAGAATGTCTTCAAGCCTTCCATAGATAAATGTGTTAGGCTTTTTCAAGAGGAGCCTAACCTTAGCTGACCCTGGAGCTCTTACTTCACGGGGCATCCCATTGGAATCCACTTTGGGAAATGCTGCCTGGGAGCCCTTGGAGACCTTTTTTAGCTTAGGGTTTAGGTCCTGGCCTCTTTCATCCCTGTGGATGTGCTGATTCTATTCTCACATACTCAGTCCTACACCTAATCATGAAAACCCTCACAATAACATCTTTAAATTTTTATCTCTACCAGTGAAATAATGGTCTGCCCTTTGGGAGACCAAGGTGTGAGGGTTGCTTGAGGCCAAGACTTCAAGACAAGCCTGGGCAATGTAGTTAAACCCTGTCTCTACAAAAAGTTTAAAAAGTTAGCCCAGCTGGGCGCGGTGGCTCACGCCTATAATCTAAGCACTTTGGGAGGCCGAGGTGTGAGGAACATCTGAGGTCAGGAGTTTGAGACCAGCCTGACCAACATGGTGAAACCCTGTCTCTACTTAAAATACAAAAATTAGCTGGGCATGGTGGTATGAGCCTGTAGTCCCAGCTACTCAGGAGGCTGAGGCAGGAGAATTGCTTGAACTACAGGAGGCAGAGGTTGCAGTGTGCCATTGCACTCCAGCCTGGGCTACAGAGTGAGACTCTGTCTCAAAAACACAAAAATAAAACACAAAAATTGGCCAGTTGTGGTGATGTGCACCTGTAGTCCCAGCTACTAGGGAGGCTGAGGTGGGAGGATTGCTTGAGCCCAGGAGTTCAAGGCTGCAGTCAGCTGTGATCTTGCCACTGCACTCTAGCCTGTACAACAGAGTGAGACCCTATCTCTAAATAAAAAAGAAAAAAATAAATAGAAAGAAAGAAACACTATTCTGATGGTGGAATCCAGGCCACAGCAGGCATGTAGGATATAATGTCTTATGGACATGGGAACTTCTCAGCCCGTGCTGAGCACATAACTATCGATACTCTACTACCTTGGCACGTTTTCCAATGCAGCGTTTCTTCTAATATCTCCCCTTTGTGTACTTTCATCTGCTTTTACTCTGACTTCCCCTGTTTGCCTTCAATTTGCCTAAAATACTTTCGTAATTTTACATGTCACTTCTGCCAAAACTGGTTTGCTCAGCATAATATGAACCATCCTATTCTCCCTTCAGTTACTCAAGATTCAAATGCACACAATAGGAGTCATTTTGCCTTGTAAACCCTCTCACTGTCTTTCCAACAGAATGGTAATGATTATTCATATTTATACCCATGTCCATATTTTGTACATCTACATTTTTGGAATTTCTCAACCCATAATGGCTTTCAGGTATAGTACTTTTTACCACGTATTGTTAACTCTGGTAAAGTAATTGTAATAAAATTTTACCATGACTGTGACCCTGATTGGTTTGCTTGGCGCAAATTTATAATACCATCCACAAGTTAAGACATATTACTTTTTGTTTTTGTTTTTGTTTTCTTCTTGAGACAGAGTCTCACTCTGTCACCAAGGCTGGAGGGCAGTGACATGACCTCTGCTCACTGCAGCCTCCGTCTCCTGGGTTCAAGCGATTCTTCTGCCTCAGCCTCCTGAGTAGTTGGGACGACAGGCACACATCACCACACTCAGCTGATTTTTGTATTTTTAGTAGAGTCAGGGCTTTGCCATATTGGCCAAGCTGGTCTCGAACTCCTGGCCTCACGGGATCCACCTGCTTTAGCCTCCCAAAGTGGTAGGATTACAGACGTGAGCTACCGCACCCAGCCAAGACATATTATTTTATATCTTATTACAAATCTTAGCTTGGAGGACTACAACCACCGGGTCACCTTGTGCAATGGAACCTATGAAGGTTTGCTGAGAAGAAATCAAATGGGAAGAAATAGTGTGAAATTGCCAACCTTAAAAAACATACGAGATTGCCTGTCTCTCCAGAAGTTTGACAATCCTCCCTTCTTCCAGAACTCTACCTTCAGTTTCAGGTGGGTGCTCTTAGCTCTGCTGGACCTGCATGTACAGTACAGGTTTTCATGCATCTGGTTGTAATGAACTGGAAGGAAACCCAGGTTTTGGGGGTTGCCTACGAAGCTAAGTGATGGAGAGAGGCTTAGTAAGAGAAGTTAGCAAGGGGTTGGTGTGAGGAAAGTCTTTACCCATCTACTATGACTGACAATGTGGTTTTAATACCTTCTAACTTAGCTGTTCAAAACCATCTTTTGTATTTCTAATTGCTGTACATTAATAGGTCCAGTCTTCAGAACCAGGATACTTCATTAAATATAGTGTTTTTTCAAGGCCCATGCCCTTTCTCTTTTCTTTCTTATTTTTAAAAATGTTGATATTAGAAATTTATCAGCCATACACCTTAATAGTGGGGTCTGAGATCTCAGAGGAGTATTGCAGACTAAATTCAACTCAAATCATAGCATAGCAATGACATTACAATACTTAACATTTAAAGACCACTATTAATCTTCCACCACAGGTTGGGCATGGTGCTCATGCCTGTAATACTAGTTCTTTGGGAGACCAATGAGGGAGGACTGCTTGAGTCCAGGAGTTTGAGACCACCTGGGCAACACAGCAAAACCCTGTCTCTACAAAAAAATATTAAAAAGTAGCCACGTGTGGTGGTATGTACCTGTAGAGGCGGGCCTAGAATTTAAGCACATCTCAAAATCACTAAAGAAAAACATATTTCATGCCCTGCTCCCAGAGTTTCTGATTCAGTAGGTATAGGCTGTATCTTAACAATTTGCCTTTCTAAGCAAATCCCAAACAATGCTAGTTAAGGTGTTCTGAGCACTGCATTTTGAGAACAACTCCCCTAACTCAAACATATAGGAAATGCAATCTATTTTAATAGCACTTTTGTCACAATGAAAAATTAATTCATCCTCCTTTTCAAAGCAACCTTAAATGTTATCCTTCCCCCACCTTTGACACTACTCTGAAGGCTGTGTCCAACCCCAGCAGACTCTGAGCCATGCTACACTTAACAGAACCTCTTCATGTGAGTTCAGCCTACCCTGCCCCGGTCCCATACAAATTGTCTTTAAACACAGGTAAGAGAGGGAGAGAGAATCCAGTTTTGGAGAAGATCTTTAATCTATCTACCACCCCCTTTTTGGACCCATCTTTGTTTAAAATCTTATTTATAAATGTATTTCATAATTTTTAAAGTCTTTTTATGGTGGTAGAAATTTTTTTTTCTTTTTCTGTAGAACCAGGGTCTTGCTGTGTCACCCAGGGTAGAATGCAGTGGCACAATCATGGCTAACTGTAACCTCAAACTCCTGGGCTCAAGTGATCCTCCTATCTCAGCCTATTGAGTACCTGGACCTTCAGTCAAGCTGAAGGTCTATTTGGTTGAGAAATATAAATATCAGATTAAATGTTAAATAAAATATTGATCGCAATCATGTGCTGGGCATGGTACTGAACCCTGGCAATGAATATCTGAAGAAAGCACAGAGCCTGCTCTCCAAGGGTATGAGAGACAGGTATGAAGGTTGTCACACAGTACACAAAAGAGATATAATTCAGAAATAGCATTGATTAGGAGTTATCTCGCCTTACAGAGGATTATCGTTAAAGTTTGGGCCTAATTCTTGGTGAATTTGTTATGACAGAGCTTCCCATATACCTACCCAATCTCAAATTAGAAAACTATCATCTAGGCTGAAAACAACAAAAAAGAGACCTTTATCAGTCTTTGTCTGTTGTCACTGATATACTTGTTTCTCCCAGGAATGCCTTGGAAGGGTTTGATAAAGCCGATGGGACTCTGGATTCTAGAGTGATGAGCCTTCATAATTTGGTTCATTCCTTCTTGAACGGGACAAACGCTTTGCCACATTCAGCTGCCAATGATCCCATTTTTGTGGTATGTCAAAGACTCAGAATGCATGAAAATTTTCTAGATAATATGTCAGATTTATTTTTTTCCATACAATTAAGATTTGGCAGTGTTTTATTCTCTGTGTGAACAACGTGATGTGTGCAAATGTAAATTAATGTCCATCTATACCATAGAGATGGTTAGGTAGCATTTGAAGGCCCTAATCAGAACCCATGCTTCAGGGATGATTCACTTTTGGATGATCTTAGGCAAGAGTTTATAATTCCACTGGTGAATTCATAAATTAGCATAATAATAAATGATTTTTCATTGGCTAAATGAGTGTTGTTGAGGTCCATTAGTCCACACAATCCACCTTCAATGTGTTACCTGTAGGAAAGAGAGGTTCTGTTAGCCAGAAAAGGGGAGGAGAATGGAGAGGGCATGCTGGACATTTAAACCTCCTATGCCAACTTGAGTGAGCTTTACTTGAGAAAGAAGAAAAGCAGCCCCTGACATCCAAGAGCTGGCCTGGTGCTATCAACCAGGTCTTGATGTCCCCTGTTGGACATAAACAATCTCAGTAGAACATCGACAGCAGACGAGGCCACTCTGTGCCCGTGATGGATCAGGACAAAAATAAGATAACTCCATAACCGTGTCTGAGCACAGACAAATTACGAATATTGTCCAAGTCACAAGATGCATGACATCCCCTTTCCTGGCTAATATAAGCAAAAAATGACAAATGCCTTCACCAACGGCATTAATACAAAAACTCACATTTGAGGCAATTTAATTTATTAATCTGATTCATACTTCTGACGTGTAATAATGCAGACAGTAAACAGGATTGCTGTTGACTGTGCGGGAGCCTCACAGTTGTTTAAATTTCAGTGTGATGAACTCCTTTGGTATATCAGTTTAATTTCTGTCTCACTTTAAAACAAAAGAAGAAAACTGCCAGGCATGGTGGCTCATGACTATAATCTCAGCACCTTGGGAGGCTGAGGAGTTCGAGACCAGCCTGGGCAACATTGTGAGACCTTTTCTCTACCAGAAAACTTTATAAATTAGCTGGACATGGTAGCATGCACCTGTGGTCTCAGCTACTTGGGGGGCTGTGGTGGGAGGATCACTTGAGCCTGGGAGGTTGAGGCTGCAGTGAGCCATGATCGTGCCACTGCACCCCAGCCTGGGCAACAGGGTGAGACCCTGTTTCAAAAACAAAAACAAACTGAACAAAACTTAACAATAAGATTGTAAATTTTACATTTCTGAACTTTTTTAGTGTTTTTGTTTGTTTGTTTTTTGAGACAGAGTCTTGCTCCATTGCCCAGGCTGGAGTGCAGTGGCGCTATCTCGGCTCACTGCAACCTCTGCCTCCCGGGTTCAAGTGATTCTTCTGCCTCAGCCTCCCAAGTAGTTGGGACTACAGGTGCACACCACCATGCCCGGTTAAGTTTTGTATATTTACTAGAGACAAGGTTTTACCATATTGGCCAGGCTGGTCTCGAACTCCTGACCTCCTGATCTGCCCGCCTCAGCCTCCCAAAGTGCTGGGATTACAGATATGAGCCACTGGGCCCAGCCTTTAGTTTTTAGAGTATGTTCATCCCCTGGTGAACTTTTCTAAGACAAACAAAATGAGGAAGAACAAGTCAGGGCCACATTGTTCAGCTGCCCTAGTCAATGCTCTCCAGTCTGTGACCTCTAGGAATACAGTGTAGTTGAATACATTGGTCTGTTATTCCTTGCAGGGAGAGAATGGAGGACTGTGGAGAGTCTCAGCCAGTGGGTGCTGGAAAAGACAGAAAGGATTTGGGCTTGTGCCAGGTGATTTGGGGAGGACTTTTGGAAGCTCTGCTCTGAATCGGATGTTGTCAGGAAGCAGGGGTATGCTTCCTGATTCTATGATTGGGTGTCTTGATAGAGTAATTATATGTGTATATGGGGCAGACTAGACTGAGGTTAAAGCCATAATTGGTAAAACAGCAGCAGATGCTCATATTAGCCAGGAAAGGGGATGTCATGCCTTTTGTGTCTTGGACAATGTTCATAATTTGTCTGTGCTCAGATATTATGGGGTTTTCTTGTTTCTGTCCTGATCCGTCATGGTTACTATGTGAGGACTGCAGCTAGAAGGCTCAGGAAGAGCGTCTTCACCAGGAACCAAATCAGCTGGCACTTTGGTCTTCAGACCTCCTGGCCTCTACAACTGTGGCATATAAATTTCTGTTGCTTAAGCCATCCCATCTGTGGTCTTTTGTTATGGCAGCCTGAGCAGACTAAGACACATTGCTAAGATTAACATTAAGGCGAGGAAAATTCTGGAAAAAAACCAGAGAGTCTTTGGATACCATACAGTCTAACTGAATAACAATATAAACTCAAAATATAATATATTCAGAGTGGCCTTGTCTGCTGTCGATGTTCTATGAAATTGTTAATGTCTGATAGGGGGACATCAAGGCCTCGTTGATCGTGCCAGGCCAGCTCTTGAATGTTAGGGACTGCTTTTCTAAGTATAGGTCACTCAAGTTGTCGTAAGAGATTTAGACAACATAAACATTCATGTTTCAGTAGCCAATCCCCAACAGTGCTTCTGCTTTACGGATACTAAACTCACCATCATCTATTTTAACCCTGTCTGTGTGTCTTCTGAGTTACATGTCTTGAATAGATAGTTTTGGAGCAATTACAAGAAGAAATTTCACCTCCTTTCTTATTTTGCGAGTATTTTGAGTTTATCTTGTTATTCAGTTAGATTGTATGGTATCCAGAGACTCTCTGTTTTTTTTTTCCAGAATTTTCCTTGCCTTAATGTTAATCTTAGCAATGTGTCTTAGTCTGCTCAGGCTGCCATAACGAAAGACCACAGACTGGATGACTTAAGCAACAGAAATTTATATCCCACAGTTCTAGAGGCCAGGAGGTCTGAGACCAAGGTGCCAGCTGATTTGGTTCCTGGTGAAGACGCTCTTCCTGAGCCTTCTAGCTGCGTCCTCACATAGCGGAGGGAGAAAGAGCATAAACTCTCTGATGCCTCTTTTTACGATAACACTAATCCAGGGCCCTACTATTCTGACCTCATTAAACCTTAATGACCTCTTTCTAGGCTCTGTCTCCAAATACAGTCACATTGTAGGTTAGGGCTTCAACATATGGATTTTGGGGGAACACAATTCAGTCTGTATATAGCATTTATAATGCATCGTCAAACCATCAGTTTATAGAAGTTTGTTTTTCTTTTCTTTTTTCTTTTTGAGATGGAGTCTCACTCTGTTGCCCAGGCTGGAATGCAGTGGTGTGATTTTGGCTCACTACAACCTCCGCCTCCCAGGTTCAAGTGATTCTCCTGCCTCAGCCTCCCAAGTAGCTGGCATTACAGGCACGTGCCACTGCACCTGGCTAATTTTTGTATTTTGAGTAGAGTCAAGGTTTCACCATGTTGGCCAGGCTGGTCTTGAACTCCTGACCTCAAGTGATCCTCTGGCCTCGGCCTCTCAAAGTGCTGAGATTATAGGCGTGAGCCACCGCACCCAGCTGGAAGTTTGTTTTTCTAGACTTTTGGGAGGCTTCATGACTGATTACAAGTCAATCAGTTTTACTTGATACAGACCAGGGCAATCTTGGGAATGTAATTGAACCACATGGAGCTTCTGTTTCCCACTCTGCAACGTGTGGGTCTCAACCCGATCAGTGGTGAAAATGTTGTACTCAGTGAAGTGATTCTTAGTAGATTAGGACAATAGGAAACCGGTCTAGAGCCTGTCAAGTACAATACAAATGTTATCATAAAAATAATAACGTGTTTTATAATGGTCAGAATTAGAGAACCATATGTTAGGTTTAGATTTTCAAACCTTAATTAAGATTTCTTATCTTGTTCTCCAAAGCAGTCATGCCCTAAGACGTTTTACTAATAAGCACAAAGTCAGAAGTATTTCACAGGTGATTATTAGTGTTACTCAACCCAGGGTACAAAAAAAAGGAGCTATGAAGAGGGAGAGTGAAGGTATAGCCTTCAGTGACTCTAAGCTCGCCTGATGGGTGTGAAGTAGCTTTCTGGGGCTCCTAGAGAGGTTAAAAACATAGTCAGGTGAGCTTCAAGAAATCCTGAGACGGAATTAGTTGGTAGAGTTGTTCTTTCCTTTGAAAACATGTTTCTTTCCTCATATTTGCATAGTAGCAATAAATGAAGGGGTTGTCAGAAGTCTGAATTAATGGTCTAACAAGGTGGGGGCTTATTTAACAAGATGGGGGCTTATCTGTGACGCCGCCACAGCGATTTTTGCTTTTCTCTAGAATGCCTGCCTTGTTCGATGATTCTAACTTGATGGTTCAGATCATTTTTTCTGGCTATCGTCTCAGCCATAGCTTTTGCCAAGCATTTCTGGTGTCTGCTTTCTCAGCCATACATCCGCACATCTATTTATCTATACTATACATCTCTAAGTATTTATTAAAGCATACACTGTCAACTGTACAATTTATACACACAATTCATATTCATAAGAAAAAATGTCACAGTACTCCTTATCCAGTACTCCAATATGTTATAAGTAGAATAGCAGAATCCTCTGATAAATTAAGGATTATACCCCAACTCTTTCTCTCCTATTAAAAGTGATGCTAGTAATTTGATTTTCTGCATCCCAAGTCTCCAGGATTGCTAAACCTTATCTCCTTCTTTTGAGCAAGCCCACCCAGTGGACGGAAATTGGCAACATTTTTCTGTAAATAGCCAGGTAGCAAATATTTTGGGCTTTGGAGCCAGATGTTCTCTGTTGTAACTACTGAATTCTGCCCCTGTAGCATGAAATCAGCCATAGATCATGCATAAACAAATGAATGTGGTGTTGCAATGAAACTTTATTTACAAAAATAGGTTGTAGGCTCTGTTAGGCCCTCAGGCTTTAATTTATCAACCTGTGGTGTAAAGGATTCACTGCTCTTCTTTGTATTAGTTTGTAGTAAGGATAGTAGGAATCTCTCTCTCTCCCTCCCTCTCTCTCTCTCTCTTTTTAAGAGACAGTCTCTCTCTGTTGCCCAGGCTGAAATGCAGTGGCGTGATCATAGCTCACTGGAGCCTCGAACTTCTGGGCTCAAGTGATCCTCCTGCCTCAGCCTCCCAAGAAGCTAGGACTATAGCCACGTACCACTATGCCCAGCTTTTTTTTTTTTTTTTACTTTTTATTTTTGTAGAGATGAAGTCTTACTAGTGTTGCCTAGGCTGGTCTCAGAACTCCTAGCCTCAAGCAATCCTCCCACCTTGGCCTCCCAAAGCACTGGGTGAGCCACCATAGCTGGCCTGTAGTAGGGATATCCCTTTAGTCATATTTCTCCTTCTGCTTTAGGGGGGAAGCTCACATTGTAACTTAATGGATGAGAAATCCCGTGACTTAACATGGTTCAGAGATATAAGACATTTAATCATCTTTGTCTTCGTTGCTTTTAATGTACTTAATGTTAAAATTTTATTTTCTTTAGTAGTATGTGTAATATACAAATAAGCAAAAAGCCACAGCCTTTCGTTAAAGGCATAGAATGAATAATGTTTTGGTACTAGCTCCAGAACTCACAATTACTTCAGGCTATTTTCAAAGAGTTTTATGCTGAAGCCAATTCAGCTTTAAATGATTTTTCACATATTGAGATCCAGGTTAAAGCATTTCAGTTAACAGAGTTATAGCTTCTGGAATTTCAAATTCACGAGGCAATTCATGCAAATATATTGCACATGACATTTATTAAAATTATTTTTTGTGAAATCTCTTCAAGCAATAGAGCTACAAAATTGTATGTGATCACAATAATGAGAAAAGAAGGCAGAACATTAAAGTGCAGGAAAAACTCCAAAGCAATTTCTAGTAATTCCTAAGGTAATTGAGGCAAATGCACACATTTATCATGGAAAATAAGATTAGGCCAGAGAAATGCTAAGTGCTGTCTTCAATATTAAATTTAGATATAATCCAGAAAAGAAAAAAAAAAAAAAAAAGGAAACCAACAGACTGTAAACTTATTTAAATGCCAAGAAAGAAACTATGTTACATAGTGGTAATTTCCTTCCAATTCCTAAAGATACTATTCTTAAGAGTATACTTGGATGTTATCCTTTTAGAAAGTATATTTGGTGAGTTCTAAGTTCCTTCAGTTCCTCAGTGACTGGGGGGGTCCATAGGTTCCATGATAAATACTAAACAGCTCATGCCTGTTTTCCACCTTGTACATTGACATTCTAAATGGAATACAACATACAATAGTCTTATTACTCATCAGTGTATAAAATAGGTTCATTAATTTAGAAATATGCAGCAGGAGAAAATGAATTTCTGAACCACACATAGCTGATGGACTACCCTAAGTTAACCCTGTAAGAGCCCTTCTGAGTCTGCTCTTCTAGGCTACAACAAAGTTAGTGAAATCAAAAGCTCACAATTACAGGTATAAATAATTCTGTGTTAGAGTGAGTTTAGTTGAAATATAAAAAAAGGATAGGTGTATCAGTCTGTTTTCATGCTGCTGATAAAGACATACCCGAGGCGGAGTAATTTATAGAGAAAAAGAGGTTTAATGTGCTTACAGTTCCACGTGGCTGGGGAGGCCTCACGATCATGGTGGAAGGCGAAAGGCACATCTTACATGGTGGCAGACAAGAGAGAACTTGTGCAGGAAAATTCTCATTTGTAAAACCATCAGTTCTCATGAGACTTATTCACTATCATGAGAAGAGCATAAGAAAGACCCACCCCCATGATTCAATTACATCCCACTGGGTCCCTCCCACAATGTGTGGGAACTGTGGGAGCTACAATTCAAGATGAGATTTGGGTGGGGACACAGCCAAACCATATCAATAGGTCATTGCTTTTTTCTTCCCAAGAGTGAAGCATTTAAAGATATATCCATTTCGCTTTACTTTAAATAAGAAAAATCATAATTAGACTAATATTTTAAAAAATTAAAATAACATTGTTTTATGTGAAATTTTTATTTTTAGTGGTTTTATGATTTTTATATTATTTATAATTACAGAAATGTTGGTGAAAAAAGTTTTTAAATGCCTGTAATTCCATCTCAATGTTTTTGCTTATTTCTTTTCATCTTCTCATATGTTTTATGCAGTTGCAATTATAGTCATCCCTCAATATCTTGAGGGGATTAGTTCCAGGACCCCCCACCATGGGTACCAAAATCTGTGGCTACTGAAGTCACTTATATAAAATGGCATAATATTTGCATATAAGGTACACACATCCTTCTGTATACTCTAAATCATGTCTGGATTACTTATAATTGGATACAGAGGACCATCTGTATAAGGCACCTATTACATATGATATCCCATTATCACTTAATTTATTTAAAGTCGTTGCATGGTTTTCTAAACTTTTTCGTCTTAAAATCTTAGTGCACACAGAAGTTTCAAAATATAAAATGTATAAAATGAAGTCCATATTATCACTACCACCTTCTAGCAAACAATACCATTTTTTTCTAATTTTCCAGATATATTTTATAAATACACAAATATGTTTATATATTTATCCACATGGTAGCATATTATAGACCCCTGTGTCCCTTTGCCTTCCCCCCACTTTTTTAAAAAAAAATTATTCCAAATCATTTCAGTTCCAAAGGGCGTTCTTATTCCTTTTTGTATAGCTGTATAGTATTCTGTTACATGGATTTATCCTGAAATGTATTATTTTAATTTTAAATTTAAGATTTTAAACTATTTTCTATGGATGGACATTTAGGTGATTTCTAATCTTTTACTTTACAATGCTACAACAAACGTCCTTGAACATGTAAGCTAAGTAAAGAGAATAGAATCCCTGGCTTAAAGGGTAAAAAAATGCATTTGAAATTTGATAAATGTTACAGAATTGCCTCTAGAAGGTTGGACAATACTCTCTCCTAATACCTGTGTTTCACCTATGTGTCAGAGCCACAGTTCCCCCATCATTCCCTCTCATTATGCTCTTTGTCCCTGTGTCATCACGCTTTTTCATCTTTGTCAACCTGATAGGTGAAAGGGCATTTTAGCAAGTTTTAATTTGCATTTCTCTTCTTATAAGTGAAGGCCAGGCCAGACGCAGTGGCTCACACCTGTAATCCCAGCACTTTGGGAGGCCGAGGCAGGTGGATAACCTGAGGTCAGGAGTTTAAGACCAGCCTGGCCAACATAGTGAAACCTTGTCTCTAATAAAAATACAAAAATTAGCCGGGTGTGGTGTTGGGCACCTGTAGTCCCAGCTACTTGGGAGGCAGAGGCAGGAGAATCACTTGAACCTAGGAGGTGGAGGTTGCAGTGAGCCAAGATCACGCCATTGCACTCCAGCTTGAGTGACAAGAGCAAAACTCTGTTAAAAAAAAAAAAAAAAAAAAAAGTGGCCGGGCGCGGTGGCTCAAGCCTGTAATCCCAGCACTTTGGGAGGCCAAGGCGGGCGGATCACGAGGTCAGGAGATCGAGACCATCCTGGCTAACACAGTGAAACCCCGTCTCTACTAAAAAATACAAAAAAACTAGCTGGGCGAGGTGGCCGGCGCCTGTAGTCCCAGCTACTCGGGAGGCTGAGGCAGGAGAATGGCGTAAACCCGGGAGGCAGAGCTTGCAGTGAGCCGAGATCCGGCCACCGCACTCCAGCCTGGGCGACAGAGCGAGACTCCGTCTCAAAAAAAAAAAAAAAAAAAAAAAAAAAAAAAAAAAAAGTGAAGTCCAGCATCTTTTCAGACATTCAAAAAAAAAAAAAAAAAAAATCAGTTTGCACCTCCTTTTCTGTGATCTGTCTGTTCATAACTTTTGTTTGTGATCATGACTTCTGGAAAAAGAAAAAAATAACCCTAAAGATCCAAAAACGTCAGAATTAATGAAAGTAATTTGTTCTCTGTGTGAGTAACAAAATACAACATTCTCTTTCAATATTTTATTTTCCCGGAAAACCTAATAATCTGGTTATGTAAAGTTGTATTTTGTAGGTTTTATTAGTTTATGGAAAAAGAATATGATCACTGAAAACATATTCAACCTCTAGAACAGTACCTGACACTTAGTTCTGTACATATTTGTGAGGACAGTGTCTTATTATTGTAAATCTATTCTGTGACAGCTCCTATGTGAGATGTCATGCAAAGCTCACCTCTTAAATGAACAAATCCCTATATAGTAAACTACTCTTCTTGTTTTAAACACAGGGAAAATAAAGTTTAGAGAGGCTAAGAAATGTGTCAAGGTCACATCAACCAGTAAGTGGCTGAGCAGAGATTTATAAGAAAAGTTTCCTATTAAAAAATCTCCCCGTGTTCAATCTTTCAACTACCATTTTGCCTTTTGTCAGTTTAGACAATTCTTAACTCAGTCTCTTCACAATTGCATTCATTATAGCTGAGGATATTAAGTCCCGTTAGGTCATATTAATAGGAATTAACACGAATTGGTGAAGGGCAGATGTGAATAATTTTGCACGGCTTTTGAAATGATAGAGTCATTGCTTTTATTGTGAGGATGTATTTATGCTTTTTAAATGTCACATTTCCTTATTTAATACTAGTTTTTAAATAGCAGGTGCACAGTTACTACCTCCTAAGTAGCATAACATCTTGATGAGTTTTGTAAGAGCTGAGGTATCAGAGAGGGTGGCTGGACCCCTCTCTGGCTCCCCAGGGTGGCAGGATTTCTACGGGCTAGGCTGGGGGCTGGCTTGTTTTCTTTAATCTTACAGGTGGTAAGTGTTACCTGAATGGGTTGTCTTCAACTCTAGACTTTATAAGGATAAATGCATACTCTATTGAGAAGAACTAAACCTATGAATTACATTCAATTCATTCTTGATAAAGTATGAATATAATGACAAACCACAACTTACATACAAATCTAAGATGGTTCTAGCATTGAGTTGAGTTCCTCTCTCCTAGAGTTTTCATGATTAGGTAGCCAAGAATGGCCTGAGAGGTAGCTTTGTCTCTATCTAGAATCTCTTCTAGCATCACCTTGGTTCTGTTTCTCCAACCTGTAATGTCAGCTTATATGCATGTTGAACTGGTCACTTCTTTTAAAGTTGAGCTAGCAGAATCTTCCTGTAGTCCTCTGCATCTGTTCAGAGTTTAATTCTTGAAGAACAAGCTTTTTTTCCTAAAGGGTTTGGAATTGGCATTTCTAATTCTCTTGATTTTTTTTTTTTGTATGCATGCTGTTAGAGCTTGTATACAATGTATATTTTGTACATTTTTACACACATATAGTATACAAGGCTATTATACAAGTCTGTGTGGGGGGATGTGTTCCTGATATAACTCCTCCAAAATACCTGAGAAATACTTTCTGTTTTGCCTGCTCAGGGTGCTATAAAAGAATGGGTGGGGAGATATAGGGAGAGAAAATTTTAGCACCATCCTTGCCGCGCCCAGCCTGGAAGATGCTATTATTGCTCCAATATCTTTTTTTTTTTTCCTTCCATGATTGTGTCCATTCAGGCTGCCAAAACAAAAATTCCAGAGACTGAGTGGCCTAAACAACATTTATTTCTCACAGTTCTGGAGGCTGAGAAGTTGAAGATCAAGGCACTAGCAGATTCAGTGTGTGGTGAGGAACTTCTTCCTGGCTCATAACGGCCATTTTCTTGCTTGTCCTCAAATGGTTGAAAGGGAGAAGGAGCTCCCTGGGTCTCTTTGGTAAGGGCACTAATTCCATTCATGAGAACCCCATCCTCATGGCTTAATTATTTCCCAAAGGCCCCATTTCCTATTACCATCACCCTGGGGGTTAGGATTTCAAAATATGAATTTGTTGGGAGGAGAGGAACACATTGAGTCCATAGGAGATTGTTTCTCGTCACTGAAATATTCTCTCTGTGTAGTACCCTCCTCCTTGTGGCAGAGCTTAGTTAATTAAATAGAGGCTTGGTGTTGTTTAACTATTTCATGCCTACTACATATGGCCTAGTTAGGGCAATGTGAAACCAACATCCCAGTTATATTTGTTTTCAAATCCTTGGTAGAACAAGACAAAAATAGATATTTCCCTAAAATAACAAACATGATGAAATATGTTTTTTAGGAGTTGCCATTAGGAATTCTCTCATTTAAAAATTCCAAACCAACTTTTTAATGTATGCCTTCTACTTTAAGTTTTAAATTAGAGTTCCCATATGGACCTATGTGTGCTTACATCTGTCATGTGGCTTTTAAGTGATCACATTTGAATTGTCACTTAGTTCTGACTCTCAGAGAACCAGAGCAATAGCATGTCACCACAGTAGGATCCAGTCTGATGACAAAGGATGCCTTCTGGGCAGTAACACATGAACTCAAGTAGTGAAAACTATAGTGTGCTGGTCTTTAATGATGTACACACATCTTTCCCCCAGCCGGCCTCATATTTCCATGGTCCCTTTCTCCAGATGCAGAAACTTCTTATTTCATCTATGTGGTGGGAATCCGAATTTATAGTCATTTAAGCTAAGGCCCTTTGATAGTAACTTTAACCTCCAATGGTCTTGAAAAAAGAATGCACACTTTCTTGTATTTTATTTTCTGTATCCTGCAGGTACAATATTTTTTGGTTGATTACTTTCTTCTGCACAGGTTACATAAAAATCTTTACCTTGAAAGCCCATGTAATCACATTTTTTTTTTTCAATATGGCCTCTACTTTGAAATTTACTGTTTTTTTTTTTTTTCATTTTCTGTACCTATCCTCATTTTGTTGGAACAAGATAGGGTAGGTTTATATGCCAAAATTTGGAACCTCATTTCTGAAGTACTCAATTTCTAATACCAAAACATAGCCATGTAGCCCTCGAGCAGATGAAAGGCACCAATGATACAAATTTATGTATTATTTATTTATGTTTTGAGTTGGAGTCTCGCTCTGTCATCCAGGCTGGAGTGCAGTGCCGCCATCTTGGCTCATTGCAGCCTCTGCCTCCTGAGTTCAAGTGATTCTCCTGCCTCAGCCTCCCGAATAGCTGGGATCACAGGTGCACACCACCATGCCCAGCTAATGTTTTGTATTTTTAGTAGAAATGGGGTTTCACCATATTGGCTAGGCTGGTCTCAAACTCCTGACCTCAGGTGATCCTCCCACCTTGGTCTCACAAAGTGCTGGGATTACAGGCATAGACCACCATGCCCGGCCCAATGATACACTTTACTTAACTTCTGCTTTTGCTTCCTACCCGCAAATGACATTTGACCTTTTACAGAGATATAAACTGAGCTCATTTTTAACTTGTATTTAACAAAGATACAATTAGTTTCTCAAGAGCAATTCAACGGATCTTATTGAGGAATAATGCCTACAATTTTAACAAAACTACTTATTCCGTAGATTGTACTACTTCTCTTTTTAGGTTGCAGATATGTTATTGCTTGCAGCATTTTGTTCATTGGATTCTTTGCATTTTCTCAGTGCATATCAGTCTTTTCAAAAAAATTACATTCTATAATTTGGGTGCTCTGTATATTGTTCTTACTAGAGCTTTGTTTTTGTTGTTGTTATTGTTGTTGTTGAGACAGTATCTCGCTCTATCACTCAGGCTGGAGTGCGGTAGTACAATCACAGCTCGCTGCAGCCTTGACTTCCAGGGCTCAAGTGATCCTCCCACGTCAGCCTCAGGTAGCCGGGACCACAGGCACATACTACCATGCCTAGCTAATTTTTAAATTTTTGTAGAAATAGGGTCTCACTCTGTTGCCGGGGCTGATCTCAAACTCCTGGCCTCTCATGTGATCCTCTTGCCTCAGCTTCCCAAAGTGCTGGGATTACAAGCATGAGCCACTGTGTGCAGCCGTACTAGAACATTTATTGTACGTTTTATAGCCCTCCTGAAAGCTACAATTTCAGTTACTCATTATTTCTCCCCCCTTTTTTTATCTCTCCAGATTATTAATTGCCTTAGAATCTTGTCTTCTCCTTTATTATTTACATTTTTCCCTTGGTGAATTCTGATGCTTTCTATAAGTTATTTGCTTCTTACAGCACTGAATCTGCATCATCTGCATCTTCCTTATGTTCTGATAGTCTCTTGTCTCTTTCTATCATCACGATTTGATCCCTGACTTGAACTTAGGCGCTATCTAAAAGTTCATGATTGGTTTAGGATTCATAGGTCAAACTATACTCTTTCTGCAGTGTTAAGATTTGAGAATACACCTTCAAGATCGATTTTTCTTATTCTAGGTGGTCCTGAAGGTTGTACTACAGTGTGGTGGTGTCAAGCAGGCACGGGCCCATACTGGTCTGTGGCCTCTTAGGAACTGGGCTGCACAGCAGGTGAATGGTAGGCAATCGAGCATTATCGCTTGAGCTCCGCCTCCTGTCAGATCAGCAGCATTCGATTCTCATAAGAATGCAAACCCTATCATGAACTGCACCTGAGAGGGCTCTAGGTTGCACACTCCTTATGAGAATCTAACTAATGCCTGATGATCCAAGGTGGAACAGTTTCATCCTAAAACCCTCTCCCTTCCCATCCACCACCCCCTGGTCCATGAAAATTGTCTTCCTTGAAAACCAGTCCCTGGTGTCAAAAAGGCTGGGGACTGCTGGTGTAGAGGAAGTAGAGTATGTGGATTAAGAACTCTCACTTTAGAACCAGACTTCCTGCGTTCAAATTCTTACTCTACCATATATTAGCTGTATGCCCTTAGGCAAGTCACTTAACACTTTTGTGCCTTTTATTCCCCATCTATAAAACAGGATAATACTGTTAGGGGTTGAATTGTCACCTGCAAAATTCATATGTCAAATTCCTAATAGCTAATAACTCAGAATGTCACGTTGTTTGGAAATAGGATAGTTGCAGGTGTAGTTTATTAACATAAAATGTCACACTGGAGTAGGGTAGGTCCCTAATCTAGAGTGAGTGGTGTCCCTATAAAAAGGGAAAATTTGGATGTAGGCACCTGCACACAGGGAGAACACTACATGAGGATGAAGATGGAGATCTACAAGGCAAGGAATGCCAAAGATTGTCAGCAAGGCCCGAGAAGGTAGGAGTGAGATCTGGAACAGATGTTCCCTCACCGTGCTTAGAAGGAACCAGCCCCACTGACATCTTGGTGTTGGACTTCCAGCTGCCTAGAAGTGAGACACTGTCTCTAACTGTAAGACAAATGCCTGGTGTCTAAGCCACCCAGTCTGTAGTACTTTGTTACAGCAGCCTGAGCAAACAAATAATATTCACCAAATCAGGCTGTTTTGAGGTTTCAATATGTCATTATGGGTAATTGAGCAAACACTAATAAATATTCACTAATTTACTTATCAAAAAGCACTAGGCATGTGCCACATGCATTCCTAAATGCCAAGTTCCTCGTTGGCTATATGTACATAGTGTGTGTGATTTCAGAGGTGCTTGCAGGCGCCACCCACCGGCAAAATGCAAATTCCTTCGTTCCTCTTCCATAAGTCCTTGTTCCAAGTTAAAATAATAATAGTACTGATGGTATACTCATAGTGATAACAACCATTGAATAACAATTTCCTACAAGAAAGGTGCTGTGTGCTAGGTGCCTAATAATATAAGATAATACCTCCCTACCTTCCCAATGCCATGTTATTGGTGTCCACTGTTGAGGTTTACAGACCTCTGTGATCCTGGATCATCAGCTCCACAGGCTGTGTTTTATTCATCTCAAGCCACATCACTACCCCCCTTTCACCACCTCTGCCTTCTCATTCTCTGTCTGGATCTCTTAGCTCCCCTCCTACCCAGGAGGCAGCAGTGTGGAGGAGAAGTCTCAGACCTGGCATTCCATCTGTTCTCCTTCGTGGAACCCAGGAGAAAGGGGCGGCGTCTCTAGCCTCCCAATGCTGAGGAAGAATAGGGCTCTTCCCATTTCACCCCTCCCTTTCTCCCCTGCCTCCAGGAATGGGCCACTTCTGCATGGGGCAGCAGGTCCCAATTCAGCTCACACTGAGAATATAAGAACTACAAACAAAATTTCTATTGAATTTTGTGTCTTAAGAAAAAAAAGAGAGAGAGAGAAAGAGAGAGAAGGGGACCAAGGAACTCCCTTCCCTACACATGCTGGTAACCATGGGCCTGTGAGGCTCTGCTCAGGCTTTTTCCTTTGTTGTCCTTATCCATTTCTGCATAACAGATTACCCAAATACTCAATGGCTTGAAGGTGACCATTTCATTTCTTACCATTCCTGTGGGTCAGGAATTTTGGAAGGGCTTGACTAGGCAGTTCTAGCTTAGCATCTTTCAGTGCAGTTGCAGTCAGATGGTGATAGGTGTTGGAGTAGCTGTGGACTGGGCCGCCATCTGTTTTTCTTCCTGAAATCTTGAGCCTCCCCATCATGGCCACTCTATGTGAGTTGGTTTGGGCTTCCTTACGGCATGGCTGCCTCAGGACAGCTGGACTGTTTATTTGATGGTTCAGGGCTCAGGCACAAGATAGGACCTGCAATACACTTTATGATTTAACCTTGAAAGTCACAAAATGTCACTTCTGCTGCATTTTATTGGTTATAAAAGAGTCAGAAACTCACCAAGTTTCAAGGAAAGGCCAGTTGAAGCCAACCTTCAATGAAGGAGTGGCAAGATTCTAGAAAAGCATGTTAGTCAAGAAACATTGTGTGGCCTTCTTTGGAAAATATATTTTTGTATATCCCTAGACACTCTGTTTATTTGCACAAACTGTTTACGTAAATAAAGCTGCATGACACTGTCATTAGCCAATACATACTTAGTAAACATTGACTCCGTCCAGGTTGTATGCGAAGCCTGAGATTTCAAAGGTGAAAAGTCCTTATCTTAGAGCTTAAGGAGTTAGGATCTTGTTAGGGGACATAGATACATAAATAACAAGTTATAGTATCATTTGATCAGTGCTATAAATGAGGTACAGGGTACAGTGATGAATGGAGGAATGAATACATTGAATAAGTATTTCCTGAAATAAGTACCTCCCTTTCTCCACGTGAGATACCCTGGGGTGACAAGCTCTGGGGATCCGGGGGTGGGGAATGAAAAAAAGACACTGCCCCTGAGCTCCTTGAACTTACATCCAGGAAGGAGTGAGGAACTCTAACCACCACGATGGGACCGAACTCTCAAACTTGTATCATGTTACAAAATCAGGGCTATCAATGTGGAAATTTTGCTCTTAATATTTCAAAACATATAGTAATTGCTCTATTTTAAAAGGACTTTAATGGCTTCCTTGAGAAAATGTAAATGAGCACTTTGTACATTACATTTCTAGACTTCCTTTTGCTGGCATAACAGCAAGAATTCAAGTGAGAGGTTATGAAATGAGTAGACAGAAGAGTATTCCTGGTGAGAAAAATTTACTGTTCCTTTATATTATAATATTGATACTGATTGAGTATCACTTATCTGAACTGTTTGGGACCAGAAGTGTTTGGGATTTTGAATTTTTTCAGAGTTTGGAATACTTGCATTATACCAGTTGAGCATCCCAAATTCAAAAAATCCAAAAATGCTCCAATGAGCATTTCCTTCAAGTGTCATGTTGGCACTCAAAAAGTTTCAGGTTTGGGGGGATTTTAGATTTTAAATTTTCAAATTTCAGACACTCAACCTGTAAACGCAACTTTTTCTTTCTCTCCTATTAAACCAAATCATCTCAATACTAGAACATGTATCTTACCATACTTGCTTTTCTCTGAATTTCACAGTTAACACATATATGTTCAAGGCCTCCAACGTTCAATCTGCAACCAATGTTAAATCCAACATGAACTTTCATTTGCACCTTTGACAAAGCGGTTTATCATCCTGCTTGGAGAGAGAGGTTCATACATCGTTGAAAACTTCACTGTTTTTCTTCCTGAAATCTTGAACCTCACCATCATGGTCACTCTGTATGAGTTGATTTGGGCTTCCTCACGGTGCTATACAGAAGGCAGTATTCCACACATGGGTATACAGAAGATCCCATGTCAAGAAGAAGTTATTCCACTTTAGAGAAAGCTCCAGTCAGGTTGGCGTGATCGAAACAGACTGATTCATGTTAAATGCTGTGTTCAACTGTCTTGCAGGTTCTTCATTCCTTTACTGACGCCATCTTTGATGAGTGGATGAAAAGATTTAATCCTCCTGCAGATGCCTGGCCTCAGGAGCTGGCCCCTATTGGTCACAATCGGATGTACAACATGGTTCCTTTCTTCCCTCCAGTGACGAATGAAGAACTCTTTTTAACCGCAGACCAACTTGGCTACAGCTATGCCATTAATTTGCCAGGTAACTAACACAACTTCTAAATGGGTGATTCATTCATCTTCTAAAGGAGCTAGCTTGCTTGCTTTCTTTTTAATGTAAACCAAGAACTTTAACTGAAGCTTTCAGGTCTAGTTAGGTTTATTGACCATCTTTCTAGCATATGTGTATTTAGCAAAACGAGCCTTTAAACTATCAACTAAACATCAGAAAGGGACTAATGAGCTGACTCTTGTTTTAGAAAACTGAAAGTTTTCAATAGATCTTATTAAAGGAACTATCTACTTCTACACCTGACTTGACAATTCTCTCTGAATTAGTTGGATTAATAAAAAGCCTCTCTATGGTTGTTTCAAATTTCTAACCAATGAAGTAAACAGGCCTGCGTCAAGGAATAATCTCTAAATCCAGCTGGTCCCTGTACAGTGTATCTACCCAAAGTCTCAGCCTAGAAAACAATCAAGATGATTTCAGAGCTCAATCTCTCCCTCTTTGACCTGAGTCTTTCAAGCCTGGTTGTAGTGGGATGCTCGGGCAGAGGGTTACCTCAAATCAAGTTCAAATTTATGAAAGAGCCTAGGTACAGAGGGCCTTAGATGCCAGGCAGAAACTCCAATAAGATACCACCTCATACGCATTGGGATGACTGCTATCAAAAAAATAGAAAATAGTAAGTGTTGCCGAGGCTGTAGAGAAATTGGAATCCTTGTGCATTGCTGGTGGGAATGTAAAATGGTGCAGCCACTATGGAAAACAGTATGGGGATTGCTCAGAAAAATGGAACAAGGAATTACCCTATGACGTAGCAATTACACTTCCGGGTATACCCAAAAGAACGGAAAGCAAGGTCTAGCAGAGATACTTGCACACCCATGTTCATAGCAGCATCATTTACAATAGCCAAAAAGTAGAAGCAGCCCAAGTGTCCATCAGTAGATGAATGAATAGACAAAAGGTGGCATATACATACAATGGAATATTATTTAGCCTCAAAAAGGAAGGAGATTCTGATATATGCCACAACATGGATGAACCTTGAGGACGTTAAGCTAAGTTTAATAAGCCAGACATAAAAACAAATACTGCATGACTCCACTTATATGAGACTATGAGATAGTCAAATTCACAGAGACCCCTGGTTACCAGGGGTTGGGAGGGGAGAATAGGGAGTTACTGTTTGGTGGGCACAATGTATCAGTTTTACAAGATGAAAAGGTTCTGAGAATGGATGGTGCTGATGGTCGCACAACAATGTGAATGTACGTAATGCCACTGCACTGCATATCTCTGCTAGACCTTGCTTTCAGTTCTTTCAGCTATACCCGGAAGTGTAATTGCTGGGTCATAGGGTAATTCTTTGTTCCATTTTTTTGAGGAATCCCCATACTGTTTTCCACAGTGGCTGCACCGTTTTACATTCCCACCAGCAATGCACAAGGATTCCAATTTCTCTACAGCCTCAGCAACACTTACTATTTTCAAGGTGGTCAAATTTATGTTACATGTATGTTACCATAATTTCTAAAACATAATTTTTTAAAAAACTAGCCAGATGATTTGGACAAAAGCAAAAGGCAACCATTTTTGGGTCTTGAACAAAGAAATGGCAGAATCAAAATATCTGTGTTTTAAGAAGATGAAGTCGGCAATAGGTGCTGCCGGATTGAAGCGGGAGGAGACAGATCAAAACCCTCTTGGAGGAATCCCATCAGGACAGGTCAGGACCTCCCGCGGGATTGCAGAAAAAGGACTAGAAAGAGAATCTTATATTTAGGTGAGTGTAAGCTATAGAAAAATTCAGAAGAGCTGAAATTAAGAACAGTTGGCCAAAGAGAATATACTTTTTAAAATAAATGACAAATAGGCATACGCATATTAAAAATGAAATTTGGCCAGGCACAGTGGCTCACACCTGTAATCCCAGCACTTTGGGAGGCTGAAGCAGGTGGATCACCTGCAGTCAGGAGTTTGAGGCCAGCCTGGCCAGTGTGGTGAAACCCTGTCTCTACTAAAAATACAAAAATTAGCTAAGCATGGTGGCGGGTGCCTGTAATCCCAGCGACTCGGGAGGTTGAGGCAGGAGAATCGCTTGAACCCGGGAGGCAGAGGTTGCAGTGAGCCGAGATCACGTCACTGCACTCCAGCCTGAGTGACAGAGCGAGACTCCATCTTAAAACAAAACAAAACAAACAAAAAACCCCAAAAATGAAATTCACCAATTTTGTGGAAGAGTGCTTATAAAATATATTTGAGTAGAAGATTGGATTTATCATGTGGGAGATTGACATTTTATTCACAACTATTCAAATGGGTATAAATATCATCTGCTTGTTTATTGAATGTCTCCTAGTATAATAGCCAGTCTGATCCCTCTCATAGGCTTATCATTCTATAAAAAAGGTAGAGACAACAGCAGAATTTCTCTACCCGAGGGTTGTATATTTTGCAGCTCCCCAGATGCCATTTTAGCATGCACTTTTACAAATGAGTTTCTAACTCACAAAAGTAGTTACATTCCTCCTTAGAGGGTTTCTTCCGCATAAGCATTTATTGTAACAAATTTTTAAAATGCAATAAGCTGTATTTAAGTAATGGGATGCCATTTCCGACTTCCCCAAGAAAAACAATTGTGGATATGATAAATGGTGAGAAAGGAGAAGATAAATTTTAGTCTAGCAAGAGTAGTTTTGCTTTATTAACAAAAAAGCATGTGAAAGCCAAGTGCGCTTGCTCTTTTTCTCTTCTGAAAGTATTCAGCTGATGAAAATGCTGACTGCAGACCCTTCTCTTCTGCTTTAGTTTCAGTTGAAGAAACTCCAAGTTGGCCCACAACCCTCTCAGTGGTCATGGGAACACTGGTGGCTTTGGTTGGTCTTTTTGTGCTGCTGGCTTTTCTTCAATATAGAAGACTTCGAAAAGGATATACACCCCTAATGGAGACACATTTAAGCAGCAAGAGATACACGGAAGAAGCCTAGGGTGCTCATGACTTACTTAAGAGAAGAGGCTGGCCAACCCATAGTTCTGACCCTAACAATAAAGGAACTAATCCTCACTGTTCCTTCTTGAGTTGAAGATCTTTGACATAGGTTCTTCTATAGTGATGACGATCTCATTCAGAAGATGCTTAGCTGTAGTTTCCAGTTTGCTTGCTTGTTTAACAAACCCAAACTAAAGTGCTTGAGGCTACCTCTATCTTCAAATAAAGGTAGGCCTGACAGTTTGTGATATCTGATAATAATCCCCCATATTGATTAAGCCTCCTCCTTTTCTGAAAGCATTTAAAAAAACAAAAAGTCCCAAAACACTGATCCAGGGGAGTCATTTAAATTTGCAGATCAGTGCAATTTGAGACCTGGCCAAGACCATGCATCAATCTTTCTTAGCCCCAGTGTCTTTATTGGTAATGGCATGGAGGTGAGAGGTGGTAGGTGCTAGATGAATCTCCAAGATCCCTTTTAGCTATAAACATCTCTGCTTCTAGGCACCCTCCTGATTATCTTCCTTGGGCTTCATTTTCTTCTTTCCTCTATCTTTTTCCTCTCCAGCTTAGAAGATGAGAATAAGCCTTGTTTTCTTTACAGGACAGAAAATGACTAAATGAAGGTTCAATTCCGCTCTATTGTGTAAATTAGATTTTACAGATTTTACTTAAAATCTGCAGTTTTAAACAGTAGACCTATATTACAGGATTCAATAGCTAGATACACATTGATTCTATAGTGATAAATAGAGAAGATAATACAATTATAGAGCTTCCTGGTTTGTTGATATACTACTGTAAACCTATAACAAATACAGAATTACTCTTTCCAAGAAAGGCTGACTGAAGGCTGGCGAGGCTATAAACCTGAACACGAGACAATTTGACCTGAGTCCTGTTAGTCTGAGGTCTCTTTGGCTGATCCTGAACCAATTTCTTTACTAGGTAGCCTCAGATGAAAAATTATTTCCACATAATGCACTTGGCTTATTTTTAAGCATTGATGTTAGATTCATTGATGTTGCAGTATACTCACAGTTACTTACGAATGCTGACCAATTAAGCCTTATTTGAAAGCAAACCATCTGTACAAAACATGGCAATTCAGAATTAAGTGGTTATATTCTGCCATGCAATCATCAGATCATGAGAAATAAGAATGAGGCAATCTTTACTACGATGTTCAGACTTATCATGATGGACCCCACTTCAGAGAAGTTCATGGCTCTTGAGATTTCCACACACATTTCGTCTGCTCATATCTGGTTTCTGTGCATCAGGAGTGGGACTGAAGTTCTAGGGTGTGGTTTGTCTGTCGGGGATCCCTCTCTACTGGAACGAATGTCTGTAAAGAATGGGTGTTAAGAGGTCCCTGGAGCTGCCTTCTACATAAAGGGGGACTAGAGAGTGCAAGACTCACCAAAAACCAGTTTTTCCACTGCAATAGGACTGCTAAAGCCAGAGAAGTGGACAAAGCCCAGCTGGAACTGAATTTGAGTTTGAATCTCATAAAGTTACAGGTGCATCTGAGAGCAGGCTCAGTGGTGAAGATCAAGATAGCCCGGAGTCCTTCATGGGGGTAAAGCCCTGCTTGGGCTTTTTAGCTTCAACCACATGTATAACTCTCAATTCCTGCTGTTAACAAATTCATGGAAAGTACAGCACTGTATCTTTCACAAGCTCCACTCTGGAATGTTTATGCTCTGAACTCAGGATAGTTGGGGAACACATTTTTAAATCTTGGTTTTAAACAAAAAGAGAAATTTGTTAAAATGAAGATATAATTGTGCATGGTATATATATTTCGGAAAAGTTATGTATGAATCAATTATATATTAAAAGCACCAGGAAAAACTGCTTTTTATAGGTGAACTATTATGAATAATTTCATAAAGCAAATAACCACCTCTAGCTTATCTGTCGGGTATATCAGAATTCTCATATTCTCATAAGATTTGGTTAAAGCAAGATCTATCTTAGGTAGAAAAAAATAGTAATCAGTTATACTTAGCTACTTTTATCTATAGTGTGGGCAACTTTTTATAACTATTATGTTTTATAATGTCTTCCTGAGAGAATTTCCTGATTTTGTAGTTCATATAAGAGAAAAACAATTTTCTAACATTTTCTGACCTTACAATAAATCAATTATGAGCACGTTTTAACAAATATTAAGGTAGGATAAACCAACAGAATAAAATGTTGGTATTTACTTACATTGAATATCATGCAAATAAACTCAGAAAATGTCACCAAATACTGTGGGCTATATTTCTCAATGATAGGGGAAAGAATTCAACCTTGAAGAAAAATGACCAGATCACTTTATGCTTATATCTTCAGTATTAGAAAAACTGCATATATGATTTTAATAGAAATGCTTTTTGTAAACCTAACATTCAGAAATGGGGTAAAATGCAATAACATGTTTCCTTTGTGCATTAAATTCCTTTCTAATTCTAAAATTGACCTTTGTATCTTGCTTACGATTTAACATTGTTAATTATAATACTTTTAGTGACTCGTTTTAATCTCACATTATTAAGAAGTAGAAAACTTACTAAAAAGGAAACGAAAAATAAATGTTGTTTTACAGATTATTGTTTATCTTTTGAGGATTATTGTTTTTTAATTTGTGTGCATCAATTCCCATCTTTTGGGCACTCAACATGTATATTGAAGTATATATACATGTAAAATGCATAATAACCTCAGTCTGAAAAGTAATCTCTTAAACTGATATGCTATTTTCTGGTGAGTTTCCAAACAATTGCTATTTTCTGAATCTGTATTGAACAGGTAGGAAAAGGAGAGCCAGCCTTTCCCCAGGTGAAGTTACTTTTGATATCCCCACAGTCTAGTGACTAATCCTGGGGTGGAAGCAGGCGGCTACTTCAAGTGACTGACCAGGGAAGAGAGGTCCTGCAGCAGCTAACTTGGTGATCCCCCAGGTAAGCCTTCAAGATGGGTCAATTTGTTGGAGACCCCCAGAAGAAGAAAGTGAGAACCAATGTGGCAATGGTTATGTGAGGTTTGCTTCCACATCTAGACCTGAAGTTAAAGGTCAGGTTGTACACCCCTCTGTACAGCTACACAGTCATTATATCAAAGCACCTTGCCTTAAGTACTCAGAGAATGTTGGTGGTTGATATATGTGCATAAATGAACCAATTCACCCCTAGTGGGAGGTAATTACTTTCTGTAATGCAATGGCAAAATCTGAGGTTGAAGCTCTTCCTATTTCTATAGTGCCTTACTTATCCTGAGTACTTTATAAATATTCTTTGAATGAATACATGAGTGAATAAACTAATCTCAAAGTAGAACGTTTCATTCAGAGCTTCTGACATCTGTTTTAAGATGTACTGGATAAAACATAAGATCCCTGCCTTGAAGTTACCATACAACCTATCCTTCGGATTTTGAATTGCACATATGCTAGATGGAATTACACTCTTTGCAACCTAACACAAGGAGACACTCTTCAGGTGGATTTTCTTTCTAGATGCATCTTCTTCCTACTCTTGGTAGGCCTTAATTCTACCACTTTTAGGGACTAGGATAGAAAGCTAAGATTTCCACGTACCTCTCCTCTAAGTCCTCACATATGCCATTTTAGGATCCTCCACTGTCTGATATCCTAAAAGCTTTGTTTCAGTGAAAGGAGTTAGTTGGCAAATTATTTAGTCAGGCAAACCAATGCCTGTCTCACACCGCTGGACTCAAGCAGCAATTGCTTTAGAAACTCTCCAAAGATGACAATACTTTGACTTAAGCCGTAACAGCAGTTCAAGCTGAAAAACAACCTTATGAATTTAATTCTGCTTTGGCAGGTCATTAAATGAAATCTTAAAAACCATATGCAAGAATATTGTGAACTATAAGTTAGAGTTTTCTGAAAACAAGGTTCCTATTCAATACTTGCATGCTCTGTATAAATGTTCACCACAGCTGCATCTGTTTGGTAGAAGCCATTAACCCACTTATGTTATTTGCCACATCAACTTTAGTCAGACTTCTTAAATCTAATATGACTGAATTTGGTCATTCTGTTAGTCATTTTCTGCTCTTTTGGCAGTTTATAAGCAAACTAAAACCATCACAGTGCCTCCCAAGAATAATTGTACTGGTTGTAAATAATGCTAAGTAGAGATGCTTGAGCTTGGCCTTCTTTATTAAAACAACAAATTTCACTGCCAGAGTTATGCACCCTGATTACTCCTTCACTTTGTATGTTATTGAGGGTTTCTGAATTTGCAATTAGCCCAATGACCAATCTTGATTACTAGTGGAGTGGAATTAGGCTTACAATAAAGCAAAACCTGCCCTCTTGTGTTTTATTAGAAAATTGCACAATGTAGTAAAGTTCTTACAGCTATTTTCCTCTACCGTGGTTGATTGCCTACCCAGAGTGGAAAAAAAGGCTGGAAGATTTGCCATGAATTCAGAAATCAGAACAGATAAAGCCCAATATTTAGAAAGAAACAGTTTCCTACATAGGCTCTCACAACTCCCCTTTTAATCTATTTTGAAATGTTAAATGTTTACCAGTAAGCCAGAAAAGTTTGGAGGAACATTTCAGGCCACTGAGCAAAAACGCTTTTAGGCTTGGCAAACACACACAGAATATAATTTAGTTAAATATTGTTTATATGATCACATTGCAGCTGGAAATTGGGGGAACGTACTTTTTGTATTAAAAACTGTCATCAAGAAAATTTGGGGAAAGTATTTAAAACAAATGTTGGATCCATGTATTGAAACTATATATAAATATTTGAACTGAGGTGTGGGTGTGAGCAGTGTCTGAAGATATCCTTTGTTGTGGAAAATTTGCTTTTCAAAACTAGGAGCCCATGGCGGATTATATTAGGTGATGGGTAAATTCAAATGATAAAGGAAACATGGCCTCTTTCTAGTTTTTATAAACCTTTCCCCTCTAGGGAAATACACAGGTAAAGATTAAAGAGAAACATGTGCACATGTAATTTATTTGCTTATTCTGGCTAGTTTTCTTTGTCAGAAAATTGGGGCTTCGATTTTCCAGCTATGTCTACCTGCTGTTCTTTTCTGGTGGTTCTCTCTGGAAGAAGATTACAGACCTGGTGATAGTCACTGATTTTATGGAAAGAAAGGAAAAGGAAAAACATAAGTGAAGAAACTGGAGTTTGATTTGAAACACAACAAATGCTGACAGAAGATGCAGTCTTTCCTTGAGAAGAACCATTAGCTTACTCCCTATTGATACGTTATATAGCATACTTTGCTGAAGACCTTTTTTCCAATGCAGCAAATGTATTATTATTATTTTATTTTTATTTTTTATTTTTTTGAGACGGAGTCTCGCTCTGTTGCCCAGGCTGGAGTGCAATGGTGAGATCTTGACTCACTGCAGCCTCCGCCTCCTGGGTTTGAGCGATTCTCCAGCTTCAGCCTACTGAGTAGCTGGGACTACAGGTGTACACCACTATGCCACGCTAATTTTTGTACTTTAAGTAGAGATGGGGTTTTGCCATGTTGGCCAGGCTGGTCTCCAACTCCCGACCTCAAGAGATCCATTTGCCTGGACCTCACAAAGTGCTGGAAATATAGGTGTGAGCCACCGTGCCCCACCCTGATATTATTATTTAATAATACTACTTAAGGTTTCATGTCGTATTTTTGTTTTTTCAAATAGCAAGATTTGTCTTGATGATTGCCACTAATCAGTTTTTCCTTCCTAAAATTATTTTTGTATTTTGAGTCTTGCATTTCACATCAAGGAGGTGTGCACAGCAGAAAGTATGTGTGTTGGTGCTTTAAGTCATTAGGCTCATTTGTACAAGCAAATGACTGGTCTTGAAAACAGAAATGTAATCTCTATAATAATCCGTGCAGTTAGCTATTGCTTCTTTTCCTCTTCTTCAGCTGTGGCAAGCGCACAACTTTCAGGCTTTCCTAGCTTGAAGTCTGATTTGAGCGGCCCATTTTCTTTACATTTTAGGCATTTTACAATTCCGAGACGCGTAGCATTTTTATAAACTCAAGGTCGTCTTCTCACTTTCTGTGCATATCTCTCCTCACTGATGTCCTCTTATCAAGATGCAGTCTTCTTTGTGTTTTTAACATTTTTACTTGAGATATTTCCAACGCTTTGATTCCGTGCTGACTCTAAATCGTTTGCTGTCAGCTACACCGAGTGCAGATCTGGTGCGTCTCGTCTGGGCTGCCGCTCAGTCTGCTGAGCTCTTGACAGCATTATCTAGGCCTCTCCAACAATCAAAGGACTCTTGAAACCCAGTAACATGCAAATTTGTTCTTTATCTGCTTCAGTCTGTCACAGCGCATATTTTGCAGCTTAGCTGCACAAAAGCGGGCGTGATAAAATCATTCTGAAGTTGACGCTGGGAGTAATGGGTGTAAATTCATTGTTTTTAAGCAACAGCCACTCACAACATGCGATTACAGTGAACTCACCTTGCAACTAGATGGCTGCCTTTGAGCTGGTTTCCCCTTGCTGGATAGATGATGCAATTGAGTGGCTTTTGTCACAGGGCAATCCGCTCACCTTTGTGGTACTTGTCAGCAGGTAACCCCCCTGCTGCTCCCTGGATTTGCCCAGGCTTCTGGGTGTGTGCTTAACTATACACAGTCCCAGGAGAAAACAAATCCTCCTCTAGGTGCGGCAGCTCCTTCCCTGTTTATGTCTGTCAGCTTCCCCGACTAGAACTTGTTCCTTTCCTATGAACTCTAAAAATGCCACCAGGAAATATTAATATCAAAAAGCCCACTTTATTTTTTTCTATTTGAACCACCAGTAAGTGACTTGGCCTCCCTGTATGAAATCTCTGGAATAAGGGTTTTGGGCTCCCATGAATAACATCGTCTTTCCTGAGCCCAGTGACAAGTTAGTTTCAATACACTCTGGCGTAATTTTCTCTGTAGACGCGAGCACTGAGTCTGTGGTCAGGGAGGGTTCGCAAGGGATATTTTCAATGGCAAAGAGGAACTTTGGGAATAAAATACGAACAGGCCTCAGCCGACGTAGAAGTGAAACATGTTAGGAGAGAGTTTTTTCTTTTTCCCTTTCCTTTTCATTTATTATTATTATTATTTTTTGTGTGTGGTAAGAGAAATGTAACATAAAATTTCCCATCTGAACCTTTTTAAAGTGTACAATGGAATGACATTCAGCACGTTTACAATATTGTACAACCGTTACCACCATGTTTCCAGAACTTTTTCATCGTCCCAAATAGAACTCTGTACTGTTAAAAGAAAACTTCAGACAAATTACATTTGATGGAATTTAATTGAGCAAAAAGAAGAATTAACCATTCGTGAATCGGCAGCCCCCAGATTCACAGCAGATTCAAAAAGACTCCAGGGGTGCCTCATGGTCAGAAAAAAATTATAGACGAAAAAAGGAGAGCGATGTACAAAGATTGGAAGCGAGGTACAGAGACAGCTGGATTGGTACCAGGTTGGCGTTTGCCTTATGTGAACCCAGTTTGAACACTCAGCAGTCTATGAGTGGTTGAAGTATGGCCACTGGAATTGGCCAATACTCAGCTATTGTTACAGGCTGCATACTCCTAAACTAGGTTTTCAATCTCCTCTTCCTATTAAGCTAGGTTAGGTTTGTCCGCAAGGACCCAAATATAGAAGTATGGGGTCCTTCTCAGGCCACATTTAGTTCACTTTAACAGTACTCATTAAATGGTAACTCCCTCCCCATGCCTCCTCCCACCAGCCTCTGGCAACCTCCAACAAGGCTTTGGAAAGTTCCTTCCATCTCCATCCTGAGACCATCAGCTCTGTGATTTGGATGGGAACCTAACTGTCTTAAACCAATTACTCTATTCCAGACCCTTGGCCGTGGTGTCTCAGCCATGAATGTGAAACTGAAAGCCAAATAATGGAAAGGCGCTTTTGCTGAGGCTTCTGAGAAATGAAGCCCGAAGACCAGGTCTCATCCCTGAGTCACATGATGTGAAGATGTGAGGGCTGGAAATGTAGCAGCCATCTTACCTGCTAGAGAGCTTATAGCAGGTAAACTCTTTAAAACTTTTTTAAAAGTTTAATTTAGAAGTGGCCACTTAAAAAAAAATTAATTTAGACCAGTTTGAGTTGGGGGTTTCTCTTACAAGATAAAGAATCTTAACTAATGAACTCATCTTCAGGGAATTTAAAAAGAAAATAAGGAAACAGAAACATTGGCTTGCTTGCTTGTTTATTTCTAGACACCATGTTCCATGTTTTTAAGTGAGTAAAAAAAGTTTTTTCTTTGTTCTTTAAAGATTGTAAGAAACGGAGTGATGTAGCAATTCATAGTGAAGGATGCCAGCAATATATAGAAACAGGAGCTTGTAGTGGTTGAGCATGGCCTCTGGAGGCAGACAGAGAACGGGCATTTAAATTCTAGCTCAGTCATTTATTCAGCATGTAATTTTTCTTTAACTTGTACTTTCTAACTGCTCTGCACTTTAGTTTCCCTGTCTGCAGAAGGATGTTGATGCCCCTCTTGTTCCATTTACACACACACAGAGGCTGTCGTTAGAATGAATTGAGTTGATCTACATAAATTCTTCAGAACAGTGCCTGTCATTAGATGGGGTGGTTTAAACAATGGAAATGTATTTCTCACAGTTTGGAGGCTGGAAATCCAAGATCAAAGTGTCGGTAGGGTTGGTTTCTCCTGAGGCCTTTCTTCTTAGCTTTCAGGTAGTCACGTTTTTGCTGCCTCTTCCATCTTTCCTCTGCGCATCTGCACATGCCTGGTGTCTTTTTGTGTGTCCAGCTTTCCTCTTCTCAAAAGGGCCCTGGCCAGTTGGATTAGGACCCATCCTAACAGCCTCATTTAATGTACTCTCCTCTTGAAAGGCCCTGGCTCCAAATATGGTTCCTTTCTGAGGTCCCGGGGGTTGGGACTTTAACATTTGAATTTTGGGATTCAGCTTGAAACAGAGAAGTTGCTCAATAATATTTAGGTTTTTTTTGAAGTTTTAGATCTGGGGTTACACATGCTTGTTTGTTACATGAATATTACATGTGTAATGGTGAGGACTGGACTTCTAGTGTACCCATCACCCAGATGTTGAACACTGTACCCAATGGGTAACTTTTCAACCCTCCCTCCCCTTGCACTCTCCCTGCTTTTGGATTCCCAGTATCAATTATCCCCTTCTTCATGTCCATGTGTGCCCACTGTTTAGCTCCTACTTATAAGTGAGAATATATGATATTTGATCTTCTGCTTCTGAGTTCACTTAGGATAATAGTCTCCAGTTCCACCCATATTGCTGCAAAGGACATGCTTCATTGTTTTTTTTATGGCTGCATAGTATTCCATGGTGTGTATGTACCACCTTTTCTTTTCTTTTTCTTTTTCTTTTTTTTTTCAAGACAGGGTCTCATTGTGTCACCCAGATTGGAGTGCAGTGGCATGATCTAGGCTCACTGCAAGCTCTGCCTCCTGGGATTATGCCATTCTCCTGCCTCAGCCTCCCGAGTAGCTGAGACTACAGGTACCTGCCACCACACCTGGCTAATTTTTTGTTGTTATTGTTTTTGTACTTTTAGTAGCGACGGGGTTTCACCGTGTTAGCCAGGATGGTCTTGATCTCCTGACCTTGTGATCCACCCGCCTTGGCCTCCCAAAGTGCTGGGATTACAGGTGTGAGCCACCACACCTGGCTATGTACCACCTTTTCTTTATCGGACTCACCACTGGTGGACACTTAGTTAGTTCCATGACTTTGCTATTGTGAATAGTGCTGTGATAAACATCTGAGTGCAGGTGTCTTTTTTTTTATAGGCTTTCTTTTCCTTTGGGTAGATGGTGAGTAGTGAGATTGCTGGGTTGAATAGTAGTTCTATTTTTTTCTTCACAATTTTCTATTCTTTTTCTTCACAATTAAATCCATAGATAACCACCTTGCATTCCAATGAAGTTAAATCTAGCCCAACTTGGTTTCCATCTTTGTCTCACATGTGTTATTTGTGAAATTTATCACTAGTATTAATCCTTCTCTCTCTCTCTCTTTTTTTTTTTTTGCTTTATTTGGCATTCACTTTTCTAAAATATTAAGGGGTAAACATTAAATTAAATATTCAAATAGGTGCACAAATACTGAAGGAGAGAAAAACCCAACAATTCTGTTGAAACTGAGCTGTCACCTGACAGGCGACACATAGCACAGCATAGCTCACAATTTTTCTTGGTTCAACGATATAAGCAAATCCAATGTGCAATTTATAAGGCAGGCTAAAAGTGTCAGTGCGTAATTTCTGGAAGAATATGTTATACTACAACAGTCCAATGTGTGAAAGACAACCAAATATACAAAGACAAATAAATGACCTCTGGAAGGTTAACATTCTAAATCAAAGCCTCCAAGGATTTAGACACATGCTGAGCGGAGAGAAGACTCTTCCTTTCTCTTGCCTGTTTTGTAAGGCAGTAAATAGCTCAAGCTCCGGGTTGAGCAGTGAGGAGCTAGTCAGCTCTTTTCCTGCCAATCACCCAAACCCTTCTGCCTCTCTCCCACCCCGAAGCTAAGCCCAGGAGGCATACCAAGAAAAGGGGAGGCTCTGATTATCCAAAGTATGCCTGTGGTAAGTCCAACCTGAGCCTGCCATTAAAGTTGTTGATCTCTTAGAAAGAACTGGAAACTGGGAACATTTTCTCTGGCTTCACTAACAGAAAAAATGAAATCGGAATCGGTAATGAAGCAGAAGCACCGTGTCAATTGCTTAAAGTTCACTCACATTTAACATTTCACACACCATTTACATTCCAGTTCTCTCTCCACCAAGTAGAAAAGGCAATGGTGCCCTTTGGGGCTTAGCAGGATGGTTGGATCTCCTTGAAGTGCTTCCCTCTCTGTCACTCTCTTCCTTTTCTTCATTTCTCACTCAGTGGTAAGAGATCTTGATGCCAGCTGGAACCATCTGTACCTCAGTGACCCACCTGCGCATCAAAAAATCACATGGGTTCTTCTGCCATGAATGAAAGAGCAATGAGCTTACACAGCTAAGTCCCACTTAGCTTTTCAACTCTCTTTACCTACTCTGAAGAGCCTATATTTGAGTCCTGAAGCCAGGATTTCTTGTCTTGATCCATGAAATTTAACCTGCTGCACTGGATTTACCTACCAGATATTCCAAAAAGATTTTACAAATAATAGCAACATTTATAAAAGAAATGCAAGTAGCCAACAAACACAGGAAAAAATGCTCAATGTCACTAATCATTAGAGAAATGCAAATTAAAAGCATACTAAGATATCACCTTACACTAATCAGAATGGATATATATTTATATTTATATTTATATATTTTTTTCCAAGATGGAGTCTTGCTCTGTCACCCAGGGTGGAGTACAGTGGTACAACCTCAGCTCATCGCAACCTCCACCTCCCAGGTTCAAGCAATTCTCCTTCCTCAGCCTCCTGAGTAGCTGGTTTTACAGGTGCTCCCCACCACAACCAGCTAATTTTTTTTTTCTTTTAGTAGAAAAGGGGTTTCACCATGTTGGCCAGGCTGGTCTTGAACTCCTGACCTCAAGTGTTCCGCCTGCCTTGGCCTCCCAAAGTGCTGGGACTACAGCAGAATGGCTATTATTAAAAGGCCACACAACAACACTGTTGGCTTGGTTGTGGAAAAAAGAGAATGCTTATACACTGCTGGTGGAAATGTAAATTAGTTCAACCTCTGTGGAAAACATAGAGTATGAGACTATCTCAAAGAATCACAAATAGAACAAAGTCCTAAAGTATATATCCTCAGAAATTACATCATAATGGTGAGGTGTAATTAGGAATTTTTGTAAGTATTTTAAACTCTCTGAAAATACATATTTATTGTTGAATTTTTATTTCCAACTTCTTTGGATATTCACTGTGATTAACATTAGAATCCGCTGCTCTCAGATACATGCTGTTTGGCCAAGGCTAATTTTAACCTGGAATCCTAATCTGAACTATTTTTTTTTCATTAGGCCCTAAAACATAAAAATAATGTCTGTTTATTTAAACAAAGGAAATAAGCTATTATACATCTCCCCCTGCCCCCACTGGAGATTATACACTTCCTGAACAAAATTTAAAGAAACAAAGGCAGATCTAATTTGGCTCTTTTACCCCTCATCACTATTACGAATTCAATACTTAACAAATGAAAATCATATTCCTAACCCTGATTAAAAAGACTTTTTTTTCCCCCCAGAAAGTAACAGGCATGACTGAGATAGTAGGGGTCCAGATATGATTACATCTCTTTTTTTCCAGTTAATTGCTATGTGACCAGCTTGGTATATTAGTGGGAAATCCAGAATATCTTTCTGAGCTTTCCCCTCTTGATTACTCAAAATTGCCTGAGGCTTATGTAGTCCTCAGTCTGATTTCCACCCCTAGGAAGGAAGCACTGGTGATTTATTCATCTCCTCTTGCTGTTATTTCTCATTAGCCCATGGTGTGGATTTTGAAAACTGGCTGTTAACAGTTCAGCAGGTGACGCTGGTCCACTCTGTACTGCAAGGATCATGCACTGTTCACTCATTTGTCTACTGCCGCCTTCTCAGGAGTGCTGGACTGTTCCAGCGTGCAAGGTGTGGCCTCCTCTGGTGGCAGCTGTTGAGTTCAACTCTTTCAGTGCCACATTCAGGCCTTTCCCAAGGTACCAGTTACCCCAGGGTTTGGCACCTCTTCCTCCTGAACAAACTGATCCCTTTCCTGCAGAGAAAGGGGTGTGTTTTCTCTTTGGGCCCGGGAGCTTTTTCCTTTACAAATCTTAGAACTCAAAATGCTTGATTATACTTCTTTTATGGGTCAATGGCATTGCCTGTTCTTATTTCCAAGAGAGGCAAAACAGGATTTTTTTTTTTTTTGAAACAGAATCTCGCTCTGTTGCCCAGGCTGGCATGCAGTGGCATGATCTTGGCTCACTGCAGCCTCTGCCTCCCAGGTTCAAGCAATTCTCCTGCCTCAGTCTCCCAAGTAGCTACAAGTACAAGCACCCCACCACTGCACCTGGCTAATTTTTGTACTTTTAGTAGTGACGGGGTTTCTCCATGTTGGCCAGGCTGGTCTGGAACTCCTGACCTCAAGTGATCCACTCGCTTCAGCCTCCCAAAGTGCTGGGATTACAGGCGTGAGCCGCCGCACCCAGCCCCAAACAAGATTTTTCATGGGACCCTCCATCCACTCCCAAAGGGACCCAGGTTCAGGGACTCACCTTCCTTAGGATGCCCCAGGTGATGTCCCGGTGTCTTTCTCTTTGGAGCAAAGAAAAAGAAATCAACCCACACAACAAAATAAATCCAGTCTTTAATGGAGCATCTGGTTTTATAAGTCAGCCCAAATTTTGGATCCTGAATCTCTTCTAAGATTGTTATAACCCTCTGAATTCTGTACATAATTGGTTATTGACTTTCTAGCAAAATTTCTTTGACTACTCCATGGTTTTTTTTCTGATGGATTATTTACACCATTTTTTTCCATCTTTCGTTTTCAATTAAAATGAAAATATTCTACAGAGGTGGAAGATGGAGGTAAAGAGGTATCTTTTTTTGTTGTTGTTGTTCCTAGCTTCTTATTTGCTTTTTAAGAAAATCTTGTTCAACATAAACAGAAGTGATATTAGATCACCTAAGCTTGTCCCTATATAGACCGTAGGAAATTTTGTGACTCCTTCTGTTCCTGCCTGTCCCTCTTCCTTCTCCCAATTTTCTAATCAGAAGGAAATAATTGTTGGTTACAGAAAAGTGAAAAGACACTGTTATTCACTACTGTTATTCACTGTGTTAGTGGGTAATTTAGTTAGTGATCTATAGTTAACCACTTTATATGGTACATATATGCCTCTGCTTTGGGGCATAAGTGTCATGGCAAAGGAGGCATAAAAAATGGTTTTTATTACTAGCTCATATTTATATCAGAATAAGAACTAAATCTTACCAGATTTTCAATAAGAAGACGTCAGATTGTCTAATAAATGGAGCTTGGATAAATGGCTAGCCATTTAAAAAATTATAAAGCTGGCCTCCTAACTTTATTCCTTTCACCAAAATAAATCACAGATGGATTAAAATTTAAATGTAAGAAAGAAAATTATGAGAGTACTAGAAGAGAATATAAGTCGATATGTTTGTAATGTGAGGATAGGAAAGACTGTTTCTAAGGATCACACCACATTAGGAATTATAAAGTAAAAGATCAACAGATTTTACACCATTCAAGTGTGAAACATTTATGTTTTGAGCATTGATCATGTGTCAGACACTATTCTAGAAGCTTAGGATATAAAGTAATGAACGAAACAGAAAAAAACAAAAAACAAAAAATGATTTCTTTACACTCCACTGGGCTCAGGAGGAGGGGTGAGACAGACAACACACAAACAAGTAAACTACATAATATGCAATATGCTGAAAAATTCTTTAGAGAAAAACGTTAGAGAATGGTGCTAAGGAGTGCTCCATATACTCAACTTGCTGCTCTACCTTCCTGCTGGGGTGTCTAAAGGACAGTTTACACCTAACATGTCCAAAGCTGAGCCCTAGGTAGTCCACTCCCAATTCTACATTGTCCCATTTCACTGAATGGCAACTCCATCCGTCCACTGGTCAAGCTAATGTCGGGCTTCTCTCTTTTCCTCACATTCCATGTCTACACCATGAGTAAGTCTAGTCAGTTCTGCCTTTATGTAGCCCTATATGGGGATCACCTCTTACATCTCCAAGCCCCCATCACCTCTCTTCTGGACAACTGTAATTACCTCCTAAGCAGGTCCTCCCTCTGCCCTTGTCCTCACACAGCCTCCCTCAGCAGCAGAAGTCATTCTGTCACTCCCCATTAAAACCCCCCAGGCAGGCCGGGCGCGGTGGCTCAAGCCTGTAATCCCAGCACTTTGGGAGGCCGAGACGGGTGGATCACAAGGTCAGGAGATCGAGACTATCCTGGCTAACACGGTGAAACTCCGTCTCTACTAAAAAATACAAAAAAAACTAGCCGGGCGAGGTGGCAGGCGCCTGTAGTCCCAGCTACTTAGGAGGCTGAGGCGAGAGAATGGCGTGAACCCGGGAGGCAGCGGAGCTTGCAGTGAGCTGAGATCCGGCCACTGCACTCCAGCCCAGGCGACACAGCGAGACTCCATCTCAAAAAATAAAATAAAATAAAATAAAACCCCCCAGCCCATGCCCCCCCTCACTCAAGGGAAAGTCAAAACCTTACAATGACTTAAAAGACCCATGTGATCGACCTCTCTTTTTCCCTTTCTGAATCCATTCCTACAACTCCCACTGTCTTGCTCACTCCATGCCAGTCATGCCGGTTTCTTATCTGTTCCTCAATAGCGTGTTGTGTCTCAGGGCCTTTGCACATACTGTTCCCTCTCTCTGGAATGCTTTTCTCCCTGACACGGGCATGCTTGCTCTCTTACTTCTCTCATGCTTTTACCCAAAAGCTACCTTCTTGGTGGGATCTTTCCTGACCACCCTGTGTACAATTTCAGCTCCCCACTTTGGCACTTCATATCCCTGTCTCTGATTTGTTTTTCCCTTTAACACTTAACATTATCTAACATCCTATCGCTTTCCTTATTCATATTGTTTATTATCTGTCTCCCACATATAAAGTAAGCATCATGAATACAGTGCCCAGAACACTGCCTGGCACGTAGAAATCACTTATTATATTATATATTATTTGGATAATTGAATAAATATATAATAACCATTTAAATTATTTTATTCAGTGAACTTTAGGAAATTAAAGATGCAAATTGGCACCCCAGAGCAAGTCCAGAGCTGGAACTACTAGTTTGGGAACTCATCTGCCAGAAGTGATCACCAAATTGTTAAGATAGAGTTAATGAAATCAACAACATGGTCCTGGATGTCAGGAAAATGGAAAGGATTAAATGGCAAGGAGGAGGGAAAGACAAAGAGCTTGGGGAGAGCCAACATTGTGGGCCCAGAGACAGGAGACTGGGGACATCTAATCCCAAGTTTTCCAGTGGCTAGCAGCTGGATCTTGGGTAAAGCAATGTGACCTCTCGGTGCTTTATTTTGTCCATCGGTAAAATTGGGGAAGGAGGTGTTGGAATTAAATGATCTTCAAGACCCCATCAAGCTTACAAGGAGAAACTCCATAATAGAACAGAAAGAACGCAGAACACAGAACTAAAAGGTAGAGATCTGAGTCTAAATTCCTTTTCTAAGCAAGGATTGAGTGAGTAACATGTATGAAAATACTAAAAGAGTTGTTGGCATGTAGAAAGAGTTCAGCGATCATTCACTGAATCTGAACAAATGTTTGTGAATCTGAAGTTCATGATTTTTGATGATAAAAAGGAACGGAGGACCATTTTGTTTCCATGCAATTTTTGCCTTACTTATCCTCAGAAGCTTTGGCTGACAGAGGTCAATAAAATGGAAAACAGAGAATAATTAAAAACAACAAATTGACAACAACAAAGCAGAAGGAACACAGGAATCAATAATACTTTGTTCCTAACACAGTTTAGTTATGGAGTTGGACACTGAATCTAGCTTTGATTTTCTTAGCAGATAAATTAAACCTAGGATTGCATCACCTTCTATAATCAGCATAGAGCCTCCTTCCAGGAAGCACACGTACTCATTGGTAGGGAAATTTCTTGCACGTGACATATAGTTGGTCATGTCATTATGTCATTACAGAAGGAACATTGATAACCTTGGGCAGTCTCTTCATTCACCGTTTGGTAATTTATTGTGAACCAAAAAACCACAAAGATGGAGTAAAGCGTTTTTGCTTGTTTTCGGATTCAGAGAGTGGGAAGACAAAAGTGGTTTTAATATGTGACAGTATTATTAGCTGGACGCACACCAGCATGCCCAGCTAATTTTTAAATTTTCAGTAGAGATGAGGTCTTGCTAGCCTTGGCTTCAAGGAGTGTAGGGAAAAGCATGAGATCAAAAGTAAGCTTAGTTCTCCTTAGCTTTTGGGAACCGTTATATTACTTTTGAATAAAGGACAGTCTCTACTGTTTAGCCCTCAATTATAAGAATTTAATTAGTCCTAGTGTGAAAACAGAAACATATTCTTAAGGTATAAAGGCACTACACAACTTGAATGCTTTAAACAGGTTGAGCATCCCAAATCTAAAAATCTGAAATTTGAAATACTCCAAAATCTGAAACCTTTTGAGTGCTTACATGACGCTACCAGTGGACAATTCCACACCTGACCTCATGTGACAGGTTGCAGCCAAAATGCAGGTGCACAACACATAGTTTGTTTAGCAAACCCAAGGAAAAAGACCCTCCCATCCCCCTTCAGCTGCAATGTCTTTTCTGAACATACCCAGATCCTCCTATGCAAGCACACCCACAAATGGTGATACAATGGTTCAGTGTACACACAGTTTGTTTCATGTACAAAAATATTAAACATATTGTATAAAATTATTATTGGACATACAGACTATGTGTTTAAGGTGTCTGTGAAATATAAATGAGTATCATGTTTAGACTTAGGTCCCCGCCATGAGATATCTCATTATGTATATGCAAATTTTCCAAAATTAGAAAATATCTGGAATTGGAAACACTTCTTGTCCCAAGCTTTTTTTCTTTTCTTCTTTTTTTCTTTTATTTGGGACAGGGTCTCACTCTGTCACCCAGGCTGGAGTGCAATGGCACAATCATTGCCCATTTCTGCCTCAACTTTTTGTGCCCAAGTGATCCTCCCACCTTAGCCTCCTGAGTAGCTGGGACTAAAGGTACACACCACCATGCCTGGCTATTTTTTTATTTTTTATTTTTAGTAGAGATGAGGTCTTGCTATGTTGCCCAGGCTGGTTTTGAACTCCTGAGTTCAAGTGGTCCTCCTGCCTCAACCTCCCAGAGTGCTGGAATTACAGGTGTGAGCCCTGGCTCCTGACCCCAAGCATTTTGAATAAGGGTTACTCAATCTGTATACAGAAATGAGTTGTCTCCTCCATTTTGCACCTGAAAATATTTAACAGAACCTCTCCTTCCCCTTCATACACTATCATATAATTTTTTAAAAACTCTGAAAGATATTATGATTATGTTTCAAGCATTAATGAAAGATGTGGTGGGTTCTTACTAGACTCTTGATTTAGGACTTTATTATGCCTTCAGGGAAAGAAAGCAGGGTTTGAAGAAAAGGCAAAATGAGGAGGAAAGTTAGATGACCCAAAAGTCAACTTCAACTTTATATAAAGTCCTGTACACATGTGTTGGTTATTGATGCTGCATAACAAATGGACAAAAACTTGAAGGTGCAAAACAAAAAACATTTATTATCTCATAGTTTCTGTGGGCCTGGAATCCAGGCACAGAATAGCTGGATTTTCTGCCCAGGGTCTCACAAGGCTGCAATGAAGGCAGCAACCAGGGCTGATGTCTCATCAGAGGCTGAACTGGGGAAGGGTCTGCTTCCCAGCTCACATGGTTATTGGCCGCATTCAGTTCCAGTGGCCTGTTTGACTGAAGGCCTCAGTTACTTGCTGGTTGTCATCTGGATGCTACTGGGCCTTACCAACATTTTTTATTGTTTCTTTAAAGCTAGCAAGGGGGAGCAACTTTTGGCAAGATAAGTATCACAATCTTATATAACATAATTTCATAATTCACATACCTCATGTACGTGCTTTTACCTTTGCTATTTTCTATTGGTTAGTGATATGGTTTCACTTGAGGCATTCTTCCCTGATATGTTTTGGCTCTGTGTCCCCACCCAAATCTCACCTTGAATTATAATGTCCACAATAGCCTCATGTCAAGGGTGGGATCAGATGAAGGCAACTTCATCAAGGGAGCAGTTTCCCCCATACTGTTCTCGTGATAATGAGTGAGTCTCATGAGAGCTGATGATTTTATAAGCATCTGGCATTTCCTCTGCTTGCACTCGTTCTCTCTTCTGCCACCCTGTGAAGAGGTGCCGTCCACCATGATTATAAGTTTCCTGAGGGCTCCCCAGCCATGCAGAACTATGAGTCAATTAAACTTCTTTTCTTTATAAATTACCCAGTCTCAGGTACTTCTTCATAGCAGTGTGATAATGGACTGATACAGTTAGAAGTAAGTGACAGGTGCCATGCACACTCAAGTGGAAGGGACCACACAGGGGCATGAAACTGGAGGCAGGAACCATAGGGACCACCTTAGAGTCTGTTTGCCACAAGACACAACTATGTGTAGCAATCCATTTCAAATTTTAAAAGGACAAATGATTTTGGAAGGACAATCAAATCTGCAAAGCCAAACCATCAATTAATAACCATGTCTGGCCTCTGCTTTCTTACCCTTCCATCTACCTTTCAGAGCCTTCCACCAGCATTATCCTCCATTTGATTGTTCTTCTCTCACTACCTGCACTCACAGTTTCTGGAAATTGCTTCCTCTCATTTTCTCAAGTTTAAACACTCATCCTCACCTACAGAGTTCAAATAACAGCACCTCACATGAAATCTCCTATCCTCCCTCATTGTCAAAGGTACGTGTGTGGCTGCTTCTAAAACAGGCTCTTTTCCTTCCTCCTTCTCTTGTTCTGTTTATCACCGTGACCCAACTTCAATCTTTCTGCTTTGAGCAGTTTTTCACTTTATACACTGGAAATCCTCTCTTTTCTTCAAATCATTTCCTACAGGCACCATTGATTTTGAAACACCTGCTGATGCTCATCTTTTTCTAAAGATGTATGTATTTTTCAGAGCTGAGCTGATCTGTGTGGCATCTCACTCAGATCCAGATTTCAGATTTCTTTTTTTTTTTTTTTAACATGAGATCATCTCAGTGCCTTTTTAAGTGACTTCCTGCAATTTGCTCAGCTAGTTCTAGGTCCAGAGCTTCCTTTTTGATAACTGGGACCAATCCAGGCTGAATGACCACATTCACTATTGCAAGGGCTTATTATTCTCTGGGAAGTAGTTCCTTATTTCAAGATTACCCTTTCTAGGTTAGTGAGTATTTTCCATAAGTAATTCTAGAAGCCACATATGGGTTCCAGATGCATGGCCCAGTCTGGGCTGGGTACCAGGGCCAGCTTCATTGGTGTGTTACTTGTACAGTTTCACAGGGTCTCATGCTCAGAAGGGCCCTGGGCTTGCTTCAATGCTCCATTGTCATTATCTTGAAATTCTTGATAATTTTATCTTTGAACTTGTACTTTGTATGTAAAATATGATGGGACAATGCAACATTTATGTGAGCAGAGTATAGGTGCAAAATATACGTGTCTGCTGTTCCTTGTCACCTCTTTCAATTGTAGCATTTGTAATGTCCCATGAGCACAAAACTCCAGGGAACCTATGATGTGTGGGAGTTCAGTGAGACTCAAAGTTAGTATTAGTAAACATGTCACAGCTATGACTAAGTGGGGGTGCTGACACACAGAGGGACCATGTTTCTATTTGAATGAGAATTTGCTTCAAATGCAATAAGAAGAAAATTCTAAGTAAGACAAATGACTAAGGAAACTTATCATATGTTTCCTCACTTGTATTACTTCTGTATTAGTCAACCATTTACCCTGAAAATGACATAAAAATAAAAGAAAAAAAAATAAAAAATCCCATAGTTATTTTTCCTTTCACTTCTTCCTTCCTGATCAGTAGGCTAAAGATAGAGCATGTTGGTAGAATCTGTGAGTATCAAGAAATGAAATAAAAACTCATTAGTTTTGTGCAGTGTTTTCACTGATTTGGTAAGAACAAAATACATATGTACGTACAAACTATGAAATATGGATTGTGTAATTTCAGGGATTTCTGTTAAATGCATATATATCTTCATTTAAAACTGGCAGTGCTCAATTAGAAAATGAACAATAAAGTGTGTGCTAATATTTTAATTTTCTTAGAACAGCATTAAATAGCAAGTTAAAAAAAAGGTGCCATGGCAAATTGAGGAAGAGAGACCATAGAAGAAAGGAAAAAGGTTTATATTTTAGCACCTATAACTGTACTTTTTTCCTACATAAGGCATCCCATGTTTTCATTTTCAGTGGGTCGGGTAAATTATGTAGCTGTGCCTGCTGGGGGGGCTGGCTGAGATCAGAGTTAAATTCCCCGTATTCTACAAAGGCATATGTGACATCAGTGGAATTCCCAGACCATTGAAAGTCTAGAAGAAGGCTTCCTAGTATTCCTTTGGATATAGCTCATGTCACTTCCTCTCACTCCTTAGAATGGAGTTAAGGCACACCAAGATATTAATTTTCTCAGTCCTCAGGGTTATGAGCAGGTCTAAAGCTGGTGAAATCATCCATTGACATCAGAAAGCCACATATATAGAGGGAAACATTGTGTTACAGAGGTCTAGTTGTGGTTGAGATCAAAAGACTTGTTGAAAAAACTATACTCTAAAATGCCAAAGAGAAAACTGGAGAAGACATCTCCATTAAAATGGATATGACTTAACATCAAGACTATTGCAACTGGTATCAGTTTTGGTTAGAGTCAACTGAGTAGGGAAGCACATGAAATAAACAATTTTGATGAAAGTTGATTCTCATTATGGAAGTTATGCTCTATAATTGTAGAGAAGACTGAGTCATTGCCCCTAGGGGGAAATACGGGGTTCCTAAAACCCTCTGGTCATAACATTTTAATCAACTGATCAACATACAACTATTTAATTGTGTTTCTGTTTAAAGACATCTTATTTAACATATATAATTTATATTGTTGATTCATTAACTTTCAACTTGCCACCACAAACACTGTAACATGCCTGAATGAAGCCTGTCTAACATGTGCATTTTCTCTGTGAGACAGCTCACGGACTCCTCAGCTTTAGGAACACTACGCAGCACTGCAGCACCACATTTGGTGGGGGACATTGTAAACAGCAAAATCAACAGCACAAAATTGAGAAAAAGATGGCACTAAATGGACTGTGAAAAGAACACTAGTTTTAGTATGAGAGTTGAAATGAGAAGGCAGAGCATCACCTTGTTGAACCTCAGCTAGAATGTGGGCATCAAATGACTTAAATTTGTCACTGCTCTGTGCATACACATGTCTGCAAATCACTGTGAAAATGAATTTTAATGAGTAGGTGAATTAGCAAGTATGAAATCTACAAGTAATGAATTACAAAAACAGCAGTACTATATTTAATTCCTATACTTAATGAAGTCTTTCAAACTACCAGATTTTGGCCTCTTTGTGGAGGAAAATATCAAATGAAAGTGAAATGATAAATAACTTGAAGTGAGTTGGTAGTATGGCATACTTATTTCATATAATTCTTCTAAGAATAAGAAAGGAGTTACAAACTTTTCCTCTATCATCTTAGGTTTAGTGCTAGGCCTGTGAATTAAACTGATAAAAGACAGGTTAAAAGAAGAAAAAAAAAAACCAGAGTCTATTTACACATGGAATATGTAGGACATGAGGGAGAACTCAATGATGAGTAACTCAGAGGTGTGGTTAGAGTTGAGAGCTTATATACCATCCTAACAGAGGATGATAAATTGTGGAGACCCAGATAAAGGAAAGGGGGATTGGGGCTCCTAGGGGAGGTAAATTGTGGGAAGGTGACTAAAAATGTATAGTAGATAAGAGGTGTTTGGTAAGATTGTTATGCAAATAACAGCTTTCTCCTCTTTCTAGTAAGGAAGATGTGAACACCTTTACAAATAAAAATTTGTGTCACCTTTACAATGGAAAATTCATGCCCTACTTTTAGGCAAAAATGGGGAGGAGGGAGAATTCCTCTTATGTCTGATGTTTCTCAATTGTCTTCAGCTCAAAATAATTCTTATGTGAAAGTGGCATATTTGGGGTGGCATATTCTGATCATCTTCAGATAAAATGGACAATTATTATGGCAGAACAAATGAGCATTTTTTTGTTGTTTTTGCTGTTATAACACTTCTTAACAGATCATTCAATACAATTATGCAAACTAAGACATGGATAAATTTTTCACAGATGTGAGAAGTGTATACAACAGTATAAAAGACTATTCCAGAATTAATTCTTCCCTTTTGTCTTGGGTTTTAATAAACACAGCAGGAAAAAACTCCTGGGTCAATGGTCTGAATAGATAGAATGTTTACCTGAGATGCTTATCTGTTAAACTCTTAGGATTTGCTAGTAAGTAGTTTGGAGGGACTCTAAGTCCTAGTTTGAAAATGGGGATTAGCAAGTAGATTGAGGGTTTAGGTATTCGTGTTCATGGTGATTTTAAGAAAGGGGTTACAAACTGGTTTTGGGGAAGGAGATTTTTGCTCTCAGACCTGTTTTCTTTACTAGCTGTGTGCTGAATGAATGCCTTGGAATTCACAGGAATCCCTTTAGGTGGAGCTGGCTCATGCTGCTTAGTCGCAGCCAGTGCCTTCGTTGTTGCCTCATACTTTGCAGTTGCTGCAGTTTCATTACCTGCTTGGTCAAGGAGGCAATGCTGCAAGCCACACTCAGAAGCTACTAGGCTAAGTAATAACTGCACAGAAGCAAGAGCCCTTTGCCCTAGCACTGGCACCTTCATCACTCTTTTCTCCCCTCTTGCTAAAGGGAGAAATTTGCTTTACTGGGTGGTTTTTTTGTTTGTTTGTTTGTTTTTTGTTTGTTTTTTTGTTTTTCCTGCATCACTCTTTTTTTTTTGTTTGTTTGTTTTTCCTGCATCACTCACAGCTTTCACTCTTTCTTGAGTTTGAGGTTTTTTTTTTCACATCATTTGGCTCTCCCTAATTCAAACTGAGGAAAGACTTCTTACTAATAGCAATAAGGCACATTCATGGGGAAGTCATATGCCTGAGGATTTAGGGGTACTTAACTCTTTTCCCTTTTTCATGCTTTACAACTGTGATTAAGTCAGTGCAGACCACCCGTCACCATTTTTTACTGCCTAATTAAGAAATGTCTCAGAATTTTCTCCCTATTAGTTTCAGGCAGATTAGAAGGAAAAAATATTTTAACAGATGCTAAAGAGTCTTTCCAATGATTTGAAGATTAGGAGAGTGCCTTTTATAGGGCTCCCAAAATGTTCCCTGGCTGCTTCTGCCAGAATTGAAAAAAATTTAGTGGCTGAGTACTTAATGAAAAGCCAAGATGCTCTGACAAAGAACTCCTGGGCAACTATTACTGTAGCTCCAAAGACTTACTGCAAATTAAATTTTATTCTTGTCCTTTATGATCTATATCAGGCAGTAGGTGTAACAGCATGACTGAAATATTCTTGTCTTACACTTTTGTTAATAAAAGCACCCATTCATTAATATATGTGTACCAGCAGGAAATATGAAATGGTATGCTCCAGTTGAAAAGCCAGATATTGTATTGTCAACTTCATAGGCAAAAGGCAGGGTAAATACAATTAGAGTTCGGGGACAGGGTAATTACTCTCTCCATCTGGTAACACATTCTTTATCTGAGCTCAACTGTCTTACGGGTTTTAAGTGCTTATGGGGCATCTTGCTAGGCAACCTAATAAAGGATTGCTTTTTAAATGTTACCTTGAAAGCTTTTCAAGATTGCCTTTGTCTAATAACACAATATCACATCTGGCATGATTGCCATCGCTGTAAAGCAAAATCTTTTAATAGTATTTATTAAGTACTTCCCAAAGATGCATAATCACCAACATGAGTTGATGTTAATAGAGAGTCATTAGTCAGCTCAGTCTTCAATATTTGTGGAAAAGCAGGCTCAGCAAGAAATGTATAATGAATGTAAAGCAAATACAAAACACAATATCCCTGCGGTCTGACTCCTTTTCCCGATGGATGGGAACATCACATTTCACAGTCTAGCTGCTTGGTAATTTCTGAACACTGTCTCTAAAATATTTGGCATGAAATATCATGAGCTAAACAAGCACGAAGAACACAGCAGCTAAAGGGGGCCTTATGGGGAGAAATGGTATTTACTTTAATGACCATGGCTTAGGAAATTGCCATATTCCATACTGGGTTAATAAAGGCTTAGGGCAAAGTGGAGAGTGAATGGCAACCGTGCTGGCTGAGGGCGTGGAGGAAATGTCAAGTATCTTCTCATTGTCACCGGAACATCAGTACTCTCCACTCCCCTCTGCTGCTTCCCTGAGCCTCACAACCCAGAGCAGGGCTGGGTAAGAAAACAAATTGTGATTAGGGTAATTCAGCAGCTGGGAAGGTATTTTCTGACAGTGTTGCAGATAATGGAGTGCTGTACACAGGGTAATAAGGAGAGAGAGTATGATTATAAGCTGTAATTCAGTCCAGAGGTTAGATGATCTCATAAACAGTCAGTACAAAGCCATTGTGGTTTCTCTTAATATTTTCAGGACCTTAAGATTGAACAAGAACTTTGCTACTCAGTGTTTCGCCTTGTTTGTTCCTTTGGAGCATGGAGTGGGAGTGGGAACCAGGTCTCTATTTGATCAATTATTCTAACCCATGTATATTTATGTGCATATACATATGGCTTTATGTATATCCTCCCAGAACTATGCATTCTCCCCAGACCCCAGGGTACATACAGGAAACACAATTTAAAAAATCTTGACAGAGTAACAGCATGCATAAAAATGAGACGATCATTGACTATTTTTCATGCACTTTGTTTGCAGTAGAGCCCACACTAGATCATTATTTCCAAAAGGTAACCTCTCTCCTTCCTTTATGCTGCTGCAGAGCAGGGAATACTTGTCTCTATTCATTCCGAACAGTGTGCACCTCTTCAGGTAACCATGGTGTATTTTCAGCTTTGGCAACGTCAGCATTTTTAGATCTGCTAATTTCTAGCTGTGTGGGACCTTGAGGTAGTCATTTAACTTATCTGTACTTCAATTTCCTTACCTGTCTAATTAGGACAGCAATAGTACCTGCTATTTTTTTTTTTTTTAGAATGTTTTATTTTTAGAATAAGATTAATTAATACATGGCAAGGGCTTGGAATAGTTCCTAGCCATTCTTATTACTAGTGTTGCTTTTGTTATTACTTTTTGGTAGGTGCTGTTATTTTCTCCTTGAGCAGAGAGAGTATGTTTTGATCAATTATATATTTTTCCAAACATATACCATAGTACAGGGCACAATAATAAATGAATTGCATTTAGATCTTTGGCTAGATTTTAAAAATTTGGGGTAATATTTTAAATTCTAGTAGAAATCTTTGTTTCTACCCTGTAGACAATACAAGTGTACACATTTGTGCCCAACTGATCTTTAAAGAATACCTTTAGGAATAGGCAATCTTGCAAAAGCAAGCCTGGAGTATCCTTTGAAGGGCTGAGTGATTTAATCAAAGGGTAAGTTCCTTTTTTCCAGTAGCTGTCAATCTAAGAGGTACCTTTTTATATGTCGGGTATCAGTAGGTAGCAGTTTTTATATCACACTTTGTTCTCTTTGGAACACATCCTCTCAGATGTTAAGTGGAACAGCACAAAGATCTCATAAATCCAATGTAGGAATCAATTGGAAAGTATTGCATGTAGTTTATGAGGAGTAATAACTGAATTAGTAAAATATGTGAATGACTTTCTGTAAGTGGGAGTGGATTCATTATGAGTTTTATGGTAATTGCACACCCATCACTTCCTTGCATTCTGGTATGCTCATTTGAGTGGGAGAGAAAGGGGAGGGGTTACATTTAGTGCGATTAAATGTAAAGAAATTATTGGTACTACTTGATGTAAATATCATGTGTCCTGTGGTATGGATGGCCAACCCAGAAACAGGGCTCAAGAAATTGATCCTAGATGTGAGTCAAAACCAAAAGAAAATGTTAGCAGAGCATTTTCAACTTATCAACAACTTAGAACAATTTAGCTGAAGCTGTTGTGGGACTGCTAAGATTGGCAGGTAAGGAAAACAAGCCTCAAATTACAACCCTCTAGCAGTAGCAAATGGAACCAAAATACAACTTCTGGGGTGGCACCCATTTTCGGTGGTTTTGTTCACTGACATATCCAGCAAAATTGCTGAATAGCAGAAGGGGTCAACCACCTGGGATCAAGTTTCAAGTGTGGCTTACTTTGAGATGAAAGCATGCTGGCGTTTAGAGCTGGGCACTTGTGAACTGGGGTTATCTAGCGTACTTGGCAATGTCTAAGTTGTTTTTGGATTCCTGATTCTGATTCCAGATGTTTTTCAATATAACAAGTAGGCAGGGAGATTTAAATAGGTAAATCACTGGTGAATAACATTACCTGTTACTTTCTTCAGCTGGGTGGGAGTTTTGAAAAATTATTAGGTGTCATATACATTAGAGTGTAAATTGATCATGTGAATAGCCATTATTTATACTTAGAGTGACCATATAATTTATCATTCAAGTCAAGGACACCGTGGAGAGTGAAAGAGGTGCTGTTAATAATGATACTGGGACAGCAGACATAATGGGGACTGTCTGAGACAATTTGGGACATATGGACTTTTTATTTACATATGGTGAGTGGAGAGTATTCGTTCAACACACCAGAGTTCCTATGTGATTTCTTTTTAAGTTTTTCATTAAGTACCATTATTATATATTATCTGTAGAGAACCTTCCCTTTCTATGACAGGAGACTTTTACAGTAGAGGTTTGGGAAACTTATCACATGTGTCAGTAGTACTGGATTTTGGTTTTCCCCTCTTTTTAAATTTTGCTTCCCCCCGTGCCATTCCACGGCACTCCCTCCTTGTTCATGAGGTCCAAACAGGGGAAAGATCAAAGGCTTGCCCCAGAGGAAGGAAGATTTCAGATGTGGGGGAATCTCTGTTCTCCTTCCCTAGAGAAAGCCCTTTTGCTTGCCGATTTCTCCTGGCTCGTGCTCTCTGTCCAATAATGCATTACTCAATGTACAGCTTTTCCTTTTCCATTCAGAAAACCCCTCAAGTTCAAACACAAGCCCAGTCACAGAACCTAGGCTTACTTTCGGCTGTCTAAAAATAGCCTTCATGCACTAATTCATACGCAACAGTTCAAATAAACAAAAACCAATACAGTCATTCCTGTGTCACTAACAAGATTTTCATAAAACTGAGTGAAATTTCTTGGGCTTAATATAATTTTGGGACTTCTAGTTTCTTTCACACACGGAAACTCAGTATATAATAGCTCACAATATATGATTCAGAAGCGGAGATGAATCAGAAGACTGTTGGGGTATCATTCTACCAGGCTCAGCTTGAGAACTGGGGCCTGGGTCCCTGCAGCTGAACTACTGGGCTGGTTCCACAGCCTAGTAAGAGGTTGGTAGGAACAAGAATGATTTACATTCAAGTCCTTACAGTTTGGGTGGGCTGGGAGTAAGGGAGAGAAGAAGAAAGGGAGAGAATAAGCAAAAACAAGATGAGAAGATCTTGGCTCCACTGTGTAGCTTCTCTGATCTGTACCATAGGGACAGTAGCTCCTGCCTATTTCATGGAGATATAGTGAAGATTATGAAAGAAAAAGAATTTGAAAGTTCCCTTCAGCATGAAATGCTTTATGCAAATATAAGGCATGTTTTATCAATAAACAGAAATAAACAGAGCTTTGTAACAAACCTTTCCCTAATGTGATCGTCACCTTTGTGAAATGTCTAGCGCAGGGGTCCTCAACCCACTGGCCACAGACTGGTACTAGTCCGTGGCCTGTTAGGAACCGGGCCACACAGCAGGAGGTGAGTGGCAGGGGAGTGAGCATTACCACCTGAGCTCTGCCTTCTGTCAGATCAGCGGTGGCATTAGATTCTCACAGGAGCACAAACCTATTGTGAACTGCACAAGTGAGGGATTTAGGTTGCACACACCTTGCGAGAATCTAATGCCTGATGCTCTGTCACTGTCTCCCATCACCCCCAGATGGGACTGTCTCCTTGGAGGAAAACAAACTCAGGGCTCCCAGATTCTACATTATGGTGAGTTGTATAATTATTTCATTATATATTACAATGTAATAACAATAGAAAGAAAGTCCACAATAAATGTAATGCACTTGAATCTTCCTGAAACCATTACCTCTCTGATCCTGGTTCATGGAAAGATTGTCTTCCATGAAACTGGTCCCCGGTGTCAAAAAGGCTGGGGACTCCTCGTCTAGAGAAACTTTTTAAGAAGGACACAACCTGTGCTCAATACCCCTGACTCTCTCAGGTAAGGACGGCAATGGCCCATGCCTTTCAAGCAAGCATGAGTTGGAAATCAACAGTGTAAGTAGCTTTAAATCCCGGAATATGAAAGGCACAGGCGGTCCCTATGCTGCAGTCTTTATTCTAACTAAGAAAGCCCTCACTAGGACTTTGATTGGGCTGGGTGTTCAACGTCATGATACTTTATAACATGTTTTAACAGTCAGTTTAGTCTACAAAGCAGCCAAACTAGTTATCTGAGTTGGGTAATTGTTGAGCTGTTTTGATTTATATTTTAGGTCCACTCGACCATCAGAATAGTTAAATTACAGACAGCTAATATATGGGAGAGTCACTGGAAGTTGGGCTAAGCCTTGTGAATTTGATATCCAATCTGCTTCCTGTGACTATGATTTCTAAGCCGAGTTGACAAACAAGGGGAAGTGGGCTTGATGCGTGTTTCTGTCTTAGGGATCATGCTTTGCTTCAGGGTGGCTGTAAGTGCAAACTACATAAGAACCCAGAATCCCCAGTCAATTATTTACTCAGGATTTTAATTTTGAAAAAAGTTGAAGACACAAAGCAACTCCATCTCAGAATTAAAATTTCACATATATCCTTTATGCTAATGGAAACTTGTTGCCAGTTTGCACACTTGTTGTCAATACTCAGAGCACGCTTGGATAATTGAATTGAATTTGTAACAACAAAAGCAAACTTATTCTTATATATTAATACCTTCATTTTTCTGTCCAGTTCTTACAGATCCGGGTTCATATCATGACCTTCTTAGTGTGATTGGGTGAGTTATTAATTTCACTGTGTCTCATTTTATTCAGTGTAAAATGGGCATTATTATGTTTATATCATAGAGATGCTATAAAGATGAAATAAGGCTGGGTATGGTGGCTTACGCCTGTAATCCCAGCACTTTGGAAGGCTGAGGCAGGCGGATCACGAGGTCAGGAATTCGAGAGCAGCCTGGCCAACATGCTGAAACTCCGTCTCTATTAAAAATACAAAACATTAGCCGGGCGTGGTGACGGGTGCCTGTAGTCCCAGCTACTCCTACTCGGGAGGCTGAGGCAGGAGAATCGCTTGAACCCCGGAGGCGGAGCTTGCAGTGAGCCCAGACGGCGCCACCGCACTCCAGCCTGGGTGACTGAGCGAGACTCTGTCCCCACTCCCCCCGAGCCCCCCCCAGTCCCCCCAAAAAATGTTAGTGCGACCAGCCGGGCTGCTGTGTCCCAGTGGGGCTCTGGCTTCACCAGGGGATAAGACCTTAGCTTTGGCCATTAAGCTTAACATGGCTGCCCCAACTTTAGCGTCTTGCTCTTGCACCCAGGACCAGGTTTGGCATGGGATAATTTCTCATTATCTATCTTTTGAAAAAAAGTGGATAATTCCCAAAGTCAGCTCTTCAACCATCTCACTGCTCAGAACCTCACTGCAGTCGTGTTCGCTGAAGTACGGGTCATTCCCGAACTGAGATCTCTGCATTTGCACTTTCTCTACCTGGAAATTTCTATCCCTGGGTCTGCTCATGGTGTCTCTTTCCCTGTCATTCATCATAGCTTCATCACCCCAGGCTCTCCTGGACCATTAGCCTAAAGGAGAGTTTCCTTCCTGGTCGCTATCCCATTTCCTGTTTCATTCCTTCATGGTGCCTTTCACTTTCTGAATCTTCGTGTTCATTTATTGGCTTACATGTTGTCTGTCTCTTCCTCACTAAAGGGAGGGAAATTTTAGTGTCTTGCTCTTGCACCCAGAACCGTGTTTGGCATGGGATGATTTCTCATTATATATCTTTTGAAAAAGTGAATAATTGCTGAGGGCAGTAATTTTTTTTCTAATTAAAAAAATCCACAGATGCTTGTTCTTATTGAAGGGAAGGTGGCTTTATTCAAGGTAAATATTCTTCTGCTTTCTTGAATCCAGTTTGCAATCCTTCTTTCTCCTTCTCTCCAAACTTGAACATTCACAGGGTAAAAGTCCCATTTTCCCAGTTTCTTGTTTTGCTTTATGCTTCAAGGTGTACATAAGCCTGTGCTCCTTAAGCAGGTTATAAAGGCAGGCATCTAATTCCTCCTGGCTTTGCTGCATGCCCTATTTATGAGCCAGCAAAATATGTTTGGCCACATGTTTACACCAGCAAATAAATGTGTCTATGGAATGGAAATGTGTCTGCACTATATCAGTTGTCAACGTCTATTTAAACAGACTTAAATTTGTGGCTGCATCTTCTAGCTCTCAAGATATAGAAACACTTTATCCCTCATTGCCACTATGTTACAAGTTGGATTTTTTAAATCAATGTAATTTTGTTACCACATTTGTGCATATACTTTAACTATATCCCTGTCCGCTTATCCAAAGAGCAAATTAAAATAAATATTGTTGTTACCTGATAAAAGTGTCTGGTTTCATTTATTTTTCTAAAACCACTTGGATGTTTTTCCTTCCCAATAAACTGGTTTCTGTTACTTCCAAATAAAATTTGTTACATTTTGATTTTGTAGATGAAATTATCCTAACATCCCTTAATTGTTTTATAATAGTCACTTTTCTCAATACAAACCAAAATAATAATAATGTGAGCTAAATCACAGTATTTCTTACAGTTACATGCTGTATTCTTGGTACCTTTATTTGTATGAGTTCCTTTATTTATAAGATCATTCTTGAAATAAATTATTTATCTGTAATAGTTATGGTTAACTGCATTAAGGAATGAATAATTTTCAACTGGTTTTTCACAGCCAGTGATATATCCCCTAGAGCAAGGTTTGTACATAATAAGAGTTCAATAAATATTTGTGAAATAAATCTTTAGCAGGTTATACAATATTTAGCATGCCTGAGAGGATGGGAACATTTCAGAAGTATAAAAATCAATGCAATTGGCTAAATTGGGAAATTATTAGTCTTTTCACATTTGATCTTATTTTTTGACCTCATTTATAAAGTATTGACATCAGTTTTCAAGTCACTAAATTTCTCCTCTGAGAAGAAATCAGTACAAAAGAATAGAGCTACAGTATTTTCCATACACATTTGGGAAGCTCTAAATGTTCTAAAATTCAAATAGTTCCTGATTTCAGATGCTGAGTGTATTTAGGTGAGTGGCACTGTTTTACTATATGGGGTTTGTTGTTGTTTTTTAATATTGAACCTTCTAAAAATGTCTCAAACCCAAAAAGTTCCATGGCTCTGAAATTTATGACAATAATTAAGAAAATGCAGAAAGGGCACTGGTAGATTTTTAAAAACTATTTTAATACAAGATTAATAGCAATTTTCTATCCAAATCAGAAATGAAAAGTCTTAACCCAAATAATATTCATTTGACAGTCACATAAAATTTTAGGTTTGATTGGTGCACACATTTATCCTGCATATATAGTATGCATATGCAGAGAGACCTCACTATTATGCCATTGTTAGGGGTCTTTTCGTGGAAGTACCTCATTACAAGGCAATGTCAAAGGTTCCGTAACCACTCAACTTTGAATGAAGTTCAAAATGTCCCCATGCTAAGCTGAGTCCGTGCCGTAGCAAACCATGATGTAGCAAGTCTCCAGAATGTGTACAAATCAATACTCCGTTTGTGTAAGTTGGTCTAAAACTAAACACTGACTAATGTCTCTAACAAGAAGGAACACATTGCAAATTTATAAGTTACGGTTTCCTTTACTCTTCTGTTAGCAAAGCTAAATTGTGTTTTTAAATAAAAATCAGGTCTGTTAGTAAGTAAATGGAAATGTGTCTAAATTTCTGCAAGTTTTGGGTAAAACTTGCAATTGCTAATGCTTCTACGTTTAATCAAATCACTTGATAATTAGCTTTGCAAAAAGAAGTAATAAAAGAATCACATCTCAGGAATATGTGAAGTTTTTTTCCTCCTTAGGGACTTTAGTTGGTGTTCAGTCTGTAGCCAAAACGTGTGTAATGGCAAAAGAATTAAAGAAGGCTAATGTCTGCAGCAGGGAATATAAATTAAAAATCAGGGTTCTGCCTGTAATAATATTTTCAATGTGTTTGCTTTAAAGAATGTTACTTTTATAATTATTACTACTTATCAATGAATAATAGTGTTTAACAGTGTAGACAAAATAGTATTTTCTATCCCTTACATTTAAAGCAGGTGATACAAGTTACTTAATGCTATCTAGGTAAGTCATTGTAAGGGAGTCAGATTTCTAGTGCTAACGTTCTACGATGGGTATAATCAAAGCACCAACTTGGCCTTCGTGAAAGTGACAGAAGGTTGTCATGGTTGTCCTTCAATACAGAACCATAAACAGAGCTCTTATTGGTAAATTTGTAATTCATTCTTCTCTGCTAAAGACTTTAGCCTCTGTTTAGCTTTTGTTGTGACACATACAAAGTATAATATATACCAATTACAGACGTGTATTTCTGTTAGAAAAATACATATTATAACTAAAGAACATGTAAATAGAGGCACTTCAATAAGCTAAGTGTTTGCAGTTATGAGCATCACCCACCAATTTCTAGTGTCAGATTTCAGTGAGCCCATTCCTCTCTATTCATAACAAAAGTTATGATATGATTACAGAATTTAGGGAACATCAGAGCAAATGAGGGGCAGGTCATAAAAAATAATGAAGCCTCATTGCATCCCCTATCAATATGCTGAAATGAGAAAAATTAATTTGAGGGTTGAATTCCAAAATACTTACTGAAATAGGGTAACCAGGTTAAACGAAATCCTTTAGGGCCAAAACATTTCTCGTGTTAAATTAGTCTGAAAATCATATGACATAGTAGTATGATGATAAACACTAGGAAGTACAACTTGAATGATATTTTGACTACATCCATGCAGGGTGCTAACACTGTGACATCATTAACTGATATCGTTTCAGCTCTCTGCCTGGCTCATTATGCGTCACTATATCTCATCAATATGAATCATATTGATAATGAAGGTGTTGAAACTAATGAAGCAGGCGTTTATATATTATCTGTGTGTTTAGTGCGTATAGAACATGGGTTCACATTCATTAATATTATGTGTATTCATACACATGCACAAAACCTTTTGGGGCTGAAAGCACAGGGAAAACAAGGCATCCTGATCTTTTTCATAAAAGAGAATGCAGAAATCTTTTAAAAAGGAAAGACTTGGAGTTTAAAGCCATAAAGACAAGTTGTTATTCAAATAGTCTGGAAAATCAAGGTTGATTTAGTTTGTATTGCACCTTAATTATTGGAGAAAGACAATACTGACTTCTGAACACAGAATGAAATGAGCAACACAAATGACCGGTCCTCCATAGAGAAGTCTTACGTGGAATTCGTGGTAGGAAGCCAGAATGTGGGCAGTGAAATGGATGGTTTTCTACAAGTAGATAATGGTGAACTAGATTGTTAATTTCATAAAGTTTTAAATGAAAGAATGCCACAAAGTCTCTCATCATCCTACATTTTATATTTCATTAGGCATAAAGTAGCAATAGATGCTTGTAAATACTTTCTGTCTTGCAAAAGTGCTCAAATATACTTAATACTATTGTGCCACATGTGTTCTACTTAAATGTGATGGCTAAATCAATAACTAATTTTAATTTTGATGAGAACAGAGATTGAAAAATACCATTTACGTGTCAATACTGTCGATGAGTTAATTAAAATGTGACTGGCATACTATGGTGTCTTGAAACATTACTTTTTCCTACTCCAGATGCATCATAAAAACCAAGAAACATATGGATAGTCAACTGTATTCATAAAGCCCCAGTTTGGTTTATTTTGCTTCTTTCTGTCAGGGGGAGCATAGGGCCTGGCTTTGGCATACTTGGTGAACAGGTTAGGCTGTGGCTCTAAACTGGCCTATTGAGTTAGATCACGTATCCAAGTGCCAGGCAGGAGTCCTAGGGCGAAGGTATTTTACATGAAAGCAATGGTTTTTCATGAATAACATTCTTTACACACACAGTTTCCATCACCAGTAAAGCCCTGCACACCCACGGCTCATCCCATGAGTTTGGTGTAGTCTGGAGCACCCAGGCTGAAGCACACTCATGCAGAAGGGTGTGCCCTGGCAAACTTTTCATAAATGGACAGTTAGATACGTAAAAAGTTCTCTTTCTTGATTCTTGGTGCTCACAGATCACTGAGGAATCCCTTCTTTGAGCAGCACAAAACAAGAAGAGCTGGTTGACAAAACATTTTCTTACAAAGGTGTGTCAACCCTGAGCTTGGAATTAAGAAGTTAAAATCTGTGATTTATAGATATATAGATATAAAAATAGATGATCATACTAAGACTAAAAAAGTGAAAGAAATCTCCATGTCAATACTATATATATATATATTTTTTGTCTTGACTTTTTTTTCTGTTGTGAGTTATTTGTAAGAGAATGCCCTTGTGATGCAGAACCCAACTGACACAAAGTAAATAGTTAAAAATGAAAACTCAGGAATGGATCTAATTGTGTATCGATTCATTAAAAAAGCTATTGTTTTGGGAGGGTAATGAGCACAGGGGCAGAAATGTCTAGTTAATGTCAAACCTGTGGCAAAAGCTGAGATTGTATCATTAAAGATTATTTTCAGTTGAGACTCTTGAGGAAGGTGAATTGATGGGGGTATCTACTAGTAATTGAAGATGAAGGGGAAAATCTGTGCCAATTGGATACAGTGGACAGACATTAAGGGAATTAAGAAAAAATGGTGCCATTACTAAATTGAAATTGGGCAGGGTGAGAGAGAGGTGCTGAGTTGTGGTAATTTTTGTTCTCATATTAAAGACGGGATTCCAAATTTAGTATCAGTACCTCCAGATTAATTTGGTGTTGTTTGTTTAGAGTGCAAGATGATACCTCCAAGACAACAGTGCATTTTCACTACATTTAGAACAAACTTTAAGCTCTTTCCCCATAAGCATTGTGTAAACCCGGATTTGTCACAAAAAAGCTTACATTGAGTTGGCTGTCAATGCTGAACTTACAGCGTTAAAGTTCATTTATTTTTCTTTGTTTGCTTTTTTGTTGAAAATGCAGCTGTCTTGGGGTTTGGCCTGATTTTACAAGGAAAATTATTTTCTTTCTTCCTTTTTTATTGTAAATGACAAAAAAAAAACCCTCACAACGTGAGATTCCTTTACTTCTGCAGCATAAAAGCAAATGAAGGTAAGAAAATCTCCTGGTACGAAAGATTTGAGTAAGAATTCTCTCTAGAATAAACAAGGTCCCCACAGATAGCTGAAGGAAGGAGGAAGCAGTTCAGTCTGGCACCCGGTACTCTTTGGGAAAACAAAAAGGGAGGCAGATTGTAGTACTGCTCTCTTCTCATAGAAAATGGTAAGTTTTTGTGGCATGGTCCATTGTCCAAGAGTGTAAGAAAAGAAGTGAGTTGGCCATTCAAATAGCTAAAATGCAGTTTCATCTGACAAAAAACCCAAGATTATCTGCTCAGTCTCTGCAGTGCCAGGACAACGCCGGTGAGACACCAGGAGAGCAGGGAGTGGCCACGCTGGGCTGCAGAAGAGTCCACCTCTCTCCGGTCAGGATCCACTGGGGGGGCCTCTGTGGTGACAAACTCAAACTCCGTGGGACACACATCATCCATGCACCCACTGCCACTCCCCGAGCCGCTGGATTCATCACCTAGTGTGGAAAGATTGAAACAGAAAGTTAGATCACTGATCTGCTTAGGCTTTGTGGCCCCACCCACATCTCATCTTGAACTGTAATCTCCATAATCCCCACGTGTCAGGGGAGAGGCCAGGTGGAGATAATTCAACCATGGGGGTGGTTCCCCCATCCTGTTCTCGTGATAGTGATTGAGTTCTCACGAGATCTGACAGTTTTATAAGGGGCTCTTCCCCCATGGCACTTCTCTTTCCTGCCAACTTGTGAAGAAAGTGCCTTGCTTTCCCTTCGCCTTCCGTCATGATTGTAATTTTCCTGAGGCCTCCTCAGCTACGCTGAACTGTGAGTCAATTAACCGCTTTCCTTTATCAACTACCCAGTCTCGGGCAGTTCTTTACAGCAGTATGAAAATGGACTAATACAACCAGCAATCGGGAAAGAGTGGAAACAAAGAGCTCAGCAGATATGGGGCATGGTGGTGGGAGGCCGAATCTTCCCATCCATGGTCCCCCACCCTACCCAACAGGACTGTTTTTAATAGGCAGGGGTGTGACGAGTGGGTGGACTGTACAGAAGTAGGTGTTTGAAGAACAGTGTCAATTGATACCCGAGTTATGCAACCCAAGGAATGTGTGAACCCCAGACTCAAGGGGAGGCCACACCTACCATGTTGGCCTTAGAAAGACATTACTTGTGGCCAGTACTTAAGTTTAAGAAATTCCATTCTTTGCTCTTTTTATATGCAGAGCCATTGCTCTAGGAAGATACCATGCTTTTTAATGGATTTTAAAAAGAAAAATATAGAAGAGGAAAACAAGTTCTACACATAGGAAATGAGAGGATCAGCAGCAATAGTAGTGAGAGGTCTCTATAAATATAACTTTTGGCCACCTTTTCCCCACCTGTGTTCTCCTGTGAGCAAGGATGGACTCTGTCCCAGCCAGCTTCTCTCCTTAAATCAGGAGTTGACAAACTATGACCTGCTGCTTGCTTTTGTATGGTCCGTAACTCCAAAATGGTTTATTTACATAAAAAATTTATTTTATAGATATCCATAAAGTCTATTATCTATCTATCTATCTATCTATCTATCTATCTATCTATCTATCTGTCTATCTATCTATGAATGATAGGGTCTGGCTCTGTTGCCCAGGCCCAGTTATGTTGCCCATAACTCACTGCAGCCCCAAACTCCTGGGCCTAAGTGACCTTCCTGCCTTAGCCTCCCAAGTAGCTGGGACTGTAGGCATGTTCCACTGTACCTGGTGGTGTTTATAGTTTCAAGTGTTTGAAAAAAATCAAGTGAAGAATACTACTTTATGACATGTAAAAAGTGTATGTGAAATTCACATTTCAGTGTCCATATATGAAAGTTTTTTAGAATCCAACTCCCCCTGTTCACAAACGTATTATCATGTTAGACCAGCAGTGTGGGGTAGTGCTGGCAGAGATGATGCGGCCCTCAAAGATGAACAGATTTAATATATGGCCCTTGACAGAAACAGTTGGCCATTCTCTGCTTGAAACCAAGGCCCAGGTACCCACAGAGTATGTCGACCCAGGGTGGCATCGTCCCTTCCTGCCCAACTTGCTTTCTTCCCTATTCCCACTTCTCACGGGCTTGATTCCTTCTTATTTGGCAAACCCTGTCACTCAAACCTGGCCCAGATCAGGCTGCCAATTACTAGCTTAATGAAAGTACTTATTACCGCTTGGAGATGTATTATTTATGTGCCTGTTCACTTGCTTACTGTTTATCTCCTTTTCAAGAATGTAAACTAAGGACACAATCTTTGAGAGGGTAGAGATTTGGTAAATCCTGTTCATTTCTGTACCTCTAAAGCCTTCAGTGGCCCCTGGCATACAGCAAGTGCTCAACAAATACTTGCTGAATAAATAAATGTGCTTTGGGCAGTTACTCAACTTTTGCAGTTTCCTCACCTAAACAAATACAGATGACAACGTTGACCTTGGAGAGAATGTGTGAAGAGTGCTCGAGGACACCAAACCCAGTGCTGCCAGTGATGCCTGATGGAAAAAACATGGTTTCTACAGCACAGGAGACCTGGAATGTACCCTGACAGTTGTTATTTAAATGCACAGGGTAAGCCAGTTAGACTTACTGAGGCTCTGTTTCCTCCCCTATAAAAATGATAGTAATAACATCTATCTGTTATGAGAAATCATGTACCTGGAAGGGCTCAGGAAACTGGAAGCTTTGTAAGGACATTAGCTATTTCTCTCACTTGCTCAATGATTTCCAACCAATATCCCTAAACTCCTCCCTGCTAGTCTGAAATGGTGATGCCCTATTGAGCTGCTCCTGACAAACCAGGGCCAGGTTTAGCTGCTGGATGCTACTTAGGTAAAGTTGGGGCAATGTAGGGACTCTTTTAATGTCTTCTTAAATGAGAAAGACACAATGAGAGAAATGAGCACAGTTTCCTTTTTTAATGGGACATCTAAATACCAGATAAGATCACTTCAATACACTATACTAGGTTTTTAACATTTTCTCTGATTTATCTTTAGTGGCCTTTACAAGGGAGAAAATTCCCGTTAATTAAATTCAGAGATATCAGAATTGCTAAGGAAATTGTTCTGAACATGGGTGTCATGAACAAGAAGTAATACAACCTTTACAGAGATATTATTAAAATGATTTAGAATATTAAAAAATGTGGGAAGCAAATATGACAAGAGATTTTGGCTGGAAAAAATAATGGTCCCATCTCTGTCTGAAAAGGAATCACAAATGCAAATATTAAGGGATGGGATGAGTAATTTAAAAAAATGTCCAAAGCAATAAGGATGCTGATGGTTATAAAATGCGATAATGGTTTGTATGACAGACACTAGCTTAAAATAGAGGGGGCACATTTGGTGCTTGGGTTAGAACTCAGGGATCCTCTTAATTGTTGATTTTATTTTCTTTTGAGGGGAAATGCAGTAAGACTTCTGCCTCCTGGCCATTCCCTGGGCTTTACAGCTTGATATATGTATAACCTCTTTAGGTCAGAGAGGAGAGAGAAGCAACAAACCCAAGCCAACTAATTCTTATGTATCTTGAATTATTCATTCCAATAGCCACTCTCTAGATAATAGAGCATTTTATTTAATGGAGAAGACAATGGATAAAATGAGAGGTGTAAGGCTATGTGCTAACAAGGTGAAACAACAATGGCTAAAACCTGTGTAATGTTCTCTTCTGAAGAGGAAAGGAGGGGTTTAGTAAAAGGAGGAGAGATAATGGGATTATTTTGAGGAATTTTATGGCAATAACGTCCATTGGGTTGGTAATTATTCTGTTTAGAAAATTATTTTTTTGAGTTCTTTAAAATGGAATGAAGCACAAAAATTTTCTGCAGGGGATAACTTGGTAGGCTGATGACTATGACTGATATGACTTGAGGTCTTCTATCTATAACTTATTCCTTTCTGTCTCATTAATTCAAGCACACAAGCATCATCTTATGATTCAGTAACCAAATTACAGAATCACTGGCAACTTCACATCTTATGTTCAAGAATCCTTGTCCTGGGAACTCTCTTTGTAAGGGTAATATTTTTAAAAAGCAACAAACAACAATGACAGAAAACTTTTTTTTTGTAGTTATTCATCTTGAAACCACTCAGACAAAACCCATGTATAGTTTCATGTCAATGTTCACTTAATAGTCTTCCAAATCATTTTTGATGCTTCTTTGATCCTTAATGAAATAGTCATGTGTAATATTGCACTAGAATTTTACAATTTCTCTCAATATTTCAGATATAAATGTCTATGGGTTGTGTGTGTGCATAGCTGGATAGAGAGGGAAATGATGTAGCTGAACCTGCTCACTACCCGCCGGACACTATCATAGCTCCTCGAATAAGGCTTCTAAAAGCCTCTGAAGCAGGGATGCTTCCCATTCTATAGAAGAGGAACCTGAGACTCAAGAAGTAGAGTAATTTGTAGAGACTCTAATGAATAAAGAATAAGGGATTCTAGCTCAAGCTTGTCTAAGCAATCTGCTGAGCCTTCTTCTTTTGGTGGGAATAGGGCAGAAGTTTGGGTCAGATGTGAATATTGATGAGGACAGGAGAAAGTGAAAAATTATTTTGCTGTATTGTCATTAATGAATCAACTGGTAGATGAAACTCAATTTCAGCTTTGGTATGGCTGAATGTAATACATTGCAATTATTACTTGTGTTGTGGAATTTATTATTTTATTCGTATCCTATGTTTTGTGGATCAGAGCTCTCTGTCCACAACACTATAACAAGCATCACAGCCTGAGGAAGACTGAGAAAAAATTAAAAGGGCATATTGCTCTTGAAGAAAGTCAGGGCGTCATCTTCTAAAACCATTTTTTACTCTGGAAGTTTCTGGTGCTGGGAAGGATTTTCTTACTTGTGTCCTGGAAATTGACATCATTGCCATTGTAGGCGTTTTTCAGTTTGTTGGTCATCACACGGAGAGCCATAATCTGCTGTCTGATGAAAGTGTCGGGCCGAGTGATGTCCACGTCCACCTCGGGATTGTTGATCTGGTTGGTGAGCCCATCATTCATGATCTCAGGCAAGTATCTGCAAGGCAGAGAGGGAGAGAACAGCTTAGGGAGATGCCACAGAAACCATAAAACCAGATGCTGCCATGCAAAACCAGACGACTGTCTCTGACAGTTGGCCAAGACACCTGGCAAAAACTGGATCTGGTTCCTGGAAAAAAATGTTAAATAGTGAAAACACGGAACACATTTTTTTCAGACGAAGATGTGGCTAAAATAGCCTCAGACTAGTTTTTTTAAATGGCACTGAATCCTTACGTAGGTTTGCCTACAAATAAATGCGAAACTGGGGACCTATGAGAAACCACTTGTATTAGTCTGTTCTCACACTGAAACATACATACCTGAGACTGGGTAATTTAGAAAGAAAAAGAGGTTTAATAGACTTACAGTTCCACATAGCTGGAGAGACCTCACAATCATGGTGGAAGGTAGAGGAGGAGCAAAGGCACATCTTACATGGTGGCAGGCAAGAGAAGTGCCAAGCAAAAGGGGGAAAACCCCTTAAAAAACCATCAGATCTTGTGAGAACTCACTATCATGAGAGCAGCAGCCTGGGGTAATAGCCTCCATGATTCAATTACCTCCATGATTCAATTACCTCCCACCATTTCCCTCCCACGACACTTGCAGATTGTGGAACTAAATTCAAGATCGGATTTGGGAGGGGAGAGAGCCAAACCACATCACTACTGCTTCACATTAATGACTCTTTCCTCTGTCCATCCCAAATGTTAGCTTAGGTCAAGGATTCGATAGCTTCCTCAGTGCTGCTAATATTGGTAGTCAGAACGGGGCTTATACATTACGTATGATCCGAGAGAGTTTCCTGTGAGGATGCCCATTCTTAACTTCAGAGGCACTATCTCAGATCTTAATCAGAAGAAATTCTGGATATGAAAAACCTGCTTTGGGGACATTTCAGAAGTAAGCAGTGGTTACTGGAATGATTGAGGTGTCTATTAGGGTTTTTATTTTGTAGTAGAATCTTGGGTTTAATTAGGTAGATTTACCAATGTTCAGTAAAACAGAAGGGTAAAATCATCAAATGATTCCAAGTTTCACTTTTCTTTTACTTGTATCAAAATGTCAAAATTGTCAGTCCTTCAATGTGAGCTGCTTAAGCTGCCTAGGGGTATTTATATAAGTGGAGGCTAAAGATCTTGGAAATGTACTTGGGGCCCTCTCTGACTCCTTACTCTCACCATCTGTCCATCTTCCAGTCCTCTTCCTCTTCTTCTCACAGAGCTTCTTATACCTGCTTCTATTTTCCCATTTCCCATTTCTCTCACTGGAGAGACACCCCCTGCAGCCTCAAAGTGACCCCCCCACACCCTTCTTTCCTCTCTAGAGCATCCTGCACATGCTGTATGATTAATTTTTAAAAAATATTGCTTTCATCATATCACGCTTCTCTCTTTTTTTTTTTTTTTAATTATACTTTAAGTTCTAGGGTACATGTGCATAACGTGCAGGTTTGTTACATATGTATACTTATGCCATGTTGGTGTGCTGCACCCATCAACTCGTCAGCACCCATCAATTCATCATTTATATCATGTATAACTCCCCAGTGCATTCCCTCCCTCCTCCCCCCTCCCCATGATAGGCCCCAGTGTGTGATGTTCCCCTTCCCGAGTCCAAGTGATCTCATTGTTCAGTTCCCACCTATGAGTGAGAACATGCGGTGTTTGGTTTTCTCTTCTTGTGATAGTTTGCTAAGAATGATGGTTTCCAGCTGCATCCATGTCCCTACAAAGGACACAAACTCATCCTTTTTTATGGCTGCGTAGTATTCCATGGTGTATATGTGCCACATTTTCTTAATCCAGTCTGTCACAGATGGACATTTGGGTTGATTCCAAGTCTTTGCTATTGTGAATAGTGCCGCAATAAACATACGTGTGCATGTGTCTTTGTAGTAGAATAATTTATAATCCTTTGGGTATATACCCAGTAGTGGGATGGCTGGGTCATATGGTACATCTAGTTCTAGATCCTTGAGGAATTGCCATACTGTTTTCCATAATGGTTGAACTAGTTTACAATCCCACCAACAGTGTAAAAGTGTTCCTATTTCTCCACATCCTCTCCAACAACTGTTGTTTCCTGACTTCTTAATGATTGCCATTCTAACTGGTGTGAGATGGTATCTCATTGTGGTTTTGATTTGCATTTCTCTGATGGCCAGTGATGACGAGCATTTTTTCATGTGTCTGTTGGCTGTATGAATGTCTTCTTTTGAGAAATGTCTGTTCATATCCTTTGCCCACTTTTTGATGGGGTTGTTTGTTTTTTTCTTGTATATTTGTTTGAGTTCTTTGTAGATTCTGGATATTAGCCCTTTGTCAGATGAGTAGGTTGCAAAAATTTTCTCCCATTCTGTAGGTTGCCTGTTCACTCTGATGGTAGTTTCTCTTGCTGTGCAAAAGCTCTTTAGTTTAATTAGATCCCATTTGTCAATTTTGGCTTTTGCTGCCGTTGCTTTTGGTGTTTTAGACATGAAGTCCTTGCCCATGCCTATGTCCTGAATGGTACTACCTAGATTTTCTTCTAGGGTTTTTATGGTATTAGGTCTAACATTTAAGTCTCTAATCCATCTTGAATTAATCTTCGTATAAGGGGTAAGGAAAGGATCCAGTTTCAGCTTTCTACTTATGGCTAGCCAATTTTCCCAGCACCATTTATTAAATAGGGAATCCTTTCCCCATTTCTTGTTTCTCTCAGGTTTGTCAAAGATCAGATGGTTGTAGATGTGTGGTATTATTTCTGAGGACTCTGTTCTGTTCCATTGGTCTATAGCTCTGTTTTGGTACCAGTACCATGCTGTTTTGGTTACTGTAGCCTTGTAGTATAGTTTGAAGTCAGGTAGCGTGACGCCTCCAGCTTTGTCCTTTTGACTTAGGATTGTCTTGGCAATGCGGGCTCTTTTTTGGTTCCATATGAACTTTAAAGCAGTTTTTTCCAATTCTGTGAAGAAAGTCATTGGTAGCTTGATGGGGATGGCATTGAATCTATAAATAACCTTGGGCAGTATGGCCATTTTCACGATATTGATTCTTCCTATCCATGAGCATGGTATGTTCTTCCATTTGTTTGTGTCCTCTTTGATTTCACTGAGCAGTGGTTTGTAGTTCTCCTTGAAGAGGTCCTTTACATCCCTTGTAAGCTGGATTCCTAGGTATTTTATTCTCTTTGAAGCAATTGTGAATGGAAGTTCATTCCTGATTTGGCTCTCTGCTTGTCTGTTACTGGTGTATAAGAATGCTTGTGATTTTTGCACATTAATTTTGTATCCTAAGACTTTGCTGAAGTTGCTTATCAGCTTAAGGAGATTTTGGGCTGAGACAATGGGGTTTTCTAAATATACAATCATGTCATTTGCAAACAGGGACAATTTGACTTCTTCTTTTCCTAACTGGATACCCTTGATTTCTTTCTCTTGCCTGATTGCCCTAGCCAGAACTTCCAACACTATGTTGAATAGGAGTGGCGAGAGAGGGCATCCCTGTCTTGTGCCAGTTTTCAAAGGGAATTTTTCCAGTTTTTGCCCATTCAGAATGATATTAGCTGTGGGTGTGTCATAAATAGCTCTTATTATTTTGAGGTACGTTCCACCAATACCGAATTTATTGAGCGTTTTTAGCATGAAGGGCTGTTGAATTTTGTCAAAAGCCTTTTCTGCATCTATTGAGATAATCATGTGGTTCTTGTCTTTGGTTCTGTTTATATGCTGGATTACGTTTATTGATTTGCGAATGTTGAACCAGCCTTGCATCCCAGGGATGAAGCCCACTTGATCATGGTGGATAAGCTTTTTGATGTGCTGCTGAATCCGGTTTGCCAGTATTTTATTGAGAATTTTTGCATCCATGTTCATCAGGGATATTGGTCTAAAATTCTCTTTTTTTGTTGTGTCTCTGCCAGGCTTTGGTATCAGGATGATGTTGGCCTCATATAATGAGTTAGGGAGGATTCCCTCTTTTTCTATTGATTGGAATACTTTCAGAAGGAATGGTACCAGCTCCTCCTTGTACCTCTGGTAGAATTCAGCTGTGAATCCATCTGGTCCTGGACTTTTTTTGGTGGGTAGGCTATTAATTGTTGCCTCAATTTCAGAGCCTGCTATTGGTCTATTCAGGGATTCAACTTCTTCCTGGTTTAGTCTTGGGAGAGTGTAAGTGTCCAGGAAATTATCCATTTCTTCTAGATTTTCTAGTTGATTTGCGTAAAGGCGTTGATAGTATTCTCTGATGGTTGTTTGTATTTCTGTGGGGTCGGTGGTGATATACCCTTTATCATTTTTTATTGTGTCTATTTGATTCCTCTCTCTTTTCTTCTTTATTAGTCTTGCTAGTGGTCTGTCAATTTTGTTGATCTTTTCAAAAAACCAACTCCTGGATTCATTGATTTTTTGGAGGGTTTTTTGTGTCTCTATCTCCTTCAGTTCTGCTCTGATCTTAGTTATTTCTTGCCTTCTGCTAGCTTTTGAATGTGTTTGCTCTTGCCTCTCTAGTTCTTTTAATTGTGATGTTAGAGTGTCCATTTTAGATCTTTCCTGCTTTCTCTTGTGGGCATTTAGTGCTATAAATTTCCCTCTACACACTGCTTTAAATGTGTCCCAGAGATTCTGGTATGTTGTATCTTTGTTCTCATTGGTTTCAAAGAACATCTTTATTTCTGCTTTCATTTCGTTATGTACCCAGTAGTCATTCAGGAGCAGGTTGTTCAGTTTCCATGTAGTTGAGCAGTTTGGATTGAGTTTCTTAGTCCTGAGTTCTAGTTTGATTGCACTGTGGTCTGAGAGACAGTTTGTTATAATTTCTGTTGTTTTACATTTGCTGAGGAGTGCTTTACTTCCAATTATGTGGTCAATTTTGGAATAAGTGCGATGTGGTGCTGAGAAGAATGTATATTCTGTTGATTTGGGGTGGAGAGTTCTATAGATGTCTATTAGGTTCGCTTGGTGCAGAGATGAGTTCAATTCCTGGATATCCTTGTTAACTTTCTGTCTCGTTGATCTGTCTAATGTTGACAGTGGAGTGTTGAAGTCTCCCATTATTATTGTATGGGAGTCTAAGTCTCTTTGTAAGTCTCTAAGGACTTGCTTTATGAATCTGGGTGCTCCTGTATTGGGTGCATATATATTTAGGAGGGTTAGCTCTTCCTGTTGAATTGATCCCTTTACCATTATGTAATGGCCTTCTTTGTCTCTTTTGATCTTTGATGGTTTAAAGTCTGTTTTATCAGAGACTAGGATTGCAATCCCTGCTTTTTTTTGTTCTCCATTTGCTTGGTAGATCTTCCTCCATCCCTTTATTTTGAGCCTATGTATGTCTCTGCATGTGAGATGGGTCTACTGAATACAGCAGACTGATGGGTCTTGACTCTTTATCCAGTTTGCCAGTCTGTGTCTTTTAATTGGAGCATTTAGTCCATTTACATTTAAGGTTAATATTGTTATGTGTGAACTTGATCCTGTCATTATGATATTAACTGGTTATTTTGCTCGTTAGTTGATGCAGTTTCTTCCTAGCCTCGATGGTCTTTACATTTTGGCATGTTTTTGCAATGGCTGGTACCGGTTGTTCCTTTCCATGTTTAGGGCTTCCTTCAGGGTCTCTTGTAAGGCAGGCCTGGTGGTGACAAAATCTCTAAGCATTTGCTTATCTGTAAAGGATTTTATTTCTCCTTCACTTATGAAACTTAGTTTGGCTGGATATGAAATTCTGGGTTTAAAATTCTTTTCTTTAAGAACGTTGAATATTGGCCCCCACTCTCTTCTGGCTTGTAGAGTTTCTGCCGAGAGATCTGCTGTTAGTCTGATGGGCTTCCCTTTGTGGGTAACCCGACCTTTCTCTCTGGCTGCCCTTAAGATTTTTTCCTTCATTTCAACTTTGGTGAATCTGGCAATTATGTGTCTTGGAGTTGCTCTTCTGGAGGAGTATCTTTGTGGCATTCTCTGTATTTCCTGAATTTGAATGTTGGCCTGCCCTACTAGGTTGGGGAAGTTCTCCTGGATGATATCCTAAAGAGTGTTTTCCAACTTGGTTCCATTTTCCCCCTCACTTTCAGGCACCCCAATCAGACGTAGATTTGGTCTTTTTACATAATCCCATACTTCTTGCAGGCTTTGTTCATTTCTTTTTCTTCTTTTTTCTTTTGGTTTCTCTTCTAGCTTCATTTCATTCATTTGATCCTCAATCGCTGATACTCTTTCTTCCAGTTGATCGAGTCAGTTACTGAAGCTTGTGCATTTGTCACGTATTTCTTGTGTCATGGTTTTCATCTCTGTCATTTCGTTTATGATCTTCTCTGCATTAATTAGTCTAGCTGTCAATTCTTCCACTCTTTTTTCAAGATTTTTAGTTTCTTTGCGCTGGGTACGTAATTCCTCCTTTAGCTCTGAGAAGTTTGATGGACTGAAGCCTTCTTCTCTCATCTCGTCAAAGTCATTCTCTGACCAGCTTTGATCCGTTGCTGGCGATGGGCTGCGCTCCTTTGCAGGGGGAGATGCGCTCTTATTTTTTGAATTTCCAGCTTTTCTGCCCTGCTTCTTCCCCATCTTTGTGGTTTTATCTGTCTCTGGTCTTTGATGATGGTGACGTACTGATGGGGTTTTGGTATAGGTGTCCTTCCTGTTTGATAGTTTTCCTACTGACAGTCAGAAGGACTGTCTGTTGGTCTGTTGGAGATTGCTTGAGGTCCACTCCAGACCCTGTTTGCCTGGGTATCAGCAGCAGAGGTTGCCGAAGATAGAATATTGCTGAACAGCGAGTGTACCTGTCTGATTCTTCCTTTGGAAGTTTCCTCTCAGGGGTGTACTCCACCCTGTGAGGTGTGGGGTGTCAGACTGCCCCTAGTCGGGGATGTCTCCCAGCTAGGCTACTCAGGGGTCAGGGACCCACCTGAGCAGGCAGTCTGTCCATTCTCAGATCTCAACCTCCGCGTTGGGAGATCCACGGCTCTCCCCAAAGCTGTCAGACAGAGTCGTTTGCGTCTGCACCGGCCCCCGCTGCTTCCCCTGTTGGTCTTCAGCTGTGCGCTGTCCCCAGAGGTGGAGACTACAGAGACAGGCAGGCTTCCTTGAGCTGCTGTGAGCTCCACCCAGTTCGAGCTTCCCAGCGGCTTTGTTTACCTACTTAAGCCTCAGCAATGGCAGGCGCCCCTCCCCCAGCCTCGCTGCTGCCTTGCGGATAGATCGTGGCAGACTGCTGTGTTAGCAGTGAGGGAGGCTCCGTGGGCGTGGGACCCTCCCGGCCAGGTGTGGGATATATTCTCCTGGTGTGCCTGTCTGCTTAAAGCGCAGTATTGGGGTGGGAGTCACCCGATTTTCCAGGTGTTGTGTGTCTCAGTTCCCCTGGCTAGGAAAACGGATTCCCTTCCCCCTTGGCTTCCAGGTGAGGCGATGCCTCGCCCTGCTTCAGCTCTCGCTGGTCAGGCTGCAGCAGCTGACCAGCACCGAATGTCCGGCACTCCCTAGTGAGATGACCCCAGTACCTCAGTTGAAAATGCAGAAATCACTGGTCTTCTGTGTCGCTCGCGCTGGGAGTTGGAGACTGGAGCTGTTCCTATTCGCACGCTTCTCTTTAAAAACTTTTGAGGATGGTAGCTAATGTTCAATAACTACCAGGCACTGCAGTAAACATTTGACACACATCTTTAAATTCAGCCCAACAGCAAATCTAGGAGATGAGGACTATTTTATCCTTGTTTGATGAAACAGAAAACTGAGGCTTTGTGAGAATAAGCAAATGTGCAAAGTCACAGAGCTAATAGCTGGCAAAACCATGACTTACACCCAGTCTAGCTCTGGAGCCCCAGTGCCCAAATACTGCCCCAAACTGCCTGAAGGATCATCAACTAGAATTCACATGTTATAGCTCAGCAATCAAAGGGTCTCCACCCACTTCTACTTTCTCATACTCTCTCCAGGGACCCTCCTTGTCTTATAGAGTTGACTCCCTGTAGCCATCCTATGCCTTGCTGTCCTACAGGTTTTCCTTGCATAGTGAAATTTTCCATTTAAGTCCCAAATACCCTTAAAGACCCAGGCCTATCCTCACTTTCTCTTCAAGATATTTCCCAGCTTTCAGGGATCTGACCACCCTTTTGTCAGGCTGCCAGGTTTGGTTGGGCATTTCGTGTGCTGCACAAACTCACCCCTCGAAGCTGCAGGAGTGAGTTGGTCCTGAAATCCAGACCACAGCTAAGCTACACCCCTGCAGGGCACCATCCACCAAAAGGGGTGCCTTTTTCTTTTCTTTTTGGTACTCTTTTTATTTTAGAAAACTTCAATACATATAAAAGTAGAGACAATAACATAATGAACCCCCATGCACCCATCTGGGTGCCTTTTTCTAATTCCTACTAAGGTGCTATGTTTGTTTGTGTCTTGGTAAGAAACAGATGGCACACTCAAAGGGGTGACAAAGAGAGTTTAAAGAAGATGCTATTTATAAAGGTAGAACAAGTTAAAGGAAACCAGCCCAGAGAGGTGAAGCGCCCCGGGGCTGGCCACAGGAGAGGGGGCCCCCGGGGATAAGGGGAAGAAGTTTTTGGTTGAATGAACAAGAACTGATACCACAGAGAGGCACCCAATGACACGGCAACTGCCAAACCAACATCTATCAGCAAGGGGGCCGGGGGAGGAGGCCCTGACCCCTGTAGTCCCTCCTCTTGACCTCCAGCTGCTGCCTCCCATTGGCTGAACCAACTGGAAGCTGATGGGCAAGGGAGCCCAGATGATACAGCTTGTAGGGGTCCTCCAGGGCCAGGGCCACAGTGGAGGGATGAAGATTGGGTCTGACGGGGAATCAGGACATCAACTCTGGCCCTCTACAGGCCCGGGACAGCCCTACCTAATTGCCATTACTGTTATTTTTTTACTTGCTCTACTGTTGTTGCTTGAAAGCTCAAAAAACATCTTTTCCTCTATTTTATTATTCCTATTTACATATTCTTGTATAATATCCATATGCTTGCAATTCTTCCCTTCCTGCAAGTGATTTTCCAAGTTCTGGAAACCAAAAGCTCTATCTATCAACCTCCAAAAGAAGAACTACACAGAGAAACTTTGGTATTTAAGCTATGTTTCAGGTATTGAATCTTATGCTTGATGTATTTGTATATGAAATGGTTTACTCATTTTAAATCAGAGGTCCCTTGAATAAGCTCCATGTCTTCATCCATATCTTGAACAAAATCGACTTCACAATGCTCACTAAATAATGAATAATAAAACACACGGAGTGCATTGTAATTTCTTTTCCATGAAGGTCCAACTATTTACTGCTCTAAAAAATGGCCTCATAGAAAATTTTAAAAGCCGCGGACTCATATCTCTTTCTTTTGCCATCAAGCATAACTTCTGTCCTGCGTTTTAATATATCTGGTATGTAAATAAATTCCTGTTTGTTCCTGAGACTGTTTTCCTGATGTAATTTCGAAAATATGCCATTGGATTGACTATTACTGACAGGCAATTATATGAGCTAGGATCCGTGAGCTCTATCTAATTGTTACAGCCTATTGGAATAAACAATAGCAGGTGTAGCCCATCTTTTGCTGACACCAGAGCTGAGAGGTGATGGTCGATTCTGGTGTTGCTCCTCTACATTTTGGGAGATGACTCCTGCAGCTGTACCTATGCTGAGTCAGAGGCGAGCTTCGTTTCTTTCAGATGCTGTGTGCACTGCATGGTTAGCCGAGACTCATATATCAGAAGCTCACTGCAATAGCTTACTTGGGCATGCTACCTCTGGGAGTCTGAACATCCAGGAACAATAAGAGACTGCCAAGTAAACCCAGCCTCTAACTGTGCCTACTGATGCTCAGCTGCTTACAATAAAAACAAGTAACAGTGCATCCGTGTCCTCAAGAGCCTTTTCTCCTTTTGGTGTATTCAAAGGGTGACTTTGGAGACACTGTGAAAACTTAAACCTAAAACAGCTGAAAATAAAAATGGTCATTTTGTCACTCTAGAGGTAAGTCCTGAATCTAAATCTATAGATGTCCGTTGTACGACCCAAAGGGTCTGTGAAAGCCCCACTCAGCATGAGGACCTCATGAGCCCATTTATTTCTTGCCCCTCTCACATTTGGTTTCTTTACATAACACTCCTGTCCTGCAAGAATAGATTCCTCTTTGAGCCCACAATGTTATTCCTTTTATTGGATTTTTGCACAGCTTTTTGACATGACAGCATCCTGTTTTTGCACCATCATATCCCTGGGAGACATAGAAGGAGAATCTTGGCAAAGAGAGCCTAGGTTCCAAGGCTGTGGATGCACGTTTACCTTAGCCTTGGGAGAAGCCAGCAGTGAGGACAACCTGGAGAGTTGAGCAGGGATGTCATGGTTTGCCAATGCAGCCTGCCCTGGGCAAGTGGGTGGCATCCATGAACAGCCAAGCACAGCTTCCTCATTTGGGTTGCCTTCTGTTCTGCAAGAGTATGGCAAGGAACTGAATCTTTGGCACTTTTACAGAATTATTTTTCTTTGCATCTCACTGCATATCGTAAATGTCGGCGTCCTTGACTACATCCAAACATTAGAACTGATTAGGGTGGAAGAGTCCTATGGAAATTTGGGGGGTGAGAGGGTTGATACATCCAGTCCTGTGGGTAGAGTTGACAGTTCTTGTCATCTGAGAGATATTAAACACAACCATCCCCACAGAAGTTTCCCAGCAGCCAACCACAGCCTCCGCTATTCTCAACATTCAACATCACTCCTGACAGTTTAACCAATGCTTCCAGAAAGACCCTGTTGATATGTGCATGTGCTTAGTATTTCTCATCATCACGTTAATGCTGGTAGCTGTTTTGATGTAAGGCACTGCATAGTGGGGGAATAGGTCACATGACTCTCAAGATTTAATAAAATTTGAAAGCCAGTAGATCTGAGAAGTGAGGCACTAGCAAGGAAGGTTAGCCCGGTGGTGCTTAGTGGGGGTGTCATGAATTCAAGTAGGAGCTAAGGCAGGAATGGGGAGGAATGGGGAGAAATGGGGAGCTTGGGTGCCGGCCTGGGCTTCTTCTCTGGTGCACGATTCTTCCTCTGACTGTTACTGCCTCAAGGCACAATGAGAAGGGTAAAATGAAAGCAATTTCAGTAGTTTGTTGCCACAAATGAGCTCCACTCAATATACATCTTTATAGCAATTTTAAATTCTAAGCAGCTACCTATTCATTAATGTTAAGCAGGTTTAAGAGTTTTACTCATCTAAGTAGATGTAAATCTCTATGTGCAGTGCCAAAATTCAAGACCCCCCAAATTTTCCTCCATCTGCTTTTTTAGCAAAACTTCATCTCATCCGAAACAAGGTGAATTATAGTCCTCATGTATCTCAGTGTGAATTTTAATACATTTTGCTGCAGAAATACTAATATGTTTGATTGTGGATTGCAGCCCCAGACCCCTCTGGAAGCATGATGTAATATATAACATATTCACTATGGTCTTTTTCTGAAATCTACAAAGTTGTGGATTCTGAAACACATGTGGTTTCAAGGGTCTCAAATAAGGGACCGAAAGCCTATGGTACCAGCAACCTCTTCTAGAAGATTTCTTAAAAATCTAAGTTTTAAACTTCCCACATATTAGGATGACTATAATTTAAAATAAACAAACAAAAAATAACAAATGTTGGTAAAGGTGTGGAGAAATTGGAATCCTGTGCACTGCTCTTGGGAATGTGAAATGGTGTAGTTGCTGTAGGAAATAGTAAAGCAGTTCCTCCAAAAATTAAAAACAGGGCCAGGTGCGGTGGCTCATGCCTATAATCCCAGCACTTTGGGAGGCCGAGGAGGGTGGATCATCTGAGGTCGGGAGTTCAAGACCAGCCTGACCAACATGCAGAAACCCCCGTCTCTACTAAAAATATCAAATTAGCTGGGCCTGGTGGCACATGCCTATAATCCCAGCTACTCAGGAGGCTGAGACAGGGGAATCGCTTGAACCTGGGAAGCGGAGGTTGTGGTGAGCCAAGATTGCAGCCATTGCACTCCAGCCTGGGCAGCAAGAGCTAAACTCCGTTTCAAAAAAAAAAAAAAAAAAAAAAAAAGAATTACCATACAATCCAGCAATCGCATATATATACACCCAAAGTACCAAGAACCAATGTTCACAGTACCATTATTATATGTATGAATAATAAATATATTATTATTACAGCTGCTACTTGGATTCATGACACCACCGGGCTAACCTTCCTTGCTAGTACCTTCTGAGACCTATTGGCTTTCAATCTCATTATTATGTATATGAATAATAGTACTGTGAAGAGAAGTATACAGATATCTTTGGGATATCCCAAAGAATGAAAGGTAAGGACTTGAGCAGATATTTGTATACCTCTGTTCACAGTACCATTATTCATAATAACCAAAAGGTGACAGGTGTCCACTTATGGATGAATGGAGAAATAAAATGTGGTATACACATACAGTGGAAATATAATTCAACCTTAAAAAGGAAAAACATTCTGACATGTGATACCACATAGATGACCCTTGAGGACATTATAGTAAGTGAAATAAGACAGTCACAAAGGACAAATATTTTATGATTCCACTTATATGAGGTACCTGGAATAGGCAAGTTCAGAGAGACAGAAAATAGAATGGTGGTCAGCAGGGCCTGGGATAGAGGGGAGGGAATTTATGTTTAACGGGTACAGAGTTTCAGTTTATGAAGATAAAAAAGGTCTGTGGATGGATGGTGGTGATGGTTGCACAACCATGTGACTGCACTTAATGCCACAAAACTATCCATTGTACAATGGTTTATGTTTTTATGTTTGGTATATTTCACCACAATGTTAAAAATTCAAGTTTTAGTTATAACTGTACTAAAGTTCTTAATAAGAATTACTTTTTTTCCTTACATTTTTCTTGGATGGAAAGTTGGATTATTCAACGCAAACTGTGACCTTCTGCTTTAAGTGTACTTATAAATTCTTGAAGACCGTTAAGCTAGGGTTGTCTGAGGCACTAGGGACTTCATGAGATCTGACGTTGAGATATGGTCCAGCACCTAAGGGCTATGTATGACTGGGTCACCTGTGATCTCTCTGGGATCCAGCAGTGTGACCATGGACAAGTCATTTAGCTACTTTATATAATTATTTGCTATGCAATTTTAATGTACTCTTATGAAAATTAAGTTGTTAACATGGTTCCCCAAATTGCCAAATTAATTTCTTATGAGTGGCTGACAGTAGCAGAATCTGAAGTTTTAAAGCCTGAATTCATGTTCAGAAGAAGAATTTGCTGTGGCTCTTTTCCAGTTGGAGAATGTGAGGCAGGAAATGGTTTGGGGATACTTTTGGAGAACACATAGCTCTTTGATTGCAGTAGTAAGCAGGAGTGAAATTCTTTGACTTGGCCTCTTAATTCATTGGCAGGAACTCCCCCAACCCATTCTTTCTTAGTAGACCTGCAGTTTGCAAAGTACAGAGCAGAAAGCAAAAAAAGACCCATGAGCCAGTTTTCAGGAATGACGAGTTGTGAACAAGCAACATGCTCCCTTCTTCCTATTTGCGGCCAGCTCTGCCTAACATTTTTTCTTTTTTCTTTTTTTTTTTTTTTCCCATTTGCAAGAGGTTCACACAGCTTCCTCCCTGCCGGGACAGTCAGGAAGTCTTTATGGGGTCCTGTCTCTTCAAGCTTGTCTGAAGAAGGGAAGTGGGCATTTTAGAACGCCTGGCTTGACAGTAGCCAGTTCTTTCCTAAGACAGAATTCCCACTGATATGGTTTGGATTTGTGTTCAAATCTCATGTCAAATTTTAATCTCCAATGTTGGAGGTGGGTAATGGTGGAAGGTGATTGGCTCATGGGGGGGGGGGGGGTTCTCCTTTGGTTCTGTTCTCATGATAGAGTTTTCACGAGGGCTGGCTGTTTAAAAGTGTATGGCTCCACCCCCTTCCCTCTCTTCCTCCTGCTCCAGCCATGTAAGACATGCCTGCTTTCCCTTTGCCTTCCAACATGGTTGTAAGTTTCCTAAGGGCTCCCCAGCCATGCTTCCTATACAGCCTGTGGAACTGTGAGCCAATTAAACCTCTTTTCTTTATAAATTACTCAGTCTCAGTTATTTCTTTATAGCAGTGTGAGAATGAACGAATACACCCACTTTTCCAAGGTGTTTGGCTTGGTATATATTGGATATTTTACAGTTCTTTAAAATGCAGCTAGAGTGCTTTGGGTCACACTCCACAATTAGGTTAAAACAATACTGTCCTCAAGACTGCCAAGTCACTATCTTTGACAGATTTGCCATCATCATGCATCATCCCATCTCCTTCCATCTGTTTAGACTTACCCAGTCATGACTTGCTGTTTTTATTGGTTAGTCAATCCACACTCTGTGGTGAGTGACTGATCTATTTTCTAGATTTTTCTACTTTTCCTATTTCTTACAATTTACTGTGTTTACCTCCTGGCCTTGGGACAGATTTCCTTGGGGACACAATATTTCTGTCAAGATCAGGTGCCTTGAAAAACAGCAGAGGCTCCCTGCAAAAGTCATGTTTCCAATGGGTCCAATTAATTTTGTCCCTCAGCCAGCTCCTTGATAGCCTCCTCCCAGAAAGCATTTTAAAGAAAGGACACAGTGACAGCTCAACACTGCCTTACAAGGAGCAACATCGGAAAGCTGTTTCACCAGTTTTATGTGGGAGAGGGAGGAGTCTGGAAATGACTGACTCAAGACCTCTGAAGATTCTGAAATAATTTATGTCCTATCAGATAACAAGTGTGCCGGTGGGACTTGGCTCTCAGACCAAGTCTTTCATTTTTCCTACCCTGTCTCACTGTCTGCCATACTTTCCTTTTCTTTTTAATCCCTCTGGGTTTGGAAAAAGGGTCTGTGTGAAGGAAAACAATGCTACAGGAAGTTAGAGGTGATGCAGTTTAATACGGCTATGTTCTAAAAAAGAAAGAATCTGCCTCTTTATGAGCAAAAAGGTAAGGGCCTATTTGAACACCATTAGGGCTTTATTTTTTCTTTTGCTGCTGCTTGACAAAGTTCTAACCTGTATATGCTAACCACATAAAAGTTTTACTTCCTTCCAAGCCTATGCTTTCCTGCCTCCTATCTAATCATTCTTTTCTAGCTTCTGTACAGACAGCTCATTCCGGCCACCGACTGCCCAGAACGACCTTCTCAGGGATGAATGATGACTGCAAATGTCCTCCTAGGGTCTCGCAGTTCACCCCAGGAACTTTGGGAGGCCTAGATTTGTAACCTGCACCATGAGTCTTTAATTTTTTTCCCTTTGGCCTTCTAGATTATTATTGATTTTCCTCTGTAACTTACTAGCTTCCTTTCAGTTCCTATTTGTCTGAGTTGAGTGAGAATGTTGCTGTGTCTTCTCACATTTACCCCTGAGAAGTTGCTTAGGTAAGTGAAAAACGGAAGAAGTAGAAGTTACACTTGCAAACTCACTTTCCTGCTGGCCACTGAAGATGACTAGGCTGTCTTTCTCAAGTGACAGACACTGCCAGGAACTCTAAGAAAAATCCTTTGTTAGCTCTTGTGATAAGTAGGATGTGATTCTGAAAACAATGTCTGTGTGCCATCAAAATTCACATGTTGAAGCCCTAATCCCCAGTGTGATGGTACTGGGAGGTAGGGCCACTGGGAGGTAATTAGGGTTGAATGAGATCATGAGGGTAGATGATTTCTCATACTAGTGCCCTTATAAGAGAAAGGAACTAGGACTCTCTCTGTCTCTCTAAAGATACAGTAAGGAGGCTTACTGTTATTATTATTGTCTATAATAAGCCAGGAAGAGAACCCAATCTGCTGGCACGCTGATCTTGGACTTCCCAGCCTCTAGAATTATGAGAAATACATTTCTGTTGATTAGGCTATTTTATCTATGGTATTTTTTGAGGTAAGACACTAATTGAATCAAATACTGACCAAGAATGCAAAATATTCATTCTTGCCACGCATCACAATGACACTATTAAAGACTAGGGGTTTGTGTGGATGATATCCTGTATTGTGAAGGCTTAAAATTTCTAACTTAAAATTCTCTCCTGATGCACATGTGAAGCCTATGCAATTCATTGTTGAGAAGACTTCAACCTTGTCCATAACCTGGCTATCATTAGTGGGTGATGTTACAGTTGAACCATGTGAACTCCTAGCTCATATTGCTGTTGTTATTTTTATTATAAGAAAAGCCCCATTAAAGGAAACATTAAGGGTATCAGTGAAGAAAAAAACTCCCAAAATCGCAACATGCTCCCTGAGGCTTGGGTGTGGACTGAAAAAGGTAATATCTTACATGTTAATAGGGACATCTGAAACACCAGATAAAACACATGGTTGCCAATTAAATGTGAATTTCAGGTAAACAATGAATCCTTTTTTCTAATATAAGTGTGTTCTATTTGTTGTCTGTTGTCTTTATGTGCTGGATCTGGCAATCCTGCCTTCAAGCCTTGCTGCTTCAAGTGTGGTCCCTGGACCAACAATAACTGCATCACCTAAAAGCTTGTTAGAAATGCTGAATCTCACTCACGTTCTACCCCAGACTGACTGTCTCGGCTTGGGGTTCTATGACAAAAATCCTGCAGACTGGCAGTTTAAACAATGCACATTTATTTCTCACAATTCTTGGGATCATGGTGTTCAAGACCAAGGTGCTGGCATATCCTGTGTCTGATGAGGGCTCTCTTCCTGGTTTGCTGATGGCTGTCTTCTTGTTGTGTTCTCACATGGCAGAGAGAGAGAGAGAGAGACAGAGAGAGACAGAGACAGAGAGAGAGAGACAGAGAGAGAACCTCTCTCATGTCTCCTCTTACAAGGGTAGTAATCCCATTAATGAGGGCTCCACCCTCAAGACCTAATTATCTCCCAAAGACCCCACCACCAAAGATGATTGCACAAGGGGTGAGGATTTCAACTATGAATTTTTGGGGGACAGAAACATTCAATCCATAGCACTTACTGAATCAGAATCTGCATTTCAATAAGATCTCCAAGAGTTTAGCCTGCACCCTAAAGTTTGAGAAGCACTGTTTCAGGACTACAAACTATTTTTATTGAGATTATCTCATTGATCTTCACATTGTCCCAGGAAGTTGGCAAGGAAAGAGGAAGCAGGGAAGACACTCCCTTAACCACTTTGTTTAACCCATTCTTGTTTTCAGAATGAAGATTTAAATGCTGATAGGGTCACTGTGATTGGGCACACCTGCAATTTCCTCCCATCAAAAGGTAGAGTCTCCTCTTACCCCACCTCCTGTTCCAGACCTGTTTAGCTACAGAGGCAGAGAGAGATCTGTCAGAGATGGGTGAGGGTGGAGTGACTTGGGGGAGCTGCGGGATGAAAGTGGATTCAAACCTTAGGGGAGCCACTGCTTACACACCCTTAACCACAGTCTCCCCACTGCAGATTGCACCCTGCAGACTGCCACAGCAGCCATCGCTCTGTGTATCCTGTTCTATTTGAAGTCATCATCAATTTCAACTGGTGCCATTACTTAATAACAGCTTTTTAAAAAATAAGATAATCACTGGAGTAAATGGAAATATCTACCGTAAGAGTCACTTTGATGTCAGAAACGTTAAAATTTGAAATAAGTATGTTTCTGAATCAAGGAAGTACAGTAGAGAGCTACGGAGCAAGGTTCAGAAAGTAATCAGGAAAAATAAGGGTGATGGAAGACAAGCCTGAGCAAACACTAAGATAGGACAAAAGGCTGCATGAGCGGGTACAAACAGAAAAATGTGGCCGAAGGAGTCTGATAGATAAAACAGAAAGACAGGAAGAAATGTCTAGTTTATTGGAGAACTATCGCACAGGCTTGAGTTTATAAACTTCAGGCATGACAATCTCTATCAGTTCTAATAAGCCTCTCTGCTTCATATCTATTAATACTTGATGGATTAAAAAAAATATTTCTTCTTATTTTTTATTTTTATTTTTTAGAGATAGAATCTCACTCTGTTGCTCAGGTTGGAGTACAGTGGCACAATAATAGCTTACTGCAACCTCAAATTCCTGGGCTCAAGTGATCCTCCTGCCTCAACCTCCTGAGTAGCTAAGATTATAGGCGCCTGCCACCATGCCCAGAGACAGGGTTATTTTCTGTAGAGATAGGGTCTCACCGTGTTGCCCAGGCTAGTCTTTCTTTCTTTCTTTCTTTTTTTTTTTTTTTGAGACGGAGTCTTGCTCTCTCGCCCAGGCTGGAGTGCAGTGGCTTGATCTCGGCTCACTGCAAACTCCGCCTCCCAGGTTCATGCCATTCTCCTGCCTCAGCGCCCCCGAGTATCTGGGACTACAGGTGCCCACCACCATGCCCGGCTAATTTTTTGTATTTTTTTTTGGTAGAGTCGGGGTTTCATCATGTTAGCCAGGATGGTCTCGATCTCCTGACCTCGTGATTCACCCGCCTCGGTCTCCCAAAGTGCTAGGATTACAGGCTGCCCAAGCTAGTCTTAAACTCTTGAGCTCAAGTGATCCTCCTGCCTCAGCTTCTCAAGTGTTGGGATTACAGGTGTGAGTCATTGTATCTGACCAGATTTTCTACAAATAAAGTTTCTAGTCTCTTTTATTTCGCATAGATTATAAGAGTAACTTTTCTTTCTTTTTCTTTTCTTTTCTTTTTTAACAACCATTCCTAAACAATTAAAAAGGCCTGTCATCTTAAAACTCATAATTCAAAAGTGTGAAAAAATATGTTATTATCTGCATTATGAATGGATTCTTACACTTACAAAATACTTTAGTAAATTTCTTCAAGTGAAAAATTTCTCCAATGTTTTTCTAGATTAATTAATATTTGGATAAGAAGAAAGCTTCAATTACATTTAATTCAGCAAGTCTTTACTGGTGATCTATTTACTATGCCAGTATATAAAAATATAATATTAGGATTCCCTGCTAGTGGAATAATTTAAAAAAAAAAAACTAAAGGAAACCATGTAATTGTAATTGTTCAATGGGTACATAATTTGAATCACAAATATTTGACAGCTTCTTCTTTTAATAATATACTTATACATAATAAAAGATATATTTTATTGGACTAAATTCTGGACTATTCCTACAAGTGATTTCATTGCATTAAACTTGATCATTTTCCCCACCTGCATAAAATCTTCCAATGGCTTCCCATTGATCTCAGGATAAAATTTAAATCTTGTTCCCGAGGACTGATCCAGGCATTTCTCTACCAGTGTGGTCCCTTCCTAAACCTGCAGTCTAGCAGTAGGGTACTGATGTTCCTAGGTTCACTGGGCTCACCCCAGTCACTGTATCTTCTCATGTATTGATCCCATTGCCATCTTGGTTTTTTTTGAGATGGAGTCTCACTCTGTCACCCAGGCTGGAGTGCAGTGGCACGATCTTGGCTCACTGCAACCTTCTCCTCCTGGGTTCAAGCGATTCTCCTGCCTCAGCTTCCCCATTAGCTGGAACTACAGGCATGTGCCACCACACCCGGCTAATTTTTGTATCTTTAGTAGAGACGGGGTTTCACTCTGTTGGCTAGGCTGGTCTTGAACTCCTGACCTCAGGTGATCCACCCGCCTTGTCCTCCCATTGTCACCTTGGAGCACTTAATCTATAGGGCCTTGCACAGAGCCTGGGACACAGGGAGTACTTAATCATATTGCTGATGGCCTGGTGGACTGACTCAATGAATGCTGTAGAACCACTCAAGCTTTTATAGAGCTTAGGATCTGTCTCATTTGTTCTCCTGACTTGGAGAGGACAGTATTTAGCTGTTGTTTGTTTAAGAGGTAGAGTATTGCCATAAAAGAAATACTGGGCTAGGATTTGGGAGATTCCCAGCTTTCACCCTTGTTAGTTGGTTAACAGTGGACTAATTGTTTACCCTGTCTGGGTTCCTCATCTGCACAATGAGGAACTTGTCTGAACCATCCTGATCTCCTCCAGCTCTAACTTCAGTGGTCTTTATCTTCCCCATTCATATTCTTGGTGGCGTTTAGTCTCTTCCCCTAACCTCACCCATGGCCTTTTAAAAATATTTCCTTTTGTAAGAAATTGCCTATGGACTCATATCAGCAACCTGTGTGACGATCTGTGGGAATAGCAGTTCAAAACCCAGGCTTCATGTTAGCCAAGGCTTAAAGGTAAACACAGATGGGAAACAGAGAAGCTCAAAAAACCAAGCATTTTATTCATTAGGCCATCTGGCTATCCTTCACAGTGTCTTTCTGTACCGTCATCGGGAAAATACAAACTAGAAGCTGTTAATTCATAGCTGAATTTTCTGGCCAAAGGTCTCCTAGCTAAAAAGCCAGACACTGGCAAAATGCTAAGTATTTTTTAGCGGCATGTTGTTAATATCGTAACTAATTTCTTTCTCATGATCTATGATTTGATATTGATATTTGGAGCATTTTGAAATGGTTAGAGCTCTTTTCGTAGGTATCTTGCTTTCACCTTGCTAAACTCTTCCTGATATGGTTAATAATAACATTAGCAACTGGTACGGTTTGGCTGTGTGTCCCCACCAATTCCCATCTTGAATTGGAATCCCCATAATCCCTACGTGTTGAGAACAGGACCTTGGATCATGGGAGTGGTTTCCCCCATGCTGTTCTCATGATAGTGAGTGAGTTCTCATGAGATTTGGTGCTTTTATAAGGGACTCTTCCCCCTTTACTTGCACTTCCCTCTCCTGCCACCTTGTGAGGAAGGTACCTGCTTCCCCTTTGTCTTCTGCCATGATTGTAAGTTTCCTGAGGCCTCCCCAGCTATACGGAACTGTGGGTCAATCAAGCCTCTTTCCTTTCTAAATTACCCAGTCTCAGGGAAGTTCTTTATAGCAGTATGAGAATGGACTAGTACAGCAATAGATGCTAAAAAATGCAACTCAGCAGCGTAAGAAACACCTAATATGCACCTCCCTTGCACCTCCTGCTTAACTTCTGCAGTTTCTTCTCAACATAATAGCCATGCACTTTATATTAGTAGCCACAGATTAGATTTATTTTTGTAGAGACAGGGTCTCACAGTGTTGCTCAGGCTGGTTTCAAACTCTTGGGCTAAAGCTATCTTCCCACCTCAGCCTCCCAAAGTGTTGGGATTACAGGCGTGAGCCACTGCTCCTGACCAACCACATACCTTCTTGTTTCCTTTTGATCACAGCTGCTTCATATGCTTGAAACTGCTCAATAAAGCCCCAGAACAGATTCCCCTCTTAGCATCTCCACCCACTAGTCAATCCTCAAAGATTCCTTGAGTCCAATTTACCAGCTGCTTTATCCACCTGCAACCCCATTGCTGAGGGCTTTGGCAGATTCCTGTCCTTGTGTCCTGCCCTGCCTGCCAACTCCCAAACAGTCCTCCCATCCAGCCTCTCCACCTTATGAAAATCCAGGCCAAGCCCATTTTTGGGCTGAATCAAAAAATTCAGAAATTCCATATCAAGTCCCCACAGCACTGGTCAGCAGAGGAGAATGATGAAAACTGCTGTCTCTTGTCAGGAGGTTCCGATGGGACTTCCCAAAGTGTGTCACCTATTAGAACCGTTTCTCAGTGTCCCTCAGACATTTTCTGTTACCTTGCCAATGAATACTTCAATTTTTTTTCCAACTAGGGTGGAAAAAAAACCACTTGAATTTTCATTTCCTGTTTAACTTGTGATGGAAAAAAAAAGAGCCCTGGAAATTTAACTATGGATAAAAATAGCTTCAGTATCTTAAAGCCATTAAGTGAACATAAAAGGGCTCTTTGTGATCTCAGGGTGTCTGAAACCTGGCATCTGCCACCGTTCCTCTGTCCTCATCCAGAGGCAAGGCGTTCTGAACAAGGATTCCACGCTTAATGGCACCTTGAGAGTAAGTGCTCCCAGGTGCCCATCAAACCTGTCACTCCCAACAGCTGTTGCTAAGTGATGACTTGTCCCTCCACCCTCTGTTGCTTTTTGCATAAACAGGTCTGCAGAGTTGTGCCAGGAGAGTCTTCCAAGGCTGGGTGTGCTGTGCCCCCATCCATGCACACATCGAGTCACTCTCACCTGGCTTTGCTGTGCCCGTTCCAGCATTCCTCCTCATTAGATGTGCCCGCTGTCACGCTCTCGTCCTTGCAGATGGTGTAGGGTAACGCCGACCAGACCTTTTTAGAGAGCTTCAATTTCTCTTTTATGTCTGTGACCTGATCAAGAAACCAAGGAAAGCAAGTGAGTATTCTGCTCAGGATTTGCCCATTTCTACACAAGGACGTACACAGGCGAAGGTTATAGAACCTGTGATGTGACCAGCAGGAACTCTAACCGTTTTAAGAGAGAGACACTACACTGCAGAGTTTATGGCCTGGGAAAGCCTCCTTTCCTCTCCCTCAGTCCTCCTCTAGCCGACAGTTCTCAGGTAATTGGCTTTTTGTTTTCCATCTTTTCTGTCCTTCAATCCTTTGAATTACAAACTTATGAAGCATCGCGCCTGGCTTGGGGTCCCTCTCGTGCTGAGAGTCCCTATTGTGGACACCCCAAGTATAGTCTCTAGAATTCATTTGCTTGCATGTCAGGCAACCGTACCGAAACAAATGCACCAAGAGATAAATACTTTTCCCAATGGACTCCTTGTTTCTGCAAAAAATAAATATTGCCACTAATTCAGCTGCTGGTACTTCTGCTGTAGTGCAAATGACAGGCCCTTAGAGCAACACATGGGTGGTAAGCAATAAACCAAACCCTCTGAAAAATCTCTAGAACTGAAAGAGAAGTCATTCTAATATGGGTAAGTGTAAAATTCACAGCCCTGTGGATGGATGGCCGGGAAAAGCTTAGTGCCAGCATCTTAAGTGTCTTCAGGCTGAACACTGACTTTTCACTTGCAGAAAGGGTAGGGAGAGGAATTTAATTTCATTTTGGCTTCATAATGAACATTGGGAAAGTCCAGAGATGGCTGGAATGGATCTGTTATGAATTGAATTCTTTTCCTCCCTTTAACATGTTAAGTTTCTAACCCTTGGTACCTCAGAATGTGACTTTACTCTGAGATAGGGTCATTACAGAGATAAATAAGTTAAAGTGAAGTCACGTGGGTGGGCCCTCACTCAATATGATGTGTGCTTACAAAAAGGGGAAATTTGAGCACAGAGACAAGCACAGAGGAAAGATAATATGAAGAGACACAGGAAGAAGATGCTTATTTACAAGCCAAGGAGAGAGGCTTAGAACGGATCCTTTCCTCTCAGCCCTCAGAAGGAACCAACCCGGCCGACACCTTGATTTCAGACTTCCAGCCCCAGAACTGTGGGACAGTAAATGTCTGCTGTTTTAAGCAACTCAGTTTGTGGTACTTTGTTATGATGGCCTTAGCAAACAAATACAGATGCAAAGAAGCGTTGAGTCAACATTTGATGGGGAATGGGATATTTACAGAATCTCAAAGTACCTAGTAACACAGTTGCTTATTAATTACAAATGGAAAACTAGTAATTTTACAGTGTGGAAACTTGGCAGGCTGCCACCTTCACCGAATGATCAAGCAAGGGGACAAATTGGTCATGTGTTCCCCCTGATGTGATGTGCCAAGACAGACACGTCACTCAGGCCGCCCCAAATTCATAATTTGAACCTAATCATGGGAACACACCAGATAAACCGAGACTGAGGGGGCATTCTGAAAACCAGCTGGCCTCTAATCATCAACAATGTCCATCATAAAAGACAAGACAAAGCTGAAGAGTCCTTCCAGATTAAGAATAAGAGACATGATAGCTAAATGCAGGCAGAGGGCTCTGGACTAAATGCTAGGTCGGAAGGATAATTGCCAATAAAAGACATTATTGTGATAGTGGGCAAAATTTGTATGCTGGTTCTCTATTAGGTAATAGCATTATGTTAGTGTTAAATTTCCTGAATATAAAATCATACTGTGGTAACACAGGAGAATGCTGTACTCTCGGGAGATACACGCTTGAGGGTTTAAAATGAAAGGAGTATAATTTCCACAACTTGCTCTACAACAGCTCAGTAATAATCAAGAATAACAATAAATATACAGATGTATAAACAAAAAGAGAAAAGGTACATGTGACAACTTTTTAATATCTGGTAAACATAATGAAGAGTATAAAATTTTTCAAAACAAATGCAACTTTCCGTAAGTTTGACTATTTTTTTTTTTTCCAAAATAAACCACGTGAAAACCAATTCCTCACATTGTATTTGTTCTGCGTAGTGTCACTTTGGTGCCCTAACCTCCACTGAAGGCGTCCCCACAAGACCACCCATTCTCACTCTTGTCAAGACAATCCTCAGAGAAAGAAATACATGTTATATATTTACATCTGGTTCAGAAAATGACCACCACCTTTAGGTCTGAAATACTGTCAGGTTTATTCTTTCCCATAATAAAACAAACTAAGAATGAGCACTCTCTTTCTGCTTATTTTGCACTACAATCCTACCTCCAGGTTATGGGAATCTAAACCAGATACACAGATTTTGAGACTCAGAGAAAGAACAAAGTCACATGCCGTCCCACAGGTGTCTCCTTTCAGTATGTGCAGAATTTAATGGTGGATGTTGCACTGCTCATTCTTTAAATCATTCTCAAACGCTGTCTCCTTCGGAGTGCATTCTCGGGTCCCAGGTTAGATTGAGATTCAGCTTTCTGCAATGCCCAGTTCCCTCCTGATGATTCTAAGTACTGACCACTTGAAACTCTAATAATTGGCTTATTTTTCTGATTCTCCTTTAGACAACATGCTTCTTGTTGGCAGAAGTAGGGTTGTAATTTATCTTTATCCACAGTGTCCAGTATGGATCAAGCGACTAATCATCCAAATTTGCCACAACTTAGGGGATTCCAGGGTGATGAGTTTTCAGCATTAAAATGGGAACATCCCAGGTAAACCAGGATGAGTTGGTCACACAGGTCTAAGCACACAATAGGTGCTCAATAAATGTTGGTGAAGACAATGGATTGAATTGTCCCATTCTATTACAAGGTCATAGACTATGGTTAACACAAATTAGCTGGGGTCACAATACTGTGTGTTCATTCTCCCAAAAGGGGTGGGAGACAACTGTGGGATTGTATTTGGCTAAGTGAGGAGCCCATCACGGGGATGTGGGTTTCCTCTCATTGTTCAACGCAGCACATTTATAATCAGAGTATGTTCCCTCTGGCATTTTGGTAGCTGTACGTTTTCATTGTGCAGTTGAAGGAGATAACATCAAAGGAGCAGTGAGAAATGTAAATGCTGCTTTAACATTCTGCACGGAAACACTGGCCAACTCACCTGCAGACGGTGACGGCGAGGCAGATGGCTGAAAACATGGACACTATTAGCCACTGGAAAAGAACATGCCTTTGATTCATTTATGTCTGAATGATTGCAGTTTATTTTTCAGTATCAGGAAGGCCTTTCAATTTGCACATAATTTAGAAATATTTTTCTCATTTTAGTTATTGATATTTCTGAATAATATATGTAACTGCTCTGCTGTAGCTCCAGACATGAGGTGTTTTTTTTTTTTTTCCTGGAAACTTAAGTGTACACAACTGTGAATTAAGCTTTCTGTTAACAAGCACTCTTAGTACAAATATATTACTGACAATGACAGTGAGCCCTAATTCATTAATAACACACCAGATGGGAACAAAGACTTGGGATAACATCCAAAATTTGTAACAATTTCCTTTCTCTGATTCCTGAATGGGCTATTCTAGGAAAAATGAACTCTTGCCAATACTAGTGAACGGTATTTACCATCGCTCCAATATTGTTTCAGTAATGCTGTAATATTAGTAATCCCAGTAATATTTAAGTATTACTTTTTTCATCTGTGCTATTTGATAGATTCTGGAAGTTAAACAACAACTCCTGTTATGTCTCTGGAATCCGATCCAAACATATACTGTTGGGGTCCATAGGGAAAACATTAGCCCTCTCTTAGGATTTATCTGAAGTTGATTCTGAGTTCTGATAATTGCAACTCCTAATGTCAGCAGAGATAAACACTCCTAGTTTAAGAGTCAAAAGGCCCATGAACACTTGACTCTATTAGGAAGAGAGGGCGCCCTTCTCATACCTACCATTACAGTACTGTAAAATTAGGCTAAAGAGGGAGGAAGGCGACAAGGTGGAATGATTGCTAAAAACAAAGAGATGAGCAAAGTCAACGAGCAGAAAGAACTATCTAAGTCCTCTTCTATGACAAATTTACCTAAGAAGTAATCTTGCTCCAAATATTTCACCTGAATCCCATCAAGTTTCTAACTTAAAAAAATCAGTTTAAAGGAAATACTGGCAATAGAGGAAAAAACTAAGTAACACCATAAATAATCAGACACATCTAGTGATGAGATATTATATAAGACAACTGGCCTTTAATGCTTCAAAACAGGGCAGGTGAAAGAAGAAAGCAAGAAAGTAAGCAAGCAAGAAACAAAGACAGAGAAAGAAAGAGAAGAAAAAAAAGAGGAAGGAAGGAAGGAAGGAGGAAAGGAAGGAAAGAAGGAAGGAAGGAAAAGGAAGGAAGGAAGAGAAACTGACCCCTGGATTTGGAGGTAGGGACCCAGCTGTAAGTAAGAGCTTTGATAATTTTGAATGTAGAATACATAGTAGTTGATATCATTGAATAACTGCTAATTTTCTTAAGTGTGATCATGATGTCATGGCTGTATAGGAGACTGTGCTTGCTTTTAGGAGATTCACGCTGAGATACTTAGGGATAACGTGTCACTGCATCTTTTACTTACTTGAAAATAGTAAAACAGTCAACCATTATTGAATCTGTATGAGGGTTATATGGATGTTCATTTTACTATCTTTTCCCCACCATTTCAATACTGAAAAAGTTACAAATAATGAAAAGTTGGGAAAGAGATAAGACTTTGTGGATAGGGCTCATGGCTTTTAAGAGCCTTCCTGGGTTCAGCAGAGGGCAGTATTTGACTCAAAGAAATGGGGATTAACTGTGAGCTTTCATTGAGCTGAGGCCCTCACGCACATTCGATCGTCACAACTCTGACGGTGCTAAATAAGTATCATTACGCCCTTATACAAAAAGGAAACAGGCCTTAGAAAGGCTAAAAAACTTGCCACACATCTAGTTAATGATGGAGATGAGATTCAAATTCAAATGCAAATTCTGCAATCATTACTCTTAACCACTAGGCCTACTATGACCATAGTGGATAACCTTGGTTTTTGAAGTATGTGTGTTGGGTTGGTGGCAGGAGTGTGTGTGCATCTCTGGGGGTATGCAAGACATACAGTGTGATTCAGGATTAGAATTCCTATTTCTATTTTTAAGTATAAAAATACAAGAGGAATTAAGCTTTCCTAATATTTAATCTAGAGATTGATATTTCAACCAGTCCATACAGGGATGGCCATTTCTCAATTACCCCAAGGACAGAGTAAGACTTTCATAGTGGGGAGGGGCAGCAGTGGCACCTCAACCACCATTAACTTGCTGCTGGTGTATTGATGCAGCATATGTACTGGCTAAGGCATTTATTGATCCAGCATATGTACTGGCTAAGGCATTCATGGATTAGATTAATTAGTTTTAATTAATGGAATAGGATTTAAATAGCTTTTGAAAAGAAACTTTGGATTTCTTTCATTTCAAACAAAGCAAGCACAAGTAAACAATACAATGGCAGGCATAATATTCCTCTTATTCTTGATACATCTGGAACATTACAAAATAGAAATAAAAAAGAATATATTTTTCTCATCTTTCAAAACTTTCTGTTTTTATGTAAATTTCATCAGGTACAGAATGTGTTAATTCGGTAGTGCTTATATTACAATTTATGTATAAATATTTATAGGTATTCTGGTTGTCTATCATCCAGAATATTTTGCTGATAGAGGTGCAAGACCAAAAATATTTGCAGATTGCCAGTCTACAGCACAGGGACTCATACCATATATTTTAAATCAGTGACTTAGCAAGTAAAAATTCAATAACATTCAATGAAATCTGTTTAATGAGACAAGAAAATGTAGTACAGTTTAGAAAAAGTTCCAAAACATTGGTTAAATAAGAAAAAAGGCTTTTGTGGCTAGTATTCCTTCATTAAACCCTTCTAACATGCCTTTTATAAGACAGGTTTTACAGTAGACTCTGGGAATACAAAATATGACTTGTACACAGTTGCTATCCTTGAAGGGTTTGTAGCACTGTCTAGCGGGGGTTACTGATGCGGAACAAGCATTATAGTCCTAGCTAAGCAAAGGGCTGTGGGAGCACATATTAATTTGTCTGGAAATTCCCTTCCAGGGAACACCACCATATTCCTTCTCAAGCAAATAAGGCTTCGCTGCTATTTGTTCTTTTGTGGTTGCTGAACTCTTGTCCTGGGAAAGATTAGGAAGCAGAATAATTAATAATTTTCATCCAGGGATCAAAAACAAAAATAATGCATTACAGCCTCCCAAGTTTTAACCTCCAAGAACAGGATGATTTTGTCCATGTAGAAGCAATGGCTTTTAGCCACCACTCTGATCTTCAGCTACTCATTTGCTAAAGAACAGCTGTACTTTCTTGGCTCCAAGGGAATAACTGCTCCACAGCCAGAGACTCAGTAAACAGAGCTTTGTGTGTACCAGTGCTTAATAAATATTTGTCAAATGAATAAATACACGAACAGCATTGCTGATGATCTGCTAAGGGAAGTAAGATTTCAAAAATGATTGATTACCTGCCAGCAACTGCTTTCCAAATGTAACTTTAGAGAGTAAAGGAGGCATGGACAAATTCGTTCAGGTTTTTAGGGGGGGAAAAAAAACCCACCAAAACACCAAAACTCACTTTCCTTCACCTGATTACCCCCAGAGGAAGAGAGAGATCTCAGATGAGCCCCTCAGTCTTCTAATGAGCATTTCAGACTCCTGTTGTCTTAAATGTCATTCTAGTTGTAATGTACACAGGTAAGATGGACACCGGGGGGACCTCAAAAACAATCTTGGCTTACGGAAAAAGCATGAGAATTTAACTAGAAATGGAAAAAATCCCAGCTTAAAGGGTCTTTGCAATCCTCATAAACACATTCCAGCACCTTCCCTTCGGTTTTCTAAGCAGGTGACCTGTTGAATTCTGAGTTGTTGTGTTTGTGAACTCCATTATTGCTTTTGTATCCCATGTGAATTCTCTGATGAGACATATTTGACTTTCTCCTTCAGCCCATGGCTGTCTACCCAACCACAGGAGGTCCCAGGTCCATCTACCCTGGACCCTTTATTTCCTCTGGATCTTTCCAGAGCAGTCACTGTGAGAAGGCCACCTGGCGTTTTCCCTCAACCATCCCTGGATGCAAACCCACCTCACTGGCTACATGTTCGTGCACCTGGCCCAACACCCTGTTTGTTCCTGACGTCAGAAAGTTTCGATGTGCCCATTTCATCACGATGACAACATAATGTAACCAGATGTAAATAATATATACCATATCTTTAGAAAAATATGATGAATATTTAAAGGACTACTCTCTAAATAATAAATATTGAAGGAAAAAAACCAATGTGAATATTTTATAGGCTGGAGGTCATTGGTAAGCTTTGGAAAACAATCTGTTTAAAGAAATGAAGGCAGGCTAGTTTTTGCTCAGAGACAAGGCCATTTTCCTTGGTCAAGAGAAAGTCACCATACACAAAACAATTTTTGCAACCTAAGAGTTTAATATAATCCGGTTTTGGAGACAGTGACCTCATCTAACTTTACTGTAGAGAAGAATGGTCTTTTCTGACAGCACCAAGTCATTTGATTCACCGTGTGAGCCCGCATCAGAATTCAAGTCATGCATACTCCTTCGGTAATCAAACAAGGTCTGTGAATGTACCTGTTCACAGCTTCTCTCACTCCCTCGGGAAACACATGCACTCTGGAGGACAGCATTTATAGTTCCTAAGTCTCAGATAGAATATTATTTTTTCTGATGTGGCCACATATCTATAAACACAATCTCCCTCCCTCACATTCTTAGAGCAAGTAATCCATATCTTCTGATAATGGCTTTTAGCACTGTCTTCACTAGAACATCAGTTTTCCATTTATTCTGAATTTATGAAACTCTTTGCCGGGCGCAGTGGCTCAAGCCTGTAATCCTAGCACTTTGGGAGGCCAAGATGGGCGGATCACGAGGTCAGGAGATCGAGACCATCCTGGCCAACACTGTGAAACCCCGTCTCTACTAAAAAATACAAAAAACGAGCCGGGCGAGGTGGCAGGCGCCTGTAGTCCCAGCTACTGGGGAGGCTGAGGCAGGAGAATGGCGTAAACCCGGGAGGCGGAGCTTGCAGTGAGCTGAGATCCGGCCACTGCACTCCAGCCCGGGCGACAGAGCGAGACTCCGTCTCAAAAAAAAAAAAAAAAAAAAAAAAAAAAGAAACTCTTTGGTGTCATTTTTCACGTCTCAGATTGGCCCCTCTATAATATAATGTTTGGGTAGTTTTTGTAATGCTTGGTGGAGAAATTGCTTGTACTAATAACATGTTTTCTTTTAGGAAACTTCTAGATAAGTCTTGGGGATGATAGCAGGGTTATGGGGAATGCAGTTTGTCAGTGACCCTAAAGCTGACTTTGACCATATGTTACACCCAGCACTTTACAGAGTCCTCAAGACACTATGCAACCTAAAACCACTCCGACATTTTGGGCTCTATCATGTGTTTCCAGGGAGTCCAATGATAACTTCTAGTCTGTTTCCACATGACATATATTTTCGCAGTGGTGTGGTACTTTTTTATTTCTTTGTTTTTATTTTTTTGAGACAGAGTCTTGTTCTGTCGCCAGGCTGGAGCTCAGTGGTGCAATCTCGGGTCACTGCAACCCCCACCTCCCGGGTTCACGCCACTCTCCTGCCTCAGTCTCCCGAGTAGCTGGGACTACAGACATGTGCCACCATGCCCAGCTAATTTTTGTAGTTTCACTAGAGATGGGGTTTCACCACATTGGCCAGGATGGTCTTGATCTCTTGACCTCATGATCCACCCACCTCAGCCTCCCAAAGTGCTGGGATTACAGGTGTGAGCCATGGCTCCCGGACAGTACTTTTAACATTACTCCCAAGGTGACAAACACACGTTTCATAGGAAAGACTAAGAAGGATATAAAAAAAATTTTTTTTTAAGTAAGAAGTGAATCTTTGAAGGTTTGAAAACACAATGCTTAGTTTTGTTGAGTTTTGTAGAGAACTGGCAATGGCTTGAAAAGTTCAGTCTGAGTAATCCTGTCTGGTTTTAGGCTTGTAATTTCTTGGCTAGCTGATCATACCATATTAAGGGCATGCATTCTCCTGAAAACACTGATGGGGTCCTTTTCAGGCAAAATGCTGGTCCTCAAATTGGGATAAATGTGGGAGACATCAGAAATATCTTCCTACTGCTGTTCAGGTTAGATTTTCGCAGCAGATTTTAAGAAAACAACAAAAACTTTCAAATCTTCGTGTTTGTACCTAATGTCCTGAGTGTACCTCACTCCCTATGGCATTACATTTTAGGTACGTGAGTGCATCCTACACGTCCTTGAGAGATGACACAGTCTCACATTAAACTAATATCTATTGAATTCAGTAGTGAAAAGAAAAACACAAGAATTCATTTGTTCCTTGGGAAGCCAGACCAAGTCAAAGTACTACTTTGCACCAAGGTACCTAAAATGTGGCACTATTTACTTTTCAAGACTGAAAAATAGCAGTGATCAAGGAGTAGTTTTATTGCTGAATCATGGAATTTAGAGGTTTAGGAGAGCTCTCACGGTCCGTCCGATGCTTCCAGAGCATTCTTGACAGGCTCATCTAGACTCTATTTAAATGTTTCTAATGACAGATATAAATGAAGAAGGACTTAGGATTTGCTGTTTTGACCTAAGCCAAGTCATCTCCCCTTGCTAGGCACTTCTGGGTCTTTATGGACAGGGCTTGAGTACACAGCAGAAACACATTCTTATTCTTTCTCCTCACTTGGCATTGAGACTGAGCCCTCAACTTTTCTCTCTTGCCTGGCTTTGTTCCTTTGCAAGCGCTACCTGGTTTCAAATTCGGAGAGTGGATTCTATTTTTCTCTGCCTAGCCCTTGGCAAATGCTCCTTTGGATTCATTTCTGAGCAAAGGTCTGTCCCATCTGCTCTCTTGCTCTCTGGTTTGGAGAACAGCTGTATCCTCCTTGGTGGCTAACTTTGGCCTCTATCTTTTTTCAGGCATTAGTTTTGCTGTATAGAGGCAGACATCCCCAGGGAACTTGCCATGATTTAGAGCATGGATTGTGACAAGTGCTGATTCTAAATTAGGTCATTAGATATGCAGTCTTCATAATGCTGGATCGGAAGATCTCAGGTGCACTTTCAAAAGAAGAGAATGAATTCAGTATTTCTAGCAGTTATATAAGGCACCTTGAAGCATTTTGGATATTTTATTTTAAATCTGACCTCTGCTCCTACCATCATCTATTCTATCATCATTATGGAATGAAACCTTTTGGAGGTTCTTTGTGGTTTGAAAGGCAAATTTCCTCCATATTTCCTGAATTTCCTGATATAGCTAACAAGATGATGCTAGTGGCATAGGATTGACCCCTTTGTATAGGACTAACCTGGAAATTAGCCCTGATTTGGAAAACTGCCAGAGAGCACTCCAATTATTTAATAGCCCAATTTTGCTAATGTGAAAAAAGTTTAATGTTTGAACACTTAGTTTTGCTGAAAAATTCAGATTCTTTGCCAACTCTTATTTCAAATGTACAACCCCTTCATAGGGCCTTTGATATACTTAGGAAACCCATACAGAATTTCCATCTCTATTTCTACCTGTGATTGGCATAACACAGTGATTTCGTTAAGCTCATAGCTACCTGAAGGTACTCTGAAAATATTGAAATTTCATCTTTAGGGAATGAAATCCAGGACAAGTAAGTCTGCTAATTAAAAAAGGGGGAGGAGGCATCGCAAAGCATTTCACTTCAAGTTTAGGCATTCCTGAATATTTTAGAGTTCGTTATTTAATTCCAGCAGTTCGGTGGCTTTATTCTTCCACACCAAAACTGAGAAATAGACGTGCATTCTGGTCTCTTTCTCTGAAGCCTGCAGACATTTGGAACTTACCGGGAAACAGGAAACACCTTTTGCTCACCCAAGAGTGGTGTCATTGAGCATGATATCTTACTTATCTTAAGTGAGATACTGCAAACATTATTTCGTCCAACAGCAAGAGTACCCACAAAGATGTGCACACATTGGAAAAGTAATTTAGATGCAGCATAGGAAAGTATTCAGCAAGTGGTAGGTGGAAATCAGATTTATCTAAATTCTAAAGCCATTTAGGGTACAGACGGGTTGCCATAAATCTTCAATGGAATAGGCAACCAAAAGCATATAAATGTCTCTTGGGCATGTATGAGTTGATTTATACTTAACTATATAGACTTGCATTGTGTGGTGCATAATAAATGCTACTTTTAAATTTCTTATGTTACATTTATGCTATAATTCAATGATCTGCCTTTTTTCTTCCTGGGTTTAACTGGGAACTGGTTCAAGTTCAAATACCAAAGATTTCAGCCTAAGGGATGAGACACTAGTAAATACCTCTAAGAATGTAAACGACTGCACCCAAGGCTGCCTATGAACTTTTACTCAAGCGCAGAGTCTGTACATTGGAGAGAAGAGGATAATTTAGTTGAAAGAATTCCTATGGGTTTCAACTTAGGACCTCCCCAGAATATGTGCTCACAAAGATCCCTTCGGTTTTACCTACCATAGAGATTTGCCCATTCATCATGGGTGTGGGCCTCCCTCCCAGCTTGAGGGGACATAGGGGCAGGGCCTCTGTCCTTTATGTTCACCACTTCCTAGCAGATGTGTGTCCCGTCGCCTAGCACAGTGCCTGGTTTTTGGTTGTACTCAATAGATAGCGAATGAACAAATGAACAATTGGCAGAGTAGGCAGAAGGGCAAGTTCAAATTCTGGGTCTTCAAATGAAATTGTAAATGAAGTGTCAATTGTACATGGCCTTACTTGCAAAATAAATTATTGACATAGGGAAGGGCATCTTCCTTGTAAGCTTCCCTATATTACAGATAACTGGTTGTTTAGGGTCTATTTATGAACAGTCCAACTAAACACCCCCATCCCCACACACATCTGCACACAGGCAGGCACACACACTTGATTCGTATCTACAATGTACTGGGCCTTTTTAAGGTCCTGGGCATACAGCGATTTAAAGGACATGGTCCTGCCTTCAATTAACTACCCAGTGGAGGAAAGATATATACACACAAATGAGCATTAAAAATGGCTCACACGTTTAAGGGTTGTAGGGTGTGAGAAGTAAAATCAATATTTTACAATAAGGGAGAAAGTGGAAACTTAAGTTCATACATTGCTAGGGCATTTGGAACTGGAAGTACTTAATGAGTACAAATGTCACCATGGGGACATATGGCACTGGGGGACTAAACTGCATTCTTTCTTGCAAATCAAGTTCTTACCCCTGTGAGGTAAATTACCTGTTCCTGAGAGCCATCTGGTTCGCTTACAGATCCAATTTACCCCATGGGGCACCAACCAGGGAGTACCATTGACTCCTCTTATGATTAGACCCAAGTGACATAACTTTGCTTGTCTTTCACCTTTGCATCATAAGCATCCAATAACCTAAATAGGTCCTCTTAGTCTCCTACAAGCTGCAGTGGTGTCATAGGCAGCCCACTTCAGCTCCAGTGGGAGAGAAAACAACCTGTAAAATGGCAAAATGGCCATCCTGTTCGAAGAAGCAATGAGAGCCTAAAGGCAGCAATATCCAACAGAAACATAATGTGAGCCACAAAGGAGCTACGGGTGTCTTTTTACATTTTCTAGTTGCCACATTGAAAAAAAAGTAAGTTGAAGCTAATTTCAATGTATAACATTCAACAAGTTTTGTTGAACACAACTTATTCAAAACATTGTTTCAATATATAGTAAACACGAAACATTTAAAAGAGATATTGTATGTTCTTTATTCTTTTCTGGTACTAAGTCTTTAAAGACCAGTTTGTATTTTATACTTATAGTCCATCTCAATTCATTCCACCGGACATCTCCATTGCTCAATAGTCACACATGGCTAGTAGCTGCCACGTTAGATGGCACAGGTTTCAAAATCTGTTGTGGGTTTTTCACTTAGAGCACATTTCAGTTCTGTCTACAGCACATCCCTAGTGGTCAACAGCCTTGTGTGGCTGCTGGCTACCGTACTGAGAGCACGGTCTAACGTCCTTCCTCAGCACGTCAGGAGAGGGGGCCAGTTGCTACTGAGAGGGGTTGAGGGTGATTCCTAGGCTAGGGGTTGTTGTCTGAATGAGCTAAAGGCAGGCTATTAGCTTAACATTAGAGTGTTCAGTATCTTCTTCTGAACTTTTTGAGTAGGTTGCATTTCAAAACAACAGACCTCATTTTTATCCTTTTTCTCTGACCTCACTCTCCTGCCCCTACTCCATACCCACAGTCAACTGTCCCAAGTACAGCAGGAAAGAACTGAATCGAAGTTAGGTTACAGTAGAGGTCTGTTTGAATCCAGCCTATGTCTACAATTGCTTCAGTTTATATAAATGGGAACATGTTCCATTCAGCTTTGTGATGTCCATCAACATTTTGCCTATGAACAGATTTTTTTTTGGCTCGTATTTATCTATTTTTACCAAAGTTTAATAATCATCCAGAAAAGTACACAAATCATATATCATCAGTTTGATGAATTTCTCACAAGATACTCATGCAATAAGACCAGATATGTGGTGGTTGTAATAAAGGAAAATATTTTTAAAGTTTTGGTTGAATCTAGTGAGAACACATGGACACAGGAAGGGCAACATCACACACCAGGGCCTGTCGGGGGTTGGGGAGCAAGGGAAAGGAGAGCATTAGGACAAATACCTAATGCACGTGGGGCTTAAAACCTAGATGATGGGTTGATGGGTGCAGCAAACCACCATGGCACATGTATACCTATGTAACAAACCTGCAGGTTCTGCACATGTGTCCCAGAACTTAAAGTAAAATTTAAAAAGGTTTTTGTTGAATCTAATTCTTTTCACAAGATTTCATTCTCTTGAAAATTAATTTTATCAAGTCATGGATATGCAGGGATTACAGATTACCAAAGAGCTGAGTTCATTATTGATTTACTGTAATTTTGAGATTATAAATTGCTTCTAGGCTGTGGGCATGTACCTACATTTCAAAGGCAAAAGGCTATCAAAAAGTCGATACAATGACTTGCTTAAAGCAGCCTGACATCTTTTCCTTCAAGGTGGTCCAGCCTCATCTGCGGGCCTTTAGAGACCACCTTCACTATGACCACCAGATGGCAGTGTTGTCCAATCTTTGTCCACCTTTCACCCCCCCCCCCCCCTTACCAGTCTTATCCCCGAGAATAAAACTGTGGATTGTTCCACTGCATATAAAACTGAAAACCCTGTTATTTTAAACTTGAAACTGACAGGCTGTTATTTTAATGAGGTCTACCAGAGCCAAGGTTAACCAAAGCTTTATTTCCCTACAAAATGTTAAGGCCACAGTTCTAAAAGGGGGCTGTGAAATTTTATGTTATTGATACTTTTTCTGACTGTACAAGTTTTAAGATATTTTTTGACAAGTAAAGCTACATGATGAATATAGACATATGTTTATGTATAATAGCCAAATTCTGTATTACAATTGCTTCAAATTTCTCCCGATAGGTCCTTTTACTCTAAGTTAGATTCCCTATGACACAAAATTCTTTGTATCCATTTCAGTCTATTTTGAAGCAAAAGTATATATTTTTAGCACTTTGACTTTCCAGCTTAATGAGTCAAAGGAAAATTTAAAACTTATTTCAATCTCATTAATATTCCAAAATGAAATCAAGTGTAATATTTAATTCTTTATTTCTATGAAATAAGCTTAGATCCAGAACAGTAAAACTTAGAAAGGATTTTTTATAATAGGTACTCCTACAATGTATGATGGTTAATGGCATTACAATTTATTTCCTTTCCCTTGAAATGTCTTTTTATGTTCATCAAGGAAGGATTTAAAGTCAGTTACTAACTGTGCCAGTATTAAAAACATTAGAAACCATCTTTCCCAAGTGATTTTGCTAACATTTTTTGCACCCTTTAATCTGTTCCAAGCAATAATTTTAAACATGTAACCAACCTTCCTGTCTGAATTTATGCAGTAGATCTTGCAAATAATCCATTTCTACATTTACAAAATTACTTGGAATGATTATTGTCACTACTGATCCTTTGTCACAGGCCAAAGGTCTGTCCGCAAAAGGACTTTATAAGCTCTGGAGGAGCCTGCCTGGATTTCTGAAACTGGGCATTAAATAAATGAATTTCATGTTCAGTTATTATTAATTAGTGGCAATGCCCATTCACTTCGAGAAACATCTAATGCAAACATACTGTGTATAAAGAACTGTGCCTGGCAGACTAAGTTTATAAAACCAAGTTAGAAACAGTCCCTGTTCTCAGGATCAGCTACATAATTTGTAGAGCCCAGTGCAAAATGAAAATGCAGGGCTCCCTGTTTAAATATTATTAGGAATTTGAACGTGGCATTTACAGAGCGTCAGGTACTTCTAAACACTGGGCCTTGTGCAACTATGCAGGTAGTATCCCATGAAGCCTGCTTGTCTTCAAGAAGCTATGATCTAGTTGGGTTTTCCTGACCTGTACAACGAGGAGTGAGACAGGTGCTGATAAAAATTATGATAACAACAGTGATGGCTACCATTACCTATTAGACGCTCAGCAACTAAATCCATAATTGCCTCCAATTTGTAAAAAATGCTGAAAGGTAGCTGTTGATGTCTCAACTTTACAGATGCCATAACTGAGAATTGCATTTCTATGGTGACTTTTTTGTTTAGTGAGATGTCATCAAATCCTCACTAAGTGGCTGGCCCCATGCTAAACCCATCACTCCTATCTCTTGCTTAATCATCACAACCTCACACAAACAGTGAAGACACTGAGGAAGTGAAGAGTGAAGTCACTTGGCCTTGATCACACAGTACAAGTAGTAGGGCCTGATTTTGAGCCTTGGCAGTGGGGCCCCAGAGCCTGCAGTCTCAAATTAACCATTGCAACAGAACTGGTGAACTGGAGAGTATTAATGCAGTTGAAAAGCCCTGTGCCTGTTGGTAGGTCCCACTCATTTCAAAAAAGATGGAAAATATATTTGCGGGGAGGAGGATAGCACTCTGGAAATCTTTGTACTCTTCCCTGAATTATCAGTCCATGCTAATGTTCTAGACCTTCTCCAACACCATTGTGATTCTAGCAGCCCTACAAACAATGTCCTGATTCTTGGCCTTTTTCTAATGCTGCTATGGTTTGAGTAGCCTTTCCTAATTTTCTAGGCCATTTCTAACAATGCCTGTGGCTAGAGCCCTCCAAACAAATATAAGACTACACATTTTTCAGGATAACATTTTAAATCAGCCCATCTTCCCTTAGGAAGTCCAAAGACAGATGAATCAAATGCTATTTGCCCAATTATGCTTCTGGTTATGTATAACAGTGGGTTATACTGTCCCTGAATCAATCAGTCAATCAATCAATCAATCAATCATCAATCATCTATCATTGATCAATTGTCTATCATCTATCTTAACTCTCAGCGGAAATAATAATTTTCAGGTGGTGCTAAGAACATTCTAGATGCACAATACCATAAAACCTATGCCATTTCTCTAACAGGCAAGTGTGAAAAAATGAAAGTCCTAAAAACTCCTCCTGGCTTGAAAATGGAAAAAGAGTTCCCTTTCTGGATATTTTATTCATAAAACAGCACAGACCAACTCCTCCCCTGGGTTTCCATGACAAAGGGAGAGCTTTCCCATAGGGCTACATATGTAGGCTGGAAAGCCAGCCCCACATATTTAATGGTCTGTATCTAACAACATTGTATTAGAAATCCTCTCCTTGAGACTATTTCTCTTATGAAATGAAAAGTAGTAAAGAAAACAAAATTTTCACCACCTTGCCATAGGAACCCATGGGGACTTGATAGGGCTTTGCATTTTCCTATTACATTGTACTTGGGAATAAGGTTGAGAAGCCAGACAGTAAATCTGATTCAACCAAATCCAAAGCACTTGGAGGAATCACCTTTTTATTGCAGATAAGTATAAAAACAGTACTGGAAGCACACTGGAATCTTAAAGATCAAACGCCAGGGGCTTTCTGTTAATAGATTTGGTAGCTAAGCAGTGGTACTTAGAGAATAGCCTTTATCTCTTCAAAAAAAAAAAAAAAAAAAGGTCTCAGCAAAAGGAGTTCTGAACGTAAATAATTAGAATGATTTGTGTCAAGTTAGCCTCAATGTTAGGTTGCTTTTCTATTCCTTCTTTGAAGAGCGTTATGTTTTATTCCTGATGCATTGGAAAGTCATGGTATAATTATCATGCTGGCATATGAGGTTACACTGTCAGTCTTTCTGAACACAATGGAAACCTAACCTCTCAATTTTTCCCCTAGGTTAATAAATACAAAATTCACTGATTTGATTTTTTGTATTTTTCTCATTATAAGTTACTTCTGAATTTTTATACTACTATGCCATGGTGATCCATAAATCACAAATTCCAATATGCTTCATTCTCTTCATTCTTTTTAGTATAATTAAAGGAAAGTTAAGCAGCCTTTTGAAAACAGTTTTCATTTTCTTATTTCTTCAAATTATTTCCTATGTGGAAAACCGACCTTTTTTTCAAGCCAAATTACGAATATTTAAAAAAGACCTAGTGCATTTTCAATTGCTTCTTCTGTCCTCATAAAGGTAGGAGGGTTTTTCAAAGGTTTTTACAAAGATAACTGAACGTGGGGTATCATTTATCCAAGTGCCTAAATGAGATATGCCACTAAGTACCCCTTCTCCATTATTTATATGGTCGAGAAGACAAACTTCAAAGGAGCTAGAACTTATGTCCAGAACTTGGTTTTACTATTATTGCTCCGAAAAGGTGACTCCACAACAAGAAGAGGCACTTAGAAATCTCTTTTGCTTGACATTTTAAAAAGTTTTTTTTTTTTTTTTTTTTTTTTTTTTAAACAAAGCCATTAGAACAGGCTTTCCTAAAACATGATGAAAAAGAGGATTTCAGGAAAAACATGCTGAGTATCCTGGGAAATCACGGAAACTCTGTAGTCATCTTTACCAGGGAAAGAGCTTTTCCCTGATCGAAAATGGTGAAGGCATAGGTGGTCCTAGGGTTGCCATGCCGAGGTGTTCACACAACGTGCTCTCAGTACAGACACAGGTACTAGACCTGCAGTCTGGAGATTGGCACTCTTAAACTTGCATCCCGCAACTCGTCCTGATACACGGGAAATCTGAAAACTCAGACCCATGGAGTTAAAGAGTAGACAGTGTGATCTCTCCAGGGCAAGCTCAACCCTGTGACTTCACTTGTTTTCTTTCTCTGAAAAGTCTTTTAATTTTCAGATTTAGTCTAGCTTTTCATATCCATCTTTTCACTTCTTCTAAGCCTATAGGTCAGGTTCTCATGGTCAATGAATCTAATTGCAGTAATTAAAAAAAAATCTGTCTTTATTTTCTTTACTTAATTTTTTGAATATGTAGTACTGCTGCCATGAATTAAATGGTCTTTCTCTTTTTTCTCTTTCTTTTCTTTCTTTCTTTCTCTTTCTCTCTTCTTTCTTTCCCTCCCTCCCTCCCTCCTTCCCTCCTTTCTCTCTCTCTCTCTCTCTCTTCTCTTTCTTTCTTTCTTTCTTTCTTTCTTTCTTTCTTTCTTTCTTTCTTTCTTTCTTTCTTTCTTCCTCTTTCTTTTTTGATGGAGTCTTGCTCTGTCACCCAGGCTGGAGGGCAGTGGCACAGTCTCAGCTCACTGCTACCTCTGCTTCCCAGGTTCAAGTGATTCTCCTGTCTCAGCCTCCCAAGTAGCTGGAACTACAGGTGCACACCACCACATCTGGCTAATTTTTTGTATTTTTAGTACAGAGGGGGTTTCACCACACTGGTCAGGCTGGTCTTGAACTCCTGACCTCAGGTGATTCACCCTCCTCGGCCTCCCAAAGTGCCATGGTCCTTTCTCTTAAAGACCAATGGCAATGGCTGTATTGTTGCGTGTGTTCATGCATTCAGTCAACAAACATTCATGAAGGGTTTTCTCTGTGCAAGATACTGCATTAGGTATTGGGGCTACAGAGATGAAAAGGACATTGTTTCTACTTTCAAGGAGCTTTCTCTTCTGCGGAGACATAGACATAAAAACTGACAGTAGTACAATGTGATGTCAACATTGACAAGAATTGAGTAGAGAAGGATAGAAGCTGAGTGTAGAGTAGGTTTTTTTCAAGAGCAGAAACCAGTGACCCAAAGTTGATTAAACTGAGATCAAATGGGAAAAGGTAAGCGCACTTAAACCACAGTAAAGGGGATAGGGTATAACGGGTTAAATCAGGACCAATGAGAATAGACACATGGTGCTATTCTCAGTACAGACACAGGTACTAGACCTGCAGTCTGGGCATTCACACTCTTAACGTGTGTCCCCCAACTCGTGGTAGTACCTTAGGGCTGTGACCACTTAATGAGAAATCCAGTCAATGTCTAGGGAGGGTTCAAGGAGTGAGGGAGGCATTCTCAAGGCCTGGGTACCATCAGTTGGCCAAGAGTGCCGCAGATGCCTTTAGTTAGAGGACTAACTAAAGGCAGAATGTGTGTTCACACTGTATCTCACAGGGGATGCATGCAGCTTCTGATGGATAAGTATTACCTGCGGAGCATCAGATGGTCCAGAGGTAGAGAGCAGGGGTCCTGAGTCTGCCAAGTAGGGGCTCTAGGGAGAAGCTCCCACAGGGGTCTCTCTGAGCTGATCTTGAAGAATGAACTGGTGTTGAGGCTCCCAATCAGATGGAGCCCATGTTCAAAGGCTCATGTGGACCAAGCCCACTAAGGCTTTGGAAAGTAGTTAGTTTGGTACAACTGAAAGGTACAGTGCATACGTTGGAGAGGCAGGAGTCGGGGCCAGAGAAGTGGGCCAGTAGATTCTACAGGGTTTCATAGTCTACTGTGAGCAGTTTAGTATTTTTTTCTGGAGAATCAATGAAGGGTGAAGGGTGCTAGAACAGCCCAGCTGGGGTCCAGAAGGATACACAGGTATGGCACTGTGAAAGCCAGGTGGGGTGGGCAATGGTCTGGATTGATGACAGGGGACAGACAAGTGGTGTCTTGTTCACATCTATCACGGATTCCTAACTGGCAACTCCATGACACATTTTCCATTTTAAATGCATTGTTTCATTTTTACCTTTTCTTTTTCTGAGACAGGGTCTCACTCTGTTGTCCAGGCCAGAGTCCAGTGGTGCAATCCTAGCTCATTGCAGCTCTGAACTCCTGGGCTCAAACAACCCTCCCGCCCTAACCTTCCAAGTAGCTTGGATTACAGATGCATGCCACCATGCCCGGCTACATTTTTCATTTTAATTAGGCTCTACTTCTTTCAGAGCCCTGTTCCCCCTCCATGTGCTCCCTGCCAGCTCAAGCCTTTGCTTATGCTACTTCTGAGAAGTAACTTCCTCCACCAGCAGTGATGTCTCTTCTCTTAGCCTGTCCACAGCTTCTTCATCCTTTCAGGCAGATCATGCAGATAAAGCAAATTAGAGAAGCGGGCTGAGTTTGTTTGTTCATTCATCAAACATCTACTCTTTTTCGGGCACTCTCCTAGGTACCAGGGATGAAGTAGTGAACAAAAGAGGGCAAAAACTCCTTCCTTCATGGAGCCTACATTTGCATTACAGGATTCCAACAACAAATGAGATAAACCAGTAAAATATATGGCATTGTGGAAGACAGTGTGGTGATTCCTCAAAGACCTAGAACCAGAAATACCATTTGACCCAGCAATCCTATTACTGGATACACACCCAAAGGAATATATATCATTCTGTTATAAAGATACATGCACGCGTATGTTCATTACAACATTATTTACAATAGTAAAGACATGGAATCAACCCAAATGCCCATCAAGGATGGACAGGATAAAGAAAATGTGGTACATATACAGCATGGAATACTATGCAGCTAATACTGTGCAGGATAAATAGTTAATGCATGCGGGGTTTAATACCTAGGTGATGGGTTGATGGGTGCAGCAGCAAACCACCATGGCACACGTTTACCTATGTAACAAACCTGCATGTGCTGCACATGTATCCCAGAACTTTAAGTTTAAACAGAATTATACAATAAAAACATACATGGCATGTGCTAAAGTGAAAACTAAAGTGGAGGAGGGGATTGGAAGCATGTGTGGAGGTGGATGCTCATGGAAGGCCTCACTGAGAAGGTAGCAGGTGATAATGTAGGGAAGCAATATCTGTTCTTTTCATAGACACATTTAGATTGATATTAATAGCATACAATTTCATTATTTCCTCATTCATTTTCACAAGACATAGTCTCTCACTTTTCCCTTGAAACATGACTCCCTCATGGACTACTTTTGCATTTTTACACTTTGGTACGATGTGTATGGGGATTATTTTCTCTTCCAGAAGAAAGCAATAGTGCACACATGAAAATAAAAGGTAACTGACACTTGGCCTTGGTTGGGGAGACAACTGAGAGGGTGGAACATGGTGCACACCTGGAGGACATTGGCCAAAGAGAAGAGCCACGGCTGGGCACACTGGCTCATGCCTGTAATCCCAGCACTTTGGGAAGCCGAGGCAGGAGGATCATATGAGGTCAGGAGTTCGAGACCAGCCTGACCAACATGGTGAAACCCTGTCTCTACTAAAAATATAAAAATTTGCCAGGCGTGGTGGTGGGTGTCTGTAATCCCAGCTACTTGGGAAGCTGAGGCAGGAGAATCACTTCAACCTGGGAGGCAGAGGTTGCAGTGAGCTGAGATCATACCACTGGACTCCAGCTTGGGCAATAAGAGTGAGACTCTGTCTGAAAAAGAAAAAAAGAAAAAAAGCCACTGGCCTTGGCATCATGCCACATGAACACAGGAGCCAGGAGAGGTAGAGTTTCTTTTACAATAGAACTATATGGATTTGAACATGGAATCTCCTGGCTTTTAAATTCTCTCTCCACCTCCATCCTTGTCTTCATCATGATCATCATCATCACCGTCCGTCATCCCCCCACCATCATCATGACAGCATGGGCTGAACGAAACACATCTGTATAAATAGATTAACACTGATGGCTGACAATTTATAACCTCTGCCTTGCAGCTTAGTTTAAGAGCAGTCTCAGGTCTGAAGCTTTCCCGGATAATGCCAATTCATTCTGCTGTCGGCATTCTTTTCATTTTGCACTCATTTGCTTATCCATTCATTCGGCATTTGCCTAGAGCTTACCGAATAGCAGGGACTGTGCTAAGGGCATGTTCTTGATGAAAACACACCTTCCAGAACCTGTAGTTGAATTCTTTGGCTATTTTTTATGTTACACATAGCACTGGAAAGTGTTGGAGCTGGAAGGCACTCCTGAAAGTGAAATTTATTTTGATCATCCTATCACACAATTGAGCACTTTATTTTACCAGTATCTCATGCATTTGGTTTGTTTCCTGTTTCATTTGGATATAGATTATCTCTGTAAAACATCTTGATGCCCCTGGGAAAGAACAGTATCTTATTCTTTTTGTATCTTTTTTAACAGTGAGCTGAGTGTTGCATACATGGTAGACACTCAATAGATACTCTCTCAGTTGACTGCTGGATTATGGAGAGAGCCCCAACATTTTCAGAAATAATCTGACATAAAGACTGACGTGGACTCCATCAGAACTTATTCATTCCTTGGAGAAGAGAAGTTTGACTAGATGAGCATGTGGGAAAAGAACAGGCTTTTGAATATGTTATTCTGTACAAGATGCCTCGGAAGTTAAGCATCTGTAAGAGAAAATGTTCACCGTTGCAAAGAACCATGATGTTGCCTTTATCAAGCACATGTGGCCATGGGTGCAAATTCATTGTGCATGTTATTACATGGCCACAGTGTTTGCACAATTAAAAAGGAAAGAAAGCACATTTCATGCTATTCTAGATTTGCACTAGAGGTGGAATTTTTTATTCTTCAGAATCATTGGATTGGTGGCATGAGTTGGATAAAGGTCTGAGTACCACTTTTTGGAAGACTCAGCAAGCTGACACCTTGGTCATCGCTCTTTCTCCGTAACTTCTTAATTCTTGAAGCAAGAGTGGCAGAGTTAAAGCTTTAGTTCCATAATTTAATAAATACTAATTAATAGTCCAAGAAATTTAATTACCTCTGTCAGGTGACTGGATGAAATTTTCAGCATTGAGGCTTTCCGGAATTTTAATTTTCAGTATGTGTGATCACTATTCCAATTTGAAGGGTAAGTGCTATTTTACTGAATCTGAAATGGTGCCATTTAAAGAGGAATGTGTGTGTGTGTATATATATATATATATACATACATATATATATATGCTCCTCGCACACGACTTTCATTCTTTTTTTTCTCAGGAAAGTGTTAATTAGAGGAGAGGCCTCTTTACACTGAACAAACAGGCTTTCTGCTGACCTAGATCCAGATTGTTTTATTTTATTTTCTCTCCCAAATCCCCAAATGAGGTGCAGCATCTCATTTTCATGAGGAACTGGGGAGGAGAGAGGATAAAGCAATCTCATGTCACATCAAACACTCATGATTTTTTTAAACATTGAATTCCAAAAACATTAGGTTTTGGATTAAATGATGAAATGGGTTTCCAGGCAGTAAATGCAAAGTCATACCCATTTTTGCTTGTCGGTGGTCTTGAACTTCGATGCCATGCACAGCATGTTCCCATTGCTGGGCGGTTCAGCAGAAGAAGGTCGCGCTCTGTGACGGAAGGTGACACAGGGCCAAACTCATGTCTCCCTCCTTTTCCTTCCTTGTAAGTCATATCTACTTCTTTTTCTCTCCTTAGCACTGAGGAGGGAAGGGAATCCCTCCCTGACATGCATGTTACTGTCAGTTACATCTCTTGGTGCACTGCAGAGACCACTGCTACTCACCATGAGCTGTAAAGTGACTTTAGACCAAGAGAAAAGCACTTGTGTTTTCCTTCACTAAAGGACATGCAGTTCTCCAGGTACTAAGCAGATTCCACCAGTAGCCACTTCTCTCTAGACAGTTTTACACACAGGTGAATGCCCCAGTAGCTTAGCCACCTTGAAGGTTGCCCCACCATGGAAGAATACAGACATAATTCTGGTCTATCTTGGGTTTGTGGGCTAGATCAGTTGGGTCTCAGAATGAAACTGACAGCACAAGTCAACTTGGGCAATAATTAAGGATTGTTCAATAAGGTAGTTGAAATACAAGTGACAGCAGAGTGTAGAAAAGCCATAAGGAATAGTGCAGAGCCTGAGGTGAGTAATATGGAGCAAAGTTACCACCCTAAGGCCTGAAGGACTGAAGTATGGGGGAGGGAAACAGCTCTGGACAAGCCAGCAGAGGGGAATCGTGACCTTCCGTTGAGGTGCTCAGCTAGTCTGAAGCAACCTCACAGTGAGGAAGCCCCAAGAATGAATGCCAGGGCCTCACTCTCCTCTAGGAGCTCCTTCAGTGCCTCCCAGTGGCCAAGGTTAACTGGAGTCAGAACACGTGGGAGCCCAGGGATGCAATTCATATCCTCAGCCCTCCAGCAATGGGCAGGCTGGAGAAGAGAGGAGAGTGAACCAGCAGGGGCACAGAGAAGACATACAGCCCCATGAGGTTGTAGCATTTGGGATTAAGGGAGGTGAGCCTCAGAGCCTGGAAGAGAGCCCAGTCCCACTCTCGTCAGCCCTGTTCCTACACTGCCTTCCTCCTGCACTGACTTGAGTCTAGCTCCACCAGCTCACGCAGACCTGAGACCTGGTTGGCCTCGGCTCGCACCATTCTTTCTGTGCCTCACTGCTTTATACAGAGGCGAGCACACATCTCTTTCCAGGAGCTTCGTTAACACAGACAGAGAGGAGTGGGTAGGATGTGTGAAAAAGCATTTCCAGGACTCTGGTTTCCTGCCTCTTTGTTCCATTTTCTTTTCTTTTCTTTCTTCTTCTTCTTTTTTTTTTTTTTTTTTTTTTTTTTTTTTTTTTTTTTTTTGCCTTCTTCTCTCTCCTCTCCTTGCCCTTTGTTCTCTATTTCTAAGCCTTCCTGATTGGTGTGGTTTAATTACCAGTCTGCCCTTGCCTCCTTGAAGTCATCTGGAATGTCTGTGAGACATCAGTGCTGACTCAAACCCATAAGGGATATTCAGGAGTATATGCTCCAAGGATCTGATTCCCTTAAGTAACAGCCTCTTTCTGTTTCATGTCTAGTGAATTTGTTTAAATCCGAGACAGAAGGAGTTAGGGTGGGGGGTTAAGGTCATAGAAGGAAGATCAGATCCATGACATAGCCACAGATTTGCATTCCTCTGGAGCTGTGGGTAATTAGCAGATCTTCCTATCAAGGCAAAGGATGATTACTGCCCGGCTTAGTTTATGAGAATAAGGAAGTAGGCTTCTCAGAGAAGGTTGTGGTTGAGTGAATCTGAGGTGTAATCACAGACCCCGATGTGTCATCTCATCTCTGTGGAGGCCTCCATTATTCAAGTTCTTTCCTATTGCTTTGTTTTTCTACAAAAGGCTCTGGTACACTAGAAAACCAGTCTATTTCGGAATCAGCATGGTGTAGGGGCAGCTTCATAAATTACTACCTCATGGGGACTCACTCTAGGTGTACCTTGCTTTCAGAAATTCTCATTAGGCAGCAGAGTATAGAGGGATTACCGTGGTTCTCTGTCCCCAGGTGGTGTTTTTTGTAAGCTTGGGGGAAAATTGCCACCTATATATACTTTTTCTCATGACTTTTTATTTTTACGAGGTTCCTTCTCCTTAGTTTCTTTTGGATGCTGCTAACCTTTTTATTTAGGAAACCTTTCAGTATTGCTTTCGAGGCTCAGGAAGTTCAGTATAGCTGAGACTTTATTCCCTCAGGTCTTGGGTATTTTCTTACCCACTCATTTAAAATCTTCCCCTTCCCCTACCCAGTAATCAAGTTTTAAAAGTCAAAGTTTATAAACTTCAGAGATTCAGGGCAGGGTCAGCCCTGGCCAACCTGAGGAGGCCAAGTTTGTCGCTGGAAGTCCTCTCCCAGTGCCAGTTTCCTTGACTGTGCCTCTCTTTCCTTCTCAACCCCTTACGTTCTATTGAGATATCAGATATTCCCACTGTACTCTCCAGCTTCTCAGAACAGAATGGGAGGATGCCCTAATGCCATCTGTGTGCTCCAGACCTTCCTTTCCAGGCTCTCATCTTTCACAAAAGGGAATTTGCTGCTCATTCTGCACACAGCTGGAAGATGAATCGATTACTCCTTCCAGGGAACATATTTGCATATATAATATGATACATATACACATGAGTATCATATTAGATATATTCATATCTCATATATTTCTGTATGTATTTAACAATGCCTTCTGGAGATAATACTATAATCAAAAGAGAATTCTTTTTTCTCATTGTGGGTACCACAATGGGCAACCAAGAGAGATGTCTGGGGTCAGAGGAGTCCCCTTAAAATTGTCCTATGTGCTATGGCTGCTGCTTTGTATATTCCTACGACTGAGTCTGAAATTGAAATATTCTCCTGCACAGTAGTTTTGACCCTTGGCTGCATATTGGAATCATCTGAGCAGCTTTAAACATACTGATGCCTAAGTCTGGACCACAGAGACTCTGATGAAGTTAGTCCATCTGGGGTGCAGACTGAGCACTGAGATTTTTTGAAACTCTCCAAATGATTCTAACATGTGACCAAGATTGAAAAACCCTGCCTTGGCAATTGGCTCTGAGGGGAAGGACTTCTACTGACAGGGGCACAATGGGATGTAATCATCAGGCTGTATAAAGTTGGAAAGAGCCTATTTCAAAGATACCGAAGATGAAAGGTTTACACACACACACACACACACACTATATATATGTATATATGTATGTGTGTGTGTGTGTGTGTGTGTATATATATATATATATCTCTCTCTTATTTTTCTTTGCACATCTTCCGAGGGTAGGATTTTGTGCTCAGCATCGAGGAATCAAAGAAGTACAATTCCACCATCCCAGTCAATAAACTCGAATTGTTGGGAACATCTTCCCTTGGATTTCAGAAAATTTTGTTAGCTACCGAGTGGGTTAGATAAACATAGCCTTAACACCTAGTGGAGACAGATAGATATAGAGTTAAGTTAAAGACAGATAGATATAGAGTTAAGAATCACCCAAGACTGTGTGACAAAGGGCGTGTGACACAGTTACAAAGGAAATGTCATGGAAGTGGTTCTTATGGCAGAGGAAGGTTTCTTGGATGAGGTGGCTTTTGAGTTGAACCTTGAGGAACTGCTGTATTTTGACAGTTGGAGAATTAGGAGAGGCTTTCTAGGTTGACCAAAGGCAAGGAGCCTTCAAAGAGCAGAGCCATTTGGAGACTAGCACATGTTTGCTCCAGCACAAGTAGACACAGGGGATAGTGTGTGGGGATGGGAAGCTGGAAAAGTCCGTGGAGGATAGATTATAGGGACGTTGAACTTGATGCTATGAAAGTGGAGTTTAATTCTACAGGCAATGTGGATCCATCTGTCTTTGTAAGTCCGTAAGTGCCTTGATGAGATGGATGTGTCTGGAGAATGACAACTTCAGAGTTGGTGTCAAAGAAAGTTGGAGATGAAGAAGCTGAAACCAAAGGGATGAGTAGGGAGTAAGGAGACAAGTGCCATTGCTAGAACCAGAGAGGATGGGAACATTTATAGGACAGTGGCAAGAGAAATGGGAAAGAAAGGAGTGCTCATGTAGGAGATGCATTTCTGTGGCAGCACAGATAGAAATTTATAACACAATGGATGGTTGTGGAAGGTAAGTTAGAAGGTGAACTCGGTGATGACCCAGCGGTTTCTACCTTGGGAGACTGAACCTCCAGGAGGAGTGCACAGCTTTTAAGTTGTAGGTGACTGGGGCTTTTCGAGGTTCCACAGGTTTCAGACAAGCATCATGAAAACACATCTGCTCCATTCATCACCATGTGCCTGGTCCATCATAGGCACATGTATTTGTTAAAACAAACAGGTATTTGTAAAATAAATAAATGCAACTCTCTGAGAAGGGAGTACCTGAGACTGAACACATTTTCTGAGGAGGAAGGTAGGGTGTTTCATTTTCGCTTTGTTGAATTTGAATTCTAATAAGGCAGCAGGTGGTTGGAATTGCAAATCTGAGATTTAAGGGAAAGGCCAGGAGTGAACATAATGAGATTGTCCTCAAGGGGCTAAACATTTGATTGGGGATTCCAGATGTATGCATGAGAAAGTAGCGAAAGATAAAATGAGCAGTGTCAGAGGGTGGTCCAGCCACTGTGTGCTATAAGAGTTCAGAGGAGGAAGCATTTGTGATATAGAAAGCCCCATCCTAGACCACTTCAAGGAGTAGCTACTAAGGCAGGATTTCTACGGATGAGTATAAAACCTAGGAAGAAAGGGAAGACATTCCAGGTTGAAGGAAGAACGTGAACAAAGATATAGGAACAGGAATACATAGGGGAGTTTCCCAGATCCTTCCCACTCAAGGAAATTAGCAGCATTGGCCTTATCTGGGAGTTTGTCAGAAAGGCAAAATCTCGGTCCCCACCTCAGGCCTCCTAACCTAGAACCTACATTTGAACAAGATCTTTAGGTGATTTGCAAAAACTCTGATGTTGGAGAAGTGCTGGTCTAGAAGATCACATTAGCTGTAGTGAAAGATTTGTGTCATGAAGTATGTTATGCAGGGGAAGGTAGTGGGGACAGCTGAATGGCTAAAGGGTCAATGACATATACTGTGACATTACTTCATAAGAGTATACCTTCCATAAGAGGATATTATACCATATACTCTTTTTAGAAAGCTCATTTTGGTAGAAGTGTAGGAGAATCCTAAGGCCCTTATAGGCTAAAAGAAACCCATTCAACCAACCAGAGGAAGTTACAAATTAGGACGATGTCTAATTCCACGCTATATTTTATGATGCAGTAATGCCCTTCATGGCACTTGGCAATGACTGGAATCAGATGAATGGCTGCATAGAACCTCATCGGCCTGGGCAGTAATGGGAGATAGATGCCGTCTGCATGCTTTTCATAATGCCTGCCTCTCACACTTCGGGTAACCACCCTCTTTGGTGAACAACTGAACCATTTAACGGGCCTCTTCAGGTTTCACCCAAAGTATACCAAACATGGTTGTTATGCAAGGAAGTAGCTTGATTAAATGTGGAGTATATACTTCCACTGAAGTTTTTGGTGTAGCTTTATTTTGATAAGAAGTCCTCATCCAAATCTCTACACTTATGTTTGATAACAAGGTGCCTTTTCATCACTTTTGAATAAATCATAGTGAGTAAGGAAAATGAAAGGAAAGACCTTAATTTCCAATGGCCTCATTCATATTCCTAAATTATTAAAAATATCATATAACATTATGTCAAGTCAATTTCTGTCTATAGGTGATTTAAAAAATACTAGTGGATTCATTTTCACCTCAAAGAAAAATTCAATTTCTGTTTTAGTATGAAATTATCAGTCATGATATTTGGCTGGGTAACTTCTGAAAGGAAATTATGCTGACCAAGAATCTGTCTGTCAGGTATATCATACTCCATCAAAGCACATAGTCCTGAAAAGTAAGTTATATTTGAAAACTAGGGGAGCTTTCAGGACAATTGTTTCTTTTTGATCATCTTTCCTACATGAAGTTGCAGAGGCTTTGGACTTTATCACTTTATTTATTTCCAATAAAAAATCAGCAGGACTTCCAAAAGACCATTTTGGGTATGGAAAGAACATGATCTGGGTGGTTCAGAAGAACCATCCTGGGTATGGGAAGAACAAGAGACCGTGATCATTACAGTTCAGATAGCAGTGTTCAGGAACTCCTTGAATAGTGTCTCTGAAATGCTCAAATATAACATCACCTCCCAGTTCCTTGAGCTCACCTCCAATGTAATGTAAACAAACTAGGTATTGAAGAGGGAAAAGGAAACTTATACTCAGGATGCTTCTTTCTGTTCATCTCTGTTAGTGTTATGCTGTGAGTGGAAAGGCTGATGTGGACAATAATGAACTAGATGAAAGTGTAGGATGTTGAGCAGTGAGAGACAAAGCTTACAGTCATCTCTGGAAGTGTCACTCTCTTTACTTCTTACTTGCCAGGTCGGCTCTCTTCGTTTTTGTTTTCATGCTTAGTCTCATCCCTCCTTCACTCTCCAGTCAGGACCTCCCTCTGTCTCCACGGTGTCCTACCTCCCACGCCAAAGGGTGACACAGGTATTGCAGTGATTTTTTTTTTCTTTCTTTCTTTTTTTTGACAGAGTCTTGCTCTCTTGCCCCGGCTTGAGTGCAGTGGCACGATCTTGGCTCACTGTGACCTCCGCCTCCCAGGTTCAAGCAATTCCCTGCCTCAGCCTCCTGAGTACCTGGGATTACAGGTGCCCGTCACTACGCCCAGCTATTTTTTTGTATTTTTAGTAGAGACGGGGTTTCACCATGTTGGCCAGGCTGGTCTCAAACTCCTGACCTTGTGATTCACCCACCTTGGCCTCCCAATGTGGTGGGATTACAGGCACGAGCCACCATGCCCGGCCAGTGATTCTTTTAGAACACCCATCCACATGAGTGGAACATCGTGAAGCAAGATGCTGGTTCCCATCAGAGGAATCTTACATAGTGCAGCATTCAACATGTAATGAGATTAAGAACTCACACTCCCCCCATCCTCCACAGTCTACAAATTCATAAATGCCTGCTATGGGCTGAATTATGTTTCCTACAATGTTACCTGGAAGTCCTAATCCCAGGAACCTCTGTATGGAAGGTGGGAAATAACATCTTTGCAGAGGTACTTAGTTAAGATGGGATCATACCAGAGTAAAGTGGGATCTTAACCTACTGTGACTGGTGTCCTTATAAGAGAAGACCACAGACACAAACATGCAGGGAAATGCCATGTGATGAGGAAGACAGAGGCTCAAGTGCTACAGCTGCAAGCCAAGGATTTCCCGGGGTTGTTGGCAACACAAGAAGTTTAGAGAAGGCCTGAAATAGACTCTCCCCTAGATCCTTCAAGAGGTGCATGCTTCTGCCAATACTTTGATTTCAGACTTGTAGGCTTCAGAACTGAGACAATACATTTCTGTTGTATGAAGCCACCCAGTGTGTGGTACTTTGTTGTAGCAATCCTAGGAAGCTACAGTGCTCTTTAGCAAAAATAATAACGATACCGACAATAACAACAACCTGTCACATATGTCCAGGAGCCAGCCCTGACAGGTGGATGTTCTCAAGACAGCTGAATAGCTTTCCTAGACTGTACCTCTTGATCCCCAGAACTAGGTCTGTCTGAGCCTCTAGCAAACTTAGATCCATGTGTTTCTCATTAAGCATGTAGATGGCACTATGCCCCTTTTAGAGAAGGATCGTAACTCTGCAATGGGCATGTTCTTTCGTGTTCGTGTTCTTAGATCTGAGGAGCCTTAAATAAAAGCAGATGAACAGGACATTCCCTGCCATGCACTAGTAACGATTTGGTAAATTGAATCATATTTTAAGTACTCAGAGGGAGCTTGCTATTTAAATTAAATTCTTTTGCAAAGCAAGTATGACTTTTTCTTTTTCCCCCCGCCAAAATCAGATTTTGGATCTCAGTTTCCTTAAAGTAGGGAGCACAGCCCTGTATTCGATACTATTACAGGGCAAAAAATATATATTAGATAAATATTTAATATGTATTATATAGTACATATTTATATATATTATATAATATATATTACTTGGTGTCAGGTTAAGAAAGATGGAAAAATATTGACCTGCAGGTGTCTTCTGAGACATTATCGGCTGACAAATCTGAAATAATTTGACTAAGTGCTTTTTGCCAGCAGATTATAAATTGAGAAACAGAGTGAATTTTATGATATACTTCAAATGTTTGAGATTCTATAAATATAGACCAGTCAATAGATTTGTTTTATAAATGTAATAATAGTAGTGGTAATTTAAGAATATATTATTTTCATATCCCAGTCACACTTGACTGCTAGGAGCCCATATTTTTCCAAAAAAGGAAATTTCTTGGAATGTTCTGAGAGCTTAGGATCAAATGGGAACCAATTTAATTTGACAAAGAGAAAAGCTAAAGCAGAGGAATTTACAGTTAATTCATGGATTAATCCAGAATATACTGAATAAGTACCATGGGCTTCCACTAGTAGAATATTTTCAAAGTGTAATTTTTATTCTTATAGAGACAGAGTTGCCTGTTAGTGACAGAGCATATCGACAAAGAAAGGGTTAAGTAACAGTTGCAGACAGTGTCAGTGACCGAATACTAAAAATAGTGTGCAAACAATAAATGCTCTCTGTTAGCGGGGGCTGGAGATACTCCTGGGAAGGGATTCGGTCTGTTGCTCTGATATGCTCTGCAGACATGTCCTTGACTCATTTTGGGGCAATGACCAGTCATGAAGAGTTAAATTATCAGAGTCATGAAGCTTTGGGATGCTTTTGTGTGCACGAAGGGGCAAACAAGCATTCATGAGTCTGGCAAACTTTCAAATTTCCAGATTCGGGGAAAAGAAAAGTCTGTGAATTGAAAATCATCCCTCCTGTGAGACCGACACTGCTTCATGAAGATCGTTGTTTCATTTCAAGCTCATGTGGGAGACTGTTTCCTTGGTTCCAAGGGGCTTTTCCTTCCAAATTCATTGTTAATTCAAACCTGAATGTTCACATTCTCCCCGTAACAGAACATCCTTTACATTTCTAAAGGTTCACACAGGGCAGGGCCCGGGAGGCATGGGAAGCATTTGCTTATGTGATAAATAAAATATCAAAATTTTCCATAAAGATAAGATCAATATTGTTGATTTCTTTCTTTTTGCCTCTGAGCCCATTTTAGTCCTGGGTCCACAAATTATTGGTTGTGAGAACACCCTCAACAAACATTAATTCTGTGTTTAACACATCCTTAATTCTTTTCTGAGGATGAAAAGTTTTTAGTTAAAAGAATAATGATGGGCTGGGCGCAGTGGCTCCCACCTGTAATCCCAAAACTTTGGGAGGCCGAGGAGGGAGGATCACTTGAGCCCAGGAGTTCGAGACCAGCCTGGGCAACATAGTGAGACCTGGTCTCTACAAAAAATACAAAAATTAGCTGGACCTGATGACACACGTCTGTAGTCCCAGGTACTCAGGAGGCTGAGGTGGGAGGATCACCTGAGCCTGGGGAAGTTGAGGCTGCAATGAGCTGTGATTGTACCACTGAACTCCAGGCTGGGCCACAGAGCAAGACCCTGCCTCTAAAAAAAGTTAATAATAATAATAAGTTTTAAACAAGCTCTCAAAGTTGATTCATTCCCTTATTCTTCAGCAAATATATTTCCTGTGCCTCTGTTGTGTCCTGAGCCCCTTGTAACACATGCGAGATCACTTCATAAGCCTTAATAATCCTAGCCTTAATTTTCTGCTTTCCCTATTTCATGCTCTTCAACTTTCATTTTCTGATTCCCAGTTTTGGTCATGGAGGATGCTGACGTGAAATGAACAGCATGAGTCTATGCACTCGGTTCTTCATCTCTCCCTGTATCTGGATTACCCTACTTAGTAAGCTAAACAACCTCATGCTGCTTTAGAGCCAAAGAAGGGATCAGCTCCATGAAATGAGAGGCCGTGTGCTTTTGTGCAGAGGCAAAGGCTGCGGGCTTCATTAGAGATGGCTGTGAAGGAACCCACGTAGCCGGTGTCACTTATGATATGGCAGGCTCTCCTGGCAAAAGGAAAGTCATTTATAGTTCAGGGCTTCTCCTGGTGGGTTAAATACAGTAAATCCTTATGAGTAATGCCAGAGCCATAGAATCAATAAAAACCAAAATGACCTTCACTCGGCCTGCCCTCGAAGTGGATGATCCTGGAGTGACAGACACCTCGTTGCTACATGGGGGAAATGTAATCTGGCAAAAATGACAAGGATCACTTCTGTGTTACTTTATTCTCTGCCTTTCTCACTTTTAATCAGTTCTGGCAGGGTATGAGATTTTCAGATATGTTTTCAAGTTTAATTTTTAAAAAACCTCATACTTCAGGGTGACATTGGCCATCCAGTGAATCAGGAAATCCCTCAAATCTCTTTTGGGAGTGTGGCAGGCAAAATCAACTGTAACCCTGGACAGCTGCTCTTTGAAGTATTGAACAGGGAGATGGCGAGACAGTCTAGGACTGAGGATGGGCTCAAAGGGGAGACAGGAGGGAGAAGCACAGGGGACCCCGAAGTGCAGGAGGCAACCTCCTGATAAAGTTCCCAACACTGAGGGCCAGAGAAGAAAGTGCACCAGGGAGTGATAGATGCAGAAAGAACCTCCCCGTGTGATTCCAGTTCTTAGCTTTGTGCCTGTGTAGTTTCCCACAACAGGGTGACTTAAAGCAACAGAAATGTATTCTCTCACACTTCTGGATGCCTGGAGTCTGAGGGTATTGGCCAGGTCGGTTCCTTCTGGAGGTTCAGAGGGAGGATCTGTGCACTGCTCTTTCCTAACATCTGGTGGCTCCTGGGCATCCTCTGACTGAGGGCTGCATCACCGCTATCTCTGCCTCTGTCTTTACATGGTGTTCTTCCTCTATATGTGTCTCCTCTGGGTCTCTGTGTCCAAATTCCTTTCTTATTAGGAAGCCAGTCATTGAATTCAAGGCTCATCCTATTCCTATGCGACCTCATCTGAACTTGGTTACATCTACAAAGGCCCTATTCTCAGTTAAGGTCTCATTCGCACGTAGTGGAAGTTAGGACTTCAACATTACTTTTTTGGGGAATGCAATTCAACCCACAGAAGTGCTTTCTATTAAATAACCAAAAAGTATATTTTCAGCTACTGGAATGAAATAAATACTAGTTCCTCAAAGTGCTTTCTCATAGTGAGAAAAAGCACCTGGGATGTTTATTTTAAAAGGCAGATGTTAATGTAGAATCCCTGTGGTGGCACCCATGATCTGCATTTTAACAGTATTTGAGTGATTCCGATGCAGTGATATTATGGGAACCCTACTTTGAGAAACACTGTTTTATGGTACACCTTTAACTCTCCCCAAATTATCAGTGTCTTGTTACTAATTCCCAGATATTTCCTACATTACATAACTTATTTACCCTTGACTCAGTTTTATAATGTGAGGGATAAAACGATTTCTATTGTCAGTCCTAATGCATTATTAATATCATTCATTAATTGCTGGTCTGTGAACCGAAACCTTACTCGGGGAAATCATATGTCACTGTAATCCTTATCCATTTTCCAAATTGCTTGAGATGTATTCAAGTTACAAAAGATATGTTCCTTTGAATTTTAAAAAATGAGCTGCCATTTTGTTTGAAAATATTAGACTGAATCCAATAAAAATATAAGGTTCATCTTGATGATATATTGTTTAGCATAGTAACAATCTTTTTTTTTTTTTTTGAGATGGACTTTTGCTTTTGTTGCCCAGGCTGGTGTACAATGGTGCAATCTCGGCTCATGGCAACCTCCATCTTCTGGGTTAAGCAATTCTCCTGCCTCAGACTCCACTTAGCTGGAATTACAGGTGCGCACCACCACACCTGGCTAATTTTTTTTTTTTTTGTATTTTTAATAGAGACGGGGTTTCACCATGTTGGCCAGGCTGGTCTCAAAGTCCTGGCCTCAAGTTATCCACCTGCTTTGGCCTCCCAGAGTGTTGGGATTACAAGTGTGACCCACCACACCCAGCCTATAGTAACAATTTTTAACATGATATTTAGAGCATCATTAGGGAACAAGCTAAGAGGCAAAAGCAAACTACTGCTAACCTGAGTTGAGAAGGAGACTTCAAATACGTTTTTTTTTTCATCTGCCCAATGAAGTTAATTACAGAACTTGTTAGTATCTAAGTATCCAAGTGCCTAGGAGAGAGTCAATACTCAACAAATATTAGCTATCAGCTATTATTTTATTTTGTCATTCAATAATGATAACCTGTGCATTTGGAAAGGATTTTCCCCTCATTTTACAAATTAATACCTAAGAAGCAAGAGGTAACAATAGAAGATAACGCCAGTGTTACCTTTTTTTCTATTGCCTTCCAGATGTTTCTGAATAATGAGGCCAGAGATACTAAAGACTATTTGATGTACTAAATACTTTAAATAGGATTTAGTAATGTTAGCAAGGGGCATATATTAAAACCTTTTATACAGACATGTATTAAATGTTCCTCTGTAGCAAATATTTGCACTCTGGATAATCCTTTTCTCATTTTTCATTGTGAACAAAAAGAAACCAGAGTGTTCTTTGTCTCCATTTATTAAACTGTTAATATTTATAATTGAAACTTAAGAATCTTGTACAGTGGTTCCATTTAAGTACCATGACACTATTTAAAGTCTTATTTATACAGAACCCTTCTTTGGTTTTATATACATAGTGACCTCTATAGTTACACATCATGTATACACATGTATCTATCACAATATATACACACCTTTGCAGGTGTTCAGGATGAATGTAATTTTACAGCCTTTAAAGAAGAAGGATCTCCCCAAGGCCAAATAACTTTGTGTTGCCTCTAGAATTTTGGTCTTTTAATTTGCACAAACAGAGCTGTGGGAATGGAATGACCTCAATGTAGCTCCATGGCTTTCCTTTGGGTTTTTTTATTTTCTAATTCTTGATAATTGGTAGATATATATATATTTTCTTAATCTTTGGGAATGTTCTTTGGAGGAGTTACACAGGTAACAAGCAACATCCATACTTAGTGGTGGATTATTTTCCAGTAATGCATGACTACTCCACAAAGAAAATATTTTTCCCCAAATCCCAGTCCTGCTATTATCATGAGTTTTAAGTTTCTCCCAGTTGCCATTTAACCATTCTTTACCTTTATGATACCTACAAGCAACTGAGTGGGTACCACCTTCTGGAGAAATGAGAATTTTCTCATGATTTATATCTTTTAGCAAACGTAGAAATTAGGCCGGTGCGGTGGCTCATGCCTGTAATCCCAGCACTTTGGGAGGGTGAGGCAGGCGGATCACCTGAGATCGGGAGTTTGAGACCAGCCTGACCAACACGGAGAAACCCCGTCTTTACTAAAAATACAAAATTAGCCGGGTGTGGTGGCACATGCCTATAATCCCAGGTACTTGGGAGGCTGAAGCAGGAGAATTGCTTGAACCTGGGAGGTGGAGGTTGAGGTAAGCCGAGACTGTGCCATTGCACTCCAGCCTGGGCAAAAAGAGCAAAACTCCATCAAAAAAAAAAAAAAAAAAAAAGAAAGAAAGAAAGAAAGAAAAGGAAAGTATGCAGGTTGCAAACTTAAAAAACTGTGCAGCTATTAGTTTCCATAGATCATTCTTCTTAGAAAATTTAGAGCCAAAGTACTACTATTTCACTCCATTTCAGCTCACTTTTATTTTACTACTTTGACCTACAAAGATCATCCTCCTCCACCCTTTTGATCTTTTCATGCATTCCTGTTCTCAGAGTTCCAATATAACACTGACCCTGAGTTGCAAAATATTCACATTCAACTTATTTTCTCTTTAGCGGTAAATCTCCTGAGGCTTTATCCCTGACTATCACAGGCCCCGAGTGAGTAGTCAAAGAGATAAGTTACATCATGTAACTTATGAATGACAGCGAGTATTAAGAAGGGAGTGATTGGTAAAGAAAACTCCTAAAATAGGCAGTGTGCAATGGCTCACGCCTGTAATCCCATCACTTCGGGAGGCGGAGGCGGGCAAGTTGCTGAGCTCAGGAGTTCAAGACCAGCCTGGACAACACAGCAAAACTCTGTCTCTATAAAAATATAAAAATTGGGTGTGGTGGCACACACCTGTAGTCTTAGCTACTTGGGGGGCTGACGCCGGAGGACTGCTTGAGCCCGGGAGGTTAAGGCTGCACTGAGCCGTGTTTGCACCACTTCACTCTAGCCTGGGTGACAGAGCAAGACCCTGTCTCTTAAAAAAAAAAAAAAAAAAAAGAAAACTCCTAAAATAACACTCCTTCACACTGAACCCATGGTAATAGCCTTTAACTAACTTATTCAGCGTTTACCCAGCTAGGTCAATGGCTAGAGCACAATGCCTCATTTCAGACAGAGATCATGGCCTCACTCCCTTCTCCAGCTATGGGCAATGAAAAGATAGAAAGCTGACAGCTTGATATTAGGGCCATTTCCAAAACATTAGCCATCTCCCACCATGACTCAGTCCCTAATTCAGCCTCGAGTGTGTGCCAGAGAAACCAGTTCCTGGCTGGGCTCTCCTCAAGGCATTTTACATGGGTTTACTATGGACTTCTAAAATTCATGAAATTTCTTCTGGCCACTCAGACTCCATTTCCTCATCTGTAAAATTCAGGACTGTTATCTGGATTAAATGAATGAATATATTCATTCACGGCAGATGGTTAGGTCTCGGCAGAGGCTGGCCATCACCAGTACGGTTTCTCAGAGCACACTTGCCCTCAATGGAATGCTGTCATGATGGAGCCCTTGGGAAAAATGGACCATGGCTGGTCAGAAAATCTCAGGACCAAATATGGCATAATTATTGAATCTGGTAGATGCAGTAACTCTCTGCAGGAGTGGCGTGAACTCAAGGATGTCACTTGGCGTAGAGGGAGGCAAGCAGAGGGAGCCAGGAGTTTCTGCTCTCTGCAGAGATGGTGCTGGCAAGCAGGATTCGCCACCTCTGCTCCTGGAGCAGTGGGTTCTCAGTCCCTGTTTGCATTGGGTGATGTTTGTGGGTTCCCCCAAACTCTCTGGTGTCAGTCACACCCAGAAGCAGATTAGGAATCTCTGGTAATTAGTAATCCCTGGAGATTACTAGGAATTGACTTATTAGTAATCCCTGGAAGAGGCTGTGATTATCTCCCACATCTGTGGCCCAAAAGTGAGATTTTACCGTCTAAGTGTGATTTCTGTTTTTTAAAATGATCATTGCTAAGGAAGAACCTCAATCGCAATGCTCATGAAAAGAAATCGACTGAAATGCAGAGACAACAGGTAAACAAGTGAAAGGAGGCAGCAGCAATCACTAGGGCAGAAAGTCTTAATGTGCGCGAATCACCTTCATCCAGACTTATCGTGTGCCCTCGAAGGTCACGGAATGCCTTAGGTGTTTCATGAGATGGACGACTTGGCAGATGGCACAGGCGTGAAGAGGAAGGAAAATGGGTGTGAATGTTCACAGATGCCTCACTGTGTACTAGGCCTAGTTCTGAGGGCTTTCTGTGTCTTCTCCCATTGGATATTATTATTTAAATGTAGATCTGATTAATTTGAAAAACACAGCTAACTACCCTTTTAAGTATATCATGAATTACGCCTGTAATCCCAGCACTTTGGGAGGCCAAGACAGGTGGATCACTCAAGGTCGGGAGATTGAGACCAGCCTGGCCAACATGGTGAAACCCCGTCTCTGCCTAAAATACAAAAATTAGCCAGGTGTGGTGGCACACACCTGTAATCCTGGCTACTTGGGAGGCTGAGGCAGGAGAATTGCTTGAACCCAGGAGATGGAGGTTGTGGTGAGCCGAGACTGAGCCACTGCACTCCAGCCTCGGCGAAAGAGGGAGACTCCACCTCAAAGAAGAAAAACAAAAGAAAAAAAAATGTGTATCATGAATTAAATGTACTATCTTTGTTACCAGCCCTGGCAGCTCATCCTGACTCTGCCCTCACCCCTAACCAGGATGTGAATTTAGATGAAATAAAATTTACAGTTTTATTTGACGATGGACCTTTCCTCATCAGGCGCTATTTACTGCATCCTACAGATGAGAATATTGAGGCTTCAATACATGAAAATCCCTGCCAATGAGTCAGAGCTGCCATGTGAACCAAAATCCGGGTCTTTTGAAGAGTTCTCTCTAAAGAGTTCTGTATCATTTCTCCGCATAAGAAATGAGGGCACATGTGTTGGTTCAAAGGCTCAGGGGATGCTGAGGTTGGTGGCCGCAGATTTGTTTCTGAACAGGGTGAAAGTAGAAGGAGGTGTAAAAATTCTTTCCTCCTTGTGGTATCTCCTTTCCAGTGGTAGATATTTAACCCACCACTTCTAAGGGTTTCTATGAGCCTTTATTTTACTAAGATATCATAAAACAAATTCAAAAGAACCTCCTAGAAGCATTAGCATCTGTGATCCCCAATGTATTCACACTCTGGATTTATATATTTTTTTAATTCTTAAGAGAATGAAGTTTTGGAACGTAATAATAGTGTGAGTGGTAAGTCTGCTTCACAAATGATTTTTTTCCTTCTGTAAACATAAATTCAATGATTTTGGATTTTGATTACTTTGCCTAAAACATGCTCACATTTACTTTCTTTGTTTTTACTTTTTTTGTTGTTGTTGCAGAGAAAGCAGATATTCCACGACCTCTCTTTCATAGAAGGTCACTATATTGAGCACCAACCCTTCATTCATATTTCTGAAAGATTCTCCATCCTGGGAAGAGCAACAAATTAAAAAACCGCTACTGATGTGCAGATATTTTACAGTGCAATCCAGTGAGACTCTGCAATTTTCATACTGAGAAGTAAAATATGACCTAGACAAGACCCAGACACAGGCTAATGAGAAGACTACGGGGCTTTAAAATTATTGCCTTGATCATGGAAAGGAACATGAGAAATCACTGGCATCCACAACTCAGGATGGTCTTTGGGGGCAATCAGTGTTTGAGGGAATCAAAGAACATCTGGAAATCAGCATATTTTGAGCTAGTTCACACCCTGCTTGGTTCATATTTCAACAGCTCTATGTACTAAGGCAGTTATACGGCCCTGAGAAAAGCAGCCTGGATTTATCCTTTGGGATTAAACAATTTCAGCAAAGCTAGCAGGAGAACAACAGGAGGTAATCCTCCCTCACTGGACTCTAAATGCTACACCTGCAGCTCTAGTGTGTCATGGCTCATTTTAACCTGCCTCAACATTTTCCCAGCATCTACCAGCAAGATGCTTTGCAGGGCATTTTACTCACAAAAATGACTATCCAATCTACATAAGAAAATGTCCAACTAACACTTCCTGGGCTTCTGTCCAAGTAAAGATTGACACACTTCTCTCTGACTCTCCTCTCTGCACCCTTTATGCTGCGGATGACCAAACAAGGAGGAAAAAAAAAATCACAACAGTGAAGAGAGCAGGGTCTTTCAGTAAGATAGGAAGAGAACGATGCGGGAATTTAACAGATGGTGCTGATTTTGGCACGGATGTTCTCCCTTAAGTTCAGATAATAACTCTGGAGTCTCTATAAGATAGTTGATTCCCAAAGGGTCTTTATTTCAGAAACATTCAGTTCAAATCCACACACGTATAAAACAACAGATAGCTTGCAAAGTGTCTTGGTTTTCGTCTCACAAGAACTCAAGAATCACCCCACTGTTAGGTCCTGATTCTTTCAGGGTTGTATATTCTAAAACAGCGTTTAAGGGACATTTTATGTCAACTATTTATCCTATTAGATGTCAAACCTAAAAGACTGTAAAGTTGCCTCTGAAGTGTCCCAGATTGTCTAAGGAACACATTATGTGTGTTATTCATAAAGGTCTCTAGACCTTTTTGAATATGTTTGTGATTGTAACTGATACTACTTATTGGCAAGGATTATATATCAAGGTGTACCACCCAGTGTGGCTTGGAGACTCCTGGAAAAAGATCCCAGGAGGGTACACGGTTTACATTGTCCACTTGCTGTAAGGGTTTGCGGACATTCAGCATATCCTATCCACCTTAATTCGAAGGGCTTTTTCCTGCTTTCCTATGGTAGTATCCTCTCTATCACCTTATCTCCATAGGGACTTCTTTCTGGTCCTGTTTTCTTCCCTTTACAGCGTTGTTGCCCTCCAGGGGGCAGAACCACTATGGTTTTGGTAAGGATAAGACAACTCACTCTTCAGTACTTTCTAGATTATGCTTAGTAGTAACCCTTTGGGCCACAGCACACTCCTGGACTGAGAGTCATGGACCAAGCCCATGGATAATAACTGCATGTACTTCTACCTCTGAAGGGTCAGTTACAATCACAGTATTAATAAACAGTTGCATTTGCATGGTGTCTAATAGTTTGACTGCCTTCACATACCTTTAATCATCCAGTCACCATCAATTAGCTATAAATTAGGTACAAATATTAATATTACTCTTTTTATAGATGAAGACTCTGGGGCTTAGGGAGGGGAAGTAAAGGGCAGAGCTTAACGCTGGATTTCCGATGGAAGGTCCAGGGCTGGCTCTAGAACATTACACCCGATGTGCTCAGGAAGACACTCAAGTGAGTGCTCTGGGGCTGAATGCTTATTCTCTAGGTCCCAGACCTGTGCTTCTCAAACCTGGTTGTGCTTTGGCACCACCTGAAGGGCTTGTTAACACAGTTTCCGGGCCCCACTCGGAGTTTCAGATTCTGTAGGTCTGGAATGGGGCTTGAGAACTCAATGTCTAACAAGTTGCCAGGGAATGCTGATGCTGTTGTCCCAGGAACCATAATTTGAAGGCCACTGTTTCAGAATCTAGGATAGTGGTCCGTCATTTTACTTTCACACTAACATTTCATGGCATGCTTTAAACATCTATGCTGATACCTGCACTCTACTTTAGAAAGATTTGGTTATTGTAGGGAAGACCCAGGGCACACTGTTATTTTCTGATGTTCCCCAGGTGGTTGTAATGTACAGCTGAGGTTGGAAGTCACTGTTTTAAGGCAGGGGCCAGCAAATGGTGGTCTCCAGCTGGCTGCTTCTTTGTAAATAAATGTTAGTGAAGCACAGCCATGCTCATGTGTTTATGTATGTCTATGGCTGTGTTCATGATAGAATGTCAGAGTTGAGTGACTGTGACAGAGACCATTGGGTTGCAAAGCCTAACATATTACTCTCTGGCTCTTTATAGGTAATAAAAACAATATAGAGGAACTATAGAAGATACCCTATACCTTCCGAGTTTCAATAAATCTTTCCAAATCTTGATAAAGGCAATGTGGGGAGTATCAGAAAACAGAAAGAGGGTGAGCTCTTCTATAAGGGGCTTGACTTGAAGTTGTGATTTCCTTTTTTTAAAATGACCTTTCTATCTCCTTCTCTGCTCCCTGTATACCCATTCTCCTTTCCCACTATCCTAACAGTTGCACAGGCTTCTCCATTATGCATTTGGACTTGGCTTCACTGGCTATCTTCACTGCATGCTCCCCTACACATGAGCAGCCTGTTGCAGTGGATAAGGAATGGTAGTTGGAGTCAGAGGATCTGAACTTGAATCCTACCTGTGCTACTTAGCTGTGCAATCCCAGGGAAACATACTCAGCTTCCATGGACTTCAGTTTCCTGATTAGTAAGAGACAGAATGCCCTACTCTTAGGGTTATTGCAGGGATTAAGACAGATGAGTTGAAGTGCATTGCAAACTGCCCAATGTCTTACACATTTCATTTACTACTTTGGCCACAAGTTCTCAGGAAAATGTACGAAGTGCAACTAAAGGACAATGCACTGATGCACTGATTTCCTTTTGGGATTCACTAGGAAGGGATAGGAACTGTACATCTTCTAAAATTGGGTTTATTTTAGCTTGACAAGAGGGGAAAAATGCAAACTTTCTTAAGCCGCTGTTTTTATGGCTGACTGGAATCCCAGGATTAGCACAGAGAGCTTGCACACTCAGATGCTGGCCGTAAGATGCCGTACAGCAATGGCCATTAGCGAGATTTATAGCCATGACTGCATCTAATTCATAATCTGGAAAAGGGCAAAATAGGAGTCGAGAAACTATCTTTACCTAAAACTTCAAAGTTAGACATGAAGTGGAAGAAATTTGTAGTAAAACATTAAGAGAGGCCCTGAGTATCTTACAGCTAACTTCGGTGGCTCACAAGACTTCGTGGCTCAGCACTACATTAAGAGGGTAATGTATACCGATATTAAGAGGGTAATGTACACCGATATTAATTCATAAAGCAGATGAAGACCCTGGAATCCTTTCCCATCCCTGATGCACAGACCAATTTCATCTCTAAATCCCTCATCTATCGCCCCTGGGAAAATCTTGTCATGTACAGAATCCTCACAATGATTTCCAGAAACTTCATGTAAACATACAGAGAAAAGAAAATGTTAACCTCTCTCATAACTCACAGGCAGTGGCCAAAGAGGAAAGTGTCTTTCTTGTAAACAGAGATCCTCACATCTGTTACTTCTCTTGCAATCTCCTGACATCAAATTCGCTCATAGCAAAAATCATTACTGGTCAATTCAGTCAAAACCACCAAACTGATTTTGTTTATAAAAAATTCCAGAACATTACAAGGAAACAAAAACCTTTTCGAAAAATAATCTACTTCTTGCAAGAATTCGACACAAGGGCATCATTATTTCTATGCAGCTATCATAAGATTTTAAATCACATGTTTTGAGCTCTGCTCATAAGGCAGATTAGCTGCATTTTGGTATCTCCATGCCAGAGACCAACAGCTGAGCCAGCCCCACACCACAGAGAATAAACTGGCAACAAAAACTATGTACAGAGAGATTAGGCAAAGACTTCACATTTTCCATTTTGATAAAAACTTGCAAGAATATAATGTGAACAATCTGTCAGACCCAAGACTGCTAGTATCTTTTTTTTTTTGTTCTTTTATTCCCCCTACTTGGAACTTTCACGATTTATCACCATTGCAGATCTAGAAGTACCATTTGAATAAGATTAGGTGATGCTAATTACTACAGTTCAGCTTCATTCAGCTGCCATCCATGGGCCTTGTTAAAGCCCTCAATGACCAACTTCTTGGCCTCATAAGCACTTACTGGAAGAAACCAAAGCCAGAAAAGGATGAGAAAAGGGGCCCAAAAGAATTATAAAAGAAAAAATAAATTTTAAAATATCAGATAATAGTAAAAGGAAAGTCCAGTTTCCAGAACCTGTTTGGGGAGATCCTTTCAGCCTACCCTTATCCACCTCTCCCTTCTTTAATTCCTGTTGCACAAAGCATTACTGTCTCATAGTTTGCAATGACTGAGTCTCAGATGGAGAACAGAGATAAAATCTTACATGACTCTAGATTTCTCCATCCCTTATTGATGAGAACAAAAAAAGAGAGAGAAGATCACATGCTCTTAGTTTACGAACTCTTTGATATAATCCAAAATTGGCTTAATATCTATATTCCAAGTGCTTAAAACTTACCCTGAGAGAGAAGTCTCTTGCTTGAAAAAGACTGGTAATCAAATTAATTTACCTTTCACTTTTCCTAAGTAGTGATCCTTGCTTTCCATCTTGCCTAAAAATCTTTGTGTTCCCAGGTTTGACTCACAATGTTCACACTAGGACCCTTTCTCATACTATTTAGAAAGGCATTAATTGATAAAGGGACCATTTTAGGTGGACACTCAGGCAACTTGAGTTCCAACAACTTGACAGAAAACTGCTGCTGTCCATGGACAAGGATGAACCTCTCTTTGTTCTTATCTGTGCCTACAATGCAGATAGATCACTTCTGGGCCCTCTGCCTGGCTCCATGTAACCACACGGCTGCTAAAAATCTGCCTGGGATTAGGGGCGTACACTGGACTATGGAACCAACTAAAAATATGGGCTCAGATGGTCAGCAAACACTCAACCCCGGCCTCATTTAGGGGTTGCTCTACACCAGGGATGGGCAAACTTCCTCTCTGAAAGGATAGGTAGTATTGTCTTAGGCTTTGCAGGCCATAGTGTCTCTATCACAATGAATAAGTGCTGCTATTGTACTGTCAGTACAGCATTAGACAATATCTAAATGAATGAGCAGGGCTGTGTTCCAATAAAGCTCTATATATTAAAATAGGTGGCTTGGCCCGTGGGTCATAGTTTGCTGATTGCTGCAAAGAAACTTGTCTGACTAGCTGACCCCAACTCATACAGCATCTGGTTACCTATTTTACTAGTCCCCATCCTAAAAACCATTGCATACAGTTTCTTAAGTCTGCCAGTTAGAGTTGATGTAGAACCCCCCAAATCAATCTAAAATGTGATAGAAGAAGGAGGCACATTTTTTAAATAATTGGAGGGAGGCCCAATTTCTGAGATCAGAGGAAGATACTAAACTCATAGAACAGTCTTGTACAGCTATATCAATGTAATGACCAGCCTCTTAAGAAAACCACATAAAAGGACAGCAACCGACCCAACAAACCCACCAGATCTTGTAACCAGAGTGGTTTGAAATAGGCTAAGGTCTCCAGAGATATATAGGTGAATATGCAGTTTCTCCTCTGTACCTTTCTGAGATTACACGGGGAAAAGCATGGAGCACAGAGCTCATTGCATATTGACTATCATCATCCACCTTTACCAGACAAGGATTTGAGCCGTGCTTCTCTTAGCATGATGTGCCTACGGATCATCTGGGATCTTGTTGAAATGCAGATTCTGCTGCTGCAGGCCTGGGGTGGGACCTGCGACTCCTCATTTTTAACAGGTGTCCAGGTGATACTGATGCTGCCAGTTTAAGAATCGCATTTTGATAAACAAGGACTTGGGGAAGTGGCTAGCAACCTTGGCTGCACACCAAGGACATGCCTAGGAAGCTTTCTAAATACAGATGCTGGGTCAGTCCCAAGCCAAATAGATCAACATCTCTAAAGACGAGGCCCAGGCATCCATATTTATTAACGTTCCCCAGGTAAATTTCACGTACAGTTAAGATCGAGAATTGCTGAGTTAGAGGCTCAGAGAAATTAACTGACTCGCCCAAGGTCACTTGGCCAGTGGCCAAGCGGGGACTTTAAACAGGATAAAAATTTTGATGGCCCCATGATCTTTGAAAATGATTCTAAAAAATATTACTAGGCAGGCATAACATAGGCAAGGATTGCATCGTTTCCAGAAGAAATGCTAAAGTGAGAGAGAGAAGACAAGGAAAGGTGGGATTAAACTTATTCAGGGAGCTATCAGTCCTGATCGAGGGAACACAGAGAAAGCAGGCAGCACAGTCGCTCTGTCCCAGTGTGAAATTCCCTTTCAAGGATCATTGTTTCTTCATGAAAGCAACATGGTAGGAGCCTCTTGGAAGGCATATTCAAGTTCCGCAATGCGCAGTACCTTGAGCTCCTTTGATGAATCACCACATGATGAAACTTTAGAGGCTGAGTAATCACATTTGGCTTCCATTCTGCCTCTTGGGAGGTTCAAAAAGTCATATTTATGGGAATGGGTAAAATTACTGACCCAGGGATTTTTTTTTTTTTTTTTTTTTTTTTTGTCCCAAATAGGACCAAGGTAAGAGAAGACGAGGAGGAGGAGGAGGAGAAGAAGAAAAGCAATACTGGGAAATTATCAGACAACCCGAGATTTTCTGAGTCTCCTAAACGCGTTCAATCTAATGTTGTGAATGGAGGTCCATTTTCATCTGGAAAAACATGAATTTCAATTACATTTACACAATTGTTCAACCACAGTTTTCAAGATCAGATACATTTTCTCACTGTCTGCAGATCCTGTGGAGAATAAACCTCCCCCCCTGGGATGAAGACCTTGGCTGTGTAATTTGGGACATGCTACCTCAAAGGGAAAATGAAAGCGTGATTCTCTCTTGAGGGAGGAATTGGACGTCTCCCAGACTAAGCAAATGGCAGCTGCAGACGGTACTGTGAGGCACAGATCCGCTGCTGGGAACGACATCCTTCGAGGTGGAGGATGTGAGGGGCCCAGGGTGCGGTGGGCCCTGGGAACACTGTGAGCTCATGTGAAAATTCCTAACGTTGAACATGCAGGGAGACCCCAGCGTTTTGCCAAATGTTTTCAGGAGCTTACATTTTAAGCATCATTTTTCCGCACTTCTGTTCTTTTTGGATATTCTTAAGGACATTTTTGTTTCTTTATTTTGTCCCTCTCTGGCTCCATTTTGGGCAAGAATGAAATACAAATCTTACCCTAAAAGATATATATTAACCAGCTCTTTCTAAAGGGAAATAAAGCTGAGAGTTCCAGTGACGGTGGGAAGCGTCTCACCAACTCTATTTCAGTCCCCCGGGGTTCTTCCTCAGGAGCTCCAGAGTTCATGGGGACCCATTGGTCAATGCTCAGAGGGCTCACAGCAAACACATTTCACATTCACACAGAAGCTTACGGTCCTGTCGCTCAAAGGGACTGCAGGGCTTCTGCAGTTCACCCCTCATTTTAACGATGAGCAAACAAAGGCTCAGTGACAGGCAGTGACCTGTCCAAGGTCACACAGTGATGCAGGGGCCGCAGTGGGACTAGAGCCAGGGCTCCCGGCTCCCCAGCCAGCATCTCCTCCCACAGCAGGCTGCCCACTTCCCTAGCGGATGTGGAGCAACGGACTGGAATGAGCCCCCTTTCCTTTCCCTGAAATACTCAGTGCAGTGACTAACATAAGGTTCAGAAAGTTAGGTTCTCAAAGGCAGTGGCAGTCCACTTAGCATGTGTGGCGGTATCTATCAGGACCACAGGTGAATGAACTTGTTAAAAATACAGATTTGCTGTCCCCTGTCTCCCCGTGGCTGACTTAGTGTGGCCCTGGGTTGGCCCTTGGGAATCAGTATTTTAATAAGTTTCTCATGTAAATGATCTGAGTCCCACATATTCTGAATGCTGGTCTAATGTGCAGAGGAATCCTTTGAGACAATGACCACAGATCCTTCTCTACTATTAGCTTTGTAGGCAATCCCCAGGAAGCAGGAAAGATTGCCCTTTCCTATTTTCTCTCCCAACAAAATCAGGGCTAAGGGTGAGGAAGCATGCTTGGATGAAGAAGGCAGTTTTACCATCTCCAGGTGTGCAATGTGGCCCTGTTTCTTCTCCTAGGAAATCTCTCAGCTAAACTCCTGCTCTAAGAAAAGGAGGCACTGAAGCTGTTCAAGGAAGGAGAAAACTAGGTGAAACTATTTGCACTTAGATTCCATTTTATCAGACGTGGTGATAGTTTTTTACTGGGTATCACACTTCCTGTTAATAAAGTGAAAAAACAAACACGCAAAACCTCTCACAAAAATACTCCAACTCACTCATTTTGAATCTGTATTTTCAGTCAATGTGACTACCTCAGTGTTACTGTAAAAGTGAAACTCTTGAAAAGGGGACTGGGATCAGAGTAAAGTGTCAGTTTCGTGAGTAGACATTCCTCCAAGTGCTTGGCATTTTTAGAATGTTTTGCTTTTGTTTTTTTACCCTGACTGCAGTAAATGAACCGTGATATGAAAACACCGTTTTTCTTGTGTTGTGGCCTAGCATTTCCTGAGAGAAGCCACGGCTGTGAGGTAGCGATGGGGGACATGGTGAGTGCAGAGGAGACAGAAGAGAAGAGCTGGGAAAGAGATGCAAAAGGCACAGAAAAGGGAGAAGAGAAAAGCATCTGCAATGAGATGCTCTGTAATTAATCATCTCCATGAAATTCCAAGTCTCCAAGTCCCATCCGCCATGCAGTTTGCTGACACAGAGGAGAAAAAGCGCTTCCACAAACACACGACTAGTAAAACTGTTACAGCTACGTGAATAGCCAGGTTCCAGCAGGAGGCAGTGGCCCTTATTTTTAAAATTATGCATGAAATCATGCATGTGGAGAAAAAGATAACAAATTCCCCTCTCTATGCCTTGGAATATGGGAGTCCCAAAAATATCCTGAGAATATTTTCTGTCTCATGTTGGTGCTGGTAGACGCTAAACTACCAACATATTTAGCTGTCAAAGTCCCTTGAGAACGTTATTGTTGATAAACTATCACTGGGGGAACTGGAGGTAGACCCTCCTTTTCCCACGCTTGCATTTCTATAATAGATGGTCTCATAGGAGGAGGAAACAAGTGACTCTGACTGAGTTTTCCTTCCTCACAGAGCGCCTGTGTTTGCAAGCTGAAAAGACTCCTCGAAATCTCCTTTACTTTCACTCACCTGCGTTCCTTCCTGCCGTTTAACTAAAAGAGGAAAGGTTCAAGGACTCACTAAAGTTTCCAGCACATTTTCTGTGTTTTCACTACAAAGTGACAACATGTAGGCCATAGAATTCCTCTGGACAGCTAATTTTAAATGAGTTTGGATGAAAAGGATAGTCCATGTAGGTTTACTGATGGTAACAAATCGACCATCTTGTGATAGCTGGGGAGGCTGTATTTCTGTGGGGGCAGACTTTTGCTGTGAACCTAGAACTGCTCTAAAAAAATAAAGTCTATCAGAAAAAAAGGATCCATCATGTTTGTGAAAGTGGACAGTGGATCCAAGGAGTCTGATTCTACTTTTTTAATTTGTGATTATAATTTTGTGAAATAATTTTATTTCTGTTCCAGAAATAAAAAACCTAGGTCTTGTTCTGGCTCCTTATCTCTGTGCTTCTGATCTGCTGTCCTTGTGCCATAAATCTTAACTTTGTGCCTCTGTTTCTCCTATTACTTTAAGAGGAGAGGAGTCAAGATGAGGGAAGATAAATAAGGTAAGATAATTCTCTATTTTGGAATTTATATGCCTGTGTGTGTGTGTGTGTGTGTGTGTGTGCACAAGCACACCAAAAATTCCTTATCTTAGTGGAAGAAAATATAATTAAACACAGCCAAAGTGATTTCAGTTATTTCATCTTTCTGGATTCTAGTGTTCTCACTGGTAAAGTGAGGGCATGGAGATGGATGCGAACATCCCTTCCAACTCTAAGCATCCCTGAATGTAGACCAAATGTCTGGAAATGTTTGGAATTGATTGTCCCTGGTAGTAATGGCCAATCTGCATGCCAGGCTCGATGCTCTCTTACTGGGTTCCCCATGTGACCACCACGAGGGAGCGTCTTTGAGGGAAGGAGGTCATGGTCAGAGCTTCTAGGGATCAGACTCTGGTCTCACTGTCGTCTCATTGTCGTCTTGCTTTGCTTACCCAAACAAGCTATCTTGCTTTTAGACTTGGCCTGAGCCAGCTCAAAGCCAAACATGGTAAACCAAAGAGCTCTTTGGGCCACACGGATCAGAAGGGTTGGAAAGGGGCTGACCTCAGTCCAAGAAAATGCAATTATTTGAACCCAGAAGACAATAATATGTAATAGGGATTTTAACAAAAAGCCAGTAATCCTGGAGGGGCTTTTTTACAATTCTCATGAGCCTTTTAAATAACTTGTGTTGAAAGCTTCTTACTGTTTTAAACCAATGGAGCCATAGCCTTTACTCCTAATCATCAGTTCAACCAAAAATAATTCACTTGGTATCTTGGTATTATACTATTAGTATGTAGGAAGCGCTTACAAAATGAGGAGCTTGAAGCCCAAATTCCCGTGGTAGCAGTCTTTGAGAATATAACAGTGATTTAATGAAAAGCAAACTCAGGTACATCGTTGATTTGATGTTCTGGGAACACACAATAGTTACTGGCATCCAGACTGACTGCCTCTGCCCTGCCTTTCACCAAGTTCCTTTCTTTACTCCCCTTGGAGTGAGCACAAATGAGTGAGCCGTGTTCTTCTCCAGGCTTCATCACAGAATTCTGTGAAGTTGCTCTGGGCACTAAAAATAGTTCTGGTGTCAGAAAGGAACATATCTTTTTTCTTTCTTCTCTTCTCCCCTTCCTTCTTTCTCCCTCTCTCCCTCCTCTCCTCCCTTCCTTCCCTTTTCTTTTCCCCAGAGGAGCTTATGAAAGTACTGTGGACGACAAAGAAGAGACAAAATAGTAAACCCCTAAAAGGCCCCTTCACCTCTTGTTTGACCTTCGATGGCAGTAGAAACATCACAGACACCAAGAGGATTCTAACGTTAGGCCCCTGGGAACAGAACATTCAGCCCTGGGAGTCTCTTCAAGAGAAACATCAAATTACTGGTTCCAGTTGTTTCAAGCTTTACAAATGAGATATAGGATGTGAAAACCCTTTGTCTGTCCTCACACACGTCACGAACGTGGCGTATCCTTACTGGTATTTGGTGAATACTACAGGCTGCCAAGCAAATTCTGCTTCCATCTAGAACTACGCTGCATTTTCTGAGATAGGACAATGGGTGGACATAAATCTAGAACAGAAATTAAAAAAACAAAACCCAGGTCTTGTTCTGGTTTCTCGGTCCTCGTCTCTGTGCCTCTTATCTGCTATGTTTGTGCCATAAGTCTTAACTTTGTGCCTCTGTTTCTCTTATTCTTTTAAAAGGGGAAGTGTCAAGATGAGGGAAGATAAAAATAGCTGCAAGATTCTTCTTGTGGCTGTCATTGCCCATAGTCAAACCTACTCTCAAAGAGCTGATCATTTTACAGTTCAATTACAGTTGGTAACTTGTCCCTGTGTTCACCTTCAAGGGAGTTTTTTTAAAAAAGGCTATTTCAAATGCTGTTCACCTTCACATTCAATTCAATCACCTATTTAGGGTTTTTCATGTCCTCTACCAGTATTTCTACCTTGTCTGGCTTGAATTTTTTTTTTTTTTTAGGCTTTCAGAGGCGTTCCCCGGTGGTGACATGAGGCCACAGGCATGTATGCTGCTCTCAGAAATGCGTCACTGGAGAGGCCATGGGTCCCCTGCCTCTCTGTATGCCATCATTCCTCTAGGTTATTTTCATCCACCATTTAGCTGCATCCTTCCCGAATACCTTCATATAACTTGAATCTCTTATCAGCTTCCCAAATGTTCACCCTGGGACTTTTCCTTGTCATCTTGCTATGTGGCTGTAACTTGGAGAGAAGCTCCGGTGTTAACTTTATTCGACAACAATGCCGGAAGCCAGCATTAGCTTGCAGTTCTCTTCTAGTCCTCAGCGACTAGTCCTAAATGTGCCGAGAAAAGCTTTATTTAGTAGCTTTAGCTCATCTTAAATGCTGCAGCATGAAGCCATATCAGCCACTTCCTGTAAAGACTAGGGCTGGGGCAAGGGTGTTTACCTACAGGCTTTGAGTTGAAGAGTCATTGAATAAATGCAAAATCTTCTAAAAAATCTACTTGAAATCCTATCGAATAATTTAAATCTTTGTACTTAAATGTTCTTGAGATTTTTTATTTGTTTAAGTTGAGGGTTCAAGTGCAATCTTGTTACATGAATATATTGCATAGTGATGAAATCTGGGTTTTTAGTGTAATTATGCCATGAATATTGTACATCGTATTGTACCCATTACATTCTCATCCCTTGACACCCCTCCCACCCTCCTACCCTTTCCCTCCAGTGCCTATTAGTCCACACTCTATGTCCACATGCACACATTATTCAGCTCCCACTGAGAGGTGAGAATATGTGGCATTTGACTTTGTATTTATTAATATGATTAATAAGAATAACAGCTAAGCTTAATCTATGATTGTTATTGCTATTACTATCACTGGTGTTAAGAATATTGAGGCTGAGTACAGACAGTGGCTGAGCTAGGAGCTTTATGCACACTGGCTTCTATCATCATTACAAACAACATTTTACAGATCTGAAAGTGAGATGAGATTTGGTAATTAGCACACAATCACATAGTCAGGAGTTTGAACTTGGCTTGTGTGCTTTGCAAAGCTTTGAATTTGGCATTTATGCTGCGCCATGTGCAAATTAAAAGGGGCTGTGCATCTGCTGGGCTGGGGCGGGCTCCACTCACGGGTTGGAAGGGATGAGAAGAGGAAGTTAAGGGAGTCACATCCCTAGACTGTGTGGAGCTGGCTTCTTTCGCAATCCCATCATCCTCATTTGGACCACACGGATGCAGGTTTAATGAGGCTGCTCTTTTCCCTCTCTACCTGCGCTTGCTCTCTGTCTGTCTGAGGCAGGGAATAAATGCATGAATAAATAAATGAAACAAAATACACATGTGTGCCAGACCAGTCTATCTCGCTGGTATATATTAGATGTTTCACTAGCCCATCAGGTCCAGAGTTTTGGCCTGGACAGACTTCTGGGTGGTCTGCAGGAGAAACTGCCAATTTCAGAGTTTAGTCCACTCTGGTTCTGCAGCCCACAGGAGAACCACACTGTGTGACCAACCCTGAGGCTAGCACCTGAGGCTGCCACAAATGTGGCCAATTTTGTATCTCCATCTAAAAAGTGCTTTTTTTTTCTCTTAAGAAAAACAGAATGCACACTTTATTTTTGTTTTCTTATTTTTTACTTTCTATTTTTATTTACTTAAAAATCTTTTATTATTATTATTGCTATTATTATAAAGGAAATCCCATAAAAGGCGTATTTTAACTGGGTTGAAAACAGTAATCACCATAGTCTGGAGCATAATATTCCACAATAACAACTGATTAAGTAGTTGTATAAGACACGCTGCCCACGAAAGGTGTCCTGTAAAGACTTTCCCTGCCCCAGGCATTCCAGGGATTTGTCTAGTCCTGGTCCCTCTTCTCTGCCTGATTGGTCTGGGTAGGTCTATTAGTCTGTTTTCGCACTGCTGATAAAGACATAACTGAGACTGGGTAATTTATAAAGAAAAAGAGGCTTAATGGACTCACAGTTCCACGTGACTGGGGAGACCTCACAATCATGGTGGAAGGTGAAAGACACGTCTTACATGGTGGCAGACAAGAGAGAATGTGAGCCAAGCAAAAGGGGAAACCTCTGACAAAACTATCAGATCTCATGAGACTTACTCACAGTCTCAAGAACAGTATGGGGGAAACCGCCCCTATGATTCAATTATCTCCCACCGGGTCCCTCCCACAACACGTGGGAATTATGGGAGCTACAATCCAAGATGAAATTTGGGTGGGGACACAGCCAAACCATATCAGTTGGTAAGTAATGTATGAAGGAGAATCTTTCTAGGTGCCAGCAAGGAGACAAAATGAAGGATGTACCTGAGTTTGCCTCTCTGAAGGTCAGTGTTTGTGGATATAGGTGACATCTTTTAGTGAAAATAATTCATGAAAGAAGTCCAACAGCAAGGGTTCTGGAGAAGTTTGCAGCACCAAGAGCCTCGGTATTGGAGTGAAACTACGTAGTGCCTGGGGTCCATAGGCTCAGGCCTAGGGAGCGCTGGGGGTGCTAAGATGGGCTATTGCCTTTGTGGACTGGAAGTTTAGGACTGAACCTGGAACAATATTAACCAATAGTACCAACTACCACATGGCCCAGTTAAATAGGGCTTCCAAGAATATTTATCAGAAACAGAGAACTCAAAAAATAACTGCTCCAATGCTCTGCTCTAAAATGGTATGATGCTCCACCAAGTCAAAAGATGCTGGCAAAGTTGTGAAGAAAAGCGGATGCTAATCCATGGCAGGTGGGAGTGTAAATTTGTTTAGCCATTATGAAAAGCAGTGTGGCAATTTCTCAAAGAATTCAAAGCAGAATTACCATTTGACCCAGCAATCCCATTACTGGGTATGTACCCAAAGGAATACAAATCATTCTACCATAAAGACACATGCACATGTATGTTCATCGCAGCCAAATTCCTAATAGCAAAGGCATGGAATCAACCTAATGTCCATCAGTGGTAGACTGGATAAAGAAAATGTGGTACATATACACCATGAAATACTGCACAGCCATAAAAAATGAAGTAATATATTTTGCAGCAACATGGATACAACTGGAGGCCACTATCTGTTCCCATCCTAACACAGGAACAGAAAATCAAATACTACATGTTCTCACTTATAAGTGGGCACTAAATGATGAAAACACATGGAAACAAAAGAGGGGAACAAAAGACACCAGGGTCTACTTGACGGGGCGACATGGAGGAAGGTGAAGATAAAAACACTACCTATTAGCTACTAGGCTTATTATCTGCTTGGTGAAATAATCTGTACACCAAACCTTTGTGACATGCCATTTACCTATATAACAAACCTGCAATGTGTACCCCTGAATCTAAAATAAAAGTTTAAAAAACAATCAACTCAGAGTTGGTGAAGGAAGTTACCTTGTGTATGCCTACATTTGTATTTTCCTGCACATTTCCTAAAATCAGCTAATACTGTGACATGAAATAGAGCATGTAGGAGTCAACGAGTTGGTAAGAAAGTAGCAAACTTTCAAAGGCCCCAAACTAAGTGAAAATGGGCACCCAGAAAAGAAAACAAGAGTATTGAGAATGGATTTGGTCCAAAGGACATTCCCTAGATCCAGATGACCTTAAACCTTGATGGCCTTACATTTGCAGGGTGGGCAAGGAGAGGAGAGTAAAATACAGGGCTTCCCTAATGTGATGAGCCAGTATCACTACTCCACCACATACAGCCAGGGTTCCCAAGGGAAAAATCCTTAGGATAAGATGAAATAGAAATACCCTTCAACACAGGCCACCCAGACTTTCTATTGATTAATTTCCAAGGAATATAAACTCACACACACAATAAAAACACAACAGAAACAAAGAAAACATAGCATCTATAAGGAAATAAAGCACCATTTGTAAGAAACTGCAGAAATACCAGATGAGACCAGCAAACTCTTCAGATATTAGAAGTATCAGACACAAAGTATAAAATAAACACGTTTAAAATGGAAAAGGTAGAATTTAGAAATGTGATGAGGAGGCAGATACTACTGAACACAGGACCAAGCATATCTGAAAATTCATTCATTAAGTATTAGAAATGAAAAATAAAACCACTAAGTTAAAAACTAACTGGATGGGTTTAATGGCAAATAAAGTATTTTATTTAGCTGTTAATAAACCTGAGAGACTAAATCAACTGAGAATTAAATACATTATTATCAGCTAAATACATTATTCTGAATGTGGCAAGAGACAAAGAAAGGTTAAGAGACATGAAGGATGGAGTGAGACAGTCTCACATGTCCAATCAGTTATTGGATGAGTAGAGGAAGAGAGTGAAAGAGGGTGAAGCAATATTTGAAGACATAATGACTTAGAATTTTCCAGAATAGTCAAAGAAACCAGTCATGAAATTCAGGAAGCCCAATACATCCTAAGCAAAATTAATAAAAAAAGAAATCTATACCTATACATTATGACAAAATTACATAACAACAAAGAGGACCCTAAAAGCAGTTTGAAAGAAAATACAGATTACTTAAAAGGGAGAACTGATAGCAAACTTCTTAACAGCAACAGCAGAAACCAGGATACAGTGAAATATAAGCATCAGTGCACCTGGAGAAAATAACTGTTGACCTAGAATTACAATTCAGCATAAATGTCTTTCAAGAATGAGGGTGAAAAGACATTTGCAAATAAAACTCTCAGTAAAGGAAACCTTATAATATGTATTCCAGACCAAAGAAGTCACTCCGATGGATGGTTTTATGCAAAAGGAATGATAACCTAAGAAAGTGGTGAAATGTAGTTGATTCTATATTAAAAGTTCCAGTATAGGCCCGGCGCGGTGGCTCAAGCCTGTGATCCCAGCACTTTGGGAGGCCGAGACGGGCGGATCACGAGGTCAGGAGATCGAGACCATCCTGGCTAACCCGGTGAAACCCTGTCTCTACTAAAAAATACAAAAAACTAGCTGGGCGACGTGGCGGGCGCCTGTAGTCCCAGCTACTCGGGAGGCTGAGGCAGGAGAATGGCGTAAACCCGGGAGGCGGAGCTTGCAGTGAGCTGAGATCCGGTCACTGCACTCCAGCCTGGGCAACAGAGCGAGACTCCGTCTCAAAAAAAAAAAAAAAAAAAGTTCCAGTATAAAATGGTAATAACACTCTTAACTTTTGTTTTGTGTGAAACACACACACATAAGACAGAACTAAATTATCTCATAATAACAGCATATAAATTGGGAGGAGAATTATCAGAGTCAAGGTATTCTAAGGTCCTCTTGTGTTGTTACAGAAAACGAAAAGGTATTGATGTTTTAATTAAATGTGGACTTTGATAAGTCAGGATGCATGTTAAAATTTCAAGGGTAATTATTAGAATAATAAAAACTACAGTATTTGATTCCAAACACTAAAAGAAACAGAGTGAAGTAAGAAAATATCCTCAATTGACCCACAAGAAAGAAGAAAAATAAGACTAAAAAGATGAGACAAATAGAAATCACAAAATGAGATGGAAGAAATAAATATAAATATTTCTAGTACATTTAGGTGAACTAACTGTTCCAATTGAACAAAAAGATTGAAATAAAAAGATTGTTATTCTGGATTTTAAAATAAATCTAGCTATGTGATGTTTATAAGAGACACATTTAAAACATAAGTGTTCAGAAAGGTTGAAAGTAAAATGAAAAAAGATATTTCTGTTAAATATTTTTAACAATTTGGTGTAACTACATTAATATTGGAAAGAAAGAGACTTTAAGGCAGAAAACAGTAGAGAAAGGAAATCATTATATATACTGATGAAAGCTCAATTCAAAAGAAAGGTAAGTTTTAACTATAAATATAGACGTGAAATATATACATCATCCACAAAAAATTATTTCTAGAATTTTCCATTTAATATTTTCGGACTGCAGTTGACCATGAGTAACTGAAACCACAGCTTTCTGCGGTTTCAACTGCAGTTCAAAAATATTAAATGGACAATTCTAGAAACAAACCATTCACAAGTTTTACACTGTGCACCATTCTGAGTAGTGTGATGAAATCTCATGCTATCCTGCTCTACCTCTTCTTAATTGCAAGAAGGGTGAGTATAACACAATAAAATATTTAGAGAGAGAGAGAGGATTTTCAATAACTTTTATTACAGTGTGTTATAACTGTCCTATTTTATTATTAGTTATTGTTAATTTCTCCCTGTGCCTAATTTATAAATTAAACTTTATCATAGGTATGTATGCATAGGAAAACACAGTATATATAGGATTTGGTACCCTGGGTGGTTTCAGGCATGCACCGGGGGTCTTAGAACATAGCCTCTATGGATAAAGGGGGGCTACTGCAAAACAAAACAAAAAGTGCACTACTTGCACAGTGAAAATCTCTCTTTCAGCCCTAATTGATAGAGCAAACAGATAAAACAAAACTCAGCAAAAATACATCAGATTTGGGGCATGTTCTGGAAAAGATCCTCTTATCTTCTTCCCTCTACTCTTCCATGAAGCAGAGAGCAGTGGCATCTTATGTGTGGCATTAGGAGGTATTGGAAGCTGCTTGTCACATTTTGTTCACAACTGAGTGTTCCTGAATTTTAAAAAGTAGCGATGAATCGCAAACATTTATATAAAAATAGCACTCTTTGGCTACAATTTGGTAAATAACTGTAACAATCTCTGAGTTGTCCATCTATTGTTACTGGGCACAAAGAGTGGAGAGTAATTAAAAAAGACACACATGCGCACACACACATACACACACTCTCATACTCACATACATACACACGCACACACTCTCACACTCACATACACTATACCCTTCATTGTCATACTGCGATCCAAATTATTCCAAGTCAGCTTCTTAAAAAAAATCCTAAATATTCATTTTACTTCTTATCCTCCAAAATCATGGAGAAAGGAAACTTTAAAAAATGATTATACTGTAAAGAGCTTTTAATTTTATTCATTTTCTTAAAAAAAAAAAATTGACAAAAGAGAGCATGAGGATCCTTTTACTTGAGCCCTCACCATTAAAAACCTAATGAAATACTTCTTGTTCCTTGAAGACATTTTGCATAAAGAAGATTTGATTTTCCTGAGTAACTGGAAACATTTTTGTGCAGACATGTCTTGCACTAAAGATAGCCTCTGGGTTTTTGGATTTTATGTGAGTAGATCAATTAGGCCAGTTTGCTGCCTCTATGTTTTCTTCTTAGACCTCTTCTAGACGCTTTGTATTTACCCTTTTTTTCTAGCATTCAAGGAACTGCAAAGAGCAAGCAAAGGAAATGCTTTGCTTTTTCAAGTACAGAGATGAGTGTTTTTCATGGAAATGAATGCTGGCTGCTTTGGGGAGTTTTCTGAGGTCAAAATCCCTTAGAATAAAATTTACAAAGTCATTGGTTTCCTACCTCATTATGCATAAATAATGTAAGAATTTGTATTCTTATTTTTCTTCCAGCTGAATCAAAGTTCTACAGTTTTGCCAATAATTCCACGCAGAAGCCAATGACACGTACATTCCTGAGACTATCTTTGCCATGGATAAGTTTGCTGTTGCTATCAGCCAGTGCAATTTCCTTGATTAACCTGTAAAAACTGTTGTCCTTCGAAGAAGGCCGTTCAGAAATCAACTGATATTGTACAAGAAGACAACAGCAGGTTCCAGAACGTGAATTCTTGGTGATTTTAAATGATGATGTATGAAAGAGACAGAAAGGGAGAACAATTTGATTGGCTCCAGCCAGTTTGGCCCAGAAGGAAGAGCAGAAAAATTGCTTTGCCTAAGCAAACATGACATGAAGTCATACAAGAGCAGCACTCATAATGTGCAATATCAAAGCCTCATTTAAAATACATATTGTCTGGATCTGAGAGACATCCAGATGCCAGTACTAAAAAGTTTTTACTCATTCTGTTTCTTTATTGCCACTTTTCTCCTATTTCTTGGCAACAACTTCTGTATCCTCCTCTGAGACAGTGCCTTCAGATTTGGGGTGGGATCCTTTGCTCTGGTTGAACGATGACTGAACTCAAAGTTCAGGTAAGCTCCATTGGCATCCACTGCTGAAAATCAACCTGACTGAAAAAGGATAATGGTTTTGTAGGACAATGTAGATGCCCCCTCTCTAATGAGGACTTAGATTTCTCCTAGGATTCCAACATTTTTTTAAAAAAAGTTAGTTCTTTCAAAAGACCGTAGAAGAGTCGGTTCATGCGCAGGGCAATCTTTACAAGAGCATGGTTGGATGTAAATTATAGTTATTTTTGCCTGTCATCCCCTAAAGCAGGGTGTCCAATCTTTGGCTTCCCTGGGCCACTTTTTGGAAGAAGAAGAATTGTCTTGGGACACACATAAGATATACTAACACTAAAGACGGCTGATGAACTAAAAACAAAATGCAAAATATCTCATCATGTTTTCAGAACGTTTACGAATTTGTGTTGGGCCGCATTCAAAGCCATCCTGGGCCACATGTGGCCCATGGGCTGTGGGTTGGACAAGTTTGCCCTAAAGTGTTGTGAGTTCTTTGATTATGGTCTAGTCACCCACACATGGTTCATGTTAGTGCACAATAAATATGGTGAATAAAGGAAAGGCTGATTTTTCTGTTCCTTTTCATGTAAGGTTTGTCTTAGGGTTGGAGAGAGTAATGACATGGAGTTTTACCAATTTAAAAATCTTGCCTTCATCATAGTGTTTGTAGTCAATAATGTTACTGTTCACTAACATGTCCTTTTTCTCTCTCTATGTGAGGCACATAGGAACATATGACCCTGACTTCCTGATGGTTTGATCATGTGACTTGCTTTGGCCAATGAGATGTGATCAGTATGATGTGACCCTTCCAGGTAGAGACATGAACAGCCACCTCTGCCACATTCTCCATTTCCCCTGCCACTGTGACAGGTGAACCTCCAGATAATGGCTGCTCTGTCATCGGGTGCTGGAGTAAGGGTGATGACCACATGTAGCTGACTCACAGCCAATGCAGAACGAACACTGGGCAAAAGAAATAAACTTGTGTTGTTGTGAGCTATTTTGGGGATTGTTTATAGGTGTGGCTTTGCCTGACCTGGCCCATCTGGATCAATACAGCATTGGAAAAGCTTCTACAGATATTACACAAACCAACTTCCCACAAATTATGTGTTAGCCAGCAATATAATGGAGCTGCTGCTGGTGGTGGTTCATTCATTTACTATCAACCTGACTTTTTGTTTTTCGATAGCTCAGCCAATGTTATGGGTATAAGAAAATACCCATGAAGTCAGAGCCTTTGACCATAATGACTGTGAATGAACTTAGTAATAAAATTATTGTGTATTGCAGATAGCGTTCTACCTTTAACAGTTATGAAGGGAAGTCAATTTTTACTTAGACGGGTTCCTTTTCATCTGTTTTTTTTCTCTACAGTGTTTATGCCTGAGGTTTATTGCTAGCAGTAAAGAGTGTCCGAGTATGTTATGGGAATAGCCAAATTCCCAGGGCTTTCAAATGTATTCCATAGGCCCCAGAGTCTGTTAGAAGCTGATTGATCATACAGCAAATACATCAAAACTGGTATTTATGAAATATCCCATTTCTTCGGCTCTATCTCTCATAAGCATGAACATCACATTTGGGAGTTGTGGTGCAAATATCTCAGATGCTAAGAGAAAATATTGTTACAGATTTTCCATGACAAGGAAAAGTTTCTTTAATTTATTCAATAATTTAATAAAAGATTCTATGTCAACTGACGAGTCTCATGAACAAATATTTTTAAAGGTAAAGTTTAGTGTGGCTTGTCTATCCAGACTTCCATAATCAATCCACCAAAACATCAATTACATAGCAGGATAAAGGACAGTTACTGTGAATGAGTGTGCAGATGGACTTTTGCATCTGACTAGTTCGTAACTGACAACAAAGCTTCTGTTTAATTTGTTCAAGATATGGGCAGAAAGTTCTGGCTTAAGAAGGGAAAATGAGCTATTAGACATGGCCTATATTAAGGATGCTACAGATGTTTAATGTTTTTAATTTGCATATTTGGCCAATGATTATTTGTTTGTTAATATACCTTCTACACATTCTTTCTGGTATAGTCAATCTGAGGTTGCAAAATCAAACTCCTATTTACTGTATGCTAATATTAATATTCCATGAGCCTCTATACTATGTACTGTTCTCTGGAGAAGACATAGTGTGTCTAACTGACTTGGAAAGTAATGTCTTTTCTAGTCACTTGCCTTTTGATGACACCAGCACTAACAACATGCTATAATGTAGATTGTACATAGCAGCTAGTTTTACTAAGTGCTATGCAACAGAGAAGAACTCAATCAATACATGTATTGATAGATTGATACCTATAGAATGCATCAATTTGGGTTTAGCTGAAGTCTAGGAATTCTTGAAAGAAATTTTAAAGCCCGAAGCAGAAAATAAGCATATCAACATGTCATAAAATAGATACAAAATCTGTAATAGCCCTATTTTGGTTCTGAAAGTGTAACATTTCATTTTTTATGATACAGAGATCACCAAAGCTCTTGCTTAAGTGTTTCTGAGGATAAAGGAGAGTTTAATCCAGAGTTGAAAAGGATTTTGTTAATAAATTGCCCCCAACATGATTTAATATAACTCACACTTAATATAAGTTGTGCAAAATTGTTCCCCTTCCAAAACATGTGGCGTAACATTATTTTGTTGTCAGAATCCATATGATTCTCTGAACATGTCCTAAAGCAGTGATGCGGACTGGGTTTTAGTATCTCCCAGGGAGTAACGTAGCTAGAGTGAGTGTACTCTTCCTTCTCCCCAGGGTATACAGCCCTGTGCAATTAAACACAACTTTGCCTGGACTGAAAGAGAGGTCTATGTGCCTTCTATTTTCACTATTCCTCCACATGCCCAAAAGAATAGCTTCCTGGGGATGCAAAAATAGTTCACTGCCCATTGGGTATGAGCTGAAAAAATCCACGTAAGGTCAGGAGTTCCATCCAGGTTTCCAACAGTGCATACCATTGAATTAGATTCGTGCATCCTTCCAGTACGTGGAATAAGCAGAATATCCTGGAGATAAGCCATCATTTTATATGTGTGTCTTATGATGTTCCCGCCTTGGGCTTATTAACCACAGCCTCCTAAATGGAAAGAAGCCTGTGACAGGCGACTCTCCCTCCTACCACATGCTGGTGATGCTGCCCGGAGAAGAGCAGAAACCGAGACAGAATAAGTTGGGTGGTCTGGTTTTAACGTTTTTTAATTTTCTCCCTGCTTTGTAAGCTCACTACATTTTGCTGCTGTTATTACCAAGGGTTCATTGAAAATGAAACTGGGGTGTCTCAGTGGGGTTTCACAGCAAATAGATAAAGCAGGTTCAGGCAAGACCAAGCCGTTCACAACCTGAAGTGGATGAAGCAGTAGCCATTTGTTTGCTGGGGTGAATGGGACATAATTTATTCAGCTGCAGCAGAGGCTGAAAGCCAATCTGGCCTTGACCCATTTATCTTTAGAAAACTAATTAAAGTGGAGAATCTGGCTTACTGTTGTTATTGAGGTTTTAGTTTTTTTGTTCAGGGCCAAGCGAAGACTGAGGGTGAGTGCATGTGTGTGTGTGTGTGTGTGTGTGTGTGTGTCTGTGTGCATGTGTGTGTCTCTGTGTGTGTCTGTGTTGGGGTGAAAGCTGGGAAATATCAGTTTCACCTAAACACAGTGGCTGAAGGTCTAGATAATAAAGCAGTTTCTTAAACACAGCCTGACATCCTTTTGAAATGCAAACTAGTGGATTTAGCTGGGTGCAGAATCCTTTGAGGTGACAGTGAAATGCCATGGCAATTGAAAATGAACAACAGACAGTTTCCTGATTCCTTATAACCAAGAGTTTCTAAATTGCACCAAAATGGCCCCAAAGAGGCATGGAAGAACATTTTTATCACCAGCATTTTACTGAAACTCGTACTAACCATCAGGCAGGAAATGATGCCAGAATGTCAGTTGCTTTGTCCATTTCGTTTCAGAACAATTAAAAAAGTTGCATATCTTGATGATCTTTTGTAAGTGCTTAAATATATATGTAATAATATTAACAACATGTTTGTCACCAATGACCTACTGATGAATTTCAAAAGTTACAGTGTATGTTTGGAAGACTCATATATAAAACAGACATCTGGTTTTTGTGTTGTTTGTTTGTTTTGGCCTAGATAAGGTTATAGAAACAAGTAGGAAAGTCCAGCAGACACTGGGATGTTATGATATGTATTCATTCCAGTATGTTCAAGGAAGTGATAATCCTTGGGGAAAGCTACAAGGGTCATGATAACCATTAGATGAGGAAACCGAACTGGACCAGCTACAGGAAAACCTGGAACTCCCAAGAGAATGTGTTGGAAAGGACAGATACTACTGACTTAACTGAAGCCACTCGAGTTATCAGTGGGACCAATCAAACAGAACCCTGACTTGTCCCACCCATGACGTTTTCCCCTCCCATTTCCCTCTTAGTGTCAGGAGCCCTTGAGCTATTTGTCTTCCCTGTCCCCTTCTCAAGGTCTTCCTTTCTGCAGTGTTCCTATTCCAGATTTACCTCCTAATTTTCTTACTTCACCCAAATTACCCTGGTCTCAAGAAATATGGATATGGGCACATGGCCTCAGGAATAATGAACGGGGATACTACTCAGGGGACAATTTCTTTTTAAAAGCATGATTTCAAAGAAGGGATTTTAGACATTGTGTTATCACTGCCTGGATTTAAGGCCAAATAGTTAGCACTATGATATCACAGGTGCGCTGCACAAATAAATATGTACCCCTCAGGTGAGAGTCACATTCCCGCCTCAGTCCGTGATACCATGTAGGGTGCATGTCTTTAAGAAGTGTTATCAGGGCTGGGCACAGTGGCTCTCGCCTGTAATCCCAGCACTCTGGGAGGCCCAGGTGGATGGATCACTTGAGACCAGGAGTTGGAGACCAGCCTGGCAAACATGGTGAAACTCCGTCTATACTAAGAATACAAAAATTATCTGGTTGTGGTGGTGTGCACCTGTAATCCCAGCTACTCGGGAGGCCAAGGCAGGAGAATCACTTGAACCCAGGAGGTGGAGGGAGCAAGATTCCATCTCAAAAAAATAAAAAGTGTTATTAGCATGCAGTGGTATTGCGGAAACCAGATTAGATAACTGACTATTTTGGTTAATATAGTCAAGTAAGATAACCTGAGTGTTCTTGTCCTCAGTCCCATAGTGGGGGTAAGCTTTCAAGTAAAAAATATCCAATGCTCCCTCTCCAAATGCTCTGAATACTCTGAAAGAAATCAGGAAATTCAAGAAAAAAATGAAAAGCAAACAATCTATTTTTTAATTCCTTAAATTGTCTATGTCTCAGCTAATGGAAACCTTAGCACCTTACGCATGAGGGCTGATGTTGGTATGTTCTTATTAGCACAAGAAAAAGGCCAATATATTCTAACAGGGAAGAGCTAGTTTTCCAGGCAGACTACACATTGTCTGAACATTGGGACAGAATTTAAATCAGCCATTCGATGAGCTCATCTTCCACCAAGATTACATTGAAAACTTGGCCATTGGAGAAGAATATGAAAATGGTTGTTAACCATAAATTGCAAGCAGAGAAGAAACGACAAAACAAGTTGGCCATGTGCAGTATTCAGTCCACTCCAGATAATTTGGAAAGGGACAGTGGTGGGGGAATTTCTCAGGAATGACTGTACAAAGACAAATGGGGATGAGAGGAAGAAGAAGACCAATGCTTACACTATGCTGCATAGTCCGCCACACAGTCCTCTGGGAAGCAAGAGGAAAACAAATTTAAAGGAAAAAGAAAAAGAGATTATTCTATACATAATAGCACAGCACAGGCACAAAGTTTAGCTTTGTAGGTTGGCATTCCACCCACCCCCATCCCAAATTCCCTCTGAATGACCAGTAGGATATTTGAGAAATCCACATCCACGGTACAGTGTTGAATACTTACTGGAGATTTACGGGTCTAAATCATCACCAACTTGTTAACTTCCAAACCTGGCTTTTATTTTTTTTAACTTACTTTTATAAAACATATTCCTCTAAGATACACCATGCACAGTCCATTTTTACTCTAATGAATCAGCTGGAATAAAGTAACTGACACTCCCTGTCCAAGTGCGTCTGTGAGCTGTAGAACACGTTGTGCTCTAATTTTCTGAGCTGTACAACTAATTGAGTTTTACGGAGGCTAATTTGAAATACCTTTTGATGCTCAGATCTTAAAAATCGAGCTATTTTGTGCTGATTTATTTTTATACTTGACATTTCCAGTGAATTGGAACCACCTTTTAAAAAATTATAGTTTCACATCAAATTATGTAAGAGAATTTGCAGAGTATACATTTAAGAATAAAGGAACATGACCAGTCTCTTCCTGAGTGCAAACAATAATCTCTGGCCTGTTTGATTGAAAGTCATTAATAGTCAGCTGGGATAGAGGGGCTTCTAAGGGGAGTTTGTTGGTGACAAGAAAGCAACATGATGGTAGGATGACTCTGTTAACTGAATTACCGCAGCTGATAACATTAGTATCCTCAACAAATCATGGCTGTTGGCATTAGGGACTGTGATAGTCTTAGATGAGTTGGCTTTGCGTCAGCAGCTGAATTTATAAAAATACATTCACTCATTCTTGGATAACAAAAACCACTTTAGGGTAGCATGTCTGAAAGCTTCTGACTACCTCAACTGCTTCTTATGCCTACATAACTTTAGAGGAGCAAATGGAAATGTTCCCTAGTGATACAAAAGAATTTATAAGTTCCTTACAAATATAATAAGATGTTAAATGATGGAACTGGTGCATTTTTAAAGACAGAGTTTTGTTTTCAATCATTTTATATAAGGTTTAGCAGCAGTTTACTCAGTTTGGGGTTGTTAGTTTTATTTTTAAAACGAACCCCATAATTACCAGTTCACATTAAAAATTAGCTTTAGAATAACTGATATAAGAAAATTTACCAACAGATCCCAAAGTTATTACCACAGGTACTAATTTAAATGGCACTAAGAAGTAACTCTCCAAGTGCTTTATAGTTATTTTCATTTTGGCAAAACAGGTGGGGTGATTGGAGTAGTGTTCTGATATTGTCCTTTGAAGCATTTTTCTGCTGAAACACTTCAAGAAATGAAGGGAAATCTTTTCCAATTATCCTCCTTTTCTCAGACACATGCTTCTTATAAATATTCAGGAAACATCTTTTCTGGGAAAAATTGAAACAGGAGTAGGTAATATGAGCCTTGTTTATAAACAGCCTAAATAGGCTGTAATGGATGACAGACCCATCTGGATAGTTTTGCAGTGCATCCTTCTTGAAGATGAGCATGTTTGACTGTTGTACTGCGGTCTGCCAAGGATAACTGCCCCGACTTTCCACTATTCAGAGCTATATTGGAACCCCCAAAGGAAGAAGGCCTCAGGGGAGCCAATGGCTGCGAGACTCTGTTATTAGCTTTGGACCTAACTCGTGTCTCTCAAGAATAACCTTGATATAGCTCCGTTTGATGTGGAAACAGCGCCTTGTTCTCAGGAGCTGAGCAAAGTGGGCTTATGGCTGACTGTGAATTACACGTCACTAATTCTTACCATTTGGGAAGGGATCAGAATTTAATTTAATAAAAAAATAAAACTGCAATTTTCACTTACAAAGCCTGAAGCCACACCTTTGAGGAAGTAAATGCTACATGCTGTCTGAGAATGTTTTAGAATACAATTGGCTTATTGATTTAAATACTTAGGCATGGAGTCTGGTCCTTGGCTTTTACTTGTGATTGTACATTTAACCATTACCAATCATTTTCAGAAAAAGGTTGATAAAATATATTTTTCAGGGGTGCAAAAGGTAGAAGATTTTCATTCTGTTTGCTACTTGTCTATACTCTCAAGACCCTTATATCTAGAGCATTTTGAACATTACCAACAAAGTTCCTTTATAAAAGGTTCAAATCTCAATTTTCATGTCCATCAGATTTTAAACACCAGAGAAAATTCTCCAAGTGTTGAAGCTTTACTTAGTTTATGCTAAGCTGCAAAAATATTGTCTTTAGAAACATATTTTTCTTGCTCTACTTCCCCTGTTTAAGGGTGTGTGTTTATTTCTCCTGGGGATGAGGGAAAACTGCTTCTATGTTTCAAAGGGAAAAAATTAATTAGTTGCCATACATATCATTACATTGTTCAAATTCAGTGCAATTTTAACTAAGTGCGTAATGTACCCCAGTTCTTTTAAAACTTTTTCTTTTATTTTATTGTGGTAAGGACACTCAACATGACATCTACCCTCTTAACAGAGTTTTTTTTTTAAGTGAACAATACGCTATTGTTAGCTGCAGCCACAATGTTGTACCTCGGATCTTTAGAACTTATTCATCTCACATTGTACTCCTGTTCTTGAATTAGATTTTATAAAAATTCAGAGTAGACTGAATTGTCCCAATAACTAAATTAGAGCCAAAGAAAATGGGAAAAAAGGGACCAAACCCATACTCACCATTTGTCCTCTGGTTAGAAAGATCTTGATATACAATGCAATTTGTAAAGTAAAATTTAAACAACATAATCTAATGAAAACCATCATTTCTTTAAAGCAGTTTGACTAGTTATTTGGTGGAATTTAATTGGTTGTTTAAAAGAAAAATGGTGACTATTTTTAAACTTTTCCTGAAACTGCAACAGAGAATAGATGTAAGCCGCTAGGCGTGTTGGCTCACGCCTGTAATCCCAGCACTTTGGGAGGCCGAGGCAGGTGGATTGCTTGAGATCAAGAATTCGAGACCAGCCTGGACAACATGGCAAAACCATGCCTCTACAAAAAAATAAAAAGTCAGGCATGGTGGTGTATGCCTGTCATCTCAGCTACTCAGGAGGCTAAGGTTGGAGGACCACTTGAGCCCAGCAGGTCAAGTTTGCAGTGAGCCGTGATCATGCCACTGCACTCCAGCCTGGGCAACAGAGTGAGGCCCTGTCTCAAGGGAAAAAAAAGAATAGATATAAGCAAGGTAAAGTAGAAGGTTGCAGCAACTACAAATATCTACACTAGAGAGAAGGCTTTATTTGCTAACAAATGGCAATAAATTTATAACAAAATATAATGGTTAGTTACCCCTTTATTTTGATACTTCATGGATAGGCCTTTAGGTTGTAAGCACATTTGATTTTTATAGAGAGAAATGCTGAGATATACTCACTTTGAGGCCAAATTCAACAAATTTAATCTTATGAGTTCCACACTATAGAAGGATATTAACTAAAATCATAAAGTAATTTATAACAGTGACTAATAAAATTATTTTCATAACTGGCAGTCTTTGAGATCTGAGTTTATATGACACAGTCAGATGTGGTTCAAGTGCTTTATGACATTAAGGATTTTATCTGTTAATTTTACATCAAGATAATTGGCAAAGCAACATTAACAGCACTAACAATTGCAGGTATATAAAGTGTTTATAGTACTATAAATGGAAGAAATTGAATTAATAATAATCAGGCAGTATTTCTTTAAAATTATGAGCTTTTATTTTTTATAGCAAAATGTGGCCTTTAAAACACATTTAAAAATTGTATTTACTATGTTTATGGTTGTATTTTCCAAGTATTATAAACTGCTTTGATGATGGATATCACTGAGTCCCCTGACACACATCTAAAAAAAACAGCTCAAAGAGTGACTTATTCTAAGGATTCCAACTTTTTAAAGACACATAAAAAAGAAAAAAAAAATGATAGTAACATTGATTTGGGGTTTCCGGGCAAGGTCTTTCAAACAGAAAACTTTGCAAATAAGAAGTCATAATAAAATTGCATGATATCATAATTGAATAAATAACCATTTTCAGAAAAGAACTGAAGCAGATGAGTAAGAAATCTGCTATTGCAATTATATCTCTGGAAGAACTGGCAACTTAGTTTTCAAATTAATATTTCATGAGAAATAAGAAGTTGAAAATTTTGTCACTGCACACATGTGTTAATAGTTTCTTAATGGATTAATAGATTTCTTAAATAATCCAATACATGACCCAAAAGAAAGATCCCATTACTTTTCAATATTTGAATTAAGAACAGAAGCAGATATAAGAATGAGATGACTCTTATAACAAACTTTTTCAGAATCTCCTAGGAGTTTCAAAGAATGACCTTGGTAAAACAAAGCATCCACCATTGTTATCAGTTTGAGAATACTCACCAGCCGGTCCAAGCTTGTGCCTGCAGCGGTTGTCGGTCTTTCCTCAGGATTGTAGGGCCTGAAACGTGTATTAAAATTTTCAGGAGCTGAGCGGGCAGATCTGAGAGCTGGAGCAGGTTTGGGCTGACCACATCCCTGAAAGACCTGGAAGAACCAGTGAAAAGTAAAGAAAGTTATACAGTGAGTTTTCTCCTAAATTCACGAGGCAGAAATGTGCAATGCAATGGTGTCTACATTTCTCATGAAACTTTTACCTCCAATACACTCTAATTTTGAAATGTAAACAAGTATAACCACTAATATAACAGAAAGAATTACCCAGACAGATAGAGAGTGATCAACTGTATTCCCTGACTCACAGTTTCAGCATACACAGTAAATTTTTTTATTGGTAGATTCATATTTGCAAATTTGCTTACGCACTAAAATTTATTTGTAACCCCAAAATGAATACTCACAGTACTCTCATGGACATAAGAGACACAGTGCCAAAAAATTTGCATCATGTTCCTAGCTGAGGTTGGAGAAGACACTCTCCTTATTTCAGCTCTCAGATTGGAAACAAGTGTTCTCTTTGTGGTCTAGTTAGTACAATGTTTTTCACATTTTTGTGCTTTTTATTGTTGATTTCAATGTTTACAATGGTCCCCAAGCATCGGGCTGAACTACTGTCAAGCGTTCCTCACCATAAGATGTGTAATGCGTCTCATGGCAAAAATATGTAGGTTAGATAAACTTCCTTCAAGCCTGAGTGATATAGTGCTATGAGTTCAATGTTAATGAATCATCTATATATTAAATAAGGTGTCTTTTCACAGAAACACACATAACACAAGTTTACGTATTGATTGATTGATGAAACTGTTGTGGCCAGTGGCTTGCAGGAACCTAACTCTGTATTTCTCATTGCCGCAACGGTTCAGTATTTGCTAAGTCAATGTTTGCAGTGACTTTATAGAACACAACTACAATAAAGAGAATCAACTGTACTAAAAATAGGGATTGCAATAGTTACTCCACAGAATGACTTCAGGATTAAGTGAATTGTGTCTCACTTTTACACACTTGAATGTGGCATTCCATAAACATCCGTTTGGGATTCCTGTTATCATGACAAATATATTTCATTGTATAGAATATAAAGCCAAATAATTTCAGTGACTCCTCTTTGAGTTACGAAAATCTCCACTGGAAGAATTCTTTAAAAACACTCTCTTGAGCAGTGGTATAGAAATAGGACAAGCAAATGTGGATGAAATCCATATAACGACAGCTTCCTCTAATTTTGTTGTTGACAGCTGTTCATGTCACAATTAAGATTGCAATGGGAAATCAAACATTTTATTGTAATGATCTTAGGGACTGAGCTGCTGGTTCTTTTCCACAGTGATTTCACTCAGGGTGGTGTGGAATTCATCTTCCTTTGCTGTTTTTAGAAGCTTTACATTCTGTGCTGGTTATCAAGAGATAATACCTTTACTAGAATTACAGGAAATGCAGTAACATTTTAAGGAAACTTTGATGAAGTTTAACTTTATTCTATTTCTTCCATTTCTCCATAGCAGATGATTCTTCTGGATGCTTTTCCTTCAGTAAACTTTTTGGGGTTATTTACATGAGCTGATCTTAACTTGCATGTAGTATATTTGCAATGCATTCGTTCCAGTTTTGTTATTCCATTCTGCGTTAACTCCAAAATAAGCATTTTTCATCATGCATATTATGTGATTCCACTGAAGTACGCAGAGAGCTCTTGAGTGCCATTCACAATGACAAATTCCGTCTTGAGACACAATTCATTTTGTTTTACCACTACAGCTAATTTTTCTTTTGTTGCATTCAAGAGTTCTCCTTCAACTCAGCATTTTGCAGAGCGCCGGTACTTTGTCTTGGCATTCCTCAAGATTGGTCTTAACACATTATTGATTCTTCTTCTCTCACACAATTTCTGAAGCTGATGGTGTAAACCGGTGTGATAAAGATAGTGGGCCCTTTTCTCCCTAGTGCCTAAATCACTTCCCCCTGGCAAGGTCGGTGCTGATGGAGGGCATTAACATTTGCAAAGCTCCAGGGATCTGTTGAGTGTGCTATTCTGGATTGCTTTGGAAGTGACAGCTGACTTTTAAAAAATGTAAAGCCTAAGGCGAAACAATACTAATGGCCTTGCTGAGAGTTCATTAAGCCAGGTACTGAAAGAGTTAAAGGACCTTTTAAATTCACCCTTTGGGAAAAATCTGGCTCACTGGGTTAAGTTAAATCAAAGAAACAGGAATGCCCTGAAAGAATATTAGTGTTCTAGGGAGATATTTCCTCATAATGGAAAAACTACGTTTGCTCGATTTTTTTTTTTTTTGGAGGATGTTAATTATTACAGAACATAGGTTAGTTAATATAGCCTAGTAGTTTCCGTTATTTAGGTCAGGTTTGGATGTTGAAGATAGCTTCCATGCAGAAATCACGGGGTCTGTGACCAAAACTGCGGAAAACACTGACTTGTAATTACTTTGGAAACAACACCTGGCCACATAATCAGGTGGAGACCTACATGACAGTCTGTCACAACAACCTCACATCTTGGAAGCCCCTAAACAGAGATCCTATCATACCCTTAGAAAAACAGAAGTGCCATAAAACAAACCCTTTAGTGTGGAAGTGAGAGGCAGGACTATCTGGACTTCCTCTGCCGACTAAGAATCCCTAAGCCTAGCTGGGAAAGTGACCCCATTCACCTTTAAACACCAGGCTTGCAACTTAGCTCACACCCAACCAATCAGGTAGTAAAGAGAGCTTAAAATGCTAATTAGGCAAAAACAGGAGGTAAAGAAATATAATTGGAGGTAAAGAAATAGCCAATCATCTATCACCTGAATATAAATCCAGGCATTCCAGCTGGCAACGGGCTACCCTCTTTGGGTCCCCTCCCGTTGTATGGCAGCTCTGTTTTCACTCTATTAAATCTTGCAACTGCACACTCCTGTGGTACGTGTTTGTTAGGACTCCAGCTGAGCTTTCGCTCGCCGTCCACGGCTGCTGTTTGCCGCTGTTGCAGACCCGCCGCTGACTTCCATCCCTCCGCATCCTGCAGCGTGTCCGCTGTGCTCCTGATCCAGCCAGGTGCCCATTGCTGTTCCCGACCTCCTAAAGCCTTGCCATTGTTCCTGCACGGCAAAGTGCCCGGGTTCGTCCTAACTGAGCGAAACACTAGTAGCTGAGTTCCACCCCACCCGTCTCTTCTGTGATCCCCGGCTACTAATAGAGCTGTAACACTCACTGCATGGCCCAAGATTCCATTCCTTGGAATCCGTGAGGCGAAGACCCCAAGTCCGCGAACGAGAGGCTTGCCGCCATCTTGGGAGCTCTGGGAACAAGGACCCCCGGTTAGGGAAGTTCCCAGCCTACAGGGATCAAGAGCTATTTTTCAGAATTTTACAAAACCTAATGAGAACTGTTTACAAAGGAGTACTTTGCAGTTGTTTTTGCTTAGAAATGATAAAAAACCTTTGTATTAGTCTCATACTGAGTATACCTTAAACAACATATATCTATCATATAACTGAGATGACTTACAAAGTAAAAATTAACAATTTGATGTTTAATACATGTGCTATAGTCTGAATATCTGTGTCCTCCAAGAATTCGGAAGTTGAAATCTAATCACAGATGTGATGGCATTAGGAGGTAGGTCCTTTGGGAGGTGCTTAGGCTCTACCCTCAAGAATAGGATTAGTGCCCTTATTAAAAACAACAACAAAGGATCCAGACAGCGCCCCCTTGTCTCATGTGAGGACACAGTGGGAAGGTGCCATGATCTATAAAACACCATGCAGGTCCTCACCAGACATCAAATTTGCTGAAGTCTTAATCTTAGACTTCCCAGCCTCCAGACATGTGACAAATAAATTTCTGTTTTTTATAAGCCACCCAGTTCATGGCATTTTGTTATAGCAGCCTGAGCAGACTAAGACAGCAAGCCATCTGTTAGCCTGAAAACGTATTTTTAAAATATGAGGGTCATGGGGTGGGTGACAAAGGAAACTTTTAGGCAGAAAATTTGGACCGTCTCAATTTTCTGAGTTTAGCAGCAGTATAGTTAGGCACAGTTTTGTGGCTGATGAGGGCCATGGCTAGGTTAGTATAAAAGAGCAGTGAGCCTTTTCCTCAGTGGCTTGGGTATTCCAACATTTTACATTTTGAATAAGGGAAAAAAAATTGAGAAATAATACTGTGATAGAAAGGGCCGTGGGTTCAATGAGAGTCAGTAGATCAATTGACTATGGCTAGAGATGGAGATTTGGATCATCAGCTTAAAGATGGTACTTAAAGTCCTGAAACTGATTGCATTTACCAAGGACAAGTATATACAGGTGGGCAGATGGATGGGGCTGAGGACAGCCTGTTGCCATGCCAACATTTACAGGGTCCTCTCTGAGCCTCAGTTTCCTCCTCTGTCAAATGGGAATAACAATATTATTTACCACACAGACACACTATGATGATAAAGTACAATATGTAAGGCAGAAAAACAGAACCATGTGTCTGGAAAAGTACATGCCTGATAATTAGTTAATTTTATCATGCCATAATCTGTATTTTCCAGAAGTTTTGCTTTCTACATAAAATTGGAAGAAAAAATGTCTGGGCTGATGTTTCTTTTTCTTTTTCTTTTTTTTTTTTAACCTTTTAAAAATATTTTCCTTTTTTTTTTTTTAGAGACTGGGTCTCACTCTGTTGCCCAGACTGGAGAGCAATGGCACAAACACCACACACTGCAGCCTCAATCTCCTGGGTCCAGGCCATCCTCCTGCCTCAGCCTCCGGAGTAGCTGGGACCACAGGTGCATGCCAAGCACAGCCTGCTAGTGGATGTCTCTTAAATGTTTTCCACAAAATGTTATTTTCAGGGGCAAACGGTGGTTACATAAGTCATAGATTGCACCTATCAAAGTTAAATTAGGTACCCTCACAAGGGTTCCATCATGCTAACACGTGGTCAGACTCAATGAAAGAGAGAATGACATTGGTAGTGTTTCCCAAAACTATTTGACCATGGTTTCCTACTGGGGTTCTCGTAAGACTGGTGTTCCAAAGAACTCACCCTGAGATATATTGTGAAGGTGGTTGTAACCTGCCAAGGAGCGACGTGATTCAGAAAGAACTGCATTTACTTAGAGGTATTTGTGAAGCTGTTCCACCCTCCTCTGCTTTTAATTCCAGAGAAGAATGCTATTTTAAGACACTAAAGGGCTTCTTTTTACAACAGAACAGAAGTTTTTAGAGGTTATCGCTTCAGGATAAGCCAACTTATTGTGGTACAAATCATTTGCTCTACCCCTTTAAGAAATAGAATCGGTATTATCACCTCCTGACCCCTGCCTGCTTCTCTCCAAGGGATGTTGAAAGCGATAATTAGATAATTCGGGAAAGTATTTGGAAGCCTCAATGTAGACAGATGCTACAGATATACAAAGGAATTCTCCTTCCACCTCGCTGACTTGCAAAACCTGTGGATTTTAGGAAGCTATCTGGCTCATGAATCCTCTCTCTTGAGAGGATTACTAAGATAATGTCTCAGAAGTCTGTTAGCATTCTGAGATTAAAGAAGCTGACGTTAGGATAGAAAGGGCTGAAAGGAGAGACTTTATAATTCTGGAGGGATGGGGAGGAGACGGAGGTGTGGTGATAAAAGGTTTAAGTGCTGTGTCTTAGATTTCTAAATAAAAGTATTTTTCCTTTAAAAATTGTAGGGCATCTTAACATATTTCTCTTAAAATAAACTAAGGTGCCACTCTTTCGGAGGCACATGTAGCTTTATACTTTTATCTCTTTGTCTTCTTTATCTTCTTCATTGTCTTTTGCAGCTTGATTATACATTAAAAAAAGTCATTACTGGCAACGTGAGAAGCAGTGGCTGCAGGTAAATCCTGTCTCGGCTCCTGTGTTTTTTAAAAATTCTGTCTTCTCACTTTCTACTCAGCAGGTGTCTATAATGGAGGAATGGTGCTGCTATTCTCGTATAGGCAAATATTGAAATTTGCAAACAGAACTCTAATCTTTTGTATTAAATCCAGGTAACAGTTAATGTTACCTGGATTTAATTAGATTTGATGTTTTGAGGGTAAGTAATGTTTTATTTACCTATGAGATTCTAATTTATATTACAGTGTCAATGAATGAACTATTAGATTACTACTTGGGAAATTCAAATCTATTCCATTTGTATTCAAGGAACTAGAAGCTATCATATCTTCATTAGTCTGGATACCATATATTTGTCCAAGTGCAGCCATTATTTTCACAAGAAATGGCTGTGGAGTAACCAGTAGGTGTTACCAGTGTATTCTGGTGGCTATAACAAAATGCTTTACACTAGGTAATTTATAAACAACAGAAATTTATTTCTTACAATTATAGAGGCTGTGAAGTCCAAGATCAAGGTGCCAACAGATTTAGTGTCTGGTGAGGGCCCTCTGCTTTGTAGATGGCACCTTCTTGCTGTGTCTGCACATGGCAGAAGGGCAAAAAGGACTAACAGGCTCCTGCAGGCCTCTTCTGAAGGGGCACGAATCCAACTCATGAGGGCTTCACCCAGATGTCCTAATCACCTCTCAAAGCCTCCACCTCCAAATACCATCACCTTAGGGGTTAGGATTTCAGTATATGAAATTTGGAGAGACACATACATTCAGAACATTGTAAAAGGTCACAAACACAAGTCTAAAAGTTTGGAGTGTTAATGTTAATCTTTCCCCTAATACTTGTGTGACCTTGGGGTAACAATGTTCTCCCCAATTCTCAAAGCTGTTGGGAAGATAGAATGATATGATGCATAGAAGAATACACTGAAAACATGAGGTATCAGGTGCCTTATTTTAACTAAGTAATCTGTAATTAAATAGAATAATAATGGGTAATAAATCAAATCTAAGGAATATACAGAATTACACATATAATTTAAGCTCTATGATGAATAGGGTTTCATACATTTTGTTCATTACTGTATCCCAGTATCTTAGGAGTTCCCAGCACATGACATGTGTTTAAAAAAAATTGTGAATGAAAGATTATGAAGAAATAAAATTTTTAGTCATAATCTTCCCCTTTTGCAAACATTTATTGAAGGCAATTAGCATGCAGATTTCTATAATGAGAAAGAAAAGATAGGAAAGGAAAGACAATGAACACTTATCAAGTGTCTATGATAGGACAGACACTTCACTGTGCTATGTGTTTTATATGCACTGTGCTATGTATTTTATATGCTGTGTGTTTTATATATATCTCAAATGATCAATTATCTCTTCAAAATCAAGGTTGAACATTTCTTCCTCAGACTGAAGGAATGAATCACATATCCATGTAAAATAAATTATTTGATATTTCCTTTACCACATTTACTGGGCTGAATTAAAGCAAAGCCAAATGGACAACTTTGTTTAAAGTGATAACGAGACCCAAAATACTGTTTCTTGATCACTTGACAATAGCTACTCAGGGAGCTTGATAAGCCAGTTAGGAGGCACCTTGCACACAAAATAGTTAGATTGGCTTCCTGACTGGCCCATGGGAGAGCTGTCAGAGCCGTGGGTGCTGGAGACAGCTGGGCTCAGAGCTCAGGCAATGGCCATTGCTTACGGCAAAGTGGCAGACAACTTGGGCTCTTCACAGAGCTGCCCTTCCTGGTATCACCAATCTGTCAAAATGATAAACAGCGGCACCTGTACATTGCAGCAGTTGTATCCTATCCTTGTCAACGATGGTCTAGGTTAAGCACAGAGCTGGGGCCTTTCTCAAAGTGGGAGTGCTGACTGAAATGTGTGTGCCTGGGAGCATTCACATATCATTAGGGAACAAATCAGAATTAGTTGCAGTATTTTAAAAAACATTTCATTAAAAGTAGTAGCAAAAAGAGCTACATTATACCATTACGTAAGATAACTGGCACCTTAGAAATTCATTTCACACACTTTGAGGGGGTTTCTAACAGCATTCATCTAATAGCCTCAAAAGTGTTTTCCTGAATATAAACTTAAAACATCTTGATGATAACTTTTTCTTTAAATATGAAATTATTATACTCACTATAAAAGCATTTTAAATGTCAATTTTTTAAAAAAAACATTTCTGTGGTAATTTTCTTTATGGGTTACCTTCTAACAAAACAGTTATTCATCCTTAGATCTTAGAATAATCTCTTTTCTAGTCATCTTTTTTCTTCCCTTTCCTCTCATTTTGCTTTTCTCTTTTTTCTTTGCTCCCTGATTCATGCTTTTCTTTCCTTAAAGATTGATTATAATGGTCCCCAGGCCAAGTTCTCTGGCAAACTCTGTGTCCCTGGATGGGTTCAGCACTCTGTTAGGAGAATTTTGGGTTCTACTGAACCAAGTCAAGCCATCAGTTTTAGTTTTGTCCACTTTTCATTGGCCTCAATTTTAAAAAGTCAGCTACTGTATCAGTTTTAAGGTTTAAAAAATTTACTCCTGATGCTCACACAGCTTGGTTCCAGAGTATCTGTCCGAGGTATTGCATATTTCTTAAAATCTTTTCTACAATAAAAGAAATTCTTTTCATTTGCATTGCATGAGAAGACATTTTTCCCTGAAGGATTTGCATTTCTCAGGCAGCAAAACACCTTGATATTTCCTCCCAAATGGTGAGGAAGGAGGAGTTACAAGGAACTTTACAAGGCAAATTTTTGAGTGTGGAGAGGAAAAAAGCCCTAATCCTCTTGGCCTGACTAAATGATTGTTATTTCATATGCCCTTTGCTTGTAAGGTTTAAAGCAGTTCTATAAGATCACTTTGCAGAATATAAGTAAACATGTAATTTACATCAGACGGGCTCTACCATTCCTTCCACCCATGATTCAACAAACATTTGCTGAGTATCACAAACATAAGGGCTGGGGATATGCCAGTTGGACATGTCACTACTCCCAAGAGGGTCTGGACAAGAAATCAGGCAATTATTATAGAATGTAACAAGTGTGATGGAACACCCGCAGGGGCAACTCACCCAGGCTGGAGCATCTGAGAAATCTTCCTAGAAAAGCAGTGGTATGCTGGACCTGGATCTTACTGGCCCATGAAACTCCATGTTAAATTTTTAGGAATTTCATAAGTCAGTAGCAACTGTGTTTAATGATATGTTTATTATTAATTGATAATGTTTATTATTAATAATGTGCTTAACAAACACATTGATTATCAAAAGTTAAGTTGTATAAACTTAGTTATATAAATTATATTAATAACAAAGGTAATAATTACACTAAAAGCTCATTACTTTTTAAATAATTTACTATTATCTATGCTCTTGAGGTTAATCGTGTCAGTCATATCTGTAAGGTGGAAATTTTACATCAGGGTGTGCTACTCTGTGTTCAGTGACATCATGTGGGTAGTCTGAAATCCGCAGGAGGGAGTAATTACACCAAAGAAATGGGGAAACACTACAAATGAGCATGTTTCCCCAACAGATGTGGCTCCTTCACATGTTTAAATGTAGGCTGGCTGAGGCAATGACTCGATCAGAACCAAACCAGATTGCATATCACCACATAGAAGGAAAGTGCTAAGAGCTGGGATAAGGAGGTATATTTACGAGACTGGGCAGAGGTCACTGAAATTTCTCTAACACAATAAATACTTCACTGCCCACAAGAAGCACAGTTCCATGGCAGGTGCTCTTCTCTTAAGAAGGAAGAAGTTGGAAGGAGATTTTTTTTCAGGAGACCAGGAGAGCACCTTCTCTTGTTCCTAAGAATACACACTGAGTGTTAAAGCTGAATTGTGTTTCCATCATTTATTCTTGAGTAGGCTACATTAAATGTAATCTTCTCATCTTTTGGCCCTGAAGTTACAGTGAAAGCAAATCTTTAGATAAATCTCTAAAGATTAGAGATAAAGGAGTTTTACTTTATCATCAAAAGGAGAACATTTTTGTTTTATCCCTTTTACATGCAAGGAAAGTTAAAACTAGTTTGCTCTGGATGCATATCACATAAATGCATCATAAGCATTTTTTCAAACCTTCCTTTTACTTTATAAGAAAAGGTGTGCTTCCTTCCTCCCTCTGCCCTGTATCTAGCATCTGAAAAATCTGACCCTGTTATCCAGCAATATTACAAGCAGGAATAGAACAAACCCCAATTTTCTGTGTGCTAGGTGATGAAGACATCGAAGAATAAACGATGTTTCAAGATCACTGTTTCTCGGTGGAGTGCTGTAAGTTGGAACTGATAGGCAGAATACAAACAGAATTTCAAAAGAGAAGATACTGTGAATCTAGAAATCATTGAGAACATGCTCTTTTCCTTTAAAAAACAAAACTAAAGACGTAGAAATAGAATATAAAGCTTTATAAATAGCATGGCCATTCACTTTTTTCTCAGAAATCAGGCAGAAGGGACCAAACCACCTGTCAATGGAGCAGACCAATTTTCCCCTCAATGTAAGAATAATGTGGAAATTATTATTACATGGAAATTCCTCTAAAGCTCTTTGCTATGGAGGCGTTGGTGTGGCCAACAGCACAAACTAGAGTTGGATTGCTGACACAGTCTCCAGCACCACCCCTTCCCTTGACCCTGCTTTCTCATAAAAGCCTTGTTCATAGACATTTATTTAGAGATCCATCTCCCTTTCTAAATGATTCCCTCCATCAAAAATAACACCATACATTAGTGGGTTTAAATGCAGGGGTGTGCATTGCAAGTCTGATCTTCTGATCTTAGATGCTAAAAACAACGCCACAGAGTATCATAGGTGAGACAAGACAAATAAGTCAATGCTCTTTAGAGTTTAGGTACCATAGATATTTTTAATAATAACAATGAAAATGCTTAGCCTTTAGGAGTGGTTTTGATTTGACTTATTCCATGCTAAATATTTTACATGGGTTATATCATTGTGCTCTCAAACAACCTTATGAATAGGTACTATAGTCGTTCTCATTTTCAATGTGAGTTAATTTAGACAGATAAAAAATTTGCTCCAAATCACACAACACAGAACAACTAGATCCCATGTCAGTCTCGTGTCAAAATCTGATCTGGTAACTGCTATGCTATTCTAAAGAATACTAGACTAACTTCAAGTACACTTTAAGGTATTTTCTATTCCTTATCGCTGGAAGTCTCTCTGGCATTATATTTTCATGTTCTGAATTCAACTCAGCACAATGTATTGTTTCTTCCATGTGTAAAACAATGTGTTAGGAAGACTCTTTGCGGAATGTTAGAATGAATAAGATGTAACTCTTGTCCTCAAATAATTTATAATCCTGGGCAGGAGAAAGTAAGTATAAAAATAACCATAACAAAAGGAATAATATGCTCACTGCCTTACAACAGGTATGCTAATACAGGAGCTCAAAGGAAAAAAAAGATAAATGCTACTGGAATAAAAATATATTTATTTGAACTAAATTCTAAACTAATCCTGATATCTGAGAGAAGATATTCTCTCCATCTGAAATTTCCAAGGTATTATTTATCCCTGAACATTTTGAAAGGAAAAAGATCTAGAGAAAAAAGAAAGATCTGGATGCGGGAAAAAGAAACCTGTAATAATCAGCAAGGTGATCATGTTCATAAAACTATAAACTATTAGAGCAGGCAGGGGACATTAAATTAACCCCTGCTTTTACAGATGAGGAAACTAAGCCCCAATAGCTGGAGACAGAAGTGATTACATTCTCTGTTCTGTTCTCTTAAGGTTTTTTTTTTTTTTTTTTTTTTTTCATCTTCATTTGTGCTGTAGATTGGGAAAAACTGTCTAGAGAAAATTAAGTACCTGAAGGCTGTCCTGCTCATCTTTAATGGGTTCTACCCTCGTCGGTAGTAAGAATTAATTGAATGGATGGTTTCAACTGGAATGTAATAAGTCTTCCTTCTTAATTTAGATTACCTCTGACAAACCAATCTTTTCCTAGATTAGGTTTGAAATTATTCCGAATATAGTTAAATGATATATAGTGAGATCAGTTTCATCTTCCCTGATAGGATAGGAAGAAAGTTATCAACACATCTGAAATTCAAAGGCAGAGATTCAGGTTTTTTCTCCCTTCCCTTGGGGAATTTCCACAAATCTACAAAGTTCTGAACTGTTGGGTAACTGTGCTGGTGGAAGATGGTGGAATAATGAAGGCTCTTCCGTGCCTTTGACAAAGATTGAAATTGATGAATGTAGTAAGCTTGGTTGGGGCTTGAAGCACTACCAACTACGTTTCCTATCAATAGGTTCCCTATAGTACGCTGTGGGCAGCAATCCTCCCTTAGATCGCTGGATCCTCAAAGGCTGAAGTCTATGTGGTGCTGGTGGGAGGGTAATTACTGGGGAAACAGCATGGCATGCTGGGAAAGTCTTTCTCTTTGAATCTGACAGACCTGGGCTGCAATCCCCGTTCTGCCACTTGTTTGTTACATGACCTCAGGCTTACTCGCCACTTATTTGTTACATGACCTCAGGCTTACTACTTAATATCTCTAGACTTAACATTTCTACCTGTATAACAAAGAAATGAATGTTCTTTACAGGAGTGCCGTGAGGAGTTGAAATAAATACAGAAGGCATCTAGAAAGACCAAGATGTCACCAGAGGAAGGACTCTGCCTTGTCCTCTGTATCAGTCCATTTTCATACTGCTATCAAGAACTGCCCAAGACTGGGTAATTTATAAAGAAAAGAGGTTTAATTGACTCACAGTTCCCCATGGCTGGGGAGGCCTCCAGAAATTTAAAATCATGACAGAAGGAGAAGCAAGTGTGTCTTACATGGCGGTGGGTGAGACAGAGTGTGTGAAGCAGGAACTGTCAAACACTTATGTAACCATTGGATCTTGGGAAAACTCGCTCACTATTATGAGAACAGCATGGGGAAAACTGCCCTCATGATCCAATCCCCTCCTGCCAGTTCCCTCCCTTGGCATGTGGGGGTTATGGGGATTACCATTCAGAGATGACATTTGGGTGGGGACACAGAGCCAGACTATAGCATTCTGTATTGTATTCCTTGTGCCTGGTACTTGGCAGAGTGTTCGTTGAAAGGATACAGCAGGTGTTCAACCAATGGTAACCATGGTTGTCACTGTTACTAGGAGATTCTGTCCTCAAAAGGAAATTGGGAAAGTTTTAATATGCTCTTGCCCCTGGTCTTTAAAAATGTATATGTACATATAATATTGTACAAAAGGTATACAAATGGAGTTTGAAATAAGTGTCATGTTATTACCAAAAGATTCTAACTTGGTTATACAACTGGACATAGCCAATGTATTTTTTGGAAATGACCTCAATGTGCTTCCTCCCTAATAGCTTCCTTGTGGGCTAAAAAGGAGAGAAAATGGATCTGACAGTCCCTATAAAAACAGATCAGAGACAAGACTGGAGCATGAACATACGTGGTGAGAATAAATCTTTCTTTTGGTCTGTAAGTCCCACTTATTCATGATCTCAATTATTAGGCAGAAAAAGATTAGCTATTCCTTCTCCTAGGTATGATGAGAGTTTGGGGAAAGAGATATCCCATCTGAAACTGTGGTGTGTTCACCTTTGGCCTTCAGATACATAAGAGAGAAAAAAGAATTTTATATTGTGTACTATTAAAACTCTAGGAGAGGTTGGAAGCAATGAATGACAGGGTTGGATAAGAGAAATATTTAACTAGAATTTATCACGTGGAAGTACTAGGCGTAGCTGTAAAAGGAATCAGTCAGAAAGAGGGAGCTTGGGTCCTCCTGGCTTTGCTACCTTTGGCTGTATAACTTTCTCCTAATACTTAATCTATTCAGTAAATATTTACTGAACCTTGCCCTTGTGTGAGATCGACTCAGTAGGCACTGACATCATTAGGGTTAGGGTTAGGGTCAGGGTTAGGGTTAGGGTTATGCATCGATTAGCGAGATGTGCTTTGGAATCAGATGCTCTTCTACCCTTTGCACCATGAAACCTTGGTAAGTTACCTAACTTTTCTGTCTTGAAAAATAACGTTTCTGTCTTTGCAAAATAGGGAGCGCTATCTCATCACAAGCACTATTATAAATATTACACAATAGAAACCATGTAAAGCAATTAGTATTGTCCCTGGCAATAAGCACTCAAGAAATACGAGTTGGCAGTTAGAAATATTGTTGCGTTCCTGAAAGAGGCTCTGGGAATGACTTCTAATAGTAACTGCTTTAATAAAATAAATGATTTCCAAAGGAGAAGTTGCCAATCATATTCTAGAGGAAAAAGTTATTTTAATTTCTAAACTTTACAACCCTCAGGATGTCTGGCCCCAATTAGGAGCTAGCTTCTGGCCTCACCTGGAGCTTGCCTCTCAGAAGTTAACCATATTTCTGGTTATGTAAATACTCAGCCTCAGTCTGGAAATCCAGAACTTCAAATGTGACGAGACTGTTTATCAATAGTGTCCTAGGGTTTCTTTGAAAAAAAAAAAAAAAAGATAAATTCAACCACCCAGTTCTTAGCTAGAATATAGATTTTAGACTCTACTTCATGTTATTATAATTTCATGGATGTGGCTTATATGGTAAATGAAACTATGTATTTCTAAATTTAAAAGTAAATTCCATTCCCTTGATGAAATAAAATCTCTTTTCAGAATACATCTGTTCCACCAGCAAATCCTGTTGGTGTTTCCCATGGAATTTGTCTAAATTCCAACCACCTTTACCTCTCCATGATATTTAAAGCTGGCTTTAGTTCTTCCTTAACTCTGTCTTCCACATTAGGCTCCTGGCTTCCTTTCCCTCTTTCCTGAAGAGTCTTGTTGTTCTCTTCTTCCTCTCCTCTTCCTTAATTCCTTGCATCCTCTTTTCTCGGTGCCAGCCCTACCAGACACACTATTTTGTTTCTTCCATTTTTTTGACCCTTGGTCCTGTGTCCTCTCATGTGAGTGGACTCCTACATGCCCTATATTATCCTTCCTTCCTTCCTTCCTTCCTTCTTCCTTCCTTCCTTCCTTCCTTCCTTCCTTCCTTCCTTCCTTCCTTCCTTCCTTCCTTCCTTCCTTCCTTCCTTCCTTCTCCTCCCTCCCTCCCTCCCTCCCTCCTTCCTTCCTTCCTTCCTTCCTTCCTTCCTTTCGATGGAGTCTTGCTCTCTTGCCTAGGCTACAGTGCAGTGGTGCAATCTTGCCTCACTGCAACCTTTGCCTCCTAGGGTTCAAGAGATTCTCCTGCCTCAGTCTCCTGAGTAGCTGGGATTAACAGGTGTGCACCACCATGCTCGGCTAATTTTTGTAGTTTTAGTAGAGACAGGGTTTCACCGTATTGTCTAGGCTGGTCTCAAACTCCTGACCTCTGGTGATCTGCCCATCCGGGCCTCCTAAAGTGCTAGAATTACAGGTGTGAACCACCATGCCCGGCCTCCCTATATTATTTCTACTCTTGATTTTAACATTTCTTACAAAGATATGTATCATATTGAAGCATATTGTTTATTAACAGCAATACTGTAATAATGTAGTTGGAAAATTTTCACAAAAATGTCTGATTTACATTCTAGTAATACAGTCCATCTGATCTCTTAAAGAATTTTTAATAGAATACTTGACCTAAACTGTAGTTAATAACAATGTATTTTATACTTGAAAATTGCTGAGAGAGTAGATTTTAAGTGTTCTCACTACAAAAAATGATAAATCTGTGAGGTATAATGCATTTGTTAATTAGCTTGATTTAACCATTTCACAATGTATACATATTTCAAAACAATCTTTTAACATCACATGTATATGCAATTTTATTTGACAAATAAAAATAAATTTAAAGAAGATAATCATTTAGTTAGCCCATTCTTTGAACTGGGCCAATTTCTTTTTTTCTTTCCTTTTTTTTTTTCCCTTTCTAGAGCCAGGGTCTCATCCTGTCGCCCAGGCTGGAGTGCAGTGGCATAATCATAGCTCACTGTAGCCTCGACCTCTCTGGCTCAAGTGATTCTTCTACCTCAGCCTCCCAAGAAGCTGGGACTACAGGCTCATACCACCACACTGTGCTAATTTTTATTTTCTGTAGAGATGGAAGTCTCTCTTGCTGTCTAGCCTGCTTTTGAACTCTTGGACTCAAGTGATCCTTCTGCCTCGGCCTCCCAAAATGCTGGGTTACAGGTGAGAGCCACCACACCTTGCCTCTTCTTTTAAATTAATGATTTTTATGACTTCATTAAAGATTTCTTAAATGAAACTTTTTTTATGCCACTGAATTGATTCATACTAAACTGCTAGCATTGTTTTTGTGCCATCATTACAAGTGTCAATATAGCCCTGGGGAAAGGCAAATCCTGTTTGTTTTATCATAAGGAATAGTTCTGATTTCTCAGACTACTCACAATGGTCGTGGGGGTCCCTAGAACACCATGAACCCCAACTTGAGAAGTACCATTTTGATTTGCAAAGTTATTCCATAAAACCATATTATTTCTTCTAATCTAGACATTTTATAGATGAGGATGGAGCACTAAGGGACATTTCAACACTGAGTATATATTAGGAACTTAACATTTGTCTTTGTGGTATCAGTGAGTAAACTAGACATACCTAAAATCCAGGTCCCCTGATATCTGCTCCTGTGTTCCTTTTATTAAAGATTTATTTATTTTTCTAGGTTTGGATGGACATAGGGAACCAGTAGCAATGTAAAGGAGGAACATCTAACTGTCTAACCTCCACACTATGCCACAACTCCATCAATTTGTATGGCGGTGAGTGACATTAGTTACCCTGACTTGTTACACTACAAACCTTTGTGGGAGTGATTTCAGACATTGGATTTAATATACGTAGATGATGCTCTCAGAAATAACATTTTTTAAACTTGAAGCTGGCCTCCCAGTCATCTCTCTGTGTGAACAGGCCAACTCTCCTAAAAAAGGAGCTCTTTTAGTTTTAAGTGAAGAAATGTAACTCCACAAAGAAAGCAGGGTGCGGGAGTGAAATGACCAGCCACGCAGCAGACTCAATACAAACTGGTTGAGGATAAATAGCGTAACTATTACAGAAGCGGTTTCTTTTTTCTTTTTCTTTTTTACCTTTAAGCTCTGTTGGATTGAGAAGGCATGGTTTCTTTGCTTGAAATGGGTCCATGTCTTAACAGTTGTTTGCAGCTCACTCACCGGTGCATTTGCTTTTTTTCTTTATTATGTATTCAACAAGCATCTGCCTACACTTCCTATGTGCCAAGTGCTGGGCTATGTTCTAGCTACACAGCTGGGATTCCAGCCACTCATGGAGTTTCAGTGAGTGCAGTCAGGAGAACACTGGTAGGGAAAAGAATATCAAACAAATACATATATAATAGATGCTGTGACAGATTTCTGTGATAGAGAATTGCAAGACGGACCTACTGAAAGGTGAGAGGAGTGAAAAACATTACAGAAGAGAGAAGCTGCAAGTATACTCAAGGAACTGAGAGACAGACCATGTGGCTGAATAAGTAAACAAAAGGGCTAGTGGTATTAAACAAGGTTAGAAGGTAGGCAGGGGCCAGATAATGCAAGAGCTTGCAGGAGTTTTATTCCATTCTAAGTACAAAAGAAGTTTATTCCATTCTAAGTACAAAAGAAAGGCACAGTGGGGGACTGGGGACATGGAAGGAGGTGGGTGTGGTGCATGACCTTGTTGATATACTTGTTGATATACTTGTAGAAATACTTAGGTTACTGGATGAAGAACAAATTGGAGGGGGTTCCAGAGTGGAAGCCAGGAGACCAGTGAGGAAGCTGTCGCTTTTAGAGAAACTGAGGATCCTTGAAACAAATATATAATCAATGATAGAAACTTCCTGTTCAAATATGTCCAGGCCCTGGGGAAGGAGAAGTTTCTTCCTGTTACTTATTATTGTGTGGTGCTATGTTATGTTAATTAATTCATATAATTTCTGATCTGTTCAGTGTCTGTCTCTCCTCTTAGAAAGTAAGCTTAGGGCAGAAATGGTGCCTTGTTCCCTCCTATCCCCAGGACAAAACCATGTCTGCCACATGGATTCTCAATAAATATTTGCTGAATGAATGAATGAATGAATGGAATGAAAAGGGTAAAAAAGAATACTTTACTTGGAAAATGTATGCACATGCACCAATGGAAACAGACACCTACTTCTAAGAAGTTGTGATGGTCTCAAACTGCAGATAATTTTGTCCATGTGTTTCTCCTGTCCTATTCTCTAGAGCTGTTTTTAACATTAACAATCTTAGCACCTGATTACTTGAGGACCAATGGGATACCATGCCTCTCAAAATAACATTAATTGGTTTCTAGGCACAGATTTGAGAGGAATGGATGATTGCTATTTTTCCACAGGAAAGAAAGAAAATGGCCTTTCGTGCAAACCCCAAACATGCTATTTCCCCAACAGGTGATGGTAATTTGGAGCATCCTCCTTTATACAGGCTACCCTGAGCTCATTAAAACCCCCCAAAAGGCCTATGAAACTCTAGCTCATCCAATCTCCCAGGGAGAAAAAGGGACCCAGGCCAGATTCTTTCCTCTCCTTCATCCTACCAGTTCACCCTGAAAAGCCAAAATCTAGTTTGACTCATGCTTAGCCAAGGAGACCTAGTAGGAATCCGTGGCTCTTTTTTCTGCTCTGCAAGGTCTTCCTACTACCTGCATGTCCCCTCCTGCATGATTATATTTGAAATCTCTTTCACAAAGGATTTTAAATATTAAAGAAAGCTAATCATGCAACTCTTTGCCTGACATATTTTAGTGTAAATGACTTTCAATTAAAATGCAATCACTCAGTCACCAGGTTTAAAGGACTGATACAGATTTGGTTAGTGTTTCATGAAAGGGAGACTAGTCAAGAGAACAGAAGGGCATTGTGCAGGCATCACTATGGGAGAAAAAGGTTGGTGAAGGAAGAGGCAGGAGACCCACTGCAAATTTCTCAATTTTGCTTAAGGTGGGTCCTGTTTATCTTCAACTGTATGGAAACAAAAAAAATTGTGCACCTGGCATTTGTGTTGTGCAGCTGCAAACCCAGGAGCTCTGTCTCCTATGATTTATGAAAATGTGCTACTTTTGTTCTTTTCATGTGTGCTTGACTTCATACAAAGGAGCATTTTCCCCTGAAGATTCGTTAATGAAAGTTACACCATAGTCTTAAAAGGAAGTCAGATGGGATGTTTAATTATTTACAATTGAAAATATAGAACATGTGCCTGGTCTGCACAGCCGAAGATATAATTAGAAGTTGCTAGAGACAGAACAGGGCGAGGGTGTGCAGACATTTCAAACATTAAAAAGAAAATTCCCCCCAAATTGCTCACAAATGTGAGGGATTAGTCAACATACTTGGGGCTCTCTGAAACTTTTTGGCAGCCCATAATTTCTTCGTGATTGAGTAGTTGCAAGCTAAAAAATTGCTTTCCTTCTCAATGCCATTTTGTTAGACATTTTTAATGAAGTAGCAAATTTGTGGCTCAACAGGAAAAGCTCACTGACAGCATATTAGAATTTATAAGCCCAGCCGACATATCTAGTTACTTCGTTTTTAGGTTACCGCACCTGTGTAACGTCCATGTATTGGCAGATACATTACTAATGCAAATACCTTGGCAGACACCTGCATGCTGTTTTCTTGCATGTTCATAATGGCTTCAGAAATCTTGACATCTATTGGGTCCATGACCGACTCAATGTTGAATGGCCCCTCCAGTCGCTCTGCCACCAAGAGCATTGCATCTGTTAAAATACAGGAACATGATTTATTTGCAAACTGGGAGCTCCAGGTTCCCAACCTGTGTTTAAACATTGTTAAAAGAACTGGATGAAAAATAACCGTGCATTCACGTTTTTAAATTTGCTTTCATTATAGTACAAAATGAAATAGATGACTGAATCTTAATGATTGTATTTTGTTTGAAGATTCAAAATTATTTTATATGTCTAGAACCAGGGCTGAAAATAAGACAATTAGTCCAAATGCAGAATGTTAAATATATCTACTGATTCCACATGAAGTAAAAAGAGTATTAGGTCAGGGATCAGCTGCATTTAGAAAAGGAGGTCTCGCTTCTCTTCTTCTGGAGTCTGGGGAAAACTGAGAATATGAGGGAAGAAGTGCTGATTTGTGAATTTGGATGCACAAAAGTCAAGACCCAATTGAAGCATATCTACCTGTGTGAAGCATTTCTGGGTCTCTCAAGATGTATAGATCTGTCTGGATGTGATCACACTACTCAGCATTCCTTTCAGCATTTGCACTTTGATATCTTTTGGGGGACAGGGGAGCTTCTCTGATTTGGTTTTGTATATTCAAGGCCTACTATGGTACCCACCACATTATAAGCTCTCAAAAAAGTTGATGAAATTACACTGAACTGAAATGAACGCAGTATTGCTTGGAAGTATTTAGTTTTCTGTTGAAGATATCAGTTATATTCAAAGTCTGAAAGTTACTGTGGCCTGGGGGAAAAAGGACAAGTTTTTGGGTTGGATCATAAGGACTTAACATAGAGTCACAGTTCAAAGTTATGGGGTTGAAATCATCTCTGAGCAGGTTCTCTTCTTGTTTAAATTAAAACACTCTCACCTTTAGTAGAACTTATCTTCTATAGGTAAGGTGAGAAGCTGTTTGATTTGTATCATAAAGTGGGGAAGTTTCCCTTTGGTGATTTCAACGTTTCTGTTCCACACTGAACCCTGACCATGGTACTAAGCTTGCAGGTTCTGAGGCCTGCAAACTCATTTCCCCCAGCCACAATAAAAGTGCTCAAGGTAACCCTTTCCTAAGCAGGTGCCTTCTTGGCCTTGGGAAAAGGCAATCCTATTGATGACCCAGCACTATTCAACATAAAACTAAATGGCCCCATTTGCCCAAACTACCAGTTCCTATATTTCTATTCATTATCTCAATTAATTTGCCTTGTTATATAAACTAAGATAATACATTTTTGATATAAGTAGGCCCTATTTATTTTTCTTTTAATGTAGACCACTAGTCAGAATATGCTGCTTTATGTTGTTTCTTATCTGGTTTATGCCATTACTAATTTTTTAAAAACACAATATAAGTAAAAACATGAAATAAAATTAGATTCTCCTTTGAGGACTCCAAAGCCAGTATACATTGGCTCAAAACTTCGGGATCATCCTTAGTGAGACCTTTTGCAAGCTTAAAAATTTGCTAAGGGTAGACTTCATGTTTTTTTAATTACCCACAATAATAAGAACACTAATGACTATTATATTGATTAATTTCAGTAGTTCTTACTAATCAAAATACCTTTTGATAAATCATTAAACAGTGTGAATGTATGCAAATACATTGAAATACTGGATTCCTTTTACTAAAAAACACACAAATTGTTCAAATTCTTAGAAAAGCTCAGAAAAAATTGTATGTGAAACAGCTAGATAAAATAATGTGGATGCACTGACTATAATGATACATAGGTTTCTGTGAAGAATAGGAGGAAGACTGACAAAGGGCATTAATAGTGTGTTTTTGGGCTTATATTTTTCTGATGACAGAGTTGTTTGTGAAAAAAAGCTACCTGATAGAAGGCCAGATAAATCTACACAAATAACATGATGTCTAAAAGTAGAAAAAAATTTAAAAAACAAACATATTTGTATTCACATGATATAATCACCCCCATCCCCAGTTCCCTATTTTGTTCTAAATATTCATGACATGCAAGGAAAAGCAGCTTTTCAGAAAACTCCTCCAAAGTTTTTGAGGCCACTGTAAAAGGTCAGGTTCATAGCTACTGCCTGTAGAGGCCAAGTTCAAACACATGATGAGGTGACAAAGCAGTGGAAGGTCAGAGCTGTCCGCCCTGGGACTTGGAAAAGACCTCAAAGTGAATGGTGGCTCTTCTTTGACCCCAGGCCCCAGGTGGAGAGAGGGTCTGCATGGCCCACTGAGCAGCCACGTGCATCTGTGCTTGACTGCTTTGCTTCCCACCTGCCAGGCAAGCCTGTCACCATCAGTCAAGCTCCCTGGAGGAGAACCTCCTTCCCACCTTGGGGCTGAGGAAAGCCAAGCCTCAGGACATGACACCTCAGCCTCTCTCTCAGCTCAAAGTGAAGAAAACACAAAATAACTTGGTGACATCAAGGCAGTAGTTGGTAAGCTTCTCTGAAACCAGTTAAGTCACAACATAGCATAACTTACTCCAGAGGCTGCCTTCCTGGGCTGTCTTAATTATCTCTGTGCCACTTATATTTTGAAATATTGGGAATATTATTTTTAACTCTGCTCTTGGAGCTGTTTTCTCTTGCCAATTAAATCAGGACAGTTACAGTATGTCAGCTAATGATCAGCGGATCCTTTCTGCTTACATGTCCTGTGTTGCCTGTTTTGTTTCTCCTTAAAGAAGACTGTTGCCTCCCTAAAGCAGTATGTAATTTTTATCTGGAGAATAAAATTTAGATATATTAGAAATAACTGATATATATCAGCATGAAGTGTGGATGTACATAGAGAGACACTGACTCTGTGTTAGTCTAGGGTTGGTGGGGGGCATGTAGCAGCTCCACCAGAGGTGCCCAACCAAAGGCAAGGAGCCAGGATGCGGGTAAAGCCGCGCCTCTGGGCCAAGGCCCTCTATTTGTGTAAGCATGGGGTTTCTGGTTAGGAATGAAGACTGTGGAGTCAGGTGCCCAGGTTTCAATCTAGACTCCTCCACTAAATGCCTGGGAGATAATGTACAAGTCATTTAGTTCACAAAGTCCCATTTTCTTAAACTATGCAACGGAGATTATGACAATATATGCCTCATACTAGTGGTAGGCACAATGAAACGAGATCGTGCTTGTAAAGTTATTTAGTACAATGACCAGCACAAAATTAGCTCCTAACAAAGCTTAGCTTTTATAAGTCACCACCTCCAGGCACTGTAAGGGGAAAGGAAAGGACCAATTTGTAAGATATTTTGGTGGAAGTATTGACAGCAATTGCTATGATGAATAAGGGAGTAAAAGGCACATGGATGACTTTAAGATGCATAGCTGGTGCTCTTTTGCATGTTAAATTAATCTTTTGATAATAGCTGCCTTTTGATGGATGAGTTCATTAGTGAAAGATACAAAGCTGCATTATTTTCTCATGATGTGCTTCTTTGCCAATTAAAGATGACTGCAATATCTTTGACACTCTTTTCACTGAGAGGTGGGGTTTATGTCCTGTCCTCTGAATTTGGATTGGCTCAGTGACTCCTATGACTGATAGCATGTGGTTGAAGTGACACTCTGCCAGTTTCCAGTGCTAGTATTTAAGAGACCACTTTCTGTCTCTTACAAGACTCTACTCTGAGATCACAGTGCTGGAGGGGGCATGTGTAGGGATTCCAGATGACAGTCCCAGTTGAGCCTAGATCTCCATCTTGCCAAGCTGCCAGACATATGAGCAAAGCCATCTTGAACCTTCCAGACCAGACCATCTGCCAGCTGATTACCACTTGGTGACCCCAGTCAACATCACATGGAGCAGAATAATCAACTAGTTGAGCCTTGCCTGAATATCTGGTGTACAGTGATATGCTTTGGCTGTGTCCCCACCCACATCTCATCCTGAATTGTAGTTCCCATAAACTCCATGTGTCGTGGGAGAGACCTAGTGGGAGATAATTGAATCATGGGTGCAGTTATGCTGTTCTCATGACAGTGAGTGAGTTCTCATGAGATCTGATGGCTTTATAAGGGGTTTTTCCTCCCCTTTGCTCATACTTCTCCTTACCGGTGCCATGTGAAGAAGGACATGTTTGCTTCCCCTTCTGCCATGACTGTAAGTTTCCTGAGGCCTCCCCAGCCATACAGAACTGTGAATCAATTAAATCTCTTTCCTTTATAAGTCACCCAGTCTCAAGCAGTTCTTTATAACAGCATGAGAATGGACTAATACACACAGTACACTGATTTATAATAGTAGGATTGTTATTTTTAACCTGCTAAATTTGAGGATAATTTGTTTTGTGGTAAGAGGAAACTGGAACAGCCAAATGACAATATTTATAAACTACTCAGATATTTTCCCATTTTTGTTTGACAGGACCTAAATGTTCAGAATTCTAGTCAATTAATATTTGACAGATTTAGCATTTATGATGTCCCCGCTGATTACAAACATTGAGATGGTCAAGAAAAAATAAAATGTTGTCCAGAAGGGAACAGAGAATTTGCTTTAACTTCTACAAGGCATTATGGTACACCAAAGGCACACCAGCTAGCCTCAGGTGAGGAACCATATTCCCCTTGGGATGTGAGAGAGATATAGAGTAGGTTTGGAAGAAGGAAACAACTCTCATTTTTGTCTAAGTATTGACTTCATGAAGAATGAAGTCTCTTGTCACAGGGAACTAGTCATTATCTGCTATGTCTGGATGGCATTGGATTAAAAACTATCTTACTGCTGTTTTTAGTAAGGAGAATCCTGAATGTTTATGTTCCCCTACAATATAAATCTTAAGTGTGACTCAATATGACTATACATACACTTTCAATTTGCATCTTGAGAAAAAGAGACTTAAAATCAGAAATGGTTTTCCTGAATGCCACTGACTTTAACCTAGAACATAATGATTTTCAAAGTGTTTTAGACAAAGCAAGAAGATAAACTCATTTTTTAAGAATGATACGATCTTCAATGAGAACACATGGACACAGGGAGGAGAACACACACTGGAGCCTGTCGAGGGGTAAGAGGGAAGGGGAGGGAGAGCATTAGGACAAATACCTAATGCATGTGGAGCTTAAAACCTAGATGACAGGTTGATCGGTGCAGCAAACCACCAAGGCACATGTATACCTACATAACAAACCTGTACATTCTGCACATGTGTCTTGGAACTTAAAGTAAAATTTAAAAAATTTACAAAAAAGATATGTTTTTAAGATTCTCCTAGGTAGAAAAAACCTTGAAAATTCAATTCAAATAAGCTCAACTTAATCTAGTAACTATTTGTTAAGTGCCAAAGAGGGTCACTATAAATTGGTAGGGGCACAGAAGCTGTCCATGGTGCTGCCTTCATGGAGTTTAGAATCTTTTTGAAGTGACATAGATGAAGCATATTAAAATTAAAAAAAAAAAAAAAAAAAAAAAACAGCCGAATTCTACTAGAGGTACAAGGAGGAGTTGGTACCATTCCTTCTGAAACTATTCCCATCAATAGAAAAAGAGGGAATCCTCCCTAACTCATTTTACGAGGCCAACACCATCCTGATACCAAAGCCTGACAGAGATACAACAAAAAAAGAGAACTTTAGACCAAGATCCCTGATGAACATCGATGCAAAAATCCTCAATAAAATACTGGCAAACCGAATCCAGCAGCACATCAAAAAGCTTATACACCATGATCAAGTGGGCTTCATCCCTGGGATGCAAGGCTGGTTCAACATACACAAATCAATAAACGTAATCCAGCATATAAACAGAACCAAAGACAAAAACCACATGATTATCTCAATAGATGCAGAAAAGGCCTTTGACAAAATTCAACAGCCCTTCATGCTAAAAACTCTCAATAAATTCGGTATTGATGGAACGTATCTCAAAAAGATAACAGCTATTTATGACAAACCCATAGCCAATATCATACTGAATGGGCAAAAATTGGAAAAATTCCCTTTGAAAACTGGCACAAGACAGGGATGTGCTCTCTTACCACTCCTATTCAACAAAGTGTTGGAAGTTCTGGCCAGGGCAATCAGGCAAGAGAAAGAAATCAAGGGTATTCAGTTAGGAAAAGAACAACTCAAATTGTCCCTGTTTGCAGATGACATGATTGTATATTTAGAAAACCCCATTGTCTCAGCCCAAAATCTCCTTAAGCTGATAAGCAACTTCAGCAAAGTCTCAGGATACAAAATCAATGTGCAAAAATCACAAGCATTCTTATACACCAGTAACAGACAAACAGAGAGCCAAATCATGAATGAACTCCCATTCACAATAGTTTCAAAGAGAATAAAATACCTAGGAATCCAACTTACAAGGGATGTAAAGGACCTCTTCAAGGAGAACTACAAACCACTGCTCAGTGAAATCAAAGAGGACACAAACAAATGGAAGAACATACCATGCTCATGGATAGGAAGAATCAATATTGTGAAAATGGCCATACTGCCCAAGGTAATTTATAGATTCAATGCCATTCCCATTAAGCTACTACTGACTTTCTTCACAGAATTGGAAAAAATTGCTTTAAAGTTCATATGGAACCAAAAAAGACCCTGCATTGCCAAGACAATCCGAAGCCAAAAGAACAAAGCTGGAGGCATCATGCTACCTGACTTTAAACTATACTACAAGGCTACAGTAACCAAAACCATATGGCACTGGTATCAAAACAGAGATATAGACCAATGGAACAGAACAGAGCCCTCAGAAATAATACCACACATCTACAGCCATCTGATCTTTAACAAACCTGAAAAAAACAAGAAACGGGGAAAGGATTCCCTATTTAATAAGTGGTGCTGGGAAAATTGGCTAGCCATAAGCAGAAAGCTGAAACTGGATCCTTTCCTTACTCCTTATATGAAAATTAATTCAAGATGGATTAGAGACTTAAATGTTAGACCTAAAACCATAAAAACCCTAGAAGAAAACCTAGGGAATACCATTGAGGACATAGGCATGGGCAAGGACTTCATGTCTAAAACACCACAAGCAATGGCAACAAAAGCCAAAATTGACAAATGGGATCTAATTAAACTAAAGAGCTTCTGCACAGCAAAAGAAACTACCATGAGAGTGAACAGGCAACCTACAGAATGGGAGAAAATTTTTGCAATCTACTCATCTGACAAAGGGCTAATATCCAGAACCTATAAAGAATTCAATCAAATTTACAAGAAAAAAACAACCCCATCAAAAAGTGGGCAGAGGATATGAACAGATACTTCTCAAAAGAAGACATTCATACAGCCAACAGACACAGGAAAAAATGCTCATCATCACTTGCCATTAGAGAAATGCTAATCAAAACCACAATGAGATACCATCTCACACCAGTTAGAATGGCAGTCATAAAAAAATCAGGAAACAACAGGTGTTGGAGAGGATGTGGAGAAATAGGAACACTTTTACACTGTTGGTGGGACTGTATACTAGTTCAACCATTGTGGAAGACAGTGTGGCGATTCCTCAAGGATCTTGAACTAGAAATACCATTTGACCCAGCCATCCCATTACTGGGGATATACCCAAAGGGTTATAAGTCATGCTGCTATAAAGACACATGCACACGTATGTTTATTGTGGCACTATTCACAATAGCAAAGACTTGGAATCAACCCAAATGTCCATCAGTGACAGACTGGATTAAGAAAATGTGGCACATATACACCATGGAATACTATGCAGCCAGAAAAAAGGATGAGTTTGTGTCCTTTGTAGGGACATGGATGCACCTGGAAACCATCATTCTCAGCAAACTATCACGAGAACAGAAAACCAAACACCACATGTTCTCACTCTTAGGTGGGAATCGAACAATGAGATCAGTTGGACACAGGAAGGGGAACATCACACACTGGGGCCTATTGTGGGGAGGGGGAAGGGTGGAGAGATAGCATTAGGAGATATACCTAATGTAAATGACGAGTTAATGGGTGCAGCACACCAACATAGCACATGTATACATATGTAACAAACCTGCACATTGTGCACATGTACCCTGGAACTTAAAGTATAATAAAAAAAAATAATCAAGACAGGCTTCAAAAAGGAAAGCAAAGACATGGTAATACCTCTAGGTCCTTGGGTCTAGAGGACTAAGGGAACAGAAAACCAAATACCGCATGTTCTCACTCATAGGTGGGAATTGAACAATGAGATCACTTGGACACAGGAAGGGGATCATCACACACCGGGTCCTATCGTGGGCGGGGGTAGGGGGTAGGGATAGCATTAGGAGATATACCTAATGTAAATGACGAGTTAACAGGTGCAGCACACCAACATGGCACATGTATACATATGTAACAAACCTGCACGTTGTGCACATGTACCCTAGAACTTAAAGTATAATAATAATAAAAAAAACAAAAAACAACTTTCTTTCTTTTGGGGGGTATTTGAATGTGTCATTTCAATGTTCTCATTAAGTCATCTAAATTTGTCCTTAATGATCAACTCTTTGAAAAAGGAAATCTGTAAGCACAATCTACCTTATTGTTGTATCAGAATTCCATGGCACCCAATTTTTCTCTTTTCTTTAGAAGCAATTCTCACCTACTCTTACCGATCTGCTGCATGTGTGTTTTAGCTTAACTGAGATATTTTCCCCACTGAGAAGCATACCAAAGAATTTTAAAAAAGCAAGTCACTTAAAAAGTACTGTGGTAAATTCACTCATTGGCACCCAGATATTCATTAAAAGAAAAAGAAAAAGAAAAACATGGCTGCATGTGTTTATATATAGGCTGATTAATGCCCATGGCATGAATGTAATTAGGGGCACTGCTGTCTCCTGTGGCGTGTTGGAGACAGGCACGCTGAATACACAAATCCTTTGCTTTCACCCAACTCAATGAATTAAAATGCTTGTGAGATCTTGGGCTGGAATGTGTTTCCGGAGAGGCTAGAAAGAGAGCACAGCTAGTGGAGACTAAGGAATACATAACCACAGCAGGCAGTCAGGATCTGAATGACTTGGAAAGAGGGCCAACTTGGGACTACAAATTACCCAGGCAGAAGGTCCCAGCCCTTTTTGGAGTATTAAAACATTTTTGTTTCTGATTTTAAAAATTATTTCTGGCTTTGTTGCTCTCTAATCTCTTCTCTGACATTGCCAGCAGAGCTGTCTTTTAAAAATGTGAATTTGATTGGGCCACTTCCCCACTCTAAAGGCATAAAGTCTGACCCTCTTAGTCTGGCATAAGAAAGGCCCTTCATCAAATTGGATAAAGAGTCAAGACCCATCGGTGTGCTGTATTCAGGAGACCCATCTCACGTACAAAGACACACATAGGTTCAAAATAAAAGGATGGAGTAAAATTTACCAAGCAAATAGAAAGCAAAAAAAAAAAAAAAAAAAAAAAAAAAAAGCAAGGCATTGCAATCCTAGCCTCTGACAAAACAGGCTTTAAACCAACAAAGATAAAAAAAGGCAAAGAAGGGCATTACATAATGGTAAAGGGATCAATTTAACAAGAAGAGCTAACTATCCCAAATATAAATGCACCTAATAAAGGAGCACCCAGATTTATAAAACAAGTTCTTAGAGACCTACAAAGAGACTTAGACTCCCACACAATAATAGGGGGAGACTTTAACACCCCACTGTCAATATTAGACAGATCAATGAGATAGAAAATTAACAAGGATATTCAGGACTTGAACTCAGCCTGCGTCAAGTGGACCAAATAGACATCTACAGAACTCTTCACCCCAAATCAACAGAGTATACATTCTTCTCAGTGTCACATGACACTTATTCTAAAATTGATCACATAATTGGAAGTAAAACACTCCTCAGCAAATGGAAAGGAACTGAAATCATTAACAGTCTCTTAGACTACAGCGCAATCAAATTAGAACTCAGGATTAACAGACTCACTCAAAACCACACAATTACATGGAAATGGAACAACCTGCTCCTGAATGACTCCTTAATGATGAAATTAAGGCAGAAATCAAGAAGTTCTTTGAAACCAATAAGAACAAAGAGACAACATACGAGAATCTCTGGGACACAGCTAAAGCAGTGTTAAGAGGGAAATTTATAGCACTAAATGCCCACATCAGAAAGCTAGAAAGATCTCAAATCGATACCCTAACATCACAATTAAAAGAACTAGAGAAGCAAGAGCAAACTAATCCAAAGGCTAGCAAAAGACAAGAAATAATTAAGATCAGAGCAGAATTGAAGGAGACAGAGACACAAAAAACCTTCCAAAACATCAACGAATCCAAAAAATCAATGAATCCAGGAGCTTTTTTTTTTTTTTCTTTTTTTAGATCAACAAGATAGATAGACTGGTAGCTAGGCTAATAAAAAAGAAAAGAGAAGAATAAAATAGACACAATAAAAAATGATAAAGGGGATATCACCACTGACCCCACAGAAATACAAACTACCATCAGAGAATAATATAAACACCTCTATGCAAAGAAATTAGAAAATATATAAGAAATTGATAACTTCCTGGACATATACACCCTCCTAAGACTAAACCAGGAATACGGTGAATCTCTGAATAAACCAATAACAAGTTCTGACATTGAGGCAGTAATTAATAGCCTACCAACCAAAAAAAGCCCAGGACCAGAAAGATTCACAGCCGAATTCTACCAGAGGTACATAGAGGAGCTGGTAGCATTCTTTCTGAAACTACTCCAAACAATTGAAAAGGAGGGACTCCTCCCTAACTCATTTTATGAAGCCAGCATCATACTGATACCAAAACCTGGCAAAAAACACAACAAAAAAGGAAAACTTCAGGCCAATATCCCTGATGAACATCGATGTGAAAATCCTCAATAAAATTCCGGGAAACTGAATCCAGTAGCATATAAAAAAACGTATCCACCACAATCAAGTCAGCTTCATCCCTGGGATGCAAGGTTGGTTCAACATATACAAATCCATATATGTAATCCATCACATCAATAGAACCAAAGGCAAAAACCACATGACTATTTCCATAAATGTAGAAGGTCTTTGATAAAATTCAACATCCTTTCATGTTAAAAACTCTCAATAAACTAGGTATTAATGGAACATATCTCAAAATAACAAGAGCTATTTATGACAAACACACAGCCAATATCATATTGAGTGGGCAAAAGCTGGAAGCATTCCCTTTGAAAACTGGTACAAGACAAGGATGCCCTCTCTCATCACTCGTATTCAACATAGTATTGGAAGTTCTGGGCAATTAGGCAAGAGAAAGAAATAAAGCATATTTGAATAGGAAGAGAGGAAGTCAAATTGTCTCTGTTTGCAGAGGACATGATTCTATATTTAGAAAAGCCCATCATCTCAGCCCAAAAACTCCTTAAGCTGATAAGCAACTTCAGCAAAGTCTCAGTATACAAAATCAATGTGAAAAAATCACAAGCATTCCTTTATACCAACAATAGACAAGCAGACTGCTGAATCATGAATGAACTCCCACTGATAACTGCTACAAAGAGAATAAAATACCTAGGAATACAGCTAATAAGGGATGTGAAGGACCTCGTCAAGGAGAACTACAAACCACTGTTCAAGGAAATAAGAGAGGACACAAACAGATGGAAAAACATTCCATCCTCATGGATAGGAAGAATCAATATCATGAAAATGGCCATATTGCCTACATTAATTTATAGAGTCAATGCTATTTGCATCAAACTGCCATTGACATTCTTCACAAAATTAGGAAAAACTACTTTAGATTACATATGGAATCAAAGAAGACCCATATAGCCAAGACAAAGAACAAAGCTGGAGGCATCATGCTACCTGAGTTTAAACTAGTACAAGGTGACAGTAATGAAAACAGCATGGTACTGGTACCAAAACAGACATATAGACCAATGGAACAGAACAGAGAACTCAGAAATAACACCACACATCTACAACTATCTGATCTTTGACAAACCTGACAAAAACAAGCAATGGGGAAAGGATTTCTTATTTAACAAATGGTGCTGGAAAAACTGGCGAGTCACATGCAGAAAACTGAAACTGGACCCCTTCCTTACACCTTATATAAAAATTAACTCAAGAAGGATTAAAGACTTAAATGTAAGACTCAAAACTATAAAAACCCCCGAAGAAAATCTAGGCAATACCATTCAGGACATAGTCACGGGCAAAGACTTCATGATGAAAATGCCAAAAGCAATTGCAACAAAAGCCAAAATTTACAAATGGGATCTAATTAAACTAAAGAGCTTCTGCACAGCAAAAGAAACTATCATCAGAGTGAACAAGCAAATGACAGAATGGGAGAAAATTTTTCCAATCTATCCATCTGACAAAGGTCTAATAGCCAAAGTCTACAAGGAACTTAAAAAATGTACAAGAAAAAAAAAAAACTATCAAAAAGTCAGCAAAGGATATGAACAGACACTTTTCAAAAGAAATTTATGTGGCCAACAAACATATGTAAAAAAGCTCAACATCACTGATCATTACAGAAACACAAATCAAAACCACAAGGAGATACCATCTCATGCCAGTCAGAATGACAATTATTCAAAAGTCAAAAAACAACAGATGCTGGTGAGACTGTGGGGAAATAGGAAGGCTTTTACACTGTTGGTGGAAATGTAAATTAGTTCAACCATTTTGGAAGACAGTATGGCAATTCCTCAAGGATCTAGAGCCAGAAATACCAATTTACTCAGCAATGCCATTACTGGGTATATACCCAAAGGAATATCATTCTACTGTAAGGACACATGCACATGTACATTTATTGCATCACTGTTTACAATAGCAAAGACATGGAACCAACCCAAATGCCCATTAATGATAGACTGGATAAAGAAAATGTTGTACATATACACCACGTAATACTATGCAGTCATAAAAAGGAATGAGATCATGTCCTTTGCAGGGACATGGATGAAACTGGAAGCCATCATCCTCAGCAAACTAACACAGGAGCAGAAAACCAAACTCCGCATGTTTTCACTCATAGGTGTGAGTTGAACAATGAGAACACATGGACACAGGAAGGTGAACAACGCACACCAGGGCCTGTTGAGGGGGAAAGGGGTGGGAACTTAGAGGATGGGTAAATAGGTGCGGCAAACCACCATGGCACACATATACCTGTGTAACACACCTGCACGTTCTGTATATGTATCCTGAAACTTAAAGTAAAATAAAATAAAAATAAAAATGAGAAAGGCCCTTCATACACTGGTCCCTACCTACCTCACCAGCCTTACCTAATATCACCCTGGCACCTCTCCCCCTAAACAAGGATTCTCCCCTTTCAGCTCAAACAGAACTCTTTAAATGACATTGAACTTGGAGCTCTTCCCAACACACAATCCATCCTGAAACCAATGTCAGACACATTTTTCTAAACACAGCCTTATTATCATTCTACCTAATCAAGAACTTTCAAGGGTTCAAGTTTACAAAGAGATCAATAATCAGACTCCACTCTTGGCTTCTCATTCATTTTTCACTACTCAACATGTCCTAGGGTTTTCTGCTATTACAAATAATGCTGCAGTGAATACTCTTGTACATAATTCAACCTATGTACAAATAAATCTGTTGGATAAAGTCTTAGGAAGTGAAACTGCTGGATCAAAGATATGGGCTCATAAAATTTTGATGGTTTTGCCAAAGTTCTCTTCATAAAGGCTGTACTTGTTTATATTCTCACCAGCAATACATGACAATATCTGATTCTTGAAGTCTCAAACGTTGACATGTTAAGATCAAACGTTTGGATCTTTGTCCATCTGATATAGTAAGAAACTGGCATCTCAGTGTGGTTCTACCCTGAATTTCCCTCATTATAGGGTAGGTTAGACATCTTTTAATAAGTTTAAAAGCTATTTGTTTCCAGTGCTTTGTGTCTTCCTCTTCTTTGTCTATTTATTTTACTGTTGGATTTGTTTTCATTTTGACATAAAAAAGTTTCTTTTTAAAACAATCAAAACAACCAATCCTTTTGTTTCATGAATTACCAATATTTTCCTTTAGTTATTGTTTATTTTTCTCTTCATTCCTGGTGGATTTTGCTATGCAGAAATTTTTGAATTTTTATAGTTAAATTTACCAATCATTTGTTTACATTCCCTCAGTCTTGTGCACACTTACACAGGTCTTCTCCTTTCTAAGGTCACCTCCATGACTTAATCTATTACCATTTATATTTTCACTCACTGGCCTCATTAAATGCAGTCCAGATACTCTACTGTTCCAGGGCCTTCTTCCTGGAATATTCTCCCTCTAGATGTAGACATAACTCATTTTCTTATTTTCTTCAGGTCTCTACTCAAATGCCCTGTCTCAGGAAAGCTTTCTCTAACAACCCTACAACTCCTAGTCACTCTTCCCATTGCTTGATTCTTCATAGTAATGATCACCTGCTGACTTATTATTGTTGTTATTGTTCCTGTTTTCCAAATATTATGGAATGTTTAAAAAGGCAAGGATTTTGTTTGTTTTGGTTATTGCTGTAGTTCCAACCTCTAGAACAATACTTGGATCCTAAGAGGTGTTATTAAACATTTGTTAAAAGAATCATTGGAATAAATTTTAAAAATCTTTCTGTATTTTCTTCCAGAAAGTTTATAAAAACTAACTTGCTACCTTGTCCTCTGTGCTAAAACTCCCTATCTCTACTCCCTTGCCATGAACACCATCACAAATGCCCACAAAACTTTATTAGCACTGGTCTACAGGATAAATGGCCCCTTGGTGGCTTTTGATGTGTTATAACGTCGATGAAGAGTTTCTGTGGGAATTCAGAATCTTATTGTACTTTTTTATTAGGTAGAAATAACTTTTTAGTTCCTTTAGCTTGAAATTGAAAAGTGTGGCTGCTTTTGCTTCTGTCAGAGGTTATTTCTAGGTTAAGCTAAAAAAAAAAAAAAGATGCTGATATTTTTGGCTTTACCAAACAAGGGAGTTCCTGCTGCTTTTCAAGACTCTAAGTTTGTCATTAACTTTCAAGACAATCTCTGTGATGAATGTCATTTTTGTTTCTTCCTTGTAATTTGTCCACATTCAGTAAACATCAAATTGTTGATTGTCTTTTTCTCATTCTGCCAACCCTGTATGGTGTTTAGGTTCACACAAAAAGATCACACCATGACAGGAATCAGATGTAGTTACAGAAATCATAGTATCCAGAATGAGGTAAACAATAGAAAATGGAAGTTAACCAATTAAATGCAATTTAAAACAGTGTACAGATATCAGATTCAAAAATAAAACAGGGACAGCCATCCAGAATAATGACAGTAACCAAAGAACTAAGGCCAAATAAAAGAGAATTTAATGAAAACAACTGTTTAATTTGAAACCAAATCCAGGGAGAGGAGGAGAGAACAAATATACAAACTAAATTAATTCTGAAACCAGTGCAAACAAAGAGGCTTATTTTGCTACAACACTGCAAAAGAAAATGCAAATTGTGGTGGAAAATAATTCAACAGTAGTCCTCGCACAGTGCAGAAATTAGAATCTACAGGATTCATTTTCCAACATTGGCTTCTTTTTAGGAGAATGATGCATTGTATTTCATAAAAACATAATATATTCATGTAAGCATCATCTCATTGCTATATTATATCTTTGAGATGTTTAGTTACATCATAAGCCAGGAAAAGTAGGCCTTGTAAATCATGAATTTGATGGACATCAAAGTATATACTACCAATCACAACTCTTTATTTAAATTTTTACTGCTGATTCTTCATAGGAATAAGTTTTTATGTCATTTGTAGCTTGGAATGTTCAAATAACTCACGTCAACCTATCATTCCTTGCCTTAATGACAAATCACAGAATTTAAGGGGTAAAGAGTTCTTAAAGATCTTTCTGAGAGAACTGTGTGTGTGTTTCTAGTGCCTCCCACAGTGTTTTCGTAGCTAGTGGATTAATTTGGACCAACCCAAAGCAACTCATTAAATGTAAACAGCAGCTCATGGAGCAGTAGCCCTAGTGTCTGTTCTCACTCCATCTGGTATACCACGTGCCTAAATTGCACAAATAGCATCAACATGCTTACCCAGTATCTTATTTACTTACTAAATTCCAAGTGCTGATTTCACCGTTTTACCCATTTTACAAGAGAATATTGAAGGAGAAAGCACAGATGATAGAGACAAAGCATTTTTTGTCCTATCTCAGATTTTTTTCATTCTTTCTTTGCTGCAATTAAGCTTCTCTTTAAGTCTCTCATAGTGACTCTGTTATTTCTACATGGGTACTGCGATCCTGAATTATTCTTCACAAAGCTATAAAAGCATTCACATTGCTCCTTCATCTTTATTAACTTGCACATTTCACTTGAGTTACTTTGAATCCTTAACAGTTTGAATGGTCTTTTCACTCCCCCAGAGAGGCGGCATGGAGAGAGGCATGATTATAAGATGTGTGTCAGGCCTCGAGGCTTGGTGCCACCAGTCACAGGCTCTGTGACCTAGGGCAACTTACTTAACCTTTGTTAGTTCTGGGATTCATCTCTGCTATCAGGGAGACTCTTCCTACTTTGGGTTAAATGCAACACCAGGCAGGCAGCACAACAAATGCTTATTATTGTATTAAGATTGTTATTTCTTTATGAATGGGAAAGTTCCTTTTATTTTCCCATGAAGTTTATATGGAAGATACGACTTATCATCATCCCTGAAATGACAAAACCTTACTGAGACAGGTCTGTGTCCAGTTCACCCTCTTTATGTGTGAAGAAAGACACTGAGTCCCAGGGACATGAGGAGCCTGGTGATGAGGCTGGGCATGTGTGGCAGAGCTGTGACCATTGTTGCGGAAAGTCAGGGACCCTGAACAGAGGGACCGGCTGGAGCTGAGCAGAGGAACATAAATTGTGAAGATTTCATGGACATTTATCAGTTCCCAAATAATACTCTTATAATTTCTTACACCTGTCTTACTTTAATCTCTTAATCCTGTTACCTTTGTAAGTTGAGGACATACGTCACCTCAGGACCACTGCAATATCTGTGTTAACTGTACAAATTGATTGTAAAACGTGTGTTTGAACAATATGAAATCAGTGCACCTTGAAAAAGAACAGAATAGCAGCGATTTACAGGGAACAGGGGAAGACAACCATAAGGTCTGACTACCTGCGGGGTGGGGCAGAAGAGAATCATGTTTTTGTTGTTGCAGAGAGCCTACAAATGGATATGCAAGTAGGGAAGATATCACTAAATTCTTGTCCTAGCAAGGAATATTAATAATTAATGCCCTGGGGAAGGAATGCGTTGCTGGGGGGAGGTCTATAAATGGTTGCTTTGGGAGTGTTTGTCTTACACGGTTGAGATAAGGACTGAAATACACCCTGGTCTTCTGCAGTACCCTCAGGCTTACCAGGGTGGGGAAAAACCCCACCCTGGTAAATTTGAGGTCAGACCAGTTCTCTGCTCTCAAACCATGTTTTCTGTTGTTTAAGATGTTTACCAAGACAATATGTGCATTGCTGAACATAGACCCTTATCAGTAATTCTGATTTGCCCTTTGCCTTGTGATCTTTGCTTTTGCCCTTTGCCTTGTGATCTCTGTTGGACCCTTATCAGGAGTTTCTGATTTTGCCCTTGTCCTGTTTGCTCAGAAGCATGTGATCTTTGTTCTCTTTTTTGCCCTTTGAAGCATGTGATCTTTGTGACCTACTCCCTATTCTTACACCCCTCCCCTTTTGAAATGCTTAATAAAAACTTGCTGGTTTTGCAGCTTAGGTGGGCATCACGGTCCTATCGATATGTGAGGTCACCCCCAGAGGCCCAGCTGTAAAATTCTTCTCTTTGTACTCTTTCTCTTTATTTCTCAGCCGGCTGATACTTATGGAAAATAGAAAGAACCTATGTGGAAATATTGGGGGTGGGTTGAAAAGACAAAAGACATGGCCCGAGTCTCTGTCTTTTGGCCAGGTATCTTTCTACTCCATCATGCTGCCTCCTTCTCTACAATCAGTCCATATATCATCAAGAAACAGGACCAGTTAAAATATCTCACAGTGTCATTGAACTACAAAAGTCTAAACTTTTCACGAGCCTATTGCAGTTAAGCAATTCTTCTATTTCTCCCTCCTTTGCCGTAAAAGTTAATAAACCAAATCGTCTCAGAGACCATTTGTTCGTGTAGTACAAGGGCTTGCAACCTACATGGAATGAATCACAAACCTCTCCCAGAACCAATAAAAAATAAATAAATGAAAAGTTAGGTGTGTTGTGGAATTCCCCACTGAATCCAAAGAGAGTGATTAGCGAGCAATTCAGTAAGCAATGGGAGCCCTTTTGTCCTACTTCTGCGCATACTGGTATTATTACAAAGATACATATTTTTATTATTTTGTTACTCAATGCCAGGTAAACCAAAATGAAAACCAAACAAAACAAACACACAAACAAAAAACACAATATATCCTGTAATCATGGGTCACCAAAGAAAAAGGTGGATTGTTTTAAAAAACAAAAAAACTCATTTTGGGAAGTGAATGACTTCATCTCATCTCTGATTTACCCCATGAAATGGCAAGATGACTTTTGTTATTTCTTCTGCCTTTGAATCTTGTTTAAAGTTATCAGCAAAATGCTGCATGGTGAAGATAAAGATCACCTTCCAGATGAGGAAGGAGAGAGAGAAAAAGGGAGGGGGAGACAGAGAGAGAGAAAGTGAGGGGGATGGAGAGAGAAGCAGAAGATGAGAGAGACACATCTTTTGTCATGTAGTATTTTCAATGGGCTTGGTACTGTTCTAATCCCTTTAAGGCATTGAGATTAGTTTTATCTTCCCAACACTACAAGGAAGTAGGAACTACCATTATCCTCTTTAATGGTTGGGGAAACTAAGACCCTAGAAGTGAAATAACTCGCCCAAGGCTCAAGGTTGTAAAGGCTAGGGAAGGTCCTATTAAGGACAGGTGAAAAATAACATTAGTGAATTTGCCTGGACTTGTCATTCTAGCCAAGGAGACCTTGAGAGTCTCAGAGAGGTGGGCATGATGGAGTGTGTATGTGCGCGCGCGCGCGTGTTAGAGTGAGGCAGGGGAATCACTACCTGCTCCAGGGAATTCAAATTATACTTCTTTGTCCCTGGTCCTTTATGAGGCTGCATTCAACAAACAAGTGCCCCTGGGAACTGCAGCCAGCAGCCCTCATCTTGAAAGCTGTGAGCACATACTTTCTCCTTCTGACACTTCTCTTAGTGTTCGGACTCTTTCAGAACTTCCCATGGAAAAGTAGCCTTGCTGATTTTGAGAATGCAGTGGTGTATTCTGGTCTTAAAAGATGCACATGATCGGAGAAATAACATTTCCCCCTAGCGATAAAGTGAAAAGTAATTTATTTGTTTTTCAGAAAGGCATAACTACATTTTTATTTGACTTTTAGAACTTCAAATGTTTCCTTTGTATGTGTCTGTTATACAAAATTTGGAAAAAGAAGACGAGGAGGAGAATAAAATTCATCCGTGACTAACCAAGACAGAGATAATTAGAGATAATATTTTGTGATACTTCCTTTCAGATGTTTACTTTAATAGGCATAATATTAGGATCAGGCTATGTATGCAATGTTTACCCATTGTTTTCCATTCAATAGCATCTACTTAGACATCCCCCTCATTGTTCTATGAAAGCATCCTTTTTACTGGCTGAATGATATTCACTGTCAGCAATGCACTATCACCTCTGTAACAATTGTCTTATTGTTGGTTTTACAGATGCTTACCTGATTTTGCACTATTATAAAATATACTCCTTATCTCAGATTTGTCCCTATTTCTGATTATCTACTTTAAATTTCTTTAAATTGACACTTATTTATTCATTTAAGAACAAAGTATAGTAAACACATTTTATTAATAAACATAAAAATTCAAACATATACTTTAGTATAGAATTCTTATAGAGAGATAAATGAAGGCAAAAAATATAGCTCTGATTCCACAATGTAATATATTTCCTACACTTGAAAAACACATTCAAGCAGACATTCTATTTGTAGATTTAAACTTTCAGATTTTAAAACAGATCATTTGTTTCCCCCATGCAGTCATAAAGGGGTTTAAGTGCATAAGGAGACACAGGCTGTAGTCCTGCCTGCACCACAATATCAACATCTGACATTGAGCTTGCGAATTCCCATCTGTTAAACTAAATGCTTGGATTTGTAGATATCACATGGACTTTCTAGTTCCTAAATCATATGAAGCTATGACTAGTTTGGTCAACCAGGAGGGAGCGCAGTAAAGCACCTGGGGTCAATCAGGTCAGGGGTATTGGGCAGGTGTCCAGATAGACCAAAGAGAAAGTGGGCAGAGGCAAACTGATCCCAGACTTAGGTTCAGGTTGGGGACAAAAGTGGACAGAGGTGTTCAGTGTCAGAGTGAAAGATGCGGGTGGTGGAGACGAAGAAAAGCTATAGGGATGCAGTCCACGGAAGCAAACACAAGCTGTGTGGGTTAGGAGGATGTGCACTGCGGTAGCTGATTAAAAAGACAGAAGGACTGCAGAGATTTGTGCTCTGCCAGAAAAATACTTGACCTTTACTTTTAGCTTCATTCTTAAGACTGTTTCCTCTCAAAATAATGTTAAAGCAAAGAAAAATTGGTGTAAAAGGTAGGCTTTGAAGAAGGAATAGGAAGACATTAATATCACAGGAAATTGGGTCACAGGCCCATGGATCCATCCTGAAACCACAATGCCAGTGAAGCAGGACTTTAACCATGGGGACAGCATTATCTAGCTGTGCGTGGCATTGTGTTAATGACTACAGACATTTTGAGGAGACAATAATAAAAGACGAGCGCATAGATATATACAGGTTCATCACAATCACATAGTCATTATCCAGATTCAAAAGCGAATGTGTGGCTCAGTTGTTGAAGGGCCACCTGTTAACATTCACTTCCTATGTACCTGTAGGAAGTCGTACATGCAGTATCTCATTTAATCTTCTTGATTCTAAGATGTAGATGTTATTCTTAGGCTCATTTTGAAAAAAATAAAAATAAAACAAGCTTAATGGAGTGAGAGGTTCTGTACTGAGAACAGAATTGGATGCCCTCCCAGACCATAAGACCCTGGCATCCAAGCTTTCAACCATTAACATCTCTGCTTCTAAACACTAATAAGTACGTTAAAATGTTCATACTCCAAAGGCAATGTGAAAGGCCAGGAAATGCTTCCAGAATTTGTCACAACATTACAATAAGAGTTATGAAATATGAGAGATGTTCTTCAGTGAGGGAAATCTTTGTTGTCTTCATCAAATAAAGCATCCCATGTCACAGGCCTTGATGTTTTCTGAAATATTTCCTCTTAGTTTCTTTATGTACCTATGCAAGGTTTTCAGACAAAAGGATGGAGAAAATGTCTCCTCACTTAGGAATGAAATAGAAAAAAAAATCAGAATATCTACTATTTGATGATAGAGTCAACACTCCAAAAACTGATTTACAGTGCCTTCCTATCTATGTCCTCACCTAGTTTCAAGAGACTTAGGTAAGGTTATTTTTGCTAATACTCTTGAATTAACCTTAAGACACCTTTGAGTATTTAAAGATCAATAATACCACTTTTTCAAAGCAAACATGTATCTTAAAAACAGGTTAAAAAATTATTCTAAGAAAGGGAATAGATAATTTGGGGCTACTAAAAGACAATGAAAGGGATTAATTTTAAAGAAAAAGCATGCTGATGTGTTCTAGAAAGGAATCATATCTATGTATAATCAATGTGTTGGCTGCTACACTTTTCAAAAATGTGGCTGTCTTTTAAATGCTGCATGTAATAATATGCAATAAATATGCAAAAACTGTTTTATTCTAAAGTCTATGAAGCTCTGAATTCTGTAGTTAGTATGGACACATTTGCCTACCCTAAGTACCTCTTGGAACTACAAAACATCATTTGCAATTTAGACCTTAGCAAGATGGCAGATGTGCTGGAAGATACCTTGTGTAATTATTTTCCACTCTTCTTAATCATTCAGAATTTCAGAACTAAGTTTGAAGTTGCAGTTTAGCAAACCCACTAGCCTCTCCACTGTTACCTGTTTAACTTCATCTGTATTTAATTTTTGTTTCTTTCATATTTCTTCTACACATATCCCCAGATGCCTTTAGGAAATAGGTCCATTCTGAATATATCACATAAATAAACTGCAATGGGGGAAGGCCTCTTCATTTTGAAAATGCCACACTGCACAAGAGCTGAAAGGAAGGCTCATTGAGTAATATTAGCTTGCGTTTCTACGGGAGCAGTATAAGTGCTTTTTTCCCCAAAGCACTTAACATAACAAAATTGCCTCACTCATCACAGCAAAGCAGTCACCTTTAGAGTAGTGCATGAAGCTGTTTTTCAGGATGGAGTCACACTTCAGATGGGGCAAGAAATGAAGAAGAATTCTGTGTCGAGTGGCAAGGTAGGGAAATTTAAGCAGGCAGAATAAAATTACTTAGCTGGAATTGTTTCAGAACCCTAAGACTAACAACTATACGGATACCAGACTATTGAGAAAGGCTAGTGGTTCTTTATGGAATAAACCCATTCTGACTCTTGGCAGAAAGATGTGTCTACCGCATGCATATTATACATCCATCTCTTTTCCTTCACATATATTTGTTATGTATAAGTCTTAAGAATATTTAAAACATTTCAATCCAGAAAAAATATATTTGTTCTTCTAAACTTGCATTAGATTGTACTGTATTTACTAACTCTATTCCATACACTTCCAAGCTAACCCTTATAGTTTACCATTTCCATGTCAATAAACCAAACCCAGTGTCTCAGAAACCAACACTTTCTCAACTTTATTACAAAATTATATTGACTGGACAACCAATCTCTTCCCCATTTCTCCTAAGTCATCTGCTGCATCCCTGGCCCCATACACCTAGGCCACAAAAAGACTGGGTCTGGACTTCCATTTTTGTTGTTGGTGAGAAAAAACGGGCTTTAAGAGTCATTATTTTTAAAGGCTAATAACATCATCATAGTTTTAAAAATTTAGCAGATTTAAAATATTATAAAAAATGTAATGCTCATAATAGCACCTTTGGGATTAAAAATATATGGGCCAGACACTTAACCCTTCATGTTAGTATAACTTTTGAAGGACTAAGTCGTTGAAGATCAATGAAAGACTCAGCAGAACTAAAGATTCTCAACTCTTGACTTCATTGACAGTTAAAAGTGCATTATCATTTTCTGTACTCATTCATTTGATCAGTCAACATATGCTGAGTACCTGTGATGTATAGGACTCTGTACTTGGTACCAGACTTCAGGAAAGACAGACAAGCAACACTTGCAATTATCATTCAATGTGATGAGGGCTAAATAGGAAACATGTACCAAGTGCAATGAAACCTTGAAGAAAGAGCATTTAACTTCGTCTGGGCAGGGAAAGGGGAGCAGAGATAACTGGGGCTGGGTTTTTGAAGTTTGCTAGAATTGCTAGAAGTCAGCTAAGTAGAGAAGAAAGACTGAGGGAGGGTGGGGAAGCATGTAAGTTGGAATATTCGACAAAGAGAACAGCAGTAAGAAAAAACAGGGAGACGGCCGGGCGCAGTGGCTCAAGCCTGTAATCCCAGCACTTTGGGAGGCCGAGGTGGGCGGATCACGAGGTCGGGAGAACAAGACCATCCTAGGTAAAACGGTGAAACCCCATCTCTACTAAAAATACAAAAAATTGGCTGGGCGTGGTGGCGGGCGCCTGTAGTCCCAGCTACTCGGGAGGCTGAGGCAGAAGAATGGCGTGAACCCGGGAGGCGGAGCTTGCAGTGAGCTAAGATGGTGCCACTGCACTCCAGCCCCGGCGGCAGAGCGAGACTCTGTCTCCAAAAAAAAAAAAAAAAAAGAAAAAAAAAAAGAAAAGAAAAGAAAAACGAGACAGGGAAAAGTGTAACAACCGCAGGGGATGAGAGGTCAAGTTCCAAGGGAAAATAGTAACAGGTTAGACACCCAGTGAGTAGCTGAATATCCATGTCCTGGTTTAGAGAAGACAGTTGGGCTCTAGTGCAGATTTATGATGAAAAAGGAGTGACCATTGCCTAGAAACTCTTTTTCCAATTCTGCTGATACGTTCTTCAGCATTCTTGGGAATAATGCCAACAAAACAAATGGATAATATAAATCATGTATGTGGATGGCATATACTTACATAAATCTAATTTACAAAATCATATGTGGCACAAATTAAGCAACATGTGATATATTCTGACAGCCCTTTTCTTGTAATTTGGCCCCATACCTATTTAGCTCAATCACTTCCTGCTCCTCCGTTTTCCTTCTCTGCAAGTTTTACCCACTTACCTTACCCTTTATACTTCTTGCTTTCTCTCCATTCTCGCTTTCACCTTCCTCCCTGTGATGGTTAATAATGAGTGTCAACTTGATTGGATTGAAGGATGCAAAGTATTGATCCTGGGTGTGTCTGTGAGGGTGTTGCCAAAAGAGAGTAACATGTGAGTCAGTGGACTGGGAAAGGCCAACCCACCCTTAATCTGGGTGGGACACAACCTAATCAGCTGCCAGCATGGCCAGAATAAAAGCAGGCAGAAGTTCAAAAGACTAGACTGGCTTAGCTGCCCAGTCCACATCTTTCTCCCATGCTGGATGCTTCCTGCTCTCAAACATCAGACTCCAAGTTCTTCAGCTTTGGGACTCGAACTGGCTTCTTTGTTACTCAGCTTACAGATGGCTTATTGTGGGAACTTGTGATCATGTGAGTTTAATACTTAATGAAGTCCCCTTTATATATAAATTTATCCTATTAGTTCTTTCCCTCTAGAGAACCCTAATACACTGCCTTTTCATATTACACACCAGTTATCTAACCACTGGATTCTCCTGTTTTCATGTGTGTCACATTAGGATCTTCCTAAAGTAACAAGTTGATATGGTCTGGCTGTGTCCCCTCCAAAATCTCATCTTGAGTTGTAGCTCCCATAATTCCCACGTGTTGTGGGTGGGACCCAGTGGGAGATAACTGAATCATGGGGGCGGTTTCCCCCACACTGTACTTGTGATAGTGAATAAGCCTTACGAGATCTGATGGCTTTATTAAGAATTTTCCTTTTCACTTGGTTCTCATTATCTCTTGCCTGCTGCCATGTTAGATGTGTCTTTCACCTTCTGCCATGATTGTGAGGCCTCTCCATCCATGTGGAACTGTGAGTCTATTAAACCTCTTTTTCTTTATAAATTACCCTGTCTCGGGTATGACTGTATCAGCAGCATAAAAATGAACTACTACACGAGTTGCCATGTAATGGATTAATCTCAAATATCTCTTTTTAAATTTTACCATGGATTTGGAGAATTGCTAAGAGCTTCTTCCTCTCAGCTCCCACAGTACTTATCTCTATGCCTGCCTCTTATACATGCTGGCATAATGACCTGCTTTCTAATGTACTTCTCCTGCTAGACTTTGAGCTCTTGGAAGCTACGTACTAAAAATTATCTTTTACCGTTCTAGTGAACAGAACAACATCTAATGCATAGCAAATACATATTTTCAACCACAAATATATGCTAAAAGAAAGGATGAGAGGACTTCAGATCCTTGTGGGCATAGCAAATGCATAGATGGAGGTTTCACAGGAAGGGTAAAGACCTACTTCCAACTCCAGGATTTTGATTAGATGTAAGGAACAAACTTCTGAGCTTGTCATATCTTTATTTATTTATTCCTTAGCACAGGCTGCATGCAGACCAAAGAGATTCAATACATGAATATCTAACTGCTTGTAATTATTTCACTCTTAACCCATTAAGAAATAAATTAGCCAAACATAGAATGCAATAGAAGCCTTGGTTTGCCTAACGTGTTAGATCCTTTGTCACATCAACAAGGGGCTACGTAGAGAGGCAGGAATTGATGATATCTCTTCACTGCAGATGTTGGAACCAGGGTATGTGGGAGATCAATGACTAAACTCTAGGTCTCTGCCCAGTCTTCTGTCCACCAGACCCCAATGCCTATTGATGGAGGTCCTAGGATGATGGCAGGTTGCCATGGGAGACAATAGTGGCAGCAGCCACAGACTCAATTGCAAATGACAGTGACACGTACATGCTACATGCATGACACAGTTCTCTGGTGGTGTCAAAATCAATGGCAGTGACGATTCATCTTCCACCTGTGTCTTTTATTACAATAAAAGCTTACTCTAGATTGCCTGGTGCATTTTTAAAAGCTTGCTGCCAGGCTGTAAATTTCAGAGCTGCCTTGCAGGGTTTCTTCTCAGACAAGGTTCAATACTTCCTAGAACACTGACTTCACACAAGTAAAGGAAAAAGGGAAAAGTAGATTTTCTTTTCTGGCTAAGAGCTGGAACTCTTCAATAGTAACCTGGGAATGCTTCTGCACTCCCAAAGGGCAGTGTGTGCCTAAGATGTCCTAAGTCAAAATGACTACTAGGATTAACCTATTTATTATTTTGACATGCTAGCAAAAATGAGAGGGAAGAGCCGTTTTCTCTTCCCTTTTATTTGGCTTGGATAAACATGTTACTGGGATAGAAGAGAAAAATTGATTGAAAGCAGAGGCACAGGGGTATAAAAACCATCACGATCTTCACACAACCCTTTTGAGTTTCTGTCACCATTCCTTTTAATGGATTCGTGTTATGCTAAAGGGCAAAGGTCATTCTAGAATAATGAAATGTCTAAGTCAACAGAGGGTGAATTGTGTAGCAGGTGTTAAACAAATGTACAGTACGTTAAATATTTACATCTGCAAATGGAAGTCATATTCCTATCTTCTGATTACTTACTAAGGCTTTTATCTACTGAGAGGGAGAAACTAGTGAATTCCTCTGATCCTGGGCTTCCTAGCTCTTCTCCAAGTCTTCTGAAACTCCAGGACCCTGCCCTTTCTCTTGTTTACAAACGAGGCTACTTTCTGAGTCTTAGTTTAGAAATCCGTAAAGTGGGTTGTTGAGAAGGTTAAATGAGACAACATATGAAGGAAGCAAATCCAATGCTTGGCATGTGATTGGCACTAAGTGAAAGTTATTTTTATTTCCTTTTTATATGTTCTTTCAATGGCCATATACTTAGGCAGGGAGATGGGCAATTTTCATTGTTAATGTCTGGTATATTACACAATGCTTTGTTATTACTCTCCAACGCTTTGTAATTATTTGTCTTTTGCTCTCTGTTTTACATAAACAGAATTTGATAATTTGGGGGAAATGAAAAAGAGATAAAATGTGATCAAATCCTATTTTACATTATTATAGGTAACAATTTCTTCCCTAGACCACCTCTGTTAGCTCATTAAAAAGTAGCCTTTCCTTACTCTAAGCATGTTTCAAGTTTACCTTTAGACCAGTGATTCATTCTTTTTTTTTTTTTGAGACGGAGTCTCACTTGGTCGCCCATGCTGGAGTGCAGTGGCACAATCTCGTCTCACTGCAAACTTCGCCTCCCGGGTACAAGTGATTCTCCTGCCTCAGCCTCCCAAGTAGCTGTGACTACAGGTGTGCACTACCATGCCCAGCAAATTTTTGTATTTTCAGTAGAGACGGGGTTTCGCCATGTTGGCCGGGCTGGTCTTGAACTGCTGGCCTCAGGTGATTCACTTACCTTGGCCTCCCAAAGTGCTGGGATTACAGGCGTGAGCCACTGCACCTGGCCCCTGGATCGGTGAATCACTCTTGACTACAATGAGAATCACTTAGAGACTTTTAAAAATCCCCATGCCCAGACTGAACTAGACAAGTCAGGATCTTGCATGTGGACCCCTGGCATCAGTGTAGACCCGCTGCCCAGCTCACTCTTGCCTCTGGACCTCCTATGCTCATTCAAAATCCAAATACCATATACTTCCACCAATAATTAAATAAAACAAACATCTGTTGAGCAAATACCATATGCTCAACTCTGTGCTGAAACATTTCAGCCGATGAATTTGTTCTCTATTTCACAGAAAAAATAGGGGACATTAAAACGCCTCCCAAGACTTCTTTGCCTCAGCTGCTTATAGATCCCACTTCCTCTCCTCCCTCTGCAGGGGACCTTGTTCCTTCAGTCACACTGTTTCCCTTAGGCATTTGAACATGTGCAAATATCTTCAATTTAGAAATAACTTGAAAACCTACCGCTTATGCCCTATTTGCAGGCAAGTTTCACTCTTTTGCCAAGGCTGGAATGAAGTGGCATGGTCTGGGCTCACTGCAACCTCCGCCCCCTGGGTTCACGTGATTCTTCTGCCTCAGCCTCTCAAGGTAGCTGGGATTATAGGCGCCCGTCACCACACCCAGCTAATTTTTGTATTTTTAGTAGAGATGGGGTTTCGCCATGTTGGCCAGGCTGGTTTCAAACTCCTGAACTCAGGTGATCCACCCGCCTCGGCCTCCCAAAGTGCTAGGCTTACAGACGTGAGCCACTGTGCCCAGTCCCTTTTCCTTATTTTCATAACCAATCTAACACTAAGCTGTTGCTTTCCAACTTTTTTTCCCATACACCCACTATTTTAGTTCTAGCCTGAATCATATGATGATAGCTGAACAATAATCATAACCCTTCAACTTGTTTCTAGTGTTCTACTTTTCCTCCCTTCAACCCAGCCTCCACCATGCTCCCGACTGATAGGTAGAAAACTCAGATCTGATCTGACCCCTTCTCTTCAGTCATTTAGACTGCTGGCAACTCCTTCAAAAGATCAGTAGTCACCAGGCCCTATGACGTGGCTGTGGGCTGTGTTGGGTTTCCTCTTTTCTCCCTGCGGATTCATATGCCGAAGTCCTAACTTCCAGCACCTCAGAATATGGTTATCTTAGGAGACAGAGTCTTCAAAGGGCTGATTAAAGTAAAGTGTGGTCATATGGATGGGCCCTAATCCGTTACAACTGATGTCCTTATAAGAAGAAGAGATTAGGATGCAGACACACACAGAAGGAAAACCACAGAAAGACACAGGGAGAAGATGGCCATCTATAAGCCAAGGTTGGTTTCAGAAGAAACCAACCCTACTGACACCTTAATCTTGGGCTTGCAGACTACCGAACTGTGAGAAAATACATTTCGGTTGTTTAAGCCACTCCAGTCTGTGGTACTTTGATATGGCAGCCCTAGCAAACTGATATACATACTATCCTTAACGGATCTTCAAAGCACAGCTCACATACTTCTGAATCCTCGGGCTGAGCTAGGAATCCCTTTTTTGAGCTCTGCTTCTGTGTTCCAACAATAACAAACAAAACAGCAATAAAGACCAGACCATGGCAACAGGTGTCACTTCTGAAGTACCTGTGATGTGCTCTATATTCAGTACTTTACAGATGCTTTATCACTTATAAAGCATCTGCAACACTTGTCCCATTTGTCCCTAAGTTTCAGTGAGATTAAAGATAGTACTAATAAAAGGAACTTAAATAGATACTGTATACCCATGTACACAGTAACATCATTCACAAGAGCCAAGAAATAGAACACAACGTCCATTGGTAGATTAATGATAAACAAAATATCGTGTGTGTGTGTATACACAAAATACAGTATTATCATTCAGCCATAAAAAAGTCATAAGATTATGTCACATGCTAGAACATGAATAAACCTTGAGAACATTTTGCTAAGTGAAATAAGCAGGACACAAAAGGACAAATACTATGTGATTCCAGTTAAGTGAGGTAATTAGAATACGCAGATTCATAAAGATAGGAAATAGAATGGCCATTGCCAGGTACCAAAAGGAAGGGGAACAAGGAAATGGGGAGTTATTTTTAATGGGCACAGAGTTTCTGTTGGGGTGATGAAAAATTGTGAAATTGGATAGGGGTGATTTACACAACATAGTGAGTATTCTTAATGCCACTGAATCGTACACTTAAAAATCGTTAAAATATTTTTGAAAAGTACAATGAAAGCTAGTTTTTTAAAAAAGATAGTGCTAAACCAACTAACGCTAGCACGTAAGCAGCCCAGCCTAGGGTTATCTAACTGGATCACCTTAGAGACTACCAGCCCACTCAATAATCATTTCCCTCATCTATCATGTTAATGGAATCCTGATTTGTTCCAATAACCATATACACTTCAGCTCAGATACATTCTGGTTAGTCTAAGTCTATCGTGGAAATCTCATTCTCCTTATGGGTTACTGGTTTAGGGGCAGACGTGTAGCTGTCTGGCCAATGACACATAAAGTAATGTTTGCTTGGGGTTTCTGGGAAAGGTTTCCAGTGTGGTAGGGGCTTTGCTGAAAGTTTCCAATGAGAAGGGGGCTTCTGGGAAAGGTTTCCAGAATGAAAGGGATTTCTGGGAAAGGTTTCCAGTGTGCTAGGAGCTTCTGGGAAAAGTTTCCAGTGTGGTAGGGGCTTCTGGGAAAGGTTTCCAGTCTCACCCCTGTTACATCTCTGTTTGATGCCTCGAGAAGCAACAATCATTTTGCAGATATGATGGTAACCTAGCCTGAGGACACCAGAACAGAAAGATGAGAGAAGCCTGAGTCTTCTATGACATTGTGGAGCCTCAGAAATAATCAACGTTAATATCACTTTGTCTCCATTATCTTGTTTACTCTAGAGAAATTATTATTGCAACTGAAACCAGCCTGTGTCTATGAATGGACATAGACTAGTTCAGTGTTGTGCCTCTAAGCCTTTGTCATGTTTGGAAAAAGGCAGTGAGGCCATAGATGTTTGCTGAATGCGTGAAGATACCTCTATACTAACAAAGTTAGAAATAAAATGTAAACAAAGAGGCAAGAAGAATATGCTGAAAATCTTTGTGGGAACAACAGAAAAAACTGGATAGAAAAAGCAACATTATATTTAAGTTTGCAATTATTGGTGTATGTTTTAATTGATCAAAACCCAAATAGAGTCTTCTTTTGGTGTGAAATATATTACTTAAGGTAGCACAAGGTAATTCAACTTTGAATTCTTATGCTTCACTTAAATTTATTTCACCTGGAGAGTGAAATGATAGCTATGGCCAAGGAGCACATGTTTAATAATGCCCAATAAATCAGTGCCAATCGTTTCTGATTCCAACCAAATGTTTCTTGGCCCCGGGGAGTTGTTCCGTGGTCAGAAAAGTGCAGTCAATCCTCTGGGGGGCTCACCTGCATCAATTATTACATGCTGGGTGTAAAGACATGTTCTGGAAAACAAGTATTTGCTAACTATGACACTTAACTGTCAAAAAAAATTCTAAAAACAGCTATGGCTTTGTATACGATCTCCTATGTTAATCTTGGTGGGCAAAGTTTTTTGTCTTTCAATATTTTACAGTTTTATCATGTGTCTACCCTTCTGAAAAGTATTCACTTTCATATTCTTGGCAATAACTCAACTATATTGGGATTCTCTGCCTCGTGCAATGTTTTGTATTTATTTAATATTTGTACTTAATGCTAAGGAAGGAAGTGTAGTGGTTATATGCATGGGCGTGTTCAAGTCACACTCTACCCACTCTTTGCTGTGTGTCTCTTGTTAGTCTATCTTTTCCTGTTTTTGACTAAGTATTAAAATGGGGTTAATAGTCTCTTTTGCTAGGGCAGTTGTAGTAATACAATAAAATGATGTGTCTGCAACATTTAGCCCTATGTCTGCCACTCAATAAATGGGAGCTAACTAGATTGGGTATCTTTTGTGGTTTGGAAACTGCAGGTGAAATATGAGAACTCTGTAGGAAGTTGAGAGAGGCTGATGTCTACGAGGAGAAGCCAGCTGGCTGGCCTCACAGGGGACCCTGCACTGGTCAAGTCACTGTGTTCAAGAGTCTGTGTGTTCCTCAGCCTGCAGATCTAGAGGCTTGTTTTGGTCTATTCTTCAGGGTGATTTGGTGATGAGGGAATACTAGGGGGTGAGCCTCGTTGTCTGATAGAAATGTTTGTGGGATTCAGGTTCTAAGTATTTCTAAGAGAGGGCTAACAGGTGCACCAGGGCCAGGGCGAGTTTGTGACCACAGTGCCTTGTCCCTGGACAAAGTATGGACAAGCACTGCGAAATTAACAGGTACCCAGGAGACTCTCATTTCATCTAATATCTGAGCTACCCACTTCTGCTCTGGATTGACAGATTTGCTGTTCTTCATATATGTAAATAACTTTGATTAGGACATAGCTCCCTGTTCTGTGTGCTTTGGGCCTAGGAAAATTTTGTTTCTAAAGTGCCTTTTGCATTTATGTGATCTTCCATGTTATGTGTTGATTTTTTGTCATTCAGGCTACCCCTGATGTTACTGCCCTAAACTCTCTGCAGGGCAGGGTGATACTGGAGCTGTAAAATCGTAAGCTAATCTAAAAACTAAAAAGAGAACACAGCAGTTAGGGTCTCCCTAAACTCTCATAGTAGCTATATGTCAAAAGAAACACTTGTTAAATGAGCTTTTATAGCAAGGAGAATGCTTGAGTTCTCTCAGATCAGAAAAGAAAGCCTAAAACACTTTCAACTTGCAGACTCAACAGAATCTATGAAAGAGAAACAGATGAAAGGCAGATCGCTGTGCTATCCTGGTGCTTTTTAGTATGTGATTGACACAAAGGAAAAAAGAAATTTTGTTCAGTCTAAAAAAGAACTTTCTTTCTTAACAATTACAGCCCCTTCCACCTGTAATGGGGTGCTTGGTGAGTCATCAAGATCTCTGTCTCTGGCAGGATTTAGGGAGGAGATGGGAATTAGGATTGTGCAGCCCTGTCAGTTCCCTTCCCAATCCACAGTCTCTATGTTAAGACCCTTGAGATTAAATCCTGTAAAATAGAATCTAAGAGCTACAGGACTTCACAGTGCGGCTGATACGAGTTTATGTCACTAGGAAAGATGTCCTGGAGAATGTAGTGCCTAAGCTGGACCTTGGAGGATAGTGATGATGGAGATGGGAGGACAGTAGCAGCTGGGCCATGCCATACATTGAAATGACACTGACAAAAGTACAGGGATGAAATTAGCAAAATGTAAACCTCCTCTGCCCAGTCTCCCTGCTCTTGGTCTGTTCCTGGAGTCCTGTGGCAAGATGCTTCTTTCTAAATCATTGCTCTCACTGTATTTCTCTTTAATGCATCTAACGCACCCAGGAAAAACATGAACACTCTCTGGTTGTCTTTCCAGGGTTCCCTCATTCTGCTCCGGTGCACTTTTCAGAATTTAGTGCATGCTACACTGACACACAAATCTTCTCTACCACTTGAACTCTGCTGGCCTGTTACAGGAACTAAATCTTCCCTGACTTGGCCCACACTCCACAATATTTGCTCCTTCTTGGCTACCATCAGAGTTGGAAGAAAACGTCAAGTTTTACGTCTGAGATCCAAAATCCAGTGTGATAATTATTTCAGGCACGATCCAGTAGATGCGGAGTCTACACCTCTCTATCTTTACTGACTTTATTTTTCCACTTTGATTTTGGCCAATGCTTCTCAACCTTTTATATGCATATATCAATCTGTTGCAAGTTTTGATTTAGGTGATCTGCGATGGGACCTGTGATTCTGCATTTCCTGCAGATTCTCAAGCAATGTGGATGTGGGTGCTGCCAGTCCAGGGATCGCACTTTGAGTAGCAAGGCTCTAGGGTCAAACACACCTTCCACCCCTTCTTTGACCAAATGGCCTCACAAGTTGATTCCCTCTGTGATCCAGGGCATTCATTTCTTATATTAAATACAAACTGATGCCCAGGTCTCAGTCCGTTTCCTGATTAGTTCTTCCAAGTCTGTAGAGCCCTCCTGGCTCATGAGGCTTCTGTCCTAATACTCCTAACCTTTCTGCTCCACTGCTGTCCTTGCTCTGGCTGGAGCTGAAGTTATGAGGATTGATGAGGCCCCAGAGCAGATGATAAGGAAAAGGGCAGAAGGCTAAGGATCATGTCCCTTAGATAGAAAAAGAGGAGGAACAATTTAGAGAGAGGAACAAAAAGATAGAGGGATGCTGAAACCAAGTATTTCAAGAAGTTGTCAAACCATCCCACAAGTCCTTCCACACATGGCTTCTCTTCTCTATGACTTTATCCTCCCTGTTTCTATAGCGGTAAAACTTTGAACTTGATTGTACACTGTATGTCATTTCCAAAATGGGATTTAAGATGGATTATAAGCTTAAGGGTCTATAAAAGAGGCCGGTATCTTTAATGAAACAAAAGTTGTCTTTTTATTCTTTTTAAGGAGAGAAATCTACATGATTTGGTTTGATCACAGACGTAAGCTTTGATTATTATGATGTTCTTTGATTATAAGTCCTTTTCTCCACTGCATTGTAAACTCCTAGCCAGTCTTAGTTTTGCACTAACAGGATCAATTGCTTCCCTATTTTTCAGCTTGGACATGGTTGGGATTCTAACAACTGCTAATAAAATAATTTCTAACTTGAACTGATAACATTTACTACCTGTTCTGCATAGCACTAGATTTTCAACTGGGATAGGAATTTTTCGGGCTTCTCAAACACTGATGAAAATTACTGTTGACTCCTTTGGTAACACCTCTTCGTTTCAAATGCTTTCCAGATGTTCTAAATGATTTGCTAATATTTATATGTAAAAACTTGGCACATAAGGAGCTTTTGTGATGATTCAGGGTAAGCTCATGTTGCAGATGAGACTACAGAAGGTTAAAATGTGATTTTCAGAGTAAATCACTGATGAGCAGTGTTTGGAACCCATATTTATTATATTACATATTTGACTATACTCTTTTTCATTTTAAAATTTGAGCTAAGAATTTTGTACTTTCTGGGCCAAAAAAAAAAAAAAATTGCATTTTTTTCTTTAGTAAAACATTCAGTGGCTTAGTATAGCAGTTTTTAAATTCAGCATTATGTTTCTGTTACTCCCAATCATTCTAGAGTGATCAATGACATCAATCAACTGCTTCTTAAGGTTATTAAACTTTTATTATCATTATATTAAGTGCATTTGTGGCACAGATAAGGTGTGTGTGGTTTATTCTGTGGATGGAGATAAAGTAAAATGCTGGGATATCTTTGGAATATTGCATTTGTAAGAAGTTTAATGTTACTTTGACCCACACTGAGTAATTCAACAGGGTATGATACATCAAAGGTAGAGGCAAACAAAATCTCAATCCAGATGACTAAGGAAACATTTCTTCAAAAAAGCACTTTGAAAATAACTTCACAAAGTCCTTAATTACTTGGAAGCATCACTGCAAATGGAAGGTCACAGGCTTTTTGGCAATTTTTTATTGGATGCTATAGATATTACCTACAGCTCAGGAAGAAAGGCCAGTACATGCCAAAGGCACTTTAAGTATATGACTCAATACGTTTTATAATCATTTTAATCCAGAACCATTAAAATGCTCTACAAGGGACAAGAGCTAGGTTCTTTACTTCTTTGTAAATATTAATGCATTTTCACTCTTTGTGTCATGGTTGGGAAGGAAACACCACTCATGACTCATGGTGCTAAAGATGATATAGGATCAATGAAAGACTAAATCATCAATACATCAATCTGTGTGCTACCAACCTAAGAGACTAATGTGAAAATTAATGACCTTTAAAATGCAAGGAATGTACATACATCAATCTAATTGAAAAAATAATTGATAAAGTGTTCCATCATTTACTGTCACAAACAGGAAGGAGAGATTAATGACACGTGTTGATCAAATGCAGCACTTAAAGAGTAAGGTATCATTTTGCCATCATCACAAGCCCTGATCTAGTCTTGGGTTTCTTTTGTAGTGAAGATTGGAGGGGGGAAATGACTAACCAGACATAATAGACTCCCATGACTCTCCATATACATAAGAGAAGTTTCCTATGATCGAAAATATATCCACTCAGCAGTTTGTACCAAGATTACAGATTCATCTTGGGAACAGGGAAGCTCACAAAGACTCCCACATCATAAAAAGCAAAACGGCTTCTTCTTATTTTTTTTTTTTCTTTGAGACGGAGTCTCGCTCTGTCACCCAGGCTGGAGTGCAGTGGCCGGATCTCAGCTCACTGCAAGCTCCGCCTCCCGGGTTTATGCCATTCTCCTGCCTCAGCCTCCCAAGTAGCTGGGACTACAGGCGCCCGCCACCTTGCCCGGCTAGTTTTTTGTACTTTTTTAGTAGAGACGGGGTTTCACCGTGTTAGCCAGGATGGTCTCGATCTCCTGACCTCGTGATCCGCCCGTCTCGGCCTCCCAAAGTGCTGGGATTACAGGCTTGAGCCACCGCGCCCGGCCGAAAACGGCTTCTTTATTCTGTTATTTTCTCAACTCATGGGTGCACAAAGTATTATTTTGACATCATGATAGTTTTGTTTATATTCATGAAACTCCTCTCTTATTACATTTTAAAAAAAGAACTGTTGAGATAAATGCAGTATTATTACAGGGCACTTCTCAGCGTCAGTATTGCCTTTGACTACCTAAGTTGCAGAGAATCAACTGCAGAAGGGCGCACAATGTACAATCTAGGAAGACAGTCACTTACAATCATTTTAAATAACACCCTTCTTTCCCCAGCAGCTGCCTTGGGCACACAGACCACCGTCTTATCTCTTGTAACCCTTCTCATTTAGTGAGCTTCGGAAAGTAATTTTCTGTAAGTGTGGAAAAGATTATATGTTGAACATACACTGTGTGCAGATATAATGCATTATTTCATACATATACTCTCTACATACCTCTGGAGATTCACAGGATGGAGTTAGTCCAGCTTACACAGAAAGAACTGCTGAATTCCCTTCGGCTTCTTGACCTCTTATCATTCCTGATACCAGTCTAAACTTCACCGAAGCTTTTCCTTCAGAAAACTGCTTTTTTTTTTTTTTTTTTTTTTAAATTCTGGATGCCCCTTTTGCAGCCACCCCCGCCCCCCGCCCATCCCGGAAAACTCTAATTATCTTTCACTGGAAACAGCAGGTTTGGGGTTACTAGAGAGCATATCATATCCTTGAGTCCCATTTCTATCCATTTTAGTTGCATTTCTCCTCTCATCATGGTCCATTTACACTTGCCCTATCATTTATGGCTTTTGGACTTACAGCCCTGTGGTTGTTCTGGGGCAAAAGAAAGTCTGCATTTTTAAAATTTCTTGAAATTCTGTCATTCAACTTATAAACATATAAGCTATCCTAATACTAAAGATAAAACACACTGAGATAACTTTTGTTGTTGGTGTTGGTGGTGGGTACAGGGGAGAGCAGCAAAAACTAGTACTCTACAACTTGCGTCTTATTTTGCCATCAATTTCAGTATTGAAATCTCCATTATCTGACATATATAGCTTCCTATTAATTTAGCTTTCGTGAAGGTTTAACCAGCATGGGGGCACATAATAAAATCTCCTTTTATTGCGTAATCACCACAAAATAAATATCAGAACCAGCCTAACAAAAACAGACATCACCAGGGCCAAGAAATTAGACTTTTATGCATGATCTGGTTGTTGAACAATCTTATTACTCAATATTATAATTAATAAACTATTTATCAGTCAGTGTGCAGGGCTCTGCAAAGGACCCATAAAGGACACATTCACAAAAGTTGTATGATGAACAGTTTTGCTTCTAATCCAAGGTTTAATATAACAAAGTCACAGAAGAGCCTTGATTCCAGACACCTGAGTGACAAATCCCTCTTAGGATCAGGGAAGTGAGAGGAAATAAGTACAGGACATTGAAGGCCACCCAAGGAGCACTACAGCAGTCCCATCTCAAGAATGACAAGAGTTCCACAGTTGTTAGCTGTGCCAGGAGAACATCGGGAAAGAAGCCAGAAGCCTACTGGGAAACTAACTAGACAGCATGCATCAGCCAGGCCAGGGATGGAAGAATGTGTCCCTGAGATTAATGTTTCACAGCTGTGATGTAGACCTGGATACAGGCATAGGCAATGGATTTTGCAGCAGGAGACAGATGAGAAATTATACCATCCAAAAGAGCCTGTTGCACCAAATCAATGATAAATGCACATCCATGAGACAATTGGTGGCAAAAAAAAAAAAAAAAAAAAAAAAGATAGCATCCCTTAGCTCTGATTTTTCCCTTCATCCAAATTCTGCAACAATTTTTTTTTGTCTTTTAGCTTTCTAGGAACACTTTATTCAGCTGAAAAGAACAGCAAGGCACCACTTCAGTTATTTGCAAAAGTTGTAACAAAGGACGTGACAATGATACCCTTAATTTAGTCTTTGTCCTGAGACTGATACAATAATAAGGTGAAAAACAATTTCACTTTTCAAACCCACAAGTTCTGGGTTTTAGAGGCTTTGTATAGTCTTTCTCAATTCTGCTGGCAAACTAATCAGTCCTTTTTTTTTTTTTTTTACTTTAAGTTCCAGGATACAAGTGCAGAACGTGCAGGTTTGTTACATAGGTATACGTGTGCCATGGTCGTTTGCTGCACCTATCAACCTGTCCTTGCATACATTAAGTATTTGTCCTAATGCTCTCCCTCCCTTTGCCCCCCACCCCCTGACTGGCCCTGGTGTGTGTTGTTTGCCTCCTTATATCCATGTGCTCTAATTGTTCAACTCCCACTTATGAATGAGAACATGCGGTGTTTGGTTTTCTGTTCCTGCGTTAGTTTGCTGAGGATGGTGGCTTCCAGTTTCATCCATGTTTCTGCAAAGACATGATCTCATTCCTTTTTATGGCTGCATAGTATTCCATGGTGTATATGTACCACATTTTCTTTACCCAGTCTATGATTGATGGGCATTTGGGTTATTTCCATGTCTTTGCTATTAATTTGAACATGTTCTATACTTCTCGGTCAGGCAATTCTATCTCCCCTATTTACTTATCATGGTTTTAAATATTTTCTTCTTTTCCTTCTGCATCAATATTGAAAATCCCCTCTATGTCTGAAACTTTAAATTGCTCTTGCGCCTTTAAGAGGAATTTAAGAAACAATTTTATGACAAATTTCAAATACACACAAAAGTTGAGCCAGCAGTATAATGAATTGTCATGTACCTTCACCCAGCTTAATCAATTACCCACTCATGGGCAATCTTGTTTTATCTACAACCCCACTGCCACCTCTCCGTATCCAACTTCCCTATTCCCAGATTATTTTGAAAGAAAACCCAGCCTTTCCATTATTTTTCTCACAGGGGAGTTGTAATCAAGTCTCCTTCAGGAAACTGGTAGTTTCACTTGCAGTTTTACTTTTTCTACTTCTATTGGGAGCAAAATATATTTGGGGAGCTTTCATTATTTACTTCTTGTCCATTCTAATTACAACTAACATCACAATTGTCGAGTTAAGATAATTGCTACAGACATGCATGTGAGCATAATTTCAGATAAGCAGATATAGTAGTGATTCAAAATATTTAACCCCTCTTGGGCTGTAATTGACCATTGATAAAATATTTCCACATGGTGTGAAATCAATGTAAGAAAACACAGCACTCAAACTTCACTGACATTCTATTAAGGCCTTTTCCACAACTGTATTTGATCCCTTGATATTCCCTTCAAAAGATGTTACATTTCACAAAGATGGACTCCTGTTGTGTGATTTGTGAATCTTTATGAATTCACAAATTCATAAAGATTTTATGAATCTGCCTTGTGTTTACAATCAGCATCACAAGATTAAAATTAAAGTGTTTGCTGCACATTCAATTTATTTCCCAGATTGAATTGTAAATTATATACGCAAAGACTTTCTCTTAAACTCCTTGGTGTTCATCCACAGTGCTTAATACAGTGCTTGGCATTTATTAATGCTTAACAAAGGCTTGTCGACTCATTGATCTATGTTGCTTCTCATCATAAAACCCAAGTATGTTTTATAAAATGACAGATTCTTTAGCATAGGAAGAGCAAGTATGTGCTGCCACTAGATATTTCCTGTGTCCATGGCGGACATCTCGATTTTATCACTGCACTCTTTTGTACTAACTTGGGATGCAGCCTTAGCATCCTTGAGGTGCAAATTGCAACTTACCTCCTATCCGTGCTCTAACACTGTTTAGAGAAGCGATTCAAATCATTGGGCCATCAAGCTTGTCAAACGTTGTCCTGTTTTAAGTGTTCTGCAGGTCACTTACACTAGTTCTGTTTGTTTTAGTCTGCTCATTCACTTCAGGGGAACTGTATTGTGGTCAAAGCCTGGTTTCCATGATGGGGTTGGTATGAGGAGTTCAAATTCTAACTCCATTCCTCACTAGCTGGATGATTTTGAACAAATCACTTGATTAGTTTTTGCTTTTTCCTCCATAACAGTTGGAGAATAACATCCTCCTCTTTTCAGAGGGGTTTTGTGTTGGTTAGATGAAATGATGAATCTAAACAGCTTTTAAATTGTGAAAATCTAGGGGTCATATAAATAAGCACAGATCTTTGTCCAGGATGAGCCAGTACAAACTTACTGAAACACCAGTTTCCAAGTTTATACTCATTCACCTATCCCTTTGAGTCTCTCTTTTGTATGATGGTTTTGTGACTCAAGATTTATAGAGGATCGCTTCAAAATGTAATCTGAGGTCTAATGATGTGCGATTACACTCTATTGTTATCAGCCTATGCTGAGGAGCAGGGTATGGGACCAAATCGATAGGATAGAAAATTAGATAGGAAGCACAATGAAAAGTGTGAGGTTAAGGGAAAATTTTATAGGGTTTTGGGATACAGTTGCTGTGACTACTTTTAAAAGAACAGCCTCAGGTGATTTCCCTAAAGCTTTGGCCTCATCAACCTCATGTTCTAACCAAGTGACTAACTGGCCATACGTTACATTTAAACGGCTTTCCCAGAAAGCTGCTCCTGATTCTCTCAGCACGTTGGCATATATGACAATATGGAAAATATGCAGCGGTTAATTTTCCTAACCACCCTGAAACTAACATATTTGCAATGCATTTCATCAGCAACTTAGTAAATTGCCATTTAAGAGGTACATTACTTTTACAATAGTATCATAAAACTCCTGCTGCCAGCCATAATTCACAGGTGGTAGCTGAGGAAAGTGGATTCAATGGTACTTCAATATCCCTATGTCCTGAGGTGCTAGTTTCTAAGTAACAGGCTGGCGATGTGTGTGAGCATGTTTCCACTTTGGGGGTTTTGAGTCAAAATAATTTATAAACCTATCTCTCTCTTTCTCTCTCTCTCTGTCTGTCTCTCTCTGTCTCTCTTTAAGCCAGAAATGCTCATGGGGATATCAGCAGTTGTATGGAAATTGTTTTGGCGACTAGAGGGTCCTATATGAAGGTCATTTTGTGTATTATTTGAGAAGGCATTGCATACTTATTTTTGTCATTCAGGTTCTTGGGTGATATTTATGGGAAATTTTAAATGCATAATAAGAATGATAAGATTTGAGGTTTTTTTTTTTTTCATTGACCATATTACACAGGGAAAAAGAAGGCTAGTGAAATCAGGACATAAGGTTCCATGATGTTGGTTACTTTAAATTTTTATATTATCTCATCTCTAATTCAAATGTCAAGTCAAAGTAAATTTCTTAAGTACTTTAAAAATCTCTCCAAATAATTTAACCAAATTTGGAAGCATTCATCCAAACATAGATGTTGCTGTCAGAACAGGAGGTGAGGACAGAGAAATCAGTGTCACAGGCAAATTGAATTGGGAGCTGATTGAAAAGTTTTTGAGGGAAAACGCAAATTTCATTACCAATGGCTTGTAAAGACATGACTTTTAAGGCTACAACTATGATCCTAATAATTCCATGACAAATGTACTTCCCACATGTTTTCAGAAATAGAGCTGGAGGGAATGTTTCCTAGCACACTTTTTGAGGCCAGCGTCACCTGGATACCTAACTCAGACAAAGACACCATAAGAAAAGAAAATTACAAATCTGGGTGCGGTGGCATGTACCTGTAGCCTCAGCTACTTGGGGGGCTGAGGTGGGAGGATTGCTTGAGCCCAAAAGTTTAAGGCTGCAATGCACTGTGTTTGTACCTGTGAACAGCCACTGCACTCTAGCCTGGGCAAAACAGCGAGTCCCCCATCTCTTTAAAAAAAGAAGAAAAGAAAGAAAGAAAAGAAAACATCAAACCAATATCTCTGATGAGCATTGATAGAAAAATTCTCATTACAAATTAGGAAATTGAATTCCACAACACATCAAAATGATTATACATCATGATTAAGTAGGATTTACCCCAGACATGTAAGGCTGGCTTAATATATGCAAATCAATCAATGTTATACATTGCATTAACAGACTGAATGACAAAAACCACTTGATCGTATCAATTGACATAGAAAAATATTTAACAAAGTTCAACATTCTTTCTTGATAATAATTCTTAACAGTTTAGGTATAGAAGAAAACTTCATTGACATTATAAAGACCCATTTATGCAAAATCTACAGCTAACGTCATAATCGAGGGGGAGAAACTGAAAGCCTTTCCTCTAAGAGCAGGTACAAGGTCAGGATGCCTGCTTTAGCCAATTCCATTCAACATAGTCCCAGAAGTACTATGAAGAGCAAAGAGACAAGAGAAAGAAATGAAATCTAAATCAGGAAGGAACAAGTACAATGATTTGTATCTGCAGATAATGTGATCCTATATGTAGAAAAACCTAAAGACTCCACCAAACAACTATTGCATCTAATCCATTAATTCAGTCCAGTTGTAAGATTTAAAATAAAAATGAAAATCTATGACATTTTAATACACAAACAATGACATAGCTGGAAAGTAAATTTTAAAAAAATCCCATTTATGGCAGTATAAAAATATCTTAGGAATAAATTTAACCAAGGAGGTAAAATACCTGTACATTAAACCCTATAAAACATTGATGAAATAAATTGAAGAGGACACAAATAAATGAAAAGATATTCCATGCTCATGGATTGGAATAAGTAATATTGTCAAAATCTCCATACTGCTTAAAGCAATATAATCTCTATCAAAATCCCAATGACATTCTTCAAAGAAATAGAAAAAACAATCCTAAAATTCATATAGAACCACAAAAGACCCTAAATAATCACAACAATTCTGAGAAAGAGAAGAAAAAACCCAAAGTGGAAGGCATCACACTTCCTCCTGATTTTAAATTATACTACAAAGCTATAGTAATGAAAACAGTATGGCACTGGCATGAAAACAGACACATAGACCAATGGAAGAGAATAGTGAGACCAGAAATAAATTTAAACATATATAATCAACAACTTTTCAACAAGGGCACCAAAAAGACACAATGGAGAAAGTAGAGTCTCCTTGATAAATGATACTGGGAAAACGATTTATACATACCAAAGAAGGAAATTGGACCCTTGTCTTATGCCATGCATCAAAATCAACTTGGAATTAATAAAAGACTGAAATGTAAGATCTCAAACAATAAAACTCCTAGAACAAAACACAGGGAAAAATCTCCTTGACACTGGCCTTGGCAATGATGTCTTGACTATCACACTAAAATCTTAGGATACAAAAGCAAAAATAAATATATGGGACTGCATCAAACTAAAAACCTTATACGCTGTAAAGAACACAATCAAAATGAAAAGGCAACCTACAGGTTGAGAAAAAACATTTACAAACCATATATTAGATAAGGGCTAATAGCCAAGATTTATAAAGAGCCAATACAATTCAGTAACAAGAAAATATAAACTCCATGGAAAAACAGGCAAAGGACTTGAATACATATTTCTACAGATTTGACATAAAAATGGCCATCAGACACATAAAAAGATGCACAACATCTCTAATCATCAGGGAAATGAAAACAAAAACTGCTATGAGATACCATCTCATACCTGTTAGAATGTCTACTATAAAAAAGACAAGTGTTGTCAAGGGTGTGAAGAAAAGGAAACCCTTGTCCACTGTTAGTAGGAATGTAGATTGGTGCAGCCATTTTAAGGAAACAATATGGAGGTCCTAAAAAAATTAAAATAGAATTATCATATGTTCCAGCAAGTCCTCTTCTGCATATAAATAAAATAATCACCTCACAAAGGTGCAACCTTGCAGGGAATCTGCAATCCCATGTTCACTACAGCATTATTTAGAACAGCCAAGATATGGAAACATGCTAGGTGTCCATCAGTGGATGAATGGGTAAAGAAACTGTCACACACACACACACACACACACACACACACACACACACACAAATATTATTCAGTCTTAAAACAGGAGATCTTGCCATTTGCCACAACACGGATTGATCTAGAAGACATTATATTAAACAAAATAAGCCAGATATAGAAAGAAAATTATTGTATGATCTCACTTTTTATTTTTTTATTTTTTAGAGACAGGGAGGGTCTTACTCTCTTACCCAGGCTGGAGTGCAGTAGCATGACCACAGCTCACTGCCACCTCTAACTCCTGGGCTCCAGCAATCCTTCTGCCTTAGCTTCCCAAGTAGCTGGGACTACAGGAATGTGCTACCTTACCTGGCTAGTTTAAAAAAATTTTTAATTTTATATAGAGTGGAGTCTTGCTATGTTACCCAGTTTGGTCTCAAACTCCTAGACTCATGAGATTCTACCACCTCCAGCTCCCAAAGCACTGGAATTACAAGCATGAGTCTCCACACCAGGCTGCATAATCTCATTTATATGTACCATCTAAAAAATAAATAAACAAAGGTCAAATACATAGACATAGAGAATAAAACACTAGTTAACAGGGTTGGGCTGGGAAGAGGAAGTGGGGAGATATAGGTCAAAGGATACAAAGTAGCAAATAAGTAGGATGAACAAGTCAAAAGATCTAATGTACAATGTGAAGACCACAGTAAATCACAGTATATTCAGAATGTTTGCTAAATGGGCAGACTATGTCTGCACATACCATGGGGTGGGCAGGGAATAAGTGAAGATGTGAGATGGTAGTTGTGTTTATTTGTTCCACTATACAGTAACCATTTTACTCTATGTATCGTATAACATCATGCTGTATATTTTAAATATACAAAATACAATTTAAAAATAAATAAGGCCGGGTGCAGTGGTTTACGCCTGTAATCCCAGCACTTTGGGAGGCCGACGCGGGCGGATCACAAGGTTAGGAGATCGAGACCATCCTGGCTAACATGGTGAAACCCCGTTTCTACTGAAAATGCAAAAAATTGGCCAGGCATGGTGGCAGGCGCATGTAGTCCCGGCTACTTGGGAGGCTGAGGCGGGAGAATAGCGTGAACCGGGGAGGCAGAGCTTGCAGTGAGCCGAGATGGCACCACTGCACTCCAGCCTGGGTGATAGAGCGAGACTGTCTCAAAATAAATAAATAAATAAATAAATGAAAAATACATAAATATAAATAAAAATATGACTTGCAAGACTTCTACAAATATGATCCTAATAATTCCATGACTAAGTGTATTTCCCACATTCCCTACATCCCCCTCTCACATTCTGCTCTTTTCAGCAAAAGGGTAAAATTTCATATTTAAAAAATCACATGGTTACTCTGTCTTCACTTAAAACTGTCAGTGACTTCAATGCCCTAAAGCTTTATCTTTTATTCTCTTTATACTCATCTCTCGTATAAATGGATGTGACTTCTATGATTGAACCTAATGACTATTTTTTAAAAAAGTAAAACCACTTATTATTTTGTCCTTTCAAAAAAAGAAAGACAAAACAAATGTTTAAGGAATTTCTTAGGACATCACAGGTAACTTCGCATGTTAGTATTTTCTTCCTTATTTCCTCTCCTTGCATATTTGGTCAAGTTATAGATCTATTGTGTGATAGACATTTAGTTCGAGATGGAAACCTTGAGATAGTGCCCAAATCCTTAACTTCACAGATGGTGAAACTGAAGCTAGACATGTATGATCCTTGACACAGGTCACACAGGAGCCAACCAGTGACAATGTCTTCCTATTGTTTTCCTAAAGCCACTTCTTATCAAAATAATGCAGACATAATTAAGCTTTTGGAGTTATGTGCCAGCCCCCAAAATGATCAAATGTGGTTTTTAGATACTCTGACGTGGCACAGCACAGATAAATCACTTGTGTTCTTCCTCTTTGCCCCTGGCACACAATAGATCTATAACTTGCCCAAATATGCAAGAAGAGGAAATAAGGAATAAAATAATAATGTGTAAAGTTACCTACAATTACCTAAGTAGTTCCTTAAACATTTATCTTGTCTTTCCTTTTTCGAGGACAAAATAATAAGTGCTTTTACTTTTTAAAAATTAATCATAAGGTTCAGTCATGGAAGTCACATTCTTAGCTTCCCAAGTAGCTGGGGCAGCTTTACCTCTCTGCAAAGGGAGAACAAACTGAGGCAGCAAATGAGAAAGCATCCCATCCAGCCTATGTGGCACAGCCTTTACATCTAAGATACAGTTTATTACTTACCCTCATCTGGTTAAATGGTGTTCTGAGGTGGACTAGCAGCTATCTGTCTGCATAGGATAAATGATGAACCAAAAATAGTTTGTGTGGTCTACTGGTAGACATAAAAAGCAATGAGGTCAGCACCGAGTCCATGAGGATTGAGCACTAATGTATTCTTCTGCCTGCTTTGATTTTCTAACAAAATCATGCAGTTTTAAAAGGGGGAGGACAGAGTTTAATGATCGGGGAAAATTAGAGAGGTCAAGTGTAATCCTTTGAAACAGGTAGTGAAAGCTCAGGAGTGTAACTGTTTTGATGTTCCCAGTCCTGCCAGTGAGTGACAGGGAAAATGAAGACCCTTTCAGACAAACCGATTGTGCTCCTGTCACAGGTGGCTCAAGTTCTGTTCAAACACCTGTTTCTATCTTTATGAATATTAAAAGCCTCTGTGATTTTTTTTCTGAAAGCAATGATTTTGAAGTGTTACAGTATACAGTCTTGTTCCAATTCACTGCCAGTCCTTAGTTTTCCCTGAGGATGTACATAATTTTAAAATTTGGTGGCAGTTAGATTTGTAGATGTAAGGCCTATTGAAACTGAAAAACAGGGTTGTTTTATTTTAAATTAGTATCAGTCATTCTAATTTTATTTTCATGTGATTTGCTTTCAATTTAGCATAAAGGTTCTAACCACAGAAATTGATATGGAGATACAAGATAAAGTATCCCTGGAAGAGATGAAGGCAGGGCTTTCCAAAGATGTCATTCCATCATTAATAGTCATGACACTTGTCAGTTGTATATGGAGATCAATTCCCTTGGATAAATAATCCTCTGACAATTAAAATTCATGTAGTTGAAATGTGCATGGGCATTCCACAATGTGGTACTTTTTTTTCTAAATTTAGTTAGCATGGATTATGAGTCCTTCTAAAGTAAAATAAAGGTATGTGACACAAACCAATAGGATTTTGTGTAGCTTCTTGGAAACTTACATACTACAAACCCAACAGACTGTGTGAAGTATTGCTATTAAATCTTCCAACCAGTCTTTCAGAGTTCTTTCTCCTCGTGTCAAATGAAATTGTGTTATATGAATCACGGCCCCATAAAATGATCACTTGTAATTAACTCCTTCCAGAGTTCACTCATTTTAGTCTTGACTTTTGGGAAGGAATCCAACCCACTATAATCCCTAAACACAGGAGCCAGTGTGTATCACATTAAAGCTGCTGAAAATGAATGGTCTGACTTCTTTTTGAAATTCAGGAGGCAAAGACTTAGGGGTCAGGAAATTATATCTGGGTTGTCCAGAATTTGTGATTAACATTTCAAGTCACTCATTCACATTTAGGGGTATAGATAAAGCCAAAATTTGTCTTACACTGAAAAGGGATCTAAAAGGGTTTTCTTCACATTGCCTGGTCATACTTCTTTTACTCTTTGGAAGTTAATACACGTAGAGTAGAGACAAGGCCACCTAACCCCCTCCTTTTTCTGTTTTAGCTTCTGGGTACAACCAGTCTCTGGCCCTCTTTGATGGCTAATTCCAGACATTTACAAAAAGGCAGAACCTGCTGTCACCATCTCTGCCCTGTGACAATGACAAGATTACCATTTTTTCTGCTCACAGATAAGTGGCATCTGAAAACTCATCTAGATTATATACACACTACAAATGTGAAAATACGTATAATGAGTCCCAAAGATGATCAGTTTTATGGAGGCAGAACTTCCTTAAGACCAAAATGGTATGCCAGAAAGCCATGCAATCCAATTTTCAGATTCCAGAAAAAGCTGACAATCAGTTTCCAAGCCCTAGTGTCTTAGTCAGTTCAGGCTGCTAGAATAGAATACCATAAAGTAGGTGGCTTGAATCACAAATGTTTGTTTATCGTGGTTCTAGAGGCTGGGAAGTCTGAGATCAAGGTGCTGGTAGATCTCCTGTCTGCTGAGGACCTTTCCCTGGCTTGTAGGCAGCTGTCTTCTTTCTGTATCCTTACATGATCAAGAGATTGCACTCTAATCTCTTTTAAGGACACCAGTCCCATCCTGGGGGCTCCACCCTCATGACCACATCTAAACGTAATTATATCTCAAAAGCTCTACCTTCTAATACCATCCCATGGGGGATTAATATGAATTTTGGGGACACCCAAACATGAAGCTCAAGTACCATCATTGTTCATTCTGCCACTTCCCAAGTATGGTGGACTCAGCTCTAAAGTAAGAATGTGACGTCAATCTAGTCAAGTCCTTCCCGTGTGCAATATATCCTCAGGAGCTTGCCAGCTGGCCTAGAGGAAAACCATTCCTGTGGGTACCTAAAAGACCTGCTTCCTCTCTAATTCCACCTTCTACTCTTCCTTCATGTTCATATGGCACCTGCAGGACTGGTCTTACTGCTGTGCCTCCACACTCTTAGGCTGTTCACTACACTGTTCCCCTCTGGTGCATTCATCACTCTCTGAAATACTACCTGTATGACTTGTTTATTTTATTTACTTTCTGTCTCCCAGCACTGGAATATATACTCCAAGAGGATAAGGATTTGCTTTCATTGTTGCTGTTATTGTTTCTCCAACTTCTACAACTGTGCAGGCAAAAAACTGGCACTCGATCATTATTTTTTAAATGAATGAATTAATCCATGACCACTCCTTTTCTCCTTATGGCTTTAGACCTTAAGGCCATTGAGTTTCTCCAGAAGGAGACAAGGAGGCCCTCTTGGGTAAAAAATATTTATCTGATTATGAATATGTGTCTAGAGGATGCCAAGTTCCACAAAATTGATAAAGTAATCATCTACTATGTGTTTAATTCTGAGGAGGCAGCATTCTTCTTTCCCCAGAGGAGCTCAGAGTCAGCCCCAGAGCAATTGCCTATGATTGTGCTGTTCATGTACTGTGCAAAGGTGAGCGGGGGTGAAATCCAGCCCAGTTTCTGCTAGCTGAGTTCTGTACCCTTCAGCATGGCAGGAGTTTTTTTGTTTTTTGTTACAAAAAAGTTTTTTGTAATTCATGATCCCAGAGGGTCCATCTTACTGCAGTTTACAAAAATATGCTTCTCTGCTATTAGCTGGCCCCTTTCTATGAACACCTTCAAATACCTAGAGTCAACTTGAAGCTCTCAGCTTCACTCTCAGCCTTCAAGATTGATTTTCCATTCAGTGCTGTTTTACTTTAAGTATGTGAGCATCACTTCCTAAGGAAAACTGGGTCCATTGGTCCCAGGGGTCTCCTTTGCACAACACATCTCCCCACAAATGACATTGAAAGGTGAATAGAGTTGATCTTCCAAGAGGGAAGCTGAGCGGATTGAGAGTTAAACGCTCTCACCTTAATACCTTAAAATGTTTAGCTTTTTGCTTCTACATATTGTATAGAATTCCCAAACAACTGGCTTAAAGTAGCAAGGCAACACTTAACTTTGGCCTTTGCTAACTTGGAGGTGTGATTGCCAGGAAACTATCTTTTCACAAGAATAAATTCATAATTCACATAATGACTTCATCAATAATGACTCTAATGCAGAGAATGCTTTGAAGCATTTATTTTCTATACCTGAAATGTTTGCCCTAAAATGTATCTAAAATGAGAATTAAACAAGTTTTAAAAGTCCTCTATTTCCCACTAAAATCATTCCAAGAATTATCTATATGTGGTGCTCTACATTTTTCCTTGACTTGATTATTCTCAACAATGATGGTGTCTATTCCAGTTGTCACAGAAAAACAGTTATGCTTAAGTACAAATTATTTAACCACATGTGTGGGAGTAGAGAGTAAACGAATTCTCATTTGCTCGTGACAATGACACACTGTGGGTTGTCTAGTACCTTTCCCTTCATAGCTTAGATTCCAACATGATGTTTTTTTCACGATGCGGCTCTGCCATCAAATCCAACTGCAATCAGTTTGCTTACTTGATCATCAGTTGGAGACAATTAAACCAAGAAGGACCCCCTAAATGCGGACCCAGGTAGAGGAAGAATCTAGGCATGAAATTATTCTGAAATCTGTTCCCAGATCTTCCACCACTTACATTGTAAGCTAGTAAAATCTGGTGTGTGATAAATGTTTTGAGTTGTATTCACGTTATTAACTTAAGAGCAGTAAAATGTGTGAAAACAATCTTTATTTTAGCCAAACACAGGCTATACTATAGCATAATGAATGATCTGTGCAAAATGCATTTTCCCACCTTTTAAATTGTGTTCTGCTTTCCAGCCTTGTTCCACAGCGTCCCCTCCCAGCTTCTCAGCAATCTACATTTATCTGTCATCGCCAGTTTTATCTATACTGAGATTCTCCCAATCTCCTTTCTTCAGCTCTACAAGCATGTTTTAGTCTAATCCTTTCTCAGCCCATCTCTCCTTAAGTGGGGATCACCCTCACTGCCATGTGTCAGCCCCAAACTCTGGGAGACCCTGGCTTCTATCTTTTGCTTCTACTTTCTCACACAGTGCTTTTTCCCAAAGTTTCCTAAAACCTGGCTTCAAAATTCAGCATATGATTGAACTGCTTTCTCAAAAGACTTCTTATAATTGTTACATTCAGGGACTTATCCTGTGTCCGAGTCCTCCATGTGAATTCTGTAGTGGCCAACATGCCCTCCAATGGAGTAACTTTAGTCTCTTAGTCCTCGTGGTGAAACCCCACTGTGTCCTTCTCTCTATTAAGACAATGGTGACCATGTATCCTGTGTTTCCTCCACCTCTGGTCTCATGTGCTGTCTACTTTTTTCTCCAGCCTCTAACCAAATTCAGAATGTGGAGCACACAAGGGCTCTGTCCTTGACCTCATTATCTCTTCTAGCTCTCTGAGGGGATCTCATCCAGACCCCTGACCTTAAATATAGTCTTTATGCTAATGATTCCCCAGTCCAGATTTCTACTTGTGATCTCTCCTCGAACTCCAGAACTCTTTATCCAATGCCCACTTGACATTAATAGAAGGACATCTAAAAGCTATCTCCAAGTTAAAATGGCCAAAAAAGGAATCTTCATTTCTATCCCCCAAAGATCCTCCCACAGTCTTCCCCCATCTTGGTAAATGGCGCCTTTATCTACCTCATTGCTCTCCTCAACCTTCACAGGAAATTTCTCTTCCAGTTCTACTAAGTCCTCCTCCAAAAACTATCTTGCATCTGTTCACTTCTCTTCATCACTACAATTACCTTCTTAGTTCGAGCCAGCATAATCTCTTGCCTGGAATACTGCAAGAGCATCTCTTCTCAGCTCCTCAGTTTTCATTTTTCCTCATTATTCTGCAACATCCAGAGTGCTATTTTAGAAATGTAAATCAGGTCATGTTCATACCACTGCTTGAAACCCTCCAATGGCTTCGCATTATAACCCTGGCTTACAAATCCCACTGGCTTACAAACCCTGCACAATCCAGCCCACCTACCTTTTTTTACTCACACTCTACTTTTTCTACTCTAGTTCACCACACCAGCCTTCATTCTGTTATGGAGACACTCCTAGTTGCCCCCACATTGGGGCCTCTCCACCATATGGTTTCTCTGTGAAGGGCAAATGCTTTTCATCTCCTTGTTCAATGAATGTCTCCTTGTCATTTACATTTCACTTAGCTATCACCTTCTCAGAAAATTCCTTGCTACCTATCCAGTCCAAGCTGCCACCCACCTACAAAGAGACCTTACCACTATTGAATGTGTTAATTATTTATCTGTTTATTTGTTGTCTATGATCTGCTGTTTTTCACAGGTGTAGTTGTCATAAAGAAGGCACTCAATAAGTATTTACAGGTGGGAAGAATGGAAGGAAGGGGAGAAGGAAGAAAGGAAGGGAAGGAGAGAGAAAAGAAAGGGGGAAGGAAGGGAGAAGAAAGGGGAAAGGAAGAAAAAACAGGCACTTAAAAAGCCTTGTTTCATTCATTAGGTTCTTTTTCCTAGTGCTCTTCTCTCTACCAAGTTTCTGTAGTCTTTTTCTACCTCATCTCACTTCTTGTCTTACCCCCTCTGCAGCTGATAATGGAACAAGTTCTCCTCCTGCTACCCAGGCAGCAAAGCCAACCACCAACTTCTTGCATCTGGTTTCCTGTCCTTTTAACCTCCTGTTTATTACTCTTGGAGCAATATGACTTGACTCCTTGCCTTTAAAGGCTTGAGAACAAGGTGCTTCCAACCTTCTTGTCAAGTTTCATTTTTCACTAGTGTTTGACATGCCTGAGGCTATTTACATGCCCAACATTTTCAGGAGAAAAAAAGAAGGTTTCTGCTTTTCTCTGCATATACCTGGGGGAAAGCAAGGCTGTTAGAGGAACTCTGTCTCCATTCTTGCCTTCTCTATCTTGCTTTTTCTACTTCAGAGTTTAGACGAGACCCTGTAGTATGTGCTCAGGAAATAATTACAGAAGGAGTAAGTGAAAATAAAGGAAATACTTGTAGAATGAATGAAAGAATGCCCCAAAATCTAACCACTGGTATATTTTGTATCTTTAAATAACCAGCTCAAAGTTACTTTCATTTTAAAGTTTTCCCTGATCTCCTCACCTTGGTTTATATTCTTACTCCCTTCAAACTCACATAGAATTTCTTTTAGAATACAGATTTTTACCCGATATTTTAGCTTTTTATGCAATTGTCTTGGTGTCTCTACATGCTCTGAAAACAGGCACTGTCTCATACACCTGGAAGCCCCCTAGTCTTAATACATAGTTCCTATCTCTTAACATGTTTCTTGTCCAAAGCAATAGCTCAATATCGACTTCTGAGTTTTAGTTCAAGGACTAAAATACTTGCAGAGGAAATCACAAAGTTTCTGCTGATTACAGGTTTATAGAACATCCACTGTAAACATTAACTCAGGGTATGCTGCTGCTCTGTCAACTAATCTCTCCGAATTTCATTTTCTTTATAAATGGGGCTAATAATATTTATCTAATAGGGGGACCCAGAGGATTCTTTAATTAATGATGAAACACATTCCAAGATCCTCAGAGGAAATAAGAAGATAAACATTATTATATCTCTTATTACTGCAGATAGCAGTTATTAAACTCACCCATAAACAGGAACCAAGAACAATTTTAAGCCAAACTAATAGTTTAATAAGAAGCAGCCAGGGGCTACCACAGTTGAGCTAATGTAAACACTTTTGCAGAAATTAATCCCTTCTTTAGTTGCTATTACTACTGGACAAGAAGAGTTCTCAGGGTCTCAGTTTCCTCACCTGTTTAATGGAGACATTGGACAAGGTGACCTCAAAAGTGTCTTCTAGCTTCAATATTCTCAGTGAATCTCTGATCTTATTAACATCTCAAATCTCTAACGAATTGACTGGTTCTACATGTTTTAATATGATTGTGTACCACTATCACTGCTTTCTCCCAAGGATTCCATTTTACCCAAAGAGTTGAAGGTCCAGTGTAGATTTTCAAAGAATCATTAGGAGGTAGGATGCTGTATAACATTTTTCAGAGAGCTTGAATATGTACATTTAAGTTTTTGAGTCTTGGTGTTCTGGAAATTTTTTTGGCATAGGGTAGAGAATAATCAGGAAATATACACATGTACTCTACTACCTCATTTGCTAATCAGAGTTTCTTGCAAATAGAAATTAGTGTTTCTCATTTGTATGTCCCCTGTGGCTCAAGGTAAAAATGCTTTATCAAGGTTCCCTAGGAACACTGCAGAGCCTGAGGGATCAATCGGCCCTGGTAAAGTAAGGCAGCTCAATGAGGACGGTAGGCATTTAGCAACAAATCAAGTTAGTACTTTTTTTTTGTTTTTTTTTGAGAATGCTTGTGGAATGGATATTCTGAAATGTCCTGTTGAACTGTGAGAGACGCTCCCAGAGACTGTTAAACAATTCTTCCCTTGGTTCACTATACCTGATTTGAGTTCAAAATGGTCTTGAAATATCAGAACTACTGGAGTGCAGTGCTTTATAGCTCACTCTTTGATCTCCAGTTCAATATTGTTCTCAGAAGGTGTGCCCAGCTATCCTCAGGATTTATCAAGCTGTCTTTCTTTCTTCAGTTTATTGTGATGAAAAATATCTAATGCAAATTTACTCCCTTAACAATTTTAAGCATACAGTACAGCCTTGTTAACTCTATGCACATTGCTGTACAGCAGATCTCTAGAACTTTCCATCTTGCATGACTGAAAGGCTCTATGCACTGAACAACTCATTTCCCTTTTCCCCAAGCTCCTGGCAACTACCATTTGACTCTCTGTTTTTATGAGTTTGACTATGTTAGATAACTCATATAAGTGAAATTATGCAGTATTTGTCTTTTTGTGATTTGCTTATATCACTTAGCACAATGCCCTCAAGATTTATCTATGTTGTAGCATATGCTGACTTTTAAAACACACAGTTTTGTCCACAAAATCCTTATTTCTATTGCCTCTGGTTGATGACTTGTTAATTCCTGGGAGGGAGAGAAACTTCCTGAAACACTGGAATAAAAGAGTTAATAGGTCAATTGCAGAATTTTTATTCCATGATTCATAAAACAAGCTTTAAGGGTCCAAGAAGTTCTTGAAAGAGATCTAACTATCTTGACATATCAGAATGACAAGACAATATTAACTTGGTTTTTTAAGTTCTTGGGTTACATTAAAGTGATATTGCCAAAAAAAAAGAACAGCCTCCTTTAGTTCAACAACAACATATTTTCAGTAGCAGAAACTAATTTTTAGCTTCAGTATTACATGTAGAAAAGAAACATCTTCCAGTGATCATGAGGTAGTCTGGTGTCTGATTCCATGTGAATTTTGTGCCTATTAATACCCTAGTGTTAATACAACAGATACAATAAAAATGAATTTATTTACACCTGTAAACATGGAATACTTGTGAGTTCACAGTAGGTCTTTACCCTTTCTCACACAGTAGGTCTTTACCCTTTTCTCACAAGCTTCAGAAGGATAAATGGGATGATTTCTACACTAAGGTTAAATACTGGCTTTAGCATTTAGGCTCTGAATTACCTATCTGAGACTCAGTTTCCCCAGATATCTCATCTGTCTCCCAGCATTGCAGGGGAAATGAGCTGTGACTAAATAAGATTATGCAGGCCATGGTTTTGATCTAGCAGAGTTACTGCCCTACAAATAAACACCTCGCCCTGACTGTTTCTCGTACTTCAAACGCCAGTGCTTCAAGTTGCTCTAAAATTTAGTCCTCTGCTAGAAGAAACACTGGTACAGTAGTCCCCCCTTAGCCCTGGGGGGTATGTTCCAAGACCCTCAGTGGCTGCCTGAAACTGTGGATAGTACCAAATCCTAGATATGCTATGTTTTTTTCTGTACGTATGTAACTATGAGAAAGTATAATATATAAATTCGGCACAGTAAGAGATTAACAAAAAAGAACTAAGAATAAAATACAACAATATAAGGGTTCCTTGAACATAAGCACCTCAACACCAAAGCAACGAATCCGAAAACCAAGGTGGCTACCAAGTGACTCATGCCAGGGGAGAGAAGACAGTGTGGAGACACTGGGCAAAGAGAAGATTCATGTCCCTGGAGGGACTGAATGGGAAGGTGCCAGATTTCATTGCGATATTCAGAACAGTGGGGAACCTATGCATTGTTTATTTCTGGAATTTTCCATTTAATATTTTCAAGCAGTAGTTGGCTGTGGGTAACTGAAACCAAAAAAGTGGAAGTGCAGATAATGAGGGATGGTATTTAAGAGGTTAAACATAGAAAAGAGATAAATTAGGAGCTATTTGCTTATGAGTTACTTCTTTATTGACAATCAGATTAATGGCTCCCGATTTTTTTAGCACCTCTTAGGCCCGTTGTTGTTGTTGTTGTTTGTTTGTTTTTAGATCTACATTAGAGCTGGGCTTTACATAATTCTCTCTATCCCAAAAAATTTCCTTTATAGAGTCAGTTCCTCTAGCACTCTTAAATATGATGCAATTTCTCATATTTTTGTTTCCCTACAAGTTTTTAAGAAGACAGTGATGGGTACATTGTGCTGCATATTTGTATCTCACAGAACTTTGAAAGGAAACACTAATTAAGCCAGTCTGACCTCCCGTGCAAGTCATTTCCATATTTTCTGGTCCTGCTAAAAAAAAAAAAAAAAAAAAAAAAAAAAAAAGAAGTCATAAAACCTGAACTACTGTGAATTCCTACAGGATTTAAAATGTGATACTTACATCAACCATGATTACATTACCTGGTTACACATACTGGTGCTTGATCTATTCTTTTGGCCAAAAATGTTAACAATCAGTCAGTCATTCGAGTCCTTTCTACTTCTCCAAGGCCTGCACCTTGGCCCAGAGTCAGGTATCTGAGACACATAAAAACTCACGGATGTTCTTCCAGCCTCCTGTTTCCAAGGCTTCTGGAACAGGTGATCATTAATGTAAATTTATGGGCCATTACAGAATCTAAAAAAATATGTCATCTTTGCATAAAAACCATAAGCTTTTCACACTTGGTTTTTAATTACCAAATATGTAAAATAGGAAAGTTATAGATTTAGCTCTACTGGCTTCTAGAAAAGGTACTGAACTAAACATTCTTTGACACCCTGCCTCCACTCCCCCACTCCCGAAAAAAAAAAAACCACCTCCTGAAGGAGGGCAATTGCTTTGGTAAAAATTTATATTTCCTCTATTTAAACAAGTTGTATAAAAATCTAAAGCAACCACTGTCTCAAAGCAGGGTGTGTTGTTACTATTCCCGTCGGTGCCAGTGTGTGACATGGCAGGCGCCCATAAAAGCACCGCTCCATGTTCTGGGGTGTGCACACATGCCATGGCATTGCAGGACGTTTCTCCTGCTCCTTTCCTTAAGGAGTGGGTTACACTGAAAGAAAGCAAATAGCTTGGAGTACTGTTAGTTCTTGTTTAAATTTAAAGTGAGAACTAAGCTACACATGGTCATATGAAAGGAGTACTTTTTAGGAATGAATGGGTTAGTCAGTACATGAGAAGTAGATTTTAAAGAAGCTATTGCTATATCTTGGTAGAGAAACATGCCTGCAAAAGAGATCTTTGCTTTCTTAGAAAATAGATTTTTCGGTGTTGTTTTAAAGGATTCTCTGTTCACCACAGCTAACACTTCTCCTATCTTGCTCTCTCAACATGGTTGGCTCTTGTTAGTTTACAACAGATAAATAGAGTTGCCATTTGGCCCTTTGGGATTTTTCTTGTCTTTTTTTTTTTTTGATCAGAATAAAAGAGTCAAAAACCTTTTCAAAAGTTTTTATTAAAACGAAAGTTCAGTTATTCACATAGACACAAGCAGACTTTTTTTTTTTTTTTTTTCATTTTAATAGCCAGGTCTTTTGTTTCTATTTTATTTTATTAAATAAAGTCTATTTTTCCTCTGATATTTATTTTTCTGATCCCAAGACTAGGAAAGACTGATCAGAGGAAAAGATCATTTACTATGACTCTGCTTAGCTTGCACTTTAATGATTAGAAAGCCACTTTCGGAGATCTCTTTCAGGCTGAAAATGTTTTACCCAATCTGTGTGAATTTTTAATAACAACAAAATAAGCAAACTCTCTGATAACAACATTTAGCATTAATTTTTAATAACCTCATGCCTTTTAAGTTGCCCTTTGTATCTTGTTGGTGGGCAAAACCTTTCTATAGATAATTAATCAGAAAATAAATTTATTTCTGATGCCTTCCTTATTCTTGGGGTTTATGAGAGGCAATGACACGGACTGCCAAATGTTTCTGAACTTGCTTCTTCAGAAACAGTGCCAAGGCCAACAGCCAATTGGATTGTTTTTAATTTTCTGCTTAGTAATATTTCCTTTCTTCATGGCTGGATTCTCCTTGGCTTCACAGTAGGGAGCTGTCTCTACAAACAGCCCTAATGATTGACTACACCGGCCCAAGGGTCCCTGGGATTGTGTGATGGGTCAACATAATGATGTGAACATGGCAATATTTATTATTTGCTCACTCAACAGATTAACGAAACTTTGCGAAACATCTACTATACACCAAACCTCATGCTAGGCTCTAGGGGTCTAGCAGTGAACAATTCACCCAAAGTCCTAACAACATGGCTATGGAGACACAGCTAGGCTTCTGTACATTCTTTTTAAAGTATCTACATGCTACCTTATGTGCCAGGCAATGTCCAGAAGAATCTTCCTGTCTCCCTTCCCCCAAGGCTGACCCTTTCTGGCTTCAGACTCTTCCCCTGAAAAATGAGTAAATAACACCTTCCTCATTGCCTTGTGGGAAAAATTGAAATGGAAGATGCTTATTATAATGTCTGGCACAGAGTACACTCATACATGTTACCTATTCTTACTGTCATTTCCAATAATGGTGAAAGTTCCAAAAATAGTAATCATTTATTATCTGCTATGCATTTACATGCTAGGCTGTATGCTGAACACTTTCAGGTATATTATTTGCAACACTCTCAACAGTCCTCTGAGATGAGTCTGATCATTTAGGTCAAGGGAATTTAAGTAGCTAGCCAAGGGATGCCCAGCTACTCAGACTGATGGGCTTTGTTCTGAGGAGATCCCCCTCTTGGATTAGATGATCAGTAGTGGCTCCTGGATTGATGGTCCAGGTATCACTTGGAGAATGCTAGAGTGTGAGGAGAGTGTCTCTGGCACACGCGTCAGGAGTCAAGGATGGGACTGATGGGACTGTTCATGGCCAGTGATCAAGTCCATACTCCTAACACCAATGGTGGGGAGAGTCCTCAGATTGTCCCAGTTAGATCTGTTCTTCTCCCATTTCTTTGTGGGGGTGGGTGAAGGTCATGGGAAAGCCCTCCCCTGGGCACAGAGAATCCAGCCATGTGACCTGGAGCAAGATTTGGGCATTTCTAGGCACTAATTTTCTCACACATTAAATGAGAAGAGCAGCTCCAGATTTTCTTTTCTCTAGAGAAGGAAGGGAAGGTACTGAATACTTTCCGTTTTTACACATGGTAACTCGTTTAAATCTTCCGGTGATCCCATGAGGAAAAAATATGGTTTTACCATTAAAAAAATGGAGGTTCAGACAAACTAAATAACCTGCCCCAAATCGTCAAGCCACTCAGTGGTAAAATCAGCCCACAATTCTAAGTCTGCCCAACTCCAAATCTCAAGTTCTTTTCCTGGCACCACACTGTCCCTGGCTTCCCGTTCATTTCCCTGTGATAGTAACTTGGGCATCTTCTCTCTCACACAAAAGGTCACAGAATATCTGTCACCAAATGTATCCTGAAACAGATCCTGTCCAGTCTTGGAGGCCTTCTGTGAAAGTGCTGATTTTCAAGTGAGTTGGGATGAAGAGCCATGCTTTTCTGTCTGTGAGTTACTGTCATCTTTTTTATTCATGTCTTTTAACCTGGATTATCCCAGCACTCTTTTTATCTCTGCTTTTCACGTGGCAGTGGAACTGCAAGGTTGCACAGGTCTGGTTGTTTGTAAGTCAATGAGGCTATCCTTCTAACCTTGTGTTATTGAGCAGGGGGAGATTACCCAGCTGCAAACGTTTTTCATGCAGCAGTCTACCCTACCCTAGATACTTGCACAACCATACTCTTGTTGCTGGCATTTTTCCTGAAGTAGAGTTTGTAATTAAAATACTCCTTGGCTTCTGTAGTTTCTTTCCTATTCAGGCTACACATTTCAAGTGGTTATTATACTTAATACAGCTACTGCAAAATGGAAATTAAAATATTAATGGTTGGATGCCAAAATTGAAACAAACACCAATAAATATTCTCATGATATTTCTACATAAAATAGCTGTTGATAACTAGGCCCTCCAAGGTTTTGCGTGTGTGTTGGAAAATAAGCTTACACCTGATCAAATTATTCCCTATCCCGCCTTTCTGAGACCATAAAAGAAGAAGATTATTCCACCAAAGGCAAATAATACTTAGAAACAATTAGGAAAAGTTAATGAAAGGAATAATTAAATGTATGTTAAATAACAATGTATCATACACACTTGTGTTTGAGATGAATATCATTTCATGAGCATAATTCTGACTGATGTCAGCGTGAATCTTCATTCTCCCAGATTCTCATCCAACTGCCAAAATATTTTTCCCCTGTGGGACTGTAAAGTAAAGCATATTCGGGTTCCCACCAGATATGATAGTGTTTCACATTACCATATTTAGACTTTAGCATTCCAGCAATACAGCAGGGAAACAATTCTTGAAACACTCCTCATTTTCAGCACATTCTGTGTAAGTAATCCCCTTGGCCAGCATTTATATCTGCCTGGTTACTCCTCCCACACTTGTTAACAGCACTTTGAAAAATCTCATTTTAAACTCATCTGTCTAGACTTTTTTTAAAAAACCAAAGAGGATATATGTGTATTGGAGAGGGCATTCAACAAATCCCACTGGAGGATGGGATGGCTTCAGGCCATCAGTCTTTCTAGGAGTGGAGAATATCCTTTAGGCCTATGTGTACGTGTATGGTGAAAATAAAAGCTTCTTCATTTTCCAGGATGTTTTACTCTGGGATATCTTCACCTGCTGGGAACCAGTCTCCCCTGTTTAGACACCAAGGCTATATCACACTCCTTCTGCCTTATTATATTTTAAGTCTGTCATTTTAGCTGAAGACAAGAAAGAAATCTCATGTAAAGGCATGAGATTTCTAAAATACAATCTCTAGAATATCATTTCTAGAAATAGTTATTTTTCAGATGAGGCCCCTGCTGTGAAAAAACATCTTCTTCTTTGTCAGGTTTCAATTTTTCTTGACATACTTAATGAAAAATAATAAATACATGTATTTGTGTTAAGGGTGAAAAATACATAAAGAACATGTCCAGTGTCCCCAAATCATAAGAGACCTCCTCATTTTTTCATAGCATTTCAGTGGTGTCACAGGACCAAGAATGCTGCATTCTCTCAGAGGAGGTCAGTCTCTAAAGGATTACTCTACATAAGTGTGTGTGCAGCAGGCATTAGAAACAGAACTGTCTCCTCCTTGGTTCTAGAGTTTGTGTTTCTATCAATGTAGCTTAAGTTGGCATTGGCTGTTATGGCAATCTTGTCCCATGGAACAATTAATGAGCTTATAGTAAGAAAAAACTCCTAAGACGCTTTCCCATCTTCTATGTGCTACCTGCAAAATATTTCTGGTTCTCTTCACTTGCAGGCATGTTGCTGGACTGTATTTCCTCACTCCTTGCAGTTGGGCTGCTGAGGAATTGAGAGTGAAATACTGTGTGTCAATTCCAGCCCAGTGCTTTTTCTCACTGGTATGAGACTCTCCGGAGCTCTTTCATTGTTTTCTTTCTACCTTGGTGATTGGCAGTGTTCAAGATGGTGTCTACGTCATCAGCCTGGGTTCTAGATTAGCAGATATGGAGTCAGCAAGAGCCAGCATGGATGGACAGGTAGCTCGAGTGAGAAATAAACCTTTGTTCTGATATGCCACCAAGACCTCGGGGTTGTTTGTTACTGCTGCATCACCTAGACTATCCAGATTGAAGTAAGAACAAAATCATTTTTAAAACACAAAGATCACATTATAGAGTGGGGAACACAAACTTTATATGCATCTCATGGCTGTTACAGTAATAATTCTTTCTTGAGCCATTAGCTTACTCCCCCACTGGCCTGTAGGGCAACTTTGTGCAATTTAGAATAAATCCTGGTACCCAGGTGAATGTCCTAATGGTCAGAGTGTGACCTGAACTTCAGGCCTAGTATCCTTGGCTTGGACCTTGTGCAATAATCCACTTAATTTAAAAGAGACAATAGTGTCTTTGGTATTAATTTTTTAAGTGATTTTTTTCCTTCATGTGAAGTAAGGATTACATCGATTACACATACTAACACTCTTCTTTTTGCTCCCTTCAAAACTTTGATTTCCTTTGATAGTAGAAGGATTTGTTCAGTAGCATTCTGTTTGAAAGGACTTTCTCACAGAATGGCAACAATTATAATTATATTTAACTGGCAATGCAGATGTGAGCATCACATGAGATAATTTATATGAATAATGCTTTGTTAACTACAAAATCCACTACACAGGGAGTTGTTAGTATCTCCTCTAATTACCACAATCTCTGGAGGTAGACAGGCAGATAATGCCACCATTTTACAGCTGAAGAAGTTTGATTCTGAGAAGTACAGTGACTTGCCGAGAATAATCAGCGACTTGTAAAGCCAGGCTGGAGCCCATGTCTTGGGATTGCTGGTTCACGGCATCTTTCCTTGGGCCACGCAGGCTGGAGACAAGCCATTGTTTTCACAAAACTCTAGTAACTGAGTGACTCCAGGAGGCATGGATGGTACAACCCTTTAGGCTTCCTGCTTCTTCAGCATCCTTGCCAATGTTGAGGGTATCATCCTTGCTGATTTACTTCTTGTTTTTCTCAGAAAAGAAATGTGCAGAAGAGAAGTGATCTCCCTCAGAGAAAGAGCTAGATTTCAGAAGGCTCGCGGTGAAGGTAAGAAACTGTTTTGCGGTAAGAGGGGGCTACTGTGATGTATGCCTTTGTTTCTTTAGACCCAAGTATGAATTCAATAGCTGAATGAAGATGCTTAGAAAAGAGCCTCAGGCACCTTTTTTTTAAAATTGCATGTATGGGATACAGTGTAATGTTTTAATACATGTTCACATGGTGTAATGATCAAATCAGGGTATTCAGTGTATCCATCACCTTAAGCACTTATCGTTTCTTTGTGGAAATTCAAACATTCAAAATCCTCTCTTCTAGCTATTTTGAAAAATACAACATTGTTAGCTGTAGCCACCCTAATGTGCAGCAGAGCACCAGGACTTAATCCTCCTATCTAACTGTAACTCTGGGCCCGCTGACCAATCTCTCCCCGTCCCTGCCCCCGGCACTTCTTTTTGTCTCACATTTTGCATCTTCATTTCTGAATCTGACTCTCACTAAGTACAAATTATTTATGTATATAAACTTGCTCTAAGCTAAATCAATTTAAGTAAATATTTGATGAGTTTGCTTTGCTGTGTGCTCTGTTGTGTTTCCCTCATAATGATGGTAAGAATTTGTTGGTCATCTCAGCAAAAATGCAGAGTGGCAGTGTGGTGTCACGTTTGAGTGAGTGGTGGTGGTTACTGGAGGGACAGGGAGAGGGAACGGTCACCCATAGGAAATCTGAATATAAATTAAAACCAAAGGTGCATCACACAAATTCAAAAAACATTATGAATTCACAGAATGTATGTAAGGCCAGACAACGGATGGTAGAAGAACTTGCAAACTGGAAACACAAATACAGCCAATTCTTATGTATGGTAATAGGTCCTGTAAGGTCACTGCGAACACTGGATTAGTGAATACTGAACAATGCATTGGTCCCAGAGGAAATACAGATTTTGGTTCCTGCAAGTCTCTGGTCACGTTTTCACCAGCTGATTAATACATAGCCTTGTTTTATGTGTAGTTCCATTTAAAGACTATACAGTGTGTGTGTGTGTATATATATACATACACACACACACACACCTTACATATATCTATATTCTCTAAAGACTATATATTGTTATATACAAGGGGTCTTCAAAATGTTCATGGAAATACATATTATTAAACACTATGCATGGATTTCAAAATTTTTTTGCACCAAAATAAACTTGTACTAACTTCTTATAATATGTCTGAATAGGATCTAGTTTGAGGCACTAAGAGGGATAACACATCAGTTTGAAAAAGCCCGTATCACAGTAACTAACATTGAAGCAAGAACAAATATCAAACTTATGGTAAAGCTTGGGTGGAAGAAGGGTGAAATATCTGATGTTTCACAAAACATTTTTAGGGATAATACTCCAAAGAAATCAGCAGTTTAAAAATGCATAACTGGTTTTTAAGAAGACATAAGATGAGTTGATGAAGCTCTCAATAGCAGACCATCTACAAGGATTTTTGAGGAAAAAAATTAATCTTGCCCTCTTCATGCCCTAATAGAGGAGGGCCAACAATTAACAGGCAAAGAACAGCTGATATCCTAGACATCTCAACTGGTGCAGCTTACACAATTCTAACTGAAAAATTAAAGTTGGACAAACTTCCCACACTCCCTGGGTGCCAAAATCATTGTGTCCAGATGAGCTGCAGACCAGAGCAGAACTTTCTATGGAAAATGTAAACAAGTGTGATCAGGATCCTGAAAGCACTTCTCTGAAAAGCTGTAACAGGAGATGAAGCATGGCTTTACCAGTATGTTTCTGAAGACAAAGCACAATCAAAGCAATGGCTACCGAGAGGTGGCAGTTGTTCAGTCTCAGCAAAGTTGGACTGGTCAAGAGAAAAGGTTGTGCAACAGTTCTTAGGGATGCTCAAGGCATTTTGCTTGCTGACTTTCTGGAGGACCAAAGAATGATAACATCTGCTTATTATGAGAGTGTTTTGAGGAAGTTAGCCAAGTTTTGGCAGAAAAAAATGCCCTAAAACCTTCACCAGAGAGTCCTTCCCCACCAGGACAATGTTTCTGCTCATTCCTATCATCAAACAAGGGCAGTTTTGCAAGGGAAATTATTAGGTATCTATCCACCTTACAGCTCTGATTTGGGTCTTTCTGACCTCTCTGTTTCCTAATCTGAAACAATCTTTAAAGGGTACCCATTTTTCTTCACTTAATAATGTAAAAAAAAAAAAAAATGCATCGACATGGTTTAATTCCCTGAACCCCCAGTTTATTAGGGATGGACTAAATGACTGGTATCATCAGTTACAAAAGTGTCTTGGCCTGATGGAACTTATATTGAGAAATAAAGTTTATATTTTATATTTTTATTTTAAATTCTATTTCCATGTACTTTTTGAAGTCCCCTTGTATATTTGAGATAAAAATAAAGACTCTGTCTATATAATTAATTTCAATTAACTCAGCCAACAGCACTATAACTCATGCCTGAATGAAGCTTATCTAACACACATGTTTTCTGCACACAGCATATCACAACCTTGTTGTACTTAGGAACACGAGACAGCACTTCAGCCCTACACTTACGGACCATTTTAAACAGTGCCATTATCACAAAAACACATAAATGCAGAAACAATGGCACTAAATAGACCACAAAAAAGGACACTTGTTGACAGTGTGACAGCAACAAGAAGGCAGAACTCTGCCTTGTTCAACCTCAGCTGAAACATGCATGTCTCGCATTGCTCTGTGCAAGTCAGCAGATGACTGTTAAAGCTCTGCAAATACAGATTTTGGGGTTACAAGTACATTTTAGTGAGTAGGTGAATTTGCAAATAGAGAATCCATGAATAATGAGGATCGACTGTACTGGGGATTGCATCCTTACTGTGGTACTTTTCAGCTTGTTGAAGCTACCCCACTCATCTGAGCCTGAGTTTCCTCATGTGTAAAATGATAATGACAGTAACTGTGTTCTAATGTGGGGAGGATTTATATGATAATGGGTGTGAGGTGTACGGTAGATATTTAACAAATGATGGTTGCATTTTTTATCATCACGGAGCTACGCAGGGAGGAAAAAACATCTTGGCAGCATAGCAAAGGAATAGCAGTGCCAGAAAAATCTGGTTTCAAATCCAAGTTCCATAACTAGGTAGCTATGTGACTTTAGGTAAGTTATCTTTTGTGAGACTCAATTTTATGTCCTGTAAAATGAACACAATGACATCGAACTCACAGCAATGTGTCTAGTGTGTAGATTAAATAAGAAAAGTGAGTGTCCTGGATTATAATGACAGCAAGGAAAGTCAGTTTCATTCTCTGCGTCTTCATATTATTTCATCATGAAGTAGAATTTTTACCCAATTGATGGAGTATCTATAATGTTTTTAATAGAATAGGATATCCTTTCAGTTTGTCCAGAGTTCACATAACATATGAGACAGAGAATCAAAGGCAATTAGGTATTCATGGACACAAACATATATACTTCTTCTTTTTTCATGTTAAAAACTATTAAAAAACACTTCATGGAGCTTTGTGGTCATTTTCAAAAATAGGATTTGGGAATTACTGGGTAAACGAGAAAAGAAAATTATAAGCATTCCTCTTTAAAAGGTTCCCACATTTACTTCATTTTAATGGTTTCCTAGCATACCCAGTAAAGAAGAGTTAATCAGTTAGAGGGACTATCTCTAAATTTGATAGAAGATGGGAGCTTTAACCTGGGTTAAACAAAGCGTCAGTGGCAGCAACTAAGATGGTGAGGCATTGCTGCACTGATGCCAGGTGAGAATGCAGCTGACACTGATACGAGCTCAGAATGAACTGGACCTTCAGCCAGAGAATTAAGGAGATGAAATGAAGGACTGTTAGAAAATGTCTTATTTGAAACCTTTCTCTGTTAGATACTTCTTGATTTTAATTCATAGTCTAGTTACATAATATCTATTGAATAAAGAGATCCAGGCACAGGTGAGACATTCATCTAGAATTTCCTTGGCCCATTCTATTAGATTTTCTTGGATGAGTCTAACCAGAGGGCTGCCCTTCCAATGCTAAGGATCATCCTAGTCTTGAGTCATCAATGCAGGTAAGGAAGAGTAAATAATACCCCGCTACAGCTGTCAGAAAACTTGAACTGACTTAAAATAGTGGCCAGCCCAGTCATTCCCTAATGTGTCTCTAGGATTAGTGACATGTTCTCCAGAGGCAAAGATACGAAAGCCCTTCCTTACACCAACTCCTTGGACTTTTGCTTCCTACAAGATCGAATCTGAGACTTCTCTCCAAATATTTTCCTGAGATCCAATGTTTTAGAGATCTAGATTTGTATTATAAACTGCACAACTCCAAACTCCTATAACATTTATGAACAATCTTTTATCACTCAATTTATTTTGAAAAGAACACATTTGATTCAAAACATGAATGAGGCTCATGACAAGTCTCCAAGCCTTTCACTTGTTCATTAATCTTAATGGTAATGGATGAGAATTAATATCCCCATTTTGTTTGTGACAAAAACCTGGATATGAATAGATTAAGCAACTAGAATGGGGCAGAAAAACAGGGACAGAAAAACAAGAAACAGACCCTATCACTAGATAAGGAAAACACATGGTCAAGAACTAGGAAGTTCTTGACTTCTAAATTTGATTGCTTCTGATTGATAAACTGTAGGGTTAATTCCTGATATAAACTAATGATATTCAAAGGCTGTTTAATTAATGCAAATGAGCAAGTTTTTAATCATACCCTTGACTATTACCCAATTTAAATTTGTGCCTTCGAGCTTTATTTCAGGAGCTTTCCTCTTGTTAATCACAATATCTTAAGTCTTGTTAGTCTGCACCAAAAAACTCTAATTTTTTTTCCAGAAAAATACACTCAGAATTTAACAATCTGCTTTGCAGAAATCTTCAGTGAAGGCAAAAAAGAGTTCCAAGTCAAACATACAGGATTCAAACATGATTCTGTCATATAAAGTTAGTGTAAAAGTAAAACTGAAAAGTGATCACACTGCAGTATATACATGTTAACAGAACAAGGTGTGAACATAATGTGAATGTGCTAACCCTTAATCTCAGGTAATGCCTTTTACATGAGGTCTAAGCATTGCAAAGTGATTTCTGATTTAAATGTCAATTTCCATGAAAAATAAGTTGGCTTAGAGATGCTTTTTTCCCTCATGGTTGCAAGAAGGTAAATTTTGATACTTTTAGTTAGGGCAGTGTTTAAAATTATTTATTTATTTAATTGTTTATTTATTTATTTATTTATTTATTTATTTATTTATTTATTTATTTATTTTGAGACAGAGTCTCACTCTGTTGCCCAGGCTGGAGCACAGTGGCCGGATCTCGGCTCACTGCAAGCTCTGCCTCCTGGGTTCACACCATTCTCCTGCCTCAGCCTCCCGAATAGCTGGGACTACAGGCGCCCGCCACCGCACCCGGCTAATTGTTTTGTATTTTTAGTAGAGACGGGGTTTCACCGTGTTAGCCAGGTTGGTCTCAATCTCCTGACCCCGTGATCTGCCCGCCTTGGCCTTGCAAAGTGCTGGGATTACAGGCGTGAGCCACCGCGCCCGGCCTAGTTAGGGCAGTTTATTAGTTTCATTGGCTTATTAGTTCCATTAGAAGACTGACATATCACTTATTTTAAAATAATTGGTTTACTTCTGGGAAAATATTCAGGAATCAATCTTTACACAAAGTCAAGACCATTTAAGTGGTGAATATTATATGATCCCACTCATCAGGTCAAGTCATTTAGCTATTTATGGATATAGGTCTTTTAAAAACAAGACATTTCCATGGGGGTCACACAGAGAAACACCTATAGAAATGGTAGTCACCAGATAATACTTGTTTTGAGAAAAATTGTAGGCTAAAGCCACTTTGTTCTTATACACATAATAAAAATTTAGGCTAAAGTCACCTTCTTGTGGAACACAACACTTTGGGTCCTAAGTGCTTTGGTTTTCAATGAATACAAATATAATTTCCATCCTGAACCTCCTCGGAAGAATGCTAATCCTGCCCTCTTCAGATCTGGTACCTGAATCATACACTTCTCATTCTAGCAAGCAATACAGACGATTTGAACAAGCTGGACTCCTAGAATGAAGGGTGATGGTGCTCGGGTAGTTTGGAATGAAGAGGAGTTGGAATGTAAGTGAGAAAAAGCCAGTGTTTTCTTGGTCTTGTGTCCAGGGAAGAGGGGTTGTGCTAGGCCTGTTTGATGATAGTTTTTCACCTGTCATCTCCAGAACAGGTAGGGGAAATTCATCTGACTGTCGCGAAGTGATTGAACTCTTCCTTTTGTGGCTTTGCCTCATTGGTACAGAAATCTAGCTGTAAAATGGACCTACTCTGTTAATAACAAAATGTTGAGTTATCTTTTAGGTATTACAGAGCCCCAAACTGGAAGTCATGTGGTTCAGGCATGTGCAATGGAAAAAATGTTCACCTCTAATTAAACACCTGAAACCAATGAGTCCTCCTTTTAGAACCAATAACACTGGGACATCATCAGAACCTGAATGACAAACTCTTTCGGAAGCCAGGGATCCACTGGCCCAGAAGATCAGGGTCTAAAATCTGCCTCAACATACCTTTCTGCAAATGGTAAAATTTAAAGTCTTCCAATCAGATCCTGCCAAGCCAACATTTCTTTCTCTTGCCTTCCGAATCCAGACCCCAAAACGGGGGAGGCAGATTTTTGTCTGCTCCTGTCTCCTTGCTGACCAATTTTGCTAACAAAGCCTTTATTTTCTTAAAAGCTGATGTCACATAGTATTGGCTTCTGTGCACATCAGGGCAGTGAGCCCATTTGCTTGACAACATAACTGTAATGAGCACCAGCTTGGTGTGTCTTCCTTTTATATTAGAAATTATGTTCTAATAGCTAGTGTTTCAAGTAAAAGTTTGTGAGTTCAGATAATGTGAAGAACTTCCCGGATCAATATGTTTCGAAGCATGCCAAGCACAGAATGATGGGGAAAGGTTGGGTGGTAAAGAGCCCCTAGTGTCTGGTACAGAGGCAGTGCCTCTTGTAACTGTCCCTACTAATCGTGCGGGTACTAGCACTGACTACCTAAAAAGTGCCAGGGTCCAGGGACAGGCCCTTGATAGTCAGGAAGTCCTCATCACCATTTTGTAAATGAGGAAAGAGCGGATCAGGGTCAGATAACTAGAAAATGCTCTCATCAATTCTCCAAAGCCTGAGTTTTTACTGTCAGTATAATATCTATAGCTCTGCTTGAAAAGCAGTCAACTCTTTTAAAGGGCAAGCTATTGCCCTTGTTGTTGCTACTCTATCACCCCCAAACATACTAGGAAAAGGAAGTTAAAGACACCAATACACAGTAATGCTTCTGACACATGTTAGCATATGTGAATCAGTTCAGGCTATGAGGGTATTTATCATCTATATCATGTCATTTTTTAAATGATCACATATTTTAGAAATCAGTACTTTTAAAAATACCACAGTGTTTCTCCAGATGTCTTCCAGAATAACCACCTTCATCAGAATAAACTATGATGCTTATAAAAAATACAAAGTCCAGGATTCTACCCTGGACCAACTGATTTGGAATAGGTTGAGAATGCCATGGAATCTGCATTTTTAAAGAGTACCCCAAGGTGATTCTTATGCAAATTAAAGTTTGAGAGCCACTGCTGTAAAGGCTGGGGAACCAAAGGTCTCTCAGGAAAATCTTTGCCTCTGGCACACTGAGCTTCTAGATGTAGAACTTATGCCAAGCTATGTTGTTACCAAGGGCTGCAGCAGGTGCAGAAGCCTGGGGGTACAGGAGGGTCACCAAAAGGACACAACTTTTGCAAGGCCCACATCAGAAAGAAAGAGTTGCAAACTCTGTACAAAACAATTTAACAAGTAGATTCGGGCTCACCTTAGAGCAGAGAGCTGTAGCTGTAGAATAACAGGGTGCACTGGGATTCAACACGTCTTTGTCAAAGAAGTGGTGTCTTGATAGCCCCAAACAAATCCTGTCATCTTTACCTCTTCCACCTCATGAAAGATTCAGCTTCAAGCAGTTGCTTCTGTATCATTTATCCAAAGTGGGCATCGGGTACAATGTGAATGGACAGTTTGATTTTTGGTTTGTATGAAGTAAAGGAGCAGAACCAACTACCCATCTTTTAAATTATCTTGCAGCTATGCTGTCTGCCTTAAAATGCCTAACTTCTTCCGTTTTACAGGAGGAAAAGGGCTCTCATAGTCAGAAGGGTTGCTTGATCGTATCAAGCAATTGCAGTTCACTGGAGTTTCACTTACGAAATAGTAGTTTCAGGAATCTCAGCAGCCCGAAATAAGAGCATTTTATGTGTCTATCATGTTCTCTGATAGAATATAAATCAGTTAAAATTCAATATAGAACCATTACCACATGCTTGTGTTTAAATTACAGAGTGAGAAAGGAATATTATCCCATATTTAAATAGCAACCACTGATAACCACTCATACTGGTGAAGTGCTATTGTGCCCAGCGCTAACAAATATGTCTTTTACTCTTCACAACACCACAAGGTAAGTTGTATCATGTCCCTTATACAGATAAGAAAATGAAGGGCTTGAGAGATTCAGTCATTTCTGGGATAGAACGTAAGTTAATGGCAGAGCTAATATCAGAACTGGTATCTCCTTGATGCTGAAGCCTGTGCTCCTAACCACTGATCCTACTTGCTTTATTTATGCTTCTTTTTAATGTTTCACAGGATACAGTCAACATGCTTTGTTCTGTTGAAGGGGATGATAGCAGTTTTTCATAGTTTGAGCTTGAATTTTTCCATTGAATGCAGTGTTCAAAATTCCTGCACAATGATGAGACAGAGTAACTAATAGGGCCATTGTAGTAGTTACATCACTCAATGGTCACTGGGGCCATATAGATGAATGGGATGCTGGCATGTCCTCTCAAAGAAAGATGCATTCCAGCATTCACCATGGGCTGCAATTAGCATATAGATTCCCATTCATTATTATCTGTTGACTTCCTGTTTTAATCTCCTGCCATTTTGAAATGGGATATAAAGAGACAACATTCCATACAAAAATGCCTGAGGTTATTGATTTAAGGCTCAGAAAGAGGTATAAGTTTTGAACACTATAGAACATAACAACATGTTCATGTTTACAAAAGTGTTGGTGTAGATGATACTAAAAAAATAAAATACAGTGTTGGCTAATTTGAATTCTGTACTTACTGACATTGGGACCTCATTGGTTTCCCACTTGTTATTCTGTCTCATCATTGTACAAAATGCGGAACACTGCATTCAACAGAAAAATTTAAACTCAGATTCTGGATTTGCAAAAGGTGACGATGGTAGTCTCTATTATATAGGGGGTGACTTTAATATCTGGTATCTCTAATGTGCACAGGGACACTGCAGGGTACACACTGATATCTCCATTTCGTAGATGAGAAAACTGAGGCTTAGAGAGTTTAAGTAGTTTGACAAAGCTGGTTTGAGACCCAGATCTTCTGACTTTAAATCCAAATTCTTCAGCTTCTACATAAGGTTGTGTTTCTCAGAGGAGACATCCCTGGCTCCTTATGAAGTGACCTTCAATTATAACAAAAGAGAAGACTTGAAACATTTATTCTCCCCGTTAAAGTGTATAGACTGTTTGGGCTGGAGTGGAGTAAAGGCTGATCTTATCATAGTTTATGAACTGAGGCTTTTTGAAGTGGAGTCCTAGGGTTCTGACCACTATGTGTGGATGAGCCAGCTCCAGAGACCAGCTGGAGGAACAGAGGATGTGAAAGTGAATAACCAACTTTCAAAGACCAGATGCTGCTCTTCCCTGCCAGCTGAGGGGCCTGAACACCCCTTGGAACTCTTCTATATGTCACATTTACTCTTAGACTGGGATTCTCATACCAATTTGATTAATTTAAAAAGTTAAGACAAGAGACTAGGAATTAGTAAGAATGTAGAGAACTTTTCAAAATTTATAATAATAACTGTTGATATATATATAGTACTTTGCACAATGTGAAGTACTTTCTTGTATGTATTTCATGGTGTAATACAAAACAAACCAACCAACAAAATCCCAACGAGATCTGAGGTTTATGACTTAGATTCAAATCATGTTCTTCCTCAGTTTCCTTCTGTGTTAAAGGGGAAAGTAAAATAATAACCATGTCACAGTGGAGGTAATGATGTATTATTCTTACCTGATACCTTAGGAGAAGTCAACACTCTTGAAGAGGAGAACAAAACAAAAGATTTCTTAGCTTGCTTAGAGAGAAATGAATACGATGAGGAATGCAGTGCAGGCACTTACAAAGATAAAAGAGTGACTTTAACATGCATTTAGATACATTTGGAAAAGATTCGACCCTTTTTCACTCCTCCTGCAGATTCATATCTGATATGTTTGTCTTTTTTGACAAAGAATAGGAACTAACGTCAAAAGTTTACTCTAAAAAACATATTTGAAATACACAGCCTCATATCAGTGTGGTAAGGTGATAACACTTTTTGGGTTATTATGGAAATATTGATGGTTATTTTATATATTACTATTAATGAAGTTAAATGTACCCCTTTTCCTTTTGATGTTTTCAGGGTTAAGTCTAGGTTTAAAAGCAAAATAAAAATAAAATTTGTGCACAAAATGTAATATAAAAATAAATATATATTTGTTCAAAAAGGGGATGTTTTTCCATAAAAAAGAGACAAAAATTCTTGAGAATAGATTTTTTTTTCCCTTCAATGTAATGAAATGTAATAAATTTGGGGTAAGTTTTGTAACTTTAAAGTCCTGGTAATTCTTATTGAAAGCTTGGATCCCTCCATGTAAATATGTCAGGACATATTTATTGTTAAATATATCTAGACATATGTCAGAATATTGCAATATGTCAAATATGCTATTGTGCAAGTTATAGGGTCACTGAACATTGTTTTCACATTTTGTTTCCTTTTGCCTCGTATGTATATTATACATTTACATAGCATATAGAAAAAATTATACATAAGGAAATATTATTTGAGGGCAAATCTGTCTGCTCACAGTTATGTGAATTGGGAAACCTGGACAGATAAAGCCCATGACAAAAATCAGACTCCAGAATTCATAGAAGCAGATGATTGTAGAACTGATTGGTGATGTTGAGAAGCCCTTTATTTTCACAAGAAAAAAAAAGCAGCCAGTTAGGAGCTGGGAGTAGAACTGATTTTTATCAACCTAAAATACCACTCCAATTCACTGCACTAATCTGCTTACTTTGCATAATAGTTCATACTCTGCAAACTTTTCATCAATACAGTGAGGAAACTTTAGAAGTAATGAGTGTGCTGTGTGTGCATGTGTGAGTGTGTGTATGTGTGAACAAGTAGGAGTTCGAGAAGAAAGAACATTTGACAAATATTTTCCACTACCTAAAATTTTGCACATCTTTAAGAAAAGGGGCCAGGTTGAAATTTTAAAAAAGTTGTTCAGAATAGGCTTCTTCCTTTTTCTTTAAGTGAAATGTCACACCTTAAATTCTGTCTTAGCCCAAGTGCTGAAAACAGTTTAATTAAGTGTATCTAGTTTCAATAAATTCCTTGGGAGAACAGACTACCAAAGGGCACATAAAGAATGAGAGCATTAATTGCATTTGAGATTAGTGCTATTGAATTGAATTCTCACACACTGATGCCCTTTGTTCTTAACCCATGAATAGTGGTTGTTTATATAATCAACTATTGATAAATTTACTATAAAACAGTTCTTCCCTCAATATGGGAAGGTTAAATCTGAAAATAAAATCTCCAGTCCATGTAAATAGATAGAGGGCCAACTTGAGAAGAACCCAAAAGGAACATTGATGGCACATTTTATTTCATGTAGTGTTTTGGGGAGAAATAGCTGGATTCTTGGTCTACCTAATAAAAACAACTTTAGGTAACTTCAGTTCAAATAAGATTTCTAATATATAATACCAAGATAAAAAAAGGTAAAACTAAAGTACCTAATAAAAAATTCAATTTGTTGATATATTAATTAAATTCCCTACCTACCCAAGCCTGACTGATTCTGTCCCATGGGAATGAAGTTGAAAGATGAATTTGCTAATTAATGGTAATACAGTGAATGACACAATTAGAACAAACCCACAAAAGAACGAACATCCCTTGGTGAGAGAGTCAGTACAACTCTACAGGGGAATTCTCCACATATGTACAAGCATTTGGAACAGAACAACTGAAGTTCTATTAAATCTGCTTTAACAGGGATAATGCCTGAGGTAACTTTATAGAGAAACATAAATCAAATATGAAATTATTACTGCAGGATTATCTTTATTCACAGATAACTTCAGTCCAAAACTCAAATCCTAAGAGACTGACAATATTTTTGGCTTTTCTAATCACAGATATTTGTGCAATTAAAGAATACTTAACATACCACGCTAACCTCTGTGAATAGAACAAAATAGATTTTCAGAAAATGTATATTGCCATATAACTCTTTAAAAATATTTCACGGCTAAAGTTGGTTGATTTAGTCTGTCAAAAATGGCCACCATTCTTCCCTCACGGTACCATGATCCTTACAATGTAATTTGCAGCATCTCTGCCAATAAGTAAAATCTATTTCTTTACTTCTGGAGGCTGGGATGGACCTGTGAATGGATTTAGCCAATGGAAGTGGTGGAAGTGATGTTACCTAATTCCAAATGTGGGTCTCAAGAGACCTCCACAGCTTCCGCTCAATCTAACCTTGCCACCATCATGTGGAGAGCCGGGGCTGGGATGCTGGAGGGTGACAAAACACATGGAACCGAGGCAAGTCCTGTCCCAGGTGAGATCATTCTAGATCGGTGGCCCTCTGCCAACCCGAGAGCTACCCACAGGAGTATGAGCGAGCACAGTGGGGACTAGAAGAACCACCCAGCTGATGTAAGTCCAAATAGCTGATCTCAAAAATTACGAACAAATAAATTGTTAGTTTTTTTCTAAGCCACTTTGTTTGGAGTACTTTGTTATGTAGCAAAAGCTAACTGACAGAAACGTGCATAGAATTCTTGATTTTCTTCAAAATTTTACAAGACACTGTTTATACTGCCCAACTGTGAATGATCACATATAATTATAATGATTATTTTTGTTATTTTTATTGACCTTAGCCATGCCGTATTTTTTTTTTTTTTTTTTAATTTTAGACAGAGTCTTACTATGTCACCCAGGTTGGAGTGCAGTGGCATGATCTCAGCTCACTGTAACCTCTGCCTTCTGGGTTCAAGCGATTCTGCTGCCTCAGTCTCCCGAGTAGCTGGGATTACAGGCGCCTGTCATCACACTCGGCTAATTTTTGTATTTTTAGTAGAGACAGGGTTTCACCATGTTGGCCAGGTTGGTCTCAAATTCCTGACCTCGTGATCCGCCCGCCTTGGCCTCCCAAAGTGCTGGGATGAAAGGTGTGAGCCACTGCGCCCGGCCCTAGTAGTTTTGACATTGACTTAATAGTTAACATAACTGTGCCTTGATTTCCACACCTCTAATATGGAGATAATGATAGTCCAGTTTGTAAAGTGTGTGAGGATTCACTGAAATGATATATATATATATATATCATGCAATCAGTACATATTTCCTCAAAATGTGTTAGCTTATTATGATTACTTGAAGGACTTCTAAGCTATTTAAATATCTTGAAAAATATGGCTGACATCAATGCACAAGGTAAGACATGGGTGACAAGCAGTAGATACACTTTAAATAGTTAAGTGCAAATAGAACTATATATTTTTTCCTGGTTTTAAACAACTTTAGACACCTAGTAATTTTAAATGTTACATGCCCCCAGTGATTCCGTGTCCTTTAGCTAATGCTTAAAACAGTTGGGAAATTATTTACTTCACATAATTAACAACGATGATAATAATATTGGTATGTGGTAAGTATTACAGATGTTACCCTGAAAACTAATGAGCTTCAGAGAAATGAAGTGACTTTCCTAGATCCACATATCAGCATTTCAACAAAGAAAAGAGCTAAGTACTCTTCAGAGAAATGAAGTGACTTTCCTAGATCCACATATCAGTGAGCATTTCAACTAAGAAAACAGCTAAGTACTCTTGGCTAGGGGTTGATTGCTTTAGCTGTCAGAGACTACCATAGCACGTCAAATTTCTCATACATATTGACGAAAGAAAAGAAATCATGACTTGTTCAAAATAAAGATTGAGATGCTAAAAAAAATAAGTTCATTTGCTGGTACATCTCAGTATGGGACTAACAGGCCTATGATATTAATGTCAATTTTTACAAATAGGAAAATGGGTTTCCTTCCATGTTTAGTCCTCAGGCAAAACCCATCTTCCCAGGTTACAGAATTGGGTGCTAATAAAGTCTTCATTGATTTTTTTAGACAACGAGATGTGTGTAGGAGAGAATTTAATGTTCACTTCAAGGCATCGTTAATTAGCCCCCTTAACCAAGAATTCGTGCACATCTCCTAGGTGTAAAATATAAAGAGCATATTGATAAATTTCTTACACATCCAATGTTTCACAGATTTATGTGTCATATTGGGCTACACTCTTCTCCCCGTTGTAAATTGCTCTCTGGAAATTGCATTGGCTTTTTCAGGAACTCTGTTGGTATATAATACGGTCATGAAAATGACTGATTCTGAGTTTGTGGTCTTTAAGCCAAAGCTTAAGATGAATACTGGTTCCACAAGTTACTAACTCTTTAACTTTGGACAGACCACGTAAGCTTTCTCTCATTTAATTGTCTTGTCTGTAAATTGGTAATGATACTAATTCCTCTGTCCACTGCACAGATGCTATCAGTAGCACAGAGTTTTTTCTAGCTAACTTAGTCCCTCCAAAAGACTCCTCTTATCATCCTCTCACTCCAAATGTAAATATATGCCTTAAATAAACTTATTTTTTATTACTCATAATTGACAAAAATAACCTTTGCTTTCTAGGCTATGAGACAAAAGGCAAATGCATTTTTCTTTAAGTTCTTATATTGACATAGTATTTTTGGATGGCGTCAAGGTTGAAAAGTTCCTGATACATAATTCTTCAAGCACTTAATCTTAGTTATTGTATCCAATAAATACCCTAATCGGTATCTTGCTACATAAATAAGCTCTTCCCAAAAGATTCATTTGTTATTTTAGGCAACTAAAGAATTATTTCAGGGCACAGAAGCAGCAAGATTACTAATATTTCTAGGCTGTGCAGAAAATAAAACAAACAAAAAACAAAACCCCAAAACAAAAACCCAAACCCATGAGCCAAATGACAGTTTTGAATATAAGTACCAGATAGGAAGGAAAGTTGAGCATCAGTGGTATTTTCAGCCACACTTAATGTCTCCACTGATCTAGTCTTGTCTGTTTCAGCTACAGTAGACCAACACTCCCACACAGACAAAAGTGGTTCCTCCATAGAGTGAAAATATTAACTGTGAAGGTTTCTGATTTACAAGTATAAACTCCCATACTCACGCGGAAATTTCTGACTCAATGAATAAAACAGTAATAAGCTGTAAAACATTTTAAAACTGTAACGTAGGATTTGTTTTATGCCCTGGTATTTGTAAGTTGGAGCTTTTCCACTTGTGCTAAGGTATTTAGATTTTAAGTACCAAATAAATAAACGTTGATTCATAATGTTTTTATTTTCTTTAAGTACTAAAGTAATTCTCTGCATGATTTCACACACAAACATACAACTTTAAGATGAAAGCTTAGCTTTGTACTATTGGTGGTTATAAAATAATTTCTGCTCTCACAGTGTTTAACTCTGTGTTTTAAACAAATTCTAGTTTCTAGTTTACTCGGACTTTTACCTCCTGTTCTAATACAATTTCATGTATATATGACATATTCTTCTACCTAAAATTAGCTAATTCTAGGTAGTATTTGCCTAAATTATGGGCAGTGCTGAGGAACAGTTATTTACAAAGTTAAACTTTTAATTATAAAAAAGGTTGGGCCAGGCATGGTGACTTATGCCTGTAATCCCAGCACTTTCGGAGGCCGAGGAGGGTGTATCACCTGAGGTTAGGAGTTTGAAACCAGCTTGGCCAACATGGTGAAACTCTATGTCTACTAAAATTTCAAAAATTAGCTGGGCCTGGTGGCAGGCGCCTGTAATCCCAGCTACTTGGGAGGCTGAGGCAGGAGAATTGCATGAACCCGGGAGGCAGAGGCGGCAGTGAGCTGAGATTGTGTCACTATACTCCAGCCTGGGTGACAGAGTGAGAGTCTGTCTCAAAAAAAAAGAAAAAAAAAAAAATTAAACATACAGCCAGGCATGGTGGCTCATGCCTGTAATCCCAGCACTTTGGGAGACTAAGGAGGGTGGATTGCTTGAGACCAGTAGTTTGAGACCAGCCTGTGAATCATGGCAAGATCCAGTCTCTACAAAAAATTAAAAAATTAGCCCAGCGTGGTGGCATGTGCCTGTGGTCCCAGCTACTCAGGAGGCTGAGGCAGGAAGATAGCTTGGGCCCCGGATGTTGAGAGACTGTAGTGAGCTGTGTTCGTGCCACTGCTTTCCAGCCTGGTTGACAGAGCAGGACCTTTTCTCAATAAATAAATAAATAAATTAATTAATAAACATAAAAAATTAAACATACAGAAAAAATAGTACAATGGACACTCATTTAAGGTCACACACAGATTCAACAATTAGGTAATCATTTGTCATTTATTTTTCTAACACTAGATTTCATAAAATGCATGAAATTTATAAAAAGATTCTCTACAGTGATATTATCAGAACTGTGTATTAGAGTTCATTTTTCTGTTGTCTTATAAATAGGCAAAACAATGGAAAAGAAAGTATAATTTTTCTTCTTCTGCTATTTTCAAATGAGATGAGACCCGCAGTGAATTTTTCTTATCAAGCTATTTTTTTTATGGCTTATTTCTGCAGGAGCATTAAAGTGTACTCTGGTTGCAGATCAATATGACACTGACTAAATATAGACTTACTTACGAGGTAGACTGAAAGGAGCCATGTTGGACAAATGAGTAAATAATGTCCCTTTTAACAAGTTCATAATTATGTATTTTATTACATAAGCTCTTCCACAAATAGCTCCAGGGAACCGTTACAAACCATGCCTAAATAATGCTCACTCTAACAACCAAACCAAGTGCTACAGGCAGCCACAAGACTGGAGAATAAAGCCCTGGAAGGGAACAAACAACATGAGTCACATTATTGCCTTTTCTTCCTTCTTGAGAAAAAATGAGATTAAGAAAAACACTGTCTGCAGAGGCCAGGGAATCCTAAAGAAAATCATTTATCTTGGGATATTTGACAAGTGGTGTACGGATGAGAAAGGAGAAATATTAATAAAATATTACACATATCTATTCTACACCTTTAAACATAATAGACAAATTAAATACAAACAATATATATAATGAGTATATATTATATATCAATTATGATGTTATCTTAAGCAATAAAAATAGTTTTTTGTCTGTTTGTTTTTTTAAGAGACAGGGTCTTGCTCCATCTCCCAGGCTAGAGTGCAGCAGTGAAATCACAGCTCACTGCAGCCTTGAATTCCTGGGCTCAAGCGATCTATTGATCCTAGCTGGGAGCATCACCAGGTCCAGCTTTTTTTTTTTTTTTTTTTTTTTTTTTTTTTTTTTTTTTGGAGATGGGAGTCTTGCTTTCCTGCCCAGGTTTGTCTCAGACTGAAGTGATCCTCCTGCCTTGGCTTCCCATCATGTTGGGATTACAGGTGTGAGCCCCTGTGTCTGGCCCAAAACCAAAAGGAAAAGGAGAAAGAACAAAAGGGGCAAGTCCCTGCACTTTGGTTTCTATACGGCCACCTCTCAGTGCTCTGTGCACACTGGCCTCCCTGCGTGGAGTTCTTTCTCCTTTCTTTTCCACCTTGAATTTCTATTTATTTTTTAAAGATGTACATCAAATATCATCTCCTTCCAAAAGTTTTCCATAACTAATCTTGGCAGCCAGCTGTTCCTCTTTCTGATAACTATAATAAGGGCTAACATGATGGAGTGCTTACTGATACACTAACTGCTTTATATGCTTTGCCTTATTTAGTTGTCAACAACACTCTGAAATAGGCACTTCTTATGCCCACTTCGGACATGAAGAAACTGAGGTTTTAAGCCATTAGGTGATTTACCCAAAAACACGCTTTGTAAAAATGTTTGTTATAGCCTTTTGCAGAAATATTTGAAATTATTTGTATAGGCAAGAATGATGTCTTTCTCACACCAATTAACTGGCACCAAGCAGTTCCTCAATAAATGCTTATTGAATAAATGAATGCAACCTACAATGAATATCCTCCTACTACATGGCAGATAAATGAACCAGTATGTAAAAACCTACTAATCTCTATGGATTGGAGAGACGTGTCATAAATTTTACCTTCTCTATAACACTTTGGGTGTCAGAGGTGCTTGTGATTTATCTCAAATGGGATCGTTCAAATAATAAATTGTAAAAATAATGTAAGGTTGGTGCAAAAGTAATTGCGGGTTTTGCCATTACTTCAATGGCAAAATTCACAATTACTTTTGCACCAACATAATTCAGGCTTTCTGTTTACAGAAGAGTAAGTTAAAACCCCTAAGAGAACAACAATTTGCCCAGGGATATGTAATTGGTCAGCAGGGAAGCTGGAACCCCAACCCAAGCCACCAAATTCCCAGCCCTGTGCCCCTTCCCCACAATCATGTATATTCCCACATCAGTTATTCTGTAACTAAGTTCTGCATTCCCACATCAGTTATTCTGTAACTAAGTTCTGCTGATGGTCATCAAACAAGGGGAAAAAAAGCGTGTTGATTCTAGGAAATGAAAGAAGCATTAATTATGGAGCACATACATTCTATTCTTTGGAGATCATATCTATTGCCTTGTGAGTAAGCCAAATGCCACTTGTCATAGGCCACTTGATAGAAGTGACTGTATCTTGGAGTTTAACAGATACAAGTTGGAATCATTTACTACTCATATACCTTAGGACAAGACACTTAACAGCCTATGAACCTCAGTTTCTCCCTTGTAAAATGGGAATGATTAAATTTACTTCAGACGGCTGGTGGGAAGATCGGAAGTATGGGTTTGTTAAGATTTTTGCTTTCATTTTAATCCCCAAGGTTGCTAACTGTTTTTAAATGTACCCAGGATTTGTCTCAGTGCGGTATGGTAATGCATGCAGACATGGCCCTTAATGTCACGAAGCAAGGAGCATAGATCTCTAGGAACAGGTATCTCAGATAGGGCCACATGGGTAAGCACCAGGGCTCTCAGGGAGGCAGGAAAGACGAGGAAAAAGCCTGGGCAAAAGCCTATATTGTGATTTTTCTGAGGAAGAACGGACAAGATAGCTAGGGTAAGTACAGTGAGCAAGCTTAGGGTTGGGTAATTTGAATCACATCAGTGAGTTCTAGCGGTGTCTCTAGTCATCTGTTACCTGGTCATGAGATGATTTAGGGCAAAGGAATATTGGCTTGGTAAGAGTTAGATAAAGGGGGTGATTGGAAGTATGGGTTCTGGACTGGTTGGCTTGCATATGAAAGGCAAATACACAGGCAAATTGTTTACTATCTTGTTTTTGTTTTCTTTTTTGAAACCAGGTCTCACGCTGTCACCCAGGTTGGAATGCAGTGGCATAATCTCAGCTCATTGCAACCTCTGCCTTCTGGGCTCAAGTGATCTTCCCACCACAACCTGCTGAGTAGCTGGACTACAGGTGCATTCCACTACACCTAGCTAATATTTCCATGCTTTGTAGAGATGGGCTCTTGCCATGTTGCCCAGGTTGGTCCCCAACTCCTGAACTCAAGCAATCTGCTTGCCTCAGCTTCCCAACGCACTAGGATTACAGATGTGAGCCACCGTGCCTGGCTTTTATTTACTATTTTTAGGAATTAGCTAGCCATGGGAGAGGTAGTCTCTCCAGGATTAGCAAAGCCTCAACGTGTCCAAGCATCATGAAATATAATATTAGAAAAACCCTCCATAAGTAATACACTAATCTTAATAGAAAATTAAACGAACATTACTGAAGACGGCTGCTCAGACTCCTGTTATTAAATAATGTGGTCTGCAGCATGTAGCGAGAATGTGGGACACATTTTTCACAGCATCCACTAGAGAGACACAGAGAGAATGAGAAAGAAAAAAGAGACACAAACAAGAACAACAAAAGAATGGAATATTCTCATTCACTTCTCATCTATTTCTTCTCATAGAAAAGCATATCCAAGCACTATTTTCCTGATCAAGCTTTTCTATTTGTATGATTCAGTTTCCTCTTATTTTATAAATATAAATTCCCAGGGAGCGTAAAAAGGCTTAAGATTCGGATTGTGAAATGTTCTTGACAAACTCTAGGTCAGGGTTTCTCAACCTCGGCCCTATTGAAATTTGGGGCCTGATGAGTCTTTGTCTGCTCTGTCCTTTGCCTTGGAGGTTTTATAGCATGTTTGGTCCCTACCAACTAGATGCCAGCAGCACTGACACACAAATGTGATGATCACTAATGTCTCCAGGCACTGCCAAATATCTCTGATGGGCAAAATCAGTCCCAGTTGAGAGCCAGTGTTCCAGATAACTCATGGTTTAGTTCAGCCATGTTTTCATATAGCTCTTTATATTCAGGATCCTGAAAGTCATTTATCATTTACAGTTGAAATAATCTTTAATGACAGAAAAGTGAACGTATTCTCCCTGCTCTCAAAAAAGAAAATGAAGTCACAAAGCATGGAGAGCTAAATGGCAAACTTAAGATGAGACTTAGAAGATGCCATCTGAAAGAACAATCACAAACTCCTTGTGGAATAGATTGAAATTTGTTCAGGTACATCTCTGCTTTGCAAGGCAGGACATAAACTTTCCCAAGCTGCTCTAGTTGTGCTTTGGTGAGGGGAGAAATAAAAAGAGACCTGGAAATTTTTCTAGGATCCTTCACCAGCTCTAACCTTGTAGAGGAAAGCTTACTTAACAAATAGGTATCTTGGTGCTTTTGCTTCTTATTTTCTTAAACAAGATGAACATCAAATAAACAGACAAACTCTAAGTTGACTCATGTCAATACTGGTTGCAAAAACACACAAGAAACATAATGACTATTTGAGATTTGCTGTAATAAGATGGGCTAGAAGTTCACAAATACAAAGACACATGCCTGGAGACCTCAAGGGCAACCTCAAGTCCCTTGATTTTTCCGTACTCCTGTTGGTTGGAATCTGATTAGCAGTGACTAAGAAAGGATGTAGGTAAAGTTAGAGAACCAAATAGAAGCTCAAAAGAATAAACCAAATGCAGATAAAGATCAAGGAAGCACGTATTTTCACAGGCAACAGATACGTGTGGCACACAATAAAATGTTTCTATATCTAACATTACATTTGTCTTCCTATTATTTGTGGTCACCAAATATTCATTCTTATTATGAAAAAGATTATTATATTGATTGATCCAGGGTTAAGAATATTGAATTTAAACTATGTCAGATTTGAATTTTTAATTTATGCCTTCTGTTTTCTTAGTTTATTATGTTGTGGCTCATAAATCAAGAAAAGTGTTTTCTAAGAGATAAATGTTTACTAAAGAAAGATTCATTGAATATACACATTGAACACATAAGGCTGAACAAGGCTGACTGGGTTCTCAAGGTTGCTTATAGAAATGAAGGATATAAAATTGGAACATGATTAATTCTAGTGACAGAATTTTAAACACCTTCTTTTCCAACCCGCTCATGTGGTTCAACCAGCAAAGGTACTGAATTTCACATTTGTCTGAGAAACAAATTTCACATGCCAGGCTTTTATAAGTTCAAATCTATGGGATGTATTGTTTCCATAACTACTGTATGTGTTAGTGATATTTCACAAAGCCATAAAAGAAGGTAAGCCTGAACTAATTAGAATAGTGATTGAAGAAAATGCCTCTGTATTTTTATTACAGTGAAATACTCCCACTTCAAAATGGATTAAGTATGTGGTATATAGAGAGATGGTTTATTGATTTATGCATTTTGTTGTCACACTTTTGTAGGCGTTGGCTGGCATACTAAAGCAGTCACACCTTAAAGCTCTAAAATGTGGAGAATATATTCATTTCCCATCGTGTGGAATGCACATAATTCTTAGGCACTGCCCTGATTCTCTGGAGGATGAGGTACCTTTTATCCACACTTGTTTTTGGTTTAAACTGAGTAGCTACGCTTTTTGTTTATCAGCTTAAAGTATTTATGTATTACAGAAATCTGGAATTTTGTATATAGAAGGATTTGCCTAAGTTTTGCTTTTAGTCTCTTTGTCCTCTTTTTTATTTGAGATGTTGTTTAAATCTATCCCTTTCTAGAAAAGGAGAAAAGGAAAAAAAAAAAAAAAAAAAAAAAAACCCAAAGCAATGATGTTCTTCAGTGCCTTGGGAAGTGTAAATTTATTTGATATTCCTTCAAGGTTATATGTTTAAACACATGAAATAGGTAAACATATAGTAGTTTTGCTGAGACTTTTGGTGAAAATGGCTGAGTGAATTCATATCTTCTCTGGTTCCAGATACACCAGTGACAGAAAAACTATAAAACAAGAAAAATAAAAAAGCCATAGAGATGAAGCAATACAAAATATGAAATAATAGTTATCAGACACGGAGTAAGGATTGGGAAGCTCCAACATATATTTGATAGAACTCCCAGAAGAAACAATGGAGAAGATAGCAGAGAAGAAATGTACAGATTTAACAATAGTTGAGAATTTTCGAAGTAAAGAAAATCCTGATTCCTGAGATTGAAAGTAATTGTGATGTTAGCCTCCCCAGTCTCAATAAACATAATGTAGAATAGAGACAGAAGTATTCTAATACTGTGTTGGAGGGACTGTCAACATAAGGTTTAAAATTAATGGGTATTGTCTTTCAAGTGAAAAGTCCTATAATAAATGCACTACCTTAATATTTATTATGGTGAATCTAAGGACAAAGAAGATTAAATATGACACATCATTTATTTTTTTACAAACTCTGAAAAACAACAGGAAGTCATGATTTGAGATAATGTAATTGTGTAAAGCTTCTCATTACTTTCCAGAACCAATATAAATGTATTCGTTCAGTGATTTTACTCACAATAATTATATATACAAATTTTTCTTCTGAATTTTTCATGTTTATTTTCTTTGATTTTACAGGATAAATAGAGTCTAGTAAAACCTGGGTCAGTATTTTTTTTTAAAGGTAACAGTACAAATTCCAGTTCTATAAACATAGGTCCTACTTTGAGCAACTGTAATTTCAAATGCCCCAAAAGTGATACATTAAAAAGGTTTTATACTTTTATAAATATAAGGCTCACTATAAGTGAAATAATAAAATATAAGTGAGTCTTATATTTATAAAACTATAAACCCTTTTTAATCTATCACCTTTGGGGCATTTGAAATTACAATTGCTCAAAAAGAATAATCTGATCAAGGAATCTGGTGATTTTTCTCTAATGCTGTCAGCACAGAGGTGTTGAAAACAGGATTAAATTTTCTACCTTTCATAGAGACTTTTATTTTGATTTCCTATTGCATTAGAAAATGGCCCATGTTCTTAGGGCCTTTGAAGGGCCCTCTCACTTTTGGCCTTACCAGGCTCCTCCTCACCTACTCCTGGGCTCTGCTGACTTCACCTTCCTAAATACCATTCCATCCCTCTGAAGGGCCATTCTTAACAGCTGTCTGCATCACCTAACCCACTTCCCCAGTTACTGACATCAAACATTTCTCAAGGCTCCAGCATTTCCTTATCTAAACAACCCATACTTTTTCTTGCACTGATATGGTTTGGCTGTCTCTCCACCCAATCTCATCTTGAATTGCAGCTACCATCATTCCCACGTGTTGTAGGAGGGGCCCGGTGGGAGATAATCGAATCATGGAGGGTGGTTTCCCCCATACTGTTCTCATGGTGGTGAATAAGTCTCACTAGATCTGATGGTTTTATAAGGGGAAGCCCCTTTCACGTGTCTCTCATTCTCTCTTGCCTGCTGCCATATAAGACGTGCCTTTCACCTTCCACCATGATTGTGAGGCCTCCCCAGTCACATGGAACTGTGAGTCCATTAAACCTCCTTTTCTTTATAAATAACCCAGTCTCAGGTATGTCTTTATCAGCAGCATGAGAACAGAGTACCACAAGCATCTTAGAGAATTTATACATCTTTTTATCTAGTGAAATTATATATCAATATGACTTCATTTAGTTCTTGATATGCTAACACATGCAAAGGATTGTGGGCTGGAAACACTGAGAATTTACAAAGGATTTTAAGTTAGAATGGCCCCTGTTTTGCAGGAATTTACGATCCATTTGAGGAGTAAAGACAGGACGTTAATTCATTTGAAGAAAACTAGAGCTACATGGCAATATATAAATGCTAGGGGAGTGGTGAAACTATCACCATTTCAGAGTCCACTATTCAGAGAATTATCAAGGGTTTTCTCCTATTTAGCAATTGCCATGTAGGCATCTTTTTTATTTTTTGAGATGGAGACTCACTCTGTTGCCTGGGCTGGAGTGCAGTGCCACAATCTCGGCTCACTGCAACCTCCACCTCCCAGGTTGAAGCGATTTTCCTGCCTCAGCCTCCTGAGTAGCTGGGACTACAGTCACCTGCCACCATGCCTGGCCACTTTTTTATTTTTAATAGAGACAGGGTTTCACCATATTGGCCAGGCTGGTCTCAAACTCTTGACCTTGTGATCGGCCTGCCTTGGCCTCCCAAAGTGCTGGGATTACAGGTGTGAGCCACCATGCCCGGCTGCCATGTAGACATTTTAATGATGATTCCATTGATTAGCTGATGCTTATTATACACTTCCAAATGCAAGTATTTAGGTGGTCATGACATATATTTGTTAATCTTATCATAATTTATAACCAATAAGATCTAAAAAGTGATAAAGAGGCGGCAATATATAAATCGTATTCCCCAAAGGTGTTAAGATATATATTTTTTTGGTGTGTGTCCTGTTTTCTGGATAATGGTGGCTTGGATCGTCAAGTTACCTCTAACATTAAGCATCCCACTTTCAGGAACATACGATTCCAGGCAGGGTTGTCTTCCTGTTTTTCATTGTTGACATCGCAAGAGCGCTGGCTCTGTCTCCTCCTGCAGCGCCAGTGTCAGCATATTCAGTAGGCGATTCATTTCTGTCACCTGCATCATAATCAGCCTCTGCATCCTATCGCCTAATGCATCACTGTCAGACCCCCTGACTTCTTGATATCTCTGTCCCTGTGAGAGGCCTGGAGATCAAATCACACCTGATAGTGAAACTCAGAGCCAGAACATTCTGTCTGAGGAAGTGAACCAGGAGGGGCACATTTCAGTGTGCTAACTTCATGCAACCTCCCTGACAGTCCCCGATAATGTTACAGTTTTCCAAGGAGCATCTTCATTTATTTGATGTTAATCACTTTGTTAGGTCCTGCAACAGAATCAGTCAAGTGCCAAGTGCTGCTGCTTTTTGCGCTGCCTGTTTCCTGCCATTACTGAGACTCCAGGCTTTACTGAGGCCCTGGTCATCCCACTTGGACTCCACTCTCCTCTGACATTACCACCATGTAGTTCAAACCCAATGCGGCTGCTGAGTTAATTTTGGCATTTGTCACTGACACAATAAATACCTCAAAAACCATTTCAACTTTGTTATTCTTCAGTTCCAGTCAATGCAAATAATCTCCTACACCTCTACAAAGAATGCTGTAGGACATTAGCGAATCTGCCAACTCAATCATCTATTGAGTTAATTTTTCTCCAACCATGCAAACTATCATGTCCCTACTTAAAGTCTCTTTTTTTATTCCTACCATGTTGCTTAGCCTCTCTTTTCTCCACCATCACAGTTTTATTTGAATAGAGACACCATTAAAATAGACTTCAGCTAGTTGAACTGAATACAAAGAAGACAGACTACCCTTCCAAGTCTCTTCTTCCAACACAGTCTTCTCTACAATATGAAGATTTACTGTCCTGCGTATGTTGAAAATGAAGCTCCACACCCATTGGCAATAGGCCATGAACTCTGAGTTGCTAACAGATTTGAAAATAATCCATTGTTAAATATCCTCATCTGCTCTATAGAGCACCCACAGCTTACAAATGCCAGTCACTTGGCTGGTGTTAGAGACAGACTTAAAATACCTTGAAGTAAGCCAGCTTATATCATAATGTTAGCTTTAGTCCCAGTGCTATACTTTCACCAGCTGAGTTAATGGACTTAGGCACACATTTGTTACTCATTGACAATGATAGACTTCAGTGTTATTGTGGTTGAAACAGATTCCAGAGATAATGTATTCCAGTTCCTTGATTTTATAGCTTAACATGGAAAGAACAGAGAGATTGAGGGACTTGCCCGAGGCCACTCAGCTTTGTAAGTTTGTATCTTTATTATTTTAGAAATTCTTTTCCAACGCTTTAGCTGTCCATGAATTTGAAGTTTCCAGTGAGCATCTCCTGAACAGTGTTCAGAGGAAGGCTCCTGGAAACGTGGGATTTTTTTTTTTTTTTGGACAGAGTTTTGCTCTTGTTGCCCAGGCTGGAGTGTAACGGCGCAATCTCAGCTCACTGCAACCTCCGCCTCCAGGGTTCAAGTGATTCTCCTGCCTCAGCCTCTCGAGTAACTGGGATTACAGACATTCACCACCACACCCAGCTAAATTTGTATGTTTAGTAAAGACGGGGTTTCACCACATTGGTCAGGCTGGTCTGGAACTCCTGACCTCAGGTGAGCCACCCGCCCCAGCCTCCCAAAGTACTGGATTACAGACGTGAGCCACCACGCCTGACCTGGAATATTTTTAATACAAGATAAACTCTGCCTTCCAGTTTCCGTGTGTGGTCAAGGAGGGCAAATAAAGGAGAAAAAGAGAAGAGGAAGGGAACATTAATTGAGCACGCAGGTGCATCCTATCAATCAATAAGAGGTAGCATTTATTGAGGGCTTGCCATGAACCGAACACTGTTCAGAATACTTCACATATATTGTCTACCCATTAAATCCTTGAACAGCTCTATGAAAAAGAACTGTTTTAAAAAAATCATCCCTGTTTTACAGATGAGGAAACACAGCAGAGTCTCCCAGTTAACAAGTGGTAGAGCAGGAAGCAAGTCAAACAGTTAACACGTGGTAGAGCAGGATGCAAGCCAAACAGTTAACAAGTGGTAGAGCAGGATGCAAGCCAAACAGTTAACAAGTGGTAGAGCAGGAAGCAAGACAAACAGTTAACAAGTGGTAGACCAGGATGCAAGCCAAAGCACCGCGTTATCTTGCCTATCAGAAACCTCATTATCACTCTGTGGAGTGGCTGTTATTGTTCCAAATTTACAGATGAGGAAACTGAAGCTCTTACGAATTGTATGACTAAAGATGGGGAAGTGAAAGCAGCTGGTTATACAGTCTAGTCTACCTCTTTTTATTCTGCCATGCAATTCGAGGATGCAGAGATCCAAAAATGATGACAAGGCATTTTAACCCTAATCCAGAGAAGCTGAGTCAAGGTCAATTTAGCAAATTAACTAATAAAAAGAGTCGATGACTCAGTAATATACTTATATTTTGACTTTCCCATCCTTTCTCTCTGTCGTGAAGGAAAGATAAGGCAGATTTTAGCTAGGATATTAGGTCTAGAAAAGTTCTTCACAAACATGGGATGAAGTGCATAATGTGGTTACCCCTTCCCAAATGCCTAATATAGTTTCCAGCACAAAGGCTTTTCAACAAACATGTGGCAAATGAGATTATAATGCCAACCTGGCATGCCACTGCCCTAAACTCTCCATCGTGGATTGGTTCTAGTGGCTTATCTGATTCATGAAAGAAATTTCCTGTGGGTCATTATCTCGAGGAAGTCCTCTGTCTGTTGGTGGTGGTGAATTTGAAGGCAGCTGTGCCATACGACGGAAAGAGAACAAAGAATTAATCTGAATTCACTCATGAAATATAGCTTCAGGGTGTGAATCCCAGCTCCGGCAGGGGGTTGAGCAAACAGCAATATCATCACTGTGGTTTTTCACTTAGGATGTGTAACTTGTCAGAGCAGTGAAATCTCTTATGAGATGTGTGTTAGGATGATGTTGTTCAGGCAGAAGGCTGTTCAACAGTACACTTCCCTAAAGACATTTTTCAATTACAGATGCATTGCAATTAGAGATGGAAAAAGGCTGGATGGGGTCACCAAGTTTATTTCATCTGGCAGAATGGACATAGACTGAGATTTTGTTTTTCATATAAAATATCTTCTAAAATCCAGCTTATATAATTTCACGTGGGAGGCTTGTTCATAATCTTACAATCCAAAGACTGTTTGCCACTAACATAACTTGAAATTTGACTCATTTTCACTACTTTTTTTCCAAGTGAGATCTGTTTACTGATTTTACCAAATTATCTTCCTAGTTTGTTCCTGTAATGGCCCTAAAAGATTGCCTAGCCCAAGTTATTTATTCATAAAAAGAAATCTAAGGCTCAGAGAGGCTGAATTAGAGCTCTTATCTGCTTTTCAATCGATTTTCAATCCACCTGCATTAGGACTTTCACCTGAGTTTTTATTACCTTTTCATTATATACAACCTGTAACCACCATCTTCTAGGTTGTGAGTCTAAGCTGTTAAATCTAGGATGAAATTTCTTTTTAATTATGGCAACAGAAAAAAAGTACTTAACAGCTGAAACACCTGTTTGTATTTATTATATTTTGAGAACTATAATTTGATCAGTGCTAGATGTCATGCTATATAACAATGATTAGTATTTTATAGGGTACAATTAAAATCAAAACATTATTTGTCTTGCAAAGATATCTGCATAAAAAGCAGCATTCTAAAAACAAGTCAACATTTAACATGCTAAACATCAGCTACAAATACTTGGCCTTCAGGGCATAGAGCTTTTTTTAACACTGCTACATTTTTACATTTCTTGGTAAAATTGTTTATTCACTGTTTTGATGCTAAATGTATATTTGTTGTGGGTGACAGAAAAACATTTACAGAGTAGACGCATAATAGTAAGTTGCCAAAATACAGATACTATCTTTTGTTCTTAGTTATTGTTACGGGCTGAATTGTATCCCCCTAAAGAGGCACACGTTGAAGCTCTAATTCTCAGTCTCACTGTATTTGGAGATAGGGTCTTCAGGGAGGCCATTAAGGTTACATGAAGTCATAAGGGTGGGTTCCTAATCCAATAGGGCTAGCACTCTTACAGGAAGAGACACCAGAGAGCTCACTCTCTCTCTGCCATGTGAGGACACAGAGAGAAGGCCACTGTCTACAAGTCAGGTGGCGAATCCTTCCCAGAAACTGAATTGGTCAGAACCTTGATCTTGGACTTCTAGTCTCTCGAAATGAAATAAATGTCAGTTGTTTAAGCCACCAAGTTTGTGGTATTTTGTTACAGCAGCCCTAGCAGGCTAATTCCGTTACAGCTCCCCTTCTTAAAGGTGAGAACTTGATGATGCTTGGCAGGGAGTGGAGGGTATGTTAAAGTATGCAGGTTTTGACTAAGGTCTAGATATGAGGAAGAGCCCTAGCAAATTTATAGATGAGGTGGGATTTTCTCAATACTGTAGAGTTTCTCAGAGATGACAGTATTCCATGGAACTGGCCCCAAATCTCCTATTACTTCACCCCATTCCATCTTCCCCCAGTCCTAGCAGCCTTGGTAATTTCCTTTCTCCCTGTAGATTCATACATGAGGCCCAAAGAAAAGGGTATCAAACCCCACATTTTGACATCATTGGTTGTAGAATGGTAGAAGTCAACAAATATTTTTATTCCATCAGAGATATGAAAATTCCATCATTGATCGGATGTATTACCATGCATCTGACTAAATCCATAAACAAATTAGCCAATATAACAGCCAGTATAAGTGTCTCTTTTAAAAATATTTGCATTTCCTACTTTGCATTTAATTCAGGTTAAAGTTCCAAACATGAAATTGAAGTTCCTCTTCTGTCAAATATGCTTGTGTGGCAATTACAGGAAGAAATTGAAAATGAACCAAATAAAGGCATGTTTAAGAAACGCCTTATGGGGTTATGCCAGCTCTCATAACACCAAGTGGTTTTGACAAGCAGTCTGAAATCCACTAATCACTTGGGTAAAACTCTTCCGCTTGTTCCCGTTAGTTTCAATTCAAACAGCAATCTGACTTGACAGGTTTACTGTAGCCTTAAGGAGAAGTGGATGTAATGCAAGACATAGCCTTGAAGGTAAAAGGTCAGCGTTGAGAGTCTGAAACCACCTGGCATCTTAAAACGATATTTTCTATTGTTGCTTTTGGACATATTTCACTAGAAGACCGTTTCAAAACTTTAATTTCTTGCTTGGAAGTCACAGGTTAATGACAGTTAACAAGAAGTTAAGGTACAATATAACATCTTTATATAGCATGCACTTGGCTTTGTGGTTTTCAAAAGGAGGATGGCTTTGAAAACAAAAATGTACAGCTTGGTTTTTTTTGCAGCCAAAACAAAAATTTTTAAAAAATTTCGTAGTTAAAAAAATCCTCCCCCTTGTAAGAGATATTCTTGTGCTGTAAGCCCTAATTAAGAAAAAATAAAACTTGAAAGGTAATTCAAGTTAACTGTGGTATGCAGTATGGCCTGGCTTCCTCTGATAATGACAAAATCTATTTCACTAGTGACAAGTGTCTCAAAGGCTGTCTATCTTTTGACTACAAAGAACATTGAGGGATATCTATTTTAATATGTCAGTATCAAAGAGAAATTTGTTCTCATAGCCCCGAGATGCTCCCAGCACACTGAGCAAACATTCTGAGCAGGCATGGTTTTGGCTTTGGGCCACATCTCAGGAAAGCCCACACTTATTCCTGCTGAGTCTTCTTTGAACTATGGTACTGTGGGTTCCCCTTTGTCTTCCAAAGCTGAACCTTAGTTACCCCCAAACTTTATGTGAGTGAGTACCTTGGTATGGACTCTTCCCCATGTTTCTCGGAACATGTGAGAAATGTCTGAATTGACTTCTGAGACAGTGGTTGATGCATTAGAGGCTGCATGGCAGGAGCCACGTTTGCACACCCCTAAGTCGTATAGCTCTTACTACATCTTCCAGGTATTGCACTGAGTTCTTTATCTGCATTATCTCATTTAATCCTCATGACAGTCCTATGGGGCATAAACTTTAGCAACTCTGTTTTATGAATGAGGAAGCAGAGGATCTGTGTGTTAAGGAACAATCCCAAAGTCAGCTAGAACAATAATGTGAACATGCATGTACAAGCTGACTCCTATGTACAGAAAATCAACTGTTTAGATATGGCATATGATTTGAAGAAAATCAATTGTATTATTTAAAACCATAATACATGCTTCTGTATAGAGTTTCATAACTGCAAGCATCTCTGGTCCTCAATGGTTGCATTAAAGTATTCTTATAATCCAAGTGATGTCCTTGGATTTTCAAACCAATTTCCATGCCCACAATGGCTTCTTACTGGGGTTGGTTGAGGGGAGAGGGCTTATCCAAGCCCTAACTAGGAAGAAACTGCTGGAAGAACAGGGAAGGAAGCAAAGGAGACCAGGGATGCTTTAGCTTCTTTGACGTCTGCAGATCAAGTGCTTGTACCTGGACGTGGGGACACCAGTACTTACCACTCTCTGTTCAAAAGAGACTTAAATAGAAAAGCAGTCACAAAGAAGGTATGAAAACAGGCTTATTTTGAAAAGAATAAAACTTCAGTGCTCACTTCCACAGGCCTTACTTCTAGATACTTTTTATAATACTTCTCATAATCCACTCTCTTAGATTTGTCCTTGGTTATGTGTGTGTGTGTGGGAGGGGTACATACACACATAAATACATACTCATATAAACATACTTATCTACAGATACTCACACTCACACATACAGATACACAACACATGCTTCTGTATAGAGTTTCAGAACTACGAGCATCTCTGATCCTCAATGGTTCAGTTAAAGTATTCTTTTTTTTCATCTTTAAAATTTTTATTTTCATAAGTTTTTGGGGAACAGGTCATATTTGGTTACATAACTAAGTTCTTTACTGGTGATTTGTGAGATTTTGGTGAACACATCACCCAAGCAGTATACAGTAAATCCAATTTGTAGTTTTTTATCCCTCACCCCCTTCCCACCCTTTGCCCCGAAGTCTCCAAAGTCCATTGTATCATTCTTGTGCCTTTGCATCCTCATAGCTTAGCCCCCCCTTATGAGTGAGAACCTAGAATGTTTGGTTCTCCATTCCTGAGTTACTTCCCTTGGAATAATAGTCTACAATCCCATCTAGGTTTCTGCAAATGCCATTAACACAACGTATAGACACATATGCAAAAACATACAGACACACACACATATGCATACATCAGAGTTGCCAGAAAAAAATGCAGGACACTCCGTTAAGTCTGAATTTCAGATAAACACCACTCTCCCTATTGTAATTATGTCCAGATATCATATGGCATTTACCTATCCTCAAAAACTACTAGTTTATCTGAAATTCAAATTTAACTGGATATCCTATACTTTTGTTGGCTAAATCAGGCAACTTTAATAAATAAATATGTACATGTATGTATACACATATGTACATGTATGAGTATACATATACTGTACATATGCTACAAGTATATTTAAATCTATATAACTGTATATGCAATGATGTGTAATACTTCCCAAATGAGATTAGCAACCTGTCCTTACACATGCCCGTTTACCCTAAATTTCCCACACATCAAAGTAATCACACTTGTCATTTCATCTTCAGTACCTGTTTTTCCCACTATATCATAAGCTCCACAATGACTGCAGCTACTGCAGACTTACCCCCAGCATAAAACATAGTGGATGAACTACAGAACACAGAATTAATGTGAAAGCCCACATCCGGAATTCAGCCAAAAGTTCAACCTCACTATTAAAAGCAGAGAGAGGACCTGTTCAGCTGTGGACAAAAGCCAAAGTCAGCTGCTGAAAACCATGAAAGAGATAAGGGGTCTAGATGGAAAGGACTTTCACTGCATGACAACAATGATCATATGCATTCCAGTGTCTTTATGTCAGTGATTTTGAATAAGCATGTTAAAAATTTTTTTATCTTTGTAGTCGGGCTAGCCCACTGGGTAACAGCACTTTGCACATGGACATTTCTCCTATACCCCAAGCAACACTGCGAACCCTTCTGTCATGCTGCGTGCTCACCAGGTTCTGTTTTCGTATGCTACAACACACTCGAAGAGTATCCCTTTGCCTCAAGTTCTGTTATTATGAGTGCCATTTAGAAATTTTCATTTTTGCCAAAACCATTCAAAGCAGAGGATAAAAAAGAGAGGTCAGAAATGGCAGCCCCCTCCCACTCCACATTACATTAGTGGCATTTGAAAATTACAGCCTCATCAGCTTTCTTAGGAAATACTACATTTTTCATCTTTGGTGGCTGTGATTAAGTAACATTCACTTAGGACGGCTCCTATGGTGACATAGCTCCACTATAAAGGCCTCCTGGGTGGCATTCCGGTCATTAGAAACTATAAAAAATATTAGGAAACAGTAGCTGATCTGCTAACAAACCCTTCAAATTACAGTTTCCTTTCTAATTGTGGCAAAGAAGACTGAATTCACAAGAGTTTTGGAGTTGGATAAAACAGATATACGTTGAAATACACACACACACACACACACACACACACGCACACACGAGTCTCACAGTGAAGTATATTTCTTAGAATGTTTTTCCTTAGAGCTCTTAGTCTAACTGTTCTGATCCCCAAAAATAAGGTTTCATTTTTGGATTCCACAAATTCCCTGGGTCACCTCACACTAAACCATCATGTGTCTATAAACACAGGTTTCAGCAAACTGATGCCCTCCACTGAACTTTAGTCTCTGCATGTCTCTACTATGGACCTGTACCAACAAACTGGGGCTCACCCACCACTCCATTGCCTGATATAAAAACTGAGTCCCCAGCAGAGGGCGCAACTGAGGTGCACAGTCATGTTCTCTATGGTGTTGACCAGCCAGCCCTTCACATTCTCTCAGTTGCCCTTTCCCATGAAGCGGTTTTGGCCAGTACCTAACAACGGCTAAGGCAGGCTCTTTCTCTGCATACAAATGTACATACATCACAACACCCCAACACATGTCAACATCACAAACATTTAGCCTGCTTGTCTTAAGCTCCTCATAGCATGGAAAATGCAGGCTCATATTTTACTGGCATGTTGACTAATCTTTAGGGGAGATCTGGCTTATGCGGGAAGTGATTGACTACGTGGTACCCTTTCCCTTGAGCTAGTACTAACCCGGACCCCAGACACACCCTTGGCATTCCATCTTTCTGATGACATGTAAAAATGAGGAGCCACACACTCTGGGCTATTACGGATCCCATGGTGCTTTCAGGAAGACCTGAGGCTTTATCCCCAATGTGGCAAAATGCCAGCTCAGAGAGTAAAGTTCCAACTACTCAACATCTTTCTATACTTTATAGATCGTTCTGTTATTTGCTGCAAAGATTAACTAGCATGAAGTAGGGAGCCATTTATCTGTTAACACATTTTTTTTTCTTCCAGAGGTGCCTGCATTTCAGCAGTGGATTTAAGCCACCTCTGTGTAAAATATTGCAGCATGCTGAGGTAAGTAAATGCTACAGAAGATAAATTATTTGATGACCAAGTGGGCATTTTCCTATAAACTAACTTTTTTAAAAATAAAAATCATAAAATTGTGAATTGTGAGAGATGAAGGTAGGAGTGAAATATGAGGCTAGGTTTCATTTTTGTGCTAATGAGAGGTCTTCTCTTCAAGTATAAGAGGATATTTTTCATATGAATCCAGCACACAAGCTTCTGCTCTGTACACCAGGAAACTTAGTTCATATGAGCATCATTGTGCTATTATCTGGGTTTGGCTCTCTAATGCTTTCCATAGCCACTCTATTTGTTACCTTCACCAGTTCCCCTTGGAGATGAAATTCAACATCTCCAGCTCAGAAAAGGAGCTCCCCATGGGAAGATCCTCTGCCCCAGTCATTAATAGAAGAGACGGGAAAGGCTGGGGCTGGGAGGATTGGATTGATATAAATGGAAAGATAAGTCTCAATTTTTTTACTTCCTTCGAACTTGCCTCTACTATTTTTTTTTTTTTCCAGCTTAAGATATTTCTTGTTTCCTGCTTTAATCTAAGCTTTATCCAAATGATGACATATTGGAAAAAGAGGTCATCTCCAAGGACATTGCTCACTGTCCTGATGCCGTGCAGTGTATGTTCACCGTCTCATCTCTCCAAAGATCCTCTACTATCCCCATTTGTATTTATTCCACACCTTGCCAATGCCTTCAACTCAAACTTGACACTGGCTCAAGTCATTTAAAGCCAGTAATCCCTGAGCCACACTTAGCAAGCCCATGCTGCCAAAACTCCCATAAAATGGAGTCTCAGACTCTCATGGAACACCAAGAAGATTTATATTCAGCTTTAACATTGGCAGTATTCACCTAGCCTTTCTAGCATCAACTCATTTCTTATGAAATGCTCAAGTCTATCAGTGAGGATGCAATATCATACATATGTATAAAAAATGAGAGAGCTTCTTAGGTGCCGCAGGTAAAATCCAGTCTTGTTACTTCATTGTGGCATGGTAAAGAAAGCTCTTTTGTTTCCCTCTTTGGGAAATAATACAAAACTCATAGAAAATTTATAAGAATGATACAAAAACATTTGTATACTCTTTATCCAAAATATTGTTAACATTTTGCCTCATTTGTTTCTGCAGCTTGCTGTCACTCTCTCTCTCTCTTACATATATATGTGAGAGAGATGGTGTGCACCTTACTACTTATGTACTAATATGTATCACTTTTATACTAATATGTATCACTTATACAAATGGAGAATAATATGTGAGAGTATATATATGAGAATATACATACGCTGATACTCATATGTTAATATATGTAACTTTTGAGATAATTCTCACTATTTGAGAATTAGTTACACACACTGTGGTCTTTTACTCCGGAATACTTCAGGGTGTATTTCCTGGGAACCAGGATAAACTCTTACACACCCATAGTGCAGTTATTAACTATAGTAAATTGAACATTGATACAATACTTTTATGTACCCTACTGTCTGAATTCCAACTTTGTCAACTGATCCAGTCAAATCCTTTATAGCATTTTCTTTAGCCCAGGATCAAGAATAGGATCCTGTATTCTATTTCATTGCCATGTGTCCTCAGTGTCCCTTAATCTGGAGCAATTTCTTAGTCTTTCTTTGTCATCAACTAAAGTGATGGACCATTTGGTATGCCAGGCAGTAGATCATATACCTCAGCAGCCTGGAGAATGCTGCTGTATTTTCAATAGACAACACATATGAGATGATCATAATGTGGATGTCATTTCACTAGGAAAAAGTAAAATTTTCTTCCACATACTTTTTATTTTTATTTTTATTTATTTATTTTTTATTATACTTTAAGTTCTAGGGTACATGTGCATAACGTGCAGGTTTGTTACATATGTATACTTGTGCCATGTTGGTGTGCTGCACCCATCAACTCGTCAGCACCCATCAACTCGTCCTTTACATCAGGTATAACTCCCAATGCAATCCCTCCCTATTTTTATTTTTTCAGAGTCTTGCTCTCTGGCTGGAGTGCAATGGCACGATCTCGGCTCACTGCAACCTCCGCCTCCTGGGTTCAAGCAATTCTGCCTCAGCCTCCTGAGTAGCTGGGATTACAGGCACCCACCACCATGCCTGGCTAATTTTTGTATTTTTAATAGAGATGGGGTTTCACCATGTTAGCCAGGATGGTCTTGATCTCCTGACCTTGTGATTCCCCCGTCTTGGTCTCCCAGAGTGTGGGGATTACAGGTGTGAGCCACTGGGCCTGGCTCTGCATTCATTTTAATGAGAAGAGATGTTAGATCATGGAAAGATCTCCACAAAATGGAATGATTTTTTTTAAGTTTTGATACTCTTTTAATTGTTTAATTTATCTGGAAAATTTACTCCTTCCTTGACATTGCAAGGAATGTGTAGATTGATATAACAATCTAGAGGTTTCCTATGTTCAGAATCTATCATCTGTTGCTAATTTACTTATATCCAACATCCACTGCTTTTTATCCAAATAAATTCCGTCCATCTTGCAATCTTCATGACATCCAGTAAAGCAATAAATGGTAGCAGTAAAGGGAACATCCCAGGGTGGGGAGCACGCCTCCCTCTCCTCTTCTCTTTCCAGGCTTGAAAGGGAGGAGGCACCACTCAGGAATACACATTCCTCCCGCCTCAGTTGACAGGCTAAGGATCCCTCCGCTCTTGTGTGAAACTCACATCTTTCTCTTCCTCCTCCTGTCCACCCTCAAAGCCCATTTTGTACAGAGGAAAGAAAGAGTCTATTCAGCACAATTAAACCACCTACACACAGACTTACCAAGCAGAAAACAAAGAATAAGGAAGAAAACATCCACCACCACCTGAGAAATTGAAGTAAGCAGTTTCCTGAATTTCTACCCATTTTTTCATGGACAATGTCTCTGGAGGAAGCCACAGGATAGAGCTTCTGAGTGATATAAGGTGAAGCCTTAGCAACACATATTAGGAACCCCTATAACAACCATGCGGAAAGGAAATGGTGGGGACGCTTATTATTCAGTGGCAAACTGGGGCTGTTTCTCCATAGCAGAAGAAGAGAATACAGCAACTATACGATTGAGGGGAGAGAGGATGGATTTGAAGTCAGGAGACCGCTTTGACGACTGACCAGACTGTGAGACTTTGAGGAAAGCTCTTTAGCAGCTTGAGTCTGTCTCTCTTTCTTTAGTATTAAGGAGCTCTGATAACAAATTGGTCACCAGCTATGGGATGGGGTGAGGTACAAGTGCCTCCAGATACAGAGGTACCTAAAGAAGGGGACAGAGGTGAGCAGCAATCCTCAGAACAGCTGGAGGGTGGGGGATGGATATAGTCCCACAAAGCGATCTGGTGACACCTCACAGCATCCACCATGGCTCCCCTCTCCTTCCTCATCTGAATGATGAAACCTTATAGAATGCAGTGCTAGGTTCTTTGTAACTGAAATGATTTCACTTTCTTTTTTTCTTTATTCAACTTTAGTTCAAAGAAGTGACCACTCACATCACAGAACTCTCTGAGGCATGCTGGGCTAATTGACTCCATTGAGATATCCTTTGTTATGATAAAAATCTTCTATTCCCCTATACAGATGGTACCAGCCAAGAGGAAAGGCACTGGTGCCTGTGGTCAAGCTTCAGGCTATCCCAGTGACCCTGTGCTGCCTTTACTCACCTGTCTCCTGGGAAGAGGTGTAGAACGGAAAAGTGCTTGGGCCTTCCTCTTAGTGACACCACTCCCCTCTTTGTGTCACTGCCTTGCTTTTGGGCTCAGCGTCATTAAAGCACTGCTGTGCCTTACTGCACATATTCCTTTCTAGGTCACTGAGACATGAAGTGAACATCATTTGTAATATTCATACTTTTATCTGAGAACTGGCAGGGGGATGGAGAAGGGCGAGAAAGTGGGAGCAGTGTCTGGGAGGGTGGAGAATTAATTTGCATTAATTTCTCACCATGTTAACTAGTGTGTCACTTCTCTACCCACACAGCCTCCAGTGTGGATCTAGCAATTACTTAGCTCCGCAGAGATAATGCACCCCATAAAATGGCAGAGACAGTGGTCAGGGCTGGGCCCAGGGATTCAGTATGGATAATATTCTAATTCTGTATCACAAGGTAAGGCACAAATAAGTTAGTCATGTTTTTCTCTGAAAACTGTGTATATCTTACTAGGTATATCACAATGTATTATATAGACATACTTATGTATGTTTACATATTTCCATAAAGTTTTCTTATCTTATTTTTGGTCTTTTCCTTCCCACTGGACTCTAAGCCTCATGGGGGCAAAGGTTTTGCCTATTTGTTCATTGTTGTAACTCCAGCACCTAGAACAATGTTTGCCCAATAGTGGACGCTCTGTAAGTATTTGTTGAATACCTAAATCCATATTAAGATCAACTCTTATGTTTGAATTAGTCTAGAAATTTGGGGGACGGTGGATTATATGCTCCATTTTGAAAACAAGATGTTTATAATCAAGTGATACTATTTTAAAGGAATATCATTTTAGTTGAGGTGCCAGTAAAATTCATGAATGCTTTATGCTAAAACAAATTGAGTTATGTGACCTCTTACCTTTTGATTCATCGTTCTGCTTTTTCTTAGTTCTACCATAAATTTGAATCTGTAATTTCTGCTCTGATCAATTTGATGTATAAGGAGTGGAGCCAGTCAAATTTGGAAATAAAATTTCGAAGTTAGAATTCCAGTTATGCCAGTGATTCACTGCATAAAACATATGAGCCTCAGTTTCCTGTTAAGTGTTCATTTTGCTCCAAGCCTTCTTTTGAGGGAGGGTACACATGTTGCCCAAGGCACCGAGAATAGAAACTTTCTTCCTGGACTCTTTCCCTCTTGTCAGTTTTCATCTGAAAGAAAAGGAGATTGACTCCGGGGTCTTCCAAGCTGCTATTCCAAAAACAGGTTCATAAAGGTGATTGCCAAGCTCCAATGCAAATGCTAATAATCTGGAATTTTCCTTCAAACCATCTGCCTATTCAAAATACAACTGGGTCACACTGGAAAGGAGAGAGAGAGCTCTGATTCATATGAGAAATCAAGAACTGAAACTTCATAAGTTCCATACTACAGAAACATAGCTAAGCATGCTCATTTTCTATTGGAATTTTGGCCTGCTATTTGGGTGTACACAGAGGGCAGTATCCTAACTCTGGTATAATTCTACCAGCAGCTTGGTCTCCCAAAGCTTGTTCAAAGAAGAGAGCATATTTAATCTACTAAATTATGTTTTTATCGAGATAGAATTCTATAAAAATCATTATGCATGCATAAATATAGCCAACTTGTCATGTTTTTCTTTAAAATACCTGTGAGAATGTCCGTGTCATTTTGACCACTTGAGGCTGGTAGGCTACTCTCTAATCCCCCGCCAACATCAGTAGCCAGGGGTTGAATTTTATGGTTTCAAAGAATCTCTTATGGTGCCCCAAACCTTCTTACGTTATTTGTAAAACTGAGCAATACATTGCATATCAATTTAGAAAAAAAATTAAGTACTTTGGAAAGACTGGGTGAAGTAGAATGGCTGGAAAATGTTGGTAAAGAGAAAGGGGGGGAAAATGGGACTCTGCTCTTGTTGGTTTGCAAGTATCAAGTTATTTTATTTTTTCAAAAGCTAAAGGTGGAAATTACAGTTATCGCTTTGTGTTTTGTGCAAGAAAAATCATGCTGAACTCCAATTGGTAAACTCCTATTCCAATAATATGATCTCATATGAAAAGATTGCCGAGTAAATATGCATCATGTTTCTCTATTTACATTTGTGAGTTAGACTACACTTTACCTCTCTTCAGTTTTCTTCTGGAAAGGTCTAGGTGAACATATATCTTAACTTAATTTCTCAGTAAGAAAACTTTTTTTTTGTAGACGGAGTCTTGCTCTGTCACCCAGGCTGGAGTGCAGTAGCGCGATCTCGGCTCACTGCAAGCTCAGCCTCCTGGGTTCACACCATTCTCCCACCTCAGCCTCCCAAGTAGCTGGGACTACAGGCGCCTGCCACCACGCCTGGCTAATTTTTTTGTATTTTTAGGACACAGGGTTTCATCATGTTAGCCAGCATGGTCTCGATCTCCTGACCTCATGATCTGCCCGCCTTGGCCTCCCAAAGTGCTAAAAACCTTTTTTTAAAATAAACTCTTCAACTTTCAATTTCTCATAGTTGAATACTTCATCTTCAGCACTGAGCTCCATGCTGAGGATGCCAAGATGACCAAATTATGTTTCTAAACACAAGAGATTCTTGGTGTGATAGAAGATCTCTTCATAGACTGCGACTAATGACCACATTCTTTTTTTTTACATTGATGATATCTTTGCATTCTCACATTGAAAATGTTTTTCAATGAGGTAAATTGTTTTATTATTCCCAATGGCTATATAAATGAGAAAACCAATATTTAGGAATATATATATATATATGAATTTCAAGATGACACACAGAGAAAATAATGTTGTCTATGAACACGTTGCCTATGTCATAAAGCTACCTGATTCAAAAGTTTGTAGACTTTCCATTACACTATGGTGATAACCCTAATGTGTGTAATGAAAGGATGATACCTAAAGGACTTTGAGCCCCATGGCAGGTAATTCAGAATGTTATTTTATGGTTGGTTGATTTTATAGATGGCCAATGGCTTCTTTTTTTTCTTTTTTTCAAACTTTTATTTAGGAGTCCACGTGCAAGTTTGTCACATGGGCATACTGCACCCAGGTAGTAAGCATAGTATCCAATAGGTAGTTTTTTGACCCTATCCCCATTCCTCCTTCCCCATTCTGGTAGTTGACAGTGTTTACTGTTCCCAGGTTTATATCCACGGGTGCTCAATGTTTAGCTCCCACTTATAAGTGAGAACATGTGGCATTTGATTTTTTTCTTCCTGTGTTAATTCATTTGGATTATGTCCTCCACCTCCATCTGTGTTGCTACAAAGGACATGATTTTATTCTTTTTTATGGTTGCATAATATTTCATGGTATATATATGTACCACACCTTCTTTATCCAATCCATCACTGATGAGCAAGTAGGTTGATCCTATGTATTTGCTATTATGAATAGTGCAGGAAAGGACATATGAGTGCATGCATCTTTTTGATACAATGATCTATTTTACTTTGGGTGGATACCCAGTAATCGAATTGCTGGGTCAAGTGGTAGTTCTGTTTTAAGTTTTTTGGGAAAACTCCAAACTGCTTTCCACAGAGGCTGAAACAATTTACATTCCCACTAACAGTGTGTAAATGCTTCCTTTTCTCTGCAGCCCAATCAGCATCTGTTGTTTTTGGCTTTTTAACAATGGTCATTCCTGACTGGTGTGAGATACTATCTCACTGTGGTTTTGATCTGCGTTTCTTTGATGATTAGTGATTATGAGCATTTTTTTCATAAGTCTGTTGGTTGTATGTACGTCTTCTTTTGAGAAGTATCTGTTATGTCCTTTGCCCATTTTTTAATGGGGTTATTTGTTTTTGCTTATTGATTTGTTTAAGCTTCTTCTAGATTCTGGATATTAGACCTTTGTTGGGTGCATAGTTTGAGAATATTTTCTCTCAGTCTGTAGGTTGTCTATTTACTTTAGTAGGTTTTTTTTTTCTTTGTTTTTTTTTGCTGTGCAGAAGCTCTAAAGTTTAATTAGGTCCCACTCATCAATTTTTGTTTCTGTTGCAATTGCTTTGGGAGATTTAGCCAAAAATTCTTAGTTAAGGTTGATGTTGAGAACGATATTTCCTAGGTTTTCTTCTAGGATTTTTAGAGTGTGAGGTCTTTGGATTATGTCCTCCACCTCCATCTGTGTTTTTTATGGTTGCATAAAAAAACCATTAAATCTTTAATCCATCTTGGGTTCCTTTCTGTATATGGTGAAAGGTAATGGTTGTTGGCTAGCCATATGCAGAATGAAAGTTTCTTTCTTCTGCATATGCCTAGCCAACTATCACAGTACCATTTATTGAATAGGGAATCTTTTCTCCATTGCTTGTTTTTGTCAGCCTTGGCGATGATCAGATAGTTGTAAGTGTGTTGCTTTATTTCTGGGTTTCTTATTTTGTTACCCTGGTCTATGAATCACATTCTTCAACCCTTGTTCTTCCCTTCCCCCTGGTTTGAGTAAAAATAATCTCCCCAAATACCAACTAAGAGACTAGACATATGCTTTGGTGTCTTCAACTTAACATGCTGAAGACAGTGTATGTGGACCTGCTAGAATAGCTATAATGCAGGGAAAAATCCTAGGAAACAACTACTGTTGGAAAAGGTGTGGATAAATTGAAACTCTCGTAGATTTCCGGTGGGAGTATATGATGATACAGTCACTGTGGAAAACTGTGTGGTGGTTTCATGAAAAGTTAAACATAAAATTACCATACGACCCAGCAATTTCACTCCTAGGTATGTACCCCAAAGCATTGAAAGCAGGGACTCAGCCAGATACTTGCATACCAATGTTCACAGTAGCATTATTCTCAATAACTAAAAGGTAGAAACAGCTCCAGGCTTCATCAACAGATGAATTAATAAACAAAATGTGGTATATATTACATATATACAATGAAAAATTATACAGCTCTAAAAAGGAATGAAGTTCTGATACATTTTACGATGCGGACAGACCTTGAGAACATTTTGCTAAGTGAAAAAAGCATGATACAAAAGGACAAATATTGCATGATTCCACTTATATGGGGTACCCAGAATAGGCAAATTCAGAGACAGAAAATAGAACAGAGATTACCAGGGGTTGGAGGTAAGTAAGAAAGACAAATTATTGCTTAATGGGTACAGAGTTTCTGTTTGGGTTAATGAAACATTTTGGAACAGATAGAGGTAATGGTTGCACAAAATTGTTAACATAATTAATGCTATTGCATTGTGCATTTAAAAATGGTGAAGTCTGGGTGCAGTGGCTCACGCCTGTAATCTCAGCACTTTGGGAGGCTGAGGCAGAAGGATTGTGTGAGCCCAGGAGTTTGAAATCAGCCTGGGCAACACCGTGAGACCTTATCTCTACAAAAAATAAAAAGAAAAATAGCTGAGCATGGTGGCACACACCTGTAGTCCCAGCTACTTGGGAGGCTGAGGTGGGAGGATCATTTGAACCTGAAGGGGTTGAGGCTGCAGTGAACCCTGATTGTGCCACTGACTGAGCCTGGGTGACAGAGTGAGACCCTGGCTCAAAAATAAATACATACGTAAATAAAATGGTGAAAATGGAAAATAGTATTAAATATATCTGCCATAATTAAAAAAGTAAATAATAAAAACTGTGTGTGGACTTTATCTGTGTGGTCATTTTGGACTTTATCTGCTTGCAAGATAGTTTATTCCTTTTCTAAACTTCCTCTTTTTACTTCCACTTTTCTTCAAGGTTTAGGAAAAAAAATTACACAGCAGTGGTCTACTATTACTCTCAATTGTGAGATAGCCAAGTTATAATGTTCACCCAACTTCCCCTCTCAGAAAACACATCATGGTGCAATTATCTACAGTTTTAAAACAGAAACATATAATGTTCTCCTTACAGAAGCACAAAAGGTCAGCTCCATACCTAGCAAAACTCAGGAACAATGTCCATGTTCTTGCCACCATCCTATAGTCCCAACACCTGGAAACACCTGAACTCTACCTGATGCCCTGACCTGCCCTGGGAAAACAGTCCAGCTCTTAGGTCACACTCAGATCATTAACCATCATATCAGCCTTTATGCAAATCAGTTTCTGACTTCATAACCTGATTCCAGTGACTTGAACATTTATCTAAAAAAAAAAAAAAAAAAAATCTGAGACGGAAGTTACTCCACTGTATCCCTGTTTCAGCAAGTGAAATCTGCCTGGTTATTCTTTGCCTAAGGGTCTGCCTTGTTACCACACAACCAAGGCATATACCTTAGTCAACTCTCATTTGGGAGAGGAGGAGCTGACTACTGGGTCTATATTGCATGGCTCAGCTATCTCCCAACTTATGCTTGACCTCCTAATGTCACTTCCTAGTTGCATGAATTGGACTAAGCCATGCAACCTCTCTGAGTCTCAGTTTCTTCATCAGAAAAGTAAGAACTATGTGTGACCTGTTCCTCAGAGCTAGTTAAAGATGAACTAGGACTAATGGATGTGAAGTATAGCACCAGGCACTTAGTGAGTGCTCAATAAATAACAGGTACTGATGGCCGGGCGCGGTGGCTCAAGCCTGTAATCCCAGCACTTTGGGAGGCCGAGATGGGCGGATCACAAGGTCAGGAGATCGAGACCATCCTGGCTAACACCGTGAAACCCCGTCTCTACTAAAAAATACAAAAAACTAGCCGGGCGAGGTGGCGGTCGCCTGTAGTCCCAGCTACTCGGGAGGCTGAGGCAGGAGAATGGTGTAAACCCGGGAGGCGGAGCTTGCAGTGAGCTGAGATCCGGCCACTGCACTCCAGCCTGGGCGATAGAGCGAGACTCTGTCTCAAAAAAAATAAAAAATAAAAAATAAAAAAATAAAAAAAAATAACAGGTACTGGTGGCTAATTTTCATTTACAACCATGTCAAAAATGTGGCAGATGAATTTAAACAATTGTCTCACTGATATGAAGCACCCTAAATTGTATAATAACTAACAGATTTATTAATGACTCTGGAATTGAAAGTTGCAAAAGCCAGGTGGCAAAGTGCAAAGACTGTGTGGTCAGGGAGTTCAGAGACAGACACATTTTGCTCCTGGCATCACCAGTAAGTGTCTATGGGACCTTAATGAAATAAATTAATTTGTTGGGGCCTATCTTCTTTCATAGATAATAGATTAAGTCAGATACTGTTTCAAATCGTTCTTAGCTCTAAATTTTTGATTCTTTGTGAAAAATAAATAAAATCTTCACAAATTAACAAGAAATATTGCATCCAACTATATCAGGGCAACCAGCCCCCAATATTTCAACATAGGTTCTTTTCTATTTTCCCTGAGTGTCGGCTGGTCTGAGAAATAAACAGAAAGAGTACAAAGAGAGAAATTTTACAGCTGGGCCTCTGGGGGTGTCATCACATATTGGTAGGACCATGATGGTGACCCTGAGCCGCAAAACCAGCAAGTTTTTATTAGGGATTTCAAAAGGGGAGGAGTGTACAAAGAATGGCGAATGTAACTATTGATGTTTTACGAGTCCACTCCTGCATGCTGGTAAGAGCATCGTGGCTACCTGGTATAAGGGGGAAATACGATTGATGAGTCCAGAGCTCTCTGGTAGAGTAGATCTCAAAATGTGGTTCCTGGATCAACTAATGCCAAAGTGCAGGTTTTGTCTCAGATCTACTGAAGTAAAAATTCTGGGGATGGGTCCAGCAACTGTTGCTTTAACAAGCCCAATCGCTGCTTCTGATGCTTGATAAATTGAGAACCATTGCTGTAATACATGAAAGCATCCTTGTTTCAGTCTCTCTCTCTCTCAGTCTCTCTCTCTATGTCTCTCTTACACACACGTATGCACAGGAAACCTGTTACTTTGAATTCAGATGATACATACATTTACAATAAGGATATCTATTCCACCTTAATAACTTGTCCCAATTAATTTCAAGATTTTCAAAAAAAATCCTCTGACTTGCCTATTGATCAACTTCATTTCCAGTAGATTATTTTATTTTGAAGGAGAAATGTATGCCCAGAAGAAAATTAAGAAAATTGCTAAGGACAAATAAACATTGATTGCTAAGGGAGAAGAAGGCCACTTATCACATTATCTCTTTAGTGAACAGTCACTCCCTCTGCATGTAGCTCACTCCAAACATCTTATATTTTAATACGACAAGGATGCCTCCAAATAGTGGTTTCATTCATTGATTTCTCTTGCTATTTTCATTATCTACTTAGGCAAAAAATACATTTATTGTGGCTTCAAAGACTGCATTCAGTTGATCAAATTGCCATATTTGAAGCAGGGTATCAAATATAAATGGACACTACTAAACAGCCTGTTTATCAATTCAGAAGAGCATGATCCAAACATGTGGTAAGGTCTCAAACCAAAGAACGTATGTCTTAAGGAGTTAGTGTTCACGTGCAATTTAGCATCAGATGAACTCAGGAACTAAGAACTACTTCCAATGTCGCGGTCATAGGACACGTCTGTGTAAAGCCCTCCATGGTTCTCCCTTATCTTTCAAATAATACTCTTTTCAATGAGGCCTCTGCAGTGTCATCTTCCACCTTGCACCCTCTCTACTCCCTTTCCAGCCTTCGGGTAGGGAGTCCCATCCTGTAGGTATGTCCACATCTTCCTCTCCCTGTGCCTTTACCAAATCCTGCACACGGTGGTACCTGGTCACTCATCTCACTATTTCATTTACATGCCTTCCTATTAGGATGGTAAGCACCTTGGCATCAGGCATTTTTTTTCTTTGAATACAAATAGCGACATGATAGGTTCCTGTAAATATCTATTGAGTGAAATAATCTTATCTTCTGGTCATATTTTCCATTTTCCTGCAGACATATTATTACCCCAAGAGTAGTGGCCTGGTTAGAAGGTAAGAAAAATACATAGAAAAAAAGAGAATTTCCTAGTGGTATTACCTCTCAGGAAAGACTTGTAATCAAAAGCAAAATTTTCCTCCTGTTGTGCTTTCTCAGCTAACTACAGAAATAGTCACTTTTAGAAAAAGCCTGTCAAAAAGCTTGTGAACAGCAGTTAAATTCGCTTTTCCATTTATTTTCAATGAATAGGTTGTAATTAGAGTAGGTATCACTTTTATTTGTTTTTTAACTTTTTGAGATTTATCGGAGATGAGCATCTCCTAGAAAAACATGAACTAAGTTAAACAGATTTTTAATAATTACATATATACAACCAGTGATAGAGAATCATTGAAAAAAAAAAAAAACATAAAGCAGGCAATCAGGAACCCCTGTGAGTCAGGAAACTGAGTAAATTTGTTTTCCTGCTACCTAGGAGCTATGTGATCACGGGTAAACATCTGCCCTTTTAGATTTCACCTTTCCATCCACCCTCTCTATCTCCAAGTAAATGCCAATAAGACACAAGAGGATATTTCTGAGGAGATGGTGCACAGACAAATGCAGCGTCATTCGACACCTGAAGAAGACGCATCTTAGAAGGATGTCAATAATAGAACCTCCGTTGGCTTTAAAACCTACTTCTCACTTCAAGAGCAAAGATGTGCAGGAGGGTGAGGATACTGGAGATGATGAATACACGATCAGGACAAGGTCATTTGTGCCTGCCAACCATGGGGTTTCCATAGAAACAAAATGATCTGAGCCAGATTCAAAGCCTGAAACAGGAATGAGATAAAAGTCTAGACTGCGTGCATCCTGTAACAGGCTTCAAGATCAAGAAAGGGGGAACTGAGTAGCAAACAAGCAGGAGGACTGAGCTCCAGCCAAGTGCTTGCTATCTGAAAATTGCTGAGCTGATGTACTGGGTGCCCATACCTCCTAACAAGGCAGGAGGACTCATCCATCCAACCATTTAGATTTATCATCTCATCTGCTTTCATCCTTTCTGCTGCTGCACAGACCAAAAGTTTGCTTGGCTGCAATGCAACAAAAGAATGAATATAAATAGTGGGACTCTGAGAACTGCTGTTCAGAGATGTTGGGAAGGAAACCAGACACTCTTTAAAAAAAATAAATCTTAAAAGAGGTTGTGAGTACAGTGATCTTTTGAAGAAGAGAACAATTACTTTAATGATTTGCATTTTCATTCTGGAAAAAGTACATCCTATTAAAGGAAATGTGAAAAGTTTTGAATATTCAAAGCAAGAAAGAAAAGCAAAACCCACTGTGCCATGAGTAAAATACAGTAATTGGGTATAGTCTAGTGTATTTCCTTTTAGCTTCTTTTTCTTTGCGTAGGCATTTAATGATATTGTTGAAATTGCTGTTTAATATTACACATAATCATTTTTTATGGTTTGCATACAATTTATAGTCACTTCTCATTGAATGGATTTGCCACACTTTATATTATTATGCCTCTACAGTTGAATGATAATGAGAGATAGGAGGACAAGATAAACTATTTAAAGACCAGCCAGGCGTGATGGCTCATGCCTGTAATCCCAGCACTTTAGGAGGCCGAGATGGGCGGATCACAAGGACAGGAGTTCAAGAACAGCCTGGCCAATATAGTGAAACCCCATCTCTACAAAAATACAAAAATTAGCCGAGCATAGTGGTGGGCACCTGTAGTCTCAGCTACTTGGGAGGCTGAGGTAGGAGAACTGCTTGAATCCAGGAGGCGGAGGTTGCAGTGAGTTGAGATCATACCATTGCACTCCAGCCTGGGCAACAGACGTCTCAAAAAAAAAAAAAAAAAAAAAAAGAAATTAAAGACAACTGAAAGAGAATGATACATGCTTTTAGAAAATTTCAAACTAAGAGACCAAAAGACAGAGATTTGGAAGAAAAGAACATATGAAATTTTGGACAGATAGAATATAAAAATTATTTTTTTAAATTAAGGACAGATATTTATTCAGAGAAAGATGACAATGATTAAAATGTATTTATACTTGGTCATGTGGTTTATTATCATTATTTTGTCATTGGAAATTATGACCTATTTAAAAATATTGCCAACTTATATGATTATTTCTGGAGATTATATTGAAATAACTAAAAATGCTATGTTAAAACATATAAATATTATTAATATTCTTAATGCTTCCCAAAGGCCTTATATGATGTATAGTCCAAATATATGTAATTGCTTGTGTATATTTCATCTTTATCAGGCCACCACCATGTGTATTATTTATTTCAAAACTGTTTACTAATTTAACTGGTGACAATTGGTATATCTTGTTATTTTCCCAAACTAGTAAGTTTAACATTACTTTGATGTTTGCTAACTCTCTATATTTTTTTCCTAAATTGTTAGTTCAAAATTGTTGAAAACTTGTCTGTTAAAGTGTTCATTGTGAAAAATCAATATATAGGAACTTTTTATATAACTAAGGTATCAGGCTTTTAAGAGTCATATTTGCTGCAAATATTTTCCCAGTATCTTTATCTTGGTAGTTGATACATAGAAGTTTTACATTTTCTAATGTTTTTATCCTGATATTATGGTTTAGAAGAAAACACTTTGGTTATTTCATTCAGTCACTTTTCTCAAGATGTCTACCTAAACAATTTACATCGTGTTCTCTTACATGTTGAAATTTGGGAAGGAGTTAAACATTCATCCTGTCACATGTGGGTCAGGAGCAGACATTAGCCATTTAGCTGATTGAGTTACATAGGATACAGAATTGATAACTTCTTCCTCAAGGCAAATCTTCTGAATGGGTTTCTAATTCTAAAAAGAGGATACACGTAACCTTGCATTCGCTAGTTTATTCTCATTTTTCTCTCTTTTAAAAATAGTTTTAAAGCATTTGTCATTGGTAGTTTGTGCGCTTAGGGTAGTACTTATGGATGCATAACATCACATGAGGAAGTTCTGCGAAGTTGTGGATGTTCTACTTTCTTGGTTACTTATGTTACCGGGATTCTGATTGCATTAAGAATTCTTTCTTTCACCCGGGAGAAGCATACATCTGCTTCTGCTGACATCTGTTCTCCTTTGTGGGTTCTGAGAAAACATTTATTTCTTTTTTGCTTTTCTTCCTGTTTTAGCAATGTCTGCTTCTCATCTTAATTAATCACCTTTATGTTGCAATAACTTAATAGAAGGAGAATACATAGCTAAAGAGCGAACGTGTAGCACAGAACATAGAATTCTGAAAAACATTCTTGGCTTGTTCCAGGGTATCTGCCAGGCATTTAAAAATGAGGTTCGGCCGGGCGCGGTGGCTCAAGCCTGTAATCCCAGCACTTTGGGAGGCCGAGACGGGCGGATCACGAGGTGAGGAGATCGAGACCATCCTGGCTAACACGGTGAAACCCCGTCTCTACTAAAAATACGAAAACTAGCCGGGCGAGGTGGCGGGCGCCTGTAGTCCCAGCTACTCGGGAGGCTGAGGCAGGAGAATGGCGTAAACCCGGGAGGCGGAGCTTGCAGTGAGCTGAGATCCGGCCACTGCACTCCAGCTCGGGCGACAGAGCGAGACTCCGCCTCAAAAAAAAAAAAAAAAAAAAAAAAAAGAGGTTCATGTGGATTGGCTTCTTTTTGAAAAGAAGATTATAAATAACAACATCAAGGTCACTCATTTCCCTCCATGCTTGGTACAGGGAAGTTGGAATGGTGAATGAGTTAGGAAAGGCTTTGCTTTGGGGGTGTAGTTCCAAATATCAGTTCTGCTATGTCTATTAGTCCCTTTTGCCTTCCTCCCTGAAGGTTACTGTTCCTTCAAGAACCTGGTGCTCTGCCTCCCTTTAGAGGCATAAAAGATCACCATAGTCTCAGGAGAGAAGGGATCCTCTTTCACATCTTCGAATGTACTGATCTTTCCACAGGCTCCTGAACTTCTGAGATGTTCTTATGTTCTAGTTAATGCTGCAACCCACTCAGTGCTGACTTCACTGATGAAGTGAAAGCATCTTATTGAAAAAAAATTATGAGATTAACTGCTTATCTTGCCTTAAGAATGAAATATTAACTGGGAGGAGATATGCACAGTATATATAAGGAGCTTATTTATTTTCAAGATACATAAGGAACCTCTGCAAATCAATAATAAAATGAATAGCTCATTTAAAAGTGGTGAATTAAAAAATTCACCATTGGACATGCTCTCTCTCTCTCTCTCTCTCTCTCTCTCTCTATATATATATATGGCCCATTTGGATACTCCCTTTTGGGAATATATATATGTGTGTGTGTATATGTATACAAATAAAGTATAAACATCTTTTATATAAATATATATACTTACATGTACACATATGTATATATTTATATAAAAGATAGATATACTTTTACATATATGTACATATGCTTATATATATGAAAGATGCTTAATATCATGCTTATTAAGGAAATATAAATTAAAACCATAGAGAGAATCCCTTAGCCAGATCCAGAATAATTAAAATTAAAAAGACCAGCTATACTAAATATTGGCAAAGAAGCAGAACATCTAGGACTCTCATACTCTATTGGTGGGAGTATAAATTGGTTCGACTACTTTGGAAAGCTGTTTGACAGTGTTTATTAAACCCAATCAGAATACCAATTCCATGACCCGGTAATACCATAATACCATAACCCCCAGTCTTTTTAGCAAACGACGAAAACACTCCAAATGTTCCTCAACAAGAAAATGGATAAATAGTAACGTATTCATACAACAGAACACCATAGAGTAGGAATTGGCAAAGTATGGTCCAAAGGCTAAATCCTAGTAAATAACATTTGTTGGAACACAGCTGCTATACTCAATCATTGACATATTGTGGATGGCTCCTTTTGTGCTACAAAGGCGGAATTGTGTAGTTGCAACAGAGATCATATTATCCACAAAGCCTAAAATATTTACCACCTGACCCTTTATAGAAAAAGTTTGCCAGTCCTGCAATAGAGGCAATGACTAATAATAGACTGCTGGTACAGGCAAGAACATGAGATGAATCTCATGGATATGATGTTGAGAGAAAGAAGACAGACAGAAAAATGTACATACTATATAATTTCATTTATATGAAGTTCCAGAACAGGCAAAATTGATGGTGTTAGGAATCTGAAGAGTGGTTATATTTGGGAGACACACCAAGAAAGACACAAGGCAGCCTTGAGGGATCCTGGAGACGCTCTGAATCTTGATCTCAGAGATAGCTACAGGAACCTGTACTCATACATAAAAGTTAATTGAGCTGCACACACGAGATTAGTGCACTTTACTTTTTTATAGGTAAATTAAACAATTAATGGAACCATGAATTTTCTGTCCTTTAAATGGGCATATTGGCTGAAACTCTCCATATATGCTTGAAAGGTAAAAACCTGCTGCTTTCTGTGACTTTGGAAGAAGTTGAGGCTCAGTTTTCATGAGGCTGGCCAAATTTACTTTACATGACATTTATAAGGATGTTTACAGTGCTTGTGAAAGAGCACAAACTTTTGCTAAATAGCATGTCATCTACAAAAGAATGTCTGTATTTTTCCTTACATGCTTTTCTTTCTTGTTCACTGACCTTCTGCTTTGCCACACCATTTGTTTTATGCCATTTCTTACTTATAACAATGTATTACCAATTTTGTGCTTCCTTGTTCACCTACATCTGTCTCTTTTCCCTAGTATATTTATAGTAAATTGCTTGCATAACCCTTGGGCCTACATTAATTTATCTTTGAACGTTTTTCATTTCCCCATTGTGTCCTCTAACTCCATTGATTTACCCTATTTGATATTTCTTCATTATTCTAAAATTCACTTGCCTGCTGTTCAACATTCTTATTTTTTCCCCTTTTGGTTGTCCGTGTCCTAATTACCAACCTAACTAGGTTATGAGAACTCTTATACAGAGGGTCCCTAACCCATGCATTTGAATTATATTGGATGGATTATTCAAGCTTTGCCAAAGATTGATTTCTTTATAGCTTTCTCTTTTTCATGGTGCATAATTTAGTAATCTTGTGCCCTGCCCGCCAACCTACAGTAGTACATGATTTATTCATTTCTTGTCACTTATTTCCAGAGAGCTAAAATCATATGTAACTAGTAGCCTCTTCTATTAGCAAAAATGAAAAGCAATAAGAAGATATCAATGGAGTAGGCTATTGCCATAGTTGGTAGTCAAGATGATAATCAAAGATTAAGCCTGCTTCCTTTAAAGAATTCCTGAGCACTTTGCAATTATGTTACCACAGATCCTCTTAACATTGCTGTAGTAATTGGAAAACTACTAAACATTTGTTACAGATAGAAGAGGAGAGCAACAGAAAGTACATGAGCTTTCCAAGTTTCCCTCAGCTTATCAACAGCTGTATAGAAGAAGCAGGATATTTAGATGGGGAATCAAAACATGCTTTTAAATTTCAGTTCAAATAGAAAAATAAGTGATTGGAGCTAATGATGCTCTCAAAATCTTAACTTGAGTTGGGGCTCCACCTTGAGGTGTGCTAGCTTGGGCGTACACTGAAACCTAAATATTTATATTTCTAGAACTGGAAAATCACTACTTCTCCTTTATACCAACATGCCTGGGAATGAATCAGCTTGGAAAACACTTGTGAAGTGCTCCCTTGAGGTCATCTTTTTCACAGAATCAAATATTTTAGGGTTTGAAGGAATTCTCGAAGTCACCAATCCAACCACCCAACTGATACTTGAATCATCTCCACAACATTCTAAACTCCTGTGACCACCAGCTCTGTCTGTACACACCCTAACCATGAAGCTATCTTATCCTTGGTTCCAACTGTACCAAAGAGCTACACTGAATAGTAAGCTCTTCAAACATTTGAACACAGCTTGTGTGTACCCCTGAGCCTTCTTTTCTTGAGTCAAACATAGCAATTTCTTGTGCCATTCTTTACATAGTGTAGTTTCAAGTCCACAGCCAGACCTGGTCACTCTCATCAGTCTCCATGAGCTTCAACAATCTTTCATTCCTTAAAAATGTGGGGGCACAAAACTGAACAGAGTCTTCTAGTTGTGGACTGACCTGCACAGAATGAAGCTGAAGTATCCCTTTCCTCATTCAAGATATTGGTGCAGTCTAAGAACTTGCTTTTCTAGTTAACACATCTCACTGTTGGCTAATGAGAGCTTATCCTCTAACCAAGGCCAAGTCCTTCTCAACCACCGCTCCGTACTCATGTGTACCCCTTATAGATACTATAAGTTGACAGCTTCTATCAGACCATTGCCCAGGAACAGTCATTGGCAGTTTCTATCTGAACTTCACTCAGTTCAAGCCTTTTTGCCTGAACATATTGTCTCTCATGCCTTGATTAAGAGCTCCATAGGCCTATATATATATGTTAAGAGGCTTAGAAATGCATGTAATTTGGTCATTTATGTAAGAGTGTGCATAAGTCCATTTGTTCAGCTTCTAAAACTAAAATTGCTTTTCCTAAGAGCAGGATTTATTGACATTTCAATGTAAAGAGCCAGATAGCAACATTTTCAGTTTTGTGGGACACATGTTCTATGTCACAAGTACTCAGCTCTTGGGAAAGGACCTGTAGACAATATGTTAATGAATAAGTATGGCTGTGTTTCAGTAAAACTTTATTTACCAAAACAAGTATCAGGCAGAATTTAGCTGATGGCTATACTTTGCTGACCTCTGCTTTAGAGTATCTGAAAACATTTTGTGATTATTATTTTTTCATTATCTTTAAACATTACCATGAATGATAAGCTATTAATCATATTTTACAGATAGAGAAATTTAGCAATGTACTGAATATGATCACTCGGTCATCTTGTTAGAGTAGTTAATACGTACTATTGAGATAATCTCTCAAATCATCTCCCTTCTCACCAAATGGAATCTATGAGATATTCATTTTTATTTGGGAAACAAAAAAGATTTCAGTGGTATCTTTTTTATTTTGTCTTCTGGTGGGTATGTTCCTCAGGTAGATTTGATTATAATGATTCCATGACACTACAATCTAACAAAAACTTCTTTAATCATTGCCCCTGTGCCTGACAGCAGGTTGCTGCTGTTAGGACTCTGTGTGTGCAATTTGGGGGGCATTTAAACAATGCTCATTGTCTTTCCAAACTATTCACCCAAATACCTGGCCTCCTAAAAAAAAATTGAGAATGCTCATCAATTCCACGTTTTCAGCACTTAACAAAATCGCTTATGGTCTTCACTCCTGTACAGCTAGTACACTTTCCATAAGGAGCTTCTGCCTCAGGACTTTGGAGTTTCATGGTTTTTGCACTTTGGTGTAACAGAGGGGATTCCTTCCTTCCAGATCACTGTCATTTGAAGAATCACTGAAGCACACAGTTGTGCTTTTCATACTAATCTGTAGCTACATGCCATGAAAAGTGTTAGGAAATCTGAGATGATAAACTAGGGCCTCAAGAAACTCAAGCTGGTAACAATTAAATGCATGGAAAGGACAAATGTCTTGGTTCTACCCCCTAGCAAAATCCCTTTTTACAATTCAGGCATCTCCTATCATGAATATACTTTGGAATTTTCCATTCTCCCTAGAGTTCCCTTCCTTAGCATTTTAGTCTAGGAGGCATTTGTTCTTTTGAATGTCATGCAGTGTGACAAATTAGTTCCCTTACTTTTACTGAAGCACTTAAAAAGCTGCTTCGCTTATGCACCCTTACTCTTCCCAGGTGTTCTCATAGTCAAAATGTAACAGCTTTCTGTTTTTCCCGAAAAGTCTCCTAATGTTTCATTTGAGAACATCCAGAAAACACAGGTAAAATAAATGACATCAACATACCATAAAAAGTAGGTCTAAAATCTATGTTGCCCTGGCTGTGTTTTCAATGGTTGTATGAGTAAGGGTAAATTTGCTATAGGATGAGAAATTCAGTCTTATTGATTTTGAGACCATCAGTAGCAGAATCAGTACTGCTAGGTCCCAATGGTGGTGAACAGCTTTTCTGCACGACCAAAGAGGCTAACAAGTTGTACACTTGGGATTCTGCAAACCCAACCATACCCAGGTGAAAAGAATCAAAGACAATGAAATAACACTCAGTTAAATTAAAAAGGCACACTTATTTTCACAGGGACTACACAAATAAGCAACTAAAGAACCAATGTCTTAAGAAACTGAGCCTCCAGACATTAAGAACATCCTAGATTTATTTCCTTGCGCTCTGGACATGGAGTAGGTAGAAAACAACACAATCCCAGAGAAAGCCTGTAAGTCCCACCCTTTTCAATTCTCCACTCCCAGGATCTTTGTTAAATGGCCCAAATTAAACGTGATGGCTCAAATGCCCTCACAAGAGAGTTGTTACAATCTACCTAAGCAAATTCAATTTCCTGAAAACTCTCATGGCTTTACTCCCATTCTCTTCAGCATTTGCAAACACTTAGATAGTTTTTAGTCAGGCATTTTCCATGAGTTTCTAATCTGAAAAGGTGAAAATCCAGTCTGATTTTGGGGATAGCGAAGAGTTAATACTTATGGGGAAAAGTCAGCGCCCAAAAGGAATGAACTACATTCCCTTTTCAATTTCTCTGTCTTCTGGCTAACTTTCCAAACAGATTTAATCACTCTCTCAGTATCAGTCACCATCAGAATCTCTCCCCAATGGCCAGCACACAGCGGCCACTCGGCTCTGAGACTGCCAGGCAGCCAGCAGCCACCTCACAAACTCATCACTCAGCCCAACCAGCTCAGTCCCTCCGGCACCCTTCAGAGGCTGAGTTACCGGCATGAATACATTCAGAAAGCCCAAGTTAGCATGGGGCCATTTCAATGAAATTAGCGGTGAAAACCATCAAGCATGAGAATTTGATTTCCATCCAAGGAACATAGGTTGATTTTTATCTGCTCTTCCTTGGCATCAGAAAAAGAGGCTAGGATTTCAGTTACTGCTGTTGTCATTGCTGGTGTGTTACTGCTTTCTGGTTGAGGACCACATGCCTGTCTGTGTTTTCTTTCAGAGCACTCATTATTTCTTGTTCTTTTGGGGGCAGCAACTCTAGTTTCCAGAAATTAGCATTTCCTTTTCTTGCCTCCAACAGTAGCAGTGCCAAAGGAAAGCTCTTTTAATCAACTCTGTGCCACAAAAATAACTTGAAACAGTGACAGGTGAAAGTTCATCCCCAGAGGTTCCGCCTGCAAGTCTTCACTTCTCATCCAATTTCCCTTCACTTTACAGCAAAAGTTCATTTTTTTTGTTTTTCATTTTCTCTGGAACTGAGAAAGTAGGAAGATGCTGGATGAAGTAGGAATCCCCAGCAACATCAAACTGGGCTCAGCACATAAGGCTCCTGCAGCCACGTGTTCTCTCTGTGACGTTCTCTGTGGATCTCCAGAGAGTGTGACTCTGACTCAAAAACCAGGACCCTTAGCCCAATCAACTCCTCTCCCAATGGCGTGTTTCTCAGGATCCTGCAAGGGATGGCGTTCCTTTGTACCAGTGCTTTCTAATGTGCCTTTGTAATTTGTGGTGGAAGAGTCGGTCACATCTCTATGCTCTTTGCATCTGTTTATATCTGGTTCTGCATGTTTTCTGGCCCTATTAAGTATTCATCAGAGACACAATAACTACCCTTTTAATCTTCCAGAAGTTAACCCTCTGAGTTCTAGTATTTCAAGATTTTAGTACTGTCTTTCTCCATCTCTTGTATGTCTTTTGGCGTTCTAAATACCACCCCTGACTAGTGTAATTTCAGAGTGACAGTGTTTTGGAGGTGCAGAGTATTTTAAAGTATTTAAAGCCCTTTGCCTGCCTCTTTCCTGCCCAGATCAATTCGTGATCTCACTCTGCGTTCATTTTCCGAGGCTGAGGTATTTCATTTTTCTGCACCACAAATGAGATATTGAAAATTACTGCAACTGCATCAACACAGGAAATCATTTCTTGAAAGCTGTTGCTTTTCTTTTAAAAGTGATATTGCAAAAGTTGCCTCCTATCTTGTAGTAAATATGCTTGTCAAAAAGTTAAACTTGCTGAAGTCTTCGTGAAAGCCAAAACTACAACTAAATTGTGTAATAATTTAAAGTCTGCCTTCCTTAATAGCGGCTCCCACTTGCCTAAGCCTCTTATGAAACTGTTGTCATAAGTGGAAGTTACTCTGGTCCAACTTCTGTCCCTACGTCCACGGAGGGTAATGCCTTCCGGCATTAACTTTGCATTATTTTACCATATAGAGACAGATAACACTCCAGTCTTCACCAGGGCCTACTTACCCACAGCACCCAGGGCCCACAAAAGTGTTTTCACTTTCATCTTTTAAAATCAGAATAAAAAAGAATATAATAATTAATGTATAATCATGAATCCCATCTAGATTATATTTGCCTTTACTCCAATTCAGTTGTAAAATATAATTATATATATTTTATATATTTATAAATATATAAATGCATATATAAATATGTCTTTATAATATATGGACTTATAAATAAATATATTTGTTAATATAAATAAATATGTAGATAAAATAGAATAAATAAATATATATACTTTTTTCCTTCATGGAGGAAGGTGCCCATGAAGGCAAAAGTGCCCAGGGCCTATGAAAGTCATAATGTGGCTCTGGTCCAAAAGGATTTACTTATTATGTAGGTCCAGAATATGCTGGGAACTTAGCACTACTTGGAAGACATAAAAATGTTATTTGGGGAATGATGATTTTGTTTCATTTATGGTCTCCTCCCTGGCCCCCAACATTACTGGCTCCACCCCCACTCTGGAATGTTTCCCTCAAGCTGTCTTCACCCTGCTTTAATAGCCAACAAATCTATGTGTGAGCATGCTGACCTAAAGACAGCCAAATAGGATCTCCGAGATAGCAGAGAGTGGTAAGATTCCATCCAGCCCCAGTATCACAGAAGGGGCACAATATATGTTTATAGAATGCAAGAATGACATTGTCATAGAATGTAAAGAGGGCAGGTTTTGGAGCCAGAGAGACCCCAGTGCAATGTTTGGCTCTGTCATTTACTGGCTAAGTTGTCTTGGTCAAATCACTTAACTCTTCTGAACATCCTATGACAACCAGTGACGATAATGCCTATCTTGCAAGTTGCTGTAAGTTGGAAGATAATTTATGTACAAACACTTATCATAGCTAAATATTATGCAAGCACTTTATGTGTAACCTATGACATAGTGAGAATAAATAAAACTGTTATGGAATAGATAAGAATCGACAGTAAAATAAAAGGTACAGAATAAGCAATTGGCATTACTATTATTGGTCAATTTCCTCACTCAAATTTTTGAATGGGTATTTCCTTTTTACAGGACTTAAGATATAGAACTCCCCTGTAGTTTACAAAGCCCTTTAAATATGACGGATAGCCTTCTGTTACCATCCTCTTCCCTTATATCCGCTATTTTGCTCCAGCAAGCCTTGCAGCTCCTCAAATCTTCCAGCCCTTCTCACATTCCTGTGATTTGCATATGCTGTTCCTTCTGCCTGGAACACTCTCCCTTCCCTCCACATTTGTTTGTCTAGAAAATTCCTACCCTTCTCCTTCCATACACTCTTTTATCGTCAACTCTTCCCTATTCCACATTCCTTTTCATTCTCCTTGCTGTAATGTAGCTTGAAAAATGAAGACATTGTTTAAAAGTGCCTATATCTAGTTCTCATGAATTTAAATACAGTATCTGTAATTTCTTAGATGATCATTTAAACATAATGAGGTAGGGTGAAAGAAGGAGATTTTGAAGAATCTTCTTGTCCATCTTTAATCATTTAGCTAAAATAAAATCAGAAATTTCATTCAGAGGGACCTTGACTTGGGACACGTCCTCTTGGCGCTCTCTCTCTCTGTTCACCCCCTTACACTGTTATGACTACACAAGAACAGCTTTTCTCCTATAAGCAACCAGGCAATATTCCAAATATTTCTATTCTTTATTCTAAATACTTTGGACCATAAGTTGTCAGAAATTAAATGGACCAAATTTGGAAAGACTTCAAACTTCCATAACATTATTAACTATGTACCATCTAAAATTTGGCTGGCTGATAATATGAATGGAAAAAACATCTAGAGTCTAATTTTACATAACACTTGATAAAGAGATGAAATCTAGATTTTATTAAGAAGTAGACAGCAACTTCCAAATGGATGATTATTTAATTTATTATTCTATTAAGTCCATGCTCATTTTATTCCATTTAGCACTTGAAGCTGAGAAATCAACTTTACCAAACTAACTTTGATCATTGTAGGTAATTCATAATTAAGTTCTTAAACTTGGATATGGAATTTTAATGTATTTGGACTAAATACATATTTAATGAAAATTTAAAACTAAATGTTTTCAGGTTTCAAATATTTATTATCAGTCCTTTGGATGTCAGCATTCTTTCACACAAGTGTACTACAGCTTAATGTTTCTGAGGAGATTAAAATATGTATTGTATTAATATGAGTGATGATTTATGTCAGGATGTGCTGTCATCTTCTCTAATAAAAAAGATTACAAAACAGATAGCTATAATGTGTGGTGCAGGGGGAGGGGGCTGATTTGAAATCTCTATGTTCAATTTTTAGCCAGGAAAGCTATTTATAAGACCTCTACATATTAAACAATACCCAATCAGCTCTACTGACAGAGGGATGACTTCTAAAAATGAAAAAGGATGAGGCGCAGGCCTATTATGGATAGTGGAAGTCAGGCTCGGGTTGCAACATGAATGGGTTTACAGTGACAGGCTATCTCCTGAGGAGGAAGGCAAAGCCTAGGAAAAGAGAGTAGGGCATTGCAACAGGATGCGATATAAGAGCTACTATGATGTCTTACAATATGAACATTTTTTAAAATTCTGAATTTAGAGTCTATTTAAAATGCATTATCCAAAGGCTATTTGCTATCTTTAGAAGTTTAATGCATTTTAAAGTAATACTCTTGCATTATGAAGTATGAAATCACAAAGTTCGACATGGGATGACAATAACCAAGGGTTCCTCCATTATCCAGTGTTAGGAGTCAGGCAGGGATCCCATTATCAATAGGTAGGTCTCACATTCACATCAATTTTGCTTGCATAGGTCGTAGAGTATGAAGTAGCCAAGAATCAATTAGTAGAAGAAATTTAACATGCCCCTACTTTTTAAAGCTTATACTTAGGAATACATGAAATATTTTCTTCCTGAAAGCTCTTCTGTATACATAACTAAATAAATTCATATACATAAAATATGTATTTGTAAATTTACTATTAGGAGGTCAATTATACCCTATGGAAGAAAATAAGAATAGAAGATGATTTGATCAAAAAAGTAGCTATTATATCCCTGCAACAGGATCATATTATTCTGATCTAATATATAATTTTGGTCAAAGAAACTATTGTTAAAGTACAAATAATTGGAGTTTAGTTTTGTAAAAAATAGTGATAAATGCTAGCTTTGTAGCACTATAGCAAACCTAGCAAGACCTAAAAGGATTCATGGATATAATTTAAAATTTTTTTTTCTTTCCATAGGTTTTTGGGGGAATAGGTGGTATTTGGTTACATAAGTAAGTTCTTTAGTGGTGATTTGTGGGATTTTGGTGCACCCATCACCTGAGTGGTATACACTGAACTCAATTTATAGTCTTTTATCCCTCACTTCCCCCCACCATTTCCCCCGAGTCCCCAAAGTCCATTGTGTCATTCTTATGCTTTTGCATCCTCATAGCTTAGCTCCCACTTACAAGTGAGAACATAGTATGTTTGGTTTTCCATTCCTGAGTTACTTCACTTAGAATAGTAGTCTCCAATGCCATTCGGGTTGCTGCAAATGCCATATTCATTCCTTTTTATGGCTTAATAGTATTCCATTATACACACACACACACACACACACACACACACACACACACACACCACAATTTCTTTATCTACTCATTGACTGACAGGCATTTGGGCTGGTTCCATATTTTTGCAATTGTGAATTGTGCTGTTACAAACATATATGTGCAGTTACCTTTTTTGTATAATGACTTATTTTCCTCTGGGAAGATACCCAGGAGTGGGGATGCCAGATTGAATCATAGTTCTACTTTTAGTTCTTTAAGGAATCTCCACACTCTGTTGCATAGTGCTTGTATTAGTTTTCATGAAAACAACTTTGAAGAACAGAATGGCAATGGTATTAATTTATTTAAACTCTAAATCCTATCTATATTAAAATAGAATTATTAAATGCTACCAAATTCTCTGCTTCATTATGTTTCCAGAAATCCCTAGTTAGTTTATTTTGTTAAAAAATCAATTTATTTTCACTTCTCATTTGGAGGAATTTTGCCCTGTCTATAGGCAGTAGAGTGAGAGATAACAGTTATGATGAGATTCTTTAAGTTCTTCGATTCTTTAAGTTCTTCTATCCCTGTTATCCTCTCTATCACTGTAGAAATCATCCCAATTATTATCCCAGGAAGAGGAAGATCTCAGTATAAGAACTATGAGATTTATTTTGCACTAATAGCCAATTTAAGACCCTAAATCAGAAAATTTAACTGGATGTGACTTTCATGTGGTTCTTTATTGCTTGTTACACTTTCACATTGTAGAAAGTCTTCTATCCAGAGATGTATGTCAGTATTTTGCTTTTCTCTGGACTTTTTGCTTAATCATACAAGAACAACAATAACAATACCTTTCAATTACAACTCGTATGTGACAGTGACCAATCATGCTTGAGGCCTAAGTTTTCTCATTTGGAAATTGGGACATTGAGAGCTACCTTACCGGGCATAAAGAAAAAAAAATCAAGGTGATTAATCTGGAAGTGATGTGCAAAGTACAAAGTTGTATCCCAATATTAAGTAGCTTATTACTGGGAATGTGCTATGTAAGTAATACAGGACTAATGACATTATTTCAATAGATACAGTTTTATAGATAAGATAAAATGAGTATTCAAAGTTGTCAAGCTGTTTGTTCGAGTTCACATGTTGGTATGTGATGAAGCTAAGGCTCCAACCAGGTGGTCAGTGATCTAACATCTTGTAAGTGCTTTATTTTTCTTCCTTGCTTCTCTGCTTTTTATGTGGCATCTCACAGATAAGAGTTAAAATCTTTCTTGCAAATTTAAGCACTGTAATTGCTCCACACTCAATCACAGGTCAGATCACTCTCCTAACACCCTCTACACACTGCATATTTATTCTCATTTTTATCTAGTCATCTATACTGTATCTGATTGTCCTAACTCCTGTCTTTAGTTTTAAGAAAACTAAGATTATGCAATGCCTTTCCAAGTGTCCTAAATCCTGCCTCCAGTTTTAAGAAAATTAAGATTATGCAATGCCTTTCCAAGGCTCAGTGTGAAGTTGCATTGTAGTCCTGCCATCATTTTCTCCAAGGGCTCTCTTGAACCACTCAGCCCTTCAGTGACCTGGCAGAGCAGTGCATTGCTACTTGGTAATCTAGTGCTTGATTGGAATATAACTTTTCTAATCCTTTTGTGAATGTAATTCTCATCCATCTGAACTAGATTATCAAGTCAAGAATAGGGAATAAATTTACCTTTTAAAAATACATCCCATAAAATTTGAACACTTACTGTGGATTAGACTAAGGGATTATTTTTAAAAATGTTTTAAAGATGCGATGATGGCATTTTGGTTATTGTCTTTTTCTATTCCTTGGAGATACATACATGAGAATTTAGGGGAAAAATGATATGACGTCTGAGACTTGCTTGAAAAAAATCCTAGGTGGAGGTGGAAGGAAGTAGGGGGATGGAGATGAAACAAAACTGGCCAGCATGACTGTAGATAACTATCAAAACAGGATAATAAGAAAATAGGAGTTCGCCAGATACTGTTCCACCTATTTTTGCATATGATATTAGAAATTCCCATAATAAAAATTAACAAAAAAAAGTTAACACAAAAGAAAACTGATGTCTCCCATCAATACTGGCACAATATTTTATATACAGTAGCTTTAGTTAAGTCATAAATAGATGGTGAGAAATATAATGATTCCGATCATCTTAAATTAATTTTTTATTTGGAAGAAAAGGTTTTAAAAAATTGTCACTCCAGAAGTAAGCTTCGTGGTCAGTTATTTCTATCCTGAGAGAAACAACCAAAGGTGAAAGAGGCTATTTCTTGGACAACTCTGGTCTCTGTACCCCCACATGTAACCCTTATTGTCCATGTCCATGCTGTCGTTAAAGAAAATTAAATATGAGTGGTTTTAATACTGAATTTAACTTACTTAAACTATTCATAAAATGAACTGTTTCCTGAACAAATTAAGAATCACAACATATATATGCTCAGTGTCCAGTTGTCTAACTGAAAATGCAGAAGAAAGAATATATATAACAGATTTAGGAGAAAAACATTTGACCCAAATTCCTAAATTCTTAAGTTTCCTAACATCCAAATAGGTGACTAAAAAGAGAAACTAAAAATGGCGGTCATCTCCTCCCCATTCCCTCCTTTCACTTACTAACAGAACCCTGGATTTCCAGGCAGAGCAGCTTGGGTGACACTGATTCTTCAGGTGCCAGGGTAGCCCTCACTGTTGTGAGCCAGCCAGCACACTCAAGCCCCAGCCACTGAGTGTGTCATAGGGCTGGGCAAAGTCCCATTCTGAGACAGAAAGATGAGAAGAAACATTTGCCGAGGGATCTTTGCAAAGCAGCTGATTGGGTCTCAAGGAGCAATTTAACAAGACTGTCTTTCCTTCTGGACATGACTGAGGAAGCAACTAGCCTCAGTTACTGCTGGCAGCCAGCTTGCAACCCAGCGTGGCCAGTCTCAGGGAAAGACCACCTCACACAAAGCAGAGCAGAGGTGGAGTGACCGGTTCCGGGTGACATTGCTGAGCCACTGAATCCAGCTTCACCAGCTGCTTACTTTCTGTCTTGACTGCTCAGTTTTGAGAGGCAATAAATTTCTTTCATTATTGATATGGTTTGGCTGTGTCCCCATCCAAATCTCATCTTGAATTATAGCTCCCATAATTCCCATGTGTTGTGACAGGGAGCTGGTGGGAGATAATTGAATTGTGGGGGTGGTTTCCCCCGTACCGTTCTCATGGTAGTGAATAAGTCTTATGAGATGTGATGGTTTTATGAGGGGTTTCCCCTTTTGCTTGGCTCCCATTCTTCTCTTGCCTGCTGCCATGTAAGACATGCCTTTGCTCCTCCTTGCCTTCATCATGATTGTGAGGCCTCCCCAGCCATGTGGAACTGTGAGTCCATTAAACCTCTTTTTCCGTATAAATTACCCAGTCTCAGGTATGTGTTTATCAGCAGTGTGAAAATGGACTAATACAATTATGAAAGCTAGTTTGAGCTGGTTTTTTTAAACTGAAGTGCCGAACATTCTATCTGACACCCTAGTTTTGTGCATGGCTCCTTAGACAGTACTACTGTTTTCTGATGAACAGCCATACTCTTTACATGTCTTCTTGTCTACTGCATAAGACTTCATCACAGTTCAACTCCAGATGGCCTAACTAAATGATGAATCTGGCGAGCTCTGGTACACAGGTGCTCAGGAAGGTGAATGACAATTACTGAGAAAACCAAATCTTGTGAAAAGTATATGTCAACATGCCAATATGACATGTCAATGGCCACAGCACATTAGACCCCTTAACTGTATACGGCAAAAGTAGGAAACTTGAACTGTGTCTATGAACACCAAGGACATATGCCAATCTACCTCTGTTAGTGACTGAAAACACAAAGATCAGAAATAAACTGAAGCCTAAAGGGATTTTTAAACACTACTATCTTTGAAGGAAGAGCAAACAGATGAGAAAATGGTTGTTAATGCATCTGCTTCATTTGTTAGATTTTTCTCTCTGCTCTTCGAATCCTGATTTGAAAAAAGAAAAGTATAAGAGCCTTATGTGTGCAAGAGTAAGGAAGCTTACAAAATGTGTGGTAGAGGTGAGAATATTTGCATTTAATGAAAAATGATTTACTGAGGCCAACACCTTAAACAAACATCTTAACTCATCATCAGCTGCTATTATAAACCCAAAGGGCATAATTTTCAGGACACAGCTCTGTGGGGGCAGGCACTGGCTTGGTAAAATTAATCAATACTTTCTGGCAGAGAATGAAATATGATTTATCACAGTACTGGTCTCCCTAGAATAGAGAGGACTTAAGGGTAAAAAGTTAAGAATGCCAATTGAGTCATCTGGGAAGATATTTTTTGTTATAATTATTTGTGAAAATAAAACTTTGAAGTGGTGTTCCAAAATTAAAAAAAAATTATGACAAATTTGTTTTGCTTCTAGGTTAGTTATTTTGAATCCCATGTATAAATGAACAAAATTAAGAAAAAAAGGCTATGTTTAGTATTTGGAGAATCCAGACTAAGAGGCTTAGAGGGGCTGTGAAGATTTCATCTAAAACGGGTTATGCGTGTTTTCATTAGTGAAGCATTAAGTGTTTACTGAAAGCTAATTACATATCTAACACTTCACCAGGCGCTGTGTTTACCAGAGCTGGTTTCATGCGCCTGCAACCCATGCATGGAAGGGCTCCACACTTTAGTATCCTGTGGTTGCCATCTTCACAATCCTAATAATTGTTGAACAAGGGCTCTACATTTTCATTTTGAATTGGCCCTCAAAAATTATGTAGCTGCCTCTGGTGCTTGTAAATACTTTACTTCCTATCTGTAACTTATATAGGACATAAGACCATAAGATACATAGAGTAATCTCTCCTTATCCACAGGGGAGATACATCGTAAGACCCCTGGTGGATGCCTGAAACTGCAGAGAGCACCAAATCCTATGTATACTATGTTTTTTCTTGTATATACACAGCTATGGTAAGGTTTAATGCATAAATTAGGTATAGTAAGTGATTAACAGCAGTAACTAATAATAAAATAGAACAATTACAACAATATACTTTAACAAAAGTTATGTGAATGTGATTTCTGTCTCGCCCTCTCAAAATATCTTATTGTATGTAATATTTTCAGACCATGGTTGGCTATAAGAAAGTGAAACTGCAGAAAACAAAACCTCAAATAAAGGGGGATTACTGTACATAAAACATGACCAGAATTATTATTTAAATATATATTGCCTACATACACTGTCATAAAGCACCAAAATGGGTAGGCCAGTGGATAAGACATAAGACAGCACAGGCTAAATTAATAGTTGATGATAATGTAACAAGCATAGCAAGTCTTAGAGAATGGTGACATTAGTATAGGGAGGATTTGCTTGAGACGATTTCTCCCAGGACCTAGAATATATTATTAGTTACCTTTTAATTAGTACTACTGACCATTTATTGAGCACAGACCTTGTCTTAGGCATATAAGTATATATTGGCAGGGTAATTCTCACATATGCTTCCATAATGGAGCTTCAACCTGATTTTCTAGCCTTAGTTGTTTACTGGTTGATATGGTTTGGCTGTGTCCCCACCCAAATCTCATCTTGAATTGTAGCTCCCATGATTCCCATGTGTTGTGGGAGGGACTTGGTGGGAGATAATTGAATCATGAGGGCAGTTTCCTCCATACAGTTCTCGTAGTAATGAATAAGTCTCATGAGATCTGATGGTTTAATAAGGGGTTTCCCCTTTCACTTGGTTCTCATTCTCTCTTGCCTGCTGCTATGTAAGATTTGCATTTTGCCTTCTGCCATGATTGTGAAGCCTCCCCAACCACATGGAACTGTAAATCCATTAAACCTCTTTTTCTTTATAAACTACCCAGTCTTGGGTATGTCTTTATCAGTGGTGTGAAAATGGATGAATACACTGGTTTCCTTTGCACCTCTATGCTCCCACTAATCTTTACTGCCCACCGCTTTTTCAACAAGTGAGGAATCTGAGGCTCAGAAAGAATGAGCAATGTGACCAATGTCTCATGGCTAGTAAGTAGTTGATGTGGAATTCCTATCCAGATCATCTGACTCCAAGACACAGACTCTTACATTTTGTTTCCATTTATCATCTTTGCCTAGGTATGTGTATATCTGCATAGATGTCTCCCAAGATATATTATAGATGCCAGGTGGGAGGAAAGCACTAGCACATACCTACAGGTGGGAGTGAGAAAGGGTTGTGGTACTGGGTTAGGGAACATCTGGATGGAACAGAGTAGGGTGAATTAATATTGGGGGATAGTGGTAAAGATAAGATGCATCTTAAAGATGAGTATTACTAAAAGCCACCATATTCTACGTGTTGTAATTATCCTTGTTTTACACACATGTCAATGGAGAGGCCCAAGAATGTAGTAGCAAATGGATGCGCTGAGCTGTGAACCCAGACCTAACTACTTGTATGATCTTTACTAACATCTCACCTGCCACTACTAAGTTGAGATATGAAGTGGTAAAATTTTACCACTTTCCAAGTTGATCTTCACTCCCTCTTTCTTATTTTTCTTCTTATTCTCTCCTAAATCTTCTAATTACCTCCTAATTACTTGCTCTCATTTTCTGTTTCTCTTTTCCCATGTTACTCATTCTCTTTTGCCTCCTCCTGTCCTTCCTTTCTGTTTGCTGAAAGTTAGGCTGGATTTTGAATGCTTATCCTTGGGAATGTTTTTCTAAATTGCTTTTAAATTAGGCATTTCATTTATGAATTGTGTTCTCTTTAAAGGAGTTAATGGCATGTGAGCTATCATCTTTTTCTTCTCGGATTAGTCTGTTTTATTTTTTTTATTTTTTTTTTTTTAAAGCATCATCAAAATATGTACAAGAAAGGGTAATTATTCAAGTCAAACTATAATTGTGTCTAATTGACACTCCAGAAATATCCTTCCTAGTAACAACTGAAACAATTTATTAAGTTTTTTTTGAACATTGATTCACAGCTAGTATCTCATTTGTAGCACTGAAAAGGCTCTTGATAATTTTGTTATTACAAAATGCATGTTCCATGGAGAGGTTGCATATCATTTCTCAAACACTATGAGGCAAACTCTTAAGCAGGCCCTAATATCTGGCAGGAAATTGGGCTTACTGACCATTGGCCAAATGGCTGTCTGCCTTTAAGATTTGGCAGTAAACTCAGCATTGGCAGGTCGGTGGGGAATGGCTGTTAGACTTACATATTATGGGTACTCTGTGTTCTCTCTCTTAGTCCGTGGTAATTTTCATCTTCACAGCCTCCCCATGTTGAGTTCTCAGTTATCCTTGACTCCCCCTTTCCTGCTCTGTGCACATGCAATCATGGCCCAATTCTGCAACTTCTTTCACACCTCTTTCCTCTTTCAACTATCACTGAACCAGTCAAAGCTCACTGATGTCTCACGTGGCTGATGTGATACCTACTGCCTACTGTCTTCCTGCCTTCCAGTTTTCATTCCTCCAGTGTAGTGTGGACACTGCCATTAAGGGGAACTTCCCAAGTCATAGCACGAGTCATACCAGCCTCTTCCTATAAGTCCTTCAATGCCCTCTGTTATTGGGAATATTTAGCAAGGCACCGAAGCTTCTGCAATGGGGCTTCGACTTGGTTTTCCAGCCATAGTTATTTCCTGGTTTCCTTTATACCTCTATGCTCCTGCCAGTCTCCACTGCCCACCATTGTGAGAATACACCCTGGGCCTTTACTTCTCCCATTCTCTGCACCTAGAGTCTCCTTCCATGACTATTTCTACTCCCACTCTCCATCCTTTCAAGCCCACCTGGGCTTTGGCTCTTGTCACGAAGGCTTCTCTGATTCAGCCTCCAGTTGGAGGTGTTCCTTCTCTTTATTCTCCAGGTTCCAAAAGCAATGACCATTTTTACCTTCCTTTGAGCTTTTTCTCTCTCACTAGAAAATAAATGGCTTGAGGGTTGGAATTATAATAACAGTTTTATAGGCAGTAACTTCTTTAGTCCTTTCAGCCTTATGAACAAGGGACACATTCCCTTTAATAGAGATGAGAATGCTAAGGCCCAGGCAGGTCAAACCACCTTGCCCAAAGCCATACATATAGAGAGGGGCAGAATGGAGCTTCAGATTTAGAAGTCTTGGCCCCAGGATCTTTCTCGTTTGCTTAACCACTACACTCATCAGCCTTTCTGACCACCTTATATCCACGTGTGCCCCATAGCTTCTAACACAGCTCCTTGCACATAGTGGGCAATCAGGATAGGTATGTTTTCAAAACTGAATTGAATTACACTGACTTAATTAGCCCTGGAAAAAAACCTCACCAACCTGAGGATATAAAATGTTAACACTTAGTTCCTTTCCCCAGCACGCATCTAATTACTTAGAACCATGGCTATCAATATAGCTGTGAGAGGCACCAGAAAAATATGCAGTAGCTTAAATGAGAACTATGTATATTTTATGTCTGTTTCAAAAGCAACACTTTATCACACCTCTGGGAGCTCCTGGGCATGGGTCTGAATATAAATAGGCACACTTATTGTTTTATTCAAATTAGTTGGCATGACACTGAGCCCTGTACTGATTTGTCCTGGAGCAAATATGATTTGAGCAGCCTCACAAAGTATTCAGAGAAGACTCTGCAGCAACAGAAAAGATCCTGAATTTTTGTCAGTGAGGTGTGCCTAACAGTACTATCACATTTGGGTCTGGGTGTGGTTGGGTAGACACTGCAACATTGCAGTTGTTCTCACTCTATAGGTGTACCTGTTGGATCACATGTTTGGCATTTGCAGTATCTATATATCTAGTCTATATTATATCTATATCTATATCTTTGTATTTGTATGTATATCTATACCTATATCCATATTCATAACCATTTTCAGATCTATAACTTATTCTCTGACATTCATGATCTTTCTGATGGATCTGCTTTAAAAGTATCTTTACATTGCGACTACTGTTCTCCTGATCTGTTCTCTGGTTTTTCAGCAGTCTGCAGCAATGCTAGGACTTGCCAGGTTTCTTCTTATCTTACTTAAGTCTACCCTGTTTCATTTGGCCATAATTGGTGTAATATATAATTTGACATATCCCGTTTTTCTGAAGTATGTCTTATGGCAGAGATACGGAAAAGCCAAAGGTATTTGATGTTGGATCATCTTGGGTTTAGTCTCGATTCTGTCACTGCCTCCGAAGCCCAGGCATGCTACCCTACTTCTTTGGGCATCTTTCCTCATCCTTCGAATGGAGATGGTAGCACCTGTGAGGATCAAATGAGTGAATGTGAAGTGTGTTCTCAGTCAGTACTAGATCCCTCTCTTGCCTCTTTCTCTCTACCCCTCTTGTTCCTGTGCAGGCAACACTCACTCACAATTGCATGTATGGGTGGGAGTGTGGCAGATGACAAGTCTCGAAAGGGAGGCAGAGGACAGGTGGCAAACGGTCACGTCAAGGACTTTGGACTTTATCCGAAATGGAAATAGGAGTCACTGAAGAGTTAAAAGCAGGGAAGTGGCATGATTAAACAGATTTGTGTATCAGAAGAGTTTTCCTTTTATGGTAGAGAACAGACTAGGTCAGTTCTCCTGGTCTGACCTGTATTAGTGCCCCAGGAGCACAGTTGTTAAAGGCAAATTCTCTCCCCCTCCGCACTGAATTAAATGTTTTGGGTTTGGGGATCTACATGTGATAAAACATGAAGATTAGTTTTAGGTTTTTTACAATTTTAGGAGAAGGCAAGGCTGGAGGCAGAGAGAAAGGTAGTCATTGTTCATGTGAAAATTAACAAAAGCCTGAATGGAAGCTGTGGAAAAGGTATAGAGTAATTTGAGATATTTACATGGTAAAACCTGCAGCGTGTTTGCTCAATGGTATTTAAAAGGTGTAGGAGAGAGAAGAATCCAGACGATAACTCGTTTGTGGCTTGGGTCATTAGGAGAATGGTGAAGTCATTAATAGAAAACTAGAGAAAAGAAGGAGGAGCAGGGTTGTGGGATGAGAGGGTGAGCTCAGTTTCTGACATGTTTTGGGGTGACTATAGGGTACCACCAAAATGCCTTGTAGGTAGGTGGATTTGTGGGAGTGGCATCAGGAGAGATGTTTGACCTGCAGATGCAGAGTGGAAACTCTTGGTAGTTAGAAGGCATAAGTTAGAGGGGTACCCCCAGGGAGCCGGACTAAAGGGCCAATGCAAAGCCCTGGGGACACCAGCGCTCAAGGGACAGGAAAGGGCAGAGGAGCCACAAAGTTGGCTGAGAAGGAGAACACAGGGAGAAAAATACTCAGCGCTTTTGGGGGGTAGTTTTTTGAATATCTGCAGAAAGCTTACTGAACAAAATCATGTCAGGTACAGAAGATACATACTTTAAAAGAATGGGAAAATAGTTTGGGTTTGATAATCAGTATAGGCATAATCTTTTAAAATCTCGGGAGAAAACCAAAGGCCTTTACAGAACACCTTCAAAGGCAGAGTTTAAAATTTCCCTTCTATTTCTTAATACCATTGTTTCTGGTGCCCATTTCTCAGGTTGTGAAATTGAGGTGGGAAGGGCCAAAGATCTGTGAGACCCAAGTTTAAAATGAGCAAAGCTGGGACTTTGGCCAAGGTCTTTTGATTCCAAGGCCGATAGCCTTGCTCTCTGTGAAAATACCAAAGCATGCCATTGCAGGTTCGGTTGCAGTCACATGGTACATGTTAGCCAAGTTGTTAGCCCCAGTGGAGGGGAGGAAGGAGCACTGAATGAAGGGTTAGCACTCCAGGCTTTGGGCTGCACACTGCTCTTGCTAACTTCTGTGTCCTTTTGTTTTAGATCTTCAAGATACAAACCTTTTGCCATGTAAATGTGAAGGAGAAAAAAAAAAAAAAAACATGGAAGAGAATCTACAATTTTAAAAGGCATATTTTAGTCGGTTACAATATGTTATAATTGGTATTTCTTACTGGCCTAAAAACAACACTGTTTAAAATAATCCTGAAGAGCAGAGTAGCTGTAAAAATACAATCTGCATTGTGGGATATTTTCAAAATTGGCATCTTAATATAAATTTATAATCTCGTCTGGGATAAATATTATACCTGAACTAAGTCTAGTTGATTACCTTCTAGTTCCCAAGAGTTCCAGCTATTTGTCTTATTTATATCCAACTGTAGGACAAAATGCTTATATGAATGATTGGGTTACTATACATTAGAATAATAATTGTTATTTTATGAAGTCTTAGTATTTTTTCATACAAAAAGTGTTTTCTTCTATATTACATTATTTGCACAATTCTATGAGTTGTGTTGTATCCAACTCAGAGATGTAGAAATTACCCATGCTAGTGCTTCTCAGATTTATTGCACATAAGAATCACCTGGAGATCTTGTTAAACTGCTGCTTCTGGTTCAGGAATTCTGGGATGGGGCCAATTGTTTGTGTTTTCACAAGCTCCCAAGTAATGCGGATGCTGCTAGTTTGTGGGCCACACTTTGAGTAGTAAGAACCTAGTCCAGATTTAACTCCTGTACTAATACTTACTATACCTTTTTGTGACCCTCAATTTCTAAGAAAGAGCATAGCAAGTTATTCTCCTACATGACATTTTTAAATGGTAGATAGGACCCAAGCATTGGGGGGATGCCATATCCACTAGCTACCAGCTGAGGGTCGTGGAAAAGTGACCTTTCTTCGCCCTTTCCCATTTTCAGAGTTGGTGAGGGGATCAAATAAGTCATTTTATGTTAATGTGCTTCATAAAGACTTGTTGCTATTTATCATACTTTGTGTTTACCTACAAGATTCCCTCCAAGTTCATAGATTCATAATTCTCTTATTTGTTAAGATTGAGCTTTGCTTTGGCCTTTTAAGTATTTATATAATTGGTAACAGTGATGATCTTTGTTTTGCTAAGCTAAGGATGTTGAAAAAAATTTATGAAGTGAGAAGAGAACTGGTGAATGGAATTTGACTTACATGAAGAGCTATATGAGGGTATTAATGAAAGAAGTGGGGCAATCTACAGCTGGGTGGGTTGCTTAGGTGGCAACATCCATTAAACTCTCCTGTGCCTCCCTAATATTTTCCGCCAAGAAAATGATTTCTCCTTTCTTTCAACGCTTATTCCAGTGATGGTTGCACAACACATAACTTACTGGAAATTACATAGGGTCCTATAGTATCCTTTGTCATATCAGTCATTTAAAACTTTTGTTGCTTTAAAAATTTAGCTTTTTAAATTTTAATGGATTGATACATGATGTTTACAAATCATATAGATTTCAAAAGTCATGAAGGTAGGGATTACATCTTCCACAGGACTTAAAACATAGTAGGTGCTTAGTAATTATTGGTTGCCTTGAACCGACTTCCATTAGAGCTAAAAAGCTCCTGTTTAAAAATAGTAAGTTATTTATGGGAGCATAAATTTCCCTTAGGGTAAATTTCTGTTCTTTACTTAGGTAATCGGATTGATACCTTAATGAGAGTTGCAGCACCGAAGAGATGGGAGGTTTAATTCTTATAAGGGGAATACAATGACACTTTTTAAAAGTAGGCTTAAGGATGTAGCAATATGCCTTAAGTGTTAACTGTGAAGTAAGTAAGGATTGGATACTTTATCTCACTTAACTTCATCTCAGTAATGCTCTTCCTATTATACTTTACATTTTACCTACTTACTCTTGGGGTAGATGACATTTTTAAAAGATTATAAAAAATACAGTTCTAATACCCGGCATGTACTAAGCCTTCAGAACTATTTGTTTGATGAATAAATGAATGACTTTTAAATCTATAGGTTAAGAGATTGAGAAGCAGCAAATTTAAGTGAATTACCCAAGATCACCCAAGCAATGATTGACTGGATTGGGTTCAAACTCATGTTGTATGTCTCCAAATCCAATCCACTTTTTACTTCTTTATAGTACATCAAGAACTTTGGACATCCAACTAAAGCTAATCCATCTGTGGGTAAAGAAAAGGAGGCTGGGAAGGAAATAAACTTGACTGACATTGTAATTCTGCCTGAGGCTCAGGGGAGCTTCCAAAACTCATTACCTCTGCCACATTTGGGGCTGCCATAGAGTGTCAATACCTGCATTATTCAAATTCATCTGACAGACTTTAGAGCCTTGGGTCACCCAATTTTTGAATTTGAAACAAGTCCTTGTAGATTGCTTTAGTATGGCTCTGTTCAGTGCTTATCCTTCCACACTGAATAGAGGAAAAGAGGGTCAATAAAAAAGAAAGAAAAAATGAAAAAAGAAAGAAGTGGGCCGGGCGCGGTGGCTCAAGCCTGTAATCCCAGCACTTTGGGAGGCCGAGACGGGCGGATCACGAGGTCAGGAGATCGAGACCATCCTGGCTAACACGGTGAAACCCCGTCTCTACTAAAAATACAAAAACTAGCCGGGCGAGGTGGCGGGAGCCTGTAGTCCCAGCTATTCGGGAGGCTGAGGCAGGAGAATGGCGTAAACCCGGGAGGCGGAGCTTGCAGTGAGCTGAGATCCGGCCAGTGCACTCCAGTCCGGGCGACAGAGCGAGACTCCGCCTCAAAAAAAAAAAAAAAAAAAAAAAAAAAAAAAAAAAAAAAAAAGAAAGAAAGAAGTGAAAGGGAATGTCTATAGCCAATAAGTTATGCCATACAATTAAATGTATATATTTTTATTTCCACTAGACTTTATGTCGCTTACTCTGCACTAAGGATAACAGACATTCTCCTTTGTGTGCACACTCATAATGCATACACCATTATCCACCTCTACAGACTTAGGTTGTTTAGGGATGCCTTTCCAAGGAAGGCTCTGGAAATGTCTCCGAGCTGCTGTAGCGTATTTGTCTGCCTGCGCACCATTGCCTGGGATAAAGGCATCTCTCTGCCATCATAAGGCCCCCAACTCATCCAATTTGTCTGTAGTTTCCATGACTTGCAGTGTTTGGTGGATCCTTCTATTTTTGCTTTCAAACACCAGAGAAAACCCTGTTGAGCTCAAGTAACCATTTGAATTTATTGTATGGGAAAAACATTCTGGTTTATCAGGGCCCTTCGCACATCAGCTTCTGTAGTGTCCTGCTCACAAGAGAAGCCACAGAGGGATTTGGAAAACATAACAATAGGATAGCTCTCAGTGGAGTGTCGGGGGGACAGATATAAAAGGTCTTAACATTTCTCTATCATTCAGTTTATAAGAGATCTATTCCGGTTATGATAAAAATGTGGTTTTCATAGAGAATAGCTCATCCAATTCTTTCAGCTTTTTGATATATATATTTCTGCAGCCTGCCTTCCTTAAATGTCCTCATTTCTTGATATATTTCATTTTCACAAAGGTTTTCTAGGTGTAAAAAAGTCAGCATTAGACCATTCAGTAAGCTTGGATTCCACAACTGCCTCTACCTCATTTCATGGAAATGCTCTTTATATTGGTGTCTGACTTATCTATAACTATGTGGCTCCATTCATAAGGCCAGGCAGCTTTAGTTTCCTTATGTTATAAAATGAGTTCTTATAAGAATATATTTCAAAATACTCAGAGCTTTCTGGAGAGGGAGCAAACTATGAGAGAAATTTATATTTGGGCGGTTTTACCTTATGCCTCCAGAAAGAGAAGCTACCAACAGAACACCAAGGTCTCAGTGATGTGCTTTACAGATGCTTCTTGTCAAATTGTCTTCATTCATTTGCTTATTTACTCATTCAGTATGTGTGTGTGTGTGTATATATACATATATATATATGTATATATGTGTGTATATATATGTACACATATATAACTGCAGATCTCTATCTGCTTCATTTGATCCTACGCATTCTTTTGTTTCAACTTAGACATCTCTTCTTCTAGGGAAAAAATCCCTAATCCACGCTGGTCCCAAAGTGTAGTTTTAAGAGCAGCAGCTAAAGCACATTTATTAGGAGTGTGGTTGTCAAAGAATGCTTCCTATGAGAAGGGAGAAAAAGAAAAAGAAAGAGGACAGAGAGCAGAGAGGGAAAAATGTTGCAGGTGGAGAGGATAAAAGACATCAAATGAGAAAAGTATATTGCATTTAAGGAACTAAGAATATCTCAGTACGTCTGGGAAAGGAGGTAGGTTGAGGTGAGAAATGAAGCTGGAAGGTCAGCAGGAGTCAGAACAAGAAGGGGTTTGGAAGACACACTCTCCTTCAAAGCTAACTAAGGAGAAAGATGGTCAGATTTGTGACAACAAATGATCACGCTAGCTGCAAATTGAAGAGTGGGCTAGAAGGACAAGGAGGGACAAGGAGGTCAGTCCTTGCTGCAATAATACAGGCAAGAAATGATGGTGGTGTAAATTAGGCAAATGGCAAATGGAATTAAGCGGACCAGTTTCAGAGATGCTAAGGGAACATGATTGACTGGAAGTGATTGGCTGGATTTGTGTAGGAAGGGAAGAGGGCACCTGGATGCGTCCACCTTTAATACTTGAGCTACTTAGAGGCAGATGGCACTGTTCTGTGAGATAAGGGGCACCAAGAAGGGCTTGGTTGGGAGGATTGGGAAGGAAGTTCATGATACAGAGTGTCTGGGACTCCAATCTCCATGTACTTCCTGTTATCCTGACCTATACCTCTTTTTTCATGAGACGACAGGGAATAGGGCAGCATGCTGAGTGACGCGACACCAGAAAAATGATGAAGATGCCATTCCAGTCTCAGAGATTCAGTCTAGTGTGGACAGAAAACACCCTCAGAAAAGTCAAAGAGGAGGTAGAATATGCGAAGTGTGCAAAGTGCCACGGTCAAACTACAAGGTACAGTGGGAGGGGGTGACTGCTTCTGCAGGTTTGGCCAGCTGGGATGTGCCTACCCTTCTTGTATTTCTTCTCTATGGGTCAAGGAGGCTAAGACCTTGTTAGTCTCTGATTAAGCATTTTTCTCTAGGATTCTGAGTAAAAATCGAGGCTCAGACTTAACAGGGCTTGATCCTCTTATTAGGAAACAGCATGATTCCAAATATGATGACTTACTCATGACATTCTGACCCTCATTGTGGGCTCTGTTGCACCAGAAGTCCCTCTTCTTCTAACTGTTCTGCATGGATGTTCAATGCTCTACAAGGTTTGAACCATAGCAGTTCATACTATCGCACCTAAGTTATGTTCTAAAGGCACACAAGGTATATGTGAACACCATTACACTGACAGAATGCCTTGGACCCCAGTTCTGTCTTTATTGCCATTAGTAAGACTTTTCTGGTGCCAATAATATCTTTTCTCACAGCTTTTCCTGGGCACAAGCAGGCCATCTGAGCTGGCATTCCCAGATGCCTGCTTTGCAGTGGGTATCTCTGTTGTGTCCTCTTGGGGGACTTTGGGGCTCTCTTTGTTCGTTTTGTTTTCTTCCATTCATCCACCCAAATGTTTTCAGTACCTACACTGTCCATGGATTTGGGGAGGAAGGCACATGAAGGTGACTAAAACGCTATTTCAGCTGCCATAAAAAATGTAAGAAATCAGGCATGTAGAAAAGACACCATGAAAAAGGGAAGGTGTTTTGCAAATTCCAGGATCTGTAAGCCAGGTCCAAGTCCTAAGATCTGAAAGCATAAACTGAATGGTTAGAAGTAGTGAAATTTCCATTTACTCAATTTTTTTTTCTGTGTGTGTTAGGCATCATGCTAAGTTTCACTCATATATCATCTCCATTGACTCCACAGTAACCATTAGATATATTTTATCTCCATTTTATAGATGAGGTCATTGAAACTCCAAGAGGTTAAATCCCTACCCAAAGTCCACATAGCCAGGGATTAAACTCAGAACTAATCTCATTGAAAACTTGTTTTCTTAACCTCTCCTCTATCCTTCCCACCATCAAACATCATTAGTGCTTCTGCTTTATTTTCTCTTTGTATGGGCAAAACAACTAATAATAATAATAATAATAATAATAATGTTTGAAAAATCATTGGATATAGAGGCCTAGAGCGTCAAAATAACATGTAATGGTTGCTACAGTTTCAAGTAAATATTTTTATCTAATGTTTACATCCTACAGTAGAAATCTGTCAGTTAAATTAAATTACAGTTGTCTTTGACTTGCAAAATAATATATTATATTTCCATTGACTCTATTAGCTGAATCAGCTTATTTTACTTCTATAATTCAATGTAACATGTTTCTTTTCATTTGCTATCCCCAGGACACCCTTGTAAACAAGATGTTTCCTGTAATGAGTTTTTCCTGGTAAAAATCATTTAATAAGCAAATATCTCCAATCCCTGGTAATATGTGCTGACAGCCTCCTAACCATATTTGAAATATGAAAGCAGTGCTTCCAAGATGACTCTAGTCAATTGCTTTAATACTTCAATAAAAATAACTGCTATTAGAAGGCTCAATACCGAAGGCACATAATTTCAATCCTGGTTCATAAAATTTAATTTGGATTTATTTCAGGATAATGATCATTGAGAAAAGCATGTATTGAAATGGTTGGACACATGGGTAAGGACCACTAATCTCCTCTGAGAGACTGCTGGGCTCCAGCAGAGTGGCTGGCAATATATATACACACACCATTAATTATTTGCTGGAATATTTTCTGTGACATTGGTCTCAAGGTGCTCTGTTCAAATACTCTACCTCAGCAGAATCGCTGCCACAGAGCACTTGAGTAAAATAACTTTACATCAAATTGGATTCTCTTTGGCTCTGACCACATGACCAGGTTTCATGGGTTCACTTTTTCTTCCTATATCTTGTATGATTTTTAAGATAAATGAGTACAGTTCCAGTGATCCACAAGAATGTTATGAGTGAAAATGTGGAGCACGTATTCACTTAGAACACAGAATTGTGGTTCTGGAAGGGCTCTTTCATGTAATGTTGCCTGTGCCTGCCAGCTTATGGATGAGACACTGGAGTTCTGGAATAAATGACTTGCCCAGGGTCATAGAACCAGGGTCTCAGGGTAAGTGATCTAATCTTTGGTCCAGTGTCAGTTCAGTGTGCCACACTTTTTGCACTAAACCAGAAGGAAGAGGTATTGGTTAATCATGTGAACAAAAACAGTTTATGCTTAAGTTTGGTAAGCATGGTATATGTATCACCTTACTTAACCTTCAAAACAATGCTAGAACTCATACTTTATTTATGAGAAAATGGAGGCTTAGAGCATTGAGATAACTTGCTAAAACTCACTCAGCTAGGGAGTGGTAGCCCTGAGATTTGACCCAGGCTATAGAGCCTAACATCCTGTAATGATGGTGCTGAGCTGAAATTATCAAGCAAGGTGTTTGGAGTACCCATGAGCATGCATGTTACAGAGGTGACAGGAAAAGCAAAATCTTTCTATGTGCAAATAATTAAGAAAATAGGGAGAGTTGAGCTAGGAAAGACAGAATCAGGAGATAGGAAAATGAAGGATTTAAGAAGAGGGGGAAATTAATTTTTGACCTGCAAATGATTTTTATAATCATTTCACTTTTCTAGTTTATTTCAGTCAGGGTCATCTGGCATTGGTCATTTTGTATTTTAAATTTAGTAATACCCACAATTCTCAATATTCACTTTTAAAGCATACACTGATTTTAGGAAATCCAAGATAATAACCTGCTTTTAGTGGGAGCGAAATGAACATTGGAAGCAGATTTCAAGAACAAATGAGAAATTCCCTTGCAGTATTTTATTGCTTTTCTGTTAACAGTGGAAATATATAAATCTATTTCTTTATTCGGCAAATTAAAACATGCAAGTACTTTGCTAAAATGTATGTTAAAATAATTATCAACACTCATTTTATCCTCAAGTTATCTAAATGCTTTTGGATCTGGTCAATAATGTAATTAATATATTTCTAAGAAATTGCTTTTTGGTATCATTTTGATACACAACAACTGGTATGGGACTTTCCATCTGCAAAGTGTTACATGATCTCTCTTTCTAAATCTTGTGAGGTATGTCATCAAGGAGTTGATTTATGATCCTGCTTCAGTAACCTTGGACATGTCTCTATCTTGCACATTATTGATAAAATGATTCAATGTTTGCAACCTGAGATTTGAAAAACACTGTTATCTGGAAACCTGAGAAAGATTGTTTTTTGAACGCTATAATTGGTTCAAGGATGAAAAAAGAGAGGCATTTTTCTTAAGTTCAATTTTGCCATAGTCCCAAGTTGGCAAAAGGTATTAATAATAATTGTTGAAGGTAAATTATCCTCTCAAGGTCTGGAGATAAATGCTTGATTGGTGAGACTGTCCTAGATAGTAAATTACAACTGTGTCTAGAGGAAATCACACAACTTGTTTTTTTTTCTTTGATTTTCTATTTTTAATATAGTGGTTGGTGGGTGTAAGTCAATTCAGAACAACATATATTGCACATCTACAATGTACCAGGCACCCTGCTGAGTGTTCAGGATACAAAGGTGGATAACATGAAGACTCCACCTTCAAGGATCTCACAGTATCAAAGGTGAAAACAGCGTGTGACATGATTATGGATCACACTGCGAGTTTCCACAAAGCAGAAATATCAGAAAACATGCATTCTTGCATACGCTTATGCAGTTTTGAATGACTGTCATTGGTTACTTGCTCATTTAAATTATTTGTCTGATCCTTTTATGAGCATTTAATTGGTTCCAAATAAAATGTTAGCTCAGATGTCTTTCATTGCAGACACAGAGAAGTCCATTGAATCCTCCTCTTACCTGTCCAGTTGCAGCTTAATACTGATTTTCTCTACCCAAACCTCCAGATTGGCTTAGTTGCTTAATGCTTCATGTTCACTCAACCTTTTGTTTACACATCCACCATAACACATGTTCCCTTCTGTTAAATTACGTATTTACTTATTTGTAAGTATGACTCCTTTAATCAGTATCTCCTAGAGCTTGGGGCCCACTCATCTTTGAATTCCCCCATACTTGGAAAAGTTCACACATCTATGGGAACACATCATAAGAGTTTACTGAATTAACGATTAAATTACTTAATATAGAATCATCTGGCCATAACTTCTCATATATACAAAGCTTACACTTCTCATGCTACCATTTTTTTTTCAACTTTTATTTTAGATTCTGGGGTTACATGTATGAGGCTTTAAACAAATCAGTTAATCTCTTTGGTTTTTAATTCCCAAACAAATATTTTAACACATTGAAGTAGCTGGCTATATGACTGCTGACATTCCTATTTATTCTAAAATAAAATTATGTGGACACTTTACCATTGGTCTACTGGAAAGGGCCTAATGGATGAGGATATAATGTAACCCTAAATTGATATGCTTCAATAAAGTCAAAACATTATGCTAATGTAAAAAATAATGACAACAAATGCAATAACGAGCCTTACCATGTAGAAAGTGCTTGATATAGAATGTTAGGTAAATGGCCAAGTATAGATTTTAATATATTTTATCCATCCATCCATCCATTCTTAATCCATCCGTCCATCCATCTACCAATCCATCCAGTCATTTAATAAATATTTGTTGAGTGTTTGCTAGGTGCTAGGCATTGCTCTAGGCAGTAAGCAAGAAAAAATAAAATCTAGGACTCCTAAATAATTTACTCTCTAATCAATATTTCAAACTTTATGCTTTTGCCCATAAACAATAAGGTCTCCAAAGTTTTGTTAATAACTTTAGTAATACAAATAATTGATTCCCCTGTTTACCTAGGGTCTGATTCCTGAAGATTTTCATTACATAAATTTAAATGTGTAAAGTTTTTCATAAAAAGCAGGTATTCTAATACTCTGCTCCCTATTTTAAGAACTGTTAAAATTCTTTATTCTTATTCCCTGCAGTAAGAATATTAACTTCAGTTGAGCATTATCTTTCTATCCTCAAAGATCACTCTGAATTACACTAAATGAAATAGATTGAAGAATAAAAGAACAAATTATCTATTTTTGTTTGCGTGCCAGGAACAGGTATTTTAGACAAGTCTTTGTAAAATAAAAGTATATCCTTTAGTTAAACTAGTGTTTGCACACAGATATCACTCTCTCTCTTTGTCTTACACACACACACACACACACACACACACACACACACACACACACACACACTCCCAAAGAATGATTTCTCCTACAAAGGAACTAAGAACTGAAGAGATAAGATTGGCATTATTACTCTTGAAAAATGGGTGTTCCATTTCTGGTGTGTGTGTGTGTGTGTGTGTGTGTGTGTGTTAAAAGCACCTAAGAGGCAAAGAGTAGAGGCTAAGTTGTATGAATGGACAGCAGCCATCATGGACCATTCAGGGAAGTAAATCCAGATGGCATATATTTTGGGGTCATGAATTGGGAAAAGATAATGACTGTTCACACTCCATTATTAAAAAACAAATATAGTCTCCATATCAACTCTGATGTTACAGACTCTGCCCTCTCTGGTTACAGGTACTTGCTTGTGGCTGGGTGACTCTCAGTCTTTTTCTTACATATTTGCATATAGGGCAACAGCCCTATTAAAAAAGAGTGTGCGACAGAGGCTGGATACATTTGTAATGATAATGCAATCCTATCTCCTTCAGGAAACATCTTCTTTTCACCATTAGGACAAAATCAAACGTTTAACAACTCTGCTTCAGTGAAAACAAAATACATGCCTATAAAGCTATAATGTGTTGAAACCACGTGACAATCACTGATGTCCAGATCAAGTGAGCCTTACTTTCAATTGCTATAGTTTTATTTATTTGTTTGTTTATTTATTTATTTATTTTGAGACGAAGTCTCACTCTGTAGCCCAGGCTGGAGTGCAGTGGCCGGATCTCAGCTCACTGCAAACTCCGCCTCCCGGGTTTACGCCATTCTCCTGCCTCAGCCTCCCGAGTAGCTGGGACTACAGGTGCCCGCCACCTCGCCCGGCTAGTTTTTTGTATTTTTTAGTAGAGACGGAGTTTCACCGTGTTAGCCAGGATGGTCTCGGTCTCCTGACCTCGTGATCCGCCCATCTCGGCCTCCCAAAGTGCTGGGATTACAGGTGTGAGCCACCGCGCCTGGCCTATGTTTTTATTTATTTATTAATTTTTGAGATGATCTCACTGTCACCCAGGCTGGACTGCAGTGGAGTGATCATGCCTCACTGCAGCCTTGACTTTCCAGGCTCAAGCAATTCTCCCATCTTAGCCTCCCAAGTAGCTGGGACTACAGGTGCATGCCTGGCTAATTTTTGTATTTTTTTGTAAAGATAGGGTTTTGCCATGTTGCCCAGTCTCATATCAAACTCCTGGGCTCAAGCGATCCACCTACCTCAGCCTCCAAAGTGCTGGGATTATAGGCATGAGCCACTGTGCCCAGCCAGCTATCCCTTTATACTCTCTTTCTTTCAGGCTGGAATGGGGACCACATAAATGGCATCTTTCTGCACTTTCTGATTTTGTAATAAAAAGCTATAATCAGGTATCTGAAAAGAATGTCATGATTCTAAAGAGTGACAAAAAATTTAATATGATTTTTGGCTATCATATTAAAAATCTAGATTCCAGAAATCAAATACATTGGAAAAATAACACTACCTATATAGAAATACTCCCTGTCAAAACCTTGACATAAGTCTGAATTAAAACTGAAATAAAACCCATTAATAATTCTCTCACACTAAAACCTTTTCTCTTTTTGGTGGTAATAAAAAGTCCAATGAAAAATAACATAGCTAAACTTCCTACAAAGTACTACAAAGGGAGGCAATCTCACCTAATCTTGAAAATAAACAAATGAGAAATACTAATTATATTTTGTTGTTTTTTATATATCTTTTTTTCCATTAAAAGATAGCCATCTGGCTGGGCACGGTGGCTCACGCCTGTAATCCTAGCACTTTGGGAGGCCAAGGTGGGTGGATCACGAGGTCAGGAGTTTGAGACCATCCTGGCCAACATGGTGAAACCTGTCTCTACTAAAAATACAAAAATTAGCTGGGCGTGATAGCACATGCCTGTAGTCCCAGCTACTTGGGAGGCTGAGGTGGGAGAATTGCTTGAACCCAGGAAGCAGAGGTTGCAGTAAGCCAAGATCGTGTACTGCACTCTAGCCTTACTGACAACAGAGAGAGACTCAGTCTCAAAAACAAACAAACAAAAAAAAGGTAGCCATCGGTGACCAGAATGTTCCTCTCTATCTCTCTCTATATATATACATTTTTTGGGAATAGACATTAAGTTATGACTGGGGAAATACTATATTTTATATCTATCTATCTATATTATATATAGATAATATTCTGTAAGCTAAGTATGGGAGGAAAAGCAAGACAACACCCGATCTCAATAACTCAAAGAAGGCTGTTTTGCTTTGTTTTGTTTTGAAATCCATTCAGCTACATTTAGCTAAAAAGTTCTTTTCTCCATTTAAACATAAGTTGGGTTAGCTGTTTAAAGCAAAATAACTTTTTTAAAAAAAGGAAAATCCTAAAGTATTAAGTGGCGATAACTGAGTTGTGAGATTATGGATAAAGTTTTAATCACACTTTTCAGAATCCTCCAAAAGGTTTACTAGAACATATACTATTTTTATAGTCATCAAAAGATGTATGTATGTGTATGTTGAGAAGCTATCTGACTTTCCTATTAAATTAAAATTACCTATAAATCATGTCATCTATTTTGATACATCACTTTGAAATCTCCCTCTGAACTTGTGGATTTTCTCTCTTATCATTATACAAGGCCAAAGGAAAATTATAAGTTTTGTATTTTTTAAAAAATCCTCAACAGTCAATTACACATGTGTATATAAGTGTGTATTCTTTTAAATGCATCTTCACATGGCACATGGACAGATTCTAAATTCCCATGAGGGTTGACCAGAAAAGAGCAAAAGCAACACGTTCTAGAACATTTAACTTTGAATGATAGTATAGGCAATAGGCTACTCAATAAGATTTCAAAAAGAGGATACAGAATCACACATACATAGAGAAAAAAAGAAAAGGTCAGCTTTCATCCATGTGGTCACACCAACAAGGGAGGGAAGTAGAGGGAAATAAACAGTTTCTAATGAGAATTCTCCAACTGCAATTTAAAACATGCACCAGAATGAGCAACATGCTAGAAAGAGAGTGTTTGGTTCTTCCCCTTTATCCAGTGAGTGCATTTAGCATCTATTCCTTTGGTTATTCAGTGCATATTCTCAATGAATCTGAGTCTTAGTGAACAGATCATTGTTAAAAAAATTCTGATTCTTTTCTCCATTTTACATGTTTGAGAGGGTAAGTTATTGTCACTTTTCTCTGTTTTAATTTTTCAATTATTAAATAGATATTTGTAAACTTAAAATCTGAAGCTCCCCACCAACTGAACAGAGCCCTCTTGGTCAAGGGGGCCCCAGAGAAACCTGAAAAACGAAGTCGGTGGTGGTGATGGAAAGAGAGGTGGGACATGCCTCATGATACCTCCTTTTGGAGTTTAGGCACAACTGACCAGCATTAATGTTAAAATAGAGATCATCAGACTAACCAAATGGACTCTTCGTGACACTAAGAGACCGAGTTATAAACAGGACCTAACGCCATGCCAGACAAGAGTTAAGCCACACTCCCTTACAAGGCACTCTGTCTCAGTGTATTGGTTAACAGACTTCCTTATATTAAGCATTCTATTTTGCTGATTCCAAATTTCTAGACAAAGCAAACTTTAACCAATTGCAAATTAAAGAATCTCTGAATCCACCTATAAGCCCCCGCTTCAAGATATCTCACCTTTTTGGGTGATACCAATGCATGCCTTCCATGTATTGATTTATATCTTTGCCTGCACTCCCGTCTCCCACCAAACTGTAACTCACCCACGTCGGGCACAATTTCTCGGGACCTCTTCAGACTGTGTTTCCACAGGCCAGGGTCCTTCCTACTGGCTCAGAGTAAGCCTCTTTAACATATCTTAAAGAGGTTTTTTGTTTGTCTGTTTTTGTTTTGTTTGCTTATTTTTCGTGTTAACACATGCCTCCATCTATTTACATCATTTGAAATATTTTTTCCTGGCTTTGTTATTTGTCCTTTCCCTTGACAATGTGCAAAGGTGGCACTGGCAGATTTGAAAACGGCTGTGGTTTATGAAAGCAAAATCCAAAGAAATGAAAGTTGCTCCTGGTAGCCTCAAACCACAATGCCAGCTTGGAGTTCCGCCTAATTCTATCCTCCCCTCTGGAGGTTTACAATGACCTGGAAGACAGCCATCTAGTTAAAGGAGCCACATTTCTGAATAAAATTGTCGAAGACAGTGCCTTTGGGTCTGAATTTCAATCCCTGCTCTGCTCCATCATTCTTATTTTCTCTGAATTTCAGTTTCCTCATCTGTAAGATAGGGACATTACAGTTCCCAGCTATTTTTGTGAGGATTAACTGAGTCATTGCTTGTGATTTCTTCCAACAGTTCCCTGAACACAGTTCATGGAAGACAAATGGGAGTTTCATAATTTTTTTTTTTTCACGAACAATTTACTACTGGTTCCAATTCTAAACATATTTTAAACATGGCATATGCAACTTTGGTTATCCAGGCCTCCAGTGCCAAATACAAACTAGTTTAGTGTATTGTGAGAGAATTAACATTTACTAGTTCAAATTAAAACTAAATGCGAATTGAAGTAGCATAACATGCTAATGAACACAGAGGAACTGCCAATCCCTGCGGTACTATCTTATGTTATGTAAATACCATTCACATGGGTCCCACTCAAAGGTTTGTACTGCACTTGCTTCTTGGCCTGTCTTTTATTTCCTGAATTCCTTGAAGTAATATACTATATGGTATAATAGACTCTTAACATTCAAAGAAAATTTGATAAAAGGAAAAGAAAAATATAAACCTGAATCGGCTTATTTAAAAAAAAAAAAAGAAAAACAATTTTCTCATGATGATATACTGCATCAAAATATAAATTCTCTTTTACATTCTCCTGAGGGTTCCAGGAAGGGGTCAAATAAAAAATAAACATTTCCATAGAAAAAAATCAGTAGTTCTTACTATGTGTCAATGTGAACAATAATCAGAAAACAACGTTGTTAAACTGCAGCCCCAGGAAGCTACAGCTGGTGGAGTGATCAGATATGACAAGGAAACAGGCAGGGGTCTCTCTAGCCGGTAGAAGCTGTGTTTGCAGAACGTCGTCAGAGGAGATTGAACCTCATCATATACCAGCGTTACCTAACTCTGTCCAATAGAAAATGAGCCAAGCGGCAGCCAGAGTACAGAAAATAGCACTGACGAGGACCATGGTTAAAGCTTGATGTCTGAGCAGTTGCAGACAGGCGGGGTACTGTCTAACTTCCCACCGCCTTGATAGGATCCATTTCAGCTACCACAATAAAGCCAAGTCTTTAGATGGATTTGCACTAGATCTACAAGATACTTGGCAGATGTGGTAGAAGCAAGATGATAGAAGAAATGAGAGATCCAAGGAGCCCCAATCTGGAGATATTTATTTAGCTTCATTTGCCTGACAGGTCTCCAATTCCTAAGGTGGGGGGAACTGGATATTGATACAGGCCAAATGCTGTAGTTATTTGAACATACAGAACAAATGCCTGTATGTTCTTTGTAGTTCCTTTCTGAACTACTGTTGTGTATTTTTCTTTGCATAAATGTATGGGGTATAAGAAGAATTTTGTTACATGCATAGTGTATATGAGGGCTTTTGGGCTACCTATCACCCAAACAAAATACCATTGCTGGCTGCCTGTGAGTCATATCATAATGTGGATTCAGTCTTATCTAGTCTACAGGTTTTGCGGGTCCCTCACCATCCGATCCTAGCCTTATCTCCTCTCTATCACTCTCTCCAGCAAATGTATCATGCTTTTTTTTTTTTTTTTTCTCCAGCTAGCTCATACCATATCTTCAAAAGTCAGCTCCAGCGTCATCTCCTGGAACCTGTCTGCCTGGATCTCTTCACTAAATGGGATAGGCGCCCCTGCTATCTATTCCCTTACCATAATCACATTCCTTATCCCAGTATGTGGTAAGTTATCTGGTTGCCTGCCCATGCCCTAGACGGAGACTTAATTCAGAACAGGAAACATGTCTTTCATCTCTGCGGCCCCTAATAACACACATTATTGGGTACAGGAGAGCTTCTGCCATTCTTGTTGCTATTGTCACAGTTACAGGCTGGCATCTGGCTGGGCGACCTGTAGTGCAAGTTTTCAGCCCTTCCAGAAAATAACGATACCTTAATTAGGTTTAAGCTTATAGTAAAATTTCACATGGTAAGATCAATAAACATAAAAATGGCAGATGAGCTTTACTATCTTGACAAGAACATTTTGCATTTTGTGGCTGAAAAGATGAAGAAGGTACTTGAAAGTGTCTCAAAGAAGACAAAGCAAACCATTCCACTCAGGTCAAAATTTATGCCTTTCCTGGAACATGCTAAGAGGTGGAATTTATGAAGCATCATAACTGTAAAGACGACTGGAATGATTACAGGAATGGAAGTTCTTTGAGACATAAAGATAAACGAAACAATTTGGTTCAGCAATCTGGTACATTGCAGACAGGCGGGGTATGATCTAACTTCCCATCGCCTTGATAGGATCCATTTCAGCTACCACAATAAAGGCAAGTGGTTGTGAGGTGATTATTAAAGTTTCTATAGACAGGACAAATACAGGTTGAATATCCCTTATCTGAAGTGCTTAGAATCAGAAGTATTTCAGATTTTGGAGTTTTTTGGATTTTGGAATATTTGCATTATACTTACTGCTTGAGCATCCCTAATCCGAAAACCTGAAATCCAAAATGCTCCAATAAGCATTTCCTTTGAATGTTATGTTGGTACTCAAAATGTTTCTGATTTTGGAGCATTTCATATTTCAGATTTTCATATTTGGGATGCTCAACCTGTACATGTAAATGTTTAGCAAACACTGTACAATTAGGTCTCAAGAACGCCTCTTAAATATGGAAAGGGGGATTTTGTTTGTTTCTTATTTGTTTTTAAATGGAAAGTATTTCTCAAAATGTCGTCCAGGGACCAACTACATCATTATCACCTAGAAACTTATTAGACATGCAATTTCTAGCCCATCCTAAGTTTATTAAATTAAAAATTTGATGTGACTCCTCCAGCTCCCTTCTCTCAGTCTGTGCTCTTAACAAGTCCCCTAGCACTACTGTTTTAGGTTAAAAAAAAATTAAACATTTTCCCTTGTCTCTCTCTGGAAAGTCTTTCTTGCTTTTAGTTGCCTGTTCCAGATCCCACTCCTTAAGGCTCAGCTCAGACCCTATCACTTTGAGAGTCTCTCACCTCTCTGTATCCTCACTGCACTCTGCTTGAATTATAGCAATTGCAGCAATTGTTACAAATCCCCTGCTTATTTTCTACATGTCCCAGCTGGACAAAATTTCACCGTGGGCCCTGTTCTCATCAATAATAGATTCTTTCCACACAGCTTATCCACTCCTTTGGCTTCAATGATCACCCCTCTACTGGCTTCTGAATGTATTTCTCTAGCCAAGATCTTTTCCCCAAACCCTGGAATCATGTCTTCAATTGCTAGATATCATCTCCAACATGTCCTACAGCTATGTCAAGTACAAGCGATCTAAAATCAAATTTCTCTCACTCCTCAGCTCTCCTTCAATTGTTCAACTAGAAAGAATTGTGACATTGCCACCTATTAATTTTATTATGAAAGCCAGAAATTTAGGGTATCTTCCATTATTCTTGTCTTTTCTCCTTTGCCCCCAAATCCAATCAATCATTGAGTCTTATTGATCCTTAAACTCCTTAAATCTCCCAAATGTCTATCCATCTACCATCTTTACTCATCCACTATGGCCACTACGATTTTTTACTTCGAATCTGTTAATCGCTTCCTATTTTCTCCCTATCTGCAAAGTTGGTCTTTTCTTAATTTCCTAAACTGTTGTCCTAATGATCATTCTGAAACACAATCTCATGGCGCATTCCCTTTTAAAATTCCTTCAATCACTCCACACTGAATTTAGAATTAAAAAGAACAAATGTAACACAGCACTCAACGCCCTTCATATCCAGACCACGCACACCCTTCCAGCCTGGCCTTTTATTGCCGCTCTCTTGTACTGTATTCTCTAGGAACTGCTTGCAGCTCCCCCAAAGACTCTATATTCCAACCAGTAGTTCACAGAAGTCGGTCCAGTATGAAAAGGATTGCCAGTGAAGTCAAACGAAAAAAAAAAAAGAAAATGCTAAGCTTATTCAAGTTAAAGAATTGTCCTTTATTCTAAGATTATTCCCTTTTCTATATTTTGGTGTTAATCCTTTGCTTTAAGAAATCATGAAAGTAATTGCTTTTTTGTAAATGACAGTACAATTTGGTTACCTTTTATCCATTTCCTAAATAATTTTTGAAATTTGATTTCTCAATGATAGTCAAAAAAATAGGAAGATCCGCAGGCTGAGAGGTGCTATTCTTCTGCCTGGAAGCTGCTTAACTTCTTTGTCCAGCTAACCTGTAATTTTTTAGGATCTAATTCAAAAATCAACTATTTCTGAAGGCCCTAAGCTCCTTTCCTGGGCTTCTGTGGCACCCCTGGCCAGTAGTGGCTCAGTGCTTACCACCCTGCATTGGAAATTAGCTGTTTGTCTTATTTTCATGCTATGCTGCAAGCAAGGGCTTCTTTTTCCCAATGTATTGATTCTTGCTAATTCAGTAGTGATTCGATAAATTCCCTTTATAATAAAAATAAGTACTGGTAATCTGGATTTGGACTGGAGTTATTGGTGTAATGGCTGATGCATTAGCCATGTGGATTTATGTCCTACATGACAGAGACAACCCTGAAGGGTAGGTGGGTCATGTCTTTTCAACTTTCCATTCCCTGCAGGTTCTAGCACTGTTCTTTGCCGATTTTGCTCTCAATAAATCCTTCTGAATTAAATTGAAAGTAGAGCCATAAAGAAAATGCAAAATTAAGACTGCTGAAAAATTAAGATAACACAAGCAAGCTACATGGGGAAAGTCACTTTAGCCAAAAGGCCCTGGACAATTATTTAAAGTAACAAGATTACCTTCAGGGACTTTTTTCAAATGCACATATTTAATCATCTAATGTGTAAGTCAAATCTCAGATATAATTAATTCAGTCTGCCTTAGTTTTTATTTTCTTTTGCATACTAGCTTACATTAGATAAAGCTAATCTGTAATACAGCTCCTGGTAGCCCATGTCTGTAAATGTCACAGAGAAAGAAAGGAAATTTTGTAGGTGTCCTGTGATTAGGGCACCCTTGGTTTCAGCTAGATACGTACTATGTCAATGAGTCTCAAAGGGACCTGAAGTCTGTGGCTTCATAGTCCTTATTTCTGAAGAAAACACTGTTAGATTTTATGAGAGGCAACTGCTATTTTGAAGGTCACATGTGTTAGTGGCAGTGTTTCTGTTACAAGTGGGTGACAAGGAGAAGAGGTGATTTCAGGCTTTGATGCTGAACTTTAATTGCTAACTTAAACAACAAATAGATCTTATGTGATTTAGAAGAAGTAAATCATTTGTCTTTAGATTGTGAAAATAAGACCATTACAGGTGACTTAGACTTTTACAGGAAATCTAGTGAAAAGGATGAGAGAAGTGACCCCAAATAGAAACCCAAAAGTCTTCTTAGAGGAATAATATGATATTCTGAATATCGATTCCCTACAGAGACCTTAGAAAAAATGCAATACTTAGGTCTTTGCTGAGATGATGAATACGTTTTTTCTCTAAGGGTTATTTAACACATTGCATAATTTTATTATAAATGGTCCAATAAAATGCTACAAGAAGTTATGTGCTATATTAGGAGGACAACTCATTTATGAGTAATGTGGCAATTTGTAAAACTAATGGGCATGTTTATGAGCATAAAGGGTTCTAAAGAATAAATAAAACACTTTAATAGGCAAAACTGAGGCATTTAGCATGAGAGGGACACATTCTTCTGGGGGAATCTAAATTTCCAGGCAGTTGCCAGACTCTGGAAATGTGGTCCTTCCTAGGATCTATTTGGGTCGAGAGACAGAATAGTACAGTGTACAGGAGATAATGCTGAACTTGGAGCAGGGGTCTGTGTTATCTTCTGGCACTGCCATTAGTTAGGTTTTCTAGGCCCCTGTTCCCCATTCATGGGCTGAAGTGGTCAGAATGCCCAATCATTAAGACTCTGTCTAATGCTCACAGCCTTTAACTAAATTTAGTAATTCAGCATTCAAAGGTAAGAATATGAATTCAACTGTTTCCAATTTGTCACTGCCTTTATGATAATGAAAAAGAAATCAGAGATTAGTTTCAGAAATATTAGCGTTTAACCTCATTGTAGGGTGTGTTGAGCTTTGCAAGCATATCAGCAGTACACATATTTTTGTTGATTGTGAAGTTTTCTTCTGGAATGTTGTTTTCAACTGATGATTAATGTCCTAATAACTTGTTTTTTAGTGTAGCTCTCTGAAAAAAACTAGGCTGTTTTTGTGTATTCATTATGTGTACCTGTCTTTGGCAGGAGGTGGATCAGTTTTGAGGATGAATATCTCACCTTTGTTATTGCACACAACGGCTCCATTTATGGCTCAAATCTGGCCTCCTGTCTATGACAGAGGTACTGTTATCAGTAATCCATGAAATGTTTCTTGTTCTTTTAATGAGTTTAACATTCAGCTGAGACAAAAAAAAAAAAAAAAAAAAACTGCTGTTGTGTTCTTTTTAGGCATACTAAATTCACTTTCTCATCCTCTCTACTTCCAAATTACATTCAGGGAACGGTACATACCCTCAATGTGAAAAAAAAAGGAAAGCCCTGGATGGTGAAATCATACCTGGAAAGCTGAATTTCTCAGTGCTCTTATTTACCCTATGCTCTCTATTTTAATTTTATTTTGCAAAGGGAAACAGAGGTCTTCGGTTAAAAGTTCTGCCAAGATATCTTGTATAATATAAAATGAATACATTCCCTGTTTGTTCTGATTTTTTAATTTGGTTTTTTAGTTTTTAAGTGTGAAGTTTTTAAGTCATGATATTTTGGCTGTGCTTTTTATAATTTGCTATTTCACACCATACATTTTAAGAGTTACAATTTTATTTTATTTAGAGCCATGTGCTTTTAAAGCACTTAAGGTTTTTTTTATTTTAAACTGGTTAGTATCTGTATGGTGGGCATGTACTTGCTGGTTCACAAACGTGGCAATCAAGACAGAGTCATATAGTCATTGTCTAATTCTTGTTTCCATCTTTTTTCTTAGTCCAGCGCCTGACCATTGTAAATACTCAATAACTATCTTCTGAATGAATGACAGAAAAGACTGCTCTTCAGATCCCAGAATGAGAATGAACATTCTATAGGAATAATATTTCAGAAGCTAGACATGCTTTCAAGTCGTCAGTACATTTTACAATGGCCATACAGGAACATCAAAATCTGATAAAATACTAAAAAACAAAACATTAACATATCTGGAGCCTTATAATTTTTTACTTTTCCGCAATTGTCTTCTAATGTGTACTGTCTACTATACGTATTCAATGCTAGACTAACTCTGAAATGGCCTTTTAACTTTAGGAAGTCTATCCATGGGCTGGGTCCTGAGGAGGTATTTGGTGGGTCCTAAGAGTTTATTCTATTTCAGCATCTGACTCCGTGACCGTGATCTAATCTGAGAAACTAATCAATACCTAGGAGAGAGATAAAATGGCCTTCGCCACGTAATGCTATGCCTTTCATAGGGTTTCTTGGAGATAATGCTCTAGTCTTTAAGGACTAATTTAGATGAGGGAGGTGAGGGCAACTTTAAAAGCCCCAGGAGGCTGGGGAGGGAATGCTGTACTATTATTTGGTCCATATTTTTGAATAAGGAAGAGATCTTGAGGTTTCTTTATTTTCTTCACTTCAGGAATATAGAAAACAAGTCCACAGGTAGAGAAAATGCCCTGTTCCATGAGGCTGCAGCGTCTTAGACCTCAAGGCTGTGGTCAGGGGTCAGAAAGGTCCCAATAACAAGGATTTTCAAGACTCACACACATTCAAAATGGAGAGGCAAAATCTGAGGAAGGCATGTGCATTCCTTTGGTGTTTAGACCCCAACCCTGCTGAGGTCATCGTGTGTAAGAAATAGTTTCAGGGAAATGTAACTACACTGATCCTGCACCAAATACATTTATAAGAAACAAGCAGAAACACTCAGCTAGAATCACCCTCAAAAAGTTATTAGTGCCATCAATTCTGTGGTAGCTTTGCTCCATTGAGTCTTCTGTGCCTCACTCTTCAACACTCTAATTGAAAAATCATCATGGCCTCCGTGCGCTCTGGAATCACCTTTCTCCACCAGCGTTCTACAGATGTGTGACAGGAAATGGAGCCAGGGAAGGTTCCAAGGTCAAATAAGGTAACAGGCAGAATCTATTCTCTCTTTACTGAAGTGTCTGAGAAATCTGTCATCATTTCTCTCTCTGCCTCATGTGCACAATAATCTAGATTTCTTAAACTATTTGACTATGAAATCCTTTATTTTTCTTTTCTTGTAGAGCATTTTTGTAACCACATAAATTATTTTTAAAACCCTTTTTTTTTTTTTTTTTTTTTTTTTGAGACGGAGTCTCGCTCTGTCACCCAGGCTGGAGTGCAATGGCCGGATCTCAGCTCACTGCAAGCTCCGCCCCCCGGGTTCACGCCATTCTCCTGCCTCAGCCTCTGGAGTAGCTGGGACTACAGGCGCCCGCCACCTCGCCCGGCTAGTTTTTTTGTATTTTTTAGTAGAGACGGGGTTTCACCGTATTAGCCAGGATGGTCTCGATCTCCTGACCTCGTGATCCGCCCGTCTCGGCCTCCCAAAGTGCTGGGATTACAGGCTTGAGCCACCGCGCCCGGCCTAAAACCCTTTCATTTGTATTAGCTACTCTCATCCTTAGGCCCACCATTTGAAGAAGGCAAGTTATATGTTATTTTACGTCTTTGATAGATGAATAAACAGAGTCACCAATGTTCATAGCTTGGCCAGGGTTATATAATTATTATGGGATGAAGCCAGGTTTCAAGATTTTTAACATCAGACTCACGGCTTCTTTCCCTATTTATCGTGTCATCTCTGTTTTTGAACTCTCAAGTCAGTTTTTGAAAAAAAAATGACCCATTAAGATTACATATTTTTCTTAATGATCTCATATATACAGAAATTAAAGATGATTCTCAAGACCATCATTTCCCAAATTAATTGACATTCAAACTTGAAAAAAGCTCTGTATTTGGTATAATAGAGCTGTGTTAACAAAATGTTCCCAGAATGTGGTTTATTAAATCTGTCATTTTAAGTTATTTGTATTTTTACCAATGAGTTAGTATTTTCTACGTACAGTGAGATAACTATCACAGGCACAGAATGAAAATCTTTATTTTATTTTTTGAATTTTTAAAGCCCATTGTAAATTGCTAGAGGTGAAGTGCACAATAAAGCCATAAAAATAAAACAGAAAACCTTTAAAGAGATTTTCGGCATTCCAGAAAATATATACTTATCACAGATCATAAATGCAGTCCTGGATAATTTTAAACATATGGTAAGTTTCTTCTTAAGTACTTATATTTTAGGCACCTTAATTATGCTCTAAATCTTTTTCTCATCACAGAATAACTTTGCCTTGAAAATTTGTGTAGGTAAGACTGCTACTTCTTTCCTCATAATATTTATAGGAGTTGGATTGGCTTACAATTTGCAATTCATTAATTTAGAATATAATTCCCCATAACTAAAGAGTTTCTTGTCTAGTTATTCAACTCAGTACTGCTTCATGACATTAAACTATGAGCTGCAAAAACAAACAAATTATTTCTCAAGCACTTAACAGTCCATGTTATAAAAACAGCCTGTGAAGGTGTTATACTTACTCATTCCTATGAAGTAATGCTTAGTATTTACTACTCCACTGTCAGAGTAGCTATAAGCTTATTAAAACTTTTCTCTACTCCCATGAGGACTCTTAATAAAGCAGAATGACTTCATGGTCATTTTCTCTGCAGAAAAAGGAGCTGTCAGAGTCTTGCACTTTTGAGATTCTCTGAGATGAGCTGCCTGTGTGTTACTTGACTTCATATTAATAGTAACTAAATAGAGTTTCCAAAGAGGTTTCCTACTCTACTTTCAAAATTAAAAATTGGAAGCCTTGGTCCCATTCTCCTTTCCTCTTGACAATCCTGAAGTTCTCTTCTGTAATCAGAATGCTGGTTTAGGCTGGGTTTTTGCATATGCTAAGTAAACTAAATACATTTTTTATTTATAAAACTAAAACATGGTGCTGTGACATTAACACTTACTTGCTCTTGTACTTTTCTTTCTGAATTATGATTTATTTCCCTTTGCCTCACTGTAGATACTTAAGAGTATAAAAGATAACAACTGTACCTTTTGGATCCTATCAATTGCCTGACTGACTGAGGAAGCTAAGATAAAATAAAAAAGCTAGGAGGCCTGGTGGACAGGGTTAGTTGTGATACAGAAAAAGTTAATTTGGACAGTAAAATGGTTAGAAGTAGCTTCTATTGAAAAAAGAAAAAAGAAACTTTAAATCCTTAAAATATTGCATGTGTATTCATCTCAGTTTTATTTATAGTACTCAAAAGTCCAACAGATCCTAAACATTAATCAATGAGAGCATTAAATACATCTTGTTCCATCAGTGCAATGATTCTGATTCCATCATGAAACAGAACTTTCATATTTACATGGAAAAAAGGTATATCCTACATTTTAAAACATCTGCAAAATGGTATGAATATAAACATATTTGTGTAATATGATCTTCGGTGTAACATATAGACCCTGCCTGGTTCATTATACTTTTCATTTATCCTACTGACCTCATTCATTTTAAAAAGAAAATTGCTTATGTGGCCTTTGAATCAACATAACCTTTCAAAGAATCTTTCAGTTTCACAGTGGGCTATTCTATTAGTCAAGATCTAGCCAGAAAACCAGAAACCACTCCAGGTTCAGAGTGGTTTTCAAACAGAAAGTATTTAATACAGGGAAATAGTTACACAGGGCACAGAAGAGCTGAGAAACCAAACAGAAGATAGAACAATGACCCAGACATTACCAAAGGAAGCCACTCACTCTGCTAGGGCTTATGGGATAACAGGAGGAGCTATTACCCAAAAACACAAGCCAAAGTCTCTGATGGGGGATTGGGTCACAGAAGAGTGGGAGGCAGAACCACAGGGTAAATACAGTTGCTACTGCTGCTACTGCTGCTGCTACCGCTGGAGACTTGGAAAGAAAATGGAGTGAGGAGGAAAAAATATTCCAGCTTCTCTCCTTGGGACAGGTCTTCCATAAGTCCCTTGATTGACTTAACTGACCCAGAAGCTAAAGAACAAGGGACCCTGGGAAATGTAATTTCCTGCTACAGAGAGGCGAGTAGAGGAAATGAGAGGAAGAGATCTGAGAGCAAGCAGCAGTTGTCCAGCACAGCTTACGGTTCGTCCATTACAGTTTCCATTCAAGTGGTGGTTTAGGATAATCCCAAGATTTCTCATTATTTCAATTTATATTGGTTGTTGCAAATACTGAGTAACTACAGCATGTTTTAAAAAATGCTAAACACACATTATAAATATACATAACTGAATACTATAAATGCTACAATTTAATAACTTCACAGTGTAATCATGAAATTTTAAAATTTATCAGAAAGACTGTACTCTGAGCCTTTTTTATTGTTGTTGAAACAAAGAAGTTAAGATGAATTTCAGAAAAATGCTTAGAGATAGTGGTTTTTGTATTTGAGTAACGTGGGTGTTGGAAAAAAGTAATTATGGAGGAAGAATGGGATCTAAAATAAATGATCATGGTAGTAATTGACATTGTTTGACACACTTGTGATTCTCCGTCCTTCTGAAGAGAGATATGCTCACATAAGGGGTGATGGCAAACTCACACAAATGATTAGGAGGCTCACAGTGCTCTTTGCCAGATCTTTCCAGTTCTCTTCATTTCTGGTCACATGGCAGCCTTGCAATTTCTGGGTCTCTTGTGGTTAGACAGGGCCAAGTAAATTGTCCTGGCCAGCGAGTTGTAACATTCTGTCACTTCCAAGCCAGAGTATTTAATTGCCCATTAAGACCAGGCAGAGTTCTGTCTTTCCTGCAGTCAGAATGACTGGTAAAATTCCACACAGCAACTGCTATGTGGCCTTGGATCCAAAGTGAGGACACAAGTGTAGCATCCCCACCTGACTCATATTAGGCATGTAATGCCAGAAAGAAAAGAAACTTCATTGTTTCAAGCCCACTGAGATTTTGAAGTTGTCTATTATCACGCACAACTAGCTTATCCTGACAGATACAGTGATCTATTGTGCTGTGTATAAAAAGTACACAACTACACCAAATCAGCTTGCAAGTGATCATTATTTAGTCAGCTGTCTGTGGAGTCATTATTAAAATTTTCCTACTTTCCTCCAGACCATAATCTTAAGTTAGTTAATGACCCACCCAAAAGATGATGAGTGTTACTGGTAAAATAAATCTTTCCTCAATTTTCATCAAAAGTCTAAAGTGTTTCCTTCTAAATAAACACATTGATTTTAAAATCTAAGGGAAGACAAATTCTAATATTTGAGAATTAAGTGCTGATAATAAGTGTTGGAAAGAATACATCACGATATAAAATAGATTACTATTCCCTGTAGGGAAGCAGAAATAATCATGACTGTGGACCGTATAACATTGTCTACAAAGCAATCTAACTCCCTTTGCTTAAGCCTTTCCTTATTAAGCACCTTCTAATTCCTAATTTGGCTTTCTAGACACCTTGATATGCCTTGGATAGCAGATAGGAACATTCAGGAGCTAGAAATGATTATTCCCCCATCTTACTCTAAAAATGAATTTAAAAGTGACACCAATTTTCTAACCTGGTAACACTAAACCAGTCACCCGTGGCGATCTCATCCACATGTGGCCACCTGAGTAGCAGTGCCCTGGCACTCTTCTTGCTTTTACAATTGAAGCAGCAATAATTTAGCAGAATATTGTCTTCCCATTTGTAATTGGCAATGACCAGGGCTGGTCCAGATGCACAAGATTCTAGGCTTTGAGATTTTTACCACTGTATTAGGTAGTTCTTGCATTGTTGTAAAGAAACACCCAAGACGGGTGATTGACAAGAAAAGAGGTTTGATTGGCTCACAGTTTTGCAGGCTTTACAGGAAGCATAATGACATCTGCCTCTGGGGAGGCCTCAGGAAGCTTCCAATCACAGTGGAAGGCAAAGGGGGAGCAGGTACGTCACATGGCGAAAGTAGGAGCAAGAGAGAGAGTGGGAGGGGAGGTGCTTTCAAATGACCAGATCTCACAAAAACGCACTATCACAAGACCAGCACCAAGCCATGAGGGATCTGCTCCCACGATCCAAACACTTCCCACCAAGCCCCACCTCCAGCATTGGGGATTACAATTCAACATGCGATTTGGGCAGGGACAAATATCCAAACTACATCAACAATGTACGTGGATGCAAACTCTCCTTCATAGATTCAAACCACTTTTAAGAGTGAACAATACAGGGTGATTATGCAATGATACATGTTGGAGTTTCTGAATTTTCAATGTTCAGTTCAGTTGTCACATCCTAGGCCCAGATTTAGAGTAGGAAGAAAAGTTACCATATTGAAAAATGACTAGTAGATACATATTTTTCTTAAAAAATCAAAAATGAATAAAATCTTATAGATTTTCACTTCTAATCTATATAACCAAAAACATTTCTATAAAATACTGCAAATAGATATTTACTCCCTAGCTAACGGCTGCCTGAAGGCAATTTTCAGAACAACACAACTTTCCTTAGAAAAACAAGGATTTAACTGTGAATACTTGTACCTCAAGAGAGAAGTAAGCTCAGCCAACTTCTTATGTTATCAATATACACAGAAAAAGTGTACAGGTCCAAAAACATTAAGGAAGAAATGAAGGAAACCGGTAATAATATTTGATTTTCTGTACTCCTCCTATTACCCCCGTTACTTATTACTCCTCATATTTTTACTCTTCTATTAATTGATGAGAAGATGACATTAAGTGCCTAGGATGCATGGAAATAATTTGATAAACCAGAAATTAATTTTGGAGGACCTCAACTCTTTGAAAACAAATTGGCAGTTCAACTTTCTCCTGATAGAAAGTCACTAAAAGCCACTTTCATATTGGCTTTTTAAAAAAGACTTGTACTAGTAAGTACACATTTGAAATCAGCCTCAGGCATGATAAATGTATGCTAGTATTGCTTTATTTTTTTATTTTTTTGCAGCAGGGTCTTGCTCTGTCACTCAGGCTGGAGTGCAGTGGCATGATCAGAGCTCACTGCAGCCTCAAACTCCTGAGCTCAAGTGATTCTCCCACCTCAGCCTCCTGAATAGTTGAGAATACAGGCAAGTGCCACTGCACCCAACTAACTTTCAATATTTTTTTGGTAGAGAGGGGATCTTGCTATGTTGCCTTGGCTGGGCTCCCACTCCTGCCCTGAAGTGATCCTCCTACCTCTGCCTCTCCCAAAGTGTTGGGATTACAGGCGTGAGCCACTGGTGCCCAGCTGGTATTGCTTTATTTGAGTAGTCCTAATCTCACCTTGGTTGTTACCATGATCCCCTCCTTGTATTTTTCTTTAGTTGTTTAAAATTTTCCATACACATAAAATAGTGTATATATTCCTTTACATGGAGATATATTTACATGAGATGTTACTGATATTCATCATGTAAGATATACTCTTGCACAGAAATGGTTTTTAAGTTGCTTATTTTTTACAAATGCATATTTTTCAACAAGTATTTAATGAAGCTTATTATGTGTAAGAAAGGTCTGGAGTTGATAATGAAACTTTTAAGGTTTGGTGGGTACACAGCAGTGCTCCACGCTCATTTATTTGCTGACTTCATTAAACTATTTTGTATACGAAAAAAAAAAAAGACAAGAAATTGGCCTTTAAAATTCGACAACATCTGAGAGACATAACATGAGTCAGTGTTCAGAATCAGGCTGGCGGGGCCAGCAGTGCAGGTCTCTCCCTGGGTGGTTTGCTCCTAGGATTTCCAGGGCTATGAAGTTGACCTGAAAGATAAGATTATTTGACTTTCTAGTGGTTTTCAGAAAGAGAGAATTCTTCAAAATGAATAACTATATTTTTAAAAGCCCTTTTCCCTAAAAGCAGTAGTATTTGGTGATAAATTGAATGCTTCTCACTGAACTGAACATATCATGATATAGATAGAAACCTCAGTCTGGGAAAAAAAAAATGCACATGGCACCTTTCATAGGATCACAAGATGAGCTATTTCTGACACTTAAAGCATCTAGATTCTAGAGAAGGAATTTCTGTTAAGGCAGGTTCCTTTTTTTGAGATACAAATGATATGTTTCCTACAAGACATTGTCATAAAATACACCTGTTTTGTTTATATGTTGCTATTATTGGTTCATAAAATAGAATTTTACATAACTATATTTTACACAGAAAAAGTGGTACACACATATAGAAAGAGCACAGATACAGTGTCTTGTAAAAGTAATTTACTTATCAGAGGCACATAGGTGGCTCTTAGCTCCACTCTCATATTTAAGGCTAAGTGGAAAAATACAGAAAATACTGTTAGTAGAGATTCTCTCCTAATTTATGAATGGCCTGTGTGTTTTTTTTTTTTTAATATTTTACCTTTTCTGTTTATTTGTTTTCTTGCTTGTTTTTCAGTGTATCACACAAATTGCCTGGCAAAGTACAGTTTCTCCTGATGAGTTAGTTCCACCTCTAGTGTTCCTTCTCACCATTCCATTTGGGGAGAAATGGAAAAATTATAGGCTTTGGAAGAAGATGAGTTGAGTGTTTATATTATTCATATTATCTTTAAAGAGACAGTTAGAAAAGTCTGACTTGTGTCCTTGCTTTCAATCTCTGCCTCCACAAATTGAATTCTTAAAAACTTTTCAGGGACTCTGAGATTGCTGTGAAATGAGGTTCAAACTCTTGGATGTGAGTGAGAGGGCATTCCCAATGTACCTTCTTTCTGCCTCACTAGCCTTCTCTTGACCTGTTTCCCCCTTTTACTCTATACCTCCTCCCAAATGTCAATGTTTACCTCTCCCCTATCCCCTACTGTGTGCTTTTTCATCCCCTTTACTGCCTAGAAAATCCTGTTCTCCAAGACCGTAAAGCCTTCTCTGATTTGTCCACATGGACTCACTTCTTCCTTTGTTTTCATATGATGAGTTCACTGAAGGCAGGAATCATGACTTGATTATCTTTGCATCACAGGTGCCAAGCAGAGCTTCGACTTAATGCATGATGGGCTTTTCGGAAACATTTGTTGAATGAATAAATGAGCCCAATGACCAAGATGCACACAATTCACAAAACTAAAAGGAAAAAATAGGAAATGGGAAACTGAGAACACCTTGAATGGCATGTAAGTAATGGGGTGTCAATCAAGAGTCATGTTGTAAAAATGAAATGCTTAAAGAATACCTAAGTAAACCTATGGACTTAGAAATTATGGTTTTAGGAAGGACTTTATTTTTCAAAGGAATATATGGGGCTATAAAGTCACATCTTTAAAGGTAGTAGACTCTCCTAATTGTGCTTTTACAGATTAAAATGAATTTTAATTTTATAAATGATTCCCCCTCCCCATTTTCATTAGTGTATTTTATTTACTTCAGTAATTCAGGAAAACATTTTATAGCAGTGTTCTATTCACTATTAGCACATCTGCTCCCAGAGAGGCTTCTAGCTATAATAAGAACATTCTGTGATTTACATTTAATCTAATATTTGTCTTACTCCACACACTGGATAAACAGGGCTCATTAGTATCAAACATGCAGAATCTTTGTTTTTCATGACTGTAAACCTGACCTTTGAAATGTAATCTTGTGTTCCCAAGATTAGCATCCAATAAATCACAACATGCATTATAGCTATCTCCCCCTCCTACTCCTTTTTCAAATACAAACATATGCGTGCATGCATACATATACACACACACACACACACACACACGGTTGCTTAAGAGCTCAAAGATTTGTGACATTTTGGGAAGCTTTTAACTCTTGGTTTCTGAAAAATGATAAATAAGATGTTATCTCATGATGATATTTATACCACTATATCTTAGTAACCAAGACTAGGAATAGAGAGAAATAAGATGCCTTATGCAACAAGAGATGACTATTAAAGAACAAGGTATATGAATTAAGTTCACATATCCAGTAATCAACTATGTTTGATACACCTGTTTCATAAGAGGAATTAAAATATATATTAACATGATTAAGAGTTAAATATTTTTTGGGGAAGTGTTTGTATTTAAAAGAGTGTTTTGGTTTCTTAATTTTTTCCTTCAAATTGAAAGCAAAGTGACATTTAATATGGCTCTACATTTTATAGCTCAGACTTAATTTAAGGATTTTCTAGCTTATATATTTTTGTCATTGTGGATATTTTTAAAGCATATTTCTGTAATGTCTTCAAATATTGATACTTCAATATTTACTAATAGTATTTTGTCTATGTCTCACAGTTTTTTAAAGTTTTTTTTAAAAGATTTATGACATTTATAATATGACTCATATATCAGAATGGCTAAAATATTGTGAAATGCATTTTTAAACTGGGTTTGAGCTATTTCAGTAAGATATTAGCAAGGACCAATACATTATTCAAAGGCAACAGGGATTCTTTCTTTAGCTTTCTAAATAGCTAAGACAGAAGCTTAGAAACATTTTAATAATAAACCACTACAGAAGTAAACATGTGCTGCAAACAAATTAGGTCATGGTTGTATGTCAGAAGAGCATCAAAAACACACAAAGTGAGTAAGTATGATTTTTGAAGTGAGCATTAAAATTCAACATACACTGCTTCATATAATGTTGAAGCTTTATCTGCAAAATGAGGAAGTCGGAGATATTTTTGCAGCAATTTAAAATATGGAAATAGCTCTCTTCTGGCTGATTTACGACGTGTGTAGAGTAGTGAATGAAAGAACTAGAGTTTAGCCTGGGAATACTTTTTCCACCAAATAACATTTCAGGTTTAATCCTGCAGTGTGGTTTCATCTATTTCTCATCTCCTTTCTCACCCACGCCAAAACTGCCCTGTAACGAGTCCCAGATCAAATAGGAAAGTTGGCCAACAGGCTAGAGTTGTAGGACTGGTCATCCAACCTAATTACTAACTTTGGGCAAAGCCAACCTCACACACCTCAGGGAGACAGTTATTTATAATACACACTTTAAAATATTGAGTAAATGTCAGCGGTTCTAAGAGTCTGAAACGCAGTAAGACTGGACCTGACTTTAGATGTAGGCAGAACAATCTGAATATCTAATTTTCCTGCTCCATAAAATGAAGTCAAATGAGATGTCGTAGAGGATTAAATGAGAAAAGCCCGCAAAGTGCCCAACACAAAACACAGCACACAGTAGTTTCCAAAAAATCCGGTGTATTCTCTATATTTAAAACAAAATTGTGGCTTTCATTTTTATGCCCCTTAAAAATAGAAAACTGTTTTTTATTGATATATAATAATCCTGTAAGAAGGACCTTTCACATTATTTCTTACCCCTCCAAGCACTATTCCATTCAGACCTGGTCCATCTTTTAGGATGCCCTGTCAACTAGACCAGTAGTTTTAAAATTGTTTAATGGTAGTACCAAGGCTCTTTTTTCCAAATGAAATCTTAGACTGAATCCTAGTAGATACAGATATGACTCATATCAGAACGGTTGTGTTGAAGCATGGAACGGGTGGTTGGGTAGGAAGAGTACAGTGGCCCAACGACTCCTGTATTACTGAGTGTGAAGAATCTTGAACATGAACAATGCTGAGTCAACAGAAATCCCCAGGCCCTGGAGAGGTGCAATGTACAACTAGATTAAGAAGAGGTATGGATGATAATCTTTAAAAAATCATCTGGATGACTAAACTAATAACTGGATAGTTATAAATATCTCTGTGTCTATGTTTTGTTTGGGTTCACCATCATGTTGGCTTCCAGACCTCATCTAAATTGATAATGCTTAACAGATAATACATCGTTAAGTATTGCTGTGTATCCTAATTTCAAGGACCATAATCATCCAATGTCCATTATATTCATGTCAAATTATTTTTACCAGTTATAGAAATGAAACTTCTCTTCCTAAGGCATAATTACTGCTTGAAAAACATTTTTATTGAATGACTTTTGTGTTTCGAGTTATTCAATAAACTGAGATTTGGATGTGACATTATAAAAACTGCAAAGTGCCATAGGATAATATACAAAAGTAATTATCCTTGACTAGAGAGAAAAGAATAAAGGTAGAATTAATCTGTGGTTTTGTGTAAAACTAATGCCAACCGTCTTTATTCCTGTGCTGCTACAGGGCCCACTCTGGGAGCACAAGAATGAAGATAAGCAGTCATTATGATGGAGGGAAGTGGTGGGGTAGAGGTATGGCACCCCAGCAGCACATGGTGGTAGAAGCTTGCTGAAGTCAAAAGGACCTGTTGAAAGAGGTTGAGTTATGACTCGGCTTTGAAAGACTGCACTAGATCTGTACCCAGCGCTGACTCTCCATTAACATTTTCCAGCCTCATTTCCTCTGGGTGCTGCCCTCCCATTAATTGTTTTGATGGTCTCTGTGAATGTGCCATGCCTCCTGGGTCACTCTCAGACATTTTAACAGAGATCACCTGGAGACAATGCTTGAAGCCCAAAGAATTGAACTAGTGGGAATATAATCTGGCTTTGCAGGCTGCTGGGAAAGAGAGGTAGCACTCCTTAAATCACATCCCTAGATGGCTGTCTGTCTTACTTAATCAGAGAAGAACTCACAGGCTCCCCTGAATGCTTGATTCATTGATTCCTCTTATACCTTTCCCCACATCTCAGTGTTTATCTTTCCTATTAAAACACTCTCAATTTCCTCAGGCTTTATTTATAAAGTCTATATTTATATTCCAAAGGCTTTATCAGTTTTATTCAATTGTGGGGGCACAAACAATACTACGATCAATTCTGTGGTTCAAAAAGCAAAACAGAATGTTTTCTCAGTTGTAAAATACTATCAGTTGCTAAACCCACATTGATTTCATACCAGCTTTTCAGGGGGAAAAAAAAAAAGAAACCATATGTATTAAGTATACATGATCAGTTCTTAGATGCATCCCAATTTAATCCTGATTTCAGAAACATTAACTGAGAAGAAACGTGGCCTTTAAGAATAGAGGAATGAAGGTACGTGACGAAGGCCAGGATCATACTCTCATGCTCTTAAGCTACTTGGGAGGGAAACCATGGCAGGCGCAGCGTTTGTCCAAATGTTTTCTGCTGAGTCCTAAAGGTTTTGGAAAACCTCCTCACTGGCCTCCCTGCTCCTGCCTTTGACCACCTATCACCTGTTCTCAGTACAGCACAGCGATCCTTCTACAAAGTCTGGTGACGTATCTCTACTGCTTATGAGCCCTCACTCTGAGGAAAACCAGTGGTGTGCTGAAGCCAGCTCATACCAGCTCAAGAGAGCTGACAAATTTTGAGAAATTTTGCAACACAGTCATTCTTAAAAATTAAATTATATAAACATATAATTATATAAATTATATTTCAAACATAGGTAACTCATTCTCAAAACTCATCCCTTCCTGATTATTACACTTTATTATCTATGCTCATACAGTTATTTACATCTATTTTATCTATATGTAAGAAACACTACATGAGTGTTGGTACCGCTGCACTTCCCTTCCCAGTTCCACATTCAGCAATGTCCTGCTCAGTCTCAGCCCTGGTGCCACTGTTTCCACTATAGCAATTGACAAATGCTATAAATCAAAGTCAAATCTCTTCCCCTTCATTCCCCCAAGAACTAGTTGCTAAACATTTACTAGCACACTGCTGAGTAAAACAAAGTCCTTACACAGGTCTACAAGGCCCTCTGAGATCTGGCTCCCTTCCCTCTACTCAAGCAACACTGGTGTCCTCGCAAGGGCAGACCCACTGTACAACTCCAGGGGGTACTAGTCACAGTGTTTTCTGTGTATGGTGCTTCTCCTGCCCACTGCCCTCTGCCAAGTTGTGTAATTTGGAGAAATGATTCCTTCCTGGGTCTGGGCAAAGCCAAATACAGTACTGCCTCCGGGCTTTGCAGCTGCTGTTTCTCCTGCCTGTAATGCTATTCCCCCACATCCCCTGCCCTATGGGCCCCTCCCTCTGCTCCTTCACCGCCTTCAATTGTCTGCTCAAAGGTCACCTTATCAGTGAAGCCTTCCCTGACCCCGTTTGCTCCTTCCCTATTTAAAGGAGCAAACGTCTCCTACCCCTCCTTTGGCCCTCCTAGGCTCCCTCCTCTGCTTTATTTGTCTTCCGAACACTTATCACCAACTGACGTACTGCATCTTTTACTTTTTACTTCATTGTTGTCCCTTTTTTTCCTCCAGAATGTAAGCTCCGACAGAGCTCAGGCTTTGTTTTGTGCATTAGATACCAATGACCTGGAGTAGTGCCTTGCATATAGTAGGTGCTCAGTAATATTATTGAATAGATGAGTGAATGTAGGAGGATATTAACAAGAATTCTGATTTTATACATATATGCACACACATATATATTGTCATTTTAAATGTATATATACATATATGCAAGTGTACATACACACACACATATACATACATATATACACACATATATGTATATAAAGCCAGGAATTTGAATATCTCGATTTGAGTTATGGCTGTGATGCTGATGGATACTTCTTATTGGCGCTTTAGTCGAGGAGCCCGCTTATGCCCCGAGACACTCTCTGAAGCAGAAGTAAAGCGCGGGAAGTGTTTCTTTGGCATATAATAGGTTTCTCTTTCCGCTAGAACAACATACGGGAGCCTGACTCTGTTGAACTCCCTTAGAGACAGGAAATTTGCTCATCACTGAAGGAAATCAAGGCAGGAACTTAAACTAGTTCAAGAAAGGTGGCTATAGCTAAAGAAGGGAGAATAAACTTCAAAAAACAATGAAAACCTTGACTAAAAGAGAAAGTATGAGTTTTCCTGAACAGGGACACAAGACATGAGAAACAAGAAAAGAACAATGAAGGGCAAATAGAAAAAGAGAAGGAGAAACACCATATATCCACATGAGATGATTTTGGAAATGGCAAAAGTGAAGATCTGACAATGTCTAAGGCTCTCCCGATCGTCTCTGTATTAGTTTATTCTCATGCTGCTATAAAGAACTTCCCGAGACTGGGTAATTTATAAAGGAATGAGGTTTAATTGATTCACAGTGCTGTAGGGCTGGGGAGACCTCAGGAAAGTTAAAATCATGGCAGGAGGGGAAGCAAACACATCAATTTTCATATGTCAGCAGGAGGGAGAACTGCCAAGCAAAGGGGAAAAGCCTTTATAAAACCATCAGATCGGCCGGGCGCAGTGGCTCAAGCCTGTAATCCCAGCACTTTGGGAGGCCGAGACGGGCGGATCACAAGGTCAGGAGATCGAGACCATCCTGGCTAACATGGTGAAACCCCGTCTCTACTAAAAATAAAAAAAAAAACAAAAACAAAAACAAAAAAAAAACTAGCCGGGCGAGGTGGCGGGCGCCTGTAGTCCCAGCTACTCCGGAGGCTGAGGCAGGAGAATGGTGTAAACCCGGGAGGCGGAGCTTGCAGTGAGCTGAGATCCGGCCACTGCACTCCAGCCCGGGTGACAGAGCGAGACTCCGTCTCAAAAAAAAAAAAAAAACCCATCAGATCTTGTGAGAACTCACTCACTATCATGAGAACAGCAGCATGTGGGAAACCGCCCCTGTGATTCAATTATCTCCCACTGGGTTCCTCCCACGACACGTGGGGATTATGAGAACTACAATTCAAGATGAGATTTGGATAGGGACACAGGCAAACCACATCAGTCGCTATTCTTCTTCATATTTCTTCCATATTCAATAATTTTAATATCTAATAATAGGCAATTTTACATTAAAATCTTCCTTTTGTATGGACTTCAGAAATCATTTTGAATATGTTAAAGCAGAAACATATCTCAAACATTACAACCTTCATTTCAAAAAGTTTTTGATGTTTCCAAATTACATGTCCTCAGGAAAATAATTTTCCAAGCATGTTCCTACTCATATGCCAATAACCTCCACAACTATATTGAGAAATCATCTTCACCTATGAAAAACCAGATGCATTTGTGTTATTCATTTGCCCCAAAGAGTAATTGCAATAAATGGGAAGCTGGCCTAAAATGGGGCATCCTATATGCAGAACTGAGAATTGGCCGTGTGGTCCACGGAGGCTGCTGAAGTTTAAGTCTTCTTTCCTTTCTCTAATGCTTACTTTGTTCTCTTCTTGTCTGCAGGTCCTAACACTGAACATGGCATAGAGCGAGTGTTTGGTAAATATGTTCTGAGCCAACAAATGAACGACTCGAATAAACAGGATGACTTGATTGGCCTTGGTCACCTCTGCTTCCTTTTCCCATGATTCTTTATGAGCATGTGTGATTTAAGTAATTGTTCTCTAAGCCCTATGTTGTAAGTGGTAATTATGATCAATGATAGAAGCCAAATTCCGAGTGACATTTCTTCTTCAGGAATAATAAAAGTTGTGTATAACATCTACCCTTGATATTATTCACCTACTCAAATAATTGCCTGGGATTTCCATTTGTTAATGACATAGAATTATTATTCAGGATACAACACCTTTGGAATTATAATTAAGCCCTGGGTTTCTCTGACCAAGCCACACTATGTGTCTGGTGCTAAAAGCAGAGTTGGTGAGGTGGAGTACATAATGAGTCATTTCCCTGTGCATTATAAATCATTTGGGGGAAGAATGCAGCCTTATTATTAGGCAGAATGCTTGTGCAGCTATGTTGGATACCAAGTAAGGAACAATGACTGTTATGGAATTAATAAGATATTAACGTTGCTGCTCCTTAGTGCACTGCAAGGGTAATTGAACTACTCCAATGCTCAAGTAATCTCATGGGCTTCAGAAACATAGTAATGTATTTGGGGGGGAAAAGAACCCCAAACTCTGTTACGTCTCATTTTCATTAAAATAATAATAACAATAAGATATCAACTCATTATGCCAGTGCCTTGAAGGTTGACAAAGAAGTTGATGTTAACATGCTCACCTAACCTGGGCAGCAGCGTGTTAGAACAATTGCTGTTTGAAAACCATTAAAACCATTATTCCTTTTAATTGCTATCATCTTCACTCACATATCCTTGAAGGCAGTGTCTAGGCAACTGTAGCGACAGAATCATCGTCAGGGAAGATGGAAATAGAAAAGACCATGAGTTCATTCTCTATCGTAGAATACAAACGTAAGAGCTCATGTGAACACTTGCTTATTCAAGGCATACTTGTTTCAATGCTTAAAATGGAAAGATATCTTCTGGGAAACGATCAATTATTGTAAGGAGGCAGGATAATATGACAGGAAAGAAACCACGGGCTTTGGACAGCCATACCTGGTCATATTTATTAACTATAAAGCCTGCCCACCTTTTATGCACATGGATTCTGAGCTCAATGTATTCAGGGGCTCAGACTGAAATGTTAATATGTAAGGTCCCCTGTCCCCTCCCAACCCTTTGTGCACCTTTACATATGACCATTGGGACTTCTTTAATTTTCTCTGGTTCTTTAGCTTCCTGAGTTTGGAGGCTGTATCTGTCTCATTCACCACTGTAACCCCAATATCGAGTGCAACTTCCAGAATGTAGTAGGCATTTCATTCATGTGCACTGACACAGTAAATGGGGGTGTTGTATAGATTAAACGAGTTAAGATACATGAAATTCCCAGCATCCAGGAACTATTTAGTTAACTATTTGTCTTCTCTCCCCAGTATACACAATTTGTTAAAATGTCTAATTTATAACTAAATTACTAAATTATTACTAAATTACTACAGCACTTAATGCTGATACTTATTATTTATAATTATCCCACATTTTCATATCAATCTCAGAAAATTAGGGGTTTCTAAACCTTGAGTCCTTAAAATATTTCCATGAAATAGGTAAGGGGCAATACAGGCCCCTCATTAAGAAATCTTGATACATAAAATTAACTAATTTAGAGAGTGAAAAGAATCACCATAGGATTTCTATAAATATTAAGCTATTTTTGTAAACTGAAAAAATATTCTTATTTACTATAATGTGATTTATAAATAGGACTACACATACTGTATAAAGTTAACATATCTAATTTTTAGAGTTTAAGAAACTAGAAATGGTATAAATATTCTTTATCAATCATCCACATAGAAATGTTCGCAGGTTTGTGTTGAGAACTTAGGAATTCCAATTACTGGGCCAGGAATTTCTCCTCTAGAATACACAGTTTTCTATGAGCTACCAGTGTACACGTAAACAAAATCCTCACATCTCTTCTATCTGGATTACAGATCACCAAATTCTGCCCCTGACTAGTTGGTTTGGGACCTGAGGAAGAGTCAATGAGTCTGTTATCTGTGACTACATAAGATGAAAGACTAGCCCAGAGGCAGAGGAATCAGGTTGAATGAAAGAAAAAGCAGTCCCTTTGTTTGAAGAGATTTATTTCCCCTTGCTGAAAAAATTCAGCTGGGACCATCTCCTTTGTAACAGTTGAACCCACGTAATACTAAAGCTTTGACCTCCCCTCCCACCCCTTGCCTCTGACATAAACCTCATTACCAATGCGTTTCAAATCTTTACAAAACCTTTAGGTGCAAAAAGGAGATAGCTAAATGGCCCTCTGGAGGACATTCGCAGCCACATGACTGTATTAAAATGTACGGGTCTATCTGCCTAAGTACTTGGAGAGGATGAAGTACATCCTTCAAAGTGATGATTTCATTCTATAAACTTATGGTCTGGTTTCCTTGGAGAGCACTTGTCCACTTTCTATTTTCTCAGTTGAAATCAGATAAAATATTCCCAACACTGCCTTGAGTTTAAACTAGTTGGCTCTTATCACATATTTAACCATTTACTTATTGGAGACAGTAGAGTTTAATGGCTGAAAATCAGACACACATTGGTTTTCATGGCCTGTGGCCAGGAACTAGCTTTTTGACTCTGAGTCAGCCATCTTACTTTTACGTGTCATTTTCTAAATCTGCAAAATGGGAAAAAAACAATACTACCATTTAGAATTATTATGAAGATTAATTGAGACAATACATGGAAAAGCATTCAGCCTGGCTTCTAACAAGACCTCAGTAACTATTATTTTCAATATTTTCTCTTCTGATTATTTTGGTTCTTGGTCTTATCTTTTTCACCTTGGGTGTGTAAAATTTGAAACCAGATAGGAATATATAAGCTTCAATGGTAATGTAGCTGGTTAGTTGTTGTATGTCATAGCTTACACTTCTATATGTACACCTGAGGGATAAATTTACTCCCAACCCCACCCACTATCCTAAGCTATCGTACAAGATAAAATTCTGTATTTTTTAGACAGAACCAAACTTCCCAGCCTAATAGATAATGCCTAATGATTTAGGTTCAGTCTGCCTTTCCCACTTTCTAATGGTCATCTCTGCAGCTCAGCCAAGGGAAACTGTTTCCTGTCTGTTGAAGATACCCCTGCCCGCTTCCTTACAATAAGCATTTTTCCTACCAGTCTAATCAAATTAGCTCTATTCTTCAATGCCAAGGCCATATGATCCTTTCTCAATGAAATCTTTCCCAATCTCTTTAAGACATCTTTTTGTCCTTGGAGTTTCCAAAGACAAGAAACATTCCATTTTTGAGAGAGAAGACTACACACCTGGATCTAATCCCAGAACCAAAATTTAGGTGTGTGCCATTTGGCTGGTCACTTTACCTTTCTTAGACTGTTTTTTTTTTTTTTTTTTTTTTTTTTCTTTAGAAATTGGGAATTAGAACACCATCTTGCTTTTTTTTTTTTTTTTTTTTTTTTGTAAAGCTAAGGTAAAAACCTTAGTTCTATGAATGGGTGAATGGGTCATAGTCACTGCTTTTTGTTTTTTGTTTTTAGACAGAGTCTTGTTCTGTCACTCAGGCTGGAGTGCAGTGGCAAGATCTCACTGCAACCTCTGCCTCCCAGGTTCAAGTGATTCTCGTGCCTCAGCCTTCTGAGTAGCTGGGACTACAGGCACGTGCCACAACGTGCGGCTACTTTTTGTATTTTTAGTAGAGACAGGGTTTCACCATGTTGGCCAGGCTGGTCACGAACTCCTGTCCTCAAGTGATCCACCTACCTCAGGCTCCCAAAGTGCTGGGATTGTAGGGGTGAGCCACCACACCCAGCCTATAGTCACTGTTTAATAAAGGCCACCTAGCACTGTCTAAACGTCTCACAAACATGAAATCACTTCCTAGTTGGCTGGATTTGAATATTTTCCCTAACATCCTATGGCTCCTTCATTTACATATTTTATGCATCAGCCAAAGCTGTGGTTTGCTCAAGTAATAGCAAACAAGGTTACTGACACTGGAAAGCTTATTATCCTTGAAAACATGGAAACTTCACAATGCTGCATATTGTACAAGGTGCACACATATTTAAGGACATTCATCAAAGTCATTAGAGTGAATGAGGGTTGCTAGGAAATAGGAGTACCAGGTAAGAAGAAGGAAATGAAACAAGACTTGCAGGAATGGATGATAATAATGAGCTAGGAACTGAGAGTATGATTAACTCGACTTTTTTTTTTGGCTCCTGAGAGTCCATTTAAAAATAAAAATTCAAGACTCAGCAGCTCTCAAATGTGGACTGGAGCATTCCCACTTGTGCTTTTTACACATAGAACACAGACAATGGGTAACATTTTATGGCTGAAAAGTCTGTCACATGGAGTTTATAAAGATTTTAGGTTAAAATTAGAAAAGTGACCTGCTCTACCAGAATGGTGTTCTTTGAACTTTATTTGAGATTGCCAATGTATTCCAAGGCCTGAGAAAAAGTTCTTAATGAAATTATGTGAAAAGAGTACACTTTCTTTCAAAAAACACTTTGTGACAGGCTCTAAGAGTTGCCAGAGAGAATTAAGAATCTAATGGAATCCTCTGTGAGTGTGGGTAACTAATTAATAGGCCCAACTCTAAACACCACAGCCAGGAGGAGCTAGCAGAGCATTAAAGTCCATTTTTGCATGTGCTATCCTCAATAAAAATTAGGTATTAGGTAGCAGTAGTTTAACTGAAAAAAAAAACAAAAAAAAAACAAAAAAAAAAAGAAAAGAAAAGTCCTTTCTTTCGGTAATCTGTATCTACAGACAAAAATAAAAAGAAAAGAAAATGGCACTTTTAATAAGAAGACTGTCAGCTCCAAAAACTATCATCTGTGATGCTACAGAGCCACATAAAAGATGTGCCAGTCATACTTAATATAGCTCTGATGCTTAACAAAAAAATAACACCTTAAAAATATGCAGCAAAGCAAAGATAAGAAAGCTTGGAAGCAAATTCTAAAAGAAAAGACTATGCAATTTTTTAGGCTGTCACTGTCCTGCAGGCATTAAGATGATGCTATGGAAAGGGAACTTGGACCCAAAGTGTGTAACATAAGTTTTAAGGAGTTCAAAGTGAGTCAGTCTGGTAGCTGTTATTTGACCACCTGCATCTGGTTAATAAGTGTGTGTGCAAATTCCAAAGATCAACCTCACCACCACATCTTAGGGAAGGCTGCCAACAAATTAGGTCACCCAAGCACATTACAAGGAAGGCGGTGGACTGTTAAGAATTTGAAGAACTGTACTTTAGCAAATGAAATAACTATATATTTTTGTGAATTCGTAGCCCTCTAGGCATATATTTGAATCTCAAATACATTTTGAGTGGAAACTTATTAAATTACTTTGGAGTTATTTCTCGAAGTTATTTTAATCATCTTCATTAAAAAACATGGCACTATCAAAGTTTGTAATCAACATTTTCATTTTTTTCTAAAAGTTACAGCAAATGCCTAGTGAATGTGATATTTATCTTTTAACGACAATTTTAAAGATGTATAGATGAAAATTGTTTTCTTTATGATGTTTACTTTTCTTGGGAAGAGTAAAGAAAAACAGTGGTTCAAGTGTGCTGATTAGCTTGAGATCATGGTTATGTTAATTCAGCATCTCTTATATGAGGATTGACATCATAGTGGAATATGAGTATGAGTGAGAGAGATAGTCTCCATGGCTTCAAAAAGGTGAAAATCTCTCAGAAGTCAGTGTAAATGGTATCTTCATTTTTCAAAGAGAATTCACATCAAAAAGCAATTACTGAATACCCATTCTATCGCGGACCCTGGGCCAGCTTCTGGGAGTACTAAGGTGAAGAAAACCATCAAGGAGTTTACAATCTAGATTGTCATGTAAATAAACCAATACAATTAATCATCAGAGGTACTATAACGATTCTATATTATAGAGTACAAAGTATATAAGAAACAAGAAAGGAAAGACAGATCTTTCACATAAGAAATCAGAGAATAATTCACAGGAGGACTAACATATTGGGTGAATCTTGTAGGATAAAATGTCCACAAGTAAATAGAATTTTTTTAAATTAAGAAGTTAATTATTACTATTATTATTTTTACTTTAAGGTCTGGAATACATGTGCTGAATGTGTAGGTTTGTTACATAGTAATACATGTGCCATGGTGGTTTGCTACACCTGTCAACCCATCATCTAGGTTTTAAGCCCTGCTTGCATTAGGTGTTTGTCCTAATGCTCTCCCTCCCCTTACCTAAGCAATATAATCAAATTTATATTTCAGAAACAGAGGAACATATGTGAAATTAAAAGAGACAGACGGGAAAAAGATACTTGCAAAGGAGTAGCATCATATTATATAAAGAACATCTATAATAACAACAAGAAAAACAAAATACAATAGAAAAAAGGGGCAAAGAATATGAACAGGATATTCAGAGAACAGGGACTCTGAGTTACTATTAACATATGAAAAGGATGCTCATTCTTATTAGCAACCAGGGAAATGCTATCTAATAAGAGATGCTGTTAGCACAATGTTCAAAATGTAAATAACAAGAAGCATTGGAGAAGTAAAACTCATAAAGAGCTAAGGGAAATTTATATTTGTACAACTGCTTCAGAGAGTGAGTCAGCACTACCAAATAAAATTGAAAATGTCATATCTTATGAGCCAGTAATTCCATGGTAAAAATAAATAAAACAAACAAAAACTCTTGGACATTTTCACAAAGAGAAATGTACTGTAGAATAATATATAGCTTAATTCTCTGATGAATATTTCTATTTGGTTTTTCTGCTAGTATTTTCACGTCTACATATCTAAATCTTTTATAACATCAGTTACTATTAAATGATCTATTTTTCATTTAACTAATTCCATTAATTATTTAAACATTACCCAAACTGCAAGCCTCAACGTTTTCTTTGACTCCAGCCTTCCCTGCCTTACATGTGATCACTCACCAAACATAGACACATACACGTCCAAAATCCCCTCTCCATTATTTTCTAACCCCTTCTCCAATCAGTCTTAAAAGATCACTCCCTTATGAATTTGTGCCAGGCATCTATCAAATCTTTCTCCTACTGTTCTACTTGCCTCAAGATCTCCCTTCAGCCCCATTTTTCCACTTCACACAGTCCTCCACCCTCTACTTTACTTACTGTAATAGGCAGAACAGTTTTTCTAAATTAAGGTATTAGTCCCCTGTTTAGGAACCATTTGTGTTCTCTACTGAGTACTCCATAATTCTACATGCTTCTCCTGGAAGTCATGGTTTTCTATAACCTGGCCCTTCTCGATCTCATCTTCCACTATTCTTTGACAATGATTTCACATTTACTCAGATATTTGTCACCCCAAATGTTTGAATAATTTTCTATGCTCGTGTCCCACTGAACTCTGGATTACAGACAAGCCATTAAGACTTCTGCAGATGCTCTTCATAAGGTGACCGTTGCCTTTTACTACAGTTTTTTGTTTGTTTGTTTGTTTGTTTTTAGTCCAGGGTGATGAGACAATTGTTTCTATTTGGGACACAGAAGATAATTAACTTTTGAAAGCTTTGCAAATCATTATGTTACAACTGAAGCCTTAAAGAGGTCCCAATATATCATCAAGCTCATGATTACTGTAACAATGACACTAAGTTCTGTTGATGGAGCCACAATGACTAGAACACTTTATTTTTAATGAGGGAAAGCTTCTGAGTGTAAAAATCAATACTCATCACTAAAGAGATCTGGGTAGCCTTATAATTGTTACAAACTCAATTATTTTAGCAAAAGTAAATACAAGCTGTATAAATACTCCAAGCTGACTTGGATTTAAAACCATTCTATTAGAATTATGATGAATTTTTGTCCATAATACACACAAATTATGGTTTGTAGGCACAGTACTGACCACATTCGAAAAGACTCTTATAATTGAATTGCAGACTCTATTTCCATAAATAGTAGCGTTTTTGCTTACTGAATTACACAATTACCTAAGAAGTTTATTTTTCTTCTCATTAATATCTACATGGTATGATGCTGTCTGTCATGCCATACTTTAGGATAAGTATTCATTGAATCTTCATTGTAGACTAAAATAGTCTTGAAATATAGGTTAGAATTTAAACCTAGTTTCTGTCTTAAGAAGTTTACCATCTAGTGAGGACCAGAAAAAGCTGATTGAAACCATAAATCAGTTTATGATTACTCACAATCATAATAACAAGTGATAGATTATCAAGAATCCAATAATGTTAAAGCTATGCTTGGGGAAATGAGGTTTTGGGATTGTTACAAGAATTCTGTCATCCTTGTAAAATCACTGCTGTCATAGTACCCATCCACTGGGCACTCATTCATGACAACATTCAGGCCAACGCTAGGCCCTTTATGCACATGATCTCTGCTGTTGCAAAGATCCTGCAAAGCCATGTGAGGGGAAATCAGAATTTCACATAGTTAAGCAATTTTCCTAAGGGGATGTAAAGCTTTTACATTCAGTGTTCAGAGGAGAAACACTGTAGATTAAAGAATGCGAAAACATAATAAGAGTGATCTTACTTGAAAAATAAAACTCGGGCAGAATAGGATTTTCTGCTGGATGAAGAATAAGAGGTGATAAGTCAGGCAGAAGATGGGCCACCAGTGAGGCCACTAGTACAGATGAGAAAAGAAAAATATGAATTTTTAAAATTATTAAAAACCTAACATTTTTTGTTTGTTTTGAGATGGAGTCTCGCTCTTGTTGCTCAGGTTGGAATGCAGTGGCACCATCTTGGCTCACTGCAACCTCCACCTCCCAGGCTCAAGTGATTCTCCTGTCTCAGTCTCCTGAGCAGCTGGGATTACAGGCATGGACCAGCATGCCCAGCTAATTTTTTATATTTTTAGTCTCGAACTCCTGACGTCAGTTGATCCAACTGCTTTGGCATCCCAAAGTGCTGGGATTAAAAACATCAGCCACTGCACTTGGTACCTAATGTATTTTTTAAAAATTTCTTATTTCCATAGGTTTTTGGGGAATAGGTGGCATTTGGTTACATAAGTTCCTTAGTGGTGATTTGTGAGATTTCAGTGTACCCGTTACCCGAGCAGTATACATGAACCCAATTTGTAATCTTTTAACCCTCATCCCCTTCCCTTTTTCCCTGAGTCCCCAAAGTCCATTGTTTCATTCTTATGCCCTTGCATCCTCATAGTTTAGCTCCTACTTATGAGTGAGAACATATGATGTTTGGTTTTCCATTCCTGAGTTACTTCACTTAGGATAATAGTCTGCAATCTCATCCAGGTTGCTGTGAATGCTATTAATTCATTCCTTTTTTATGGCTGAGTAGTATTCCATATGTATATATATATACACCACAGTTTCTTCATCCACACGTTGATTGATGGGCATTTGGGCTGGTTCCACATTTTTGCAATTGCAAATTGTGCTGCTATAAACATGCATTGCAAGTATCTTTTGTGGATAATGACTTATTTTTCTCTGGGTAGATACCCAGAAGTGAGATTGCTGGATCAAGTGGTAGTTTACTTTTAATTATTTAAGGAATCTCCACACTGTTTTCCATAGTGACTGTACTAGTTTACATTCCCACAAGCAGAGTACATTGTTCCCTTTTCACTGCATCCATGCCAACATCTAATTGTTTTAAAAAAAAATTTGATTATGGCCATTCTTGCAGGAGTAAGGTTGTATCACATTGTGGTTTTGATTTGCATTTTCCTGATCATTAGTGATGTTGAGCATTTTTCCACATGCTTGTTGGTCATTCGTGTATCTTCTTTTGAGAATTGTCTATTCGTGTCCTTAGCCCGTTGTTTGATGGGATTCTTTGTTTATTCTTGCTAATTTTAAACCTAACATATTTTATAGTTATACATGATTTATCCTCAGGACAGCCTTCGAAGCTAGAACTCACGAGTCCCATCTTGCAGATGAAAAAAAAAAAAGATTTGGTGAAATGTCTTGCCTGAGGTTATTTATCTAGTAAGGAGTAGAGTGAAGTATAGATTCTGGACTAAATGTATATTTGAGGCCAAAAAGAATGGATTGCCTACATATTATAGATTTGTGAATATCTGAAGAAAATGATCAACCCAGGCCAGCAAATGTAGAAATAACTCATAGAATATTTTTCCTTTAAGCTGCCTGAAAGCAGGGACAGTTCCTAACTTTAAAAACAGAGACTCTAGAAAAATGACATTTTTTCTTTCTGGCAAGTTTTATGCTGCTTTACTGCAGAAGGTTCCCCACAGTGAAACACCTTTATCCTCCTCATCACCTAAAATTGGACCAGCTATTTGCCCTCTGCAAGATTTTCACTTCTTCAGTCCCTCCCTTCCCCAGTTTATCAGCTTCCCTTCCTCTGAGCTGAGAGTCTTCATGACCCAGCCCCAAAACACGGTGCACCCTTTCAACTGTGTCATTTTTTGCTCCTTTCATGCCCTTGATCTGATACCACAGTTGGGTCTTGCCAGCTCCTCACCCTTAGTCCAGCTGAACATCCGTGTTTGCTTTGCTTTTCTTTCATCTACTAGACATTTCTAAAGGAGCCACTTTAAATGTGATGACTGAACCCACTACTTATGCTTTCCAAAGTCAGCTGAGTTTTCAACTTCATTCCATAAAACTTTCAGTCATCACCAGCCTATTCCTTACTCATCTTCCAGGAAGACTGCTATCAATTTGTTTTCCAGTTGCCAAGCTCCCCTCTTTTAATCTCGACCATTTATACTTTACTACTTCACTGAGAAAGGTCATGTTTTGTGAACTTCTCCAGTATGTCTGCATTTTAAAATTCCATTCATTTACCTATCCCTTTCTTCCTTCTTCATCCTCAAAACAATCTTGCCCCAACTCTTCTTTGCATTCTTAACCTTTACTTTCCTTATTATTATAAGGAAATAATATGCATTGCTCATCTCTTTTTCACACTTTTAATCTCTTTCCCTCTCTCTCTCCTTCCCATCCTTCCTCACTTCCCTCACTCTCTTAACTCTTCTTCTTAATATAGAAAGAGGGTCAAGTCTCTTTGATTCTTAGAAACAAAATAATCTTTGCTTCCCTTCCACTTTATTTTCCAACTTCTCAGAAATCATCATGTCTTTTAAACTCTGTCTCACGATCCACTTTCACCAACCTTATCCTTTCACAACGCAGAGAAACTTGTTTTTAAAAAAGTCATCACTTATTACCAAATAATGTGACCTTTTCTCAGATTCTCAGGGCATCTAACACTGTTGATCACGACCTTACACATTGTGATTTCTCAAACTTGGTGCTATTGACATCTTCAGGTGGATAATTCTTGGTCATGGAAAGCTACCCTTTTTAATGTAGGATGCCTAGCAGCATCCCTGGCCCCTACCTACAAGATTCATTAACACCCACTGTGTTGTGTTTCTGTTTCCAGACATTGCTGAATGTTCCTCGGGGGCAAAACTGTCCTGGTAAAGATTCACCATTCTAAGTGATCTCCTCTCTTGCCTTCTACATATTGTACTAACTTGCTTTGCTTTCTATTTAACTGTTGTGCTTTAAAATCTAATTAATTTTCTTTTCTTCTTCCAACCACGCCCTAAACTTTTGTGGCTCCAAAGTTCTTGCATTTAATGTCTTCGCTTCCCATATGCTCTCTCTCACCTTCCTTCAGCCTGTCCATTCAAAGGTCTTGAGGTTATACCTCCATGCTGATAACACAAAAACCTATGTTTTTGGCTTTGACTTCTCTCCTAAGGTCCACCCTTAATTCTCCATTTGCTTGAAAATCATGGGAGATATCTGTATACTGAGGATCTATTATGTAAATGGAATTGTGCTAATCACTGTGGGAGATAAATATGAATGAACATCAATTCTATCCTTTTATTTGGAACAGGGTCTTGCTCTATTGCTCAGGCTGGAGTACAGTGGCTCTATCATGGCTCACTGCAGCCTCAAACTCTTGGGCTCAAGCAATCCTCCCACCTCAGACCCCTGAGTTGCTGGGACTACAGGTACAACAAACTATATCCAGATAATTTTTAAATTTATTTTTATTTTTTGTAGATACGGGGTCTTGCTATGTTGCCTAGGCTGGTCTTGAACTCCTGGGCTCAAGTAATCCTCTTGCCTCAGCTTCCCACAGTACTGGGATTATATGCTTCAGTTCTACCCTCAAGAAATTAAAAATCTTTGAAGTCAGGTAGCGTGCCGCCTCCAGCTTTGTTCTTTTGGCTTAGGATCGTCTTGGCAATGCGGTCTCTTACTCGGTTCTATGAACTTTAAAGCAGTTTTTTCCAATTCTGTAAAGAAAGTTGTTGGTAGTTTGATGGGGATGGCATTGAATCTATAAATTACCTTGGGCAGTATGGCCATTTTCACGATATTGATTTTTCCTATCCATGAGCATGGTATGTTCTTCCATTTGTTTGTGTCCTCTTTTATTTCATTGAGCAGTGGTTTGTAGTTCTCCTTGAAGAGGTCCTTCACATCCCTTGTAAATTGGATTCCTAGGTATTTTATTCTCTTTGTAGTAATTGTGAATGAGAGTTCACTCATGACTTGGCTCTCTGTTTGTCTATTATTGGTGTATAGAAATGCTTTTGATTTTTGCACATTGATTTTGTATCTTGAGACTTTGCTGAAGTTGCTTATCAGCTTAAGGAGATTTTGGGCTGAGATGATGGGGTTTTCTAAATATACAATCATGTCATCTGCAAACAGGGACAATTTTCCTCTTTTCTTAACTGATACCCTATATTTCTTTCTCCTGCCTGATTACTGTGGCCAGAACTTCCAACACTATGTTGAATAGGAGTGGTGAGAGAGGGCATCCCTGTCTTGTGCCAGTTTTCAAAGGGAATGCTTTCAGTTTTTGCCCATTCAGTATAATATTGGCTGTAGGTCTGTCATAAATAGCTGTTATTATTTTGAGATACATCCCATCAATACCTAGTTTATCAAGGTTACAGTTACCAAAACAGCATGGTACTGGTACCAAAACAGAGACATAGACCAATGGAACAGAACAGAGGCCTCAGAAATAATACCACACATCTACAACCATCTGATCTTTGACAAACATGACAAAAACAAAAAATGGGGAAAGGATTCCCTATTTAATAAATGGTGCTGGGAAAACTGGCTAGCCATATGTAGAAAGCTGTAACTGGATCCCTTCCTTACACCTTGTACAAAAATTAATTCAAGATGGATTAAAGACTTAACTGTTAGACCTAAAACCATAAAAAGCCTAGAAGAAAACCTAAGCAATACCATTCAGGACACAGGCATGGGCAAGGACTTCATGTCTAAAACACCAAAAGCAACGGCAACAAAAGCCAAAATAGACAAATGGGATTTAATTAAACTAAAGAGCTTCTGCACAGCAAAAGAAACTACCATCAGAGTGAACAGGCAACCTACAGAATGGGAGAAGATGTTTGCAATCTACCCATCTGACAAAGGGCTAATATACAGAATCTACAAAGAACTCAAACAAATTTACAAGAAAAAAACAAACAACCCCATCAAAAAGTGGGCAAAGTATATGAACAGACATTTCTCAAAAGAAGACATTCATATAGCCAACAGACACATGAAAAAATGCTCATTATCACTGGCCATCAGAGAAATGCAAATCAAAAACCACAATGAGATACCATCTCACACCAGTTAGAATGGCGATCATTAAAAAGTCATGAAACAACAGGTGCTGGAGAGGATGTGGAGAAATAGGAACACTTTTACACTGCTGATGGGAGTGTAAACTAGTTCAACCATTGTGGAAGACAGTATGGTGATTCCTCAAGGATCTAGAACTAGAAATACCATTTGGCCCAGTGATCCTATTACTGGGTATATACCCAAAGGATTATAAATCATGCTACTATAAAAACACATGCACACGTATGTTTATTTCGGCACTATTCACAATAGCAAAGACTTGCAACCAACCCAAATATCCATCAATGATAGACTGGATTAAGAAAATGTGGCACATATATACCATGGAATACTATGCAGCCATAAAAAAGGATGAGTTCATCTCCTTTGTAGGACATGGATGAAGCTGGAAACCATCATTCTGAGCCAACTATCACAAGGACAGAAAACCAAACACCATATGTTCTCACTCATAGGTGGGAATTGAACAATGAGAACACTTGGACACAGGAAGGGGAACATCACAGACCGAGGCCTGTGGGGGGTAGGGGAGGGGGGAAGGGATAGCATTAGGATAAATACCTAATGTAAATGACGAGTTAATGGGTGCAGCACACCAACGTGGCACACGTATACATATGTAACAAACCTGCACGTTGTGCACATAAACCCTAGAACTTAGAGTATAATAATAAAAAAAAGAAATTAAAAATCTTGTGGGAGATACATAACTAATTAAGTTGCATGGGATTAAAAGGCGTGTTAGTGGCAGGGCTGAGAGTAGGGCTCAGGTCCTCTGACTCTCATTTTAATATTCTATTTGCATTTAAAAAGGAAAACATAACTCTACTTTCTGTCACCTGAAATATATCGTTTTATACTGGGAATATCATCGTAGCATCTTATATTATCATCTTTTTTTCCTAAATACACAAAGCATGCATAAATATTATAAGATAGAAATCATAAGGCTGCTTCCTAATGTACATTTATGTCTTACTGAGGATGCATAATGCCGGAACTCATCCCTGGCTTATTAACAAGGCTTAGTTTTAGCTAGGTCCAGGATGAAATTAAAAAAAAAAACAATGGGTCAGAAGAGAGGCTCATGTTGGTTAAGGGACCACAGAAAGCCTTGGGAAGGAACGTTTGCATCAGAAGAGTGGGTTTGGGGGAAGGTCTTAAAAGTAGGCACCTGGAGAGCCACATAAGGTTACAGGGCTGAGCACCCAGGGGAGGATTATAGAATAGGGATGGAAAGGTCCAAGACTGGTTTAATTAACTCACTTGACACTTTTGTCAGTAACATGTGTTCTTCCTATCTAAACACAGCTTTGGGAGAGTCCTGGCTGCCTACCTAGACTATTTATTAAAGAATAACAACCCCAAGTGACTTCGAATTACCAGAAAAGAAAAAGATGAGAAGCACCAAGATAAATTTTTATTCCCTGTTGCCAGTTCATATAGTGAGTGGAGCCACTAGTATAATGGCATCATTATTATATAATGGCACAATAATATATTTATTGTGTGTACTTTTTAATATGCTTCAAAAGAATCATTTTTAAAAAGTAGATTTTAAATGCGTTTTGCAGAAACCATTTGATAATTGCTCATTCCATTGTCTCTTTTCTAACTCAGTGTTTTTGCATTAATAAATGAAGAAAAAACAACTCACAGAGTTTTGCATGATAAAGGTAAACAGCAATATTTGAGTCTTCCCATGAACTTTCTATCCTGCATTTGGAATATGAGCACATGACTCATGAAAATAAATATTTTCTGGGTTTTTTTTTTTTTGGTTCCCAAATGTGCTATTAAGATGCATTTAATCAACAAACATTTACATTTTAGAGATGGCATAGAGAAGAATCCAGGACCGACCTTTTATTATTGCTTTTTCACTCACAGATACATTCATCATCAGTCCAAAATTAAGGAAGCATTCTTTCCCTGCATTATTCAAAACACAGTAGATGTTGAACAAAATTATCTGTTACTATAAGACCTTTCATATAATGAGAATATCTAAAGCATTTATGAGCGAGTTCCACTTTTATTATTTGTTTAATATACTAGAGTTCTATACATGACAAAATAAGGTGCTAAACTGCTCTCTACTGAGATGAAATCACATCCAACACAGATACTGGACTGCAGATGGCTTAAAGATGGGGCTACAGGTGATCAAAGTCCATGGACATAAGTTCAAGTGGTGATTTTCAGAGAGGCTTCATTTTTCAGGCGAGTATAACTGAAAGGCTGCTGTTGATAACATGGAACATTTCAGTACCTTTAATGGTGCAAACATTTACTGTTGTTCCCAATGTTGAGCTGCGCTGCACCTGAGCTTATTAGGCTCTTCCACAGGGATGTGGACAAGATCTGCTGCCCTTGAACTGAGAACAAATAATGTATAGTTTAAAACGGAAGGCTGGTAAATAGGCCCTAGGGAAAGCTGCTGCACTGCATGGGCAGAAAGAAAGAGAAGCAAGAGTAAAGGGAGAGAAGGGCTGAGAGAAATGAGACCTGGAGCACCAGGCTAGGAATCACAGGCTGACCACCCAAACACGGAACTCCACCTAGCCTGAAGGTGACCACCCAAACACGGAACTCCAAAGGCAAAACCACAGGAAGCTCTGCAGGGTTCTAGGACTGGGAGATGTGGGCTGAGACTTTTAAAATGACAGTCTTTGTTGAAGTGACCCCAAATCTAGCCATGCAGAACCTAATACCTATCTTCCAGTCCTTTTCTTTATATTTCTGGACATTATAACAATCTTGGCTTCATTCAGATAAAGGAAAATAGCATGTTTGCCCCTTTAGATTAATGTATTAAACACTGAAATGTGAAGAAATTCTAAGTATTCAAAAATTTCATACAGCTACTTCGATTTTTTCCTTTGCTACCCCATTTCCCTCAAATAAACAAAAAGAATAAAAACTCGATTTGCTTAGCTTTCTTCTTCATTTATGTTGAATTATCTCTGTGACTTTGGGCAACTTAACCTGTTTAAGTCTGATCATCTTCATCTGTAAATATGGAACATTACATCAATGAATATCTGCAGTTCCTTATTAAAATTATTTTAGGTTCAGGGGTACATGTGAAGGTTTGTTACATAGGTAAACCCACGTACTCATGTACAGACTAGTTTATCACCAAGGTATTAAGCGCAGTCGCCAATAGCTATCTTTCCAGCTCCTCTCCCTTCTCCCACTCTCTGCCCTCAAGTATCTGCAGTTTGTTTTAATTCTAATGCATGCTAAGCATACGTGAAGTCCACAAGTCTAAGAAAATATCAACACCCATATTTCTAACTCAGGCCATTGAAAATCATACTTTAATTTATCTTTCCTTCTTACCAACATTAAACATAATATACAAGACAAAAATATGTTCTAAGCCACCTGATAATTTACATCAACCATAAGAAAAAGGGTGTGTTGTAACCCGTTCATAAAAGCCTGGTCCCAAGATCCTCGGTGTACACCTATCTGCCATCAACCTTCCAATAAAAAAAGACAAAACGGTAAACTTTTATAGTGGATTCAAAAAAGTGTCAATGCATTTATAAAAGTAAGCAAATACCTTTACCTTTTAATAAAAACCTAGTTTCAAATTGGCACAGCAGTAGATGAGAAGAAATAGGAAGTAATTTTTACCCAAAGTAAAATGTCACACTGGGTGATTAGCTTATTGCCTATTTGTTCATTTGCAAATAGAGTCTCCTATATACACCTTCAGTTTCTGAAGCAAGCCATAATACGCAAAAATACCCATGAATACCCATGAAAATGTGAAATACCCATTAATGTGCACCAATAAGATATTTTTGATAAATATCAAGGAGGGAAAATTTACATCTTGTATACATTATATCTCTTTATTTCTGAAGCAAACATAACAATGTTACTTAAAGCTACTTACTATTTTGAATCCCTAAAGTTATTTTGCAAACAAGAATGTCAAATGATTCCTATTTGGAAATCCTAAGAAAATATGTCCATAAGACATTTAAGATGAATTATTACAATGAGTCTGTTATAAAAACAGTATATTTTATGGGTCGGAATGACACGGAATATTTATCTTCGTCATAAGAAAGAGTCTCTGTGAATTAGTTATGGCTTTAGCTCTCTAGAGTAATCAATTCTCTCCTAACTTGTGGGATAAATATATTTTACTGCAGTCATCATGCATTCATGTAGACTGCTAAGGGCTTCAGACTTCTCTTAGGATCATGGGTACATAAATTTATTTCTATGGGTCTAGCCCCATATGATATGCATACTGACTATATTGAGCAGAAAATTGCAGATTTATTCCCAAATCAGTGCAAAATGTCAAGAAATAATATATATATATATTACTCTTATTGTCCTGTCAAATATTTTGCTTGCTCATTTAGTCAAATAATGTGCATCAGGACACTTCAGCAAGATTAAATACCTGCCCCTTAGGAAATCAGACTACAGCATAAGAAAGTTGAATCGCCCATTTTTTCCTATTCAGAAGATCATTTATAAACTCCTCAGGCTCAGGTGCATACACTAAAGAAACAATCCAACATATGAAAGGAGACCAATGTGAAGTCCAGTTGTGGTGTACATGGACCTATTTAATGGAGAATCAGAAGCTTCCCAACAAGCTAGGTCCCTGGCATGCTCTTGTCTGCATTTCATCTTACAAGAGCTCTGGTAGACTGCAAAAGAAAAGGATGATATTGATTTTGACAAATACTCTTAAAATTTATTAATATTAAAGAAACTATGTACCTAGCAATTTATATTGCTTCTTTCTCTTCACACATTGTTTTACAATTGTCTAGATAGGCTAAGGAAAGTAACAGGATTGGTCTACACGGGTCAAATATCAATTAATCAATGATTTGTTTCTGAAATGTCTAACTGCTTGACATCCTATAGGTAAAACATCTGACTCTTTTTCAGTTTATATTAAACTACCTGGCCTTGTACAGCCAAAGCTATGAAACAAGAATCCTATGAAATGCATTAAAAATAGAATTAAATCGCAATGAAGAGTTTCCATATTACATTTCTTAATGAGCAGCATGTCTGATTTTCATGAGTTCATACAAATGCCTGGGGTTTTTATTTCTGACTTGGATCATGAGCTCTCATCTACCTACATTTTTTCTCAGAGCCTGAGAATTAGTGTCAGTGCTTTTAGTTATTTCTGATATTAGCAGTGTTTTTTGAATGACAGCAATTTCCTGGTGTGGTTTTCTATTTACAGAGCGATGATTCTGTTTTCTTTTCAATATTTTTAATGACTGCAAATAGAACCGTTGTAGTAGTCAACAGGTCTGTGACAGCTGATTGTCTCAAATTAAAATAACTGTGGAAGAAAAGAGCAAGATACTTTAGTGTAAATGTGACGGCTACTGGAGGAAAGGATAACTGATAATATGTTAATCAGTAACATGGTTTATAACCAAATCCCTAACAATTTATCCCCAGCTGTGTTGCATTTCTCTTTATTGTGATAAAAAAACACGTAAGATAAAATCTACTATCTTAACTATTTTAAAGTGTATGGTTCAGTAGTGTTAAGTATATGCACATTGTTGTGAGACAGTTCTCCAGAACTTTTTCATATTGCAAATTTGAAACTCTATATCTATTAAATAATCACTTGCTTCATTTTAACAACACCTTTATTCATACATTGTTTTATTGTTTTTAAACTACTTTCACACACATGAATTACCTAATTTGGCATTTCCTTTACCCAAAATGTTAATGATGCTAGATAAACTCGATCCCTTACTGTGTGTTGGGCATTGTGCTAGGAATAGGTATTAACAATATCAAATGAATCACTGTGAGAACTACATTTTTCTGAGTTGATAGCTTTACATTTCCATGTGTTCCATTCATATGAAATCTAAAACATTTTCTAAAAAATGATTTACCAGAGGAAATATAAAGTATATTATCTATATATGAAATATATATTATATAATTATATATTATATATAACAATCTATTATACTTATTAATAGATTATTAAGTATAATAATATTAAGTATATATAATATTAAGTATAATAATCTATTATTATTAATAGTTCAATAGATGCTAACTTTATAGCTTTTTTAGTTTAAAATATTCTTCTCTTTATATTGACATTTAAAAAATTGTCCTATATTTTATTCTCATTCTTCAGCATCTTACTAGTGACAATGAATATTATGATTAGTATCATGCCACAGTCATATTATAGACTCACTGTTGCAAAAGCCAGGTTTAAAGGAAAATGGTCTCACCAATTCACTTCCTTCTGGTTTTTTCTCCCACACACTCGCACTTGTTCTTCTTCATGTCTAACATTTAAAAATTCATTTGCTCTTGGCTGTTTAAATCCAGGTGAATATTCTGCTTGCTTGTAACTAGAGACATGGCTATATCTAGGTGAATATTCTGTTTGCCTGTAACTAGAGACATGGCTAACTCACAATTTATTAGTCCTCTCATCTGTTATGGTGTACTACCAAAGATTAAGACTTGGATACAAATGTCTGGGATTTTTATTTCTCACCTGGACCATGAGCTCTGTGATTTAGGACAAGTTACTTCTCCTCTCAGTCTCATTTCTCATCTAAAAAAGGTAGGCAACAATGCTGTGTCTCAGGAGTTATTGGGAAAAAATCATCTGTGATAATGGATGAGAAAGACTCTGAAACAATAAAGCTCCTCTCAAATATATTGGTTTATACACAGGAGCCCGGCAAAGGGCAGGTCCATTATTAAAAGGTATGTGTATGAAGCATTGTAGCTAGAATATTAATTTCCTAACAACTCACATGGAAATATTTTTCCAGCCAAAAAAAGAAAAAAAAAAAAAAGCGTCCTGAGATATATTTAAATTTCTAATTCCATGGCAGGTTCAGTAATGTAGTCCCTTCTCTGCTCCTGTAATACTAAAAATTGTTTTTCTCAGTTTACAAATTCCCATAAAATAGAATTCTGTATTTTAAAGTAGAATTCTGTATTTTAAAGTAGAATTCTGTATTTTAGGTTGTCAGTAAAAACCAAGTTTAAGACATTTCTGTTCTATTAAAACTAATCTTTCTGTGTTTAGCTCCAGAAACTGGGAAAAAGTGAAAAATTAGAGGAAGAATCCTTTCCAGCAAAACTTTTGCTTATTTCCCCTACATATTAATGTATGCATTTTGAATATCTTTTGACAGCTGTGTGGCTTTCTACATTTGGGTGGCATTCTTAGTTATCAGAAACAATGCCTCCTCTGTTTTCTACTTCTATCCACACAGGCCTGAGAGTAAAATAGTGTATATCATAAGCATTAGTAAATATCATCCCTATCTGTACGTCCCTGATCCCCTTTTCTATTTACCATAATAGGTCGAGTTTTCTTTCAATTTAATACATTATTGGAATAGCCTATTAAATGTTCTCTCTCTGCCCAGTTTCTCCCCTCTCCATCTACCTCATGTAATACTATGGCAAATCTGAAGCTCCACTCTGATCCCATGACTCTTTGGTTAACAAACGATGAGCAGATCCTTACTCTCAAGAGCTGTGCCATTCAACAAGTCAGTCAGTAGCCACGTGTGACTACTGATCACTTCAAATGTGGCTGGTCCAAATTAAAATACCCTGAAAGTGTAAAATACACAGCAGATTTTGAATAGTTACTAAAAAAAGAAATACTGCATCAATAATTTTTATATTGATTTATATATATTATATGTGGAAATGACAAAATTTTGGATATGTTGAGTTGAATAAAACATATTATTACAATTAATTTCACTTACTTCTTTTACATTTCTTAATGTGGTTGCTAGAAAATTATAAATTACATCTGTGATTTGCATTACTGGTTCCCATTATTTTCCTATCAAAAGACACTTATCTAGAGAATCAATTTCAAATCTCTGGGCCTCGTATAATTCCCAACCTCATCTTTACTTCCCACTACTCTTTTTTATATACTATATCTTAGCAAAATTTTAAAAACTCACTGATTTCAATGCATTCCTTTCCAAATACTTCTTTCTCTTTGGGTCCTTTGATTTTACCTATATATACCTTGGGGAATTATTATTACTTTCTATCTTACTCTATAGACATATTTATTTCAAGGTAGTACACAAATCAAACTTTTATTTGTATGCCTCTGAGCTCCTAGGAAGATTCTTTTCCTGTAGATAATATGATTGCCAGATACAATGGAGGATGCCAAGTTAAATTTGTATTTTGCATAGCAAATGAAGAATTATTTAATATTGCAATATTTATGACCTATTTATACTAAAAATTATCTATTATTTATCTGAAATTTAAATTTGTGTGTTCTGTGTTTTATTTTCTAAATTTAGCAAAGTTACATAGTAAGCATTCTATGATTCTTCATTAAATGATTGCACTAGAAAGCATACATATAAAATATTTAAGTGACAGTTAAAAGAAGGAAAAAGTAATCTGCAAGAGTGACACAGAGCTCTGATTACTTCATGAACTTTCTGGTTCACAATTGCTTAAAAACTAAACCAATAATTACAATACAATCATAAAGCTGAGCTAATAAGAAGTAACAGTACATCTTACTGTAATTTTCCTTTTATAAAGCAGTGTTCACATATCGAGGCAAATTTGGAAAAAAATGCATGGAAAACATTCCTGGTAACAGGCAGTGGGAAATGGCATCACCAATGGGAAGACATGTCTGAATCTTTCTTTCATGACTCATCAGTTTGAAGCAAACCATGTCTAGGTTTTATATATAATATTTTACCTTTGTATTTAGAAGGATTTGTGGTACTGCTGGGCTAATAGGAAAAGCAAGAGGTACCAGTAATTTCCGTTACAGACCTTCCTTCACTGGTACCCAGATATGAATACACTTTTGTTTAAAGTTACCTGACTAAGCTTTCGAACTCTGAGAGACCTATCATTTGTTTATCTAGCACTATTGCTCTCCTGTCTATACCCTGTTAAAGCTGTACAATTACTCTATGAAGATTCTAAGTAGGAAGAAAGACTTCAGCTGTTTCATTTTTTAAAAAGACAAAACAAAAGTAACACCCTCAAGCTCTGTGACTAACTCCAGTGTCACTGTAAATTTGACTGATGCCCTCATATAAACTTGGCACCAAGATAAACAAATTCATTTTGAAAAAGGCACAGTCCTGTTGCTGAATTTATTTTCCTTAATTATTTTTCAGCAGTAATAGGACTCTCTTTCAAATTTAATTGAAATACTGCATTTTCAAATGAATACATTTAGATTGCAGGGCCAATTTTCTTGTGCTTTTGTCTATGCTATATCATCTTAAACTTCATAGGAACTCTGCATGTACACTGAATAGTCAGTGAGCTCTCCCTATGATTAGATGTGCTGATCAGATCCAGATGGTCTCACTTTACAACTTCTGCCATCAGGTCATCAAACAATAAATTCACGTAACTCCTGCATCCTGAAAGCAAGTGGTCATTCTTTAGAGTCACTTAGAATTAAAAATATATGTTTTTTTTTTTTTTTTGAGACGGAGTCTCGCCCTGTCACCCAGGCTGGAGTGTAGTGGCCGGATCTCAGCTCACTGCAAGCTCTGCCTCCCGGGTTCACACCATTCTCCTGCCTCAGCCTCCCCAGTAGCTGGGACTACAGGCGCCTGCCACCTCACCCAGGTAGTTTTTTGTATTTTTAGTAGAGACAGGGCTTCACCGGGTTAGCCAGGAGGGACTCGATCTCCTGACCTTGTGATCCGCCCACCTCAGCCTCCCAAAGTGCTGGGATTACAGGCGTGAGCCACTGCGCCCGGCCATAAAAATATATGTTAAAATGTCCCTACTACCCAAAGTGATCTACAGATTCAATGCAATCCCTATCAAAATTCCCATGACATTTATATACAGAAATAGAAAAGACAGTCCTAAAATTTATATGAAAACATAAAAGACTCAGTTTAGCTAAAGCAATCTTGAGCAAGAACAAAGCTGGAGGCATTGCACTACTGGATTTCAAAATAAACTACTGAGTTACAGTAATCAAAAGAGCATGGTACTAGCACAAAAACAGATATGAAAACCAACAGAACAGAATAAGGGCCAGAAACAAATCCTCACTTTTAAGGTCAATTAACCTTCCAAAAACATGGCAAGAATACACAATGGGAAAAGGAAAGTATCTTCAATAAATGGTGTTAGAAAAACTGGATATCTATGTGCAGAATGAAATTGGACCACTATCTCACACAATATAAAAATCAATTCAAAAATGAATTAAATACTTAAATGTAAGACCTGAAACTATAAAACTATTAGAAGAAAAAAGAAGAAAAAAACTTTTTGACATTGATATTGGCAATGATTTCTTGAATATGACACAAAAAGATGAGGAAACAAAAGTAAAAATAGACAAATGGAAGTACATCACACTAAAGACTTTCTGCACTTCAGGAAATAATCAATTGAGTGAAAAGGCAATATAAGAAATGGACAAAATATTTGTAAACCATTTATCTAATAAGGGATTCCTATCCCGAATATATAAGGAACTTAACTCAGCCAGAAAACAAATAATCCAATTAAAAATGGGCAAAAAATGGACATTTCTCAAAAGAAGACATACAAATTGTCAAAAGGTATACAAAAAATGTTCAACATCACTAATCATCAGACAAATGCAAATCAAAACAGGTATGAGATATCACCTCATACCTGACAGAATGGCTATTATCAGAAAGACAAAAGATGAGGTTGGCAAGGATGTGGAGAAAAGGAAACTCTTCTACACCATTGGTAGAAATGCAAAATAGTGTAGCCACTGTAGAGAACAGTGTGGAGGTTCCCCAAAACTTAAAAATAGAACTAGCATATGGTCTAGCAATCCTAGTTCTAGGTCTATATCTAAAGGAAAGATCAGTATCTCCAAAAAATATCTGTATTACCCATGTTCATTAAAGCACTATTCACAATAGCCAAAAGATGGAATCAATCTAAGTATCCATCAACAGATGAACGGATAAAGAAAATGTGGTATATACACACAATGGAATATTACGTAGCATTAAAAGAGAATGAAATTCTGTTATTTGCAACAATATAGATGAATTTAGAGTACATTAAGTGAAATAAGCCAAGCACAGAGAGACAAATACTGCATGATCTCACTTATGTGGGAATCTTAAGAAGTCCAACTCACAGAAGCAGAGAATGGAATGGTGGTTGGCAGGGGCGAGTGGGTGGGGAAAATGGGGAGAGCTTAGTCAAATGGTACAAAGTTTCAGTTATGCTAGGCGAATAATTTCTGGAGCTCCAATATAGAGCATGGTGACTATAGTTAATAATAATCTATTGTATACTTGAAATCTGCTAAGACAGTATATCTTAAATGTTCTCACCAACAGCCCCCACCCCCGCCCCACAAACACACACAGGTAACTATGTGAGGTGATGGATGTGTGAATTGCCTTAATCACGAAAATCATTTCACATTGTATACGCATCTCAAAACATCACATTTTATACCGCAAAAATATATATATATATATAATTTTTGTCAATTATACCTCAATAAAGCTGGAAAATAAAATATATTTGGGCTGCCTTTAAATACACACACACGCGCACACACACACACACACACACACACACACACAGAATTTGATCTCAGGTTTTGTGAGTTTTTCCTCACCAGTTACCATAGTGAGGAAAGGAATTAAAAGGGGTTATGACTCCTGTGTTCTTTTCATTTTAGTAACTCTATAATTCAAGTTGAAACTGATGATCCCAGACACCCGTATCTCCTGGTCATCATCATCTTTCATATTTTAATGGGTAGGGACTGCACCAAGTTTTAAAGATTAGATTTAAATAACCACCTAGTGAATACCAATTCATGGATCACTGGCTCCAGAGGTCTAAGAAGCAAAATTAATTGCTTGTCGACTTGGGCTGGCTACATCTGATTATATTTCTAATACAAACTTTGTTGTGTGGTTTCTCGCAGAACTCCACAGATATCTGCCTGCTTTGTTACCCAAAAGTGAATCAAAATATTATCTTTGTTATAATTTTGAAATACTTTATTGATTTCTTTGCAAAAGTAGAATGAGATTAGTGGAAGGCATAGTCTATTTCCACAAGGTAGCTGAAGCCATTTAAGAAGAGGAATATGAACAAGATAAGAATCCTCTTGGTTTTCTTTGTTTCAGTTAAATAAAACTGAAGTTCCAAGCTGCATGTTTATATCCTGGTACAGAAATGGTAAGAATCCAAGGGCCCCTGGAGTGGCTTTTCTAGTTTGAATTTCTCTCTTTACATTTTTACCATTTTCATAAACTGGTAAGTAGATGATATTATTACTTTCTCAATCAACTTGCAAACAAAAGTATTATATTTGATAAAACATTTCTATATTTATTCTTGTTCAGTATTTCATAGCATTGCAAAAAGTGGATTCTAGCTACACTGCAGTGAATAGATGAATCTTGATGAAATGATAGAAACACATTAGCACCCATTGACTGACACTTTATGACTTAGTAGGAAGCCTCTAAAATGCAGAGAGTCTCCCAAAGCAACATGAATTGGCTTTCACTTTCCATTTTGAGATCCTATAAAGAGCCATGAACAGTTCTAACTTTCCACATCTAATGCCACATGATCTAATCATTTCAAACATTGCCATATATTAACAGGTGAGGAGTGACAGTGATAGAGTAATTGTGTGCTAAATAGGTTACAGAGACAGCTGGGGTCTTAATCTTGGTTCTTCCACTTACTATGTGGGCTTGATCAATTTCCTCACCCACCCAAACTTATCCATAAAATGGAGATCATCATAATAATATCCATTTTGTGAAGTTGATGTATTAAGTAATGCTTGTTAAAAACAGTTATTAAAAATAAAATGAGATCAAATTAAAAATCTGTACTAGTTTATACAAAAGAACAGTTTGCAAATCAGGAGACCTGAAACTATAGGTGGTAAGAAGCCCCACTCACAGCAGTGACAGCCCAGTTTATAAAGCATGAAGGAGAGAGTATTTTGACTGTTTACATGATCAGCTATTACACATCAACATTCTTTTTAATGCAAGCAGAGCCGTTTAAGCTGACTTGTCTATAGCTGATTGATTTCATTTCACTGTCTCATGCTAATAGAAACGTACAATGATATAGTTTGGCTGTCTCCCCACCCAAATCTCATCTTAAAATGTAGCTCCCATAATCCCCACATGTCATGGGAGGGACCCAGTGGGAGGTAACTAAATCACAGGGGTGGGTTCTCCCATGCTGTTCTCTTGATAGTAAGTCTCACGAGATCTGATGGTTTTATAAAGGGTGGTTCCCCTGCACACATTCTCTTGCCTGCCACCATGTAAGATGTGCCTTTGCTCCTCCTTTGCCTTACTGCCACAATTGTGAGGCCTTCCCAGCCATGTGGAACTGTGAGTCCATTAAACCTCTTTTTCTTTAAAAATTACCCAGTCTTGGGTCTTTTTTCATAGCAGTATGAAAATGGACTAACACATATAGCTTACGTTTTGTTTCATTTACGATTAAGGTTAGCATTTCAGGAAAATCAGGATGACTTAGTTTTGGCTATATGGTTATGGGTGCTGGTCTTGAGGTATACCTAACATGTGGTCTCTATTTTTTTAAACACAGTCAACCTCATTTAAAGATTCTGTGTTTGCAAATTTGCCTGCTTGCTAAAATTTATTTTTAATTCCCAACTCAATACTTGCAGTTATTCAGGGACATGCACCTGTGTAGAGTGGAGAAAAAAATCTGAGTCACACAATGGATACATTCTCAGTTTAGGTTGAACAAAGTGAAGTTCTATTTTCTTGTTTCAGCTCTCATAATGTTAACAAGTGTCCTTTTCACAGTTAGTGCCATGTTTCTCACATTTGTGTGCATTTTTTTTTTTTTTTTTTGCAATTTCACCCAAATATACGGTAAAGTGCTATGTAGTGTTCCTAAGCTCGAGAAAGCTGTGATGTGCTTTAGGAAGAAAATATGTGTATTACACAGGTTTTGTCCAGGTATCTCAGAAGAGCCCCAGCTTTTAAGCCAGAAGCCACGGTGCTGATATCAAGGCTGCCAGCCTCCTAAAGGATGTAAGAATCCTTTCTATCTGATTTCCTAGGCTGAAAATTGCACAGCCAAAAGATTATGAGAAGCCTTGCATGACCAAAATCACAAACATCTCTCTCTTTTCTGCAATGTCATTGAAAGTATTTGGCTGGATTGAGGGTTTCCTTGGTAGAGACTCTGACCTAATCCATCTCTCTCTCTCAGGCTTATCAGCCCAGTCACAGTGCAGAGTCTGCAAGAGGCGTGGTGATCATTTTCACATCCTCTTACCCATGGGCTTTAAGAGCACAGTCATTAGCATACAGCAGCTCCTGGATTACTGTACAAAGGGCTTTTAATCATGCTCTAAATCAATTGAATTGGAAGAGTATCTCAGAGAATCTTCCTGGTGCCAACTTTCATGTCCTTTATTAAGTACTCGAACACAGCTGCGTAAAACCGATTAAGCCTGCACCTAGTATGCTTCCAGTTCTTCATTTCACTGGCAAGACTGAATATGCCCGATAATCTCATCAATTCTGACCAAATCAATTATATGTCAAATAGAGATTTTATATCAGTGACCTCCAGGCAGTTAAAAATGCTTAATACCTAATCAAGTCCCGAGATCACTGAAACCATCACATAATTGTGTAAAGTCAATGAATAGAGCTTTCTGGACTTTTGTCCCCAAATTTTATTTTCCAACATCCTGCTATACTCTGTTAGAGTCTAAAAGCATACTGAAATTATAAGAAGACAGCACTAATAGTGATATTTAACATGAAATCCTGATTGAATCAGGACTGGTTTTTGTTTGGCTGCTGCTAATAGAGAGAAGAGGCTACGGTAGCCAATAGAGTTAAATTTATTTCCTTCCCTCCCTCCCTCCCTCCCTCCCTCCCTCCCTCCCTCCCTCCCTCCCTCCCTCCCTCCCTCCCTCCCTCCCTCCCTTCCTTCCTTCCTTCCTTCCTTCCTTCCTTCCTTCCTTCCTTCCTTCCTTCCTTCCTTCCTTCCTTCCATCTCTCTTTTTCTTTTTTATATAGAGACAGGGTCTTTCTATGTTGTCCAGGCTGCTTGTCACACTCTTGGCCTCAAGTGATCCTCCTGCCTTGGCCTCCCAAAATGCTAGGATTATGGGTGTGAGCCACCATGCCTGGCTCCACTTTTTCTCCTTAAGGATGTTTCTGTGAACACCCTTAAAACTTAATATGGCCATGCAAAGACTGTGCAAGAATAATTAAATTATTATAATTCCTTATAAGCATTATAGCTGCCATTGTCCTGGCATTTACCATGTGTCAGGCTGTGAATTATGCAAGTCAATTGTCTTTCATTGTCATTGTTGTGTTGTGTAAAGTCACTAGGAACACTGAATTAGTGAATATTGAACTAGCACTCCTAGGAGAAATACAGACTTAGGTTCCTGCTAGCCTCTGGTATTTGGATTTCTGAACTGTTATGAAATTGGTTCTGTCCTTGTACAGCAAAATAACTCACAGAGGAACTTATAAACATCTATGCCTCAGCAAGAGGTCTGCCAGCATTAGTAAAATGCGCATAACAGTAGTTTCAAAAGGTTTAAAAGCCAGAGAAGAATGGAGACCAACATACCCTACACGGTAGAATTCTGTAGGCTGGTACCCATGTCCACAAAGAAATGATGGCTGCTCAGTGCTTCTCCAAAGGATACAAAAGATCTTATCAGGCTCTCAGGCTCACAGGATCCATGACTCAAAGTAGTGCTGGACTCCAAAGCAAGCTAAGCTCAAAGATGACTATGAGGTCGTTACATAATTAAATCCAGAACTGTGGAACGTGTCTTATGTATTCACTTTTCCCCACTGAAAGGCAGTAGGTAATGAAGAACCATTAGCTCTGAGGTCATACAGGATCTGATTTTATGGTTTATTAACTAAATGACTTTTGGCAGGTTACTAAATCTCTCTTGAGCAGTCATTATCTTTATCAATAACCTGTTAGGATTGCTGTCCACACTTGATGAGATTCTGTGGATGAGGTAACAGTGCCTGACACATACCGGGATCCTAATAAACATCAGTCTGTATTCCTTTGTTTCAAGTAGCTGATCAAACAATGATACTTGAATTGGTGGGGTAATGCTTCTGTTCTCCACTTTGCATTGGTTAAGAACTAGATTCTTGGTTCTGATTTGCTCCTGTTTTAAGGCGTGGCTTTCATTTTACACCTTAGAGGTGACTTAATCACCCTGGTGTTGTTTTACATGTCCTAATTCTGGTCTGTTTCCCAGCTCACATAAGCTTTGATGCTTATAACGGCTTGCAAGTCTCTGCCCTGATTCTTGGCATATCTCCAAATATGAAAGGCAGAATTTCTTAGATCTGTTCATTCAGCGGCTTTCCCCAGCAGGGAGCATGTATGAACACCATCAAAATCCCATTTAAATCTATGAAATAAAGTGGGATTGGAGCTTTCTTCACGATATTTCATAAAGCACCACTGAGAGCTTTTCCTTAACCAAATCTTACCTCTTTGTCTAATTAGTTAATAATTAAAAGTCATAGTTTCTCTAATTTTTCACAGCACCTCACATAACATTATGCTTCCCGAAAAAACTAAAGTAGCCAGTTTTTAAGGCAAGGCGACTACCAGTTTTACTTTTGAACCACTAATAAGATAGTCTGCCAAATAAAGACACATGTCCTTTTATTCAGAATTCTTCACGAGAAAAATTGTGTTTTATTAAAAATAGTTCCTTTTCCTTCTTTTATCCTGAAAAAGCTTTTAAAAAAGATTATTTAAAAACGAAGACTTTTTGGTTTTCTAGTGATGTTGTTACATTTTATACAATCAGTGTTAAAATACAGTTATCTGATTTACAATCAATCATGTCTCTTAAGATAGCCTGAGGACCTGCCATATTCAACTTAAGGAAACAGAGCCACATCATTAATGCTGTGTTGGGAAGTGGTGAAAGAACTAGGAACAAGACTTCTGTTCCTGGTTTCTAGAGCTCTATTCACTAAGTCATGCGCTTCCACTTATAATTTATAAGACCCATATTTACTTAGGAAACCATGCACATTTCTACAGTTTTTTTTTCAGTCACGTAGAAAATTAATTTGAATGTGATCTGCCTCTCCCCAGTCCTTGGGGTGCTATGGCTGGGGTGTGCAATGCTGGAAGGTCCAGATAGTATTTCATTTCCCTCATCTGATCTCATTTTAGCCACAGGCTCTCTCAGCCTGTTCCTGGGGGAGGTGAACCCATTTCACTCTTACTCGAGCCATTTTGTCACCTGCTTTAGCAGCACTCAAGACAGAGCTCTGAAAAACAGTGCTTCACAAATGCTGTTGGCTGCATGCAGTGTGAGAATCTTTATGTAATCCTCTTTTCTAAACCTTTTTTTTTCAATACAAAATGCATGTAAGTAGCTTTGTCAAATGTATAAACCAATTTTAAAAATTCACAGAAGCAGAAAAAGTTCTATTTGAATCTCTAACCTAGAAACAAAAAAAGAATAAAATCAAAAAGGGAAGAAAAAAAGAAAAAAAACCAGAAAGGAACATGAATATTCAGTGTCTTTACAGAACAGAAGGAATATTCTCTTCTTCAATAATCCATTAGGAGAAGTCACTCTTTGAGTGTTAAGGAGTAAGTTGACTATATATTATATAAATTAAAGTCTAACAGATGGGTAACTAATGAAAACTCAGTGTATTTTTTTTTTTACATAAATATTTCCATTATATAATTATTTAAGGGAATGAAGAGCAACATATATAGTGAGAAGGGCACTGGATTTTCAGACATAAATTAAAGATCTAACTCTCAGTTCAACTGCTCCAGATTAGCATTGAGAACAAGTTACCTATTTTCTTGAGGCTGCTGCTTTCTGTATCTCATACAGTGGCTATGATTACTCCCGCATTTCTCACAGGTTTGTGAGGATTAAATATAATCATATTTGTAAGAAGTTAAGTTGTTTGAAAAAAATAAGGTCATAAAAATGCGAGATACTATTATTTGTACATAGACTCTTGTTATATCCCAAAGAGACTGCTGCAGGTAGTCTCCTAACCCATCTCTCACCTTCCTTGTTATACCTTGTCTTACTCAACAAAAACTGACAATGCTAGTTGGGTCATCCAAAACACTGCTTTGCTCATGACATTTCCTGCTCAAAAGCAAAAACAAGGCCAAGACAGACAAATTCTTTTTCTTTTTCTTTCTTTTTTTTTTTTTTTGAGATGGAATCTCGCTCTGTCACCCAGGCTGGCATGCAGTAGCACGATCTCGGCTCACTGCAACCTCTACCTCCCGGGTTCAAGCAATTCTCCTGCTTCAGCCTCCTGAGTAGCTGGGATTACAGGTGCATGCCACCACGCCTGGTCAGTTTTTGTATTTTCAGTAGAGACAGGGTTTCACCATGTTGGCCAGACTGGTCTCGAATTCCGACCTCGTGATCTGCCTGCCTTGGCCTCCCAAAGTGCTGGGATTACAGGTGTGAGCCACCACGCCCAGCCACAAGCTCTTTTTATACATGAATTGTACCATTGCTAGATAAAAGTATAAGATTCATGATATAGTTATCTCTTTCCAATTTTACTTTTGACATAAACTCTCACCTCACCTGAGCCAAACCATTCTTCTAACTGCCTATAATCCTGCCATGAGATTTCCAACTTCTCTGCCTCTTTGTGGTGTTACCTATCCTTCAAGATTGATTTTCAACATAGCATCTTCAAGTGACTCAGCACTGCACAAAAAGCATAATATTTGATTTCCAGCTTTTCTTCTGCTACCAAATAAGCTTTGTGATCTTGAGCAAGTTAACTAAACTCTCTAGACTTAAACTTTATCAACTTAAGAAGGGAAAATAAGATTCCCAAGGTCTGGAAAAGAGAATTCTCAATTCCCTTTCAACTCAGGACATGCAAAACAAACAAACAAATTGCCTCCACATATTGTTGAAAGAAGTTCTAAGAGTATTAAGTTTCTTTGTCACAAATACTGCTTACCCTAATATGAAGCATTTAACTGACATTTGAATTCATTTGCATATAAATCCCACTTGCATAACTGTCCACCTGGGGATATAAATTCATATTCTTGTGATAATGGTTCATATGAATTTCAATTGATTTCTATCATGAATCATAGCTAAGTAAAAGTTTTCCTATCCATTTCCTCCTTTCTCAAATAGAATATACATAATGAAGTTGCATTACTAGGCAAGGAACTGAAACCCTGTGTAGAAGGGAGAAGCACATAGAGAAAGAATTTGGATTCAGCAGGTTTTCTAATGATGATTCAGTTTTTGGCCTTGGATGCAACTCTCTAAAAGTGCTACACGTATTTTCATTCACAATGATAACTAAATACTGACATGAAATAATTTTGTTAAGATGCACACTTTATAAACCTTAGCTTCCTGGGAGATGGAAGGACTATAGCCATTACATAGTAATATGAGGTTCAAGTCATTGGCAATGAATGTGAAAGCCATTTTTGTTTGGATAAAATGGTTTAAATTACTCTTTATTCCACTTTCTCTTGTTAAATTCTTGTTTTAGGTAACTGACAAGCATTACATAGCCCTGTGCTCTGTTTATTCTTATGTCAGTAGACAAAGATTGGTAGAAAGACATTCATCTCTGGGTCCTGTGTTTTATCAGAAAAGTAAGAGGACAGGACTCAGTTACTCATTAAGATTTCCCTTGTTATGGGGGGATATCCTGTCTTCCTATTAAAGCTGTCACATAAGCGTTTATTAATACTAGTCCTTTATTAATCTTAGTGATATATGACATCTACACTTATGTGCTTGAACTAGGACTTGAGTCAAAATCAAAACTGTTTATTGTCTATCAGAAAACTGAATCTTGAACAGATTCACTCATTCTTTCAACACTTGATCAATGTCTATCACGTGCTAGGCACTCCTCTGGTCTTCAGGGCTATAGCAGTGATAAAGACAAAGTGCCTGACCTCATGAAACTTGCATTTTTATGGGAATGGGACAGACAGTAAAAAATAAACAAATAATTCACATATAGCAAAGTAGAGATAAGTGCTATTAAAAAAGAAACCTGGCTGGGCGTGGTGGCTCACGCCTGTAATCCCAGCATTTGGGAGGCTGAGGAGGGCAGACCACGAGGTCAGGAGATCAAGACCATCTTGGCTAACACAGTGAAACCCCATCTCTATTAAAAATACACAAAATTAGCCAGGCGTGGTGGTGGGCACCTGCAGTCCCAGCTACTTGGGAGGCTGAGGCAGGAGAATGGCGTGAACCCGGGAGGCGAAGCTTGCAGTGAGCTGAGATTGTGCCACTGCACTCCAGCCTGGGCGACAGAGCAAGACTCGGTTTAAAAAAAAAAAAAAACAACCCTTGAGCAGGATAAAAGTGCAGAGTGATAGGTCAGAGAAGTCCCTCTGAGCAGGGGACATTCCAGCAGGGACCTATGGGAAAATCTCTGACAGATCATGACTCAATTCGTGAATCAGATAGATATGCCATGGTCAATACTAAGCATTCTACTCTGTGCTAAGTTCTAGAAGAAACAGAGGATCCAGCATTTAGAATACTACATTCTGGGTGGAAAGACTGGCCCAGAATTCATAGAATTACTAGAGAATAATTGATGATAAACTGCATGTCCATGACTGCTTACAGGATGGGTCTACAGATGAAATGTTGCAGGATTTGCTGAGGATCTGGGAGAAGTTTCACAGAGGATACATCCTCTACTACTACATATCAAAAGAATCTAGGGAAAAAAAATTGAGGATGCTAGGAAATAATTCATGAGCAACACAGTCAGTGAGTGTAAAGGGTGAGAAAAGGCATGGAGTGGGGCAGAAGAGGGGAGAGTCGATTGAGGGCCACTGGAACCCTGGGCCCTGCGGAATGTGGGTGGTGAGGTTATTTCTTTGAATTCTCTAACAACACTCGAGATGTCACTATCTGAAGGGTTGGTTAAGTTTAGAGAGGATAAGATCTTTAGAGAGGAAAAGCGGAAGACCTTATCCTTTCTAAAGGGGAAACACAAGGGATAGTGAGGAAACTGGCCACCTTGTAAAGTTAATGTTTTGGAGAGTGGAAAGAAATAAGTTTGGATTGATAACATGAGTGCAAGGTATTTTCAGGGAAGTGCGTCTGGGGCCTGAAATAGGGAAACTATTGAAGAGAAGGAACCCAGGTAGGAAGTCTTAATTCTGATTTTGAGTAGACACAGAGGGGTTGGAGAGTAAAGTGTGAATTTGAGGACATGAAGACATGTTGGTTGTAGGAGAGTAAGGATATGCAAGTCTCATTGGTTTTTGTTAAGAGATTTTTAAAAAGGGAAAGTAGGCCAAGCGTGGTGGCTCATGTGTGTAGTCCCAGGAATTAGGGAGGTCAAGGCAGGCAGATCACCTGAGGTCAGAAGTTCAAGAACAGCCTGACCAATATACTGAAACCCTGTCTCTACTAAAAATATAAAAATTAGCCAGGTGTGGTGGTGGGCGCTTGTAGTCCCAGCTACTTGGGAGGTTGAGAGAGGAGAATTGCTTGAACCCGGGAGGTGGAGGTTGTAGTGAGCCGAGATCATGCTACTGCACTCCAGCCTGGGTGACAGAGGGGGACTCCGTCTCACAAAAGAAAAAAAAAAAAAAAAAAAGGAAAGTAGTAGAAGGCATAGACATGGAGTAGTTGGGAAGGAGATTCAAAAGGTAGATAGGATCTGTGCAATATAATTGGGAGCTATGGGTCCAGTTTGTGCATAATAAGAGGTTATTTAGCAACCATATTTATTGCACAGTGCCTGGACCTAGCATGATAATTAAATATATATAATTGGGCTTTGCAACCTGAGTCATTCCTTTTAGCCTCATTGTTTTCCAGGACTTCCAGCTTCTTCCTTTCCAATGTCAACTTTGTCTACATATGGAGAGCTTTTGTAGAACTCCTGCTTGCAATGAGGTGCCACTTAATTCTGAACTGTCCTTCAGATCCTTTTCCCATTTAAACTTCTCTCTCCTGTGTCCATTTCTTGTAATTCTGAGTAGTAGTATTTTATGGATAGTAGTAGTTCAATGCATTCTCTTAACAAGTTAACAAAGCCATTGTTGTTATACTCCTTTGTGTTAAAGAGAGACATTAAATATGGGAATTTCAGTGTTCATGACAAACCAGTGGGAGAGTAACTGAAGAGAAAATATGTCTTTGAGTTCCAGAGAGTTGGTAAAAAGATAATTTAGGATCATTGACAATTAAATGGTAGTAGTAACACTGCTGGAAAAATAGTTTGATAAACATAATACAACAGTTTTAGAAATGAATTGAATGGTTGGCTGATACAACTATTATGAAGTTGGAGGTATTTCTTTTACTTCTTAATGAGTCTTTTATAGTTAGCCAGCATGAGCAGCAATACCTGGTGATAAGCCTATTGCTTGAGACTGTGCCCAGAATCCTCCACATTAACACTTTTCCCCAGCAGCTACCACAGACACCATGGTCTTTTCTTCCATTAGAACTTGTTAGCGTCCTAAACATTCTGTTACGTTGCTAGCTCCTACCAATGAGGTTCATCAGAAGGCTCTAAGAGAACATCTTTGGCATTGATGAGCTAAACACAACTAAAATGGTGAAATATTTTCCCTTTGGTATGAACTGATTTGTATCGTTCAAAAATTCATATGTTGAAGCTCAACCCACCAATATGATTGGGGTTGGAGATCAAGTTTTGGGAAAGAAATTAAGGTTAGATGAAGTCATAAGGAGGCCATCATGGTGGGATTAGTGGCTTTGTAAGAAGAGAGAGAGAAGCTGCTCTCTCTTCCTAATGTGAGGACATAGCAGGGTGACCATTGTCAAGTCAGGAAGAGCCCTCACCAGGAACTAAGTCAGCCGGCACCTTAATCTTGAATTTGCCAGCCTGCAGAACTGTGAGAAATAAATGTCTGTTGTTTAAGCTACCCAGTCTATGACATTTTTTATAGTTGCCCAAGTAATTAAACATGCCCTTAAAATGAAAAAAATTATTAAACTGATTATAATTCTTCCTATTACCACTGGGGTTTACTAAGGTAATGAATAATAATCCTAATGCCTTTAAATGATTTTTCCAGATTAATAGCTTGGAGTAGATTTCTCTGTGTTATGTACTCTAATAATGCAATTTTCCCCAAATATAATTAAAATTACTTGTCAGCTTTTTCTTCAAATTCTCAGCTTTTAAATTTCATTGATAAGGTGATGTCGCAAAAGAAATAAATGTTTTAGGCAGTCTAGCAGCTGAGATTCACAAACCCTAAATTTCCAGACACTAAGGCAGTCTGTTTTTCTTAAAAAGTTTCACCTAGGGGTTGGGGAATTGGGCTCTTCTAAAATTGAATCTTGGGATGATGAATTTCAAATGACTGGTCTCTGGTTTTCTTTTCTATGAGAAATGAAATCTCTTTGGGATTCTTGTAAATAATTGCATTATGTTGTCCCAGAAAGAGGGAAAGTGTAGAACAAATGGTATCGTTTATGGCATTTCTTATGACTCATTAAAATAACAAAAAGCATCAGGACATTGTGCTCTCTCAACAGTCTGGATACCAAATGTGTCAACCATGTAATTTATTTAATTAGCAAATATTTGTTGCAGCACTTTTATGTGTCAGGCAATGTGATGTGAGCTGGGGAAGGAATGGTAAATACTACTGGACCCTGTCATCCAGGTAGCTTAAAAGTCTAATGCAGGAAACAGACACAAAGAAATAATTGCACAGCAATGTGACGAGCAATGATGGAGACAGATTTTACAATGGTTATGGAACTCTGTGGAAGTAGTGCCTATGTTACTCACAATTTTTGAAATGTAGGCTGTCAGGAGGAATATAGGTTCCCGCGTATGTACAACCATGGGACATACACTTGAAATGTCCTATTAGTTAGAAATATTAAAGTGTAAAGCAACCTTGCAGAAACATTTTTGCATTAAGCTCACCATGGGTGAAATACCTGTCCTCAACAAACTCAAATACATCATCTGCAGAGATCCCAGTGACTCTACAAACATTGATAGATATGAAAAACACCTTCAATATGGATCTATTAGCACTGCTAAATAACAGCATGGCCCTGTCTTTATATTTACCTCACACTTTAAACTACCTTGTTAGACATCTCTGAAATATCACTGTGTTTACTTCTGAAATGGAAAGGATAACAGAATTTAATTGGCAGTTCTATCTCATGCAGCCTTATAGCAAAATGTTCCTGGGAAAATTTTATATGTACAGTCCTTCCTCTGTATCCTTGCGGGACTGGTTCTAGGACCCGTGAGACATCAATATCCGCCAATTCTCAAATCCTTCATATATATTTGCGTACAGTCTATGCACATCCTCCCCATACTTTAAATCATCTCTACCCTACAATGTAAATGCTATGTAAATAGTTGTTATATTGTACTGTTTTTTATTTGTATATTTTTCTTGTTATTTTTAAAAAGTGTTTTCAATCCCCAGTTGGTTGCATTCACAGATACAGAACCCATGGATATGGGTAAGGTGTAAAAATATACTTACCTATAATGTTTTTTTTTTCTTGTAGTGTTTTTGTTTGGCTTTGGTATCAGGGTAATGCTGGGCTCACAAAATGAGTTTGGAAAGATTCCTTTCTCTTCAAAATTTCTTTTTTTCTTTTTTTCTTTTTTTTTTTTTTTTGAGGCGGAGTCTCGCTCTGTCGCCCGGACTGGAGTGCAGTGGCCGGATCTCAGCTCACTGCAAGCTCCGCCTCCCGGGTTTGCGCCATTCTCCCGCCTCAGCCTCCCGAGTAGCTGGGACTACAGGCGCCCGCCACCTCACCCGGCTAGTTTTTGTATTTTTAGTAGAGACGGGGTTTCACTGTGTTAGCCAGGATGGTCTCGATCTCCTGACCTCGTGATCCGCCCGTCTCGGCCTCCCAAAGTGCTGGGATTACAGGCTTGAGCCACCGCGCCCGGCCCAAAATTTCTTAAAGAGTTTGAGAAGGACTGGCATTAATTCTTCCTTAAATGTTCAGTAGAATTCACCAATGAGGCCATCTGGTCATGAACTTTTCTTTGTTGAGAGGTTTTTTATTACTGTGTCAGTCTTGTTACTTGTTAGTGTTCTGTTTAGATTTTGTTTTAGTTCATGTTTCAGTATTGGCAGGTTGTATGTATCCAGAAATTTATTCATTTTCTTTCTAGGACATCCCATTTGTTGGTGTGTAATTGTTCACTGTAGTGCAATGATTCTTAGTATGTCTGCAGCATCAATTTTTAATGTCTCTTCTTTCATTTTTAATTTTATTTATTTGCTGCTTCTCTCTTTTTATCTTAGTCTACCTTTTCTTAGTTTGTCAATTTCACCTTTTCAAAAAACCAACTCTTAGTTTTGTTAATTGTTAGATTATTTTTCCAATCTCTATTTTGTTTATTTCTACTCTAATCTTTATTGTGTCCTTCCTTCTGCTAACTTTGGGCTTAGTTTGTTCTTTTTCTACTTTCTTGAGGTAGAAAATTAGGTTTTTTGAGATCATTCTCCTTTTTAATGTACATGTTTATTGCTATAAACTTCTCTTACAGTATTAATTTTGTTGTATCCCATATGTTTTGCTCTGTTGTACTACTATTCTCACAGTTTCAAGATATTTTTGGATTTCCCTTTTGATTTCTTCTTTGTCCCATTGGTTGTTCAAAAATGTATTATTAAATTTCCACATATTTGTGAATTTTCCAATCTGCCTCCTGTCATTGATTTCTACTTTTATACCGTTGTGTTCAGAAAAGATAATTGACATGATTGCAATCTTCTCAAATTTGTTAAGACTTGCTTTGTAGCCTAACACGTGATCCATCTTGAAGAATGTTCCACATGCACTTAGAAAGAATGTGTATTCTGTGACTGTTGGGTAGAATGTTCTGTATATGTCTTTTGGGTCCCTGATAAACATAGATGAAAAAAATCCTCAGGGAAATACTAGATAACCAAATTCAATAGCACATTAAAAATATGTACCATGATCAAGTGGGATTTATCCCTGGGATGCAAGGATGGTCCAATATATACAAAACAATAAATATGAAATACTACATTAAGGAGATGAAGGATAAAAAGCATATCATCATCTCCATAAATGCAGAAAAGGCATTTGACAAAATTTAATGCCCTTTGATAATGAAAAATGCGCAATAAACTGGGTATCGAAGAAATGTACCTCACCATAATAAAAGCCATATATAACAAGCCTATAGCTAACATCATACTGAAAGATGAGAAGCTGAAAGCTTTTCCTCTGAGATCAGGAACAAGGCAGGAATGCTCTTATTACTTATCTTAAACACAGCACTGGAAGTCTTAGCCAGAGCAATTAAACAAGAAAAATAAATAAATAAATAAAAGGCTTCCAATTGGAAAGGAAAAATGTAAATTGTCTCTATATGCAAAAGACATGATTTTATATATAGAAAACTCTAAAAACTCCACCAAAAACTGTTGAAATTAACAAACAAATTCAGTAAAGTTGCAGAATACAAAATCAACATTAAAAAAATAGTCATGTTTCTATACATTAACAATGAGCTATCTGAAAAAACATTAAGAAGTAATCCCATCAACAATAGCATCAAAAAAATAAAATACTCAGGAATACATTAACCAAAGAGTTGAAAAACTTGTACACTGAAAACTGCAAAATGTTGATGAAAGAAATTAAAGAAGACCCAACTAAATGGAAAAATATCCTGTGTTCATAGATTAGCAAACTTAATACTGTTAAAATGTCCATAGTACCCAAACTGATCTACAGATTCAACGTTATCCCCATCAAAATCCCAATGGCATAAATAGAATAAAAATTCTGGCCAGGTGCAGCATCTCATGCCTGTAATCCCAGCACTTTGGGAGGCCAAAGCGGGTGGATCACCTTCAGGAGATCAAGACCATCCTGGCTAACATGGTGAAACTCCGTCTCTACTAAAAATACAAAAAATTAGCCAGGTGTGGTGGCGGGTGCCTGTAGTCCCAGCTACTTGGGAGGCTGAGGCAGGGAGAATGGCATGAACCCGGGAGGTGGAGCTTGCAGTGAGCCAAGATTGTGCCACTGTACTCCAGCCCAGGCGACAGAGTGAGACTCCGTCTCAAAAAAAAAAAAAAAAAAAAAAAAAAAAAAAAAAAAAAAAAAAAAATCCTAAAATTCATATAAAGCCACAAAAAACCCAGAAGCACCAGAGCAATCTTGAGGAAAAAGAACAAAGCTGGAGGCATCACAATTCCTGACTTTAAAATATATTAGAAAGCTACAGTAATTACAACAGTATGACACTGGCATAAAGACAGACATATAGACCAATGGAACAGAATAGACATGCCAGAAATAAAACCACATGTATATGATTAACTTATCTTCAAAAAAGGTGCCAAAAATACACAGTAGAGAAAAGATAGTCTCTTCAAGTGGTGTTGGGAAAACTGGACATTCACATTAAAAAGAATGAAATTAGGCCTGTATCTTATACTGTATATAAAATCCCACCCAAAATTGATTAAACACTTAAACATAAGACCTGAAACTTTAAAACAACTAGGAGCAAACACACAGGAAAAGCTTTTTGACATAGGTATTAGCAATACATTTTTTGGATGTCAAACCCAAAGCACAGGCAATAAGAGCAAAAATGGAGTGGAACTACATCAAACTCAAAGTTCTTGTGCAGCAAAGAAAACAGTGAGTAGAGTGAAGAGACAACCTACATAATAGGAGAAAACATTTGCAAATCTTTTGTCTGATATAGATAGTAAGATAGATAGATAATATCAAATGTATATAAGGAACAATCACATGTCAATAGGAAAAAGACAAATAACCTTATTTAAAAATGGGCAAAGGACATTAATGGACATTTCTCCAAAGAAGACATATAACTGGTCAACAGGTAAATAAAATGATGCTCAATATCACTAGTCATCAGGAAAATGTAATGAAAGCACAGTAAATTATCACCTCACACCTGCTAGGATAGTCATTATTAAAAAAAAAAAAGATAATAAGTGTTGGACAGGAAGTGGAGAAATTGGAACCCCTGCACTCTGTTGGTGAGAATGTAAAATATTACAGCTACTATGAAAAGCAGTAAAGAGGTTCCTCAAAATATTTAAATGGAACTAACATATAATTCAGCAACACCAATTCCAGGTATATGTCCAAAAGAATTGATAAAACAAGACTGCAAAGAGGTATCTGCAGTCTCATGTGCATTATAGCAGTAGTCACAAGAGCCAAGATAACAACCCCAATGTCCATGGACTGATGGATAAAGAGATGTAGTATATACAGTCAGTGGAATATTATTCAGCATTAGAAAGAAGGAAATCCTGTCATAAAAATAAACCTTGTCATAAACCTTGACGACATTATGCTAAGTGAAATAAGCCAGGCATAGAAGGACAAATACTGATTGCATCATTCCACTGACAGGAGGTATCCTGAAATAGTCAAAAAGCAGAGAATAGAATAAATGGCAGTTGCCAAGGTCTATGGTAAGAATAAATTGGGGAGCTGTTCTTCAATGGGTTTAAAGTTTCAGTTTCGCATGATAAGTAAGTTCTTAAGAGCTGCTGTACAATATATCGCCTACAATTAACAGCATGGTAATGTGCACTTAAAATTTATTAAGTGGGTAGATCTCATGTAAAATATTCTTAGCACACACATACACACAAGGTTGCAAAAAATAAAACACAAAGGGACACAAGGAAATTTTGGGGGGTGATGAATGTTTATTACCTTGATTGCGTTATGGTATCATGGGTGTATGCATACGTGCAAACTCATCAAGGGTAACGTGTTCATTAAACATGCAGTGTTTTATATATCAGTGTCATCTCAGTAAAGTTGATACACATGCGCACACACATACACACACACACTTACCATGCTAAAGTTTGAAGACTCTAATTATGTTTTAAAGATTACTGTATTGTTATATTCATAAATTGGTTACAACTTCACACACCATTAATGCAGATGATTGTGTATAGCTACTATCACATGATAAATACAAAGATATTTCTCCCACGTGTTATAACTTACGGGTTTATACAAATTTCTAATCATAATGAGCATAAAAAAAGTTTAAGGTCTAGGAGTAAAAACATCTGATAGGCCAGCCACTTTATTTGTTGCCCAGATAAAAAATGTATATAACCACCTCAGTTCTAGAAAGAGGCTATAAAATTTCCATTTTCCCTGATGTTAATTCACTGTATCATATTCATATGTTACACCAGACTCACTGTGATATAATCAACATTTAACTAAGGAAAGAATACAAAAATGACGGGGAGATAAAACTTTTGTTTCAGTCATAGTTATGTAGATCTCTTCCTATGAAGGCAGAAATGTAGTCATTTTGGTGACCAAATTCCAAGAGACCCCTACCAAATTGCTTCCAAAATATTAGGGAGGCAGCTGGTGTTGAGGTACTGAAAGTCAGGTGATTTGGTGTAATTGTCTGCTGTGCTTCCCATCTTCAACATTGTGCATCAAAGGACAACCATTGGTGACTTTTCTATCTGAGGTCATGGGTACACAAAACATATTTGCTAGTGTAGGAACAAACCCTGAAGGGTGATAAAATTCAAGTGGTATAATATCGAGAAGAGGCATCCTGAAGGGGAGGAATTTCTGAGAGCTGTAAGTTAGCAGAAGGGGTTCAAGTAGTTTAAATCCAATGTGATTTCTGAAATCTGTTGAAAATCATCTTTAAACCTTCATTGTAATGTTTAAAACATAACCTTGTCTATAGTGCACATAATAGTCTTCCGAAAATTTTACACCACATATGCTCTTGGAACAGAGGAATGAGCAAACATATTTGCCCCCATTTTGAAAAGTAATTTTTTTTACTGAGCTATTGAATATGAATTATTTAATCTGTACTTTCCCATGATGACTGCTATTCTGAAAAAAAAAATGCATGGAGGCTATTGAAGATTTTTGTCAAATAAAGTATGATGTTTTCCTGCTCAGTATTTACTATTGGACCGAAGGGATTTGTACTTCTGGGAAAATATGCACAGCTAATATATGGTTTTCTAATACACACTGATTCCTAAAACAACAGCAACTCTGCCAGATGCAAAGATTTCTCTTACATAGTAACTCATGGCTTCACCTTCATTCTTAAATGACATTATTGTATTTATTCTTCCTAATAGTGCCATTTCCTAAGTGGCAAAGAGATGGGACCTAGTGCAGTTTGGATGGTTGACTGTGACGTCTTATTTTCCCAAGCATCATTTATGTCATTTTTATTTTTGTTAAAAGTGAAACAAACCTCTAGTGAGAAATTCAAGATTATTACTATTATTTTAGTTTTTAAAAATTCAAGATTATTTAAAGGCTCATCTTAGAGGGTCCTTTGGTCTCCTAGTGGTCCAGGAGAGAAAGACCACAGGATGAACACATAGAACCACCTGATATTTGGACCTGTGAAATAGGTCTCACCACCAGAATTTCCATGTAATCTGACACCTTTATCCCCAATGACTCTCTTCTGTAACCCGAGGTTCATGTTGGGAAAGATCTCCTGCTGCAGAGGAAGGATGTTAAAATGGCAAATTATTTGTGCTTATGTCCAGTACTACCCCTAGAGCTAAGTACAGGCCAATGGAAATATATCCAGCAGCCCCTTAAAAAATTTTATATTCTTGCTGGCATTATGGTAGCTCCGTTTTTGTGCTGAGGTCTGTCACTGCAAAATCTTGAAAGTATTTTATTTTAAGTAGATTGTGAGATGGGATCAAAGGAACCATTTTTTACAAAAGAAGCTTATGTAAAGAAGCTTGCACATTTCATGACTGTACTGCTTTCATCTGTGAATACTTCGGGAGAGAGTAATAACGATGGTATTCCTGGATCAGAATCAAACCACTGCTTTACTTCGGAATCATTACTAAACTACTTCTTTTAGTGCAGGGCTGGCACTCTTATTTTTGGCCATTCAATGCAGACGTCGAGGAGGGAGAGGGCTGTCTGGAGAGTTTGTGTGTGAGTCGGAAAATGATTAGGTGTAGACATGACTCTCTTCCTCTCTCTAACATAAAGATACTCTTTTTTTCTTCTAACTGCAATTTCTTGAATGGGGCTGAGTATTCTTTCATTTCAGGACTCTTGCACGTGTTCTTTCTTTCTCTAGCATGCCTTCTACTCTCCTGACCTTACTCACCCTTCATCTTGCTCCCATGTATTGTCCAAGTGCCACTCTCACGCAAGGCCCTGGGCATCACCTCTCTAGTCTGGATTAGACAACATCCTATGGACCCCAATGTACATTAATCACATGCCACATTGCCCTGTCATTGCTATTTGACTCATCTGTCTTACTCCTACAGACTGCAAATATCTTCAGAACAGAAACTGGTGCCATTGTAACATTCATTGTTGCTTTTCTAGTGCTTTAAAAGGTAGAGAATAAGTCAATATACTAGGGGCAGCCGGGTGCAGTGGCTTACACCTCTAATCCCAGCACTTTGGGAGAGGAGGCCGAGGTGGTCAGATCATGAGGTCAGGAGATCAAGACCATCCTGGCCAACATGCTGAAACCCCATCTCTACTAAGAATATAAAAATTAGCCGGACGTAGCAGCACGTGCCTGTAGTCGCAGCTACTCGGCAGACTGAGGCAGAAGAATTGCTTGAACCCAGGAGGCAGAGGTTCAGTGAGTTGAGATCATGCCACTGCACTCCAGCCTGGAAGACAGAGTGAGACTCTGTCTCAAAAACAAAGAAACAAGCAAACAAAAACACAGGGCTTTATCATTCCATCCAAAAAGCAGTTATCCAAAAAGCAAAAGATGTTACACTTTGAAACATTTGTGTTATAGTTTTCCATCTTCATTAAATATTCATTTTAGGATAATTGTGCATAGGTTATATACAAAATGTTCAAAATAGACACATGTAAACTATCAGTTGCACAATTAGATGGTAACTTTTTTAAAAATTCAAATCAGTGACTCCTCAGTTTTTAGGTTCTCTTTAGTTTATTAGTTTGTCTGTACAACGTCTTCAGAGGAAAATAATTCACTAAAGAGCATGATTAAAATAAACTTATTTAGAAGGGGAAATAGATGGTAGTAAAAAACATTAGTTGTGATTGATGCTGAATAAATGCTTAACTGTGTGTATTATGGCAAAAAATCATTTAGGAAAGTCCATCTGTATGAAAATTCAAGCCCTATACTTTTCTCAAGGTCATTACACTTTGGGTGTCCTATGACACTTGTATGTTTGGCAAAAGGCAAAATACTGTTAGCTACCACTTTTTTATTTGTAACTTTTTATTGTGGCTGCACAACAAAAAATTTACGTGAACTTCATTGCATATTTTTTAAGACAAGATCAGAGTAGGAAAAAAATTCCTGTAAGTATTGCTGCTTTTCTGAACCAGAAGCACTCAGAAATTTTGTCTTCTCTGAAGTTTTACACTAAGGAAAGGCATTGCTGTTTTGCAGATGCATGAATTTATATTCCAGGCCATGGAACTTCTTTATCACCTCTGCTGAAGTTCCAGATAAAACCACAGATACAGCCTCCTGATTGTCAAAGCACATTTGTAATTGAGCTCTGTACTGAATAATTTCCTTTAAGCCAGGCAAACTTTAAAAAGAACAAAGGGCATGTGGAAGTCAGACACAAAGCTTCCCAAAACATGAAGACAGATAGATTTTCAATAATTTAAATGGCCAATTTGGATTAGTTAAATCCTCTGATTGTTCATTATAATCTTTAATCAAATCATGTCATCCTAAAAGATACTATAATATACACCACATGCTTTATTCTAAGTTATAAATGTATAATTTTCAGTTAATTTTAAAAACCCTCTACACGAAAGACTATTCATCACTGAAATTTCAAAACTGAGTTAACCAAATATGCTTAGGTGCATAAAGAACAAAGGACTATAATGAATAATCAAATACTGGAAAATGGAGAGAAGACTTTTCTCTTTATCTTTTAAGGTCAAGATGGCACATGCAAGGCACGTGTATCAGAATGAAATTATTCCTTCACTTCTTTCCCTGTATAGCACCATTAATCAATTACAATCCTCAATCATACTGAGCCCAGAGGTGACCTCAGGATCCTTTTCAACACAGCACTCTGGGAAGCCACAATTATTCTACTGGATCAATTAAACCAAACACCACCTCTGTTTTTAGATTTCCTTTGAATTCTTATTGGTATAATTGCTCAGTGATGTCTTAGCAGAGTTATAGACTCATTGTTGAGAAGCACTAGAGACCACCTGCTTTAAACAATTCCTGCAGAATCACCCAGAAAAGGTGTCACCTCCATTAGAAACTTTTAGGAGTAGAGAGCCCTGCCTCATTAGCAACACACTACTTTCAGACAAGTCTTAAAAGGTTAGAAAACTATTCCTTGTGTTGATTCAAAATATGTCTTTCCATAATGTTCTCATAGAGTAACTCTAGAAAGGATAGACTTTAAGTATTCAACACTGAATTATCTCATAGTTTCTCTTTCTAGTCCGCTCTTCCGGGAAAATATATTTAAATGCTTCCATGGTACCTGACGTAGCATAGTTCCCAGACCCATTTCCATCTCAAAAGGACAATTATTCTTTTTTAGTAAACAGTTACAATCAATATTTTAATTCACATATTCTCCATCTAGTAGAATACTATTTTTAAGCAGCAAAAAACAAAGTGACAAAGGATAAAGACTGTATATCCTCTGAGTTCTCTGCATTTAGACATTGATAAGGTTTGTCTGTGTCCCCACCCAAATCTCATCTTGAATTGTATCTCCTACAGTTCCTACGTGTCATAGGAGGAACCTGGTGGGAGGTAATTCAGTCATGGAGGTGGGTCTTTCCTGTGCTGTTTTCATTATAGTGAATAAGTCTCATGAGATCTGATGGTTTTAAAAACTGGAGTTTCCCTACACAAGCTCTGTCTCTCTTTGCCTGTCTCCATCCACGTAAGATGTAACTTGTTCCTCCTTGCCTTCCACCATGATTGTGAGGCCTCTGCAGCCATGTGGAACTGTAAGTGAATTAAACTGCTTTCCTTTGTAAATTGCCCAGTTTCAGATATGTCTTTACCAGCAGCCTGAAAACAAAGTAATACAGTAAATTGGTACCAGTAGAGTGGGGTGCTGCTAAAAATATACCCAAAAATGTGGAAGCGACTTTGGAACTGGGTAACAGGCAGAGATTGGAACAGTTTGGAGGGCTGAGAAGAAGAGAGTAAAACGTGGGAAAGTTTGGAACGCCCTAGAGACTTGTTGAATGGCTTTGACCAAAATGCTGATAATGATATGGACAATGAAATCCAGGCTGAGGTGGTCTCAGATGGAGATGAGAAACTTGTTGGGAACTAGAGCAAAGGTGACTTTTGTTGTTTTAGCAAAAAGACTGGCAGCATTTTGCCCCTGCCCTATAGATCTGTGGAACTTTGAACTTGAGAGAGAGGATTTAGGGTATCTGGCAGAAGAAATATCTAAGCAGCAAAGCATTCAAGAGGTGACTTGGGTGCTGTGAAAGGCATTCCGTGTTAAAAGGGAAACAGCATCAAAGTTTGAAAACTTTGCAGTCTGACAATGCACTAAAAAAGAAAATCCCATTTTCTGAGGCGAAATTCAAGCTGGCTGCAGAAATTTGCCTAAGTAATGAGGAGGTGAATGTTAATCACCAAGACAATGGGGAAAATTTCTCTAGGGTATGTCAGAGAACTTTGATGCAGCCCCTCCCATCACAGGCCCAAAGGTTTTAGAGAAAAAATGGTTTTATGGGCCAGGTCCAGGGTCCCCATGTTGTGTGCAGCCTAGGGACTTGGTGCCCTGTGTCCTAACTGCTCCAGCCATGACTAAAAGGGACCAAGGTACAGCTCTGGCTGTGGCTTCAGAGAGGGTAAGCCCCAAGCCTTGACAGCTTCCACATGGTGTTGAGCCTGCAAGTGCACAGAAGTCAAGGATAGGGGTTTGGGAACTTCCACCTAGATTTCAGATGTATGGAAACGCCTGGATGCCCAGGCAGAAGTTTGCCACAGGGGCGGGTCCCTCAGGCAGAACCTCTGCTAGGGCAGTGCAGAAGGGAAATGTGGGGTTAGAGCCCCCATACAGAGTCCCTACTGGGACACTGCCTAGTGGAGCTGTGAGAAAAGGGCCACTGTCCTCCAGATCCCGGAATGGTAGATCTACTGACAGCTTGCACTGTGCACCTGGAAAAGCTGCAAGCACTCAACGCTAGCCCATGAAGGGAGCCAGGAGGGAGGTTGTACCCTGCAAAACCACAGGGGTGGAGCTGCCCAAGACCATGGGAGCCCACCTCTTCCATCAGTGTGACCTGGATGTGACACATAGAGTCAAAGGAGATCATTTTGGAGCTTTAAGATTTGACTTCTTTGCTGGATTTCAGACTTGCATGGGGCCTGTAGCCCTTTAGTTTTGGCCAATTTCTCCCATTTGGAACGGCTGTATTTAACCAATGCTTATACTCCCATTGTATCTAGGAAGTAACTAACTCGCTTTTGATTTTCTAGGCTCACACGCAGGAGGAACTTGCCTTGTCTCAGATGAGACTTTGGGCTGTGGACTTCTGAATTAATGCTGAAATGAGTTAAGACTTTGGGGGACTGCTGGAAAGGCACGGTTGGTTTTGAAATGTGAGGACATAAGAGTTGAGAGGAGCCAGAGGTGGAATGATATGGTTTGGCTGTGTCTCACCCAAATCTCATCTTGAATTTTAACTCCCACATTTCCCACATGTCATGGGAGGAACCTGGTAGGAAGCAATTCAATCAGGGAGGCAGGTCTTTCCCATGGTGTTCATGTGATAGTGAATAAGTCTCACGAGATCTGATGGTTTTAAAAACTGGAGTTTCCCTACACAAACTCTCTCTCCCTTTGCCTGCTGCTATCCATGAAAGATGTGACTTGCTCCTCCTTGCCTTCCACCATGATTGTGAGGCCTCCCCTGCCATGTGGAACTGTAAGTCCATTAAACCTCTTTCTTTTGTACATTGCCCAGTCTCGAGTATGTCTTTATTAGCAGCATGAAAACCAACTAATACAGACATATCCAGAGCTTTAAAAAATAATGGTATGTTATTTAATTTTGTTTATCAATGTACATCTTTTAAGAATAATTAAAGAAGCACCACCGAGGAGTCCATCTTTCCTACATAAAATTGAACACAATGGTGAATCTGAGGTGAACTTAGATCATCTTTGTTCTCTACATTTAAGCATATTCATTAGTATCCCTATCTTTTGCTAAGGCCAGAAAACCAGAGGATTGTATGAGTTCTGCTTCCACCCTATCCATTTGACCACTAAGGTGGTACTGATTCATATCTGCTGTTGCAAACACATAAACATACTCTCTACTCACATTTTTTAGCCATACACAGATTATTTGTCTCATATGCTAATGATTGCCAGAATATATGGATAGGAACACAAATATCTCTTTTCTCCCTCTTTCCTATCTATCTATCTGTCTATTTATATCTATCTATCTATCAATCTATTCTATCATCTATCTCTATCTCCCATGGACTTCAATGAATATTAAGCACACCCCACATTGCCTCTCTATACATAGACACACACACACACACACGTGCGCGCGCGCGCACACACACACACACAGAGAGAGAGAGAGAGAGAGGCCTATGTGTCATGACCATCCTTAATTTTTGTAGCAGAATACGGCATAATAAAAAGAATATCAGATGTGGAATGGGAGATGTGGATTGTAGCTTCAGTTCTTTCACGTATCTTGATCAAATATCTTTGCTTCTATAGATCTCTTTTTCTTCAGCAGTAAAATAAAGGAGTGAGTTAAACTTCTAATCCCAAATTTTATGATGTATGAATAAGTTATTCAAGCTTCAATCTGATACATAAGCAGTTATTATAGATTCCACATTTACCCCAATATTGAGTTCAGTCCCTGATAACTTTGGAATTTGAGTAGGAGACATTTTTCAATTAAGAAGAATCTTACAGTTATGTAGTATATTCCTCATTAGCCACAAAGAAGGTCTAGTGACCTAAACTTACTTATTACCTAAAAGTGCTTATGCCTTAATTTACATAACAGTTCAAAAATACCTTGAAAGTTAAAAAATGTAATGTTTTGGTAATCACAAAGATGCACCAATACATATTCATAGAAAATATTCAAACTACCCAGTTGCATTCCATGCAAGGTTGCCAAGTGGAACTGAGTTAAAGTTATCAAGCATCTCTCTCAGGTAGCTTTCTCAGAAAGAGAATTAATACTTATATTCAGATACTTAGCTTTTATACCTACCTTATAAAGGGAAAGTGGTTGGTAGTTAAATAAAGTTGTGTGTTCCTTGAAGAAAGGGATGTGTCATATACACCTGTGGATTCTCAGAGTTTACAATGCCAAGCAAAGGGTAGACACTCAAAACTTTTTATGAGAAAATACTGACTTGGTCATATGCACCTTAGGCTTCTTCTCTGGGTCTCACAATCTCCTTAGAGCATGGAGAACTGGCTTAGTGAGGACAACGTTAGCTTTAGATTGAGTTACACTTAAAAATGTTCCTTTTATTACCAGTTGAATGCTAAAGGTAAGTACATCGATGTACAAAATGATACACAATGTACAAAATGATGGCTTACTAGCACCCAATCTTCTGCACTGGGGAAACACTGTATATATGATCGTCTGTTTTTTTAATCTAAAGAAATAATATTGAAAAAGTATACATGAGTCATATATTTACAGTAGAGAAAGTAGAACCATCATGAAAATTCCTTCTGACATTATCCTTTCTAGTAAATACAATGAACCAACATTAAGGAACATAGCTGTACCTATGAACAGCATAGGGTGAATAACTGGATAATAAGACTGTACAAATCCAATTTAAAAAAATATAATTACAAGATTAGACCATGAATATCTACAATGGGTATAAAAATATATCTTGATTTTACTGAAGTATTTGATGTAGTGTCTCATAAAATTTTATTCACAAAATTAATTTATACTGTCTATTTTAATTCACTGAGCACCATCTGAGAAACCAAACTCGATCATGTGTAGGAAATAAGATTAAGAGCAAATAAAAAGGTTAAGAAATAACAGGGAACTATGCTTCAAAAGACCTAATGAAATATCTCAAGCATTCAACTTGGTTTAACTCTTTGCTGATTCACAGAGATGGAAGTGTTACTTGAGTGAGTCATTCAGGCTGTCTGGAAGACTGAAGGATACACAGCCGAGCTCATTCTCATTTCTAACAGTGCCTGCCTGTCTTCTAATGGGCACTCAGTAGATACTGAATGAATAAATTATCAGATCTCAAGATGCTACACATCACTACTTAATTATACAGAGAAAGATGGTGGGGTGTAATCAGATTAGGTCATTTGCCCAAGGCTAGGGGCCTGGTAAGCATTAGAACCAGAACCATAATTTTGGTTTCCTGAGTCAAGTGAAGCACTAACCTTTGCTAGGTAGTCAAAATTCAGAGGTTCTACCTATCATATTCTGTACTTGAATGTTAAGAAATTTATAGAGCAGTGTTAGAAAATATGAGAAGAGTAAAATCACAGCACTATTTAATGTTGTCGACTGCAGAAAATGCATTTAATTTTGCATTATTTCTGTTGTGTAATAATGACATTTCAGCTGTTCTTTGTAATAAATACAGGAATACCACGCAAGACCTCCCACTGGGCCATCAAACTTCCTAAAGGTCAGTTAACTGTGCCTGTGGATTTCATCTCAGGGCTCTGCAGCATACTCTCATCATAGAGTGAGCACTGAGCGCCCGGCATTCATTTTTAACTCCATTCTCCTTTGACCTATTAGCCTGGGACTGATCACACTGCCTTGGTTTCCTTACTGTAAAAGTTGGCTGATGCTTATCCTTTTCCATTGCAAATTGGCAGAGGAAAGATTAATGGGCAAAGCATATGCCATGCGTTTTGCTAGTGTATCATCTTCAAAGCCGTGTGAGGATTTACTACTGAGGTGACGCATCACAAAAAAATGGGTGTAAAGATCAAAAGTTGTCATATTTCTAAAGATTGGTGTCACTTAATCCACATATACTTAGGTGTTTATGAAAATGCTAAAATTCTCTGATCCTTTTTCTGTGAAGTCTCACAACCATGTTTAAATATTACGAGGTAAATAAGAAGTAAACAATACTTACTTGTAAAGATTAATTTAAAAGAAAAATACATAGCAGAATGAGAGCATTTGAGAAGATGCCAAGAGTACTTGGGAGGTTTAAAGAAGGATTAATCAATTATGACAATGTCTATTTGAAGATAATCCACAATTTGGTTTGTGTCAGGGATTCAGGCAAGAGTAGACAAATCTTGCAAGATGCATATGCTAAAAAGGGGTGATTTTAATCCAGTGCTAACTGTGGGTTCCAAAAAACATAAGCAGAGAATGACTGCATTCAAAGGTTCTGGTGAGGCAGGCAGGCAGGCCTTGGGGACTTTGCTTTATGGCTTTGAAATAAACATGATCATGGCCATTTTGGAAACTCAAGACGAGTCCTGGTCATAAGCACAAGAACAAGTTTCCCTGTTAAGACACATAATGGGCAACTGGGGGCTTTATTTAATACAAGTTTTCTTTCTCTGTCCAAAATTAAAACTCTTCCCTGGGCCAGCCCCATGCTGTACCCACTTCGAGCTATGCAGCTGGTATCCCAGTTGGGAGGGTAGTGCCTTTTTCAAGAGTGTTGAAATGAAAATGGGATGGAGAAATGGTGATAGAGGAAAATGGGGATTAAATGAGAAGGAAAAGCTTGTAATTTTTATTCCATTCTTCTAAAAGACTAATTAATCAAGGTAAGTATGTTTGAGATAGACGAACTGAAATGTGAATATAATAGCCAGCTTGAGCTTAGAAACACTTTGGAGATAATTTAGTACCACCTCCTCACTTACATATGTGATAAACACGACCCAGAGAAGCTACATTATGCAGCTGAGGTGACACAGTAAGAGTGAAAGCTGAGACTGAGACCAGGGTGTCTTGATTCTCATCTACGTACTAACCATACTAACTAGACAGCTCACTCTCCTCTGAGCAAGACAAGGGTGGTGGCATATGCTTTATGATGCACGTTATCCAACTAATATACTCAGCTCTCCCTGGTGCATGGCGTTAGGTCTAACCCTTAAGAAAATCTTCCAACCATGAAAGCTCCAAAAAAATTGGTGGTGGCATCTTTTTTTTTTTTTTTTTGAAAGAATTAGAGGCAAATGAGATAATGATATAAACAAACTGAATATAATGCTGATATGTGAAGTCTCCTTTATCCATATTTTGTATTAGTCTAGCCAACAACTCTGGAGAAAACAATTTCAGAGTCACCCCTCTTTGCTTGTAGTACTGAATCAGTGTTTTCCTGATGTGAGTAATCAGTTCTCCTAGCATGAAAGATGAGCTAGGAAGGCTTGGGTTTTGAGAGAGGACAAACTTAGGCTATTTTATCTGTTTTTGAATATATTACTTCATCGTCTTCTCCATTGGACACTGTGAGAAGACTCAATGTAGACGAAAATACAAACAAACAAACGAAACCAAGCATAGAACAAAGCACTAACAAAGTGATTTATCCTGAGAATAGTATTTCATAATCAGATTTTTAAAAATTCCTACGTTAGCAGTCTGAGGCAATAGAATCTGTTGTTTTCACTCTCTAGCATTCTACACCACAGCTAAGCAGAGCTACATAGTAAAACCTAACAGCCCTCCCTTGCAGCAACATCCGAATAATTGGTTGAAGAATTCTCTGTTTGGATCACAAAGGGATTCCCAAACAAAGCCTGGCACTGCAAAATCTACTTCCTCAGGCAGAGTCAAGCATGTTTTACATTTGTTGAACATATGAGTGTCTCATGGCAGCTGGGCAGGGGGAAATGATTTCATTCTTGAAGAGATGTCTCACTCACAATTGTTCTGGCAAGCTGGAAGATTCAGTGAAAGTCTAAAAGCTAATGCTTTCTAAGTATTCATCTCTAGAGTGACCAATTACACCACTGAAAAACAAACAGGTCAGCCACCAGTGGGCCAAACCTCACACAGTGACCCAACGTCCAGGAGAATGACACCTGACCCCGTGCACAGCATCTGGAAAACATCCCCATGCATTATTTCTCTTGTAAAATTGGTAGTATTTCACCCCACTAAATTACTTAGATATTAGTCAGTCACTGTAGGGTATTTATCCAGTTAAAGATTTCAGAAATGTTTGGTATCTGTCTCCCTCTCTATATATAAGGTACCGAGTGATGTTTGAATATCTATGATTCTGACCGACAGAAGATTAAATATCCTCTGCTTAATAACGCAAACTTCCTCAATTTTAGCCAGTTTTTCATATGATTTACAGTTTCATTAGTCAATATATGTGTTGGAGAATGTGTGCCTTCCATAAACAATTTAGCCTTATTTAAAAATATATACATAATGAAGATTTAAAAATCAAGCTAAAGAAACAATGGTAAGATATTAGGATGAAAACGGAGAGGAAATAGGACATAGACAGGTAGAGGGTAAGGCCAGGCGCAGTGGTTCATGCCTATAATCCCAGCACTTTGGGAGGCCGAGGCAGGTGGATCACTTAAAGTCAGGAGTTAGAGACCAGCTTGGCTAACATGATGAAACCCGGTCTCTACTAAAAATACAGAAATAAGCCAGGCATGGTGTCACATGCCTGTCATCACAGCTACTCAAGAGGCTTAGGCAGGAGAATTGCTTGAAACCGGAGGCAGAAGTTGCAGTTAGCCAAGATTGTGCCACTGCTCTCCAGCCCAGGTGACAGAGTAAGACTCTGTCTCTAAATAAATAAATAAATAAACAGAAAAAAGAAGTGTAGAGGGTAAGATCTTACATAGTTACTAAATAATCTGGGACACAAATTTTGCTAGTGTAAGTTTCCTAGTGGACAAAACAAACAAACAAAAAAAGAAATATTAGTTTAGAACACTCACCAGTTGTTTGGGAAATCTGACTGAGATTTCTTCCATGAGTGATGCTAAATTTCCTAGCAGGCAAGATCCCTGCATTAAATATAGAAATGAATTACAGCCTCTTTCAATGTAAAATAAAGAGATCCTTAGGACTGGAGTAAGAGAACCGAGATTTGCCAGTACCCAGCATCGTCCAGACAAACTGTATAGTACACATTTCTTTCAGCTTCACTGAGCATAATTCACCAAAGACTAATTTCTTTCACAATTGGGTAGGTTTCTTGTAGTGGGCCTTCGGTCTTGAAGTGCATCAGAAACTACGTTTTTTCTTTTTTTTCCCCCCAGGGCTGACTCTCCCCTGCTGGATGCCATACATCAACAATACACTTTCTCAAGCAGGTTTATTTTAAGGTTAGAGAGGAGGGATAATGGCATCAGCAGGGCATATCTGAAAGATTTCACCTCCCATTAGTCAAGGGTACTGCAAAATCACCCAGTAACACAGCGCTCCTTCTCGGTGAGGAATTTCAGCCTTGCATTGCTCAGGGCTTCCATGCCTGTGTGTGTTGGACAGTCTAGTCCTGATTCATCCTCTGCTAACCATGTGCTGCAAATTCAGACCCCTCCCTTTGCTCCCTGAGCAGGAGCAGTTATGAATATTTATTGCAGCCACAACTCTGGCTTCCATGTCTGTCACTGTTGTTCATCTGCTGAAAGCTAGAGTGCAAATCACTGCAAATCTGGCCTTCAATATGGCAGACAACTGCTTTCTTGTCTTGTTTAATAAATTGTGTTTCTTTCATATGAAAATAAACAGTTAAAATGCTCCCTGTTTATGGGGCAGTGATTTCGTAGTACTAAGATGGGATACAAACAGAGTAACAAGGGCTGTTTGAAGGCATGTTTAGAATACTTCCTGCCATGGATTTCAAAATGAATGTGTTAATCCATGCTAATCTGGTTCAATCTTTGAAAACAATTACATTTATTTTACAACCCACCTGGCACACAGACTAGTATTATAAATATGCTCCATTGCTTACATATTTTCATTTTATTATACCTGCAGGCAGAGTAAAAGCAAATAAAAAGATAATAATGCTGAATTTGATTAAAGTTGCTCAATAGTATATGTGACAATGTCAGATATATCTAGTTCTATGTCTGATTTTTAATCAAGTTTAGCAAATTATCCTTTTACAAGATGAAAAAAATACTCTGTGAGTGTTGCATGTACAATTACTTTCAACAGCACCTTGCAAAAGAGAGCTACTTAATAATTTTAATCAGATGGTTTGGCAAATTAAAAAAGTTTGTCTGATATTAATGCACTCCCAGGAAGACACTTGACTCTATTATTACTCCTAAATATTAGGCTTTAATACTAATGCAGGATTATACTTGATTGAGTGATGACCTCTAAAACCTTAATTATGAAAGGTAGTTTTCAGATACAACTTGGGATTTATTTTTGCACCTTTCTTGTTGGCTTTTGAGTTCTTCTGGAAGCTCAAACACAATGGAATGTTTGTAGTGAAACTACCTACGACTAAAGTACATATTTTATCATCCTTTTAGGGTATGGGGATTTCTTAGAGACCACTGCAATTTCTCAGACCTTAAATGGCCTAAGCGGCAAGTGAAATGAACAATTAAGAGAGGATTTGAAACTAATTTAGGAACTCTCTTTAATTCAATTCAGCGTGTATTTCCTGAACACCTATTATGTGCCTGCCAGTCACTGTTTTAGGCACCTGGAATTTATCAGGGAACACAACAAAGATCCTCCCACTCATGGAGCTTATATTTCAGCAGGGGTGGGAGATAATAAAAATTCCAAAGAAAGAATAAGTAAATCATGTAGACTGGAGAGGATATGTACTATGGATAAAAGAAACAGCAGAGTATGGTACAGGTGATTGGAGTCAGGGCAGATTGCAATTTTAAGTAGGTACATTTCAGCATTATTTGTTAGGTTAAAATCACAGTATTGGGAGACATAAGGGTGTTCTTTCCACCTCCACATTTTTTAAAATGATCATTAGAAGGCTGAAATTGTTTTTCTCTGTATAATAAATTTGAAAACCAAAAAGAGAAGATTATATGTGAGAAGAGGTGGTCAGAGAACTAACAGTAGAGATGCATGAGTATTGTGTCTGGCCTGAAGGATGGCAGATGTTTAGCAGCTGGGAGTAGGGAAAGAGGCTGCTGTAGACTGGATGTTTATGTCCTCCCAAAATTCAGATACTGAAAATGAAACCCCAAAGCAATGGTATGAGGAGGTGGGGCCTTTGGGAGGACTAGGTCATGAAAGAGGAGCCCTCATGAATGGGATTAGCACTCCTTTATGAAAGAGGCCCCAGAGAACTTGCTCTCCCTTCCACTATGTGAGGATATGGCAAAAAAGATGTCCATCTTTATATAAAGCAAGAAGTGGGCCTTCACAAGACACCAAATCTCCTAGCACCTTGATCTTGGACTTACCGGCCTCCAGAACAGTGAAAAGTCAATGTCTGTTGTGTGTAAGCTACCCATAAATGGCATTTTTGTTATAGCAAACCAAACAGACTAAAAAACTAAGGAGAAACCAGACCACATTCATGTTCATGGGTTTTAAACCCATTCCTGTCCTTGAATCTCTTTCTCCTGCTCCCTGTTTGCACCTCCAGGCTGACTGTGGGTGTTACAAATAGCACTTCTGTGGCTCAGCCAAGAAGATGAGAATGAGGAGCTGCAGGAGGGTAAGTGTTGGGGAAAGATAGCAGAAAGGGAAAGTGAGAGAAAACATTTCCTTCCATGCAGGCACTCCTTCAAGAGATGCACAAGCTTGGGAACAATACACATTAATTCACACCCAGCAATTGTTATTTTTGCCTAAACAACAGCATCTGATTACTGAAAGAAAAAAAAAAAAAAAAAGAAAAAAAAGAAAAATGCTTTCCTGGCTGCAAGTGTATTTGTGTAAGTGAACAACATGAACAACATGTTAATGCCTAATCCTGAGCTTAGCCTTCAAAGTTAAGCTGAGCAAGAGATTTTGCCTTCAAAAAACAAACAAACAAACAAACAAACAAAAAACCTCTATAAATACAATGTAAAGCTCTTTTTTTTTTGGTTTTCATTTTGTAACCTTTAATCAAGAAAACACTAGGGTTGAGCCAAGAATGCTAGCTAACCTTTGTGGTTAAAATTCTAAAAACACCTCTCTTGCCTTCTGCTAGCCTTTGAATGTGTTTGCTCTTGCCTCATGGAATACTATGCAGCCATAAAAAAGGATGAGTTTGCGTCCTTTGTAGGGACATGGATGCAGCTGGAAACCATCATTCTTAGCAAACTATCACAAGAAGAGAAAACCAAACACCGCATGTTCTCACTCATAGGTGGGAACTGAACAATGAGATCACTTGGACTCGGGAAGGGGAACGTCACACACTGGGGCCTATCACGGGGAGGGGGGAGGGGGGAGGGATTGCATTGGGGAGTTATACATGATATAAATGATGAATTGATGGGTGCTGACGAGTTGATGGGTGCAGCACACCAACATGGCACAAGTATACATATGTAACAAACCTGCACGTTATGCACATGTACCCTAGAACTTAAAGTATAAAAAAAAAAAAAAAAGTTAACTATGGAAATTTCTATTTAACAGGAAAAAGAATTCTAAAAACACTTAGAACATAAACTTTGGATAATACCATCATGATTGAAAGAATGATGAAGAAATTGTTGAGTAGCAAGCATTCAGGGACTTGTCTACATTTATTCTAACTTATTGGAACCTAACATATCTGATTCTAACTTATCTGAATCTAGATGTGTGGCTTCACCTACCAAACTTTTGCCCTAACATCCAAAATAAAAGGAGATGCATGAGAAGGAAACTCATCATTCAATGACAGTAGCTAGTCTGCTTTCACCAGTTACTGCTCTCTATACCTGGAGTGAGCCATTCATACAAGAAACCATTGAAATCTTCTGAGGGCAGAGAGGAACTGCCCCAGGCTTATAAAAACAGGCTTTGATGCTTTTATTCCTATTTGCTAGTAAATGTAGTTTGTCCAAACTTGGTCTGGGTTTGGCTTTCATTGTAACCACCTAGGGGGCTATGGTGTGGGATGTGTCTTAATAAACACCAAAAGAACTTCTGGGAGCTACCAAAAGATCCTGACAATTGCTTAACGGCCAAATTAGCTTAGGTCAGTTCAAGCACACCAAAGTTATATTTGAATGGATGAATGCATGAATAAATGAATGCATGAATGCATGAATAATCCTTAGCTAGCAAATAAGCAATTGAAAGGTAAGTGAACATTGGCACTGGACTAGGTCTCTCCATTGGCAGACGGAAAAAATAGAAGGCCAGGAATCATCTTGATTTCCCTACTGTAAATATGTATGTCCCAACATTCCATTCTCAAGCTTATAAAATCAAATAAGTATACATAACAATTAAGTACTATTGCTGATTTTCTAAAACCAGGTAAATGGAATTTTGGGGAAGTCCTGAGCATTAGGCTCTTGTTTCCATCAAGGCAAATGTTTTCTGTAATAGTAGTCTAGGTTTATTTCCCAGCTCTTTAAGAATTAGTGGGACTCTTACTAAGACATTCCTTTGAATTGCTTATGATATAAATTAAACTTCCCTTACAGGGTTTTGGGGTAATGACCAGAATCTCTGGGGGTATGTTTCAGATAATGAGTACAGTTATGAAATTAATTTATTCTCAAGATGAATCTATAGTGAGTTTGAATACAGCATGTTTCCTTTTTAAATCTATACATCTAAATGATCTTCTGTCTTTTATCAGCTGTCCTGTTTAATTTCTGCTGGCCTTTTTTCGATTAAGACCATGTGCTCTCTTAGAAGCACTTGGTTTCTGTCAACTCTCTTTCATCCAGTAAGTCTGCTTCTTTTGAAGGTCACAAATTCAAGCACTTATTTAAACCCCCTCAGTAAAGTACAGATGCGTAAAACAGTATAATTATGGTACATATTTCACAACGGTGGTTTCCAGTGCATATATGTCCTTTCTTGAAGGTACTTCCTCTCTTTTATTTCCCAGTAATGGAGAACAATAAAGTATAGTTAAAAGAAATAGAGATTTTTATTCCCTTTGCTGTATTCAATTCTTTCACCTTATGCTACTTGCCATTTTAAACAAACTAATGAAATGGGAAAACATAATCCTCGTTAGTACTGCAACAGCAAACACTGAGATTTTCAAATATTTTGTGACTGTAACAATAGTCTCAGTGAACACTGGACAATTATCTTCAGATAAAATTAAAGTTTCAATAATCTGAGCGTTTTCACTCCTGAATAGAACTAATTTGAAGAAGTGATTTTAAACAATCTGCATATGATTAGAGTACACTTGTAAGCAACAATAGTCTGGTATTTCACTCGTATTTCCCAAATATGATATACTTTCTTCCAATTCTTCTCTGTTAACCACAGGGCTAATAAGTTGAACATAACCAACCCCTAAATTTCATTCACTAGGTAACATGGAGTTTATTTTTCAAATGGCAAACACACATTCTGAATATGTGATGTGCAAAAGGCAAAAGAGAATAGATTAAAAAAAAAAAAACCCTTACAAGTCAATATTAAATAGCTTCGTTTCAATAAACCATGCCATTGATGTAAATATGAGTGGTCATGATAGAAAAATGCAACAAAATCAGCTGATTTATAGATATATATCAGCTGATTTATAGATAACTATAAGCACGCTTTTCTCGTTACTGAAATTTCAGGTAATGTTAATGACATACAGAACAGGCTTACAGCCACTCCTCTTTTGATGATTCTGTCTTATGAAGAATAACGTCATTGTTGCATGAAAGTGAAAATAATTGCTGATTTGGAAGACATGCTTTATATTTTAACTCCATGACCCCTCAGATTGGATTTAGGTGTTGTGGGAGAAATTATCTTTGGAGTAATGGTTTTTCCATTATTGATCATTAGTATCTCTACTGAATTTTTCAGTAATTAAATATACATCTACCACTCATGAGGATAATTATAAGAGATTTGTTTATCTTATCTGATAGGTGTCTTCCAGATTCTCAGACACTGACTTTATTCTCTAGCTCCCAGTCCTACCCAGAGCCTCAGAGTTGACTCAACAGGGACAAACTATTGCTTTCCAAGGCCTAGTCTGTAAGGGAAGATGACCATTCCTTAACATGTTTTCAAAGTGACATTCTCCATGTGTACTGAATTTGCTTGCATAATTTCTTAATTATTTATTCAGTTTTATTAATCCTTGAGTAACTCACTAATATGGTTTATAGGACTATATACTCATTCAAAAATATTTTTCCTCTTCCCTTTAAATGATTAATATCAGAAGTTAGACCTTAAAGAAAAAGAAGAAGGTGGTGAAATGCTGGGGGGGGGGGGGGGGAATAATAGGGGAGAGATTTTTCCTAAATTAATCAAAAAAGGGGTTGGAGAGTGTTATAAGACATGTGTGCCCAAAACTCTAGAAATGGCTGTGGGAAAGAAGAAACAAGTAAAAGGAAAAGAACCAGCCTTCAGGATTTATCACAGACGACTGACAAATCACACACTTGGAGATACAGTAAGGACTAAACCAGTCCTCTGGTCCAGCTCTTCGTTTTAGCTGATGAGGAAGCTAAGAGGGGCTGGGTCTTGGATGAGTCAGAGGCCTGTTTGATGCTGGTGCTATGATCAGACAGAAGTTAGGACAGCTACCTTCAAGATCAGCCTCCCTGCTTGTAATTGTGGACAGGATCCTCAAGTGGAACCACATAGTAGGTTTCAAAACATCCAGGGACACCCGCCATATTCTCAAAATTCTGTATCTGTGTAGCTTTGTCTATTTTTTTACTTTTTGTTTTTTTGGAAAAGGGCACTTATCTTTCAAAGACTTCCCAAAGGAATCCATGATTCCAAACTAGTTAAATCTACTGGGTTGGGCTTATTGGAGAATCAGTAAATTCCAGGTTGCAAAAACTTTATTTGACTACATCCAACAATTACTGCTAAGACTCCAAGTGATAAAGGTTCTTTGCTAAAATGTACACCCATTAATTTGGTTTACTTACAGTTTATTCAGTTAAATGACACATTTCTCTTCAAACTATAAACTATTCTTTTCAAGTACTCTAACCAGCCTTGGGTCAGAAGACCTAAAAAAAATCTGGTAAAATAATAACATTTCATTTTATTATAATAGATTTACATTTAAACTTTAAATTTGTTGTTCTTTCTGTAGTGATTTGCTCTAAGCTTTTGGTGAGTAGGATTTTTGGCCAGTCCTACTCTAGATGATTACCTTTTCTTTCCCCTCCTTTCTTTGCTAGTGACCACTGTTGGCAATATCATTCTTGCCACTCTTGCAATTGTAGAATTGTAACATACATTTAAAGTACATAACTGCTTCACCCAGTGTTTAATTAAAAAACAGACCCTCATACTTTCACCAGGGCTGATTCTCAGCTCCCTCAGAGTCTTCGCTGAGCCCGATTTTCTCTCACCTAAGTGGGGGCCTAACAGTCACAATCCGAAAACCAGCTTCCCTCCCTGTTAGACGACAACATTCAAACACAGGATGAGAATAAAGCTGGCATATGAATCTAGTCATACAAACCTTCTGAGACACATGGTAATTATTACTTCTAGTCATTTTTCAAATGTGTTTTGTGTATTTGGAATGTGGAGTTTTTTAGGTGTGGATATGTGTGTGTGTGAGTGCAGGTGTGCAGAGAGTAAGATTAATTCGGGTTTGAAACTCAGATCAGTCCACAGCTCTCTAAGCTCTCTAAGACAGAGCATACAAGAAGTACTTGCTTTAAAGTCGAAATCACTCCCCCGTGATTTACACTGACAGATTAATATAAGAAATTCAGTGAATTTCCCACAGGTCTCCTAACACACTCGGTAAATGCATCCTTATAAAGTGCAAACAAATAATGGCATAATTGGCTTTAAGAGCCATGTGGATTAGATGACCTCTTCTGAACTCTCTTTTCTGAAAGGCAGGCTTGAAGGTAGGTAAGATGATTTCTGAGTTTTCAAAAAGAGGGAAAGGCTGACCTTGAGGCTCTAAGGAGGCCGGGGGCTGGCTGTCAGGAGGTGTCAAAAGGTGGGATTATTTGGATCAGTGGTTATCCAAAGTGTGGCCCAGTATCAGCAGCATCAGCAGCACTTGGGGACTTGTTAGAAACACACATTCCCTACACCAGAGCTACTGAATTAGAAACCCTGGCAGCGGAGTCCAGCGCTCTGTGGTTTAACAGGCACTCCAGGTGACTCCACTGATCTAAATGAATTTACCACTGTTCAGGTTCACATCTCAGCTCTGCTGACACAGAGGCTCGGCTTTGTGAGTGACAATCAGCCATCCTCCATGACACCGGCCCTAACCACAAGCACATGGGCTGATGCATTAACCAAAAAGTCAAGTTTTAAATAGGAATGGCGGGGCGGGTATTCTTTTCCAGAGCTAGTAAGATTTACTTCCTCTGTTTAGAGTCCCCTCTTCTTTGATCATAGGATCTGAGCAGCTTATATTAGGACTCAGAATGCCATCTGGTGAACAAAGCATTAGAAGAAACTAAGAAAGGTGACTTCTAGGACTTTTAATCCTTTTTATTATTAGCAGAGTATTCCCGTTCCTCTCATTCAGCACCTTTTCCACCAATACATGCCTGTCCAAATTTGCTTTTCTGAAGCACTCTTTTTTCAGCTCGACCATCCATTTCAGCTAATATCTTTTAAAAACAGATGTACTATAATACCTGGTTAAACTAGGTAGCTTTTCTAAATATAAGTATCTATATCTCTGAAGTAAGAATATTATCTGTATTGATTTACTAATTTAACACAGGAAACTATTTTGTTTTTCTTTCCTTCTAATCATCCTGGAAAAGAAATATCTAATTGTTTCACTAAGTATGAACTACCCAGAAAATGGGCGGTTACAGACCTGGAGTTACACAGAGATGGGATGAGTTTAGCATTTGCCACCCAAACAGGAATACTTTTGAAAGTGAAAGAGGGGGTGGCTATAGTTATGTTGGGTAAGTGGGATTGTTGTCAGTTAATTGGACAGGGGGTCAGATTTAAGGAACTATCATAGTTCACTGCAGCATCTATTTCTACCTTCACACTCTATTGTGAATTTATTGGGTAACACCTAAAAGAATTAGGTGAAAATTTTAAAATATAATTTTGACAATTACTACCTTTGGGCTTTTAGTCCCCAAAAGCTCATGATTTTATGTGGAAGGTGACAACCCTAGTCCCTGTTACATTTCAAAAGTTGGTCTAACTGTCTACTCCAGAGTTTTAGTTCTGGTTATTTATTCAAATTGCCTACAGAGCTTTGAAAAAATGCCAGCAACCCTCCAGAATTCCAGTTCAGTAGCCAGGGTTAAAGAAAAACACAGTACTTTCATCACATATCCCCCCAAAGTCATTCCAGAGTTTAACTATATTGAGCGGCAAAAACCATTTAGCTTCTGCACAATTTCCAGTGCTTCTATGGCTAAGATGCAGTAATTCTGTCAATTACCCATGACAGTCATTCTCTTCAAAAATGAAGTCACTGATGTTAGCTCCCCTAAAACACTTTCTGACATGCTTATTTGGTAGAAGCTGAGCTTAAGAAAATGAGAGACGATGTGACAGCTGCCTACGGTGGTTGTATTTGTAAGACGCCACGTGAGAGAGAATGGAGTCCCACAGTAGTGGTCCCATGGTGGTGAGGGTGGGCAAAGGCAGTGCAGAAAGGGAAACTTTCCTAAGGGACTTCCTGAGAGTCCAGTAAGCCAGAGTCCCAAGGGGTATAGCTTTAACAGAGAACCTTTAATAAGGGGCTCCTGACCTTAGTTTGATTGAGATTAAGGGACACAAAATTAATTGCCTGGCTAAGGCAGGCCCTCAAGAAGCTTAAAATTAAGTTTGGAAGAGGACATTAGGGAAAAATGAAACAAATGAAACAAAAACACCGTGTACAAATTGGTACAGACTTCATCGTTAAACGATGTAAAGCATAAACGGAGGGATGTAACATTGAGAGGAGTATAGAGGAATTGAAATCTTTAGAGAAGTTTCAAAGGAGGTGCATCAGTTTGAAATAAAATAAATGGTTTCCTTGTCCTACAACATGAAGATGAATCTCCAAAGCATAAATATATCAACTCCACAGCATAGCATATGAAGCAGTTCATAACCTGGCCCCAACCAAACTTTCAATAATGATACAGTTAGGCATTTTCACCCCTTTTCCTTTTCCTTCCCTACCAACCCACCTCTACATGCCTTGGTTTAGTTAGACCATTTTTTAGACAAACTAAGTACCTTCATTGCACCATTTCTTTGCTCTTGCTGTCCTCTCTGCTTATAATGCATGACCTGGCCCAAATCCCTGATCAATTTCCTTTCACATTTTAAGACCCAGTTCAGATACTACTTCCTAAGGAAAGCCTTCCTTGACCTTATCTAGCTAACACTAATCACAGTCATCTGTTTTGCTATAGCATTTTCAACATATGCAGCCAGACTACAGACTGATTAACATGATGCTCTCTTTAACTGTTTATGCATCTTTCTTCCCACCAGACTGGGAACTCTGTATAACAGAGGCCATGTCTTATTTATGTTTTTATTTCCACTACCTTACATGGAGACACTCCGTGGTATTCCCACATCCTTATGTGGTAGAATATCTAGCAGGTACTCTAGATATTTACTGAATATTGCTGAATCAAAACCCTTCCATATATTTAATGATGCTTTACTATCTTTAATAAGAAATATAAATGTTTTTAAAATTTCTAAAATTCACTAGAAAGGTGTCTCTATAGTTTGTATCACGTCTAACCCAAAATTCTATGCAGTGAAACTAAAGAGTAAGGCAAAAATCTCTTTGAAGTCATGTTGAAAGTGCCACATAATCTGTGCAAGATTGTTATCCTTTTTTATATATATAAAAGAAACAATTATATCCTTTAACCAGAGTCCTTTAATTTTGTGTAATTATTATGTACTCTTTTGTCCAGAATATATCCTTACACTTTCCATTATGTATGCTATTATACTTAATGGATACGTTTTGAACACATCCAGCAATATGGAATTTGGAAACAAATACATACTTTGATAAAGTGCTCTGTATCTTGGGAAACACAAACCAAGCTGAGTAATTGCCAAAGAGAAAATCCAAAAAGCAACAAGAGTATATGCCTTAGATGCATATGGAAGCTTGTGGATAAGTGAAGTTTAAAATCATATGTACCGCATAATGCAAAACAGCCTGTCAAGCTGTTAAAGTAGCACCTTAACTTAAAAAAAATGAGTGTGCAAGATAGGCTGTTTAAAGTAAGATGTGACTGTAGTGGATTTTAAGGGCAGATGATGGATAGGTTTAAAGGATCCTGTTGTGCTAAGATTATAATGCATTGGAAACTTGACACTTCAACCTTATTAGCCCACCAGAAGCAAGGAAGTTTCAACAATCCTATTTATCAAGGGTAAGCAGCTTATTAAGACTTTCTAATTATTAAGGCAGAGCAATCAATCTAGTAATATTCCATTACAGAGCTCTAAGACCTTGAAAAATCTTTGAGAAATTAGGTTCATATACAACTTGTTAGGGTCGGAACTTATACATGTGATGGAAGTCAGAATCTTTTGCCATCTGTCAATGAAGACAATGCTAATCATATTCCTAAAGTGTATTATCTGGCAGGGACATTAGATTGCCCTGATTCCACTCATGACCAATAGGATGCACTTACGACACTACTAGCTAGATTACAAATGCCATTTATGGTGCTAGTTGCAAATTGCCTCTTTCTGGTAGGCACTGAAGGAGTGACTTCACTGGCAGAGGGACCCAGGAACCAGGAACCAGGCTGAACTGTAATAACATAACAAGAGCTGTCAGGAAGCCTGTTTTACCCTCTCAGTAAGAGGATTGGCAAAGTTCTGCTACTTCTCCTGGCCTATCTCCCTAAAGAGATAAGGAGAGTAGAAAAATCATTTTGCTCTCTGAAGGTCAACCTGGCATCTTAGCGCTGGTGCCAGGAGTTCACCCAGAAGTCTGGGTCTAGCAATAACTTCTACTGGTGCACATTCTATGTGCCTGCTTAGCAGGCTAGCTTTTGCTGGTGACAGTCTCACGATGAGATGGCGGTATATTCTAGAACAGCACAGTCGAACAGTTGGAAGCCTTCTAGGATGTCAGTAATGCTGGAAGATTATAATGATGTTGAGTAATGTATAATAAGGACAGTACTACTACTATTAATATCATGGGAAGCACGATAAAGTTTTCAAAACACACCCATACTCTCACAATTCCATTTGATTTTCACAAAAATTGGTGAGATAGGTGGGGAAGTGTTATTAAATCCACAATACAGAGGAGAAAGCAGAAGCTAACAGCACTCTGTTATTCAGTAATTTATTCAACAAATATTTACACAGCATCTACTACGTTCCAGGAATTGTTACTGAGAATATGGCAAAACAAAACAGACCAAACCCCTAGTTCAAGAGATAGACAAAAAATACCTGTATTTGGTTTCACACTGCTGATAAAGACATACCTGAGACTGGATAATTTATAAAGAAAAAGAGGTTTAATGGACTCACAGTTCCATGTGGCTGGGGAGGCCTCACAATCATGGTGAAGGTGAAAGGCACATCTTACATGGTGGCAGACAAGAGAGAATGAGAGAGAACCAATCGAATGGCGAAACCCCTTATAAAACCATCAGATCTCCTGAGACATATTCACTAGCATCAGAACAGTATGAGGGAATTGCCCCCATGATTCAATTATCTCCACCTGGGCCCTCCCACGACACGTGGGGATTATGGGAACTACAGTTGAAGATGAATTTTGGGTGGCGACCCAGCCAAACCACATCAACACCCAAACAAACAGATAGGTAAAGCACACTGTGATAAATTAAAGAGAGGAGCTCCTTAATAAACGGTGGTGGGGAGGATGATTAAAATTTTATATGCCCAGCACTTTGGGAGGCCGAGACAGGCGGATCACGAGGTCAGGAGATCGAGACCATCCTGGCTAACACGGTGAAACCCCGTCTCTACTAAAAAATACAAAAAACTAGCCGGGAGAGGTGGCGGGCGCCTGTAGTCCCAGCTACTCGGGAGGCTAAGGCAGGAGAATGGCGTAAACCCGGGAGGCGGAGCTTGCAGTGAGCTGAGATCCGGCCACTGCACTTCAGCCTGGGCGACAGAGCCAGATTCCGTCTCAAAAAAAAAAAAAAAAAAAAAAAAAAAAAGATATTTTATATGAAGTAACAGGGGAAAGAGTCACTAAGAAGGTGCATTTTGAGTGAAATCTCAATGGAATGACGGGAAGTGCCATGTAAATTTCTGCAGCAAGAGCAGTGCAGGAGCGGGGAACAGCAAGTGTGAGGGCTCTGAGGTGTGATGATGCCTGGAGGGTTTGAGGAACAGTGAGGAGGTCTTAGGAAGCCCATCTCATATCTTCTGATTTCACAGTCTTATTTGCTCAACCAGGTCTCAGGTATCCAAGGCAAATTATTTGTTACGACCAGTGTATCTTCAACGTCCTCAATCCATAGAAGCCACTCTTCAATCAGTAAATCATTGCTCATAATTATGAATCGGTCAGTCCATGATGTGGAGAACACTGCTAGGGTCAGTGGGGGGTTGGGAAGGAGAGAGGAGATAGTGACCACAGGGAAAATGCCTTTTTTTTTTTTTTTTTTTTTTTTTTGAGATAAGATCTCCCTCTGTCACCTAGGCTGCAGTGCAGTGATGCAATCATGTCTCACTGCAGCCTCAGCTCCCTGAGCTCAAGGATCCTCCCACTTCAGCCTTCAAGAGCTGAGATTACAGACACAGGCTGTCACGCTTAGCTGATTTTTAAATTGTTTTCATGGAGATAGAGTCTTGCCATGTTGACCAGGCTGGTCTCAAATTCCTGGGTTCAAGTGATCCTCCTGTCTCAGCCTCCCAAAATGCCGGGATTACAGGGGTGAGCCATGGCACCTGGTGACAATGCCTTCTTCATAGATACAATGGCCAAAGGGGAGCAGAGAACATAAATACATAGGAGGAAATAGCATCCAGAAGTAGGTTCAGATAAACACTGAACAAGAATACCATTCCAGGGCAATGCAAGGGTCATGGCGTCCATGGTGGGAAGGTGATAGAAAAAAGCAGTGAGAACTAAGTCAGAAGGGAATCAAGTCTCCCTACTACCATCTGCCCACCCCTGCAATCTGCTGCACTCCTAGACATTGCCTCCTGGGACCAGACCAAAATGACAATGTTTTTCTTGTCCCCTACTAAGTTCTGAGGTCCCTGAGTGTAGGATTTCTGTCTCTTCATTTTTTTTTTCTTAACCCCATAGCAGCTAATCCAGTGCTAGGTGTAGAGGAAATGGCTAAGGAAGCTTCAATGAATTAACAAATTAGCGTTGAAGCTCAAGCGTGAATATTTCACAACAAAGAAGCAAATGGCACTCACTGCTCATCCTCAACTATTTCTCTTCTTCTTTTTTTTTTTTTTAATTTGCAAGTCAGGCTTTTACTATGTCATCCAACACCAACTTCATTTATCCTGGTTTCTAATTTCTGTGCCTCTAGTAGTATGGGAAAATCAATGCCATTTCTTAATTAACTGCTCTTTTTGACATTACCATGTCATCCTTATGGCTGCTCCCAAGACTGCAAAAATATATTTATAACCCTTCGCTCTTACACTCAATACTATCTGTTTTCCTTGTCATGGGCCCTTCATGTATTCTTATGCCTGAAGGTGTGAAAAGGCTAAGCATCTTTTCATTTTCCCACTCATTCATAGCCTATATGTTTTCCTCAGAGCTCTTGTATCTTTCTTTTCTTTCTATAGATGACGCTAACCAAATTAACTTTGCCATTTCTTCCCGGATTTTTTTACCATGAGTTAATTTTTTTTAATTGCCAACTTTTCTCAGAGAAAATTATTTCAAATCTTTCTCAAGTGTTGCTTCCCTTTGTGTGTGAAATAAATCTGTGAAATAAATGTTTATTTCAGAAACGCATTAACTAAATTTGAGGATTATCTATCAACTGCAAATTTGGAGTCAGATGCTGTGAGATTTGGCCAAACACTCAAATTCACAGGCTCGGTTAGTTTCTAGAGTAGTTGAGAATTCAATGAAGAAATGTCACTAAACAAAATGTTATATAAATGCGTAGTGTTGATATTTTACTGCTCTGGTTTTGGTAATTTAAAGAGCCTTTTAAGTTAGACTGGTTAAATCTGTTTGGCAAAGACCATTTTCACCTTGAAAACCATTTTTCTTTATTACAATGAATATTTGTAGTTTCTACTTTGGCATGTGCCAAGAGTAATTTGCAAATCCGAGTGGAGATATTTCAATATGCATGATTCCAGAAACTACTGTACATTATTTGCTTTAACTGGATCATTAAGATCCTTGATCTTTTTTTTTTTTTCCTTCCATACTTCTTGTTTTTTTGTAGGAGAAAGAAGAAAGATCAGGGAATGCAACATTAACTGATTTCTTGTCCCTTCCTGGGAATGAAAACAGGTGGATACTGAAAGAATAAGGTTGTCACTGATGATTTTGAGATCATGAATTTATTCTCTACTCAGTGTATTCAGCAACCAGCTTTGAGTAAAGGCTGACATTCCCCTTTCTTCCACTCACCCCGTCTCAGAGCATTGGAAAGAGCAGCATATTCAAATGTCTTAGTAATATTTAATTGGTTGTCATTTGGAAATTTGTGGGTTTTAGCAATTATTGGTGCTGTTTTCCTGATGTTACTGTCCTTTAACATTATTTGAGAATAACAGCACATTTAAAAATATTCAGTGACATACTAAAGGGGACCTGTTTGGTACTCTGAAGTAGAGAAACTAGTACTTGGCTTCCTGATTAGACTTTTGCAATGATTCATTCTATTCAAATAGAGTAATGATAATATAATTCAGAATTCCTAAAAACCACTATAGACTTAAAGTTCTTTCCTCACCTTTAAACTTATTTTAAAGGAGTATAATCCTCCAACTTCGCAGTAGTGGCGAACTATAGTTAGTATTCATTGCAAGTTTATATTGTACATTTTACACACACTACTTCTAGTTCTAACAACTAAGAAAGGCAGTACCTTTTAACTAATAAGGCAAGATTCAGAAATCTTAAGCAACTTGTCCAAGGACATGTGGAGCAGGTTTATTTAAATGTAACCTCATTGAAAACTGAACTTAAATGACATATAGACACACACACAGGAAAACAACATAAATAAAAGAGAAATGCAGAAAAGTAGAAAATGAGATGACTCCGGGAATAAGGTATAACAATAAGAATTTCATGTTATAAGAAATAAAGGTGAGCCACTCTGACAGTCATATTGGTCAATGAGGGGAAAATGACTGTTTATGAAAATTACATTTTCCATTAAATTTAGTCAAACTAGTTGCTTGGGAACTAGATTTTCCTGGCTCTGTTCTGAGCCCTTCAAAGGGAATCCTGGGTGGTACAGTGAAGTTCTTTCTCCTCTCCAGGGCATGTCCACACAATAAGTTCAATAGTGAGCTCAAGTTCAGTAGTGAGGTCTTCTTGTAAGACTCCATAGTGTTGACTGCTGGTGACACTTCAGAGTATATTCGGCAAAAGCAATTCTACAAACGTTCAAAGCAATGTGGCCCAGGCTTTAGCACTATCATTCAGGGAAACATTTTAGAACCAAGTTGAAAGAATGAGTGCCCTATGTACAACATTTTATAAATGTAATTCTAAAAAAATCAAGAACCAACAAAAAGCAAGTTCATGGTTATTGCTGTGGGTGGGACATGGAGATCAGTTACTCCAGTCTCTGTTTCACAGTAAATCTATTTTTTCTTGGCAGTCTGCTGAGTGGAAGATAGAGCTGGTGGGGAGTGTAGTCTCTGAGTTAAAGCATGGACTTTGTATGAGCCAAATCTAGCATTGTTTCTTGGCTCTGCCACTTACTAGTGGCATGATCTCAGACTCTCTGAGACTCAGTTTCCTCTTCTGTGAAATGGGGACAATAATCACACCTTTCTGTTAGGACTGTTTTGGTGGTTCAATAGAATAATGCATGAGAATAATTTATTGTTATTAATATTATTAACTATTATGGACATTCTCTTCTGAAACTTACAGGGCCAACAGAAGGTTTTGCTTGAGCAGATGTGGGTATGGCAATGGTAGAGAGTGTGTGTCATGGTAGGCCTTTTTTTTTTTTCTTTTTAAATCCATGAATGCCGGAAGCCTCTGGTTTCTATATTGCTAACAAGTGGCTGAGTTACGGCCACACCTTATTTTTGCCTAGAACCAAAGTCTGTGTCCTTTCTTTATATCCAGCTCCTTACCTGTTTTAAATATTTTCAACAAGGTTCATTCCCTAATGGATTCTACCTTTTTCTCGATGTAGAAATAATTCTGCAAGTCACTTTGTCTTGCTGTATTTTAATTCACTGATCACAAAACAAAAGTTTTTCTATGTCAGTGTTTCATACTGCCAGGTGGACAAGAGGAAGATCATCTTAGCATCTATTTGAATTTTTTTAAATTAAAAAAAAAGTACGGTTTTAGGTACTAAGAAACTAAATTATACAAATGTTAGCAAAATATTGACATTTTGTCTGTGAATTTAACAAGCAATTTCCTGGCTCCCAAAATATTTATTTTCAATATCCTACTTGCTTTTCATGGTCTATCTACTCGATTTGAAATCTGTTCAATTTATACAATCAGTAAATTACTTTTCCATAATTGCTGTAATTACAGACCTCTTCATATGCTCCTACTTATTTCTCAGAATTCTGTAACAGGAAGACAATTGTGATGGAGTCCAGATACATCATGGAAGTTTAGGAAACAAGGAAAATGTTTCCCTAACATTAAAAAATATTATTTAAAAATAAACGTACCTATACTTATCTGCTGTAGTAACAGAGGCTATTCATAAATATACACCTCACTCTTATAGTTAGCCCATTATGAAGTTTTCTTAGTTATATTAGCAAGAATATTCCAGTTTTTAAAAATCCTTTATATGATACTCATGGCATGTTAAAAAAAAAAAAGGGTGTTAATTTGTTCAGTTAAATAATATCAAAATGAATAGGTGGAAAAATTAAACTAAAAAGATCTTGATACCATTTCTTATCTGAAAAACTCTAAAAATCTCACATCACCTTGTCTTATGAGATTCTGGGGAAATATGGACTCTTATAAGTAGCTGGTAGGAATGCAAATTGATACAAGTCTTCCAGAGGAAAATTTGATAACACTTAACAAAACCACCTATGTACTTATCTTTTGACTCAAAAATCCCAATTCTAGGAATCTATTCTGAAGATACATCCTTAACAATACAAAAATACACATTCACTAAGTCAATCATTGTAGCGTATTTCTTATAGCAAAATATTGGAAACAATACTGATTAACCAAGGTGCATTCAACAATGAAGTACTACACAGCTATTAGTAATATGGAGATCTCTATGAACTGATCTGGAATAATTTCTACAATTAACCCATTTATGCCCGATGGTGCAATTTTTTTGAATTTTTGCAAGCAGACCTTGGCGATGACCTTGAGCGGTAGGATAGAAATAACTCCTACATGATTAGCATTCCAACAGTGGAACAGTAGGCATAAATTTAAGTGAAAACAAAAAAGTATAAAATAATATCAATAGTATGCTACCCTTCTTGTAAGATAAAAGAAGATAGAATTAAATACACACATATCCACTTATACGTGCAAAAGAGGTACAGGAAAGATAAACCACAAACTAAAGAGATTGATCAACCTACAGGGAGTGGGTGGGAAAAGGAGAGAAAGAAGAGTATTATGGTCCTAAGTTAGTATGGATAAAGGTGGGGGGACATAGCTAAATACATAACTTTTGTATAGTTTTGACACTTAGAACTACAGTAATCCTTCATATCCTACTCCAAAATAAAGAAATGATGAAAATAAACCAAGATGTAGGAGAACTTAACATAAAATCCTAACAGTAACAAGGAAACTTAATTCTATTACCAATGAATGTAACAACATTCAAGAAGATTACTAACCTAAGTAACTAAGAAAATAATTAACCTAAGTAACTTTGAAAGACTATTTTGACTGGATACCACAAACCTAAAGGCAAAACAAACTGTACAGAAATACTGCGCTCTAGCTGGTCAATATATTTCTTAAAGGGGTTTGGGTTAGCAACTTCAACTTATGTCTTTAACAAATATGTTAATATATTGGAGATAATGAAAACCAGATTTCTCATTGTTGGAGAAAGATGTTGCACAAATAAGGAAAGAGAAGGCTAGAATGAACTTTGTGGTGTTTAGCTGGCATCAGTATGAACTCACAGACAGACATATACATATACATATACACACAAAATATACCTATAAAATGAGGTATATAGTTTAGTTAATAGTATTATAGCAATGTTAATTTCCTGATTTTATTATTGTAGTATGGTTATGTATGCATGTTGTTAACATTAGGATCAGGTGAGTAACAGGTATGTGCAAATTTGGTACTATTTTTGAAACATTTTTGTAAGTGAAATTCTTCAAAATCAATGTTAGTCATATATTTGATAAATAAGTAAATAAAAATTGTCAGTTTATATGGAATAGCACACATACATATATTTCCTGGCATATTTTGGAGACAGGACTGCATAGCAATGACACTCCAGTAGCACTGAGCACATCTAGTGCCCAGACCTTGGTGTCTAACACCATTCTCCAACAAAAGGAACTGGTGCTCCCTGGAGAACAGGTCGATTTTAGGACTGATGCAGGAAAAATACAAAATGATCCTGGTATATCTTGTAATGGTAAAAATGAGTAATTGCTTCAAAGATGATGGGGACCATATTAGAAGGATATAGGACCCCAAAGTAAGGAGCTCCCAATGTACAAATCTGGAACAATTTGAGCAACAAAATAAATAATGACATTATTGGATTATACCCACAGAATATAATGAATGACCATGAGCTCATACTGATATAAATACATAACTAAACAAATAAGTAGTTGGGAGAGAAAAAAGATCCACTTTTTTGGAGGAAGAATTCCAATTAATATATAAAGAGGGAAAAAAGGAAATATAAAATCACCAGTATGCAAATACTACAGTAATAGCTGCTACAGGCAAAATCCTTTGATGGATGCTAATATCATAGGTGAAAGGTTGAGGAGAAACAGGATATTAGCATAGACTTCAAACACTTTCTTTAAAAAATGTATCACCAATAATGGGATAAAATATAGTAATTCTACAGTGAAAAATACCAGCAGACACTAGAAAATATCAGACAAACCCAAATCAAGAAATATTTTACAAAAGTAACTGATTAGTGTTCATCAATAGTGTCAAGGTCCTAAGAGATAAGGAAAGTTGAGAAAGTTTCACAGATCAGAGAAGACTAAGGAAACATAACATCTACAGGCACATGGAATCCTGGATTGGATCCTGACACATGAAAAAGATAGGGGATTAACTAGTGATATTAAAATGAGGTATGCAATTTAGTTAATAGTATTATACCAATTTATTGGTCTTATTGTTGTAGTATGGTGTATTAGTAAGTTCTTACATTGCTATAAAGAAATGCCATAATTTATAAAGAAATGAGGTTTAATTGGCTCACAGTTCTGCAGGGTGTACAGGAAGCACGGCAGCTTCTGCTTCTGGGGAGGCCTCAGGAAACTTACAATCATGGTGGAAGGCAAAGGGAAAGCAGGCATATTTTACATGGCTAGAGTAGGAGGAAGAGAGGGAAGGGGGAGGTGCCACATACTTTTAAACAATCAGATATCAGAATAACTCACTCACTCACTCACTCATTAACTCACTATCATGATGACAACAGCAAGGGTGATGATGTTAAACATTCACGGGAAACTGTCAACATGATCAAATCACCTCCAACCAGGTCCCACCTCCAACACTGGGGATTATAATTGAGCATGAGATTTGGGTGGGGACACAAATCCGAACCATATCATACAGTTACGTATGTATGTTGTTAACATTAGAATAAAGTGAGTGATAGGTATATGTAAATTTTGTACTACTTTTGCAACTTTTTTGTAAGTTGAAAATCATTTCAAAATAAACGCTAAAAAATAATTTGACTTTAGGAAGATAGAGACTAAAGAATAACATTTGGTAAAGCTACTTCTTTACCAAAGTCCCTGGGATATAAAGCTTATATGTCAAGTTTAATGCATATATATTAAACCCCTGGTAAGTAAGAATTTTCTAATTTTAAATTTTCTTCATTCAGATAAAGTCTCATTTTAAGTGATCTTCAGAAAAGATTCTGTATGTTCAGGAGAATGTTAAGATTTCTAAATTAAATAGAGAAACACTTTAAGCAAAAATGATATACTAATTAAAGCTCATTCTTATTTCTGGAAGCATAAAAAGATCACATGTGGTATTACCTGACAGACAATAGGTAGCCAATAAAAAGTCAAACTTAAATTTAAAAATAAGTCCCCTAGACTGTAAACTAGTTCAACGATTGTGGAAAACAGCCTTAAGGCAATTCCTTAAGGATCTAGAACTAGAAATACCATTTGACCCAGCCATCCCATTACTGGGGATATACCCAAAGGATTATAAGTCATGCTGCTATAAAGACACATGCACACGCATGTTTATTGCAGCACTATTTGCAATAGCAAAGACTTGGAATCAACTCAAATGTCCATCAGTGACAGACTGGATTAAGAAAATGTGGCGCATATACACCATGGAATACTATGCAGCCATAAAAAAGGATGAGTTCATGTCCTTTGTAGGGACATGGATGCAGCTGGAAACCATCATTCTCAGCAAACTATCTCAAGAACAGAAAATCAAATACCACATGTTCTCACTCATAGGTGGGAAATGAACAATGAGATCACCTGGACACAGGAAGGGGAACATCACACACTGCATCCTATCGTGGGGAGGGGGAAGGGATAGCATTAGGAGATATACCTAATGTAAATGATGAGTCAATGGGTACAGCACACCAACATGGCACATGTATACATATGTAACAAACCTGCATGTTGTGCACATGTACCCTAGAACTTAAAGTATAATAATAAAAAAAAATAGTAAGTCCCCTAATGCCTTCTAGAAGGCAATAATTTGGTGTTTGCATCCTTGCTCTCTCAATTAGTACAGATTACTATGACTTCTCTGTGTAAATGGATACAGATTTATCAAGAAGGATCACAGACACTTTTATAAACTGCCATCATAGCTCCCAAGTGGCTGTTCCTCTGCTGAATTAAGAAGTTTCAGATTAAATAATTTGACTTTCATCCTGTAATTGATTTGCTGAATGAGGCATATACTTTATCATGTTGCTTTCAAGCTATCAATGTCTGCATCTTATAAATGTCCAGATGTAACTCTAAGTTAAACTTTTCTTACATTTTACAGGTTGATGTAGCAAGTTTGTGATGTTCATACCTTCAATGGTAATTCACAAGCAAACTGATGTCCAGTGATCACAGATCAAAATGCATAGGAATCAATGCATGGCACAACAGAATTAAAATAATGTTTTTCAATCGTGAGACACTTAGAAGAAATGGATTTTAATATCTATCAATTCCACATGTAAATTAAATGAATCCTGAAATAACTTCTCCAAATCGAATTCAAAGGAAATGTAGTAAGGACACGTAGTAACCATTCAACACAATTCATTGTCAATTTTTTTTAATGTTGCATGGCCACTATTAAACTGTTTGAAATTTTGATCTCAAAACCCAAGACTCCCATATGGGTCATAAAAAATAAATGTAAATCCTCTATGAAGAAACTGGAAGACTGAATGCAGCCTATAGGCTCAGCTTTTGATATGGCCACATGCTGCAACCTGAAATCATTGTTCTCAGGCTTGACCTTTCCTCTCACTTTGTTCTGGCAGCTTTCCAAAGAGGGACAGGTGGTTTTAGGGCATTTTCTTGTGTTACAAATCAAATAATATTTCATGGCTTTCACCTTTAATGGGCTAAGCAGAAGGCATTCAACAAAAGTCACTATGGAGGCTTGGGGAAATAATTTATACTCTAGGGCATTTTTAAATCAGTTACTTGGCAATATGGGATTCAAAAAAAGTCACTGCTCTCTCAAATGTTTCATTGCAAAAGCTGCATCATGTATATTTGTGTTGTTCCTTGGGGACTCAATGTCCAGAAACCAATGAATAATTACCTTGGTCCTTACATAGTATGTTTTCGTTGGTGATAATCATGCCAGAGGACATGCAATGAAGCAAGGGGCTGCTTTGTGATCATGATATTCTTGCCAGTGAAGGAAATGAATGCCTTTTGGGGAAGGTTTTTGTAAAATTAACAACTTTCATTCTTCAGCTTATAATCTAGAACTTGCTAATGGTCAGAAGAACCTAATTCTAGATTTCGTGCATTGAGGATTGCAAAAAGTCAAAACCAATAGAAAATCAATTTCCTCTTGAACCGACTGCAATTATGAAATGTCAAAGTGCATGATAAATGTAATTATTAAAGGGTTTCTGAGTCTAAAAACATATTTTGGGGAGCAATTGAGGCATGACTCTCTTAAATCATTATGTTAAGCATTCTCATATTGGCACCGTTAACATTCTAGCTGCATTTAATTAAAGAGGTTGGAGCATATAGACAAAGGCTCATTCTTAGAGTACACAGTGATTAGCAGGCTGTCGAATGTTTAACATTTAGGGGTAAAGGCAATATGATTTCACAGGGAAGAAAAATGCAGGCACCTGTGTGGAGCCCAAGATGGGGAATTCTGGCTACAAACTGTCAGAGTTGATTAAGTTGGCCACACCTGGGCTGTGAAAACCCTCCAATGGTTCGTGACATCCCAGCTCTTGTTCCAGGAATATAGAACACCACTATTTTCAGTATTCAATTGGGTGTTTCCACTTTTGGTCCCACTGTTTCTCAAATCCAACAAGACCTAAACAGATAGAATAAATCCATGTTTGCCATTCCCCGCACTAGCTTCCTGTTTGCTAACAGCACTGTCTTTCTCTCAGGCACTTATCTCAGTCATATCTGATGTATTTCTTTCTTTCCCCTCTTCTTTTAGTCATCTCTATTTCGACCCGGAGTCCTATAAATTTTTATGTCCAACTCTACCATTATTGGTGTCTCCCTTTCTTCTTTTGTGCCACACTTAGATGACCTATCTAGTCTTACTATCACAAGCCTTATCCATCTGAATCCATATTTTACTTAGCTGCCAGATTACTACTTAGATCCTGACACTCCCTGCATAAAAAAGCCCTGTGCCTTGTCATTGCCTACAAGACAAAAGAAGGTCAAGCATTTGGCTTGACTTCTAAAACCTCCACAGTTCAATTCCACCTAACCTTACCTCCCCGTACACAACAGCAAGTAAGTCTATTCCAGCTGAGCTGGTTTCCTCAAAAGCTCCAAAGCACATCATACGTATTCCTACCTTCCTACCATTGTTTTCCCTCCTGGTGTCACCAAGCACTTATTCATTTGAGCAGGGGCAAGGCCATCTCTGCTGGGATGGGTCCTGTATCTCAGGAACTAAGGCAAATCCAGAAACAGGGATAAGAAGCAGCTTGCTTGATGAAGTGCATTTCTACTCTTGTCACTTCAGTTCTGACTGATTAACAACTAACTGATAATTCTCCATTGGTTTCCAGCTTGCCTTTGTTATGTGTTTGGCTTACATGTTTCTTAACATGTAACATGTAACATGTTACAAGTGTCTTGATGTTTTCCTACTTGCTTGCTTACTCTCTTGCTTCCTCCTTTCTACTTTCTGTTCATACCTTCACAGGTTATTCACCTGCACAGGAGCCCACATTGCTTCTGCCCTCAGTGCTCTGTGAATGCGCCTTATCCCTTGGTGATTTACATGAATTATCTAGTTTAATCCTCACAATGCTAAGAGGTAGGTACTATTATCTCCAGTTGCTGGATGAGAAAACTGAGATTTATGCAGGCAAAATTATGGTCCCCAAGTCACACTGATTATAAATGGTGGAGTCAGGATTCAAACTCATGCAGTGACTCAAGGACTGGTGCTCTTACTTATGTCTTCTTCATTTAACCAGCGTTCACTTTGAAAGCACACATCTAATCTCTTTGGAAAATGATAATTTCTCAGATCTCAGGTCCAGGTTATGTGGTTTTTATTTTTGGTGTGTTTACCATGTATGTGCCTAGTCTAGATCTAAGCAAAAAGAAACCATCCAATAAAGTTTTTGTCAGGAAAATGAAATATATTCAGAGGTTGAGCCATGTCAAGCAAATCATAGATGTTTTAATTGTCTAAGCCTACCTGTCCAATAGAGTAGCCAGTAGCTACATATAGTGATTGAAATTTAATTAAAATAGCTTGATTGTGGTAATTACTTCACAATGTATATGTATATCAACTCATCACATTGTATACCTTAAATATATACAAATTTTATTTGTCATTTATTTCTACCTCAATAAAACTGGAAAAAAATAAGTCAACAAAATAAAAAAATTTAGTTATTAAAGCACACTAGCCACATTGTCAACAGCCACATGCAACTACATTTACATTAATTAAAATTAAATAAAATGAAAAATTGAGTTGATCAGTCTTACTAGACATATGTCAAGCGTTCAACCACCACATGTGACTAGTGGCGACTATGTTGGTATCACAGACATAGAACATTTCCATCATCACAGAAAATTCTATTAGACAGTGCTGGCAATATCAGATTCTCAATTTCTCCCAATATAGCTTATCAATCCTTATAGCCATAGACTAACAGTTACATCCTAAATGCTCGGTAGGAGTTCATTGGTAAAGTGATTAATAACCCAGATACTGAAGCAAAAACCTTGAATTGCAACTTACAAGTTGTATGACCTTGAACAGGTCACTGAAATTCTCTGGTTTCAGTTTTCCCATCTGTGAAATGGAGATCATAATATTAACTAATTAATAAAGTTGTTTTAGGATTAAAAGTTTAAAGTAATCACAATATTGTCTGGTATAAAGTAAGTGCTCAATAAATACTATTAGGTATTATTTCTATTTACATAATGTTCTCCTAATGAGATCCAGAACCATAGAAATAGAAGAATAAAATTTCTTATAACTCTCGCTTAATTTTATAATTTAGATATTATGGTTGCAAGTGAGTAGCAAGATACATTTAAACATTCTCTCCGGGACAAACTCGGGAAGTGCATATCTGGATGTTTAATTAATAAAGTGTGGTATTAGGCACATGTTAAACTGAGTCACCAAGAACTTGCTGAACATTTTAAATTCAGCCACAGGGATTTACTTGAAAAATACTGCAAGGCTGGCTAATGAATGGACCTATGTGTTTCATTTAGTGCAGACTCCTTTTTATAAGTAAGCTCCTATGCCTGATCCTCATCCTCCAAGTGCTGTGTAATAATTGCAAAATTATTCCTGAAGTCCTCTTAGGACTATTGATGATTTTAGTTTTCTCATCTGGTTGAGTCATAGCCATAGGCTTTGGACTACAGAATACATTTCTATGTACGTTCAACTCAGAAGACTGGAACACTCAACTATTTTAAAGACAGGAAACTGATCTAACAATAACTAAAGGCACTAAATTTAAAGAACCAGGAGACACATATACCAGGGATAATACCAAGGGCTACAAAGAGCTGTTTAGCTGAACGATTGTGGTGGATTTTGAGAATACCCTTCTCCCGAAGAACTCACGTAGAAAAGACAGATTTTGCTTCCTGTGAGATAACTAATCTCTCCAAGCTGGTGTGAAACAATCAGAAAGATAAATGTAGCGCTGAGGTAGGAGAGGGTCACTGCTGGGATTCATTCAGTCTGAAAAGTGTACCAGCTCTGGCGACCAAACGGGTAGCCATTGTTACTTCCAAAACTTTCTCACATGTGCAGACTTATTCATTTTACCCAGGGGAATTATTAGGCCCTTTATCAAATCAGCCAATTTCCTGAGCATTGAGATTTTAGTGGTGAATATTGACAGCTTCATTTGACATATAATTATCGGTGTTATCTTTCTAGAAGATTCCTGCCTCTTAAATAATAAAAATGTGATGCATCCAGACATATCCCTGCTTGGGGTAATGCCATCTATTCAACTACTTACTTTTCATTTCTCTCTAATTTTCATGTCTTCAGAGGTTACAATAAAGGAAATTCTTAGCGTAGCAAATTATTTAAATCTATGCAAAGAAAAAAATTGAGGACATATCTTTTTTCATGTGGGATTTATATATAAGCTGTTATTTGAAGGACAAGGCATATTTCATGCTCTATTTTAATTTAAATTCTCTTCTTGCTATCTGACCAAGTATCTATGGACACAATATTTTTAAATGAGTTACAAGCACAAGTTTTCATATACCACGAAGGTTCCCAAAAGCTTAAATTACTTCCATTAATACTTCTCTACCCATTCCCTCTTTAGAGGAACAAAAGGAAAAGATCTATTTAACCACCAAAATAAGTCACTGAGGCCATCTCTTCTAACCTGGTTTCCACCCCTGGTTCCTTCGAGAGTTGTTCACAATAAACAAGTCACAAAGACAGTCAGATGAAGAGATTACAGAAGTCTCTTTATAACTGTTAAAGAAACAACCCTGAGGAAAAAGAAAACTCATTTCAAAAGTGACTCAAATGTAAAGACATGATTAGCAGTTCTGCTTTTGAGATAATTATGAATTAAAGGAGGTTTTAGAGCAACCGAAATATATATATCCACACACACATATTCAAAGTAAATATTATATTTGTGGGAAAAGAAGTCTAAGTGCCATCATTGAACACTTCTATAATTAAAATATTTTAATAAAATGCTGCCATATTGCACAAAGATGTGTTCATTTATTATTTGGGTTAAAATAAGAATTTTCACTTTTCGCTGCTAATCTTGAGACTTCTAAAGTGATCTAAATGTCTCAGGAGGTAAACTGCCTTCCTTCATTCTATTAAATTGGTCACCACATGAAGGGCTCTGGTTATGGTGGCCGTGGGACTTGTTACAACTTTGCTATTTGTGAATAGCTATGTGGTTTGATGTTTTCTTTAACGATCCAGTTACTTAGCTCTGTGTTCCTTATTTTCTAGTTCTATATCACAATAATTACTTCTATCACATGTTCCTTTTATCTCCTAAAATTGGAACAGCTAAGAATGTCATTGGGCTAATGTGCAGAGTGTTAAGATTTTTGCCTGGGTTTCTGGGCCTTTTGGAATAGATTTAATTCCACTGTAAAGAATCATCAAATATTTTCTTTTGGCATGACAAAAGTCAGGTACCTGTGTCATAGCTTGAAGTTGAAAACATGACACTGAAAACTGTAACATGTTATTAAAGTCAAATGTCAATTACTAAAAACAAGTACGTTTTATATATAAGTAAATTAAACTCTCTCTATAAAATATATTGAAGAGTAAACTAAAATCAAAATGCAAAATTCCAAATTCAAAGGCACATTCTCTAGCCACCTTGAATAGTTTTAATGTGCTCTGCTTTCCCTTTGTCAACTAAATTCTTCTGTTGTTGGTTCTCGTAGAAATTAGAAAGCTTGATAAGGCATAAGAGGTACTTTAGTAAACTTCCTATTATATTATATATATTTTAATCTATACTAAATATATATATATATATTTAGTAAACTTCCTATTATACATGAAACATTTTGCTTCCTAATGAATTTTAGTTGCCCAATAGGTATGCCTCATTTCAGACCACTGGTTTGTGCCGTATTATTTTGTACCATAAATCTCATCTTGAAAATCTCGATTAGACAATATCATTTACAGTAATCAGTAAATAAGAAATGGAACAATTACAATTATTAATTGCATAGAAGTTGGGTGTACAGGAACTAGAAATAAATGGATGAACAAAAGTTGGAATTGGGCATAAAGGAAATACACACACCCACACACACATCCCCTAGAATGACGACTTGACTATTATATCCAGCAATTTTAGGTCTGATGTATGTTACCTCCTTTGATCCATGGGAAAATTGCTTGAGTCAAAATAGAAATTGTGGTTCTGTGAATCCTTTGAGTTGTTGCCTCAAGATCAACATTAGTAAGTGTTCAGAGGTTAAGAAATGCCTGTCTCGATAACTGCTGAACCTTAAGGCATTAACCCTATTGTATAACATAAAAACACTTTCACATATACAGAGTTCAGAGTAAACCGTTTTCTAAACTTAGGTAATTGATAGCAAATGTAGCCAGTAACAGGCTGTTGGGTGCCAGCCAACTGTTTTCTTTCTTTTTCTTTCTTTCCCTTCCTTCCTTCCTTCCTTCCTTCCTTCCTTCCTTCCTTCCTTCCTTCCTTCCTTCCTTCCTTCCTTCCTTCCTTCCTTCCTTCCTTCCTTCCTTTTTCTCTCTCTTTCTTTCTTTCTTTCCTTTCTTTCTCTCTCTTTCTTTTCTTTCTTTCCTTTCCTTTCCTTTCCTTTCCTTTCCTTTCCTTCCTTCCTTCCTTCCTTCCTTCCTTCCTTCCTTTCTTTCTTTCTCTTTTCTTTCCTTCCCTCCCTCCCTCCCTCCCTCCCTCCCTCCTTCCTTCCTTCCTTCCTTTCTTTCTCTTTCTTTTCTCTCTCTCTCTCTTTCTTTCTCTTTCTTTTCTTTTTTTCAGCAAGTATTTAGTACTGTTTATGCATTCTGCCAGCATTACATGAGAACACAACATATGATAAATGTCCACAAGAAATGAGAAATACTGAGTCATTGACTATAAAAGAAAGACAGAGGGTTGGATGGTGTTAGATTTCACCTGACAGAAAACAGTGTTCTTTGTTTTTTTACAAAAGTCTTTCCTGGTGCTTTCAGGAATGCACAGGGCAAATGCGAGTCCTCTAGCTAACAGAACAGATTTTAAAATAATTGCTTTGGCTTTGTTCCTCAATTTCAGGGTTGCATTTCTGGACTGTATTATTAAATAGGCTCTTGTATTACATAAAGTAGAGATGAAGAAGCCTTGAAAGTTTGCTGCTATATACAGCTCTTGGGTTTTTCTTTTTCTTTGGTTTAAAGGAAATCATTTTCTACGTTTAGAGTCTAGAGGTTTTTGTAACATGGTATTTCAGGAATATCAGCCGGTGTCATATAATATTTATTATAGAATTATTTGTAACTAAAAGAGTTTCTTGTCAGATTTATATTATGGACTTTTATGCTTGAGAAGGTCTTTGAAAGAACAGTATCTTACACAAATGCTTGAAATTGTTCATTCTGCCTATTTTATCTCGTGAAATGCAACATAACACAGTCTTGTACATTTTATAAAAGAAAATCTGAGTTTCCTCAGTAGAAACAATAAATGTTTATTATCTAATATCCAATAAGACTTACCTAGCAACATTTTCCCAAACACAAAGTTACGAATGCACAAATTACCATGAGAATTGACAACTCTTGTAGTTTCCAAGAAAGTCATTTGTGCACCACCAAGTAGCCATTTATTACATGACACTAGTCATTGGACTGACCTAACACAGCTTCCTTGCAGCTGGCTCTTATTTACAACTTGATAGCAGCTGTCACAATGAAAGAATCAGGTACAGTATCTGATTTGTTTCTGCCATCCCTGCACTCATGAGTCCATTAACAACAGGGATATGTGATTTTTAAATTACTCAATTAGTCATACTTCCATTAAAAGAATAGAATTACAAAGTAAAATAGCATGGCCTCTTAGAATATTCCCTTCCATTTCTCTGTACAGTTGGGTCCATTTATTCCATTCAAAGAACATATACTGAGTACTGTTCTCAGTAAACAGGGGTCTTTTCTGTTCTCAATTCCATCCCCATGCCTAAACCAAAGCAAAGTCTACAGTAGGCACTTAGTAAACACGTGTTGGACTAATGTATACATGAGAGAATCAGTGAATAGTGCCTACTGCAGGGTCTCTTGGTCTGCCACAGATGTCGTGCCCACCTTGGGCACGACATGTTCGACACTCGTATGCCAGTTTTCAGTCTTTGGGCTGCCTGACAACTGAATAATTGGCAAGTTTGAAACGAAGAAGTCCAGAAAGTTTTATATCACTGGTGTATCTGGTCTATAAGTGCCCAAGGCTTAAATTTAAAAATACTAGCTGCTTTGCTGGCTTCCCGCATAACGCCCTTTGGAGGGCATCTAAGTCAAGATAACTCAACTTTTGTCTAATGAAAAATAACACAAATCTCATCAGTTCAAGTCATGGTAGTGGGGAGGTGAGACCTGATAATAGAAAGTGTCAAAAGTAAAACAAACGAGCATTTAAGAACCACTGACAAATCATGCTAAACCTATTGAGAGTGACACGGGAAACGGAAACTGTCTGAGGGCTATGGTGTAACAATTATACATGCTGTGGCTATGTAACATCAATTATGTTTGACAATGCCAATACAATACGATCTTATTTGCTTTTTATTCTATAATTGACAAAGCAGGGCTTCTCTAACCCCCTGCCCCAGACTAAGTTAAGTCCCCCAGCCAAGTAAAGGCTTAGCATCCCATGCTTCCATTAACCTAACACTTTGTCATAGTCTACTATAATTATTTTAACTATGTTAAATTTCCTAAGGGCAAAAAATGTATATGCCTAGCTCACCCAATATAGTGAGTTGGATTATTAGGGTCTTTGCTAACTGGGGTAGCCTAAAAAATTAGGTTACATAATTGGGACAAAAACACTCAGGTCTCACTTTTATACTTGCTGTTAGAAGCATTCTATAACATTTAGGGATAAAAAGTAGTATGTGATAATACAGAATCCCTGCCTTCGTCTCATCAAACTTTGCCTCTCCTCACTGGTAACATCTTTTAGAAATCTCTCTCTGGTTCTCATAGTCTATAAAATCTTAGAAGGTACCAGATGTTTGCAGGAGGCTGTCCCACACATCCTCAATTCTAAAGTAGATGTAAGATTTATTATAGCTATATAAATGTACTTCAGCCTTGACTTTTGTGTTCATGAGCCAGTTGTAATCTGCAACATGGCCTCTTGTGAAATAGAACAATTCTTATCTATGGAGTGTTGATAACAATGCCAAACACTCAAAATAACCACAGGAAATTACTGAAGCAAGTTCTGCCCACAAACAGTTTCTGGATAAGTGCCTGAGCAGAGACTGTTAATGCCTTAAATCAGGGTTTTCTCCTACCGTGTTGCATAGTTTCTAATAGTGAGAATAGGCTAAAAGCCACTCTCCTGTTTCTTCTGGTCCTGCCTAGCTCAGGGGTGCTATGTAATACACCATTCATCTGGACGCAGCAAGTGGAATCTGGGTTGTGCTTTATCCTGGGGAACCCCATACACTACTTATCACAAAGTAAGTGAAGGAGGGGGGCCTGAGGCTGATGAGGATTTTTAAGTACTCTAAAATAGGTCTAGGTGCATTTTTTCAATGCTGTAAGGAAGTTTTCAAAGAAAAGTTCTTCATGTAAAAATGGAGTTTCTTTTTCTTATAACAGTTACTTGGTAAGAATCTTTTGAGCATTTCCTCTGTGCAGGGAACTGAGTTAAAATTCCTGGAGGAGGACTATGAAAATGCATCCTAAATAGACTCCTGATGTTTTCAAAGAACACACACACACATCCCAATTACAGAACTTCAGTAGTGGTTGGAATACTACAGAGGTTTTCACTGGAATGTTTAAAACACTTCACTTTCTTTTGACATGATCCAGACACCGACTGAATTCTAAACAGTCACTAATCACTTTCAATTAATTTGTGACATTGTAAAGACTGGGAGGATGTGCCCCCAATTTGACTCTTGTTTTTATTGACGGTCGATTGCATACCACTGTTAACATTTTAGATAGGCACTTCATAATTAAAGAAAAACATCTATAAAATATATAAACTGGGTCATTTGTGTGGCTGGCAGGGAAGGCACATGCAATTGACAGCAACAGGAGTGAAGGTTTTGATGAAGAGATGCCAGAAGCCCGAGGTGATGGGCTGCAGGTGCTATCCAGAGAGAGGGCTATTATATATAATTTTTGTTGGATTACCGATTTGCTCACTGATCTTTGCTGCTGCATTTATGAACATTGTAACACTGTCATCTGAGATGTATCTGTGTGGAAAATGGAGTTGGCACATTTGACTAATTCATGCCATAAATTTGTGAACTAACACTTCACACCCAGACAAGTATTAGCAAGAACACATTTTTCTCCATAAGTCTATGTTGGTGGTCAATTCTCAATGCCATAGCACAAACCAAAGAAGGAAAACTGGAAGAATTTTCTCAGAGACATCTAGGACTAATAGAAAAAGAGATGGGGGGTGCCAGGCACGGTGGCTCATGCCTGTAATCCCAGCACTTTGGGAGGCCGAGGCGGGCAGATCACGAGGTCAGGAAATCAAGACCATCCTGGCCAACACGGTGAAACCCCGTCTCTACTAACAATACAAAAAATTAGCTGGACGTGGTGGCAGGCACCTGTAGTCCCAGCTACTCAGTAGGCTGAGGCAGGAGAATGGCTGAACCCGGGAGGCGGAGCTTGCAGTGAGCCAAGATCGCACCACTGCACTGCAGCCTGGGCGACAGAGTGAGACTCCGTCTCAAAAAGAAAAAAAAAAAAAAAAAAAAAAAAAAGAGAGAGAGAGACAGGAAGAAAGGGTATGAAATACATTCACATAGGACGAACCATCACGCTTGCTTTTCATTAAAGTACATCCAGCAACACATAGTGGGTTCAAACTTTCATTTTTGAATCCAATGATTTTCCAGACATTCAATTTCATATCAAATCGGTATCTAGGAAACCCAATTGATCGAAAGTATAAGGATTTGTTTTCGGTTAAAACAGCCAGTAAGCACTGAGGACAAAAAGCAAATTAAGAAGTCACTGTTGCTCTTACAAGTTGAAAAGCCTATATTCTGATTCTTAATCATGTCCTGCTCTAAGCAACAAAATCCACATGCCCATCTTCTTCAATAACTTGCAGGTTGACTGAAGTCAACTGAACTGTGCTAGGTATTAGCGTAGTTGCAACCCAAAATATGGATGACTATATGACTCCAAGTGATGCTATGAGGTTTAACCTGACTTTAAAATAAGCAAATCTTTTTAGATTTTCTGACGAGTGTACCTTTTTATCAGCATTATTTGGGTATTCTGTCTTTGCTAAAAAAATCTAGATCTTCTAAGATCAAGTTTATTTTTAAAAATTCATACCCCTTCCACAATTTCAGCAAAGAACAAAAATCTTAGTAAAGAATCATGTCATTTTGTGTCAGAAGGATCCCTTAATGATCAACTTTTAAAAATTCCTTCATTTTTCAGATAAAGTAACTCATGATCATACAAACAGATTTTATCCTCCCACTGTTGGGAGAGGTAACAGCACTTCAATTTATTCTTTCTGAAATAATTCTAAGGTTTTGTTAGATGATTTCCATTTGAATCTATTCACTGTAAAATCTTTTTCTTTTTCTTTTCTTTTCTTTCTTTTTTTTTTTTTTTTTTTTTTGCTCAAAACAATTTCCTCTGGCCTTCCTAAGCAAAATGGTGAATTAGCTTATGGGTTTCATTGTCAGAGCTGAGGCCTGTAACCTAAGCACATCTTTGTACAGTGAGCTTCAGTTTCTCTGAATTCTAACATCTTTTTTTCTATCCTACGCAAATCTTAGTTGTCAGAACACTTTACTCGTGCATGCTCCTTTAGAGGTTTGCATAAATGACGAAGGCCCTCAGAGGCTGACAAATGCCACTGCTATTTTCACCACTCTGCTTGTCACCGTGTAATTGCAGTAAATGCAACTGAAAGTACTTTTATTTGAAGGCTATCTGACAGAGGGGAAGAAAACACATTTACTCTTTCAAGGCCTGTGTATTTTCCTGGGAGAAGTCTGCCTATAAAATTTGTCCTTTTATCCTTGGATGGCAATTTGGGAACTATCTTTGGGCCATGCAACCCTTTGAATAATTTCTGCAACCCAAGAACAGAGCCTTGATTCACAAACCTTCCCCTTCATTCTCCCCACCTCCCGGCCTCCTGCCTTCTAGGGACTGGAAGGCTGTTTCATGCCTGTGTGCTTAAAGCCTTCTTTTCCACAGAATGAGATAGAAAATTTGCATATTTTAGCCATAATATTGATCTATTTTCATTCTAGGAGTTCAAGGAAAAAGTTGTTTACTAATACGTGTGGCTATGTTGAAGTAATACAAATGACAAAGAAATAATACAGTGGACTGTTTTTTACAAGATTCTTTTCTAAAGCGTCCTTTCTCACGGGAGTGTATGTAACTTCAACAAGCTTACTTTTGTTTTCTTCAGAGAGAACAGTTAGCTCAATATAGCTGGGTAGCACAATCTTTAACAGGACTGTCCCATATAATATAAGGAAAAACATAAGGAAAATGTAAAATAATGTTTATAATTTGCTAAACATGGTTTTAAAAATCATCCTAGTCTCTAAAAATCATCATAACATTTTATTTTATTTTTTTGAGACAGGGTCCCACTCTGTCACCCAGGCTGGAGTGCAGTGGCGCAATTACAGCTCACTATAGCCTCGACCTCCGAAGCTCAAGCAATCCTCTCACCTCTGTCTCCTAGACAGCTGGGACCATAGGTGTGTGCTACCATGCCCAGCTTATTTTTTTGTTTTGTGTAAAGATGGGAGTCTCATTATGTTGCCCAGACTGGCCTCAAACTCCTGGGCTCAAGCAATCCATCTGCATTGGCCTCCCAAAGTGTTGGGATTACAGATGTGAACCACCGTGTCTGGTTTCTGACAACTTCTGACCCACCCATCAAGCCCCATAAACACTTGCTGTTGTCCCGTCTCTGTTCTCGGATCCATTTAAACACTTCTTACCTATAAACAGATTCCACTCTGTGTCGAGGTCAGCCTGATTTGCCAAGCAGCCCTTCATGACGTTGAGACAGTAGTTGTTGCAGGGCCTCACAGTGGGAAGCCCCCGACAATATGGGCAGTACAGCATCTTCATAAGGGCACGGATGCACCCTGGGGTTGGGCTGACCTGCAGATTTATTGCAAAGAAAAAGAAAATAGAAAATAAGAAGGATGAAAGGAGGAAAAAAAGAAATAAGGCATTTTCTTCTTTTTTAAAAAAGACAAAATAGCAGTGATAAACCACAGCATTAGAGCAGAAGCTTAACCTTTGTAATTACTGATCTTGCATCCAGTCAATTCCTGTTGAAATCTTCTGCGTGGCATGGTAATAACTTTTTTGCACATCCCTGTCAACATTTTCATATCGATGTCATTGTAATTCAGCCCTAAAGCCTAGACACTGTTTCATTGCCATAGAACAGGGAATGAGATAATGCATGTGAAAGAAATTTGCAAAGTTAAAAGCCCCATAAAAATGTAGGTATTGTTAAAGTTTAATGTGACACCTTTAGAAAATTTTCCAACTGGCTATTTGACCCTGTCTCTAAAGGAGGTATAAATATATCTATATTTCCTTTGTACATAACTTTTCTTCAAAGATCAATATCAACTTGTCTGAGATCTTTGAGATCCAGGCCTGCTTAGAAGCAATGGAACTGCCAAGGTACCATCTTTGGGCATCTGCAGCTTTTGCACTTCTGGAAAATTTCAAGGACCAGTGTTAAATGTGAGAAGCAATCCTTGCAGTAGTTCAGAGGAGCTACGTATCCACTGACAATGAAATGCTATTTGCCCTGGATCAGAAAATCAGTGCTCTTCAATTAATCGATTCTAAACCAATAAGGGCTTTTTGTAGACTCATTAAAAATTCTAATTTGACTTCAAGAGGAAGGAATATTTAAGACATGATATGGTCCCCACCCAAATCTCATCTTGAATTGTAGTTCCCATAATCCCCACATCATGGGAAGTGAATCATGGGGTCAGTTACTCTCATCCTGCTATCCTCGTGATAGTGAGTGAGTTCTCACCAGATCTGATGGTTTCACAGGGGGCGTTTCCCCCTTTTGCTTGGCACTTCTCCTTGCTGCCACCATGTGACAAAGGATGTGTTTGCTTCCCCTTCTGCCATGACTGTAATTTCTTGAGAACTCTACAGCCATGCTGAACTGTGCGTCAATTAAACTTCTTTCCTTTAAAAATTATAGTTCGGGCAGTTCGTTATAGTAGTGTGTGAGAATGAACTAATATAAGATAGTAGTGACCAAAATTAGAAAACAAATACAGAAAACTACTCTTTTTCGTGACTAGAAGTAAAAATTTTTGCCATATTCATTTGGTTGGTTCCGCATCACTTTGATGTTTTAGTCAAGTAACTATACATTGCTGTACTTGCATTCTAGATCTGAGGGAAACAAATCTAATTTGTATCATTTGGCCCTCTTGGAGAGTGGTGGACTTGAGCTCACAGGTAACAAGAACATTCCGATGCTGAAGAAACATAACACCAGTGTATTGATGGAACAACAAGAAATATTTCCACATAAATGGATACTTTAAATTATTATAGCTATTTCTCTATGATTCTATCCCTTACTTAGAATCAATTTTGAGATTTTTAATGCAAGCCTTTGGTTTCTGTAACATTTTCTTAATTTTACCCAGTATGTTGACAAAATCACTAAAAAATTATTTTAGGAAATAAAGCTGTGTATGTATTTAGGCACTAAAATTTCTAGTTGTCGTTTTGAGTTTTTTTGCATTTTCTTTCAAGAATTTTATGAAAGTTTTCAAACATGCAGAATAGGTGAAAGACTTTTATAGTTCACAGCCACATTTCCTAGATTGTACAATTTTTCTACATTTGCTTTTTCACACATCTATCCATCTTTCTACCCATCCATTAACCTACCTCATTTTTCATGCCAAAGTAATATCCTTTAATTTTTTTATCCCAGACTAATATCTTTTTAATTTTTACTTTTCCTGGTAATTTAATACTGGCTTGAATAAAATAGAATCAGCATGATCAACAATAGAAAGTCAGTGAGTAAAATACTCTAAGTCAAATAAGTGAAGTAAAATATAATTGGCCTTTCTTTAAAAAGGTATTCATAGAATGGTGTCTTATCGATTAATTCTAAAGCTCATTTTCCAACAACAAAACAGAAACAATAAATGGGGGAAAAGGTGAGGAGTCTTTTGACTTTTCTTTTAAGGACATATTAGTGCCATTATGTCATCTCCAGACAGGCAATTTTTTGGACAGAGCCAAATTTGTTTAAGGCCATACCATGCTGAATGCACCCAATCTCACCTGATCTTGGAAGCTAAGGAGGGTTGGGCCTGGTTAGTACTTGGATGGGAGATAGTGCCAAGTTTTACCCGTAACTGAGCAGCACTGTTTCGAAATTTTCCTTTATCTACATGTATCCCAAGCCATTCACCAAAAAAATAAAAATAAAAAAAATTAAAAAAAAAACAGGAAAAACAATTTTGCATTCCTCAGACAATATTAATGTGAAACTTAAAATTCGTACACATTTTCCTTATTGGCATGGTTGCTATCTTGCAAACTTACTGGGTGTGGTTACTATCTTGCAAACCTTTACCACAGGATTTTATTTTCTATAGCCTTGCAATCTCTCTCCTGACTGATGCTTTTCTCCAGAGACTACCCAATTTTCACTTGGGCTAACTAAAGTATTTCTACTTTTGATTCTGTTGGGTTTTGTTTTCTCACCATTGGTATTATATGATGCTGTGCTTCTCACTCAGTGTTCTGGTATTAGAACCTGGAGCATTTGCCAATATTGGTGACATAAATTTGAGATCTCTTGGACGGCATGGACTGTGCCATCCATTTTTATAACTTTCACTGCTATGCATTTTATAACTTTGTGCTATGCACAGCATGCACATCATATAAGGTATTACAATGATGACTTGGGTATTTGCTAAGTGCTTATTGAATCAAACACTCCATTGTGCTTCCCCATTTCTTGGCCACATTGATATTCAAATTAAAAAAAGAACAAGATGGTTTTATACATCTTAGCATTCAATTGTTGCTTTTTAACTTTGTTTTCAAAGGCTATTGATTGCATTCATTCCAAAGCTTTTCCTTTTTTTTTTTTTCATTGTGTTGGAACCAGTACTATTTTCTCAGTCTGACATTTCAGAAGAGTCTCCAACTCGGGGTAGCAACCAACAGAGAAAATTGAACAGCCTTAATAATCTGAAAGAACAATGTTGTTCAAGTTAAATGTGGGTCTCCGAGTACTTCTGGAAATGACATCCTTCCTGGTCAAATAAAGGGCGGTTGAAGAAGAAGAAAATGGAGCACAGGGGATCAGAGTTGAAGCTTTCATGTTCACAAATCACATCTTTTGAGCTTACACAACTGCATGCTTGAATTAAAATAAAAATCATCACTTCAAACTGAAGACTTTTAAAAGTAAGCTTCTGAAAATGTTGCTTTAAATGCCAATTGTGTGAGGAGACATCTCTATTTTTCACAGTGTTTTATAATTGCACAATAGATACTCTAAAATTTTTTTCATTTTGAAATTAATATACACCCAAAAATGGTTTTAAAAATAATAAACTCCTGTGTATCCTTCCTTCAACTTGCCTCAATAGCGACATTTTATATAGCTGTGGTATAATATAAAAATGAGGAAAGTGACATTAGTACATTGCTATTAACTAGTCTGTAGACCTCATTCAGATTTTAGAGTTTATGAACCTGTATTCATTTCTGTGTGTGTGTGTGTGTGTGTGTACAGTTCTATGCTATTTTATATCATGTATTCATTTGTGGAACCACCGCCACCACAATCAACATACAGAACTGTTCTATCACCATAAAAGAACTCCTTTTTGCTACCTTTGCCTCATCTAATGTCCCTATCACCTGACAATCACTCATCTATTTTCCAACTCTATAATTTTGTCATTTCAAGAATGTCATATAAATAAAACCATACAATACGTAACCTTTTGAGCTTGACTTTTTTTTTTCTGAGCATAATGCCCTCAAGGTCCATCCAACTTGTTACATATATTAATCGTTCATCTCTTTTTATTGCTGAGTAGTATTCCATTATTTGGATGTATCAGAATTTATTTAACTAATCACCCACTGAAGGATATCTGTGTTGTTTCCAGTACTTTCTTATTAGGAATAAAGGTGCTATTTATGTACAGGTTTTTGTAGGAATATAAATTTTCATTTCTCTGAAAGAAGTGCCCAAGAGTACGATTGCTGGATCATATGGTGGTAAGAGTATGTTTAGTTTTGTAAGAAATTGCTAAACTGTTTCCAGCTGGTTTGTAACATTTTACATTTCTACCAGCAATATGTGAGACCTCCAGTTTTATCCAAATTTTTACAGTGTACGTGGCCGTCACTATTTTAGCCTTTCCATGGGTGCATCGTGTACTTTTAATTTTATCATGAGTTTCCTCTGGACAATATTTATACCAGTATTTAAGTCTGAGTAGATGTCAATGATCCAAAATGACCCACCAACTGGTCTGTGTAAAACATCCACCATTAAAAAAAAAACCTCTGAAATATTAGCTAAGTCTATATGTTTAGCAAAACCAAAATAAAGAATGAGTTCTAAATACTCATATTTAAAATTTAAAATAGAATAATACCTCAAGCTGAGAATGCTTATGTGGACTATTTGTAAATTTATGGACCATAAGAAAAAAATTACTGAAAAAAATGTATTCTTTTAGCAACAATAAAGAACGCAATACCTCTTTAGAAATAAAAAGCTGAGATTAATTTTTTTAGTTGGTAATGTAGATTTTTGTTTATTTTTTAAAGAATGTAGCTGTAACTTTCCAGATATTCATAGTAAACTGGGAAATAAACTTGGGTAAAAGAATAAGCTGATGATGATGACATTCTTTTTTGTACTTATTTGAGCTCTCACTTAAGTTTTACACGCTGTTCATAATCTTTTGTCAAGGGCTTAAGTAGACATTTCTCCAAAGATGACATAAAAATGGCCAACAGGAACATGAAAAGGTTCCCAACATCATTAGTAATCAGAGATACGCACTATAAGATGCCATCTCACACGTGTTAGGATAAAAGCTGAAGATAACAAGTGTTGGCAAGGATGTGGAGAAAAGGGAACCCTTGTACATTTTTGGTGAGAAAAGAGATTGATGTGGTCATTATAGAAAACAATATGGGAATAGGAACAGCTCCAGTCTCCAACTCCCAGCGCGAGCAACACAGAAGACCGGTGATTTCTGCATTTTCAACTGAGGTACTGGGGTCATCTCACTAGGGAGTGCCAGACAATTGGTGCTGGTCAGCTTCTGTAGCCCGACCAGCGAGAGCTGAAGCAGGGCGAGGCATTGCCTCACCTGGGAAGCGCAAGGGGGAAGGGAATCCCTTTTCCTAGCCAGGCGAACTGAGACACACAACACCTGGAAAACTGGGTAATTCCCACCCCAATACTGCGCGTTAAGCAAACGGGTACACCAGGAGATTATACCCACACCTGGCCGGGAGGGTCCCACGGCCACGGAGCCTCCCTCATTGCTAGCAAAGCAGTCTGCGATCTAACCGCAAGGCAGCAGTGAGGTTATGGGAGGGGCGCCCGCCATTGCTGAGGCTTAAGTAGGTAAACAAAGCCGCTGGGAAGCTCGAACTGGGTGGAGCTCACAGCAGCTCAAGGAAACCTGCCTGTCTCTGTAGACACCACCTCTGGGGACAGGGCACAGCTAAAAAACAACAGGGGAAGCAGCAGAGGCCTCTGCAGACGCAAATGACTCTGTCTGACAGCTTTGAAGAGAGCAGTGGATCTTCCAACACGGAGGTTGAGATCTGAGAAGGGACAGACTGCCTGCTCAAGTGGGTCCCTGAACCCTAAGTAGCCTAACTGGGAGACATCACCCACTAGGGGCAGTCTGACACCCCACACCTCACAGGGTGGAGTACACCCCTGAGAGGAGGCTTCCAAAGTAAGAATCAGACAGGTACACTCGCTGTTCAGCAATATTCTATCTTCTGCAACCTCTGCTGCTGATACCCAGGCAAACAGGGTCTGGAGTGGACCTCAAACAATCTCCAACAGACCTACAGCTGAGGGTCCTGACTATTAGAAGGAAAACTATCAAACAGGAAGAACACCTTTACCAAAACGCCATCAGTACGTCACCATCATCAAAGACCAGAGGGAGATAAAACCACAAAGATGGGGAAAAAGCAGGGCAGAAAAGCTGGAAATTCAAAAAATAAGAGCGCATCTCCCCCTGCAAAGGAGAGCAGCTCATCGCCAGCAACGGATCAAAGCTCGTCAGAGAATGACTTTGATGAGATGAGAGAAGAAGGCTTCAGTCCATCAAACTTCTCAGAGCTAAAGGAGGAATTACGTACCCAGCGCAAAGAAACTAAAAATCTTGAAAAAAGAGTGGAAGAATTGATAGCTAGAATAATTAATGCAGAGAAGGTCATAAATGAAATGACAGAGATGAAAACCATGACACGAGAAATACGTGACAAATGCACAAGCTTCAGTAACCGACTCGATCAACTGGAAGAAAGAGTATCAGCGATTGAGGATCAAATGAACGAAATGAAGCAAGAAGAGAAACCAAAAGAAAAAAGAAGAAAAAGAAATGAACAAAGCCTGCAAGAAGTATGGGATTATGTAAAAAGACCAAATCTACGTCTGATTGGGGTGCCTGAAAGTGAGGGGGAAAATGGAACCAAGTGGGAAAACACTCTTCAGGATATCATCCAGGAGAACTTCCCCAACCTAGTAGGGCAGGCCAACATTCAAATTCAGGAAATACAGAGAACGCCACAAAGATACTCCTCCAGAAGAGCAACTCCAAGACACATAATTGCCAGATTCACCAAAGTTGAAATGAAGGAAAAAATCTTAAGGGCAGCCAGAGAGAAAGGTCGGGTTACCCACAAAGGGAAGCCCATCAGGCTAACAGCAGACCTCTCGGCAGAAACTCTACAAGCCAGAAGAGAGTGGGGGCCACTATTCAACATTCTTAAAGAAAAGAATTTTAAACCCAGAATTTCATATCCAGCCAAACTAAGTTTTATAAGTGAAGGAGAAATAAAATCCTTTACAGATAAGCAAATGCTTAGAGATTTTGTCACCACCAGGCCTGCCTTACAAGAGACCCTGAAGGAAGCCCTAAACATGGAAAGGAACAACCGGTACCAGCCATTGCAAAAACATGCCAAAATGTAAAGACCATCGAGGCTAGGAAGAAACTGCATCAACTAACAAGCAAAATAACCAGTTAATACCATAATGGCAGGATCAAGTTCACACATAACCATATTAACCTTAAATGTTAATGGACTAAATGCTCCAATTAAAAGACACAGACTGGCAAACTGGATAAAGAGTCAAGACCCATCAGTCTGCTGTATTCAGGAGACCCATCTCACATACAGAGACATACATAGGCTCAAAATAAAGGGATGGAGGAAGATCTACCAAGCAAATGGAGAACAAAAAAAAGCAGGGGTTGCAATCCTAGTCTTTGATAAAATAGACTTTAAACCATCAAAGATCAAAAGAGACAAAGAAGGCCATTACATAATGGTAAAGGGATCAATTCAACAGGAAGAGCTAACTCTCCTAAATATATATGCACCCAATACAGGAGCACCCAGATTCATAAAGCAAGTCCTTGGAGACTTACAAAGAGACTTAGACTCCCATACAATAATAATGGGAGACTTCAACACTCCATTGTCAACATTAGACAGATCAACGAGACAGAAAGTTAACAAGGATATCCAGGAATTGAACTCATCTCTGCACCAAGTGGACCTAATAGACATCTATAGAACTCTCCACCCCAAATCAACAGAATATACATTCTTCTCAGCACCACATCGCACTTATTCCAAAATTGACCACATAATTAGAAGTAAAGCACTCCTCAGCAAATGTACAAGAATAGAAATTATAACAAACTGTCTCTCAGACCATAGTGCAATCAAACTAGAACTCAGGACTAAGAAACTCAATCAAAACCGCTCAACTACATGGAAACTGAACAACCTGCTCCTGAATGACTACTGGGTACGTAACGAAATGAAGGCAGAAATAAAGATGTTCTTTGAAACCAATGAGAACAAAGATACAACAGACCAGAATCTCTGGGAAACATTTAAAGTAGTGTGTAGAGGGAAATTTATAGCACTAAATGCCCACAAGAGAAAGCTGGAAAGATCTAAAATTGACACTCTAACATCACAATTAAAAGAACTGGAGAAGCAAGAGCAAACACATTCAAAAGCTAGCAGAAGGCAAGAAATAACTAAGATCAGAGCAGAACTGAAGGAGACAGAGACACAAAAAACCCTCCAAAAAATCAATGAATCCAGGAGTTGGTTTTTTGACAAAATCAACAAAATTGACAGACCGCTAGCAAGACTAATAAAGAAGAAAAGAGAGAAGAATCAAATAGATGCAATAAAAAATGATAAAGGGGATATCACCACCGACCCCACAGAAATACAAACTACCATCAGAGAATACTATAAACACCTCTACACAAATCAACTAGAAAATCTAGAAGAAATGTATAATTTCCTGGACACTTACACTCTTCCAAGACTAAACCAGGAAGAAGTTGAATCCCTGAATAGGCCAATAGCAGGCTCTGAAATTGAGGCAATAATTAATAGCCTACTAACCAAAAAAAGTCCAGGACCAGATGGATTCACAGCTGAATTCTACCAGAGGTACAAAGAGGAGCTGGTACCATTCCTTCTGAAACTATTCCAATCAATTGAAAAAGAGGGAAACCTCCCTAACTCTTTTTATGAGGCCAACATCATCCTGATACCAAAGCCTGGCAGAGACACAACAAAAAAAGAAAATTTTAGACCAATATCCCTGATGAACATGGATGCAAAAATCCTCAATAAAATACTGGCAAACCGGATTCAGCAGCACATCATAAAGCTTATCCACCATGATCAAGTGGGCTTCATCCCTGGGATGCAAGGCTGGTTCAACATTCGCAAATCAATAAATGTAATCCAGCATATAAACAGAACCAAAGACAAGAACCACATGATTATCTCAATAGATGCAGAAAAGGCTTTTGACAAAATTCAACAGCCCTTCATGCTAAAAACGCTCAATAAATTCGGTATTGATGGAATGTACCCCAAAATAATAAGAGCTATTCATGACAAACCCACAGCCAATATCATACTGAATGGGCAAAAACTGGAAAAATTCCCTTTGAAAACTGGCACAAGACAGGGATGCCCTCTCTCACCACTCCTATTCAACATAGTGTTGGAAGTTCTGGCTAGGGCAATCAGGCAAGAGAAAGAAATCAAGGGTATCCAGTTAGGAAAAGAAGAAGTCAAATTGTCCCTGTTTGCAGATGACATGATTGTATATTTAGAAAACCCCATTGTCTCAGCCCAAAATCTCCTTAAGCTGATAAGCAACTTCAGCAAAGTCTCAGGATACAAAATTAATGTGCAAAAATCACAAGCATTCTTATACACCAGTAACAGACAAACAGAGAGCCAAATCATGAATGAACTTCCATTCACAATTGCTTCAAAGAGAATAAAATACCTAGGAATCCAACTTACAAGGGATGTAAAGGACCTCTTCAAGGAGAACTACAAACCACTGCTCAGTGAAATCAAAGAGGACACTAACAAATGGAAGAACATACCATGCTCATGGATAGGAAGAATCAATATTGTGAAAATGGCCATACTGCCCAAGGTTATTTATAGATTCAATGCCATCCCCATCAAGCTACCAATGAGTTTCTTCACAGAACTGGAAAAAACGGCTTTAAAGTTCATATGGAACCAAAAAAGAGCCCGCATGGCCAAGACAATCCTAAGCCAATAGAACAAAGCTGGAGGCATCACGCTACCTGACTTCAAACTATATTACAAGGCTACAGTAACCAAAACAGCATGGTACTGGTACCAAAACAGAGATATAGACCAATGGAATAGAACAGAGTCCTCAGAAATAATACCACACATCTACAGCCATCTGATCTTTGACAAACCTGAGAGAAACAAGAAATGGGGAAAGGACCCCCTATTTAATAAATGGTGCTGGGAAAATTGGCTAGCCATAAGTAGAAAGCTGAAACTGGATCCTTTCCCTACTACTTATATGAAAATTAATTCAAGATGGATTAGAGACTTAAATGTTAGACCTAATACCATAAAAACCCTAGAAGAAAATCTAGGTAGTACCACTCAGGACATAGGCATGGGCAAGGACTTCATGTCTAAAACACCAAAAGCAATGGCAGCAAAAGCAAAAATTGACAAATGGGATCTCATTAAACTAAAGAGCTTCTGCACAGCAAAAGAAACTACCATCAGAGTGAACAGGCAACCTACAGAATGGGAGAAAATTTTTGTAATCTACTCATCTGAAAAAGGGCTAATATCCAGAATCTACAAAGAACTCAAACAAATTTACAAGAAAAAAACAAACAACCCCATCAAAAAGTGGGCAAAGGATATGAACAGACATTTCTCAAAAGAAGACATTCATACAGCCAACAGACACATGAAAAAATGCTCATCATCACTGGCCATCAGAGAGATGCAAATCAAAACCACAATGAGATACCATCTCACACCAGTTAGAATGGCAATCATTAAAAAGTCAGGAAACAACAGGTGCTGGAGATGATGTGGAGAAATAGGAACACTTTTACACTGTTGGTGGGATTGTAAACTCGTTCAACTATTATGGAAAACAGTATGGCGATTCCTCAAGGATCTAGAAGTAGAAGAAGTACCATATGACCCAGCCATCCCACTACTGGGTATATACCCAAAGGATTATAAATCACGCTGCTATAAAGACACATGCACACATATGTTTATTGCGGCACTATTCACAATAGCAAAGACTTGGAATCAACCCAAATGTCCATCTGTGACAGACTGGATTAAGAAAATGTGGCACATATACACCACGGAATATTATGCAGCCATAAAAAAGGATGAGTTTGCATCCTTTGTAGGGACATGGATGCAGCTGGAAACCATCATTCTTAGCAAACTATCACAAGAAGAGAAAACCAAACACCGCATGTTCTCACTCATAGGTGGGAACGGAACAATGACATCACTTGGACTCGGGAAGGGGAACATCACAGATCGGGGCCTATCATGGGGAGGGGGGAGGGGGGAGGGATTGCATTGGGAGTTATACATGATATAAATGATGAATTGATGGGTGCTGACGAGTTGATGGGTGCAGCACACCAACATGGCACAAGTATACATATGTAACAAACCTGCACGTTATGCACATGTACCCTAGAACTTAAAGTATAAAAAAAAAAAAAAAAAAAGAAAACAATATGGAGGTTCCTAAAGAAACTAAAATAAAACCAGTATAAAGTCCAGTAATCCCTTTTCTGGTTATATATACCCAAAGGAAATGAAATCACCACCTTGTAAAGATATCTGCACTTCCATGTTTATTGCAGCTTTACTCACAATAGCCAAGATTATGAAAATAACATAGGTATGCATCATGGGAAGAAGGGATAAAGAAGCTGGTATATATGCACAATAAAATATTATTTGATCTTAAAAAAAGGAGTTCCTGCCATCTGCCACAACATGAATGGGCATGTAGGACATTATCCTAAGTGAAAAAAGCCAGACACAGAAAAAAAATATCGCATGATTTCAAATATATGTGGCGTCTGGGGAAAAAAAGGGTCAATTACATAGAGATAGAGAATAAAATAAGCGGTGGTTACAAGAGTTAGGATTGGGGCAGGAAATGGGGAAATATAAGTCAAGGATGAAAAGTAACAATTATGTAGGATGAACAATTTGAAAGATCTCGTACAAAATGAAGACTATAGTTAACACTAGCGTATTGTATTCAGGACTTTTGCTAAAGAAAAAGGTTATAGCTGCTCTCTGAAAGGGAACAAGTGACTATATAAGATGACGGGTATATTAATTTGTTCCACTACAGTAACAATTTTACTATGTCCACATATATTAAACATCATGATATATACCTTAAATATAAACAATAAAATTTATTTTAAAAATAATAATCTTTTGTCAAGAATTTACAATATTAGTTGGGAAACAAGAAAATCGTCAATGGTTCCAATTTTATTTTCCCACTCATGAAAAGATAGACACAAATTTGTGAGCCAACTAAGTAAGATTGTGATATGAATTAATGGCATCTTGGATTTAGTCCTTCTTAAAATTTCTGTTTGTGTATAATGATTGACATACATTATTATTTTGTAATTGATATTATAGTTTACCAGTTTTGAAAATATAGTAAAATTTATAACCAAGGATCCTTGTAAAATAAACAAAAAGTAAATAAAATAACAAAAATCATTGAGTTCTTAGTTTGGAAACTCACTGATTTTTTTATTTTTTAAGGTTAAAGTGCAACACATTGAAACATAACAAGGAATACAAAAATAACCCTTAATAAAGCTGTATTGTCAGGTAGGACAAAGACTTATCTACCCGGCTAGCCATGTATGTCAAAATGTTATAGCAAGTAATTCTTATGTTTTCTACATGGGATTTGAGGTATAACGTGTTCTTAGCCATGCAATAACATTTCATTTCAGGTCTCTAATACACTGAAGATTTCTATATCTGGACCAGCATTCAGGCTCATATTAGCTATTCCTAACAGTAGCCAATGTAACATGTGACTGTTCCTTAAAATATTAAATAAGCAAGACAATATGTGAAAGTTAAAAGTCCATATATACACACAATGAACATATACCTAGTAGGTGAGGTTTCTATGAAAATCATATAACCAAAATAATCAAATAAACATATCTATCTTCTGCGCTCGAAAGGTAAATAAATTAATGTAAATAAAACATTCAGCTAAGAAATTCTAAATGTCCTTTTGGGCAAGAGTTGAGGCCTTCTTCCACAGTTTCTAATGTACAGTCATATTAAATGATGACTCATAACAGTCATAATGAGTCATAATATGTCATTTAAGATGACTCTTGTGATTATGATCTTTTGACTTTACTCATAATCTTATTATATCACCAGATCCTAAAGAATGATTAAATTACATGTAAAGTATCTTTTGTGTTAAGTATTTTTGATTATAATTCTTTAATAGTAACCCATAAATAGGTTTTGAAGTAAGCTCATGGGAAATTGAATTTATTTCATCTTTATTCATTTGTGCAACTTTCATTCATCCATTTGCTGGGATGAAGGAAGAAATCTTGTGCCATTATTGGGATGCCCAGAATATGTTCATGTTCAGTCATTTCAGGGAAATAATTATTATCTTGGGGAGACGCAATGTAAAGGGAACTCATAAAAGGAAAATTAGCTCAGGACTGAGAAGCCAGACTAGACAGGGAGGGCTCCTGAAGGAAGCCATGTAACAGAGGTCTGTAAGATAAGCACAGAAGATGAGTGATGTCACACAAGCAGCAGACACAGTGCCAAGAATTAGTCCCGCCACTGAAGAAAACAGCAAAATTAGCAAAAAAAAAAAAAAAAAAATGACATGACAGAATCAACTTTTCAGAACACCGGAATCTAATAAACACATACAGCAACCAGAAGAGTGCTTAGTCAAGAAAGAGACTGATAAATTTCAGTCGAAAAAGCATTGCTAATTTTCAAGTCTTAAATTTGAAAAGACTGCAATCATACAAAGTATATTCTCTGACCACAATGGAATGAAGCTAGAAATCAATATTAGAGGGAAAAATGAAAAATTCACAAGGATGTGAAAATTAAACCACATACCTTTCATACAAACAATGGGTTAAGGAATAAATCACTAGGGAAAATAGAAAATACTTAGATGAATGAAAATGAAAACGCAACATGCCAAAACTTATAGCCATAAATGCCTACATTAAAAGAGAAGAAAGATTTCAAATCAATAACCTCCCTTTATACCTTAAGGAACTAGAAAAAAAAAAAAAAAAAGGAGAAAACTAAGCCCAAAGCTAGCAGAAGAAAAGAAATAGTAAAAATTAGAGTGGAGATAAACAAAAAAGCAAATAGAGAAACAGCAGAGAAAGTCAATGGAACCAACAACTGGTTCTTTGAAAAGATCAACAAAATTGACCAATTTTTAGCTAGGCTGACTATCAAAGAGAGAAAAGAAAAAGTAACTAAAATCAGAAATGAAAGAAGGAACATTACTCTCAATCTTACAGAGACAAAGACGATTATATAAAAATGCTATGAACAATTGTATACTGTGGTGGGTTAAATAGCATCCTGACAAAATGCATGTCCATCCAGAGCCTACAAATGAGACTTTATTTGGAAATAGGGTCTTTGCCAACGTAAATAACGTAAGGATCTAGATAAGATCACACTTGATTCAGATAAGCCCTAAATCCAGCGAAAGTGTCCCTGTAAGAGACAGAAAAGGACACCCAGAGACACAAAGAAGAAGGTGATATGAAGATTGAGGCAGTGACTGGAGCAATGCATTGATAAGCAAAGAATAGGAAGGATTACTGGCAACCACCCAGCAGAAGCTGGGAGAGAGGCATGGGATGGTCTTTCCCTCCAAGCATCCAGAAAGAACCACCTGACAACCTGAGTTCTGACTTCTTGGCTTCTGACATTCTGATTTCAGACTTCTAAACTCCTAAACTATGAAATAATTTCTGTTGTTTTCAGTCACCCAGTTTGTGGTCATATAATATATACACCCACAAATTATACAACCTTGATACAAAAAATCCCTGGAAACATACACCCTACCAAGATTGAATCATGAAGAAATAAAAAAACATGAATAGACCTATAACAAGTAAAGACATGGAGTCAGTAATAAAACACCTCTGAACAAAGAAAAACTCTGGACCAGATGGCTTGACTTGTAAATTCCACCAAACATTAAAGAAGAAGGAAGAAAAATCCTTCTTAAATTCTTCCAAAAAACAGAAGATGAGGTAATACTTCCTAACTCATTCTGACAGGCCGGCATTACCTGATACCAAAGCCAGACAAAGTCCATGGCCCGGGGATTGGGGACTCCTGCTATAGACCAATACCCCTTATATATGTTGATTAAAAAAAGTCTTTAACAAAACACTATCAAAGCGAATCCAAGAGCATATTAAAAGGATTATATAGCCTGGTGCAGTGGCTCATGCCTGTAATCCCAGCATTTTGGGAGACCGAGACAGGAGGATCACCTGAGGTCAGAAGTTCAAGATCAGCCTGGCCAACATGGTGAAACCTCATCTCTAATAAAAATTTAAAAAAAGTTAGCCAGTGTGATGGCACATGCCTGTAGGTACAGTACTTGCGAGGCTGAGGCAGAATTGCTTGAACCTCGGAGGCGGAAGTTGCAGTGAGCCAAGATCACGCCACTGCACTCCAGCCTAGGTAACAGAGTGAGACTTCATCTCAAAAAAAAAAAAAAAAAAAAAAAAAAGGGGATTATAAGACACACTAACCACTGAGATTTCTCCCAGAAAGTTAAGGTTGATTCAACATAAGAAACTCTGTCAATATAATACGTGCCTAGTTATAGAATGAAGGAAAAATACACACAATCATCTGAATTATGCAGAAAAGAAATTTAATGAAATCCACCACACTTTTACGATAACAATATACAGAAAAGTAGGAATAGAAGAGAATTCTCTGAGCATGATAATGTGCATTTATGAAATCTCACAGCTAACATCATAGTCAATGATGTAAGACTGAAAGAGTTCTCTCTAAGATAAGGACAAGGAAGCTTGCTTTCACCACTGCTATTTAACATTGTATTCAAAATTATAGCCACAGTCATTCAGCAAGAAAAATAAAGTATCTAAACTCAAGAGAAAGGCTTACAACTATCTCTACTTCACTTTGGAAGGCCTAGGTAGGTGGATCACGAGGTTGGGAGTTCAAGAGCAGCCTAGCCAAGATGGTGAAACCCTGTCTCTACTAAAAACACAAAAATGTGCCAGGCATGGTGGTGGGCACCTATAATCCCAGCTACTCGGGAGGCTGAGGTAGAGAATTGCCTGAACCGGGGAGGCAGAGGTTACAGTGAGCCAAGGTCATGCCACTGGACTCCAGCCTGGGTGACAGGGTGAGACTGTCTCAAAAAACAAAAACAAAACAACAACAACAATAAAAACTATAAAAACTGTCTCTACTCACAGATTACGTGATCCTATAACATATGGTTTGGCTGTGTCCCCACCCAGATCTCACCTTGAATTGTAAAACTCCTCACATATCAGGGGCGGGCCTACAAGGAGATAATTTTGAATCATGGGGATGATTTTCCCCATACTGTTCTCGTGGTAGTGAATAAATCTCACAAGATTGGATGGTTTTATAAGTGGGAGTTCCCTGAACAAGCTCTCTTGCCCGCCACCATGTAAGATGTACCTCTGCTTCTCCTCTGCCTTCTGCTATGATTGTGAGGCCTCCTCAGCCAAGTGGAACTGTGAGTCCATTAAACCTCTTTCCTTTATAAATTACCCAGTCATACTACTTCATGGCAGTATAAAAATGGACTAATACAGTATATATAGGAAATCCCAAAGAATCCACAAAAAAACCTGCTGGAGCTAATAAATAAATCCAGCAAAGTTACAGGGTACAAGATTAACCACACAAAAATGTGTTGGCTTTCTATACAGTAGCAATGAACAACATGAAAAGAAAATTAAGAAAACTGGCCAGGCGCAGTGGCTTACGCCTGTAATTCCAGCACTTTGGGAGGCCGAGGCAGGTGGATCACGAGGTCAGGAGTTTGAGACCAGCCTGGCCAACATGGTGAAACCCCATCTCTACTAAAAATACAAACATTAGCTGGGCGTGGTGGCGGGAGCCTGTAATCCCAGGTACTCAGGAGGTTGAGGGAGGACAATCGTTTGAACCCCAGAGGCGGAGGTTGCAGTGAGCTGAGATAGCACCATTGCACTCCTGCTCGGGCAAAAAGAGTGAAACTCCAGCTCAAAAAAAAAAAAAAAAAAAAAAAAAAAAAATTAAGATAAGTTTCATTAGCATCTTAAAAATACCTAGGAATAAATCAACTAAGAAGTGATAGAATTTTACATGGAAAACTACAGAACATCGATGTAGGAAATTATAAATGACTTAATTCAATGGAAAGGCATCCCATGTTTATGGACTAGAAGACACATTTTATTAAAATAGCAATACTACTTAAAGCAATTTATAGATTCATTGCAATCTCTGTCAAAATTCTAACAGCTTTCCCTCAAGTTCACATAAAATTGCAAATGCCCAGTCAAACAATCTTGAAAAAGAAGAGCTAAGTCGGAAGACTCACATTTCCTGATTTCAAATGTACTCCAAAGCTAAAGTAACTAATATGTAGTACTACCTAGCAATGCCACTTCTGGATATTTATCCCCAAAAATTGAAAACAGGCTCTCAAAGAGAGAACATGGAAAACAATGCTTCAATTGTTACTGTGTGAGCTCCATCTCCTGTCAGATCAGTGGAGGCATTAGATTCTCATTTACTGAAACATTATTCACAATAGCTAAGAGGTACAAACAACTTAAATGTCCATCAAAGAATGAATGAGAAAAAATATGGTTTATAATAAATGGAATATTATTTGGCTTTAAAAAAGAAAGCAATTCTATCATATGCTACATCATGAATGAACCTTGAGGGCATTATGCTATATAAAATAAGCCAGTCACAAAAAGACAGATACTGCATGATTCTACTTATATGAGGTATCTAGAGTAGACAAACATATGGAAGCAGAGAGCAGAATGATGGTTAACGGGATAGAGGGAGAAGAAAATGGGAGTTGCTATTCAATGGATATAGAGTTTTAGTCATGCAAGATGGAAATATTCTAGAGAAGTGCTGCATGACAATGTGCAGACAGTTAACGATAATGTACTGTCAAAAAAATGTAAGAGCATTATGCATTTTTTGTAAAACAGCAACAATGACACAGTGGTACTGGTGCAAGAATAGACATACAGATCAGTGAAACAGAACTGAGACACCAGAAATGAACCCACACATTTATGGCCAATTGATTTTCAACAAGCGTGCAAAGACCATTCAATGAGGAAAGGATAATATCCTCACCAACTCATATTGGGTCAACTGGATACCTGCATGCAAAAAACTGCAGTTGGATCCTACCCTACCTCATACCATCTACAAAAACTAACTCTAAATGAATCTATGACCTAAATGTAAGAGCAAATGAAAGAAACATATGGGGTAAATCTTGATGATCTCGGATTTAAGAATGAATTCTTAGTATGACACCCAAAGAAAAAATAAATAGGACTTCATAAAAATGCATAAAAATGAAAACTTTTGTGTATCAAAAGACACTGTCAGGAAAGTAAAATGATAACCAACAGATAGGAGAAAATATTTGTAAATCATACATCTGATAAGAGTCTAGTATCCAGCATATACACAACCCCACAACAAAAAGACAAACAACCCTATTAAAGAACAGGCAAAAGACTTGAGTAGACACTTTTCCAAAGAAGAAATGCAAACGGCTAACAGATTCAACAAAATATGCTTAACATCATTAATTATTAGAGAAATGCAAATCAAAATATTATACTACTTCGTACCATTAAGATGACAATAATAAAAAAGATAATAACCAGTGTAGGTGCACATGTGAAGACATTCAAACATTTATATGTTGCTAATGGGGATGTATAACAGTACAGCCACATTGGAAAAACAGTTTGGTAGTTCCTCAAAAGATTAAACATAAAACTACCATGTGATCCAGCAATTCTACTTTTAGTTACATACTCAAGAGAAATGAAAATATACACCACCCAAAACGTTTTACACAAATGTTTATAGCATCCTTCATAGTACCTCCAAACTGGAAATAATCCAAAAATTCCCCAACTGATGAATGATTAAACAGAATGTGGTATATCTATATAGCAAAATATTATTCACCAATTAAAAGGAATAAAATTCTGATACATACTGCATCATGGATAAACTTTGAAAACATTATGCTAAATGACAGAAGCCACTCACAGACCACATATTGTATGATTCCATTTATATAAAATGTCCAGAATAGGCAAATCCATAGAGACAGAAAGTAGGTTAGCGGTTGTCAGCGCACAGGGCAAGGGAGTGATGGAAGCAGGTGTGGGGGCTGGAGAATGACTGCTGATGGGCCTAAGTTTTCTTTTTGTGTGACAAAAATGTTCCATAATTAGATTATGGGAACAGTGGTGCTTGCTAACACTGTAAATATACTAAAAACCTGGCCTCTACAAATGGGTGAACCTTTTTTTCTTTTTTTTTTTTTTTTTTTGAGACGGAGTCTCGCTCTGCCGCCCAGGCTGGAGTGCAGTGGCTGGATCTCAGCTCACTGCAAGCTCCGCCTCCCGGGTTCGCGCCATTCTCCCGCCTCAGCCTCCCGAGTAGCTAGGTCTACAGGCCCCTGCCGAGTCGCCCGGCTACTTTTTTGTATTTTTTAGTAGAGTCGGGGTTTCACCGTGTTAGCCAGGATGGTTTCGATCTCCTGACCTCGTGATCCGCCCGTCTCGGCCTCCCAAAGTGCTGGGATTACAGGCTTGAGCCACCGTGCCCGGCGGGTGAACTCTTATGTTACATAAAATGTATCTTGATAAAGCTGTTTAAAAAGAGAAAGAACAGTTCCTCCAGCAAATGAATTCCTACTGCCATATTTGAGTGTGAAGGGATTTCAGCGCTAAAGACACAATTCTTTAACACTAACTAGAGGCTGTATTTACCCATGTAGTTATACCAAAAAAGAAACTATCTAAATAATATCAACACTGAATTACATGATGCCAAAATTAGCTCAACGTGCATGACCTGAATGATATTTTCATACCGTCTCTCTTGAGAAGTCACCTATTATTTCAACTGTTGCTAATGGTGATTGGTGGAGATGAATTTCCATGCACACACACAGAAAACCTTGGGGCCTTCTAATTCCATTTGAATATTGATTAAAATGTGTATACTCTAAAACTATCTTTTCTCCATCTTGTACCATTGAGAGAGAACAAGGATAAGACAGGAAATAATTACGAATTGCAAATCAGAGCCTGAAGGAAAAATGTTCCCTACATGGATGACAAATGTTTATAATGCCACTGTGATAAAATATTCAGCCTATTTTTAAAAATTTAATTTACTTATTAACTAGGAACCTCCCCGGAAAAGCACGAGGCTTATGAAGCATTTGCAAGCCATAAAATGACAGAACTTTCTGAGTCTGGGATAAAAGGAATAGACATAATTTGCATATCTAATAACTATAACCGCAGAATTTCCAAAGCCAAGTTTAAGTAACATCAATGCTGTGGAACACTTACACAACAAAAGCAGGACATAGGAAATAAGGTTATTTAAGGTCTGTGTCTGTTCCTGCCAGTCCTATGTTAGTACTTGTCAGCATATGTTACAAATTCAGTGTCACATAGATTCAGTTTCTACATTTAATTTCATTCCTGAAAACATAAGGCCAGGTGCAGTGGCTCATGCCTGTAATCCCAGCACTTTGGGAGGCCAAGCTGGGCAGATCACCTGAGGTCAGGCATTCGAGACCAGCCTGACCAATATGGAGAAACCCCGTCTCCACTACAAATACAAAATTAGCCAGGTGTGGTGGCACATGCCTGTAATCTCAGCTACTCGGGAGGCTGAGGCAGGATGATCGCCTCAACCCGGGAGGTGGAGGTTGTGGTGAGCTGAGATGGTGCCATAGCACTCCAGCCTGGGCAACAAGAGCAAAACTCCATCTCAGAAAAAAAAAAAAAAAAAAGCAAAAAACAAAAACAATTAAATAAAACTGCCATAGAAGTTAGTAAAGGTATGTTATCAATCATTTGAAAGATGAATATTTCCAAATTTAGCATTTAAAGTATACACAGGCATATATATATATACACACACACACACACACAAATGCACACACAAGAATGTATATTTTTCATTCATTAGAATAAAATAGCTCTTTCTACTAGTTAAATACATATTTCGGACAGCTTTCTAATGTGTTTACCCAGTTGAACACATCATTTAAATTTTACCTTGCTGTACCATTATGAGGATTTGCCTTTTATTTGGGTAGTGTGCTTGACACTCCGAACTTTACTCAAATGTGAATTTTCAGTATGTGCACGCAGAATGTAAAACAAGATCCCTAAGTGTCTCATCAGGAAATAGTTGTCTTCCTCAGCTAGAAATTATAGCTTAAATATTACTTCATTTAGAAGAAACATTTTAGCAGTGAGTTTAAATATGAGTCACTGAAGTGAGAATCCACTTTGGTAAAAGCTATGAATTTCTAGCCTCTGTACAGGAATATTTACATACTTATAATGGATCTGCTTTGAAATACACACAATCTGCCTTTAAAGTAAGGGGATGTGCCATTTTCAAGAATATAAAACCTAATCAATCACTCTCTCAGGAACATGTACAGCTTTAAACACCTAGTATAAGTAGCTGGCATATGGTAAGAGGTGAATAATGTTAAAATATGCCCTATACACACAGGATCATGGACAGACACAACATATTATGGTGTTTTGGTAATTCTGGATGTACAAAACATAAATATCAAATTTGTGCTAGTATTGTTTATTGATTGATCGATCGATTAATCAATCGCCACTCTATGCACAATGATGGCTTCCTGTCAGTTACATTAATGCTATCTAGTTTATGGACCACCTAGTTGTTAGCACACATATGGATTCACATCAGTGATTCTAATTCCTGATGAGCCCTATGAGAAAGTCTTCCTGGCTCAAAGCAACAGCAGGATTCCATGAATAATGCCCATTCTCAACTTCACTCTGCAAAGTACTAGCATGGACCTTTTCTGAAAAGCCTCAAAGAAGAAAAAAAAAGGCCGGGCGCGGTGGCTCAAGCCTGTAATCCCAGCACTTTGGGAGGCCGAGACGGGCGGATCACGAGGTCAGGAGATCGAGACCATCCTGGCTAACACGGTGAAACCCCGTCTCTACTAAAAAAATACAAAAAAACTAGCCAGGAGAGGTGGCGGGCGCCTGTAGTCCCAGCTACTCGGGAGGCTGAGGCAGGAGAATGGCATGAACCTAGGGAGGCGGAGCTTGCAGTGAGCTGAGATCCGGCCACTGCACTCCAGCCCGGGTGACAGAGCGAGACTCCGTCTCAAAAAAAAAAAAAAAAAAAAAAAAAAAAAAAAAAAAAAAAAAGAAGAAGAAGAAAAAAAAAAGAGAAATATCTGTTTAGGGGAGATTATACACTAGTTTGGTGATGCTCTAATCAGTTGGCTGACAACTAAGCCATGGACTGTCATTAGCAAAGAAGGGAACATTACTTGGAAACTTCCATGGGCATGAAGAATCTGATTGGGTAGAGATCCTTCTAGAGAGGCCAGCGATGTCTCTACCCTTCAAAAATAATAAAATTAAAGGACAAAGACAAGTAAGATGGTGGTCTTTGAGAGGGGAAAAAGAGACAGCACTGCATCAAGAAAAAATATTTTTATTCCCTCTTTTCCAGTTTTAATGGAATAGATCGCTATGACTGAATTTATTTCAAGTTCATTCAAAAAATATTTAATGTTTATCATCATGTGCTGGCACTACTTGAGGTGCTATAATGAAAATGAATGGTGAATTTCAAAGTTACGAGGGAGCAAGATTTACAGCAGAAGAATAACAGGTAAGAATTTGTTTGAATGAATGGCTGTAAAACACAGCTAGTGCAGAACTGATTTCATGAATAACAGGCTAGTGGGAAGCACACCATAGGGAATTCCCACTGCTGCAAATGCCAGGAGAACAGGGAAAGAAACTCAAAGTGGAATATTGGGAACATGGAGGAATTCAGTATCCTTGGACTCTTGACTGATTTAACGTGTCTTTATTTTTATATTAGGTAAACATATTCCAAGAACAGCATAATAAAAGTTTACGTAGGATTACTGGGCATGTGGTGCCTTTCAGTATTTTCAGTATTCCAAGAGTTCTTGGGATGGGTGAGAGAGGAGAGAATATACCAACAAAAGCACATTTTCCTAAAATAAATCACGGGGGCAATTTGTAGCAGGTTGATACAAAAATAATGTTCCTAATTTTCTTGTGTCAAGGCAACATAAAATATAGTTCCCCCAAATAATGCATGGTTGCTTGAACAAATCATTAGTTTTGGAAGGGGTTTGACACCAGTCTCATTTGTAAATTATAAAACATGTGATATGGAGGAAAGCAGTGTTACTTACAGTAATTACTTAAAAGAATAATGAAATACAAAAAGTGACTACATTTTTCCTGACATCCCTTCCAACTTCACTAAAATTTTTTCCCTGAAAAAATCCCCCTGAATTCCATGGCACTGATGCTTTTCTCCTTTAGTGAAAAGGAAAAAATTCTGAAGTTAAATGAGAATGCTTTTTAGCATATCATGATAGTATCTCAATAGATGTGATTTTATGTTATTGATGACTTATTTGGCACAAAAACATTTTAGAAAACTTTAATATCCTTTGTAGGTGTTTCAGATATGATGCTCTTGTCCATTTCTACTGTAGCCAATGAGACCATGTTAAGGATATATCATCCATGATCCCATTTTCCTATGAAAAATCCTAGTAGACTTATTTCAATTCACAGTGACAATTCTAGGAACATCATCCACCATTGATTTCTGCATCTAAAAAGAATTATATAAAGCCACTGATTAAGTTTTAGGTCAAAGCTTAAATAAAAATATTAAGCATAATTTTACTGAGTTCTCAGGATACTCCCTACATTGCCTTATGTAGGGAGTAATTCGTATAATTACTAAAAAATATAATTTATGGATATTCCCAAGAACTTTGCTGTGCACAGACACAATGTTAAATAGTTCAGATGGTATAGAAATCTAGTAACAAAATCAACGAGTTTATTGCATATTGCCATAAAAGTGCTAACACCAAAGAAATTATCCCCTCACCCACCTAAGTAGAGTCCTTTGGTAATTAAACATTTTGCATATTATAAAGTGTGTCTTTCAGGATACTAAATTAAACGCCTGCAAGTTGAAAGAGTTAATTCACCTTCTACAGAAATACCACTTTGTTAATACAGAAAAGCTTCAATACAGTATAAATGGGATTTTACAGTCTTTTAGTCAGCATTTTCATTACCGTTGGCCTTCTGATGTTAATGTCTGTCTAAAGTAAAGGAATATTAAATATACTTATCACATTTAGGAAGAACAATTAAATTAATATTTTCAAGTCCTTTTTGGAGGAAGTTTTACGAGGAGTTTATAATTTTCATTGGCATTTACTTTTTCAACATTTTTTTCCCCAGACTTCATCAGGAGGGCCATGTTAGCATAATGTACTTGACTAACAGAAAATACATTTTCTCTCATATATAAGCATAGATTATTTCATGTTCAATTTGGATTTGGTTTTGCAGGCTTTGAAGGTATTTTAAATGATTCAAACGCTGTCTGTTTACTGTGCTCCGGGGAAAATGAATCAAGGAGACTATAATCTATAGAGCTTTATTTTTTCTGAAATTTCCGGTCAGAATATGTAATAACAACTCCAAAAGCAATGCCAACTGAATTCCTATGCTTTTGGTCATGAATAGTTGAGTAATATGTGCTGAGCCTCAGCAGCAAGATCATGCAGACCTGTACTGGAAAAATGGTACTTTCTTCTATATCAAACTTCATTAAACATACATGACTCTCTGGAGAGCCTTCCTGAGTCCCATTTCCACTCTCTGCCCACAGGTGGTAGACCTCAGGCCACTATCCAGTTTTTAAATATAGACATATAGTTCTGTTCTCCTATTATCTAAGGCTATGGCCTTAAGCAGGACACGGGAGGCTTTTCTTAGGGGGACATGTACAGAGGTAATTTCTTCATCTTAGGTGAATTATTTCCTAAAATTGATCTAAGACTGAGTCCACTGTCAAGGTCATCTATTTCACTGCCAACTTCTTACAAGTCACAAAAAGGACATTATTCTCATCTATCCTAAATGTCACATGGTGCATAATGCCAGCATTTAAGTAGCTAAGGACCAGAAATTGGAGTGGGATGCTAGGAACAATTCAAAAACATGATTATGCATGGAGAGAAACAAATTATTCTAATATCCAAGATCCTTTGCAAGCAGGACTGCTACTATACTATTTTTGACTTACAGTTTGGAAGATGTTCAATGAATTGAGTGACTTTCCTATAACGATATTCCATTTATTCCAAGCAACCCATTTATTTGAATAATGTGTTTCAATACATACCGTATACACACAAAAAGGAGTAGGACTCTGTCCATAAGTAATATTCACCCAAAGATTTATTCACCTATTAGGGGGAAAATCCTACACTTTCATTAAGGAAAGAATTTGTAACAAAACTTTACTCTTAAGTTTTAATTATCAAAAAATTTAGTTTCATAGTTTTGATCCATTTAATATCAATAATAATTGTAATGATAACTCAATCTGAAGGAATATCTTAGCACTTGGAGCCTTACAATTATGGAAATTAAACAAAAATTAATTTAATTATACACATGTGTTTGTTTGCAGAAATGATAGAGTGGTTATTAAATTTTTCAAAGTATAAATTTGTATTATATTAGCATAAATTTCTGTAGGGGAACTATAATGGAAATACAAGTTCAGGAAAAAGGAAAACAACCATTAAAGAAAAACTTGCTTATGTCTTTTTAAATGGATAATAATGGATTGCAAATTGAAGAGAAATTTAGTTCATTGGAAGTGTTTATAAGAGCAATGTAATGTTGTTTTAACTGTCAATATTTACAATGTGGCACCAAATGCATCCTTTGCAATTATTTATTTATTCATTTATTTAGAGGCCTAGTCTCGCTCTGTCACCCAGGCTGGAGTTCAGCGGCATGATCTCGGCTCACTGCAACCTCTGCTTCCTGGGTTCAAGCGATTCTCCTGCCTCAGCTTCCCGAGTACCTGGCACTACAGGTGTGCACCACCACACCCGGCTAATTTTTGTATTTTTAATAGAGACAGGGTTTCACCAGTCATGTTGGCTAGGTTGGTGTCAAACTCCCAACCTCAAGTGATCCACCCACCTCAACCTCCCAAAGTGCTGGGATTACTGGCATCTATTTAAACTTATGATAAAAATTTTAGATAACGTACAAATGTTGAGGAGTGTATACAGAGTTTCAAATTTATTTTAGGGAGGACATAAACAAAAAATATGAAGATGATTGTACTGGATCTCTGCCTGTAATTCTAATTTTGGTTACTTCTTGAAGAGACAGATTCTCAATGTTTTCTGTGCAATTACAAAGTCATTGAAGACTTCAGAGTCATTGAAGGCTTCAGGATGATTGTGACCATGTGAGCATGTGTGAGAGATGTGAAAATGTGCTGCGTTTGAGAAGAAAATTCCTGTTAAAATGTGGAAGGCAGAACAGAGGAGCAAGAAATTGAATGCTGTTATAATTTACCAGGACTAGAAAAAATATTTATGATATTTTGGAATGAATATTGACAAATACATAAAGTGAGTCTAGAAAAATAAAAATAGATGCTTTGTTTGGGGGGATGGTATTATCAATAAATTTTCTTTCTTTTTTTAAGTGATTTTTATGCATATATTATCTGAATTTTTTCCATAAAATGTATGTTAGATTCACATATAGAAAAATGTCCCTGGAAACAATAAAAAATAGACAACTTATACATAAGTTATTGGCAACATTTACCACAAATGAAACCACAGTGTAAAGAGCTAGTACTCACAATGGACTAGAAGTCCAGTTTCTCAAACAGAGGTCATAAGCATACTGATAGGTCGTAATGATTTAATCTAGCCATGGAAATTGTTTTTAATTAAAAAAATAAACTGCTAAAAAGACTTAAAGGGGCCAAAGGATGACAAAGACCAAATAACACATAATGTTCACTTTAGGGCAGTAGGAAAGAAGAGGGGACAGTGAGACTTAATGCATTCCCGAGGGCTCTTCTCTTGGTATTACCATCCAGATGTTGTCCATGGTCAGCAGCAGCAACAGTGTGTCACCCATAGGCAGCATGTAAGAATGCTAGTCACGCAATATCTATCAATATCTATGTGTTTACTCTCTGTCTCCCACATGGACTATAAGCTCCATGAGGGCAGGGATTTCTCCTGCTGTGTTCACTGTTCACTGCTTTATTTCTAGTGCTTCCCAACAGTGCCTAACCACAGTAAAGGATAAATAAACATGTGTTGAATCACTGGATGGATGAGTGTTTGAATGAATGAATGAGTGATCTGAGTACTTAGTTTCAGATTAATGAAAGTCAGGGGAGGAACTTCAAGAGTGTTATAACCGCTCGTGTGAGATGACATGAGGTGGATTTCAGGAATTTGAAGGAAGGTGACTGGATCTAAGATTTAGGAGATCATTTTGGAGAATTTTAAATTAATATTTGAAGTCTATTGCTTTAAAAATTAGTTTGCAAGTTATGCAGAGAAATAGCACACAGACTAAGGAGGGAACTAAGATTCAAGGAAGGTGTTTTGTTTATTTTTATTTTTTTCCCAGAAAATGGAAAACAAGAGAAGGAAAATTTCTCATGCCAACATAAAGAATAAATAAGTCCAATTACTGACATAAACACAAACAGTAATAGTTCTTTATACAGTACTTTGCAGTTCTTGAAAAACTTTAATAAATTTAATCTCCTTTAAAACTTGAAACTACTCCTTAAAATGCCCCTTGAGATCCATTTCATCTCTGGAAATGGAAATGAGAAAGGCCATACCTTGTCCAAAGTCATGCAAGTTGTAACTGGTGGTGCCTAGAACAAAACTCGGTGGTTTGACCCATTTCAATGTCAGCACCAGTGAAGGCAAAAGTGACTCCACTTTGAATGCTAATCTGCCATGTTGACTTCTGATTAGCCTCATGACTGCCTCCTGGTTTTTACTTTATTAACGTTTACTTCAACTGACGTTAAGACCAAAGCAACCTTGATGATGTCATACAAAGTACAGGCTATGACACACACCACATTTTTGTCTGTTCTGGAAGGTTGCCTTTAATTGTCTTGCTGAAGAGCACATCTGCTTTCCTGGAGCTGTCTAAGCCTTGGGTCTGAGGAGTAGCAGTGTGGGGATCTGCCTGTCTTACTGCTATCCAAGGCCACGGTTCTGTCTTTAAGTTCCCTCAATACATCACCCAATATCGACAAACTGAATCTGTCTGCCTCCTTCTTTGGTTCCTTAGCTCCTTCAGGATTTGGGGGTCACTTTGCATACATGGCCCTTCCATGGAAAAGCATCATTTGAATATACTCAAATAAACACACATTTTTGTTTTTGAGGAGTATGTGTGTGACATGGAATAGTTTAATGGGGATTCTGGCTTAACATGCCAACTTTGCTTATATAAAAATGTTAAAACACTGAAATTTGTTCCTATCTGTCATGTTCATTTACTGTAGCTATTAACTAGAGCCCATAAACAAGTGGGTGTTTAATATCATTTTTACCCTTAGGAAAGAAAGAGTTTCAATATCCTTTGCATTTCTAAATCAAAGTACTCAGCATAATAAGTCTTTTTTTAAAGCACAGAGTATTAAAGATTATTGAAAAAATAACTGATCTAATTTAGACACTTATCAGAAATAAATCATGCCCTCAGAAAATGATATATCTTGAGAAAATACGCAGTTTTCCTTGAGAAAATGGCATCAGAAGAGGCAGAAGGAGATAAGCCAGATGAAACGGGATGGGAATAAAATAATAAACATGTTTAATATTCTAGGGCTCATTTTTGCAGCTGCATATTTTGGGCAACACTTTAGAATACAGTCTCACTGCAAAAAGTACAGAATCAAGGCATGAGAAAATTGAGCCCTAGGAACTAAAGTGGCTTGTTGATGTCATGTGACGGATCAGTAGTTGTGCAACTAAAGAAACAGCTCATGTCTCCTGATATGTTTTTTCTTCATACAATGTCACTACATGCAAGTTTCCAAACTTGGAAAGAGCCAGCATATAGGGACCCTGTGTTATACCTTTTAAAGAAGAGAGAGGCTGAAAGACTTGAATAAGTACTTAGCCTGGACAACGAGTCTAGAATTCAAGAAATGTCTGGATTTCAAAGAGGCTACTTTTTTATGCAGATTATTGCAGAACTCTCTACAGGGATTATCAATGGAGGCCTGGAAAACTATGATATCAATTGACATAATAAAATCCAAACAAACTGGGATGTAGTTCTACAAATTAGCTTTCTAAAACTCAGGGGAAGAATATATTATGTATACAGATTAATCTTAAGAAAAATCAGTTTCATGTTGTTGAAATTCCAATGTCATTTCCCATACCTCCTTAAATCCCAATTTATTCTGTCTTTCTAATTAGACTCAAGGAGTTATTAGTCCATGTGGGCCTGATGTCTATTCAGGTTTTTTAGGGGGGTGGGGGATGGAGTCTCTCTCTGTCACCCAGGCTGGAGTGCAGTGGTTCAATCTTGGCTCATTGCAACCTCCCCCTCCCCCTGGGGTTTAAGCGATTCTCCTGCCTCAGCCTCCCAAGTAGCTGGGATTTCAGGTACCCACCACCACGCCCAGCTAATTTTTGTATTTTTAGTAGAGAGGGTGTTTCACCATGTTGGCCAGGATGGTCTCAAACTCCTGACTTCAAGCGATCTGCCTGCCTCGGCCCCCCAAAATGCTGGGATTACAGGTATGAGCCACTGTGTCTGGCAGTCTATTCAGATTTAAAGAGCTACAGGTCATCACGCATTGCAACAAATCTTAAGTCTGATTTTACATTGTGACATAGTAAGAAGTCAAACTGTACATACAGAGTTTTCATTGAAAACTTGACGTTGGGTTTTCTTTACTGATAAATCTGGTAAAAGGAAACAGTAAATAATTTTGAAAAAAGCATTAAAAACCAGTCATTTCATTATAAGGTTTGTGTTCTTTAACATTAAAAGAATTAATTAAGTCTAATTAAAACATCTACATTCTCCAATATGCTCCAAGTGCTGTTTGTCAGTTTGCCAATCCAGCCCTTGAATTTTCAGACATGAAAATGGGATGGAGGGGCACTGCGGGAAGATGGTGTTGGAGGTCGGCGACATGGAAGATGGGCAGCTTTCCGACTCGGATTCCGACATGAGGGTTGCACCCAGCGACAGGCCGCTGCAATTGCCGAAAGTGGTAGGTGGCGACAGTGCTATGAGGGCCTTCCAGAATACGGCAACTCCATGTATCACATGATTGAGCTGTTGAAAGTGTGGATTCAAGTGAAGAGAGATTTTCTGATTCAGATGATGATAGCTGTCTTTGGAAATGCAAACGACAGAAATGTTTTAACCCTCCTCCCAAACCAGAGCCTTTTCCGTTTGGCCAGAGCAGTCAGAAACCACCTGTTGCTGGAGGAAAGAAGATTAACAACATACGGGGTGCTGTGCTGCAGGAACAGAATCAAGATGCAGTGGCCACTGAACCTGGTATCTTGGGAATGGAGGGCACTATTGACAGAAGCAGACAATCCGAGACCTACGATTATTTGCTTGCTAAGAAACTTAGGAGGGAATCTCAAGAACACACAAAAGATCTAGACAAGGAACTAGATGAATATATGCACGGCGGCAAAAAAATGGGATCAAAGGAAGAGGAAAATGGGCGAGGTCATCTCAAAAGGAAACGACCTGTCAAAGACAGGCTGGGGAACAGACCAGAAATGAACTATAAAGGTCGACGTCAGATCACAGAGGAAGATTCTCAAGAGAAAGTGGCTGATGAAATTTCATTCAGGTTACAGGAACCAAAGAAAGACCTGATAGCTCGAGTAGTGAGGATTACTGGGAACAAAAAGGCAATTGAACTTCTGATGGAAACTGCTGAAGTTGAACAAAATGGTGGTCTCTTTATAATGAATGGTAGTCGAAGAAGAACACCAGGGGGAGTTTTTCTGAATCTCTTGAAAAATATTCCTAGTATCAGCGAGGAACAAATTAAGGACATTTTCTACATTGAAAACCAAAAGGAATATGAAAATAAAAAAGTTGCTAGGAAGAGGAGAAGACAAGTGTTGGGAAAAAAGATGAAACAAGCTATTAAAAGTCTAAATTTTCAAGAAGATGATGACACATCACGAGAAACTTTTACAAGTGACACAAATGAGGCCTTGGCCTCTCTTGATGAGTCACAGGAAGGACATGGAGAAGCCAAGTTGGATTCAGAGGAAGTCACTGAAGTTGATCATTCTCATGATTTGGACATTTTTTAAGTACATTTTTGACAGTTTGAGGACTAAGCCTTTCTAAAATAACATCGTAATAAACCATTTTTACTGAGATTGCACCGTTTTGCACCGGTAAACATGAGAATCTGGAGGAAAGACAATTGTTTTCTTGTTTAAAATAGTGTATGTGCAGAAAGGAATGCAATTGATAGAACATTTAAGGATATCTATGTCTGACAATACTTAAGAGTACATAGCACAGGCCTTAATTTCTCATTGTGTTGCATGTGCTAATTATGAGTATTACTAGTTGATAATCTGTTTTGTCTAGGTCATAACATACTATTCGAAAGTTTGTTTGCTTTTTCAAGTTTATCTTTGCAGTGAATTATGCCTTGGCTTTAAAACATTCCACTAAAATCATAATGGGACATATAAATTATTAAGTTGTTACAAATGCAAACAAACAAACAAACAAAAAGATGGGATGGAGGGCTTGTACTGGAGTGGTGCCTGGCTGGGTCACATCACAGCATTCAGACATTGTTAAGTATCATCCAGTAAGTTGGTCCTTGATACTGTCTATCTAGTATACCACGTGATTATCTCTTTAATTTCCTGAAATGGATCAAGATGCAAATAAAAGAAAAATATGCAAACAACTTACTTTTTGCTTTCTCTACATGAATACATGTCAAATTAATTTGTGGTATAGAAAAAAATTTCCTCTCCAAAGCAGGATTCACAATAGACCATGGTTCAATCTAACAACAAAACGATGCTGAGGAAAATCGAGATTACTCTATGGAAGTACTGGAATGAGTAATGCAATTTTGCCAATGAAATGCTAAGTTACATGTGTGAAGGTGATCCTAAGCAATACTTTATTTTATTCTACTAAGAAACCAGTTCATTAATTTCTCTGTATCTTTGATTATGTACTATTAGCAGTAAAATATAGTTTTTGAATGACACATCTACCATTGAAATCAATGGTTCTCAGAGCAGGGCAGAGCTCAGATATGCAGATATAACCTTCTTTTCCATTTCAAAAGTGAGACTGCCAGAGAAAGGCATGCAGTGAGCCTCTTGAAGTCTCTGAATTTGGAGTCACATTGAGGGGCAATTATAATTACCAAAATGTCTACGGTCATTAGAACTGATTGAACTTTTACTCCACACTCTACTTATCCAATCAACAGTAAAGTGGACTGTGTATATTACCTCCATTCTGTTTGTAATATCATAGAATCTTTTCCCGAGTGTCAAGAAAGTTTAAATAGTAGGCTGTATGATGGTAGATCAAAATGCCTAACAAGCATAAGGTAATCAAACTCCTATTTATTGACTTAACAAAAAAGGTCTTGTTTTTCACTTGTGTGTCTTTTAAGGAAATAAATTAAAATGATATTTTAACCTTTTTGCTTATCCCACTCAAAGACACACAGCCCATCTCTCTCAATCCTCCCTTTAATTATTTGCTAAGAGTAGTGCTCCTCTTGTGATTTTGACACTTCTTCCTCTATTCTGACTGAGCTCTATTGATGCAGCTGTCATGTTCCAGCAGCGTGCATCATTCACAGGGCTGATTTACAATGTTCAAACTTTTTTAAGTTCTTAAACTTATAATTAGACTATGTGCTCAATTTTTACACAAACAGTTCAGCATCTAAGTTTCTGCTTAACTACACCTTTGACACACTACCTTCTTGGCAGGTTCCAATTATACTTTATTGACTGGAGTTGTCAACATTGGAGAAAGCACACGCCACGCTCCTACCTGAGACTTGTTATTGACCATGACACTGGAAAAGGAGCACGTGGTTTAGTTAGCTGTGCCTTCAGACTATTTTCATTCACAGTTAGATGCGAATTATTCACTTTTCCTTGGTCAATTTTTGCCTCTTTCAAGATGACTGTGTGACTCTTGATTTATTTTAACTGTCTGAATCTGAACAATAGCAGGAGCCTATCAAAAGTCCATAGAAAAGGATTTTTCATTAGTGCTTTGCAAAAGCCATTTCGGAGAAATTAAAGTACTTTGTAATTGGCCCTTTCCCTTTTTCAGGCTTCAGTAGGATATTTTCAACTCAACTGAGATAACTTAGGGTCAAACTCTACTAACTTCTTTTGAGATCTTTGTGCTCCCTTCAGGGCTGCCACTAATTATAGGCAAAAATCTTTTGCTAAAATTTTAACATTTTACATATTTCAAGACAGTGAGATCTTTTTTTCACCTTCTGAATATACACTGAAACGTGGAACTGTCAACATAATTCAGGATTCCTGACATTTAATTTCAATCAAACATTTAATGCTGTAATTCCCTTTGCTTTTATATCCCTACTTTAAGTGTGTCTCTCTAATATATTGATAATTCATGTGTAATAAGGAAATGTTCTGGCAAAGAAAAAGTGGATTAATTTCTAGAATAAATTAAGATAAATCTAGGTCAATATTGAGATAATCTAATAACTTATGCCAATACATTTATCTGTTATGTTCTTTCTCCCAGCTGCATGATCAGTAGGCATAGAAAAACTAACGAAATATTCTTGACTAATAGGTTTTGATCCATTTAACTGTGTTAACACAATTCCGGAAAATTAAGCTGACCAAGTTTCATGGGGGTATTGACCAACACGGCAGCACCCCCATGGCCCCTTCTGCTTGACTAAATTTTAGACAGGTTTCTTTCTAACTACAGGCTGTGACTTCTCTTTTCGTAGTGCATTTACCTTAGAAAAGTTGTAAATTCTTTCTCTGCCTCTTTGAGATGTAAATCTTCTGCAAGCCTCTTTTCACCTTTACAACTCAAAAATATTATTCTCAAGGAACTGGGAGCCAATTGTTTGAAAAATAATCAATAAGATAGGGCCCCTATTGTCCAGTCTCTATGTGAGGGTAGGAGTGTAACTTTAACAAGCACCAATTAGCAAACACATGTGGCTTAATCACATTGACCAACCTCCCTCTTAATCTTCTCCAGCACTTTTCCAATAGTTCACTCCAATGCTAAAACCTCTCCAGCCTTTTGTTTCAGTGGAGTTGAGTTTATTTTTTTCCCTGTACTGCAATGGTCTCTCTCTCCCATTGCAATAGTCTTGAACAAAATCTTCCATGACTGTTTAACTCCATCTGGTACAGATTCTTTTTGATGGTTCTTTTACTTTGACTCAATACATTACAGATTTCAATGAAATGAACCGTATTTTCATTCATGTATGTAACATGTAACTTGTGAATTCACCAATCTATTTTGGTCCTGTTTTGATTTTCTTGGGGTACTTTTCATTGTGCCATAAAATGCGCAACAACTATAAACACCTCTACGCAAATAAACTAGAAAACCTAGAAGAAATGGAAAATTTCCTGGACACTTACACTTTCCCAAGACTAAGCCAGGAAGAAGTTGAATCTCTGAATAGACCAATAGCAGTCTATTGAGGCAATAGTTAATAGCCTACCAACCAAAAAAAGTCCAGGACCAGACAGATTCACAGCCAAATTCTACCAGAAGTACAAGGAGGAGTTGGTACCATTCCTTCTGAAACTATTCCAATCAATAGAAAACGAGGGAATCCTCCCTAACTCATTTTAAGAAGCCAACATCATACTGATACCAAAGCCTGACAGAGACACAACAGAAAAAGAGAATTTTAGACCAATATCCCTGATGAACATCGATGCAAAAATCCTCAATAAAATACTGGCAAACCGAATCCAGCAGCACATCAAAAAGTTTATCCACCATGATCAAGTGGGCTTCATCCCTGGGATGCAAGGCTGGTTCAACATACGCAAATCAATAAATGTAATCCAGCATATAAACAGAACCAAAGACAAAACCCACATGATTATTTCAATAGATGTAGAAAAGGCCTTTGACAAAACTCAACAGCCCTTCATGCTAAAAACGCTCAATAAATTCGGTATTGATGGAACGTATCTCAAAATAATAAGAGCTATTTATGACAAACTCACAGCCAATATCATACTGAATGGGCAAAAACTGGAAACATTCCCTTTGAAAACTGGCACAAGATAGGGATGCCCTCTCTCACCACTCCTATTCAACATAGTGTTGGAAGTTCTGGCTAGGGCAATCAGGCAAGAGAAAGAAATCAAGGGTATTCGGTTAGGAAAAGAAGAAGTCAAATTGTCCCTGTTTGCAGATGACATGATTGTATATTTAGAAAACCCCATTTTCTCAGCTCAAAATCTCCTTAAGCTGATAAGGAACTTTAGCAAAGTCTCAGGATACAAAATCAATGTGCAAAAATCACAAGCATTCTTATACACCAGTAACAAACAGAGAGCCAAATCATGAATGAACTTCCATTCACAATTGCTTCAAAGAGAATAAAATACCTAGGAATCCAACTTACAAGGGATGGAAAGGACCTCTTCAAGGAGAACTACAAACCACTGCTCAATGAAATAAAAGAGGACACAAACAAATGGAAGAACATACCATGCTCATGGATAGGAAGAATCAATATTGTGAAAATGGCCATACTGCCCAAGGTAATTTTTAGATTCAATGCCATCCCCATTAAGCTACCAATGACTTTCTTCACAGAATTGGAAAAAACTGCTTTAAAGTTCATATGGAAACAAAAAAGAGCCTGCATTGCCAAGACAATCCTAAGCCAATAGAACAAAGCTGGAGGCATTATGCTACCTGACTTCAAACTATACTACAAGTACAGTAACCAAAACAGCATGGTACCAGTACCAAAACAGAGATATAGACCAATGGAACAGAAAAGAGCCCTCAGAAATATTACCACACATCTACAGCCATCTGATCTTTGACAAACTTGAGAAAAACAAGAAATGGGGAAAGGATTCCCTATTTAATAAATGGTGCTGGGAAAATTGGCTAGCCATAAGTAGAAAGCTGAAACTGGATCCTTTCCTTACTCCTTATACGAAAATTAATTCAAGATGGATTAGAGACTTAAATGTTAGACCTAAAACCATAAAAACCCTAAAGGAAAACCTAGGTAATACCATTCAGGACATAGGCAAGGGCAAGGACTTCATGTCTAAAACACCAAAAGCAACGGCAACAAAAGCCAAAATTGACAAATGGGATCTAATTAAACTAAAGAGCTTCTGCACAGCAAAAGAAACTACCATCAGAGTGAACAGGCAACCTATAGAATGGGAGAAAATTTTTGCAATCTACTCATCTGACAAAGAGCTAATATCCAGAACTTATAAAGAACTCAATCAAATTTACAGGAAAAAAACAAACAACCCCATCAAAAAGTGGGCAAAGGATATGAACAGGCACTTCTCAAAAGAAGACATTCATACAGCCAACAGACACATGAAAAAATGCTCATCATCACTCGCCATCAGAGAAAGGCAAATCAAAACCACAATGAGATACCATCTCATAGCAGTTAGAATGTCAATGATTAAAAAATCAGAAACAACAGGTGCTGGAGAGGATGTGGAGAAATAGGAAAACTTTTACACTGTTGGTGGGACTGTAAACTAGTTCAACCATTGTGGAAAACAGTGTGGCAATTCCTCAAGGATCTAGAACTAGAAATACCACTTGACCCAGCCATCCCATTACTGGGTATATACTCAAAGGATTATGTCACGCTCCTATAAAGACACATGCACACGTATGTTTATTGCGGCACTATTCACAATAGCAAAGACTTGGAATCAACCCAAATGTCCATCAGTGACAGACTGGATTAAGAAAATGTGGCACATATACACCATGGAATACTATGCAGCCAGAAAAAAGGATGAGTTTGTGTCCTTTGTAGGGACATGGATGCACCTGGAAACCATCATTCTCAGCAAACTATCTCAAGAACAGAAAACCAAATACCGCATGTTCTCACTCAGGTGGGAATTGAACAATGAGATCACTTGGACACAGGAAGGGGAACATTACACACCGGGTCCTATTGTGGGGAGCGGGGAGGAGGGAGGGATAGCATTAGGAGATATACCTAATGTAAATGATGAGTTAATGGGTGCAGCACATCAACATGGCACATGTATACATATGTAACAAACCTGCATGTTGTGCACATGTACCCTAGAACTTAAAGTATTAAAAAAAAATTGTACAACAATTTAGAGATTGGGTATGCTATTTATTTAAACTTGTTTAAATATAATCATAATTCATAATCACTAGATTTCAGCTGTAATTCTATGCACAATATCAATAAGGCCTATATTCATATAAGAATTTAGTGTATACATCGTTTCATTAGATTGATTTTTAACAATTTACCTATCATTCATTTTTTACAAACCTAAAGGCATTGTTCAAGATATTTAAAATTACAAAAATGAAATAAACATTTTTAAAAATCTTTAAAAATGTAATTTTCTAGTTTTAATCAACATAATGACATGTAAGATACTGAATTAGAGATAATAAAAATAATGCTAGGTAAATTTAACATGCGGCATGCCATCTGATAAATATTTTACATTCAGTCCTCATGTAATCCTCATAGTAACGTCTGAGAAAAGAGCTTTACAAGTAAGGAAACTGAGGCTTAGAGAGTATAAGTAACTTGCCTAAGGTGTTCAATAAATGTTTGCTGTTTGAATTGTAATGACTTAGGTTATCTTCTGGGTACTAAATCAATTACTCTGCCTATTTTGTCTTTTAAGTTAGGTAATATGGCTGTTTTAAGGCCTTTTTATAAGAGGTAAAAAGCTCTGCGCCATGTTTTCTCAGAAATGGTGGCATTTACTTGAGGGAGAAGAAATCCCAGAACCAAGTAACGCTAAGCATCCCCCAAAAACTATGCAAGCTCCAGCAGGTGCTCCTTAGTAAATCCCCTTCTGCTGAGATCAGTAAGCCAGCTCGTTGGCGTCTTGGTGTGCATTGTGAACAGCTGTTGAGTCCCACACCAGAAGACACTTTGTGACTCAGCCGAATGATCCTTTGTAAAACTGTTTGGCAAATTTCTTTGAAATTCATTTAGCTGCAAAGTGCTATGTAAATGCAAGGTGATTACCTTTTTAATAATAACTGAATTTATGTGCCTTTTTAAGTTTCTACCAGGTCTATTTTGTAGATAATTTATGGCAATACTCCATCATCAGCACCTATTTTTAGTCTTTCTGCCATTTCTAAGCCCCTAGTTCCAACTGTCTAACTTTGGATAAAATTTACATTCATGAAGAGACACTTCATTGCTATATAGAGAAGCTATAGAAGATGTTCAAATAAAAATATATATTTCAAAAGTTCCTGCTATGAGTTCTAAGCATTGCCATGGTTTTGTACAGAAAGATGGCAGTGATGCTGGTCTCCAGGCGTCTTAGTTTATGCTAGCACACAGACACAAGTCCTCTGAATGTAATATAGAATAAGAAATATAACAACACACATGTCAGAGTATAAATGGATTTCAAAGGTGGTTTATTTTCAGTAAGTTATTTAATGAACATAATTGAATACAAAGTATTTGTCAGGTGCTACAAATAGAGTAGTGAGGACAGTGACTGGGATATTTCAGTTCATGGAACATACTATCTACATGTTTAGTTGGGGTTTCAGGGAAGAGTGGGTAGGAGCCATAAAGATAGGGATGTCTGACAGGGTATTCCAGAAGAAGAGAAACAAACAAGGAAAAGCACAGACACAGGGATGTATAAAATATCCAAGCAAAATCATTGCAGAGCAAGTACTCTAAGCACCACCAGTATTTGCAGGTTCCCAAATTCTTTGTGAATCAAGTATAAATTAGAATTTAGGACAAATTGCCAAATAATGAAAAAATCAAATTGATAGGTATTTTGTGAGAAAATGAAACTTTATTGCCTTGCTTTCAATATATGCCAAGAAGTATAAATGTTTGGTTTTGTTATTTATTTTCTTAGACCCCAGGATATATGACTTACTCAACCTTGTAGGAAAATCTCTAACAGAATCCCTCTATGAGAGGAATCATGGTGATTAAAAATATCTTATAAGAGATGTCTGTACTCCCTTATTATTTGCAATAGCCAAGATATGAAGTCAACCTAAGTGCCCATCAACTGATGAGCAAAAAATGTGGTAGATAGACACAATGGAATACTATTCAGCCTTTAAAACGTAGAAAATCTTGCCATTTGCAACGACATAGATGAATCTGGAGAACACTGGTAAGTGAAATAACCCAGGCACAAAACACAACTACCTGTGATCTCACTTATGTATGAAATCATTCTACTATAAAGACATGCACACACATATGTTTACTGTGTCACTATTCACACTAGCAAAGACTTGGAACCAATCCAAATGCCCATCAATGATAGACTGAATAAAGAAAATGTGGCACATATATGCCATGGAATACCATGCAGCCATAAAAAAAGATGAATTCACGTCCTTTGCAGGGACATGGATGAAGCTGGAAACCACCATTCTCAGCAAACTATCACAAGAACAGAAAACCAAACACTGCAGATTCTCACTCATAAATGGGAGTTTAACAAGGAGAATACTTAGACACAGGGAGGGAACCATCACACACCGGGGCCTGTCAAGGGGTGGGGGGCTAGGGGAGGGATAGCATTAGGAGAAATACCTAATGTAGGTGACGGGTTGATGGGTGCAGCAAACCACCATGGCACGTGTATACCTATGTAACAAAACTGCACGTTCTGCACATGTACCCCAGAACTTAAACTATAATAAAAAAAATTCAAACTCATAGAAGCAGAAAGTAGAATGATGGTTACCAGCAGTGTTGGGAGTTGAAGTGTTGGTTGAGAGATACAAAATTTCTGTGAGATAGGAGGAATAAGCTCATGAGATCTATTATACAACATAGTGACTATAGTTAATAATATTCTTGAAAATCACTAACAGTAGATTTTAAGTGTTCTTGCCACAAAAAAACATAGATATGTGAGATAATGCATATGTTAATTAGCTTGATTTAGTCATTCCATTATATATATATATACACACACACAGATATATATTTCAAAACATCATACTGTATATAATGTATACATTTTTTTCAATTAAAATTAATTGAAATTTTTAAAAAAATCTTATAAGTTAGAGTTTTTACTCAGTCTAGCCAGAGTTATACAATAGTAACTATCGACCTCAAAATTTCATTGACTTACAACAAAAAGTTTTATTTCTAGCTCTCAATCTGTTCCATTCTCTCCTTACTCTGAGACCACATCTGACAGTAACAGCTTCTTTCTGGAACAATTCAGCTATGACAGAGGGAAGTAGAGAAGCCAAGGAGAACCATAAGCTTTACCTTAAAGCTTTTGCTGGAAGGAACTGGGCTCCCTTTTGCTTAATTAGTGGTGTGCTGGAGTTTCTGCATATTGGTTTGCAAGAACCAATGTTGAATTTTTATAAATTTGATGAGCAAGTGGTTAAAGATGGCCATTAATAACAATTAAATTATATAAACTTACAAGCAAGGAAATTTCATTAAAAATGAATACTTAAAACTCACCAACTCTTAGTTTACTATATTTTATTGTCATCTATGGTCTTAAGGTTATTTACATCTGTTGTATCTGTATGATGGAAATAATATTCAATAGCATGCTACTGCATATCTCTTTCAAATTACAAGTTCAGTGACGTCACATCATTTCAAGATGATTTACACTACAGAAATCAGAAAACTCTATAAATCAGTGCTTTGGAATACTCCTCAAAATTTGTGATCACGTTACTCACAGTCATTGGCTAGAGCAAGTCATGTGGTCACACCTGAAATCAACATGGCCAGGAAGTATGTTAAAGTCTAACACAGAACTTGAGACGAAAATTTGGGAGATAAGAAAGGGAAGGATTCATCATTGTAACCATGTCTCAACTCTGATTCTCTTGATTTTCCCTTATGTTTAACTTCATGTATTGCTAACGCAGCAGGACCCTTGCAGTCTCCTCATTTAGAATCTCTCATTTATCAGCAACATTTACGGAACATTTACCCTGTATAAAGGAAACATGGAAATATCTATAACAACTCATTTTAATTATCGCCTCTTTCTTCACTACTATATTGCTAAAAAGTCACGATATTGCCCCACCTTCTTTCATCAAAATTATTGCAATCTTGGTAGATTCCTAAGTTTCATACACACGTGTGCATGCACACACACACACACACACACACACACACGTTATGTCTTTTTACGCTAATGTGATAATGGATAAGAAAAGAGGTAAAGACCCTTCTTCTTTTGGTTTGGAGAGGAGGTCTTCTACCATAGCCTTAGGGCTCTGGATACGAAGAGTAGAGCAGCCCTCAGTTTCCCCCAACCAAGTCATTATTTTATGTTGGGACTAATTGAGTAAAGTAGCTGCATAGCCAATGGGGTAAGATGCTTGGAGGAAAGTCCAATTTCTTCTAGTAATACTACCAAAGAGAAGAACTTGGTTGAATTTAATACATAAAATAGGAGAGTAGCAAATACACTCTAGCCTCTTTTGTACATGAAAGGCACAGATGTAACTCAAAATGATGTCTTCTATGGCATTTAAGACACAATAAAAACATTAATTCATTCACTTATTCATCCATCAAAACCTACTGCTAAAAGATGTTACTTAAAAGGAGAACTTTTTAAAAAGAGGGGAAAAATGGAGGAGTTCAGGATAACACGGGTATAGGAATTTGGAGCACCCTTGTGAAGCTACTTGACCTTGATCCTCTGCTAAGAAGTAGGTGTCTGTTGATTATAGCTTAAACACCGCATCTCTAAGGCAATTCCATTCTTTTACTCATGAGGTAATTGTGGTTTGCCAACAGATAGATGATTTCACTCAAAAGTTAGTGGCCAAGTCCAAGATCAGAAACCAGGTTATTTTCTTCTAATTTAGAAGTCCTATAATCCCAATTCTATACGTATAACTATTTTTGTGAAAAGTGACAAGTCTACAAACTTCCACCTCAGTAAATACCATAGAAAAAGAAATGCAATTTCAAGAGTAAAAGCATGCTTCCAAATGAGCTCATGGATCTTTGAATGCTCTTTTATTATTTTAAGTTGTCCTCTCAGACCAGTTGCCATGGACTTTACAGAATTCTGAAACATTATTTTGTCTATAACATTGGCTTCCTACTGTGACCTGGAGTGGTTTTAGTTAATAAGCAGAGCAGTTTGCTTTTTTCAACTATTAAATGTTTTGAAAAAGTAGAGGTGAGTGTAGACAAGAAAGCACTAACCACTGAGAAAAATATTCTCCTGGGTCCATGCACCTAAGGATTCGAAGCCTCAATGTTAGAATGTCACTGTACTTGCCTACAAAGGAGGGCCATTACACCGTTCGAAAAGTTGTATTGAAACCAAGTTTGATAATCTGAAGGACAGTGTGTGACATAAAGGAATGATCTTTTCTGCAGAGTAAATACTCAAACCACACAATGAAGTAGCTGAAATGATCAGAAGCTTTTCCCAAAGGGGCCTGCATTCATAATTCAGTCTTAGTGTGTTTTCTGTAGTAGGCTCTTTGTGTACCTTGAAATTTTAATTACACAATCACCATTCTACTATTCCAAGAATTTTTAAAGGAAATTACAGTTTTAATGGTAGACTATTCACTTGTGTACTACATCTTCAAAGGGATTGTGGAAAGGTGTCAGATTTCAAATAAAAATGGTTCCAGTAAAAAATGGCAGAAAAATAACAAGTGATAATTTCAGTGTATTGATTAAAATTACCACATTGGAAATTATAAAATTAAAATTATTCCTTAACTATCTTCTGAAAACAATCCAATTTTTCTCAGGATATCTCAACATAATGGAACACATTCATTTGCTTTTTCACTCATCTTTCCTGGGAATGACTACAATATAGGCACACACTAGGTTTCCAAAGGGGCAATTTTTACCTAAGATTTGCTCTGCTAGGGTAGAATTATGAATCCCAAGAAAAACATTCACTTACTATCCCCAGTGCCACTGTCAAGGTAATTTTTATGAGGTTTATGAATCATATTCAGAAAGTATCTTTATAAAATATTTTTCAGAGAAAAATATTTTGAATTCTTATACTATCATTATGTAACTATAATTGAAAATATATTTGTATGATTATGTGATAAGTTTCTGATACCATTACTGAAGTTTAAGTTCACTGGTACCTAGAACAATTTAACAACTTGATATTAACATATATCAAGTTAGTCATACTTCATGTATGGGAAAGGTCAGATGATCTGAGGCAACAGAACTTGATGGAAAATGCAAGTGATTAAGAATAGTTGCTGTCAGGTGCGGTGACTCATGCCTGTTATCCCAGCACTTTGGGAGGCCAAGGTGGATGGATCACTTAAGTCAGAAGATCGAGACCAGCCTGGACAACATGGAAAAATGCTGTCTCTACTAAAAATACAAAAATTAGCTGAGCGTGGTGGTGCACACCTGCAATCCCAGCTACTCGGGAGGCTGTGCCAGGAGAATTGCTTGAACTCGGGAGGCAGAAGTTGTACTGAGCCAAGGTTGTGGCACTGCACTCCAGCCTGGGGGACAGAGCGAGACTCAGAATCAACAGAAAAAAAAAAAAAAAAAAAAAAGTTGAAGTACTGGGTGCTATGTGAAAGATGCCAGGTGAGTGACAAAACAGGAAAGGTATGCAGGGGCCATGATTTTGTGTATCATGGCAATACTTTAAAAATTGGTAAGTAAAAATTATATCAACCTCATGTTCTAACAAACTGAAATCAGGCAAAAACAGGTATATAGAAGACATTTCTGCTGAAAGCCCACAGGTTATTTACCTTTGCAAAAGTAGACCTACCCTACAGAACCACTAAAATGTTAGTTTTGCCTGGGCACAGACTATGAATTCTCAGCATACAGTGGAGAAACTGACTTACAGTATATGTTTGATAAAAGTTTATTAGATGAAGAAATAAATGAATAAGAGTGCCCATTTAAAAATGGTTCTGGATATTGCACCAAAACTATGAACCTGTAGGAAAGTTTAGGGAAACAAAAAACAGCTAAACAAGTGAGAAAAACTCTCTTCTTTGAACTCAAAGACCAGCAATAGACAACACTGGAGTCAGTCTTACAGAACTACTGTCTTCAGTCACAGCTGCAAGGCTTTCACCCGTGCTTTCCTGGCTTGTGGGGCTATTAATGGAACATATCCTAATTTCCATCTCCTCTGCCTTAAAGAAAGAAGGAAAACAGGATCAAAGTCTCTCTTTTAGAATAAGCAATGAGCAATAATTCCTGACCTGGTTTTGGGAAAATAAATGGGAATTGAATGAACAGGGCAAAACCAAAAATGTGCTCTATATGGACAAAAAATCAATCCACAATGTTATAATTTCTGAAGAACAAAATCTATTCAGAAATATTAAACTCATTAGTTGAGATTAAAACTATGAGGCAATATTGTAATTTTGTAATGGTAAAATATTCCTATAGATGTAATTATATTCCCAGGGCAAGAGGTTATGACATAGCAATAAACCTTACCAAGAGTAAACAGTTGCATAGATTGGATTCACGCCCTTACTTAAATGGAAATTTTAAATTTGTAAACAGGAAAACACAAGTGTGATCCTTGCATTATTCTATGAAAAAATTATAATTCATTTATATTAACTTGAAAAATCCTCTCTCCTGTGAGTATTCTTAAAATAAAAGCCTTCTTCAGTTTTTCAATAACTTGTAAATATAAGTATTTTGTTTTCACTGTACTAAGCTGCTGTGGCCTTTTAATTAAAATAAAGAAAGAACACATCATTTGATACCTGAGAAACAAAATAAAGTGACTTATCTACTTTGAATTTACTCAATATTTAGAAAAAAATTAATATTCCCACATACAATATGGGGTTTTCTTGTACTTTTTTGTACAGTGCGTTATTTTTAAAATGTTGGCAACTTAGCCAAAATAAATTTTCCCTCATAAAACTATAGTAATCATGTAATAGCTAAATTAGATTTAAGGACAGTAGGAATTATTTTAGAAATATGTGTCCAACTAAATTTTCATAGCACTAATTCACAGAATGCATAGGAATAGTGATTTAGAAGCAAATGAAATTTGAACCAGAAATTTCAATAGATGAGATGTTTACTTTTATACTTCATGAGTAAAGGAGAAAATAGTTTATTTTGAAAAAATAAGAGTCTGGGTACACTGATTCACACCTGTAATCCCAGCACTTTGGGAGGCTGAGGTGGGTGGATCACTTGAGGTCAGGAGTTTGAGACCAGCTTGGCCCACATGGTGAAACTCCGTTTGTAGTAAAAATACATAAAAATTACCCGGGAGGTGCATGCCTGTAATCCCAACTACTCGGGAGCCTGAGGCAGGAGAATCACTTGAACCCAGGAGGCGGAGGTTACAGTGAGCCGAGATTGCGCCACCGCACTCTCAGCCTGGGCGACAGAGCAAGACTCCATCTCAGGAAAAAAAAAAAAAAGAAGAAAAAATAAGAATGTTCATGAGTTAGAATTTCTTTTAATTACTTTAAAAAATAGGTATGACAAAAGAATCGAATGCAAATACATCTATTTACATAGCAAAAGTAGCTGTACAGATACACAGGACTTGTTTTCTATGCCATAATGCAGGTGAGAAATTTCATTATTAGTCTTCAGTCTTAGCATTTGAAAGCTATGAGTAGGGAAAAAATCTAATCAACTACCATTTCCTAGTTCTAAGGGCTTACTGAAATTGCTCCAAAACCAGAGTTAACTTTACTAAGTATTTTCCACCATAAAAGAAATCAGATGTGATCATCTTCATGGTAATTTTCTACAATTCTCAACGAGGCCTGCTAATATTAACCAAGGAGATCTGAGAAATGATGAGTTTAGAAACAAACTACTTGTGTTCCTTGCACAGAAAACGAAGCTTAACACTTACAATTTTCCTATGCGTCTATTCTAACATTTCTCTACATTTTCTATACACTGTCCTTTTAAATTTATAACTGATGATGGAACTGCTAACATCAGAGCTAAGGACAGTCTATTCTGGGAATCATTTATTAGTATAACTAAAAGTCTAATTAAATAATGACTTCATTTCACCAAGATCTCATGATAAGAATCAATATCCAGACCACTGATCTTGCATTAATTTGCCCCTGTCATCACTAAATATTGTCACAGTCACACCTTCCTGATATCTTGAATTAACCTTGAGTGCAACCATCGGTCTAAAATAAAAGCAAGGAAAATACTCTGTTAGGATATGAAATCAACAAACTTCTCTAATCGCTTTGATGGATATAGAACCAAAAGTAGAATATTATGTAAAGTTATATAAAAAGTCCTGACTCTACAAAAAAGTAATTAATTACATTGACCTAATCAAACAAGCTATACCTCTATGTGAAAGAACCAGCTCTACCCTTCTATTTCACTGAAAAGGTACATTCTTTCTCAACTTGTTTATATAGTAGATTCTAATTTTAATAATGAACATTATCTTAAATACAAAAATAAAACATAAAATTAAGTATGTTGATCTAATGCAGGATCTATAAAAAATATAAAACACACACACACATACACACACACATATACACACATATCCCTGTAAACTAAAAATACATTTACTTATGAATCTATTCATAAAAACACATGTACATGCATATAAACTATACATATATAAATTATGTAAACTATGCATGTATAAGTGGGGTATATGTGTAAAGATACCATAAAGATGTGTCTATATAAACTATATAAATATGATGTATTATTACATGTTTATGTATATGCCACATGTATGTATATATAGTTTTATGGAAATACACAAAGCTAGCTCTAGGACTTAGGTACAGAGAGAATGTTTTTAAAATCTTCAGACTTATGAAATTAAAAAACATGTCAACTCTAAGTTTAATATTTATAAAGAGTGATGTTATATCATTACACATACTAAGGCATCCATTATCCCATAAGTGATGGGTAACGGTGATTTATCCAAGCAATTTCACTTGACAGAACTTGAGAACACATCTCAGTAATCACCCTTCTCTTCCTTCTTTACTACTTCCTGTGTGGTGAAAAGTGCTCTGATGGCTACAGTTGTGTACCTTGACAATTACCTCATATCCTTGGAAACAGCCCCTAAAACCTGACTACCACTACAGAACTGCAAAAAAAAAATACTTTATGGATCTTCCTATAAATCAAGTGTGAATAGAAATTAAGAAGACATGCTTGGAATTCAAAAGGAAGGAAAAAGTTGTTGATATACAATTGGAAGAAGCTTCATAAAGTTGTAAAATAATTTATCTGTTGAACATCTACTCTCAAACAAAGGATAAAATAGTGTGGTAGATAAAACAATGGTTATGATGCTTTATTAATAGTTAAGGATATTAGAAATAAAGTACAGTGACCTCATACATAATAAACTTTGTATTCTAGAGTTATTTGTTCTAGAAGAAAGCAGGAGAATAATGTCTATTTTTTCTTCCTAAGTAATATTTCTTAAACTGGGTGAATAAAATTAAAATATTTTCTAATAATTTCATCATATAATTCCCTTTTATTCTGAAATGTGATAGTGATCTGGAATTTTTTCACTGTTCTATTCTGAGTTCTTAAGGATGCTTAGTCAGTCAGATGAGAATGCACAATGAAATGTGTTCATCTTTCTATTGTGTCCATTCTGATTTCAGTAAAGAAGAAAAAAATCAATGAAGTAATAAGCTTTTTTAAAATATCAGTAAAATATAACAAATGCTCATGCACTGAGAACTAACTTCTTTCCTTCCTTCCTTCCTTCCTTCCTTCCTTCCTTCCTTCCTTCCTTCCTTCCTTCTTCCTCCTTCCTTCCTTCCTTCTTCCTCCCTATTTAGTGTTCTCTCTCTCTCTCTCTCTCTCTCTCTCTCTCTCTCTCTCTCTCTCTCTCTCCCCTCTCCCTTTCTTTCTTTTTTTTCTCCCTCTCTTTTGACAGGGTCTTGATCTATCATGGAGGCTGGAGTGTAGTGACATGATCATAGCTTACTGTAGCCTCAAATTCCTGGGCTCAGGGAATCCTCCCACCTCAGCTTCCCAAGTAGCTAGGAATAGGCATGCACAACCATACTTGGCTAATTAAAAAAAAAAAAAATTTATTGTAGAGATGGGTCTTGCTATGTTTTCCAGGCTTGTCTGGATCTCTTGGCCTCAAGCAATCCTCCTACTTCAGCCTCCCATAGCGCAGGGGCTACAGGTGTGAGCCACTGTGCCAAGCCCATTTATGGTTTCTTTACTGACAAGATGTTACCATAGGCCACATCTCCACTTATGAAAGATATGCAAATAGTACTTCTGTGACATGACACAAAATTTCACATCCTATGTTTTTCTCCCAACTGTACATTTTATCCTCATGAGACATTATCCTAGATGTGTCCCTAAAAGCTTGGCCTAATTCACACACATGCAGGCCCTGAAAGTCACAGTGTTTCATCAAAAAATAGCACTTTTCTTTCTTTGCTCCTGTGTAAATATCAAATTCCACTGCACATGAAGGGCAGAGGACAAAGCAAATTAAAAAAAAAATAAGGCAGACATTACTGTCCTTTCAATATCATGAGGGCAGAATTATGTTTTGATCTGAATAACATAATCCAAATTTGTTCTTCTTTAATGAAATGAGTGCTAGAATTCATTTGAGCATAAAACATATTATCATATTTTGTCAATAACAGTGTCATTGCACATTTTTCCTGGTGTATTTTAAACCAAAAATGTACATTTCCATGATATAAAAATTCATGTCATGTGTGTGTGCCTTTCAAAGGTGTGCCTTACATTTATTTACACCTGTACTTTTTCACACCATTTGTTTACATATTGTATACTAAAAATATATATATATATTATATATATATTTCTGTGGAAAACACACTCTCTCTCTCTCTCTCTCTCTCTCTCTATATATATATATATATATATATATATATAGTTCTGTGGAAAACTGACTCTTTGTACTTGCATTCTTCAAATTCCACTTCATTTAGGACTGGCACCAAATATCAAAGGAACTTTGACTAAATCAGAGTATTGGATTCTACTTTAACCAAGCCTCCTCATAAATACAGCCTAAAGAAAGACCAATATTCAATTTAATGATCACCATAGGTTGCTCTGTCTGAAGTAATTGAAATGCCAGTCTGACATTTTTGCTGCTTTTCAAAGACTAACCATAGACGGACGGCAGTTGCATAGCACGTATATCTTCATCTCCCCCCATCTGCACACCATAGGTTAGGTGGGTGATACAGTTTTTTGGCACTGAGCCCAGATTTTATCTCAGAATCCTTTTAAAAACTGTGTTCTAGAAAGTCATTATGAATGGCTGAGGCTAGTGCTGGAGAATCTGCTTGCTCTGTCATGAGTTCTTCTTGAGGTTCTATGCCTGGGGCTGGAATTACCAGCAGGTGAGCAGCGGTGGCTTTGAGAGTAGTTGCTCCTTTTATTATGTGACAATAACTCAACACAAACGCTGTATCAGACTCAATAGAGGTTTCGGCAACGTATTTATCAATAACACATGGTCCCTGCACTCAAGAAATGACTATGGGTCATTCCGACATATAAAACAGTTATGTACAACCTATGAGGTGTGAATAGGGACTACATAGAAAGACACTTGTCAGGGAGTTAGGAGAGAGAAGGCATCACATGAATTTCTCACCTTTATCGCCCAGGTAACAGAAGGCATTAGACATTTAAGGAATTACAAATATCCAGCATTAGATTACACTTTTTTTCCAATTGTATGAACAGGATTTTAGTTTCCTACTCTATAAAATGGGGAAAATAATGGTATGTACTTCACAGGGTTGCTATGAGGATTAACTAAAATAATACATGTATTATTGATCTATTATCTATCTATCTATCTTTCTGTCCATCTTTATCAATTTATTTTTACCTTTAACATATTTTAGCATTAACATTCTTTATGTTTCCCTATGCATCAGACATGATTCTAACACATTGTATACATGTTATTGCCATAGGCTGAATGTTTGTGTCCCCTATAATCCCCATATTAAAACCTAATCTTCAATTTAATGGTCTTAATATTAGGAGGTAGAGCCTTTGGGAGACAATTAGGTCATGGGGGTGGGGATCTCATGAGTGGGATTAGTGCCCTTGTAAAAGAGACCCCAGAAATAGCTTGCTCCCCCTTCCACCATATGAGGACACAGAAAAAAGAATCCATCTATTAAAATGGAAGAAAGCCTTCACTAGACGCAATGTGCTAGCACCTTGATCTTGTTCCCAGCCTCCTAGCTGTTTAGGCTACTTTGTTATCTTAGCCAAAATAGATTATAAGAATCATTTAATGTAATACATTAAGTATATTAACTCATATAGTGCTTCTCTATATAGTAGAAGTCCTATCCGAAAGGTACACTGGAGAAGTGCCATTTTTCATTACTAAGGGTGGCATGCAGGTGGTACAAAGGGTCTGGGGATAGCAACAGATGAAGGAGGCAGTTTTCAGGCCATGACAATAGCCTGAAGACCTGTCAGGATCACAGGCCCTGACAATAGCCCAAGACTTTACAAATGTTAAGTCTTTGTACCACATCAAAATCACCTAGAAAACTTTTTAGAAATAACAATTCCCAAGCCCCACACATGATGACTGTGATTCAATGTTTCTGGCAGGAGTCTGGGGATCTGTGTCTTTAAAAACCACCCGTGGTAATTCTGAGGCCAAGTCACGTTTTGGAATCAGCTAGAGAGTTAGCGAAGAAGGAGTATCAGATGGGATCCTCCAAAGAGAGTCATGGAGGGATGTGAGATTCAGAAAGACCCCTCTGCAGTGTGGGAGAGGTTAGGCAAGGTAGCAGAACAAGAGGCAAGGAGGTGTTTGACCCTTTGTAGATGAAACCTCCACCCTGAAGTCATTTTATTCATTATTAAACATTCTACCCTGGAGATCTGATCAGACATTTGCAGATTTTCTAAGGAACCTATCTCTTTATGCAAAAAACAATAACAATAAAGCAAAGAATAAATGTACTATATTGATTCCTTTCTCTTGACAGAGCTTTCAAACAGATGATTAGGAGTAGTAAAAGAATGGGGCACAGTGTCTAAGCTCCAAAGCACTGTAATCGTGTAGAAATAGCTTTGAAAGTGACACTTTTACTCCACTGCATTTTGCCCTGACACACATAGGAAAGTGACACTTAAGTCATCTAAATGATCAAAACAAGAATTTGAATATTAGGAAATATCTGTAGAAAGAATATTTTCATAGTCACAGTCAAGTTTAAAATTATTTCACATTTTCTAGAATCTGATCCTTTCATAGAATCTTTACTGGATGTGTTAAACAACATTTATTTGACTAGTTGACATCATTATAATTGCAGTTAAAAATTTTAGTCAAAACTTTAATAACTGGTTCTTATTAAGTGCACAAGAGGCTTACTGTAAAATTTAAAATTATCTGGCAAACAATACATGTTTAATAAATATTCCTTGAATAAATAGATGTATAGATGTATAATTGAACACAATGAAAGTTTTCACCTTATCCAACAATGTTCTGGTCCAATGAGTTGTTTAGGATAACACAAAAATAAAAACATTCTTATGCCCAAAGAAATTTGTTAGTAGATATTGAGTCTTTATTATGCATTAGGCACTGCTTTTGATCCTTATCATATTCTCATGAGAGAGGGTATTAGCCGATTTCACAAATGAAAAAAACTGAGGGTTAAGTTTGATTTAAAATCACTTAAAGTAAAAATGGCATCATGCATTCTAGACACAATGATACCCAGTTTCTCCAATACGGAGCTCAATTAATTATGAAATGGACATATGTAAAATATAATGCAATCATTAAGTAACGCTTTGTAAGACAAAAATATCAGTACTGTATTTTCAGAATTTTCTTATGTTACTTGCAAAACATAAGAATAATTTGCAAAAAGAATAGTTGACTTGCAAAACAGCATGTAAAATATTAACTCCTAAAATACGCACAAGGGTAAATGCATGTAAAATACTAAAATAACACATAACAAAATATTAACAGTAGTTAGTGGTTTTCTCCTGGGTAAGAGAATGGTGAATAGTAATCATTTTATTCTTTATACTCTTCTTTGTATTTTTCCACAATTCATTGGTTCCAGTACTATTAATAAGAGGGAAAATATTCAAAGTGTAATAGTTGTTTAAACAAGTAGATAATGGAAGTTGATAATATACAGCCTTTACTTTTCTTCTCTTGGCCCTATTCTGAAATACATCTGAACTCCTGTTATTCCAAAGTTACCGAAATATCTTTATTTTATTTCCTCTTTTTCTTTTTTCTCATCTTCTGCATAACAACCCTAAGGGTTGCACTGACCCTGCTTCATCTTTGTTTAGATTAAACTTTCCAATGAAATTATCACACAAGCTTTAATTTTTGTTAATATCCTTCATTGGCCTTGAAATGTATTTGAGGAACTATCTGTAAGATCACAGAGCTTAATGTCTAAGAGAGTGTCTCAAATTTAGTAGATATCATTAAATGATAAATAAAAGAATGAATAAGTAAATAGAGTGAGTAACTATGAAAGTCAGAGAGGTTGTTATGTGCCTTAAATTCTGACAAAACTCTAGGTATAAGTAAATAAAAGACAGAAAGAATATTATCCTTCAAACTATATCACAAAACATTTAAATTTTTGTTTTTTAAAGTGAAACTGGGTTGAGTAATGGATCATTTCATGTTTTTACTGTATGAGGATCTGTGTCTATCTGGTAACAGAAGTATTATTATTATTTATAAAACTAAAATACATTCAGTCATTTGCATAAAAGGGGAAAATACCACAACTGGGGAAAAAGAAACAACAGTAACTGAGACATAGAGAATGGGCAGTCCTCACTTTCTAACTCCATTCTTTCTTTGTAATAGAAGCCCTGATTTTTAGTTTGGCCCTGGGCTACTCAGAGGAGAGACACATTTCCCGTACCCTGGCATGGCTGTCTGCGTTCCAGATTCTATATAAGCAGAAAGTGAGTATGCAATTTCTGAGAAGCGCATTTAAAGGTAAGGGCAACCTCCTTTGTTATTTTTATTTTTATTTTTGAGACCAAATCTTGCTTCGCCACGCAGGATGGAGTGCAGTGGAGCAATTATGGCTCACTGCGCCCTGGAATTCCTGGGTTCAGTGGATCCTCCCATCTGACCTTCCTGAGTAGCTGAGACTATAGGTATGTGTTACCACACCTCGCTTTTTTTTTTTTTTTATTTTATTTTTTATTTTTTTTTTAATTTTTGTAGAGCAACGTGGTGTCGCTTTGTGGCCCAGGCTGGACAACCTCCTTTTGGTGTCTTTTTTTACTTCTGGCTGGAAAGATGTGATGGACAAGCTCACTCAAACACCTGGCCCATCGGTAGTCACATTACGGGATGGCAGAGCAGTAAGACAGAGCCTGGGTTACACTGATTACAGAGCTACCATATCAGCTCCGTACTGCTCACTGCAGGGCTTGGTTTACATAAGAAAAATACGTTTTGTTTTGATTCACTTATTGTTAGTTCAGTTATTCAAATGAAGAAACCCTTTTTAAAACTATATATAATTATTCCAATGAATTCAGAGCCAGTTATCTAAGATAGCTTCCTCCCATTAAAAATATTTATATGTTCAAATAATGATACAAAGATGAAAACCTTAGATTTTTTGCTTTAGTTTGTACAGATGATTCCTAAGTACGCCTTTTAGTTTGCACATGTTTAGAAATACTTGCACATGTTTAGAAATTCCTAAGTACGCCTTTTAGTTTGCACATGTTTAGAAATACTTTTTCTCCTATGTTACATTCACCTAGCTTCAGTGAAATTCTCTTTGAGGATCCTTTAACAAAAATAAAAGCTACATGTTTAATTTCTCTGCTCAGAGTCTTTACTTACATAGATCATACTTTTGGCACATGTATCTTTACGTGTCATCTAAGGAAAGTCTTATGATACAGTTGAATTTGACTATTTCTTCACCGCAAAAAGAAGCTTCTGTAAAATGTTTAATAATTACGTCATGCCAAGTGAATGAATTTTCTAGCCTTTGTGATACTATTTTACTTTGCCACCCTCATTTCATTTCAGTTTTGAGCCATTCATTCTGCATTACTGTTTTATTACAAGGATAAAAACTGAGTGACAATAAACTAAAACAGCTTTTTCACTATTTATGTAAAGCCTACTTCATGCATCAAACCATGCCCAGAATAATGTCAAAACATGTAGAGAAAGAAAAATAGCACCCACCTCCTCATTAATTATGGCACTTTCAGAGCCCTGTGATGATGTGCATTTGGGATTGTTCTGGGAGCTACTGAATCAAAACAGGACAGCTAAGATCAAGCAGAATCCTGGGAGCCACAGGAGGCCAGCATAATTTTGAGCTGCAGGAGGCTCCAGTGTTTGAAAAAATGGACAGTGTCTTCTGACAACTCTTTAGCAAAAATAAATAAATAAATAAATAAATAAACAAACAAACAAATAAATATATTCAACTCTCAAAATTCCAAAAGAATGATGCAAACTACCATTTTTTTTCTTTTCAATTTTTTTCTTTAATTGTTCTCTTATGAAAAAACAGGCATGTGATTTCAGGAAAAACTGTATTCAGTGTTAGTTCCTCAAAGTTGTTCTAGTTCATATGAGGCAAGAATCAGCTACTCTCTAGATTTCTAATCAGTCCATAACTCTTTGGAAATATCTTCCTCGTTAGTGATTTTTGCTTTTTATTTAACAAAAAGGTGAAAAACTTACAGTATCCACAAACATCCAGAGGTGTTCAACATTGGAAGTTTGGAGGTTTGAATAGTTCTCTGTCTGTCTGTCTATCTCTCCTTTTTCTTGTTTAACAATTATATATCGCTTTGTAATTTTAAGGGCCTATGAATGCCTTTGCTACTAATTAAACTATAAACTTACAGTAGGAGTGGGGTTATGCCTGCAGTCTCAGCTACTCAGGAGGATGATGTGGGAGGATCACTTGAGCCCAGGAGATGGAGGCTGCAGTAAGCTGTGATAGCACCATTGCACTCCAGCTTGATCAACACAGTAACACCCCATCTCTAAAAAATAATGTAAAAAAATACTACGAATTTAATAAACTCAGTGTTATGTTTTAAATGCATGATTTCTCCAACATACCAGAAAGCTGATCACTCAATCATCAACCCTCAGAATCAACTACATTACATATACGATCCAGTTTGGTGATCAGGAGAAAAACATCCATATTTATGGTAATAAATATTGTCCAAAGTTGATTTTTCCTCTTTGCACTGGGAATTTGCATTTACAATGATTAACGTGTACATTCTCAAGGTTCAGTTTTTGCACAAGTTTTTCTTTTGTGTGAAAGTCCTTTCTGCTCTTCTCTTAATTTTCTGAACATCAGCTAATGCATAATCATTGCTTATAAATATATATTTATTCCCTCATAAACTCTGGTCAAAGTTTGCAAAAGGCCCCAGATTTTATTTCCTTTTCAACGACAAAAACCCCAGCCTCAACCCAGATTAGAATGTACATTTGCCAAATCCAGCCCATCAAAAGAGAGCACCTAGAACTGACATAGATCTCTTTAGACTTTAGTAGGAATTAGATTTCCCAAATATAGGTATAAACATTCTGAATGGCCCATCTTATAATCTTTTGAGTATAGCCATGGGAAGTAGAGCTGCAGTCTGACCCTAGAAACAGAAAGGACTGTCTTTGTACAAACCCAACTCAACACCATTTGGCAGGGGAGGCAATGCTGACGGAAAAGCTAGTGTTACAGATTCTGATGAACAGTTCATTTTATGACCCACCAGCTGGGAAAATCTGTTCCATCTTATTTAAGCCATTGTTATTTTTGGGTTTCCTCTCAGTAGTAGATTTTACCTAATCCTTAGTAAGTTGGTGGATATGGAAGAGAAGTAGTTAGAAGAGAGGAAAAAAAATTCGAACAAGTTTGATTCTTGACAGAGAGATACCTAAGTAGTGTAAGGATAGACGTGGGAATTAAATAATTTAGGGTTGTTATCTTTAAAACTGCCCTTTTCAATTAAAGTATACAAACCACTTCAACTAGTAATCTTCCGTGACCTTTCCCTCAGTCTCTTCCAAACAGCAAATGGGCAAGTTTTCGTCACCTCTCTGCTTCCAGAGAATCCTGTCCAGACATCTGGAACTAATCACATTGTATTAGGATTGCTTATGTCTTTTTGTCTTCTCTGTTCTGATGATCCATTTGAATGTAGAGACTGCATTTTTTGAATCACGTTAGCTAACAATAAATATTTGTTTTATCATCCACAAAGTGTATATTTCATATTTTCTCTGTGGGAAAGTCTTGTTCTGTTTCGATATTAGAAAGACCATAGGCCCCATCAGCACAGAATGAAAGTTAAAAATGATCACAAATGATTCTGCTCTTATTCAACACCATAGAAAATTTCTTGTTCAGTGGTATATACCCAAAGTGAGCATTCCACAGAATTTTATTCTGGGAATTCTGCAAACTAAGAAGAGGTTCTGCAGTGCTATTATGATTTCAGGAAGAAATAGAGGAAAAAAGACATCATTTATTAGATATTTCTTGATGAAATAAGAAATTGGGTCACATGGATGAATAAAATAAAGAGAAATAAAACATTATTGAAGATAGTGACTGGAATTTTAGGGACTCTACCACTAGTAAATGGTAGCTAAATCTCTAATGGAAATAGCTACCAAAGGAGATGACTGACAACTGAATTTATTAACAAACACATGAGACTGTGAAATGATTTGGAGCGTAATGGGAGAATGTGTTATTTTTACATTAGCTTAAGTGCATATTTTATGAGAACTCCACAGAGATAGAGGAAAGAAGAAAGCTTAGGCTGGTGAATGAGCATTTGAAAGCAATGTTAAACCAGGATATAGTAATGAGCAGCCAGATTTTCCTCATGTTTCAGCACCAGAAAATTATGGAAACAGCTATAGCGTTTTTCCTAATAAATTCCATTTTCCGAGCCACTGATATGATTTGAATATAAAATTGAAAATTATATTTTCTCAAGTTTGTTATTTCATACAAGTTTTTATTTATCATATTTTAATAAAGCAGGCTCCCTTGCATGCCCCCAAAGGGCAAACATTTGATTAACTCTTTCACCAAATAACATAATTAAAACTTTCCATAGATTTAAAACTATGAAGTACTTTGTATTTGCATAAGACATAACTTATGTACTTGAAATTTCTTAAGTTCTTGCAAAAAAAACTTTTACAATGGGCTCATCATATAAGAAATAGCAATTAACACATGCTCAGAAATAGCTACACGTTCTATAATAGAGCAGAAGTTTTGCTCTGAAATCAGTGATCAAAGATAATAAGGAGTCCAAACTTAGGAGATAAGAGTCTTTTCAAAAGCATCTAAAAATTCAGATATCGCTTAGTTTTCTCCTTTTGAAGAATAAGATAATTAAATATTCTGAACGTGAATCAAGCCAGAGGACAAAATATTTGAGGTCATAGAAAAATAGTTTTTTAAGGTCTTCAGTTGGCATACACTGTTGTCGGTCACATTCTCTAAAAATAGAGCCCTGAGATGGGGATTCTTGTGCAAGTGATTTATTGAGGGTGTGCTCTTAGGAGAAATCTGCAAGTAAGTGAGAGGAAGAAGAAAAAGGAAAGGGATAGGGCCAGCACAGACAGGGTTTCAGCCTTATCCTATAAGGAGGAGCTCCAGAGCACCACACAGTAAATCTTGCCTCTGGGCAAAGGGGCCAGATATTTGTACCCCCATATCCAAACACACAAAAGACACAGGAGATCTGAAACTCCTGATCAGTCCATTCTTGGCAGCAGAATGCCCCTACCTCCTGGAAAGAGGGGAAGGAAAAGAGGTATAACTTCATATGCCAGATAGCTCCTGTGGCCCAAGGTAATCTTTCAGAGAAAGGTGTGGCTGGGAATTGAAAGCACCTGCTTATAAAGGAGATCTGGCTGGAGTGCCAATGCCATCCCTTACACATTCAATACTAAGCCCTGCCCTATTTCCAATACAAAGAATACTGCTTTGCTGGATTCTTTCTGTGCTCCTTTTAGGAAGTCATAAGTTGTTACCAATTTATTACCATTTTTGCCCACTATCTAGGAACACTTCAAAGACAGAAATAAATATACAAAGCATCCTTTTATGGCTCAGCAAAACAAAGAAAACTAATCAATACCTTGTTCAAATCTAAAAGTTTAGTATAAGGGTGGTTTTCATTGATTCATTTTTCCATGTGCACTGAGCCATGTGGAAACCTTGTTTGCATTGATTTTTTTTTAAAATTCATCACGTGACAACACATTAAAAAGGGGAGAAAAGCCTCAGTTGGTACAGGCACAAGCTGACTGTATGGTGGATTTTATGGAAGTGTTGAAGTAATGTTCTCAGATTTCCATTTGATGTGGGAGGGAATCGTAAGATCTCTCTTGGTCCAAATCCATTTAGCATAGTGGAAAAACAGCTTGCCTGACAGCCAGAATGAAAGTTCTTCAAGCTCTGATATAAGTAGCTGAGTATGTCACATCCTTCTTAGTACTTGTTCTTTTTAATTTGTAAATTGAGAAGACTGGAGTTTATAGTTTATAAGAGTGCTTGTATTTTTAAATCATATCTTTCTGAAAGGTCTGGTCTACAAAACTTGGCTGATTTATGGTGAATAGGCTATATTTTTGGCCTCTGATTTCTAGTTCTCTATACATGGACTTTTTAAACTATCTGTAGCTATCCTATACGAGGACAGCTATTACAAATTTTCCAATTTTCCAAGGACCAATATTTGGCCCTACTGCTATATGCCAGATGATATTGAGCAGGTTTAATAATACTCAAAGTACCTTGTTTAATGAGGTGAGTTCACTGACTCCACATTTGAATGCTATGTCAGTATCAAGTGGCTGTAAAGCTTCTAAATGCTTACTTTCAATTTCTGTATTTATATGTAGACATATTAAAGTAATAAATTCATACCCCATGCTCAATAGCTACATGTGGCTGGTGAGTACCATATTGAAGAGTATAGATACAGAATATTTCCCTCATCTCAGAAAGTTCTATTGGATAGTGCTGCCCTAGAATTGCCATTCATTAATCTGCAATTTCAATGCTGGTATGTTTTGGGTACTTCCTGTAACATTCTGTATCGTTTGTAGTATTCTAGATTTATCTCCCAGTTCACAAAGGAAATCTGTCCATCTTCTCATCAATATGGTGTCAGTATTAAACACAATTATTCATAGGGCACTGTATTGACTATAACCATTCAAAATAAAGAAATGAAATACTAGTTTGTGTATTCAAAGTACTTATGATCTGGTGAGGGAGTCAGTAATATGTAGAAATTAAACACACAAAGTGATTTTAGCTGCATTTTAAATACATAAGAAGTCTTACCTTTGTAGGAGAGATTATGAATTATTTGAGGTTATAGGAAAAACATCAGTTGAGAGAAGGGAGTGCATCTTGTAGACTAGAATCATGGAAAAAAACCTCACATTGAAGGATGAGACCTAAGATGCTACTGGAGGAAGAGTACAAATTGACTAAGAAGGAGAAGAAACACAATATGTATGTATACATGTGTATATGTGTGTGTGTATGTGTGTAATATGTATATGTAGATGCATATATTCATACATTTGTATATCTTCCTATGTATATCCCTGTCTCAGTATTGATTATATTTGGAGACCGTGTTTCAAAATTCTGTATTGAGAACTACTAAAATGGAAAACAAATCCACTTAATATGTCCTCTCCTTACTTAAAATGGGTAAGTTCTGGTGTTCTTCCTGAATATATAAAATCTCGGCTATTCATTTTTCAGTAGCATAAAGCAAAACAAATTTATTACCTATCTCATCTGGAGATAAGAAGTCCAACATAGATCTCAATGGGCTAAAACCAAGGTATCAGCAGAGCTGCCTTCCTCTCTGGAGGCTTTAGTGGAGAATCCGCTTCATTGTTTTTTCAGCTTCTAGAAGCTGCCTGCACTCCTTGGCTGATGACCACTTCCTCCATCTTCAAAACCAAATAAAGTTGAAGTTTTTCTCACATAACACCATCTGACCTTCTTGTCTACCATCTTCTTCCATTTTTAAGGACTCCTGTGATTACATCGAGTTCACTTGGATAATCCAGAATAGTCTCTCTGTGTTAAGGTCATCTGAAAGCAACTCTATGGCTATTTCTCTTCAGCATAAGATATTTTAGACAGTAATCAAAGCTCTCCATTCTTTACTTTCCTTCTATTTTACTAATTATGCATGGAGAAAGCAAACAGTAAATTGTGTATATTTTGTAATGCTTCTTTTTCACAGCTATGGACTTTCTTTTTAGTACGTATCCTATTGCAATTTCAGGGAATTGTCTACAAATCAAAGAAGTCACAGCAGTCCTTAGGAAGGACAAGGGTATGTACCAATGCTGAGAAAGTCAGGCTGAAGCAGAAGGCAGGAAGGATGTGCATATGTCTAGCTATGAATTTCTCTTCCATTCTGAACCACAAATCATTCACTTCAAGAGATTGTTACATTAAACATGCTAATATCATGTATTGGCTGTCTCCAACAAGTTCTGTTATGAATCAAGAGGAAAAAAGCAGCACATATAATGAAATAACCACAAAGAAAGATACACACAGACACACACATGCACACACACACCCCTTGCCATCTTGGCAAATCACAGAAAACCAATTTGGCTTGAAATGACAGCACACACTTCTGAAAATTTAAATAATAAAGCATAAATGCAATGATAACTGGAAATTCATTAGCTGATTCTGTCATCTGGCAATGAAACCCATTTGATTGTCTCTCTGTTTCTTTCTCTGACAGGAAACCAAATGCAGCAATGAACTTGACCCCTTGGATTATTTACTGTCATGTTTTTAAAATAATGGAATGAAAAGGTGGTCTAGTCCTGAGTTAGCAGTCAGCAAGTTTTGGGCACAGCTTCGCTTTTAAGGAAAGGCTAAAAACTGAATAATGAAAACAATTTGAACTCTGAGCACTAAAAGCAGGCACTTAGCTCTGCTGAAATCTATGGGTGTCAGTTTTCGAAAGTAGAAATTTAAATCCCACCAACTGCAGGCTAGGAGCTGTCACTTATTATAATTTAACAGAATGCTCTATATTTGTTACAAGAAAAAGGAAGAAATGCTATTAGAGATAATTAAAATGTGAAGTACCACTTGTTTATATTCTTACGCTGTTTCTGATTTGGGGAATAAACGTCCCAATCAAGACCAAGCATAGAAATATGGATATGTTAATTCTAAGTAATTAGGAGCATACAGGCTGACAAATAACCTCTTGGGGCAAGCAAAAGCCTGCAGGTGGCTGTCCTTCTCCTGTCAGAAGTGCCACAAGCTGCCTAAGAGTACTTGAGCCAATGAGAATCAGCTGCTCCTACCAGAACTGAGATGGCCCACCAAGGGAGGGGGGTGCCCTGAGCTTCTAGTCACAGCAAGAAATTCGAGAGATTGCTTCTTAAATTGCAGTCACTTGTCTCCTACGTTGTCCCAGACAAGTGACTGCAGTTTAAGAAGCAATCTCTCAAATTTCTTCAGACTGCAGCTGTAACATCCCTTTACATATTTCTTTTAAAATTTGGCCGCAATTACATTTTTTTAGGCACTCGTATTAATTCTTTGGTCATTGGTCCTTGGTTTTTAGGCAAAAATGTATATTTTTCCTTTATGTCCTTATCTAGCAATGTTTGATTTCTTTTTCAAAACCTCCTCTATTAAATTAAAAATGATTAACAGGGTTTAAAGATAAATAACAACAACAAACTAATAAAAGTCTACCTTAAGACATAGAAGGGCTATAATTAGTATGTTTAGTATTACGCATATGAACAGCATTAAAATGCATATCAGATTTGATAGGTTCATCACAAATGAATGAACACACTAATATACTAGGGCAACAAAGTTCCAAAAGCATCAGAGGAGACAGGGAAAGAATCTATTTCTGAGTTGGATGCATGTGAACTGTCAGGGCAGAAAAAAGGCAGCTAAATTGGCTCAGTGGAGGAGTGCTGGAATCCTAGGAGGACCACCTGAAAATTACATTTAATATGCTAACACTATTACAAGAATATTTCTATTCTTCCCATAAAGGTCTTGCTAACAGTAATTAAATTTTAAGACAGTCAGATCTGGAAAGGAATAAAAATACACTGAAAATACGATTATGATGGCTATGGGAGGCCTTCCCTTTCAAATACTAATTTAAAAAATTGCGTTTTGGCTACCCAGGGACACTGAGGCTGGCCGTATTTATATTAAATTACACCTAATCACGCCTACGTTTTTAAAACTCTAATACATTTAACACCAAAATGCCCTGGACTTGAGAAATATGTAAATGGCATTCTAAATGTATGGGTTTCTCTGCATCAGCAGTCACATGCAGAGTAAAGGGGAAAAATGAAACATATAAGCCAGGATCAGGACAGCAGGTCTTGGGGAACAAAATCTGCATCGGGTCAACAGAACTAAGATTGTGAAGCTGCTGCAGTTTTCAATAAAGAACTCATTTATTTAAAAAATATGTCTTAAAAATTGGACCTGTTTTTAAAATAATTTTCATTTCTCTTGACAATCAGCAAGTCTGAATTGCATAACAGCATCTGTTTTGTAGTCATCTGTTCACTTGAATTGTAACCCAGGTCATCATTCATGAATAACCTGAAGAAAGTATGGAAGTGCTTCCATACTTTCACTCACCATGCTCCACCCCTCAATTTCACTTCAATTATTATGATCTCTAATGCATAAAATTCAAGAAATCCCCAAAGTAAAATTCTGAAAGATTAAGCAATAAAACCCTAACATAATACTCCTTTGGCAAGAGTTTAATATAATTTCTTTTTAAAAAATAGAGATGTAAAAAATTTTTGTATCAGTTACCTTTTAAAATTTGGAGGCAGTTTATTAGAAAGAAGTGATCCTTATAGTTTTGCATGCATCAGAGACAACTGGCGGACTTGTTAAAGTAATGATAATCGGGCCCTATTCCAATTCAACATGTCCAGGAGAGTTTTCATTTCTACCAATTCCTAGGCAATGCTGACGCTGCTGGTCCAGGGACCACACTTTGGAATCACTAGCATTGTAGGTAAGAGCATGAGCTTCCAAGTTAGAGAGCTGGACGTGCCTGACTCTGCCTCCTGCCTTTCCGACCTTGGATAAGATATTTCCCCTAAGTCTTAGTTTCTTCTTCTATAAAGTGAGGATAAAAGCAACGTTTACATCACAGGATTTTGCATAAAATAAAGGAGAAAAATGCATGTGAATTCCTTAGAATATAGTAAATGTCTAATAATAGCTTAGATTCCAAATAGGATGTGGCAAAAAAAAAAAAAAAAAAAAAAAAAAAAAAAAAAAAAAAAAGGAAATGGAGTAAAAGGAAACATTTCCATGCATCCTATTCAAACATAGTTTTCCTTTAAGAAAGTTATGTATTACTGAGTAATACTATACTTCTATTCAAGAAAAAAAATCAAATATCCTATTAGTTGCAGGAAGTGGATTATCTTTTCTATTAAAAATAAAATAGCCCAAGTTCCATACTGAGGATAAAACTTTATACAGTGCCACCTAGATATTTTGTGTTTTGCTTAAAACTTAATTATTAAGATTTGTTACACAGATCATCATTGACATTAATATGTGTAACGATAGATAATAAGTGAATACATTCTGGAAGTATACATAACATTATAGTAGTGTGCAAGATATTATGAAAAGAAAAAATCCTTGAAAGTCATCATTTCTGCATTTCTGGATAAACAGTTATATTATTTTGACCTTTTCTCTGTATTCCAGGTTTTTTGTAGCAGGTAAGAAGTGGGTATTATTTTTTAATCACAGAAAGACCTTAGAAAAATGTTAATGAAACTAACAATGCCTAGGGACCAAAAATTCTCAAGGCATCATGCTGCTGCGTAACGCTTGTATATTACCAGGAATTCAGAGAAACTGTCTGTGTGTTGGGGCAGGGAGACCTGCCAAAAGAAGGCACTGGGGAAAGTTTCACTTCTCTTGGGTAACCACGAGCCTGCCAAGGACCTTGGAGCTAAAGTAGAAAACGATGTTTAAGCAATTAGAAGAAAAGCTCCTCTGAAAGCTAGACTACTCCAGAGCCAAGTGACAAACCTGACCTAGATGCCTAAAAAGTTTCAGGGAGAGCTGAGTTGAAAGAAAGGTACTACTCTGTCTGAAACTACTTTTGCGAGGAGGGGCAGACAGGGCAGGAAAGTCATTTCAAATCTAGTTCTTTGTCTTTTTTAGATCATGTACCCCTTTGAGAACCTCCTAAAAAGTATAGGACCTTCTCAGTAAAACATGCATCCGTACTTTTGGACGGGAGGATCAATCATCTCTCTAAAAGTTGATCTTTTATGTCCTCAGTTAAGAAACTTTGGTATAAAATAACTAAAATGGGGTAAATATTAGTGAGAAAGGCACTCAAATCTTTAGAGATATTACCATTTTCATCAAACTTTTTAATAAACACATTATTTTAATTTATTCTACAGTGACTATGCTTTGTTGTCTCACCACAAAACAAAACCCTTATCTTTCTCTCTCTCTCTCTCTTTTTTTTTTTTTTTATATAAATCAGAGTTAGGTGAGAGATCATGCCTTTTTTTTGGCTTAATTAACCTTATCAAGGGGCATCTGATTATTAAGACTAGAAAGTTCTAACCCTGTTGTCACTTGGAAGTAATTTACTTAAATTGCAGACCAAATATGATAATGGAAATACGTTCATGTGCAGCCTAAGGACGTTTTGGTCAATGATGGGCTGCATATATTATGGCAGTCCCATAAGATTTTAACACCATATTTTTACCTTTGAAGTTTAGGCATGTTTAGATACACAAATACCACTGTGTTACAAATGCCTACACTATTCAGTACAGCCACATGCTGTACAGGTTTGTAGCCAAAGAGCAATAAGTTATACCACGTAGCCTAGGTGTGTAGTAGGCTATACCATCTAGGTTTGAGTAAATGTAAACACACTCTACGATGTTTACACAAGGACAAAATCACCTAATGACACATTCTCAGAAGGTATTCCTGTCATTAAGCAATGTATACCTGTAGTGCAGTAGAATCTTGACATTGTGGACTTCCACTTAGAAGATTTGACTGAGAGAGGGAGAGAGAGTCAGAGAGAAAGAGAGAGAGAGAGAGAGAGAGAGAGAGAGAGAGAGAGAGAGAGAGAGAGAGAGAGAGAGAGAGAGAGAGACCATGTTTCACAATCTACAGAAATTTTCCATTTTGCTGAGATACAAATGCAAGGCTTTTTGGAAGACTCCTTTAGCTAGTGAATGATTCCAGCCAAGCACCTGGAATTCGCATCTCACTGGGGTCAAGGGGCCTATTATCCTTTCTTGGCTCATCACAAGATTTCGAATACCTTACTCTAATTTAGAAGGAAAATGATGCAGTAGGACACAACTTCCTAAAGTCTTTTATTTTTCAAACATGGGCTTTCAGTAGCTTCATAAAGTAGAAGAGAGAACTCACAGTAACTGTCTACTCTGGATTCATGCTCTTAGAGACATTACCTCATGAAGGTTTGCACATTCCAACACACAGCAATGGAAAAGTCTACATGGTGGCGGGGGGGGGGGGGAACCTGAAAGCACGTTAGGATACAAAACATCTCCAGAAATGATTGATTTCCCCTTACTCATTTCTTACTAATGAATATTCTATTTATAAAGATCTCTAGGGACATACACAGCATCCCCAAAGAAACTAAATAATGCCAAATGAAAAATCTATATACGCAAGGGCTGTCAATCCCTGTTCTTTTTCTTACGATTGCTCGATGGCAGTCACTGAAGACTTTAATCTACCAGGCTTTGCCCTGAGCCAATAAACCAGTTTTAGTGAGCAGCTCAGTCATTTGATAGCGGGTGGCAAATAAATCTTGCCAATCCAAAATGAAGTGTGCTTGGGGAGGGTTTACCATTTTGCTGCCAGGCTTCATTTGCTTAATGTATGGGATTGGACCAAGCCTTTGTGTGGCTTCATTTGTAGGCCAGGACCAGGGTTCTACAGTCCAGGCTGGACTCCAGACATCCCGTCTGATTTTGTCAGCCTTCTCTGCCTAAGGGATGGATCTGTTCTGCACATCAGGGTCATGCAACCAGGCTGAGCTTCCCAATCCCCATGCTGCCACTAGCCTGAGGTTGGATACTCCTGCTGTCCAGCATAAGCCTAGCTTTGTCAAGTCATCTTCGCTGTCAAAATTGAAGATAAGAAATTTGGGGCATGGTCATTAGAGCTGGTGATCATTCTTTGGGGTTGCGGGGAAGGAGCAGTACCAAAGTTCAGTGGTTTCTTCTGGCTCTGGCCTTTCTTGTTTCTAGCTTCTCTCTTCTGCAAGCCTGTCACTAAGGGTAAGCTTGACGAGGAAAAGACAAAAGCCATACTGGCTACATGTGTTTTATCCTTCTGAGTTGCAGGCATTATCCATCTTAAGTTACACTTTCCTTAAAGGAAAAGACAGTCTGTAGCATCACATTGATCTATAGTCAACAGATGTATTTTCAATGGATTTTTATCACTAATGTGGGAGAGTTTCCTTTTGTTCCAAGTGCAAAATAAAAACCATGATCAATTAATTTTTTGATGGCATTCAGCAATATGTATTGAGTGTAACAAGATGACTGGCAATCCCTTAACAAGTTGTATTTCAAAATTTTATTTGTAATTTATTGGCCTGAGCTTAGACTACGGTTTTTCAGGGAAAATAAAATATTTTAGATTGGTAAAAGAAACTTCCAAAGTTCACCACACATAGTTCTTTCCTTCACATTTCTATTATATAGAGAATATAAGTATTCTCTAGTTATTTTACCAATAAATTACATATTCAATAATGAATTATTTTAGAAGATTTCTGTAATATGTCCAGCCATGTCTGAGTCATGTAAAGTAAAAGAGTGAGTGCCTTGGCTTTAAGGAAATGAAATAATTTGTTTTGAACAAAACCAGGCAGAAATACGTGATTTATTAAAGTTGAATGTCCTCATGAAACTGATCCTCAGTGTGGTATAATTTATTACTGAAATAGCAAAAATGTTTTAAAAGAAGTTGTCTTATGAGAAATCTAATTTGCTTTTGAGTAGCATTTTTTTTTTAAATTACATGACTTATTCTGGATAACATTAATAGATAACTATCAAAATGCAAGTCCTTGTAGGAAAGATAATTTTGTCACGTTGTATCTTGTCTTTTTAAAAGCATGTTGAATATATAATGAGGGCATTAACCCTGCTATAAAAACTTGAGCTTCTGCACATCTTTCCTTTGAGGCTAAACTCTGTAACCTGAACAGTACAAATATTAGGCCTGTGTCTCTGGGGCATTGGTGTTGATGTGAGTTTCATCCTAATATTGGGTTGTCAGGGCACTGAGTAAGGCAGAAAACTACTTTTAAGGAGCTTTTGCAATTAGCACCTAATTAATGGGGTGATAAACATGAGTGACCGGAGGTTCCATGGTCTAACACAGTGTCATATCATTGGTGTCTCCTTACTCATTTAACCTTAGATTTCCAGCAGCAGCAACAGTGGGCATGGAAGGGTCTTCTGGCCCAGCTGATAATGTTCTGCTAGGACAGAGGTGTAAGTCTGGGGAAAAACATAAACAGTAAGAAGCATAATTACATCTTAGATGCAGTTGGCCACCTCAGGAAGAACAGAAAAAGCACTTCTTTCAGTGAGCAACTCTGAATTACCGCTCGCTGTCTACAGCCTTCTTTTAACATGGGATAAAAATGCTACTTCTCAATTTTTGTTAGTCAGGGTTTGTTTGTCTATGCATACTCATTCCTTAAGTAGAGCTGATTTATGGCACCCCAAATTTTCTTCATGACAGGTTAATCACGAGTATACAGGCTACAAAATAGCCCTGCTGCAAGGATCACCAGTTTATCGTCATTCGTAGAGATTTAGTTTAGGTACACACTCTATGGAAAAATTCAAAAGAGTAAATATTAAGAGGGCTCTTAAGATTTTTATTTTTTTAATTGTGCTGCAACATGTGGTTCAATCACTCTACAGAACTTCAGATGAGATTGGACACATTCAGCATGGTACGGCCACAGACCATACAGAATTTCAGCAAGTCCCTTAAACTCAGCTGGAGAATGAACATAATTACACCTGGTGATGTGTGGTACACATAAACAATGGAATACTATTCAGCCGTAAGAAATGAAATCCTGTCATTTGCAGTAACATGGATGGAACTTGAGGCCATTATGTTAAATGAAATAAACCAGGCAGAGGAAGCCAAATACCACATGCTGTCATTCACATGTGGGAGCTAAAAAGATGGATCTCATAAGGATAGAGAGTAGAATGGTGGCTACCAGAGGCCGGGAAGAATAGAGGGGAGGGAAGGATGAAGGAAAAATTAAAAGGATGTAAATGTATTTATGACCATTGAAGTATACACTAAAAATGGGTAAAGATAGTATATTTTATATGTATATTTAACCTCAATCTTGAAGAGTGTAAAAAAAGTCTTAGTTTGTTAATGGTATTAGCCAGGAGGCCTTCAACTGCACAATGGAGCACAGAGTAACAGGGAGTTGCAGCGGTAAGGATTGCTTCATGGTTGCTTGGGTTTGCAGTTCAATGATATCACCAAGGAACTGGATGCATTTTCTCTGTCTGCTTAGGCATCCTGGGGTACACTTCATCTTAAGTTTTCTACATGATGCTAAGCACAGTTGGGATCCTAGGTTTCCTTCTCTACTCCCAGGGATAGTGAGGGTCTTTTCTAGTAGCTCTCGCTGCAGGACAAAAGGGAACCTTTTACTAAAGCCCCTTCATATCTCTCTGCATTTTTCTATGCTGAACTGAATGGGCTTTGCTGATAGAACCAATACAGTTAGTATCAACCCACAGTTGATATCAACCCCTTTCAAACTACCCAGCTGCCATAAAACTGGGGAGAAGTAGAACATAGTTGGCAAGATGACTACAGTGTGTACCACATTTTTATTATCTCTTCGCTTGGTGCTAGATTATTCTTCATGCTTCTGAGCATCTTCCAAATATTTAGCATCAAGACATCCCAAGGGTTTTTGCCTAGTAAGAAACCATTATCTTCAGAAGATGACTGGATCTTGGTGGAATCTAGAAATACTGAGAGACTGGGGAAATAAAGTCAAATATTATACCAATGTCAAGCATCAAAAATTTCTCAAGCCTCTTAGTTCCCATGTCATTCCAAATAGTTCTACATTGATCCTTGACAGTACAGCATACAGTAAACTCTAATTTGTTATTTCCATAAATATGTATGTAATATATATTTCCTATTAAATGGGACTAAGAAGAGATCTATGAAAATTTTCATAATCCCTGTGCATTAGAATAGGATCTAATGGAATCACTTTTATGTATTCCATAGCCAGTCTAAGGAAACCTATAAGGGTTTTTAATTTGAAATTTTGTTTAAAAAGGATATGAAAGTGTATGGCTATTTTAATTGGATTAAAAGTGACTTTTCTCTAAGTCTTTGATTTCAGGTGGCTTGTACCAATGTGTAAGAATGTGCTTCTTCAGAATAGGATTTTGCTACAAATAAGAAAGCACTCTCTGAATATTGTCTTATATTAACAGAATGCATTCCATTAAAGAAAAAAACGAGTATAATACAAGTGAACTGATTTGTGAATATTAAAAACTTTTTAAAGCTAATTTTGTTAGCCAATTACTTAGAAACAGAATTAAGTGATTGTAGAAATGCCTTTGGATAAAGCTACAGAAGTTTAAAATTTTAAAGACCTTTAATCATCGACACTTTATATTTTTCTTTAAAATTAAATTTTAAATATATTAAGCAATTATTTTCTAATAATTTTTGGTTTTATTAATGCCCGACACTCTTGAAGGACTACTCTTTCTTCCATATCAATTGGGTACATACTTTCATTTCTTCTTACAATGAGCGTTTTACTAAGTACACCAGAAAGTAAAGCTATGCCTTATATTGAAGTTCTTTTGAAAGATCTGAGTTCAAGGGAATTAAAGGAAAACACTCAGTTACAAATTTTATCTTAAAATGAGAGCTTCTAATTCTTTGTTTTTACTCATATGTTCATAAGCATTTCTAGAAAGGCCTGAAAAGATGACATTTAATTTTACTGAGTCAATGCCCAGGGGATTACCTATTAGATTATGTTTATAGAAGATCTATTCAGTCAATTTACCAACAGTTATTAAAGGGTTACGATGTGTGTAGTCTTTGAGGTAGTAATAAGTTATGATATCTATGTTCTGAGAGCTTACAATGCATTCTCATTGGTAAAGAGAATAAGAAAATTTAGAACACATGTCATTCGTTATTTTTCTGAAAAATCAATTTAATGCATTAAGTGATTTCTCCAGAATTTTCTTCAAATATTCATCATATCTCACTTGGTTATAATCAGATAGAAGTCTTCCTATGTCCAAACGATGACAGGCACAGTGCAGAATGAACAGCAGAAAGACGTTTTACAGGTGCATAACTCAGGAAGGTGAGGGGAAGCAGAAACATTAGTTGCACCAGGAATCACAAATATTTATTGAGTTTCTTTGTGTGCTTGAGGATGGTAAATAAAAAGAGATACGCAGCATTTTCAGTCTTTTTAAGCAAGCATGAGCATGTAGGTATGGCAAACAAATCATTTCCAACATGTAAGCATATTTGGTGCTGGGAAACAGTAGTTTTTAGAGGTTGCGCCTGTTCTTTTCTCTCATTATTCAAAATTGAAACTACTACTTCTGTACATCATGGCAAATACTTTAATCATAGTATATGTAGCACTGAATTATAATTATTCACTTATATTGTCTGTCTTCACCAGTGGATTGTAAACTTCTGACTGAAAATGTCACACTTTACTCATCTCAGTCCCCTTAGTACTCAGCAAAGTCACTGTCACACTGCAGTTGCTCAACAAATGCTTGTGTAAATGAAATGGAGAAAAAAGTAGCAAAACCACCACATGTGTGAATATTTTTCATCATCATCCTTTTCTGCATTTGGAGACCTTCCCTCAAGTTTCCCTTTCTCACACTTCCTTCTGCCTTACCATCCAAATTTTGGTTAGGGAGAGACTGTTAAAATCTGTGACATCACCTTCAGTCTAAACTTTTAAAAAATAATGAAACATGTCAGGTGCAGTGGCTCACACCTATAGTCTCAGCACTTTGAGAGGTCTAGACAGGAGGACTGCTTTAGCCTAGGAGTTTGAGATGAGCCTGGGCAACATAGCAAGACCCCATCACTGCAAAAAAATTTTACAAAGTTAGCCAGGCATAGTGGCACGTGCCCGTAGTCCCAGCTACTTGGAAGGCTGAGGTGGGAGGATTGTTTGAGTCCAGGAGGTTGAGGCTGCAATTGAGCCATGATCATGCCACTATACTCCAGCCTGGGTGACAATGAGACCACATCTCAAATTAAAAAAAAAAAAAAGAAGAAGGAAACAAAACTGATAGTAAAGGCTCCTTTGCTCCTAAATAATTTAATATCTGTTCTAGGTTAGGCAACAAAGACTGTCCAAGTTGGTGACTTTGGCTGGGGTAAAGTTGCTTATACTTTTGTTAGCTCTTGTTCCAGGAAACAAACACAGCAAAGTATACACAGAAGATCAAAAGCATAAGTGAGTTACCCATCAGAGGTGTGCTCAAAAGCAGAGGGCTGGTAGCCCATATGAAGCAAAAGAAAAGTCTACCCTGTAAAGGAAATATACAGTCACACACATATACCTTGGCTCACTTTTTTATATTGTTTTAGGCAAGTGCAGGAGATGGAGACCCACTCCAATCTTAGAGGATCTGTTCTATCACTGGCTTGCTGCACAATGGTTACATTCTTATTCCTATTATGTCAAGTTTATTTGAGTTAAGCAGGTTTGCCTGCAACCAGTGACACTAAAAAGGACAGAATCATTTGGCATTAAGGTGGATCATACAAGCAAAGGTGCCCCAGGAGGAGATCCCTCAGCTTGTAATTTAAGTCAGTCTATGACCTAAGTGGAATAATTTTCCTCAGGAGACATGACAGCACAGAGTTGAGGTCAGAAGATCATGGTGCTCTTTCCTTTCATAACGGGCCTGTTGTCATAGCAGGGGAGATTGGGCTGATAGATGTGCTGGGCTGTGGAAATAGGGCTGGCCAGGCCAGATCTGATTTTTCACTGTACTTTTTCAGAATATTTTCCTGCCCAAAATATTGTCACAAAATGTGGCTGCAAACAGTCATCTCGTATTCATTCATAATTCCAGGAGTTGGTGATTTTGGCTGGGCTCAGCTGGTCAGTTTTTCTGCTGCTTTCCTCTGAGGTCACCTATGAGGCTGCTGTCATCTGGTGTCTTGACAAGGGCTCCATATTCTAAGTAGGCTGTCTACACATATCTGGCAGATAACGAACTGGCAGTGAGGACACCTCAGTTCTTCTCTACCGGCCTCGCCAGCAGGCCTGTTCAGTTTACCTTTTGGTGACCCAGTTTTAAGAGGGTGAGAGAGAAAGAAGCCACAAGCTTTCTCAAGTCCTCAGCTCAGAAGTCCCATGGCATCACATCTACCATATCCTGCTGGTCAAAGCGAGGTCCAAGGTCAACCCAAACAAAAGAGAGAGAAACACTTTCCTCCTCTTGACCGAATGAATTGCAAAGTATTCGTGGTTATTTTTAAACTACCAAACTTTCCTTGCGAAAAACAACAACAAAAAACAAACAAATAAAAAAAAAAAACCTCATAGTGTTTTCCAAATACTTACTAACTATATATTTACAAAAACATAATAATTAAGGAGATAATTATTAAATATGAAATGAAAAGTATTTTTTTTAAATGACTGCTGTCTCTTTTTATATGGTAGCAACGGTATTGAAACTTTCTTCTCTTGATAAGGGCTTTGAGTGTAAGCTATTTTCCACAGTGTGTGGAATGCTATAACATCTTTTATTCCCACGTAGAAGTCAGTGGAACAGAATGAGAATTACTGGAGCCATAATGGAAATGGAAAACTTTAGGCTATTTTCTCTTTCTAGTAGGTGAATAATGTGATATGATTACAACACCAGTCACTTCAGAAATAGGAGAAACAACAGAATTTTCATTGTATTGCTTTCAGTCACACTTTTGCCCTCTGGATAGTTCTGGAAGGCTGGTCAGAAATAAAATATGCTATTCAGAGAAAACACAGTTACAACATTTTACCATACACACTATCCACTTCTTAGAAACAAAAATTACACCTTGATCCCATTATTCTTTTAAAATAGGATTTACTGGGCACAAGGGTTATTGTCTCCCCTCTTTTATCTGTTTCTGATTAGCCCTCCTAGGAGATGATACATCATTAAAGACTTTTGTGCTGGGCTACTTTAAGTGATTCTGAATATTCTGTTGTGTCAGCTCACTGTAATGAAACCCAGTATTTTAACATTATTGCTCATCCAGTTGCCATTGATAATAATGGGCTCCTTTTATGGCCTTTTTTTACACTTAAACTAATGCATGATATCACCATGTGTGGGCCTCATTTTCTCAGGGTTAGTTCTATCACATTAGTCAAGGATGCGATGACTCTGAATTGTCTTAGGAGTTACATTTTTAACTATGCAAGGTTATCAGTCTAACATGCACAGCTAAACCTGAAATTCCTTAGGAACCTGTGAGTTCCTTCATCATGGATCATCTTTCTCCATGACCTCTAAAAGTCTTTCTAGTAGATGATCTCATTTTATTTCCAAACAACTAAAGATCAGTTACAAACATTGTTTCTTTGGTAATATGTGAGCGGAGGGAGGTGGAAGAAAAGAAAAACCAGGAAGTGTTGCATCTCGATTGCAAAGTGAGTCATTAGGAAGGATGAAAAAATTGACAGTGTGCCATCTGAAATGATCAGGTTATCAGGGCTGACATTGATACAAAGTCTCCTGACACTTGAAACAAACCGGAATGGTACCAACGGGCTGAACATGAGCCAGATTTCATTTGTCAGTGGGTTGCTCTTATTTTGACAACATCTTGGTAAAATTGTCACATCTGTTGAAATTCCGTTTGAAAATTAGCTGTAGGAAAGAACACCAAACAATCTTATTTTCACGTATTGTGTACACAAGGATTTTCCTACAATGAGTCATCAGCCACCAGCAACAATGAAATGTCACAACAATTCCAAAGATACCATCTGTCTAACGGAGATGATTCAAAGACGAACATACACCATTCGGCAGAGCTATTTTTTAAATGACCACTGATTAAAATCAAAGCACTCAGATCTTCTCTGAACTGTTATTAACAGCACTGATATTGGAAAACTACAATTAAAGTGTTATGCATCGATAACATCTGCTAAGACTATAAATGATGTTTATTTAAGCTTCCTCTCTTGAGAACAGCTGACATTTGAAAATGTGGAAGATGTTTGCATTACCTGTGTGTCCTCTCCACCTGGTGTTTACAAAATTTTCCCATCAGAGCCTATACCATTGCACATTTCTATTTTATTGGGTAATCACAAATAAGTAAAAGAGTTTCTTTGCAGATTTTGTTCAGTAGCTAAAATATGTGTGATCATTCCAGAAAAAAAAATGGAACGTCATCAAGACCATGAAAACCCTTTTGTAAAAGCACTTTTCTCCACAGTTCATGATTTTGCTTACTTAATAAATACTCATAGTGATCTTGGAAAATCTAGAGGATTGGGAACAAATCTACAAGAAAAATAGCCAATTATTCAGTTGTAAAAGTAATACCCAAGCAGAAAGTAAAGAACATTAAAAAATGCTACACAGTTTAGGAGACTGGTAGCTTCACATAAAAAAAAAAATGCCATTAAAATTCAGATACAAAAGGTATTATGAATTCTCCATAATGGATTTTGCTTCAAGAAATCTTAATTAATGATGACATAGAGGTAATCAGAAGAATTGTCACACAATATTTGAGAGTTTGGTTACAAGTACCTATTGTCATTGCTGTGAAATATTCCACTCAATCCAACAAAAGTTTATCAGACACCACTGTGTGTGCTTACACACTTTCATCTTTTAGTCATTTTCTGTCCAAAGAGCAAAAAAGTGATCATATTTAATTTATAATAATACATCGAAACCACTTTATAGTATTTCTTGGGGTGACAGAAACAGCATCTGTATAATAGACTAACTTGTTATTCTAGGTTTTGCCACTTGGATTCAAGTTTCAAAGGACATGTTGATCCATGTCATCAAATAATAGAACTTTAAGAATAACTAACACATATATAGGTATTGTTGCTTACTTATGTGTTTATTCCTTCAAGCACTAATTCATTTCTGCATTCAGCCTGTTGGCAGATATTTCAAGGCTGCTTAGAATGTGAGAGCCCTGGGTAAGGAACTGGGAGTAGTATGAGCAAGACAGAATCCAGGTTAGAGAAAGAAAATATTTTTTTTTTTGCTAACTACTATTAGTGAATTAAATGATCTGAGGTAACTTTCACAACATCTGTCTTTCTGTATCCTTTCATAAGACCATTCTTATCAAGAATTAATTTCAACAAAAGAACCTTATCAGATGATTAAGGGTTAAAAAGATGCTATTACTTATTCAAGATGAAATATGGTATACAGGAACTTTGCTGAAGTTGGACTGTCAGCCCTGCTACTATTTTAGTTGAAATGGAATTTACAACCATGTTATGTGGGACTTATAATAATGGACTACATTTTATCAGGCAAGCAATATGGTTCAAATACTCACCAGCCATGTGATCTTAACTTTTCTGAACTTGTTTCTTCAATTGTTAAATGAAGATGATAATATCGACCCGAATGGGCTGTTGTGAGGACTAGGAATGATTTATGTGTGTTGAACATGTTTGGTGAACAGCCTCATGAATAGGAGAGTCTTAATAAAGAGCAACCAACTACAGCTGCTCTTAATATTAGCTCCAAGGTAGGTGAGGCTAGTATGGCTCAAAGATTTTAGTAGAAATGGCTAACTGAACAAATAAACACCTTGGCAATTGCCTAAAACCTCTACTATTTAAATTTATTGTTACAAAAAAGGAGGGGAGAAATTTCAACTTAAAATAGCACCAAAACATACGAAGTTGGCTGCATTGCAATCAAACTAAACTTTCAAGTCTCCGCTGAAATTTTAGTAGAAGTTCATCATCGCTTCTATCTTTAAACCATTTACTAATGACGAGCAATGTATGGGACATCATGGCCAAATCAATGCATGTTAATGTTTCTCTTCATCACTAAAAGTAATTGTGATGGTCTATGCATTTCAAAAGCTATTCTGTGTTACTCTGGTATGTCAACAACATAACAATAAATAATGAATCTTTTTTCTTTCGGAAATATATTTCAACTTTTAAAAGTTCAGTGGGCTACTTTTAACTTGAATATAAAAAGAGGAAGGTGAAAATACTGTTTTTCACATAAAGTCATATTTTATCTCAATCACTGCTTTGCATTATTTACTTTTCAAACACCTGGCTAGAGGTAAATGCCATAGTTATTTAAATGTAGAGATTAGTTGCTCCATGTGCAGAATTTTATTACAGGTTTATTTTATAGTTTGACCAGCCAGTTTAGACTCAAGAGATATTTATAGGTTCTCATTTTAGATTCTAAAATTTCCTCTTAAAATTTAGATTTAAGTAATCTGTTTTAAATGGCATCTAGTGACACCCAACAGGATGCGAAACAACCAACCAGTTGGGAAGATTAAAAATTCCAGCAATAGGCTGGGCGCGGTGGCTCACGCCTGTCATCCCAGCACTTTGGGAGGCCGAGGCGGGCAGATCACGAGGTCAGGAGATCAAGACCATCCTGGCTAACACGGTGAAACCCCGTTTCTACTAAAAGTACAAACAATTTAGCCGGACGTGCTGGTGGGCGCCTGTAGTCCCAGCTACTCGGGAGGCTGAGGCAGGAGAATGGTGTGAACCCGGGAGGCGGAGCTTGCAGTGAGCTGAGATCATGCCACTGCACTCCAGCCTGGGAGACAGAGCAAGACTCCGTCTCAAAAAAACAAAAAACAAAAAACAAACAAACAAAAATCCAGCAACAAACTGGTTATATTTTTCTGCATGATGTCAAACAATCCACATGAATACAGCAATGGCTTCAGCATCACAGAGACCTAGGAGTCTAAGGCTACTGAAGAAAACCAAATGAGAGAGAAAAAAACTTGGGCTCCAATGTGTGAAGTGTTTTAGTATTTTTAAATATTTAGAGATGCTCCCCAAGGAGTGACAAGCTACAAGAGAACCTTATACACCTCAGCATCCTGGCTGCCATTTTTGTTGCGTTCATTCCTGCCCATACCCCTCACTCTCTGGTAACTCCCTTCTGCCATGCTTCTTCCATCTTCCATCCTATGAACATTTTAGCAGAGGACTAAGTCCTAAGTCATAGGACTTTCTGATTGTGGTGTTGAAGGAATTGAGAGGTTTTCTGCAATTGCAAAACACACTGCTGCCTATGGAGATCAGTGACTGTGATGGGTTATGGGCAGGATTCCAGGGAATGATATAGATGAGAGAGTCAAACCTACCCTGGAAGACTTGTTCAAATCAGTAACTGAGTGCTCAATTTGTAAAAATGTTTTGGTGTATATTTCGTCCATGACTATCTACCATATTAATATAGTTTTTCTCTAGAAAGACTAGGGGCCACAGGAGCCCACAAGAGGAGAAAGTCCACCGTCTACAGCTTGAGGAAATACCAGCAAGGAGGACATGTTGCTCAAAGTTGAAGAGATCAGTGATTTATTTTTCCCACCTTCTTACTCCCTCCCGAGAAGATGTGGAGTCTACAGAGAAACATGCCTCAGAGTGTGGGAGATTACTTGCCGTTCTTTCCCTCATGAGAGTAGATAATATAAGAAAGGCAGAAGCAAAATCTGTAACACACAAGGCATTTTAGAGGCAGAAAGGAAATTGGATTATCTGGAATTAAACCCCAGCTTTGATACTTACTAACTGCATGAGCAGTTTAGTTAAAATTTGTATGCTTTAGTTTCCTCATTTCTAAAATAAAGATAAGACTGGGTCATAGGGTTATTGTGAAGAGTAAATGAGTTAATATCTATAAAATAATTAGAATAGTGCCTGGCTCCTAAGAAGGATTCTGGCTGACCCCTGAGATGTAGTCCATCAGGATAGTGACAGGCCACCTACTCAACTAAGGTGAGTTAGCATAGACTAAGAGGGTCCAGAGATAGCTTTATACGTTAAAGGAATCCAAAGGTAGGAGCATTTATTTCTGAATATTAGATCAGATGATAAACTAGCTCAGTAGTTTATTTATGCACTACTCTTATTCGACATAGTACTAGAAGTGCTTCCCAGAACAATCAGGTACGAAGAAACAATAAAAATCATACAAATAGGCTGGGCATGGTGACTCACGTCTGTAATCACAGCACTTTGGGAGGTCGAGACAGGCAGATCACCTGAGGTGACGAGCTCGAGACCAGCCTGGTTAACATAGTGAAACCACATCTCTACCAGAAATACAAAAATTAGCTGAGCATGGTGACGCATGCCTATAATCCCAGCTACTTGGGAGGATGAGGCAGGCGAATCGCTTGAACTTGGGAGGCAGAGGTTGCAGTGAGTCGAGATTGCACCACTGCACTCCAGCCTGAGAGACAGAGTGAGACTTTGTCTCAGAAAACAAACGAACAAACAAAAAAAACAACCATACAAATAGGAAAAAAAAGTCAAATTATCTCTTTTGGCTGACAATATGATTTTATACCTAGAAAAGCTGAAAACCTTAAAGATGCTGTCAAAAGGCTACTAGAACTGATAAATAATTTTAATCAGATTTCAGGATACAAAATCAATGTACAAAAGTCAGTATCATTTCTATATACCAATAATGTCCAGGCTGAGAATAAAATCAAGAATACAATCCCATTTATAATAGCCACAAAGAAACTGAGTTACTTTGAAATACAGCTAACCAAAGAAGTGAAAGATTTCTACAAAGAGAATGATAACATGGAAATCTGAGACAACACAAATACATGGAAGAACATTCTATGCTCATGGATAGAAAGAACCAATATTATGAAAATGGCCTCAGTGCCCAAAACAATTTACGGATTAAATATAAAACTACCAACATAATTCTTTACAGAATTAGAAAAAAAAAATTCTAAAATTCATATGGAACCAAAAAAGAGCCCAAATAGCCAAAGCAACCCCAAGCAAAAAGAACAAAGCCAGAGGCACCACACTACTCAAATTTGAACTATGCTATAAGGCTACATAGTGAACAAAACAGCTGGTACTGGTAAAAACAGACATATAGACCAATGAGACAGAATAGAAAGCTCAGAAATAAAGCCAAACATCTATAACCATCTGATCATTGACAAGGCCAACAGAAACGAGCAATGGGGAAAGTACTCCCTGCTCAATAAATGGTTCTGGGATAACTGGCTAGCGATGTGCAAAAACTGGACTCTTACCTTTCACCATATACAAAAATTAACTCAAGATAGATCACAGATTTAAATGTAAGACCTGAAACTATAAAAATCTTAGAAGAAAACCTAGAAAATAGTCTTCTTGACATTGACCCTGGCAAAGAATTTTTGACTAGTCCCCCAAAGCAATGGCAACAAAAACAAACATTGACAAGTAAGATCTAACTAAATTAAAGAGCTTCTGGATAGCCAGATAAAACTACCAACAGAGTAAACAGACATCCTACAGAATGGGAGAAAATATTTGTAAAGTATGCATCAGACAAAGGTCTAGTATCCAGACTGTATAAGGAACTTAAACAAATCAAAACAAAAAAAATCAAATAACCCTATTAAAAATTAGGCAAAGGACATGAACAGACACTTTTCAAAAGAAGACATACAAGCAGCCAACAAACATATGAAAAAATGCTCATCATCACAATTATCAGAGAAATGCAAATCAAAAACACAATGAGATGCCATCTTACACTGGTCAGAACGGCTATTATTAAAGACTCAAATATAATTGAGGCTGCACAGATAAGGGAATGCTTATACACTACTGTTGGGAATGTAAATTAGTTCAACCCCTGTGGAAAGCAGTTTGGAGATTTCTCAAAGAACATAAAACATAGCTACTATTTGACATACCAATTTCATGACTGGGTGTATAATCAAAGGAAAATAGATCATAATTCCAAAAAGATATTGCACTCATATGTTAATCACCATACTATCACAAAAGCAAAGACATCAAATCAACCTAGGTGCCCATCTATGGCAAATTGAATAAAGAAACTGTGGTACATATATACCATGGAATACTATGAAGTGATTAAAAAAATGAGATAATGTCCTTTGCGGCAACATGGATGGAGCCTGGAGCCCATAATCCAAAGCCAACTAATGCAGGAACAGAAAGCCAAATACCTCATGTTCTCACTTGTAAGAGGGAGCCAAACATTGGACACACACGGACATAAATATGGGAAAAAAAGACACTGCTGACCAGTAGAGGGGGAGGACAGGAAGGGAGCATGGGTTCTAACACTACTTATTTGGTACTATGCTCATGACCTGCATATAATACACCCACGTCACAAACCTGTACGTGTACCCCCTATATCTAAAATATAACTGGAAATTAAAAATAACAATAAAAGCATCAGAGGGCAGCATAAAAATAATTTATTTCTATTAATATTTAAATAGTAAACAGTTTATGGCTATTTACTATTACAGATCATATAATAAGCTAGCTAAATAGTTATGTACTAGGGCAATAACACTGAAGACCCGCTGTTCTCATCCCATTTACAATTCTTAATGCTTGAGGACCCAGACATTTTGTCCTTCACAGGTTGCCTACAAATGGGTTTAGATCCTAGGCTAATTTGGGAATACCATATCAATAGATATTCCTTGAAAGAAAATACAGTAATTCATGTAATAGTTTTAGAGTTGTCTCCTGTTCGCGGCTGTTTTTATCTAGATTCTAGACGAGTCATTCTGAAAAGAACAAAGTGGTGGAAGGATTTTCTGTAACCATTTTAAAATAAGGGAAATTTCCAAAGGAGGCTGTGGCTGCAGAGTATGCATTTGGAAAGAAAGTCAATGAAATGCAGATAAATAGGAGCGGGTGCCTAGCCATCTGTTTAGAACAAACATGCCCGGTTGAACAAAGAGATATTTTTGTCTTTCACATCATTTGAAAAATGTGGCTCTTTTGGCTTTAATTCCATTTAGTGAAGGGTATGTGCTGAATAAATATGTGTTGTTTGATTAATTGATGGTGTCATCTCCATTTAGGATTGGGGCCGAAAGTGGAAAGAGCAGGCTGTGCCTGCACATACTAATCCTCAAATATTCCACAATTCTGTTTTGGAGAAAATCCTTCCTGACTTTTGGCCCAGGGAAACAAGTAGTCATAGCTTGTATTTAATGTGGATTTCTGTGGTAACACAGTCTGAGGAGTTTTAACTTTGACATGATAAATATCACCATATTGCTAGCAATAGGAAAGAAAAAGAATCATATTTGGAAGTAGGAGACCAGGGTTCTCAAGCCCAATCTTTTCAATCAGTAATCCACCAAGATAAAAGATAATCATTATGTATCATATGTTATGTACTTGTACCTTGCCTGCAGAATTGTCACAAGAGTCTGACAACTGTGTTTGCAAATGTGAAAGAAGCTATCAGGGCCACAGTGGAGAGAGTGAGAGAAGAAAAAGGGTGGGGTTTCATAGCAGTTACAGGCGGTCAACCAAAGACACGGGAGACCTGGAGAGCCAGTGAAAGGCGAGCTGTATATTTGCTTTACCAAGATGTTTTCATCTCTGTCAACCATCCAGGATGAGATAGGAATGGCTGTAGTAGTGGTGGCTGTAGTAGCAAAGCTGTAGTTAGCTGAAGGAGTCAGCCAAAACGCTGAACAAATTCACTGGGGTAGACAAAGGCAGGAAAGACACACACAGGGGAAAAAAGAGAGGGAGGAAAAAATAGATTAATTAGTGCTAACTTCTCTGTCAGGATAAAGGTGCAGAAAAAGAAGAAAGAAGGTTAAAAGATTAAAGCAGTTTTTTTTTTTTCTTTAAAAATCTGTTAAATTCTTTTAAAGAATTTAATTTAACAGAAAAAAATCTGTTAAATTCTTTTAAAGTAAGCTTTATTGCTTTGCAAGAGTAAAACAGTTACCCCACACAAAATAATATTGTGAAGACTCTGTTGATTAAAATAGGGATGAATCCAAAGAACATGTTACTAGAATAGCGTCCTCCAGCATCTCAGCATTCCTGTGAACAGCTCTTACTTGTGTAGGAGATGCTCGTATAATCATCTTCTGCTCACAAAAAGTAGTATAGTGTTGCCTAGAAATGTGATTCTGTGCTAAGGGCAGAAAAGCAATGAGTAGATGACTCTTTTTCCTGTAGGTAGTTTCTTGGGCACACTCTTGGTGGCAGAAGGTAAACTTTGTTGTTTGTTAATGAGCATGTGTGATTGATACCAATCTGCATAATAATGAATATTGAACTCTGTGTTCTTTGAAGCTGATGCTGTCTGCAGATGGTAATGCATTTGGGGAAAGTCTGCTTCCTTCATATAGATCTAGACTGTATCATTACTGAAAATTAACAAATTTGTGTTTGGCAGGTATATGTGTGTGTGTGTGTGTGTGTGTGTGTTCATTCAAGAGTTATGCCCAAATAACCAACTTCCTTCTGTACTTCACTGGCCAGAAGATGTTGAAAGGTGTGGTGGTGGAAGTAACAAAAAAGACAATAAAGGGTAGGGCAGGGATAAAAATAAGTGTGACCTGCCACCATTCATCCCTTGGTCAGTGGCACAGAAGGGGCCTTCCTCCACTGTTAAAGAGGACAGTGGTGCAGGACTTTAAGGCAGAAGTCTGCAAAAGTGGGCAGACATCATTGGTGGAGCGAAGAGGCAACCAAGATGGAAAAATAAAGTGGTTGCCATGGGGACAACTCAAGAACATAAGTGTGACAAATAACTTTGTTTCCACTATGCTAGAAGATGGTGGGTATTGAAGGAGACGGCCTTTGGTTGTGGACATACATAGAGTTACTAAACTTGGGGTAAGTGAGAAGTTTTGGAGAGCTTCCTATCAGTCTATATCTTATATTTACTTAGAGACTGCAGGCCAAAAACCAGAATGAATGAAGAATGTTTGTCAAGTGGGACTGAGTGTCTGCTGCGAGCTTCCCATGCAGGTCTGTTGACAGGCAGGCAAGTTTTCCACATGACAACTGGGACATGCTTCTCTTTGTGATCCATGAATTAAACTCAAAACCAGGAAAGTTATTTGAGTTGTAGGAAAAATGTCACAGTACTTGCACGGGTAAAAACAAAGCATGTAAAACTTGGGAATATACAAAGGCATTGTGAGCCTGGGACACATGGTGAAACCCCGTCTCTACAAAAAATACAAAAATTAGCTGGGTGTGGTGGTGCACACTAATTTACTCTCAGCTATTCAGGAGGCTGAGGTGGGAGGATCGCTTGAGCCTAGAAGGCAGAGGTTGCATGGAGCTAAGATTGTGCCACTACACTCCAGCCTGGGTAACAGAGGAGACCTTGTCTAAAAAAAAAAAAAAAACAAAAAACAACAACAAAGAAAAAAAAAAAAGAAAGAAAGAAAGAAAAAAAATGCACTGTGTATGTAGAAGACTATTTTTCAAAAATTATATATACACTTTTGATATATATGTATGTTTTCAGGTTATATAACCATACATAGCAAGTTGTACATAGCAGATTATAAAACTATATGTGTTGGAAGAAGCCAGATACAATAGGCCACATATTATATGATTCCATTTAGAAGAAAGATCCAGAATGCTTAGAGACAGAAAGCAGAATGGTGGTTTCCAGGAGGTAGGGGTGAGGGAGGACTAGGGAGTGATTTCTTGGGCAAGGAGCTTCTTTTTGGGATAAAAATGTTCTGGAATTAGATAAGAGTGATGGTTGCTCAACATGATAAATGCACCAGATGTCAGTGAATTGTACACTTTAAAACGGTGAATTTTATGTGATGTATCATTTACTGCAATTACAGATAACCATATATGCTATATATAAGTCTATTTTTGAAGAGAAAAAAGTCAATATTATACAGGTAGAACTGATAATCAATACAGAATATGACTCAACCTAAAGTTTCATTGGGGTGCAGGGGGAAGATAACACTTATGAGCTGGGCATTGAGAAGACGTTTTCCAGTTACTTTCCTTCTTGGTAATACATACAGTCTGACCAAGGTGATACTTATGGTTCCATCTACCTCTAAAATTCTCTGACTTTATGATTTGAGTTTAGAATATTGCATGACAATTCAAAAGAAATACTTATAAAATAAATTGATGTTCGATTTCAAATGTTGGAAGAAAAGTCAAATGAGAGAAAAAAAAAAAGAAAGTTGCTAGAATGAACAAGATGTGGAGAAACAAATACAGAAAAACAAACTGTTCTACAAAAGGAGAAATAGGGCTTATTTATGGAGAGGCAATTCTGACACCAGGACAATAATGAATAAAAATGAAACCAGGACAATAACGAATAAAAATGAAATAAGTTGAGACTAAATAATCCACTAAAGATGGACTGAAAACCCCAGTCTGAAGGGGAAAGTAGGAAGCAACCATTCAGGATGATAAAGATGACAATTTGAAGAGTCAAAAGGGGAAAGAAAAGAAAAACTAACATTCAAAGAAGGATTTTAAAAGCTCCATAAAACCTTAAAGCGAGAATGTTCAATAGAAGTAGAAACATAATCACAGTGGCAGATGGGTTTTAGGGAGACCATGGAAGAAAAGAAAGGTGAAGACATCTCAGCAAAAGTTCTGAAAATCCAAAACCACGAGGGAAGGTGGCACAGACAGAGTGAAGACAACAAAATGAATGGAAGCTAGCAAAATGAATGATCTGACAGCATCTAAGCGTGGGCAAGATGAGACAGGGAGCAAGAAGCAGCTTAAGAAAAATATATGAAAAGTTTGAGAATTCTATAAGAAGAAAAAACTGAATAATAGAGATGCTTTTAACCAAAGTTTCAAGGACTATATATGTGTGTGTGTGTGTGTGTGTGTGTGTGTGTGTATACATATATCTCCATACACATACATACACACACATCGCACACACACATATGCACACACATATACATACACACAGGTGGATATATATATGCACAAACACACACATACTATATATATTTATACACACATAGATATACATACATATATATACAGACACATACATGCATACATACATGAATGTATACATACACACACATATAAGTGTTTGAATGCAAGCTAATGCTGGAGTTCAAAAGTAAAAGATAAATAATATAGGAAAGACATTCCTAATAACTTTGGGCATTATAATTCTTCTTGGCAACTATTTCCAGTATTATTGTTCTCATTTTCCTATAAAGAAAATAAAACTCAAGAAGTTATACACATTTTTCACAATGCTGGGATCCTATATATCAACTCAGGATATTAATTTAGTTCTTTTTAATAATAATATTCATACAGTTTTTTCCCATATAATATATTCCCTAAAGTTTCATTTTTGAGATTTTTGGTTAATTTTGATTATTATCTTGAAAATGGGTATACAAGCCTATTTTTAAATTTAATTTTAATTTTTTTACCTGATTTCAATAAGTTCTATTTTCTGGATCTGTTTAATTGCCACATTTTCTTCTCTAACTTCCTCCCTCCAGATGTTTCCTATGTTCCTAGAAGTTTAAATTATGAACACAGAATACACTGCCCTCTAGAAAGATGTTGGTATGATAAATGAAATGGTACTATTAATTCTTTATTTACTGCATCTTCTAAGGTACCTACACTTTGTAGGCTGTGCTAAGAACAGAGCCATCAACTAGCATGTTGTTTGTATGAAAGAATGTATTTCTGAGCTCTAAGGCAATTGGCTCAGAAACAAACCTTTAAAACAGAACCCATTTAGTTTAGGTTGAAGAATGCCTACGAAACATGTTCACTGTTTCATCCCTTGTTTCTAATGACCTCCAGGAAACTTCCTGGCTGTTATTTCTCTGGTGAAAGGTCTCTTATAAAAAACATTCAAGATTTTGCTTATGTCTATTTTTGCTGCCGCTATTAATTCTAGTCGAGAGATTATTACCTAACGTTAATCACCTGACTTCCATCTTTTTGTCATCATTATTATAATCATTACTATACAGATGAAGAAACTGAGGCTGAGAGGGGTTGGGTAATTTATCCCAAAGTGAAACTGCTTCTAAGTGATAGAAATTAAAACTGAACCCTTCTCGGACTCCAAAGCCATTATTGGTTATTAGCAAAATAGAAACAGAAAAATAAATAAAACGTATAGGCCTGGATATTTTTTATATGGTTAAGCATTCATTCATTCATTCATCATGTATTCATTCATTCAAGAATGAAAGATTTACTGGAGAACTGAAGCAAAAATGACATTGGCATAGAATCAGGAAGATGGCATAATTGAGTTAGGCCACAGACCTGCTCTAGAGGGCTCCAAAAGCTGAAGAGAATAACAGAACTAAAATCACATAATAATAATTATGCTTGCTTGGTAAGTTGAACAGATTAAGCTGATCTGAGCAAGGTGAGGAAGGCATCAAGCAGGAAGTAACATGTCACCTTTTACTGGAGATGAAAATAATTTTCCAGGAAGGTAAAAGGCTGGTGGGCGGCGGGGGAGGCATGAAAGAACATAGACCTAATCTTACTACCTAAATAATCTTCCTGAGAAATGTAAGTTACATTCAGAATTTTACTTGACTGTATCTTGTATGTAATACAAGGTAAAATATTATTTGTGAAAGTTTTTGTTACAGATTGGAAAAACAACATGACCTTTCCAAATTCATCCTTTGCTACCTCAGACTACCAAGATGGGCAAATTCTTCTAAAGAGGAGAGATGTCTAGCGCAGTGTCTGCCAGGGTGGAAGGAAATGATATGTAACTCTTCCCGGTCACCATGAAGGACACAAATTGCTTTTTAGAACTTGTGGTTTCTGCTTTATGAATGTCCATCACCTAAGAGCTTTGACAATAAAAAACTTTTTTCCTGGCCTCAGACTCATTTGTGAATGCACAACCAACTCTGTCAAGGGCAAGAGAAGGTCACATATGAAACCACGAAAAAACCAGAATCATGAAAATACAGATGTCTGCAGATGAATCAAAGTGAACAGAATGACCCTCTGCTATCATCACTTAATCGCTAGGTTAGGGAAAATACTGGGAGACAAAGAAGCAGATGGAGCCATTGTGACCCTTAAGGACAAGTGGGATTAGCATAAATGTATCATAATTTATCATCCTCATCACTAGTAATTTTGAGGTCTAGACATCTAAATATACTGGTCAGAAGGACCTGCAGAATTCTTAAAAAGGTATCCTTTATAACTCTAGATGCCTCGTAGGTGAAAAAAATAGCATATTCCTTTAGCTTTTATACTTGTTTATGCTTTCAGTGAAATAGACTAACAGGTACCCTTTCTCCTAAAAGTTAGATATAAATATCACTAGTTAATATCATAAATAAGGCAGAGTCTTGGCAGTTAGGCTTTTAATGTTTTCAGTATTTCCTGTTTGTTGTTGTTCTTCAATTTTTAGTGAAATTTGGACATTTAAATACATCCACTTATTTACTTAATTTTTATCATGGTAAAATATATATGACATAAAATTTGCCATTTGAACTATTTTTAGGTGTACAATTCAATGGCATTAAGTGCAATCACAAGGTTATGCCACCATCACCTCTAATATTTTCAGAAAATTTTCATCATTCCAGACAGAAATTCTGTATTCATTAAAAAGCAGGCTGGGTGCAGCAGCTCATGTCTGTAATCCACTTTGGGAGGCCAAGGCGGGTGGACCACTTGAGCTCAGGAGTTGGAGACCAGACTGGATAACACAGCAAAACACCTGGTTCTGCAAAACATACAAAAATCAGCCAGGAGTGGTGGCACACAGTTGTAGTTCCAGCCACTTGGGAAGCTGACGTGAGAGGATCATGGGAGCCCAGAGGTGGAGGTTGCAGTGAGCCATGTTTGCACCACTGCTCTCCAGCCTGGGTGACAGAATGAGACTCAGTCTCAAAAACAAAAAACAAAAAACATATATATATATATTTAAAAAATAATGAAAACAATTCCCCATTGCCCTCTCCCTCCACCTGGTGACCTCTATTATACTTTCTTAGACATTTTTATTTTGTAGAACCCAGCTCAAATATACCAAGCTGCCAGGCTGGTACGGGATGTCCTGTGACTAATGATTAAGTCAGGTTAAAGGGGAACACGTCCATTTCAATTCAACTTTGTTGATCTGTTCTCATGTATAATATATATATTTATTGTGAACGTGGGGGTCCTCGAAAATCTCAGATTTTATGCCACTTGAATATCAGAGCTGTATTCATTTGGTTATTTCTTGTTGGACTATCAACCATAATTAAACACACGCACAGAGATTCACTATCACCATGAGCACAAACCAACACAAAACCTATTCACTCCTGCAAGGAGAAATGTCATTGTCTGTGCCAGGCAAAACAGAACGTAAGTGGATAGTCATAAATTGCTTCACTATCTAAATTGCAGGTTATAGGCACTAAGAAAATTTCTCAGAATATTATTGAAATCTTTCATTGATTAAGAAAACAAACATTTTTCGAAATGAAAAAAAAGTAAGGACTATTTTGGAGGTCTTAAATTTGAGCCAGGGAGAGTGCCTTTACCACTGGAAATGTAGGAGGTTCCCAATAATGCGGAAGGTTCCCAAAGTTGGGAGAAGAGGTAAGTACCCAATCAATAATAAATGTCAGTTGAAAATGAAGAGGAAAACCCTGTCATCTCCTCAGATAAGTTTTATATCTCAACTCACTGTTTTGGAAATATCAGAACATATGGGGATTTAAAAACATTGCAATGAAGGGGGATTAATGGAAAAACAATTTTATCTGTCAAAGATCACTACAAAGCAGACCAAAAACAAGCAAACCAAAGCGACTGTAAAGGGCATATTCATCAATAATCCTGGCTGTGTTTTAAAGGTGCTTAGATGCCACAAAAACATCTCCATCATCACATAAATATAATTTTAGTGTTTATCTGAGTTGGGGATGACATTTATTGCCTCACACACTCTCTCTTAAAGCACAGTGTTTACTTATCTAGCAGTATTTTCAGAGTGTTTGCATTTGGAAAGGAACACCTCCTGCATCTTTGCTAAACCTTAAATAAATTATGCATTCAATCATATTTCTGCTATAAAACATACTTTGTATCAGGGACAACAATTTAAACCCATACCTAACATTGGATGTATCTATTAATAATTTAAGAAAAAGTTGCCTGGACACCACTATCTACAGTTCATGAATTTATAGTGAAACATGATTAAATGAATCCACAACTAGGAATCAAGCTGTAGAACAAGTGTGCATTCCCCAAGATGGCCTATAAGAATAATTGGATCTTCTGAAAGAAAACATTTGTTAAGCAAATCAATCAAATCAATCTAGCCTGACACAACTGGCTGTCATTCCTGCACAAAATGAAATTTATACTACATGAATATGTATTTGAATTGGAGAAAATACGACAGGAGGAATATAATCATTTAATGGAGGGCTCTTTTAATACACGGTTGACAGTTAAATACTTATTTTGGTAAGGAGAAAAGTGTCTGTTGTTACCACTCCAAGACAAAGCTAATTCTGGACTGGACAAGTTAAAATTACGTAACTGATGAGTAACTTTATTGTTTCTTAATTTAAATTTATGGGAAATACATTATTATTGGAAGAGTATCCTGCAAGTTACAACACAGGATATAATAATATTTCCAAATAATGAGGGTAGTAAAATTAAGTATGTCACTTAAATTGAAAAACAAAAAGGGAAATTGAAAAGTGAAAAACAGGCCGGGCGCGGTGGCTCAAGCCTGTAATCCCAGCACTTTGGGAGGCCGAGACGGGCGGATCACAAGGTCAGGAGATCGAGACCATCCTGGCTAACACGGTGAAACCCCGTCTCTACTAAAGAATACAAAAAAAAAAAACTAGCCGGGCGACGAGGCGGGCGCCTGTAGTCCCAGCTACTTGGGAGGCGGAGGCAGGAGAATGGCGTGAACCTGGGAGGCGGAGCTTGCAGTGAGCTGAGATCCGGCCACCGCACTCCAGCTTGGGCGACAGAGCCAGACTCCGTCTCAAAAAAAAAAAAAAAAAAAAGAAAAGTGAAAAACAGCCACAGGAGCATCTGCCCTTCTATCACGGAGGCTTACGTGCTCAGACTATATTTTCTGCTGAAACAAAGAGATTCTTTTAAGAGCCAGCTAATTCTCAAAAGAATTTACCAGGGTTTCCACAATCTATAAAAATAACAGAGCCAGTACTGTAACAGAAACTTTTGATTGTGGTGGCAAAAAAAAAAAAAAAAAAAAAAAAGGGGTTAAAGAGGAAAAAAAAAAAAGAAACCACTTTTGTATAGGGAGTCAATCTTGATGTAAAGCAGTGTTAATTCCCATATATGTCTTTGATTGTGTTTATTAATATGTGTACTTCCTCCTCTACAGCCTTTTACATGGCACAGCAACTTTGGGAAATTAGGCATCATTCAATTCAGGCATCTTTCAATTTTTTTTAGGTCAACATATTGCTGCTCATGTTGGTAAATTTTAAAATTGCATGTTGTATGTTGCGTATCTATCCATCAACTGTTTTTCACAGTAAACTCTGGTTTCATCTTGTTTGTTTGTATAGTTAGAGGACTATTTCAGAAGTCAGTGAAACATTACCATTCACCTCTTTGTTTTTTGTCCTATGGATGGTTTGTCCTACTTCAGTTTATCACATTTTCTTTCATGGATTTATGTGAATGTTCTAAGTTAGGGAGCAACTCTTTCATGCTGTAGTTTGGAAGAATGTGCCACTGTCTTGCCTTCACACATCTTCTGAAATCTACACATTGAAGACTCATACATCAAGCATCCAGCAGGCAACCCTGCACTTAACAGCATGCTTCTTACTGCTGGCACATCTAGGAAGGACTAGTCCTCTTTTTTTGCAATCAAAGCATACTTCTTGAAGGTCAAAAAGTATAAGAATCATTGAAGAACCACAAGTTTTCATGCATAAAACAAACTGAACTTGGTTATTACCAAGTCTTAAAAAGCTGAATTTTGAAAGTCAGGAAAACTTCTTTATACAGAGTCAGATTCAAGGTCAGAAATTTCTACAGAGTGCTAACACAAGACAGGACCCTTTCATTCTAATATTATGACCAGATATCTTAAAACCTCCCCATGAGAAAACACTTAGAAGTACTAGGTGAGTGTTTTAGAAACACTCACTTAAACGCGTAATAAGCTGGAAAAAAGTAAGGAAAATACACAGGAGCCAAAACCCAAGTTGAAACTAAAAGCCAGCACTCAGACTGATGCCCTAGCTTCCCAGCAGAATGGATGAGCTCGGGGTTGATAGTCTAGTATTTAAGAGTTTGGGATTTTAACAGTCTCTCTAGGAAAAGAGATGAGGCCTTGGCCCGTGTGAAGTGGAATAAAAATTCATACTCAAATTCTCAAAAACCAGAAGACTGAGGCATTAAGAATTTATTTATGGATGTAAACTGTGTGTCCTTATACCACTTTATACCAATTGTTAAATTTTCATGAATTTTGTAAGCTTGTTGTTAAATAGAGTCATTATTTAAAATTAGGTAAATTTTGAATTAAATAAGTCATATTAAAAGTAAAGTTTGGGGTGACAGCAGTGGCTCATGTCTGTAATCTCAGCACTTTTGGAGGCCAAGGCAGGAGGATTGCTTGAGCCCAGGAGTTCAAGACCAGTCTGGGCAACACAGCAAGACCTCATGTCTCCAAAAATAAACTAATAAATGCTCAAAACTTAGGACTTCCCAATTATTTGTTACACTTTACCATTACCTACGTTTTTGAGCCTGTCTGTGTGAATTGTATCTCTATAGTGGAAATATTACATAATGCTATTATTCTTTTGCACATTGCTTCCCAACTTCATGTTCATTAATGTCACACTGTTAGCTAGAAATTGGTCATGATAGAATTATTATACTGTGGAGATCAGCAAATGCTACAAGACTTCATTAATTGTTTTGATTACATGGACTTAAGAAAATGATGGGAATGTTGTTACTAATGCAGATTCACTTTAATGTGTGGCATGTCTGTAGTTATATTGTGAGTAGCAAAGAAAAAAAGTTGAGTATTTTGAAATCTATTATGCAATTCAGTAGTGACTGACATCATTGGTGAACAAACGAAATTTCAACATCTTGTTGCTACCCATTAACAAAAACAAAAATATCAACCAACACTCATGTTGGAACTACATTCATTTGTCAATTACAACCACAGACAGGCTACAGATATAAGAGTTCAGCAACAATCAGTGAAAATGTGGGACTAAATATACAAATGGGCAGTGGCCAAGTCATATATGACAATAGAACTCTCATCCACAACTTCTGCAACAGGGAGTCCAGGAAGTCAAACTGCAACCTCTGCAGCAAAACAGTCAGAACTTGGTCAATGTCTTTCAGCTTCCCTATCTTTTTTTTTTTAGTTGTCTCTGCTTCCAATTCAGGAGGAACCAGGGAAAGCCAAAATACACTGTCCAATCTCACCATGTAAGGTGTCCTGATTCTAGTTAGCCTGCCTGCACTTCCCCTTGCCAACAACTTCCAGTTGGAGCATTCCTGTGCTTCCCACCATTTTTTAATTATAAAGCTCTCCTTCTGCCCTGCCTGACTTTGACTCTGCCAAATACAAGCGATGATGGCTGACTCCCTTGCAACCAGAAGCTCTGAATTCTCAGTTGGGTAAAGTCTCCTTTTACATCCACAAATACATTCTATGACAATCAATCGACTATATTAAACTGCAAATAGAGTATTTTACATTATATTATTAGTAGTAACAGGTGTACTATATAATCCTTTGGGTCAGTAAGATTTATAATAAACCTAAGTTTGGACATATATACATACTTTCGTATTCAAAGGGTTGGTTGTTAAACATTTACTAGCACACCACTGGACTTATACTCTGTGAAATATGGATTAGAAAAAAAAAAAATCAACCCACTGGCACAGGGGAGACCTAGTCTCTGAATAGGAAAAGACAAACAAGCCTGATTCCCCTGAAAATAATAGTCTTGGTTCTTCTCGCACCTGAGTTTGGGACGCAAATTTACATCGCTTATGTGGTCAAAGGAAAATCTCCTCCCCACCCCAACACACATGCCAAGAAATTAACATATAAGTGTCCCCGTCAATGATAACTTTGAGGAGACTGGTGGAGGCCAACACAAACCCTTTCTACAGGAATACTCCCAATTCCAATACACCTACTATTCAGCCCTGCTGAAGATGTGCCCATAATCAAACATGCAAAGAATATAACCATGAGTAAACAAATATGATAAACAGCAGGATATATTGCAACTAACAAATTCCTTGAAATATAAGAACAAGGTAAACATCATATTTATAAAACCTTTTTATAGATGGAGTATACATGTGACTGGGATTTCTTTTCTAACTGCCTAGTGGCTGTAAAACAAGCAAAATAACAGGTAGGTATCTTACGTTTAGGTCTTTCTTCAAATTACTAAGGTGCTAGAAGAAACTGGAATTTGTTTCAGCTTATATAGACTTGACTGCAATTATAGAAGCCCTTTATAAAAAGGCATTTCACCCAGTAAACTGCCACTGGACTGCCTGGCTATTGGAGAAGCACGTAGCACTAGCAGGTGCTTCAGAGAACCCCCTAGAGAGGGGATGCTGAGTGATGGGAGAGTTCAGGTGTGGGATCTGTGACTGACTCTGCCATTTTGAGGGAAAAAAAATCACGCACCATTCATAAAATACATTTTAATCAAACCATAGTACTATGACAGAAACAGCAATTATTAACAGAGAAGAGATTAGAGCCTTGCCTCCTTCCCAGCTTGTCCTCAGCTATTCCCTCTAAATCATCCTTAGAAAGAGTGAGTGCCTGCCCATTTCTCAGGGCTTTTGCTTTTTTAGTGTAGGAGAGTAGAACAGGTAGTGAGAAACAGGACTAAAGAGATCCAGGAGGGTGAAGAAAATTTAAAAAGGATTTTGAAACTTGTGTTTGAGAGCAAGTAGGCATCTTCACATTGGATTTCTTTGTTTGTTGTTTGAAACAGACTGTGAGGCAGAAATTGTGCGTATAAGGTTTATTGGGGTGTGAGACAGTAGATAAATGAGATTGAGCAGAGGGCAGAGCTGAACTGCTGCAATGTATGGCTGCAATGAGACCTCAGTCAATCCTATAAGGGACTCCAGAATTGGGATGCAAGTGATTCCACTTAATAAAGTTAAGCACCAGAGTGAGAGTGAGATGAGGGATATACATTTCTAGTTCTGTCATCGGTGTGTTGTTGGTTTTGAGAGTCTTCTCTTGGGTATGCATCTCACTGGGTTAAGACATTTTGATTTTGACTCTAAGCAGTTATCACCTTATTTATGCACTTTAGACCCTACTCCCCCTCTAGGATGGGATTAGGTATAGTATACATAGTATACTATACTATAATTCAGTATACTGTACATAGAATTGAAGAGCAATTGAGAGATAATGTATAATTCATTCATGAAACAGTATCTAATGATTGTCCTTGCCTTGAGGTGCTTACAATCTGTTAGTTGAATGGAGAGACACTGAGGATATGTGCAATAAAGTGCTATTGAAAAGCCTGCAGCAGAGTGTTATGGGGGTACCATGAAGGCAAAGAGGTCAGCTCCATCTCATAGAGGCCATATGCTTGAGTTGAGTTTGGAAAGAGGGGTAGATATTTGTGCACATTGGACAAATGGAATGGAGCAAGGCAATCCCAACTGGGGGAGCCGAATGAACAAGAGAAAAATCTGAGCAACACAGAATAGCCTTCTGTTAGCATCTGAATCTAGTTATATCCCTATACTGCTAATTTAATGTAACATTTGTCAAGAAGTTTGAATATACTATTAGTGTAGTTGGCAGTATGTAGACCCCTAAAGATCTGCACCTTCTGACACTGGTTCCCCTCCCTGTGTAATCCCTCCTCTTGAGAATGAGCTGGACTGGCTTCTAATGAATAGACTATGGCAAAAGTGATGGAATGCCACTTTCATGATCAGATTAAAAGACACTGTGGGCCAGGTGTGGTGGCTCACACCTGTATTCCCACTCCTTTGGGAGGCCGAGGTGGGTGGATCGCTTGAGCCCAGGAGTTCGAGACCAACCTGGTCAACATGGCAAAACCTTCTCTCTGTAAAAAATTAGCCAGGCATGGTGGCAGGCGCCTGTAGTCCCAACTACTCAGGAGGCTGAGGTGGGAGGATCACCAGAGCCTGGGAGGTCGAGTCTGCGGTGAGCCATGTTTGTACCACTGCACTCCAGCCTGGGTGACAGAGCGAGACCTTGGCTCAGAAAAAAGCAAAAGCAAAAACAAAAAATCCACGAAGCTGTGGTTTCTCTTTTGCTCACCTTCTCTTGCTCACTTGCTCTGTGGAAGGTACCTGATGTATTCTGAACTGCCCTATAGAGAAGCTCTTGTGATAAGAAACTACAGGAGGCCTCCAATCCACAGCTGATGAGAACTTGAGGCCCTCAGTACAAGAGCCCATGAGGAACGGAGTTCTGCCAACAACCCGGAAGTGAGGTTGGAAGCAGATCCTACCACAGTAGATCCTTGTGACCTAGATGACACCTTGACTGCTTTGCTGTGAGATGTCCTGAGGCAAGGCTCGAAGCTAACTTTTACCCAGATTCCTGACTCACCGAACCCTTGAGAAAATAGATGTGTGTTGCTTTAAGCTGCTAAGTTTCAAAGTAATTTGTTATGAAGTAATAGATAACTAATTCATTTAGCATAGTTACTCTGTGTGAAATGTTTTCTACTACCATGAATCAGGGTATTAGATCAGGTTCATGTTTAGATAAAATTTTTCTTATGTAGTACTGGAATACCTTCCCTGCATAAGGCTGGACCAACACAGTTGGTGTTGTGTGACAGGTTTCTGTATACCAGGTACCTCTAACTCTACAAATAACAAGAGTCAAAATTGATATTACCTTCATTTTGCACCATAGGAAAGTTATGTATATTTTAAAAGACTAATTTAAATCTATGTTTTCAGGTGCTGGATACTACCAAGCTAAGGATATAATGCCTTCTCTCTAGGATAATGCTCTGGAGACTTGAGACAATGTCCTACAAAATAAGTCTATATAAGTATCTATTTTGATAAGTATACTAGTTCTTGGATAGTCTTATTAGTGTTAGGATGATTGGCATATCATGTCTCTCTAAGGACGGTCAAAGAATCTGCACAAATGTGTGCCTTGGTTCATTCATGTGGAAGAAGTTGATATCTTGACTGCTTCACAAGTCAGTTGACTATTCTATGTTTTATACAAGGTTTTGAAAATATAAATAAAATCCCCTAGTGACTAGTGTGTCAAAGTTTATCTTGGGAGCAGTACGTACTACACTGCCACTGTCAACATGTCATGCAATTGGCTTGCTGCTTAATCACATGCCACAATTGCCATCCTCTGATGAATTTATATGGAGGGCTAGTGGATATGAAATATCAGTGAATTTTTGAGTTATAAGGGATGTCATAGATCACCTCATATAATCAGTCACTTGTACCAGGCCCAGCATTTTACTAATGAGAAAAAAAATCTGCTGCATCTACTAGCCAGTGTTCTTTAAAATATGCTCTTCAGTTTCTATTTACTCATCACACAATTCAATTTAAAGGTGGTGATTTCTATTTTATATTGCTGCTCAAGGGTTTTTTACTATTGGATAGAACAGAAGTTTCCTACAGCCTGTCTTAAATACTCAATGGGTTCATCATAAGAAGTATGACAGACATTTATGTTGCAGCACATCTTCTAAAGCCTGTTGCCCATATTTAATGATTAAGTTTTATGAGAAGGAAAGAAATTGTTAATGCAATACCAATTATGTGCCAAAAACTTTTTTTTTTTACTTGTGATTTTAGAAAATTACAAACATCTAGAGAAAAAAGGGAGAACGTACAGCTATCATTCAGCTCAGCAATTATTAATATAAAGCCATTCATGTTTTCCTATTCGCCACCCCTCCCGCCATGATCAATTACTTTAAAGCAAATCTCAGGCATCTTCTTATTTCCTCCATAAATATTTTAGTGTGTCGATGAGATAAGGACTCTTTAAAAAACATAACTCACAACACTTTTATTCTACCTAAAAGTTAAAACAAACTCCCAATATTCTCATTAATTATCCTTTTTCCCGTAAGTATACTTTTACAGTTCACCTGTTCAAATCAGGATACAAACAACGTTCACACATTCCAGTTGTTTGGTGTATCTACTGGGTCTCTTTAAATCTGTAACAGTTCCTTCACTCACTCCTTTTTCATGCCATTTATTTCTTGTACCTGGTATTTATACCTAGAGGCCTTAATCAGTTGAGATGTGATTCATTATGTCTGATATCCACCCATCCATTCAGTCCATCCATCCATCCATCCATCCATCCATCCATCCATCCATCCTTCCATCCTTTCTGCCACACTAGATCTAGTACCTTCTCTGTAGAGGTTACAAAGAAGAGGTCTTCTCTTTTACAAACTTTACAAAATTCTAGACAGCATTGTGAAGGCAACTTAATAGCCCTAATTTTCATAGTTATAAAAAAGTAATGGCTTCTATTAAATTAAAAACAGATGCATTAAAAGGAACAAAGTCAAGAAACTACTAATTACTAAGGAGAATTTTAAAGAATAACAAGGATGTGAGAAAAGTGTGCAAATAATGATGCAAGGTAGAAAATAAGGGTCAAAACAGGTTGAAATAAAGTGGTTTGGGAGCTCAGAGTAAGGATTAAAGACTTACTTTCTTCAACTATTTTTCATAATGTTATGCATATAACCTAATCTACATAAAAAAGAAAATTAGAATTAGCATTCAGACATATAGCATTCACAGCTATGACATTTATCTACCTGAGTTCTATTATGTAACTTTTTGCCTCTGTGCCTTGGTTTCTCTCTCTGTAAAAAAAGCTTCTAGATCTTGTGAAGATTAAATATGATAATGTGTATAACACATTTAGCAGTATATATTTGCTCATTAAACAGTCATTTAAAAAAAAGAAAGAGTGTTTAGTGCCCTTAAAATGCTGGTGTTCTGGTTGGGCGCAGTGACTCATGCCTGTAATCCTAGCACTTCAGGAGACTGAAATAGTAGGATTCTTTGAGCTGAGGAGCTCAAGACCAGCCTGGGCAACATAGTGTGACTCCATCTCAAAAAATTTTAGTATTCTTGCTTTTCTGTGGCTCATCCATCATTTCAGCTAATATGAACTAAGATAAATAACTGGGGGAAAAAAAAACGTAACTCTAAGCCTTTCTTTGAATAAAGAAGGCATTTTCTTCTCCTATGTAAATGTAAACAAGTGAGATACAATACAGGAAGCCGAAATTCTAGTTTTATATTAAATAATTTTACATTTTTTTAACTTATTCCCAATATACATTTGGCAAATATTTTTCTCAAAACATTAAAGAAGAATTTCTCTTTTTTGACAATTAAAACTATTCAGGCATGTCCAATACATACAGAATCTAATGTTTTCAGACATGTTCAACTGCTCCTTTTTTTTTTTTTTTTTTTTTTTTTGGAGACAGAGTCTCCGTCCATCACCAGGCCGGAGTCCAATGGCATGATCTCGGCTCACTGCAACCTCCACCTCCCGGGTTCAAGCAATTTTCCTGCCTCAGTCTCCCAAGTAGTTGAGACTACAGGCATGTGTCACCATGCGTAGCCAATTTTTGTATTTTTAGTAGAGACAGGGTTTCACCATGTTGGCCTGGATGGTGTCCATCTCTTGACTTCATGATCTGCCTACCTCAGCCTCCCAAAGTGATGGGATTACAGGCGTGAGCCACTGCATCCAGCCCTGCACCTTCATTTTTAATTACAACTTGGTGAGGACTCAACAGCAAGATCTCTTTTCATAAGTCCTGATGTTTCTTCTTTTCCTGCAAGAAAATCCTGTTCCAATTCTTTTAATGTGTGAGTTGAATGCTTCTAATTTAGAATCTGTCACCTTTATAACCTCCAAAAGCTCTTAGAACATCAAGGAAGATTTTCTTTGTCATTCAATTTTCTGATGTCTTTCTAAATTTCTCTCTTTTATTTGTGTCTTTTTATTGTGTCTGAAACATCTTGGCATTGAAATTTTATATTCTTCATACCATTTCTCAGCTATCCCAATATATTTGATGTTTTAAACAATTAATTGTTAGAATAACATGGTAGGGTCTCTAAAGCCTTAACAATCTATGAACATTAATTGATGAAATAGCCCACTCTAGCATTTCAACCTTACTTCTACAAATTAATAAAGAATCATTGAAGTTCAAGTTAAACTGAAATGAAACTAGTTGAATTTAAGTAATATTTTAGGCTTTAATGCTTAAGTACATTATTTATGGACTAGAGTTAACTAACATTTAAAAATGAATTCATTTGTGAATTCAGCATCATATTAGGTTTGCTTTTGTTCCAGAGTTTTGTTTGACTATTATCAGGAAAAATTGGCTATGCTTGCTACTAATTTTTAGAAGGTATTACAGTATTCATCAGCATTTAGAATAAACTTGCATTGCCAAGAAAACTGTCTTAAAGAGTTGCTTCCCAATATTAAGATCATAAGAGGTATTTTTGGTCAACTAATTAGGGGTCAAACGAATTAAGAGTATTATAATTTCTTTTTTAAGTAAGGCAATTATGTATTTGAAAATTAAAAGTGATTTATTGGAAATTGTTTAGTACTGATTGCTGGAAGTATTTCTATCAATTACTCTTTCTTAGAAGTTACACTAAAAGGTAGTAATAGCCAGGCACGGTGCTCATGCCTGTAATCCCGGCACTTTGGGAGGCCAAGGTGGAAGGATCACTTGAGGTCAGGAGCTCCAGACCAGCCTGACCAACATGGTGAAACCCCATCTCTACTAACAAAACAAAAATTAGCCAGGCACAGTGGCACATGCCTGTCATCCCAGATGCTCAAGAGGATGAGGCAGGAAAATCGCTTGAATCCGGAAGGCAGAGGTTGCAGTGAGCCAAGATCAAGCCACTGCACTCCAGCTCGGGCAACAGAACAGGACTCCATCTCAAAAAAATAAAAATAAAAATAAAAATAAAAATAAAAATAAAAATAAAATAAGAAGTAATAATATACAAAGATTTCTCAACTTTTGAAAGTACTAAATGTAGGTGGAAACTTCTCTGAATGTATTTTTAAGGTTATAATTTCCGACTGTAGATAAATACAGAGCTAATTCAGAGATGTCCCAGTTATGTCCCAGAAGACATTTCCCCGTGTGTCTAATGATATGACTAATTTGAAAACTGACAAAAGTCTATTGCCACTATACAGCTGACTGTGCTTGTTTAAAGGCTGTTCTTGTATAAAATGAACACTTGGCCATCCCTTGAAATTTTCATTTCAGCCTGGGCTACTAACTTGAATCTTGGATATTTTGGAGAATAATTTAAAAATAAGTATATATGAAGTGTACAACAATTTGACATCTAGGTTTTAGCTAAGTCATCATCCCATGTAATTTGTAACAGGAAAGAAATCACTGGGACAGAAAACATATGCAATAGCACAGTGTGGAGCTGTCACATCAATTCAGTGTCAGTCTCTGGCTAACCAAGGCAAATGCCTTCCTTTCTCTCTGCTTCTTCTGCTTTCTCACTACCTTATTGCCCATTCTTTCTATCGGTTGCTGGACTTGACAAACAGCACTGGCTTTGAAAGGAATTAAGAGGCATTTCGTCCACCTAGTAACCACAAAATATCTGATGGGTTTCTAAACTTAGGAAGCTGCAAGAAGTAGCAGGCCATAACATACATTAGGTCATACATACTGCAATTTAAGCATTGTCTTGTCAGCATAACTACGTGTTATTCTATCACTGAAGATAATTTACAGATTCTGAAAACACACCCGTGGTTTCTATTGAATGAGACTTCTGAGTAAGGCTCTCATTTTTTCTTATGAGTTTCCCTACTGAGTTTCATCTTTAATGCATTGGGATAAGTAAATAAGCCATTTTATTTTTATTTCCCATTCCATGAAATGTTTCTCAAGTAACTCAATTAATGTTCAGAATCAATATTTGAGTAGGTGCATAATGTAATTAAAATTTCATAAAACTGCTATAATCATAGTATCTCAGTAATAAGCAACGTTATTTACCACACAAATGATTTCTTTGAATTTCTAACATGGAGTTTATTTAGCTAATTCAATAATAAAGAAATATATACACATATGCATATATATGTGTATGCATACAGATGTGTATGTTTACACACACACACGCACACACATATTCCCCTTCCCACAAGAAAATTTATATTTTCAAAGGGACACTTCACAACTGGCATTTTCCACTAACATATAACTAATATTTTCTTGCAGATTGGTATATGGATAACATAGGGTAAACATAGAGATGGCTAAATTCCATTTTATCTTCTGAATAAAATGACTTGTCATTTCAGAAAGCTACCAAGTATTATGACATAATATGGAAGCGAATGATATTGCAACATTGAATGATACTGTTTTTCTACAATCCAAACATAACACTCACTGATGCCCAATGCTTTGGTTCTTATGTGTAGTGGTGAGTGATAGCATGTATATTACATTAGGTATTTTACTGTTGTTTGCGTCTGTGTATCATTGTTGTCTGATCTTTTTTATTCCTTTAATATTGTTAAATTTATCATTGATTCTCAAAATTTAATGCAAATAAATATCAAGAGGGAAGCTAAATCCAGAGTCCTGGGCACAGAGACTCTGCATAGTTACAGCTGGAATGGAACCCAGGAATCTGCATTCTTCACAAGCACCACAAGTGACTGAAGCAGATGGTCCAAGAACTACCTTTGACAAACACTGCCCGAGGGATCTGAAATCTCTTTATATTCATTTCTTTGTAATTCTTCTCATGTATGTTGGCATGCTCTGCTCATTTAGGACAGGCTGGTTCACAGTCTGCCTCAGAATGTCAAAACAGAACAAAGTTTAGAATAGTGCTCTCCGGCCGGGCGCGGTGGCTCAAGCCTGTAATCCCAGCACTTTGGGAGGCCGAGACGGGCGGATCACAAGGTCAGGAGATCGAGACCATCCTGGCTAACTCGGTGAAACCCCGTCTCTACTAAAAAAATACAAAAAACTAGCCGGGCGAGGTGGCGGGCGCCTATAGTCCCAGCTACTCGGGAGGCTGAGGCAGGAGAATGGCATGAACCCGAAAGGCGGAGATTGCAGTGAGCTGAGATTCGGCCACTGCACTCCAGTTTGGGCGACAGAGCGAGACTCTGTCTCAAAAAAAAAAAAAAAAAAAAAATAGTGCTCTCCAATAGAAATATAATGTGCATTGCATATGTACTTTTAAACTTTATAATAGCTTCATATTAAAAAATTAAAAAGAAATAGGTGAAATTTCCTGCACTCATATGTTCATCACAGCACTATTCACAGTAGCAAAGCCATAGAACCGACCTAAGTGTCCATGATGATTGATTAATAAAGAAAATGTGGTACATATACACCATGGAATATTATGCAGCCATAAAAAAGAATAAAAGCATGTCCTTTGAGCAACACTGATGGAGCTGATGGCCATTATCTCAAGTAAATTGAGTAACAGAAAATCAAATATATCATGTTCTCATTTATAAGTGAGAATTAAAAAATGAGTACCTATATAAAGATGGAAAGAACAGACAATGGGGACTCCAAAAGTGGGGAGGATGAGAGGGGGCTAAGGGTTGAAAAATTATCTTTTGGGTACAATGTTCAATATTGGGGTGATGGGTATTCTTGCAGTTCAATCCTTACCATTATGTAATATTCCCATGTAACAAACATGCAAATGTACCACCCAAATCTAAAATTAAAAAAACAGCAACAACACATGTACACAAGTGTTCATAGAGGCTGTATTAACAACTAAAAGGTAAAAACACTGCAGATGTCCACCAACGAATGTGGTATGTCCATATGTTGCAATATTATTCACCCATAAAGAAGAATGAAGTACTGATATGTGCTACAATATAAATGTAAAAAAATATGAAGCTCAGCGAACAAAGTCAAACATAAAGGTCACATATTGTATGAATAAATTTATATGAAACATTCAGATGATGGAAATTAAAAAAGACAGAAAGCAGACTGAACTTTGTTTCAGGCTGGATGGGATAAGGGGAAGGGGAGTGACTGCTCAATGAAATGCAGTTTCCTGTTGTGGCAATGAAAATCTTTCAGACTAGGTAGAGGTGGTGGTTGCAACACTGAAAATGTACTGAATGCCATAGAATTGCACAGTGTCAAGTGGTCAGTTTTTGTTATGGGGATTTTACCTCAGTAAATGAAAATGAAAGGAGAGGAAAAAAATAGGTGACTTTGATTTTAATAATACCTTTTATCCAACCCGATAAATCCAAAATATCATCATTTCACTATGTAGTCATAGAAAAATATTGAGATACCTTATATTCTTTTTTTTTTTTTTTTTTTGAGATGGAGTCTCGCTCTGTTGCCCACACTGGAGTGCAGGGGCGCGATCTGGGCTCACTGCAAGCTTCGCCTCCTGGGCTCACGCCATTCTCCTGCCTCAGCCTCCCAAGTAGCTGGCACTACAGGCGCCCGCCACCACGCCCGGCTCATTTTTTGTATTTTTAGTAGAGATGGGGTTTCACTGTGTTAGCCAGGATGGTCTCAATCTCCTGGCCTCGTGATCCACCTACCTCGGCCTCCCACAGTGCTGGGATTACAGGCGTGAGCCACCACGCCTGGCCTGATACCTTATATTCTTTATTCCATACTAAGTCTTCAGAATTTGGCCTATAACTTATACTTAGCAGCCCACCTCCATTCAAAACAGCCATATTTCAAATGATCAATAGCTACCTGTGGCAAATGGTTATCAAATTGAATAGCATAAGGTTATTATATATTATATATTATATAGCATAGCCTTGCATATACATTTTCTAAAAACCACACCAGTGTGTTCACAAAAAAAAAAAAAAAAAAAAAAAATACATCTCACTACGGCAAAACTAGTGACTTGAATAGCTTGTTAATTTACGTGTATCCACCAAAGTCACAGGGAATATTATGATAGCTAGAAGTGCATTGAGCTAAGTCGTGTTGCCATTGTTTGATTACCTGAGACACGTGTGTGGGATGCGAAGCTGTTTCCTTGAAAGCCCTTTTCTGAGGTCCAAGTGAAATTTTATGAAAGAAGACAGAATCCATGGAGGAGGCTGGGGTTTAGACGTCTCATTAGCTGGCATTAAAATTCTGCAAAATTCTTGATTTTCTAAACAATGGTTGGTAAAATAATTTGGTCTACTCTTGGATTTAAACGTACTCTACTTAGAAAACACTAAGAAAGTTTATATTTTGAAAGGCATTTAGAAAGGCACAGACAAAATTAATTATTATTTGCTGAGTGACAATAACAGTACTAACAAGAACTAACAGTACTGAATATATGCCAACCATTCTTCTAAGGGATTTATATACATTATCTCATTTAATCCTCACAATAGTCCGATATGATAGTTACTATTATTATTCCTATTTCCAGATGAATAAACAAATGGAAGCAAAACAAACTCTGAGGCCCAGAAAGATGGTATTACCTTTCTGAGGCCACTTTAATGAGCAGTGGAACCCGGTTTAAAGCTAGGCCGTTGGATTCTGGGGTGAGTAATCCTAACATTTATGCTGGAGTTTCTCAACCTTGTAACTACTATCACTTAGTGGTGGGTAATTCTCTGTTGTAGGAGTCTATCCCAGCATTGGCGAATGTTTAGCAGAATTCTTGGCCTCTACTAAGTAGATGCAGTAGGACCTCATCATTCAAAGGTGTAAAGCACAACCCAAAAATGTCTCCAGAGATTTCGACATGGCCCCTGGGAAACAAAATCATCTCTGGCTGAGAACCACTGCTTTATATTAACTGCCTCACTGTACCATGTACAAAAGTGCACTGAGTGCCTTCTAGTATGAGATATGACAACAGAAGCAAGAGGAAAGAGTGATGAGAGGAAGGGGCCATGAGCCAAGGATTGTAAGTGGCCTCCAGAAGCTGTGAAAGGCAAGAAAACCAATTTTCCTTTAGAAACTCCAGAAAAAACAAAGAACAAAACCAAAAACAAAAACAAAAAAACAAAAAAACAGCCCTCTTAACACCTTGACTTTAGCCCAGTAAGACTCATTTTGGACTTCTGACCTAAACTCAAAGAAAATACATTTGGGTTGTTTTAAGCCATTAGTTTAAGTTTATGGTCATTTGTTATAGCGGCACTAGAAAATAAATACAGGGTGTGGCCAAATTTCATCACAGTTCTGTCAGGATTTCTTATTCCTACATCCATGATTAGGTGACTGCAAACCAGAAACTTTAAGTAACTGGGCCCATGGTCCCAGAGCCAGGAAGGGTGGAACAAAGATTTAAACTAGGGCCATTTTACTGCAAAATCTGGGTTTTTCCCACCCACCATGAGATGTTTCACTTATTTTCCCAACACTCAGGTATAATACAATATTTATTTAATTTTGACTACTTCAAGATGTAGAACATAGATAACACTCTTTTGGGAGGGCATCTGGAAACAGACATCCATTTCCAGGTATAGAAAAATACTTGTAAAAAAGTAATGCTAAAGATAATCTTCCTTTTTTATCTCAATTGTTAGTGACACCGGAGGAGAGGATTCTGGTGATTTCCACATCAATCTGGAATAGAGATTCTTGGAGATTTGGAGAGAGAAAATAGAATAAATATTCTTTCACTGCAGACCAGTGTCCTTAAGCAGCTGTGTTACCACTGGTGCTAATTATTTTGACTAGCCTATTCATTTTTAAACTTTTGGGAAAATCCATCTGCACAAAATTTCTTTGAAAAAAATCTAAGTAACAAAATTTAGGCTTGCAATCAGCACTCTTTTTAGCATTATGATTAAGCAGCAGATTAATCTGACCTATGTGTCCTGTTTGCCAGACAATTAAAATACTGACAAAGTCATGAATAAATCCTTGAAGTAATATCATATTCAATATAAATGTTCTCATTATGCAAAGGTATTTTTATCAGAAGTATGTTTATGATGGTTCTATAACATGATGATTAAGGCTTTGGAGTTGGACAGCTGTAGCTCCACGTCCTCGATCCCGCACCTACTAGCTGTGTGCTCCTGAGCAATATACTCAACTACTTTAAATCAGATGGACATAATTATAGAAGCTGCCTCAGAGGGCTACAGTGAAGATTCCGGAGACAGCACAGAAGAAACCATGGAGCACAGTGTCTGGTTACTCCGAATACCTCCTGATCTTTTTTTCTTTTCTTTCTTTCTCTTTTTTCTGAGACAGAGTCTTGCTCTGTTGCCCAGACTGGAATGCAGTGGCTGTGATCTTGACTCACTGCAACCTCTGCTTCTCAGGTTCAAGCGACTCTTCTGCCTCAGCCTCCTGAAGTAGCTGGGATTACAGGCGCCCACCACCACATCTGGCTAATTTTTGTATTTTTAGTAGAGACGCAGTTTCACCATGTTGGTCAGGCTGATCTCGAACTCCTGACCTCAGGTGATCCACCCGTCTCGGCCTCTCAAAGTGCCGGGATTACAGGCGTGAGCCACTACGCCGGGCCGCCTTCTGATCTTTTACATTTTTTCCCCCCTGTGGCCTCTAACTATGCTATTCAGAACTGAATCCATGCCTTCCTTCTGTGCTCCCTGAAAATCTGCCTGTATTCGCTATTTTAATGAATGTTACCTCCATCCCTTTATCCAATTGCCCAAATCCAGTTGTCATGAAAATCTCTTTCCTCTGGTTTCTGATCACCAGTCTTCCACCTTCACTGCAAATCTGAACAATTTCATTATGTTCTACCTCATAGCTAGTTATTATGATATGGTTTGGATTTGTGTCCTCATCAAATCTCATACTGAATTGTAATCCCCCATGTTAGAGGTGGGGCCTGGTTGGAGGTGACTTGATCATTGGAACTGAGTTCTCATGAATGAGTTAGCACCATACCCTTGGTGCTGCCCTAGTGATACTGAGTGAGTGCTTGCGAGATCTGGTTGTTTTAAGAGTGTGTAGCACCTCTCCATGCACATTGCTCCAGCTGTATAAGATCTGCTTGCTTTCCCTTCACCTTCCACCACTATTGTAAAGTTTCCTGAGGCCTCCCCAGAAGCCAACCAGATGCCAGCATCACGCTTCCTGTGTAGCCCATAGAATTGTGAACCAATTAAACCACTTTTCTTTATAAATTACCCAGTCTCAGGAATTTCTTTATAGTAGTCCACAAATGGACTAATACATATACTCTGTGCCCATCTTAAATCTTTCCATTCCTTGTGTGAGTTCAGACTCTATCATTTCTTCTCAGTCTCCTGGAGTGACTTTCCTGCTTTCAATTTGCCCGTCAGTCACCTATTCTCCATGCCCCGCTAGAGTGGTTTTTTTGGTAATATGTGTGTACAGTCATACTGTACTGTATTGTAAAACCCTTGGGGCAGGGCGCGGCGGCTCATGCCTGTAATCCCAGCACTTTGGGAGGCCGGGGCGGGGGGGGGGGCGGATCACGAGACCAGGTGATCAAGACTATCCTGGCTAACACGGTGTAACCCCGTCTCTACTAACAATACAAAAAATGGGCAGGGCGTGGTGGCTGGCGCCTGTGGTCCCAGCTACCCGGGAGGCTGAGGCAGGAAAATGGCGTGAACCCGGGAGGCGGAGCTTGTAGCAATCGGAGATCTCGCCACTGCACTCCAGCCTGGGTGACAGAGCGAGACTCCGTCTCAAATAAATAAATAAATAAATAAATAAATAAATAAATAAATAATAATAAAAACCTTGTTTTCAGGCTGGGTGCAATGGCACATCCCTGTAATCCCAGAACATTGGGAGGCCAAGGTGGGTGGATAATTTGAAGTCAGGAGTTTGACACTAGCCTGGCCAACATGGTGAAACCCCTAAAAATAAAAAAAAATACAAAATTAGCCGGGTGTGGTGGCAGGTGCCTGTAGTCCCCACTACTCGGGAGGCTGAGGCAGGAGAATAACTTGAACCTGGGAGGCAGAGGCTGCAGTGAGCTGAGATCGCACCACTGCACTCCAGCATGGGCGACAGAGTAAAACTCTGCCTCCAAAAAAAAAAAAAAAAAAAAAACCTTTGGTTTCCAATAACCTTTAAAAACCTTCCTCTCCAGACTCCTGTCCTGTCAGCATCAGTACCTGCTTATACCTGTTAACAGTGGCTATATAATAGAACGATCCCAGTAGCTTTTAAAAATAGCGATGCTCTAGTCCCTAGGAACTTTCCCAAATGAATTCGAATAGAATCTCTGGGTTCAAGAAGTAGTGTGCGTTTTGTCTTGGCATTTAAAAAAATATTATTTTTTTTAATTAAAAAAAGTTTGAAAACATCAACAAAAGGAGAAAGTGGTACAATGAATCTCTGTATATTTACCTTCAGTATTTGACAGTGATCAAGATTGTGCCATACTTGTTGAACTATACCTTTTTTGTTTAAATTTTCTTTTCTTTTCTTTCTCCTTCCTTCCTTCCTTCTTTCCTTTAAATGCATTGAATTAAAAATACATTATTTAAATTAATTTTTTTTACTTTGTTTAATGGGACTATTAGACATTTCAACATACATTATATTTCTATGGGACAGTGCTGAACTAGACCCTGAACTCCTTCAGGGCAAGAAGGTCTAATTCCCATTGTAATTTCCATACTTGCGAATACTGCTTGTTTTATAATAGACATAATAAATGTAGGGGAAATAGTAGATCCCAAGTTTTAAAATAGAGGTCATAAACTCAGAACACAATTCGTATATATTGTCAGGATTCTCTAATTTTGTATAAAATGTTAGAGATTTTTAAAAAATTCACATTAAACTGATTAAGCTGATGATATAATCCACTTGAGGATGATGGCATTAACATTCTCAAATAAATGTACTCTCAACAACAACAAAAAATAAAAGCTAAGTTGTATATTTTTGGCACAAAATGTATGGAAAATGTGGAAGATAAATACCACAGAATAAATGATCTGTACTTGGATAAAACTGCTTTAAAAATCAAGCCTTGTGGCCATAAATCTCCTGAAGTTCAAGTGCTAATCAGACTTCTGGAGAGGCTGACTTTCCGGCTTTTGACCTGAAAGGCAAGCAGTGAAAGGGCCAGATCTGAATCATGAAAGCAAACCCTTATAGACAGTGAAGATCTGACATAACTTTTTGAAGTATCCAGGGGTGATGAGATTGTCAATGACAAGCACACTCCACAGAATACAGTGTTCTCTCCCTCGTGAAAGCTTTGCTGGCACTGAAAAGGTAACACCCCGGATAAGGTGGAAACACATTCTACTGTTTCTAGTACTTGTACTTTAAATATCCATTTTTTCCTACATATACACACACACCTACTATATAGATGTGTGTGTGTATGTGTGTAACACACAGGGATCAAATAGAAAGCCCTCTCTCGGGATATTTCAATGAAGAGAACCCTTTTTGAAACAATCAGGCAAAATGAAACAGTCAGAGGCAAAATGAATCTCCATTTCTTATTTATCACCTGTCTACCTCGTTGTGACTGGTACAGAATAATCTTTCTCTGGACCTTAGTGATGTCTCAGAACCAAGTTCTAGAAAATGAGTATCTACTGGCTTCAGTTAAGTGAAGGATGAAAATGCACTGTTTGGGGCAACTCCAGTTATTTAGAGGCCTTGTCAGTCGGAAGCACATGAAGGTTTGAAGGTCTTTTCCCCTTATTTTCCTAACTTCTGTGGCTAAGAGTGTTTAAACCTAAACCATTGTCTTCTAAGCTCATGAACTACTTGAAACATAACGTTTCATCCTACCGCATCTCTGTAAATATTGTATTATGTTGCTATAACTGAAAAGGATAGCTACATTTTACATATGAATTGCTATATAAGCTACATAGAAAGAGCTATGCTTTACATACATTTTCATTAAAACAACTCAAAAAACCCTAAGACATGGATTGTAGTTGAAAATAAATAATTTCATTCTCACATTGCTCTTTCAAGAAAACCAAGAAACAACATTTTATTTTACAATACAGGTTAATTATTCAGGGTATACAGTTGTGGTAATCTTGATGCTTATCCACCTATACCCCCATTATCCAGTTTATCCTAAGTTTACTCTGTAGTGGCATGAAATTGAACTGGCCACCACTGGAATTTGTGCTGCTGATTCCACAGGGAAAGTGAAAGTCAGATCTTTAACTGTAAGAGTGTGCAGGAAATCGATAAAGGAGACGAATCCCACTAATTGCCCATACTTTTTTATTATGGGGAAAAAAAAATCAGACCTGTATCATCTCAAAATACTCTAACATAATTTACTTTATGACACACCTGGATTCTGACTTTCATCCTCTCAATTTTCAGTTTAGTCTAGTAATTATAAGTTTGAATAATAAGACTCACAGTTCATTTATAAGTAAGAAAAAATATGCTAATGGTTTTAATAGGAGCTCATTCTTATTCAGTGCTTTTATAACAGGAATTGTGTTAAATTCTTGAATGAATCATACCATTTAATCTTCACAGCTATCTAAGGAAGTATATAATGCTGTTATCATGCCCCCATTCTTTTTTTTTTTTTTTTCCACAAAGGAGGAACTGAAGTTAAGAGAGATTAAGTAACTTGGCAAACTTGTATTTTACTATGCAGTAGATCCAGAATCTCACCCTGATGAATACTTTTTAAGGATGTGTTCTCTTAACCACTACCTCCATTGAACTCTGCATATCTTTGGTCTTGAATGGTCAAAACAGAGGGATAAGGAAGCAAACCACTATGGGAACCTGTCCTGTTGTTTCCATATTTTCTGATTAATTAAATTGGTCAGATTTAACTACTCTCCTTTTCAAGTAAAAGACTCTATAACCAAGTTAACCTCAAGAGATTTGACAGCAAGATGCTATTAAGGAAGGAAAATATATCCTTCGTGACCATGAATAAATAGAAGAAAACAAAGTCATTATTCGTAGCCTTTATCTTTTCACAGAAGACGTTTGGTTAACTTTAAAATTAGTCTTAGCTTTTCATTTGTTTTGTTTATTTTGAGACTCAATGAAATTCTCTCCTAGTCTCCACAGACAGGCTAAGATACTGTATCTCAGCAGCAAAGTTACTTCATTCAAGGCTGTCTTAGTGAGACAGTTCACTTCTCACTTACTTCAGAAACATTTATCTATTTCATAGAGCACATCACATAGAACAGCCTGTGGACAGAATATTTTGCTCCAGGTGAAGCTGTTCAGATCCTCAGCTGAATATACAGTAAATAGAACATCACACAGGAAACTGCTAGGGGAACATATGGTCTTTGCCAACAGTGAAATCTCTGAACTGTACGCCATCATTAGCAATGGGCTCACTAGATTCAAATACAGAACTACACATGTTCGCATAAGCTCTGATGACTCAAACATTTGCCCTAACTAGGACCTGTTAACAATATCTGTCTTCTATTCAAAGAAAAGTTGAGGGGTACCCGATGTCTAAAATAATTGACTTTCTTAGGAGGAGAAACAATATACCTGCCTAAAGCTGGGATCTTATCATTTCAATGAGTCAGATCATTACATTTGAATTATAGCCCATAACAATTCACTAGGCTAAAATTATGAAAAGCTGGTCTCTTGCCAATAGAATTAAACCCAGACTACTTTGTTTTCAGCTAGGATAGTCAAACATATGTGTCACACAGCAGCCTTCCCTCGGTGCAATGAAGATGCAAATTGAAAGCTACAAGTTATAGACCTAAGCAATTTTTACCCATATATATGGGAAAATACAAATTATTAATATGTAATTCGCTTGAGACTTCTGACATTTTTCCTGCCTAGGGAGACGTCAGAACATTATGGGGGCACATTACCTTTAATCCATATACAAAACTGTCCTTGGTGGCCAAGAAGACTATTTGTCTATTTCTAGCATATTCTTTTTTCTCCCTTAGATAAATGGTTTATGTGTAGAGCATATTTAACCAGCTACTTGTTTATCTTTCAGCCCTAGAACTCTATGTGGTTTGTTGTATCTGGTCTCCAAAAATAGCCTGCAATAAGCCATGTTTTCCCTATCTAGGCCCCTTTCGCACTGCATCTGGGCTCATCTGTGTGACCAAAAGAATGTAATGGAAATGACACTGTGTGACTACTGAGACTAGGTTACTGGAATCAGTAAGGCTTCCACCTTGCTCTATTGGAATGCTTGCTGGCAGTCAGTCACTATGTAACAAGTTCAACTACTCCGATATCTACATGCTGTGAAGATGTCCAAGATACCCACATGGTGAGGCTATGCAAAGAACTAGAGAAAGAGTAAGAGATGACTGGCATCTTTCAACTGGTCCAGCCATCTCAGCTGAGAGGACGAACACGTGAGTAAGGAAACCATCTTGCCCATTTCAGTCCCCAAAGACAGCATGTGGAGACGATCCAAGGAACTCAGCCAACAGCCAGAAAGAAGCCCTAGAAACAGTACCTCAACTGAGCCATTCTGCCCTTCTCCAGACATTCAAGCCACCCTGGCTGAGGCCTCAGACATGAGGAAGTAAAGACAAGTCTTCACAGCTGTACAATGCCCAAATTCCAGGCACAGAGAATCATAAGCATAAGAGTGAGATAGTTCACTTCTCACGTACTTTAGAAACATTTATCTATTTCGTACAGCGCATCACATAGGACAGCCTGTGGACAGAATATTTTTGGTTGTTGTCTTATGTCACAGAATATTATGGTTGTTGTCTTATGTCACAGAGTTTTGGGACAGTTTGTTACACAGCAATAGATTACTAGATTAGGCTTTTATCTCTGCCCTAAATACTGGTAAATGTGGATTTATGCTACAATTTAAGGCCCAATGTGGAATCTATTCTTTTTGGACTTCTCCATTTCAAGGGAAGGCCAGTTTTACATACAACTTTTATCAAGAAAGTACTTCTTATAACCAACTCAAATTTTTCATGGTACAAATAGATTCATTCTTTTTATCTCTCTTCTTCTATTCCCAGGAATAAAAAGAATATATAGTTGCAGACTTTTACAAAATAACACATTTTATATTTAAAGGTCATTCTTAAATCATCATCTGCATTTCTTTACACTAGGATTAAAAAAAAAATAGAAAAGGCTTTGGAGTTAAGGAGACCTCTGACCTCAATTTGAATTTCAACTCTGCTGCTTAAAACTATGGCTTTCAGTGAGTTTGTAAATCTCAATGATCTTCAGTTCCTGCCCTTATAAAATGGGGGGTAATGATGCCTAACTTATATGTTTGTTGGGAGGGTTAGTATGAGACAAAGTAGGTAAAATGCACACTAGCACTGTGCTGTGCGTAATAAATGTGTAATAAATGATAACCTTTTAAATATGTTGGCTTTTACATCTTTGTTTCTCTACTTCAAACTCTTTTCGTGTTTTTCACAGACCTCTTAAAGTAATCCAAACTGGCCACTGTGATGTAATAGTATATTAGTGAGCTCAACGTAGCCATTTCATAGTACATATACATTTCAAAATATGTATATGACACATGTATACAAATTTTTGGTGTCAATTAAAAAGTAAATTAACATAAAACAACCTGGACATTATAACTTAACAAATGTGACTCAATTCAGAAGGAAAAGTATAGGTATCCTTATTCTACTTTTTGGGTAATTTGTTATCAAAAAAAAGAAAGAAAAAGATAAAAGAAAACCATCACTCTAATGTATCAATTAACCAGAGTCAAAGAAGGTATTTATACTTAAGAATAAAAGCTGTTATCCTGAACCCTGAATTCAAAAGAAACTGGTATCAATTGCTTCCTTTTTAATGAATAGAGAGTTGAAAGAAGAATCGAAGTCAGGTTCAGGATTTACAATAATGCTTCCCACCCCCCCCCCCCCCCCGCCTAAATCCATAATAGAACTTGAAGGGGGAAAAAAGCATTTGGTTTCCTTTTCCTTAGCATAAAATGTTTGTTAAAACACCATAAACTTGGTGGCTTTGATGGAGGAGAAAATGCAGACAATTGTAATAGCTCCATGCAGGCTGTGTGCTGTCCACTCCTGAATGTCCTGGGCATGTGACAGAGGGGCTACCAGGCACATACCACTGTTTTTGGCACCAGCAGCCACAGAGCTGGGAATTGCCATTAGTGGCATTCTCTCAGAATACAAAGGATAGCCATACACTGTATATCAAATGTATAATAAAGACGATATATGAATGGGGATAATTAACATCCAAAGAACCATCATAACTTAGGAGTTCACAGACCCTGTAATTTAGAAAGTTGCCAGTAGACTAATCAGCAATGCAGAAAGTAGAAAATGAAATGAGGCCTCAGGCACACTGCTGTTGCACTGCACAATGTCACTTTGTATGGATTCGCAAATTTGAAGCTACATCACTTTATACACAAATAAGAAGCTGAATAATAACTAAGGAGGATAGATCATGAGTAATAAATTAGCCTTGCTCTGTAATAAATACATGCTAAATAAGGAAGTTGAGTTTAAATAACTTTGACACATAACCAATACTGACAGTAATTGTGTAAAGTACATGTAACAACCTTACCTTCCAGACTAGCACAGCTGCCACTGACCATTCTACCACGGGTTATTTCAACAAATCTTTTATCTGAATAGTGAAAACGTATTTTATTGCCTTAATCAAAACTGAGATTGGTTTCTTTGGGTAAGTTATGCAAAAAGAGCAAATTAAGACTCAAATTCTAGAAATTTGTCTGCTACGAGAAAAGGTATTATGTCTGCTAAGACTGGGGAAGGTGGCTATTGATTGTTTTAAAAAATAGACAGGTACCTAGAATGGTAGTTAAATTTTTTTTTTTTTTTTTTTGCTTTATTTTTCTGTAACTGAACAAAAGTAGTAACCTCTCCAAGGGATTTTGGTAACCTGTAAGATCGGGATTTTGTAAAATGAGAATCAAAGTTTTACCCAGTCACCAAATCATCTGTCACTCAGCAGGTGGATATGAGGAGGAAACAACTGCCCCTTTTCCAGAACAATTACTGCCTGTCTATGACTCTACGTGAAATTTATTTCATATTTTAGATTCATTCTACCCCTTAGGAGAGTATTACAAATGATAACGCTACTACCATTGAAAATGATTAAGTGCATTTGTAGCCTGGTATTGTGTTTGCATAAAGGCAAAATGAAAACACAACAAAAAAGAAGCTTCTGGTACACAGAACAGTTAATGTGAGAGGCTGTTCAAAAGGAAACCTAGTTCTAGTCATGTCTTTTAGCATGATGTCTTTTTTTTTCTTTGCATCTGTCTGGTCTGTCATAACAAGAAGATGTTTATGGCTGAATTGTTCACCAGACCCCAATCAAGAGTTATCACAGTTTGGATCATTGAGTTCTTTCCTTCCGTATTTGTATATTCATTAGAAGAGGTGGTTTTGAATGGTGTCTGCGAGTCTTGTCTGTTTCATAGCCATCAACTATTATGGATGTCAGAGAATTATGCATAATTTTACAGAATACAAATTGATTAGAAGCTTAGCCCAAAGGAATATAAACAGGAGGAGTTTTGGAATGAGAACCCAAAAAAGAGTCAGTTGCTTTTCCATGGGAAAATATGTTAGCATGGTTGTATTCACTGCTTCAGGAAAATTATATGCATTTTAGCCATATGTATCTTTATGTAAATTTAGATTTTGCTACCCAGGGGACATCTCACAATGTCTAGAGACATTTTTATTTGGCATAGCTGGGAGGAAAAGGAGTAAGGCTGTTACTGGTATCTGGTGGGTAGAGACTAGGAACATAGCTGAACACCTTACAAGGCACAGGGAATCCCCCCACAATTATCTCCCCCAAAATGATAACAGTGTCAAGTTTGATAAATCCTGATTGAGATATGTGGTATAATTATTTAATATGAAGAAGGAACTACTGTCCTTTTCTTTCATAATCTTAACTCCTCAAGTACTAAATTCAACAACAGATAGCTCACTCCATACGCTTATTTGAATCTTGCTATTTATGTTTGTTTCCGTTATTAAGAGGACACACAGCCTTTTGTGACACTCTGAAACCACTAGGGAGAGTTCTTTCCATGGTAGCCTCCCTAATGAGATAGAATCAAGGAGGCATTTGTTTATTGGGCCAAGATGCTAAGGATGAAATTTCATATTCATCAAATAAAAGTTAATACTCCATCTCTTTCCCACACCCTTTCACTATCACGAGCCCTCTTTCTTCTTCATTTTTTTTCTTTTGCTTTTTCTTTCTTGATCCCTCTGATGTGATTCAACATGCAAGTTCAAAATATTTTCTTAGGCCAATTGTATTCATTTGAATTCTATGTAACAAGTATCTATTGAGTATTTTATATCCCTCAAGGAAGATTTTTTTTTTTCTCCCATAGGCACTTAGCATATTGATATAGACAGGAGACAGGGAAATACTGGTCAGAAGAGGGCAGTTCCCCAGCAAAGGCTCCACCCTCAAGCCTGGAAACCTGTGGCCCTAAATGGGAACAGGCATTCCTGTTTTCACACCCCAAGCCTGGAAACCTGGTAATGTAAATGGCTCTAAATGAAAACAGGCATGCTTGTTTTCGCACCCAAGTGTTTGGGTGTGAAACCAAACACTGTTGGCCTACCACGTCCCTGTATCCTGTACCCATATAAATCCCAAGCCCCAGACTCCATGAGCTGACAAGCAGAAGAGCAGAGGAACAGAAGAGCAGTGCAACAGAGAAGGAGAGAAGAGGAGGATCTGAATATTGAGAGGAATTCGGCTGGGGAAGGTCAGAGAGAAGATCGGCCACAGTATGGCTGAAATCCAGGGGAGGGTCATCTTCCCACTCCATCCCCTTTCTAGCTCCCCATTCATCCAGCTGAGAGCCTCCACCTGGCAATAAAATCCCCTACATTTACTATCTTCCATTTTGTCTGTGAGACCCGATTCTTCCTGGATGTCGGACAAGAACCTGGGTGCCAAGAGGGCACTGAGCTGGTTAACACTTAAGCTGTCAGCAGACAGCAGAGCTAAAAGAGCACTGTAACATGCCCACTGGGGCTTCAGGAGTTACAGCATCCACCCCTAGATACTACTGTGGGGCTGAAAAGCACTTGGCCTGACTCCTGCATCTGTCTGCATGTTCATCCTCCCTTAAGAGTTTGAGCCATACCCCTTTCACATGTCCTGTAAGGGGGGTCAGGGAACTCTGCCATTTCAACATGACTAGAGTGACTTTTAAAAAATGTAAATAGGTGGAGAACTAGGGTTTTCTGGCAGGACTAATAGAGACAACTGATGAGCAGAAGTTCAGTGTTAAGCAAAAGGGAGGGCATCCTTGGAGAATGGCTTATGGTGTTGTATTTGCATTGTGGGCAGCATTGGAAACTATTGATAATTAAAGACCACAAGAGTCTTTAACTATAGTTGGATGGAGAACATGGAGGGACCTAAGGCTAATGAAAGAGTTTCTACTTTGTTAGGTGAGAAGAAAAAAACACTGAAGATTTCAGAGCAAGGGATTGCCACAAGCACTTAGGTCTGTAAGGAAGATTGATATAGATAGCGGTGGACAGAATGCAGTGGAGAGCAGAGAAAATTGACAGGAGGACTAGTGAGGGAATAGGAGCTTGAACTAGGGGGCTGGCACTGGGGAAGATGAAGGAGGATTAGTAAGTGAGACTGTGAAGACGTTGTTAGAATGGCCCTGGACTACAAACAGAGAGTGAAAAACAAGGCTGATTGAATCAGAGGTGATTCAAGGCTTCTTAGAGGATGGGGACTCATTAAAAGAAATCCAAATTCAGAAGGAAGAACAGTAGAGGGGAAATATAATGAGTTCAGTTTTGAACTTGTTAAACTTGAGATATTAGGGAAAACTTCAAGTAGACATTTCTATTGTGAAATTCAGAATATTAGAATGAAGCTAAAGAGAGGTTAGAAATGAGGATGTAATTTAGGGTAAGGTGAGTCATTTATAGGAAGATGACAGTTAAAGCCACAGAAACTGGATGAGACTACAGAGGGAAAGAATGGAGAGAAAAGTGGACAGGACCTTGGGGGATGCTCTCATTTGAAGGCATGAAAATAGAACAGAAACAAGTAAAAAAGAGAGACAGAAAAGAATTAGAGTGATTGCTGAAGAATGAGGACATAACTGTGAGATAAAAACCAAGCAAAGATTAGACTTGAAGAAATTAGGGAGTAGTTAAAACTAAGGAAGGGTCAAGGAGGACAAAGGCTAAGGAAAGGTCAGTGGGTGGATGAGTAGGAAGTTACCAGGGACCACAGAGGGAATGTTAACTGTAGATGATTATGGGAGAGGCTGGGTTGTAAAATCTGTAGAGAGAGATGCAACAGGGCATAAATGCTGAAAAAGGAAACAGAGGAGACAAAGAAAGGAAGCTTGCGCAGTGAGTGTGCGTCTAGGTTAGAGGCTTCTAAATAAGTCTCTGCACAGCAAGAAAAGAGCCCAAGTCACTGACTCTTAATAATAAGCTACATCTTCATTGGCCTTCTATTTTCTTTTCCCTTTTATTCCTGACCTGTGGTCATGAAAAACAAAATCTGAACATGGAAAACAGAAATGAGAAGAAACATAACCAAGTGCAGCAAAGTTAAACATGGACACAGGAATATCAGCATTTTAAGTTTATAGTATAAAAAATAAGGCAAGGACAGTTTTTTTGCTATCACTTCTAAACTTCCAGATTCATTAATCAAAGCATTCATTAATGATTCCTTTCAGAGACCCATTTCCTAGATTCTGATACTCTTTACTCCAAACAAATGTCTGAAGAATCTGACGTGTCTGACATTTTTATGAAAGGAGGCAGGCCAAAGAAAACTTTATAATTTTAAAGGAGATTTAGGAACATGGTGTAATGTGGTAAGACCCACATTAGTGAACCATCTCCTAATTTACTGAATGAAGCTGTCAGCAGTGCCATAGAAACAGTGTTTTTTATAGATTGAAAAGGCGCTTGGCTAGGATGGCCATAGAGGTGCCTAATCCCATCCTTCCTTAACAACAGACTGCGTTAGGTCTTTCTTGTGCTGCTATAAAGAAATATCTGAGACTGAGTAATTTATAAAGCAAAGAGGTTTAATGGTTCACGGCTCTGCAGGTTGTACAGACGTGGCACCAACATGTGCTCAGCTTCCGGTCAGATCTCAGGGAGTTTACAGTCATGACGAAAGGCCACATGGCAAGAGCAAGGGAAGAGAGAGAGGGAGGAGGTACCAGACTCTTTTAGACAACCAGATCTCACGTGAACTAACTGACCAAGAACTCACTTGTCACCAGGGGATGGTGCTAAGCCATTCATGAAGGATCTGTCCCATCATCCAATCACCTCCCATCAGTTTTCATCTCCAACACTGGGAATCACATTTCAGCTTGAGATTTGGATGGGATATATATCCAAACCATATCACAGACCACTGAGTGTGTATACTTCAGGATTCATGAAGACAAGCACTTTCTTTTACTAATGGTTGGCAAATGGACCATAACTTGGAGCAGTTGAAAGATGGTCCCTCTCCCAATGCAGATTTTGAAATAGATATGTGTGATGGGAACAGCTACTGAATCAGGTTAATGGAGATGGTGTCCAGATTCTCCAGATGTTCTCAGGGGCTAGAGTCCCTTCTTAAGCCCTGTTGACAGAGCTGAACACTACAGACATCCAAAAACTGAGGGTGTTGTTTCTGAGAGGGTCATCAGTTGGTACAACATGGATGTGGTTGAGATGAGAAACTTCCAAATTGTGTTTTAGCACTGGAACTCTCTCTTATCAGCTAAACTTTAACGTGGGACATTGGAGGATACAAGTTGAGGCACGTTTTAATGTCCAGGAGAATAAAGAGGATCAGTGTCCCAATTTTTCTTTTTTAGCCTTCTTTTAATTGCTAGCAGTGACTTTGAGCTAGCTCTGAAGGAGTTTTAAAACTGCCCTCTTTGATCATCCCTAAGAAACTAATCAAATGCTGAACAAAATAGTGCTTGAATATTCCCAGTAATAATAGAAGATTGCCTGGCACATAGGTCAGTCCAGGGTAATCCTAAGTCCTTTAAAATATTTGATAAATAAATCTTGAAGTCACGCTACATATTAGGTGCTGAAAATACACTGATAAAAAATAAGACAAAATATCCACCAGCATCCTATGAACTTATGATGGCCTATCAGCTACACTAGTCATCTTGTCAATCTCCAAGTGCATCATGAGTTAGTGTGAATTTTTTTCTTTTTTTTTTTTTTGAGATGGAGCCTCCGTCGCTCAGGCTGAAGTCCAGTGGCACAATCTCAGCTCACCGCAACCTCTGCTTCCCGGGTTCAGGCAATTCTTCCGCCTCAGCCTCCCAAGTAGCTGGGACTATAGGCATGTGCCACAACGCCCAGCTAATTTTTCTATTTTTAGTAGAGACGGGGTTTCACCATATTGGACACGCTGGTCTCGAACTCCTGACCTTGTGATCTGCCCACCTCGGCCTCCCAAAGTGCTGGGATTACAGGTGTGAGCCACCGCGCCCGGCAGAATATTTTTGTTTTTTAACAGCTGAGAAAATTGATACTTAGGCAGATTTATGATGTGACATGTCCCAGGGTTGTCATGTGGCTGGGGTCGCACCCAGACCTTTCACTCCAAAGCCAGACTCACTGCTTCTCAAGCTTTCAATGTGTGGGTCTGAAACAAAGTCTAATCACAGGGTCACGGAGTCAGAACTAACAACTCTCTCAGGTTCTCTTTGCTCCAAATGCCCTCAGGCCTGAACAGACCTCCCCATCCCATCATTTCTTCACTAAGCTCAGCAGTCTCTCCTCAAAATGGTACCTTAGGAGACAAGGTCAAGGTGAATTCTCTTTACCAGCTTATATTAGATTTCATGGTGCATCCAAAAGACTTATAATTCATGAAAATAGAACTCCATACAATGCTTTTTGTGTGTGTGTGTGGCAGGATTTGAAACTTGAAAAAAATAGTGCTCGGTTTTTCCACGCTGCGGCTGCTCTATGTTGCTTTGTAGATAGTCTCTAACTTCTTTCTTTTCAATTTCTGACTGAGTTTTCATAAGAGTGAATGAGAAATAAGAAGAAAAATTGGCCTCACTTAAAAATGAGCTGATTATTCCCCTGCCATGACTTGTTTTTGAATATTAAAAAAGTAATAAAATTAAAATAGTCTTTGGGAAGAAGACTCAGTACAAAGCCTTATTCTGCTTTGACCAAAAAGAGTCCTCTGAGATGAAAGTAAAGCCTTTCTTATGTCAAACACACACATTTGTTTATGAAAGAGATGTCTTGTTAACTTATTATGGAAGAAAATAATTAGAAAAACTACAAGGAAAACATATTTGGGGCAAAAAGGGAGCTTATGATACACATAAAGCTGCAACTAGTTTATGGTTAGGATGGCTAAGATGGAAATACCATCAAAATCACTAACATTCTGTTTTAAGATTTATTTCTGACTGAGGTCACAGAGAACTGTCTCTTTCATTTTGCAACAAAATAATAATAATAAAATAAACCCACCCCTCCTCTCCCCCATGCCACAAAGAAATCCTCATTGCAGTTTTATGATCCTTCAAAAGACAACACTGCTTGTTTTTCAGAGTGCTAGGTCAATAGAACAACACAGTTTCGTATTAACTTAAAGTGCATTTCACAGCTTATTTCTGATTTTATGGCACCTCTTCTAGTTTCTGCCAGCAGAAAAAAAAAATCTGCTTTCATAGTGGAAGTCTGACAAGTTATTTCAACTATATTAACAGCAGGCTACAGGCAGTTGCTCTTTTGTGTTTTCTGGCATTCCTACAGTACCAATGATTTCATAAGGGTCACAATGTTGGAGTTTGGGGGATGACACTGGAATTACACTTACTGTCAGTTTTCTCTTGAGAAAGGCATATGAAGGAAAGTTTCTGCCAAACACAAACTCTTGGCAATGTAGCTCCAATTCAGTGATCAAAAAAGGTGGTCACTACTACCCTTAACATCAAGCCACCAACCAAAAAGCAGCAAGAAGTGCAGATTTATGCCTGTAACAAACACTTTTACATTTGTCTTAGTCCAAGTCTTCCAGGAAGCAGAGCCTGAAACATGGATCAAGGTGCTAACATTTTATTTCAGAGAGATAACCCGAAGCAAGGAGACTGAGGAATCAAGGAGAAATGAGACACAGAAGTAAGCAAAGAATGTGATGTGACACATCACTGCACTGACTACGGTGTCAAAGTGAGCCACCAAGAGGCTGAGCAGGTCCCTCTGAAGGCTTGCCTACTCACCGTGATGCTGGGCTTCTAGGGAAGGACTCCCAGGGAAAACATTTCCTGGAGAGGTCCACAGAAGACAGCAGTGAGACGGCATCTTGGCCTGGCTTCTTCTAGTCACCCGTGTCATGGCTCACCTAAGGGGAGCTCTTTTCCCGGCACCTCCAGGATGCTTCTGGCTCCTCTGCAGCCACTCACAAAGCTAAATCCAATCTGTGCAGTGAGGTCCTCCATTCAAATTCAGAAAAAGAGAGCAATACGGCTTATGTGGGGGGAGCAGCCAAGAGAAAAAGAAGAAGGTGGTAAGGGAACCTCAGAAGGTATGCCATTGGGTACAAGTCAACTCTTAGATTCAGGTCAAAGAGGTGGTTCTGAGATTCCCAACAGACAAAACAGGAAGAAGCATGATGAGCAATAGGATTCATGATATCCATTAAATAAGATCCAGCTGGTTGCTCTGAATACAGCCATTCCTGATACTGAGTCACAGAGAATTTTTTCCAATGGAACACTGCCACTACGTAAATATAAATAGTGTTCTCATTCATAGTAAATAAAATAATAGGTTTCATTGCACTGTTTTTCGACCCTTCAGTTTTAGATAATGATTTGATGACAAAGCATGTTTTGGTAAATGGCACAGGGGGGCTGGCAAGGCAGTGAAGGTGTGATAAATGCTAATGTGTACAGGGAAAAGAGTACCTATCATGGCCTTCATCCAGTGTCCCACAATGTTCATTCTCTGAAAGGCACTTTTGGTACATTTATAGCACCACTTATGCTCTGGGTGAGTTTCACAACTTCTCTGGGGATATTAGTATGTACTACATAGGGTTATCACAAGAATTAAACAAAATAGCTTATAGAAAATTCTAGAGACATAAGATCTGAAGGTCAATAAATGACAGCTAATGACTCTTCACTAGTTTGGCAGAGAAAGAGAGAGAACAGCCCAGGGAAATTCCAAGATTGAAAGCATGGGAGGCGAAGAAAATATAGAGTACCTTTACCAACATCATCAGGAAGGTCTGCATTGAAAGGGAAGATTATTTCAGTTTGTGACATACTGCGTTTGGAAGATCAAAAAGAGATTTAAGTGAAAATGTTCAATACTGAGAATATGCTTGGAAATTGAGGTTGGGGGATCCAAGTTCTTTGTGGTTAAAAAGCATCTTGAAAATTTCAAATTTTTGAATTATTAACACATTGCTTCAGTATAGGGTGAACACAGCTGACTTTCTCTATTGAGTTATGAAATTTCTCCTCTAATCTCATAAATTCTCCCAGTCCTTAATTTTTTTCTCTTATCTGACTTTTCCAGCATTGAATGTTTACTCATTTACACCCCGTTTATTTCCTCCTCTCCTGGATAACTATACTCTTCTTGCTGTTTATTAGTTAAGTAGAATAAATAAAGGAGAGGCCTGATCCTAATTAGCAGATGTTATAAAATGGCATTCTAATAACACAGAGGTCAATGCTTTATTTGGGAATAAGACTGATGAGAAAATTTCAAATAAATTTGCATCTTCAATGGATTCCATAAAAGCTTCGTGAATAGCTCCCACAGAGTGTAGTAAGAATAAATTTACTTAAAAGATCAATGCCATTTCTGATCTTCAGAAGTTTAAGAGTTTATGAGAAAGGATACAAATTTTACTTACAATATACATCAATAATAAAATAAAACAGTGAGATTAAGTGTAAAACTGGACAACACAGCCAACTGGTATTCATAGAATAAAGAAAAAAAATCTAGAAATGGAATGTTTGGGGAGCTTAAAGTAGACAATGGAGAAACAGTGGAGTGAACCCTGTCAGCAGTCAACTAAATTTTTGTTTGTTTGTCTCTTCTACCTGGGAGGAGGAGGTAGGGTACTCAGTCCATACTTAAAACATCTTGAAGCTCCAAAATGAGTGTTAATCCTTCAATAGTGAGTCATCTGAACGACCAACGGTTGTTGCCATTACCCTCCTTTACCAGTGTAAAAATAATAACTCTACCTTATACATTCCAAAAAAAAAAAAAAAAAGAAAGAAAAGAAAAACAGAGGAAAGAAGAAAATGCACAATAATTTAATTCCCACATGAAATTTTGTTAAAGAGGAAATACTGGAAACCTTCCGTAGCAGAAATTGGAATTCCTATTTCCAGACAAAAAGCAAAGCTATGAGAGAAAATGGCTAAATTTAAAGGTGGAGTTCCAAAAACATTATAGAAAAAAACAAAAAACAAAAAACCAACATCGTGAGAGTGAAGGTGTTCTCAAATTGGCCCAGGATTTGTAAAGGATGTGGTTCTCTTGCTGTATTTTGCATAGAAGGGACCACCAACATCCTTTCTCAGGTGAAGCTAATCTTTTCCCTTGTGGGGCATAATAAAGCCAAGGCCTCTATGCAAAGGGAGTGAGACCAAGGGCTGTTCAACAAACACCATCTTCTAGCACATTCCTCGCCTTTGGCCTTTTCAACAGAGCAGAGACATACAGCAGACATACAGCAGGATAACTGAAACATGTAATAAGAGATTCTTAATCATGTTTTAATTCATTCTCTATGTAGGTTGAATAGTGTCCCCCAAAATGATATGTCCAAGTCCTAAACCCCTGACATCTGTGAACATGACTTTACTTAGACGGAAGGTCTTTGCTGAAGTCAATAAATTAAGGATCTCAGAATGAGGTCATACAATGACTGGTGTCCTTATAGGAGAAAGGAGAAGAATAGACACAGAGACACATGGGGAAGAAGGTTCTATGAGGACTGAGGTAGAGATTAAAGTGATACAGCTACAAAGCCAAAGAAAGGCAAGGATTACCCAACGTCACCAGCAGATAGGGACTTAGATTCTCCGTCAGCGCCTCCAGAAGCAAACAGCCCTGCCAACATTTTATTTCGGACTTCTGGCCTCTAGAACTGCAGAAGAATAGAATTTGTCTTGTTTTGAGCCACCCAATTTGTGATAACTTGGTACAGCAGCTGTAGGAAACTAATACACCCTATCATTAACAAGAATTAAAAATATGTTTTTGGAGAAAACAGAAAAGGCCATTAACTGTATTTTATCTTCTGGAATCACGAGAGTATTTAGAGCTGGAAAGAAAGTAATTTTGAAAGAAACCAATGTGTAAATGCTTGGCTATAAACATTCCAAGCAAAATATCACTAGTTTGAACTAATTGGAGGAAAAGTGCTTCTGATATGGTAAAGAATAGTGTTAGAATATTTTCATATACCCATATATTTTCAGAATGAGTTTTAATGCAAGCCTAAGAATGATCCCATTGTAATTAACAAACAAATCCTTCATGGGCTCTCTCTGTACTACAGGATAAAGCTCTCATGCTTAGTGTCACAGGCTAAGTCTTAGTCTCTGTGACTTGGATGATGTTTCTCTTCCTGTAATATCTCCCATCACTCCCTCAACTACTCTCTGCACTCAGCTGTATGAAATCACTTGTACATTACACTTCACATCACTATGCCTTTCTGCATACTGTTCTCATGTGACCCAAACCTATTAGTTAATATAAGTAACCACTTATATCGCTTCTATCATTAACCAACCAGTTAATAAGGCAGATATTTACTCCATTAACTTACAAGCTCCTCATTGAATTTTTATAACAACACTGAAAGATACATGTTATGACTTCCATTTTACAAGTGGGGAAACAGTCGTAATGGTTAAGCAATATGCCCAAGGTCAAATAGTTAGTAAATCTTGATCTGAATCTAGAACTTTGTAATAACTAAGCCCATGTCTACCCTTTCCTTTTTTTTGGTTGAGTTGCATGGCATCCTTCAAGCCTTAGCAGGAAGTTTTCCAAACACTGCCAGGCAGTGCTTCTAGGCTGCTGTTGTCACTGTTGATATCTCAATATCATGCCTCACATCCTTGTAATTATGATTACATATCTTGTGATTGACCAAGGAAAAAGATTTAAGGAAATAGACACACACACACACACACACACACACACACACACACACACACAGTCAATTATCTCTATTCATGGTAGCTATGTTCTATAAAGTTTCTGTGGACACTCAATTGTGACTGAATCTCTTTCCTTGGTCAGTTCTTCCATTTTCTTAAGGTGTGGCTATCTCATGTGGATCTTGTTAGATCTGGCAGATACATATATGAGACCTGAGGTTGACAAATAGAATCTCTAGTAAAGAAATTCCATCAGATCTCTTTTCTGATCATTATGACTTTGCCTGTGAATGCCTCTCTAAACTCTGTTCCTCTTTGTATAGAATTTAATTAAGATTTCCCATCTACCACTTCTTTATACCTTTCATTAAAAGTTAAAAAGATATTTGAGTTTGAAATAGAGCATCTTCATACTCTCTATTAAATCATCTCTCAGAGACAATATTGGATTCTGCTGTCAAAGAAAGCCAGGTCTAAGTACACGCAGTATTTTAGGTTACAGCACAGGGCTGAATTGCAGCAGCTGGTAATTGATATATTGCTCTCGGTTATGAGAACTGTGATCTATGGTACTATAGGGGTTCCTTTGGGGCTTCCATACTGTCTGTGAAACCGAGCTTATCTTACCTGAGAACAAATAAGTATTCTGAATAATTCATTAGAATTTACTGATACTGTCAGGGTTGGTGACGTATTTAACGGTTAAGGGTGGAGGGCAAGGCTTTTGGGAGGCTGAATCCCTCCCCGTCTTGATGTTTCATACATATTCTAGAACTTTGAGGTATTTTATATCTTCCATTGACTGGGCTGTTTTGGACCACCACATTGAATTAGTCAATGAGGCCAATCTAGTATCTGGGCCAGTGGTGATAAGCCATGGACAAAAATATCCCAGGTGATTCCCCTAGAGGTGAGGTAAACATTTCACTGGATCTATCCCTCAATCACTCCCTCCACTGCAATAAATCTCAAAATACACACACACACACACACACACACACACACACACACACACACACACATTGTGTTAATTCTCATGCTGCTAATAAAGATATACCTGAGGCTAGGTAATTTATAAAGGAAAGAGGTTTAGTGGACTCACAACTCCATGTGGCTGGGGAGGCTTCACAATCACGGCAGAAGATGAAGGAAAAGCAAAGGGACTTCTCACATGGTGGTGGGCAAGAGAAAGAGAGCTTGTGCAGGGAAACTCCCCTTTATAAAACCATCAGATCTTGTGAGACTTCTTCACTATCACAAGAACAGCATAGGAAACACCCACCCCCATGATTCAATTACCTCCCACCAGGTCCCTCCCACGACACATGGGAATTGTGGGAGCTACAATTCAAGATTAGATTTGGGTGGGAACACAGTCAAACCATATCACACACCCACAAAGACACACACACACACACACACACACACACACACACACACACGAGCTATAAATTCTTAGAGTTTTGTCATTGATTATTTCCCTGAATTCCTCTCAAAACTAACCCACAGAAAGTTCAACAAAAGCTACTGTACCCTGGCCCTGGGGTGGGTAGGAGCGGGGAGGTGGAGGAATCTACATTGTTGATTGGGTAGAACCTGAGAGCAGAGGAGGGAGGCAGGGAGGGAGAAAGAAGAGGAGGGAGAGAAATTATATATAAATCCAAAAATATTTTTTTGGAAAGTGAAAACTGGAAAGCATCAGAATGACAGTGTGAAAGTAACTTTATAGTTGCTTCTAAACCAAAGGTTAAGAAATTTGACTTTACGATTTTTTTTTTCCTAAAATCCTTCTGCTTCCATTCAATATATCTGAGCACCCAATCATGGGTCAAATCAAAGGGGCTGGTGTCAATAACTAGGACCTCCTCTAGAGGGTCAGCCACTTCAAACAGGGCTTGATCAGATAGAAGGATAACAATGAACTTTTATTCCGATAACTGGCTTGGCTGGAAATTCCCATTTGTTACTCACAGTTTTCGCATGTCTTTTTCTAGAGTAATTTCCCTTGAGATTTTTCTTTTTTTTTAATAGTTACCATTTATGTATGTGTGTGTGATACTAATATGTGCAGTGCTATATCCTGCCTTTCATTTTGTTCTTCATCTTTTTCTTATTTTCTTCACTTAACGAGTTTATATAATATTTCATGAAAATGATATAACTCATCCTGGCTAAACTTTCCATAATAGGCTTCCTGATCATGATCAATATTATACTTTATGTTTTACTTTGAATAGAGTGTGTTTTTGTATGATTCAAGCATTTACTTTGCAGAGGGCTCCTAGAGAACTTGAAGTTATCCGTACCTGTATATTTTGCCAAAACCACAAGGATCACTCATTTATTTGGAAAATATTGATTGTATGCTAGGCACAGTTATGGGCTCTGGAAATAGGTAAACAAGACACTCAGGTGCTTGCCTTTGCATAACTTTTACTCTAGCATAAAAGACAGAAAGTTAATAAATATATATACAATATAGGTAAAGACAATTGCTAAGACAAACACCCAAGCAAGAGAAGAGGTTAGAGAGTGATGAGAAGGGAGTGGGTCATCTATCTTATATAGCAGCATCAGGAAGGCTCCTCTAGCCAGGTGATATTTAAGCAGATACCAGGAGGACAAGATGGAATGGGCCAGCTAGTGGTCTCAGCAAAGAGAACATCTCAGGCGATGGGACTAGGAATCACAAAGGCAAGGCAGGAAAAGGTTGAATTGTTCAAGAAACAGTAAGAAAGCTGGAGTAGAAAGAAATGGAAGAATAAAGCCTGAGAATAGCAGGAGAGAATTTCTGAGAGGGTCACATTCTCTGGAGCCAGCCATACAAGAAAATGAGTTAGGTAAGTCAACTTTGAGGCAGCATTTGTTACTCCTTCCCCCACCTATCAGCCACTGACAAGGTCTTGGAAGGAGAGAATTAGGATCACCATCTAAGTCATCATCATTGTAGTATTACCGCAAACACAAACAAGTGTAAATGCTACAAACACAAAGGGAAACCCCTGCCACTCTAGTTGCTTGATTTTGCACTGGCTTTGGGAGATTTATATACCAAATCATCTGGGAATTCTGCAGTTTAGTCAGAACATGACCTGTCATTTCCGAAATACAGTAGGTGGACTCATTTGTGCTCTAATCACATAGTATCACAACTATTCACAGACTTTGAAAATCATCTCTATTCAGACCCTTGTTCTTATCTGACCTTGACATACTGAGAACATTTATGCAGCCTGCAATTTATTCCTTTCTCTTTTAATCTGAGTTATTGGTTGAACTGTTGTTCATACTCAGTTAATCTGCCTTTACCTTTAGGCAGAAATCTATGTGGCTACAAACTGCTGTGATAAAACTTTTAACTGGCTAATTTTTATGGGGAAAATCTTCTTGGGCCGTAAGAGTCACTCTCTCTCTCTCTTTTTAATTTATATTTTTATTCTCTATAGCCACTTCTTGTCGCCTATCAAAGATTTCAGTATATTTTTGTTTTTTCTGTAAGACAGTAAAGACATCATAATTCCCATAAACTTACATTTAAGAAGGAATTCCTGTCATACCAATAGATAGGCAAACAAGACACTCGGGTGCTTGCCTTTGCATAAATTTCATTCTAGTGGAAAAGACAAGACGTTAATAAATACATATACAATATAGGTAGTGACAGTAACTAAGACAAAAACCGTATAACTAATATGATTAAACAGCAAATTGTTTCTTAATTTTGATGCTGATTATCAAAGGCAAGTAAATTTACCTGGTTTTATTAGTCTGATGAAACTACTAAATAGAGTCACAACTTCAGAGATCTGACTTAGTCTGGTGGCACCTCTGTCTTGCTGGGTATCCTTAAACTAATTATTAATCTCTGCCCACTTCTTCACCTACAAATGTTAATAGAATTTAAAAATTTTAGTAGTATCCAAGTATTATTCGATAAAGGAAGATTCCAACCATAGATGTCTGTAAACAGTTATTAAAAACAATCCGACACAAAACTGTACTTTAAAAAATAAGTGATTAAGGAATACAGATAGCTTATCAATTATTTCAAAATAAAATAACTTAAAAAGAAGTACAGGTCAAGTGTCTTTAATGTTAAGTGGAAAACTAGAACTAGACAACAATCTGAATAAAACTATAATGTATCCCATTGAAAATGGAAGAGAAAATTTTATTTTTGCACCACATTACGTCAACAAGATTGCTAAGTCAGTGGATTATTAGAATAATAAGTGGATTTTTGGTTGTTAAATTTTATTATTAAGGGATATACATAAAAAAGGATTATAGCAGGTCTGCAGGCACATTTCTTTTTGGAGGTATTTATGTTCAATAATTGAAGGATTGTAGAACTTACTTATCATTTCAAACCTAAATTTCCCAGAAGAAACTTGTAGATTTTTATTTTCTTACAAAACGAATTATTTCTTTTTACTAAGTTTCTCCTATCTTTAGTCTCATCAGAACACTGTGACACAATTTGAAAAGTTAACTCTAGCTCTTATGTCCACATGTTTACATCTTTGAATATAATTTTTTGACAGCATTCAAAACACATTAGTGACTAAAAGGGGAGTGGAGATAATGTATATGTATCAACTAGTTAACAAAACAAATTCCTTGTTAGGCTCAGCTCTTTGAGTTTGTAAAAGCTACCAAAGAATCCTTCATCTTTTTCATTCAGAGTTTTATCTACCTTTGTGTTCATATCTGAGTTTGTTAAAGTTACCAAAGAATCCTTCATCTTTTTCATTCAGAGTTTTATCCACTTTTGTGTTCACATTTGAGTAGCTTAGAGCTATAAAAGTTATTTGAATACCCCTCCTCTCCCTCTACATTTTCTATTTCTTACCTCTGAATTTAATCTGAATCCTTTTCCGTATAAAGACATCAAGATGATGACTCAGTTGCCTTAAGTATCTGATAACACAATATTCAATACAAAATGATATTATCAATAGAAAGTTTTGTGTCATGTATAATGATAATCTTAGTGATATCTCAATGAGCATTGGATTTTGGACCATTGGGTAACATGCTTGAAAATGAATGACTCTTTGTAAGACACTGTCATGAGCATTTATTTCAGCATTATCATTTGATTCCCAAAGACAATAAGCTGCTCAGTATATGCAGCGAACATTTTGGGGTTTCATCTCTGAGAGTTTGGAATTGGGACTGGAAGGTTTCAATTATAGTGAGGGCTGGTCTCTTGGCAAGAGAAGATGCAAAATCTAGAGCTATGACCTTTTTTTAGTAGATGAACTGAGTAACTAATGAAGATGATTTGTCAAAACCAAGAGTGAAAAGATGAAGATGACCTACAGAGAGAGAGAGAAAGACAAACTTTTTGTGGGTCCAGGAGCCAGACTGCCCTGTTGCACTGAGGTTCTGTGAGACACCCCTGTATCCTTAAAATACATTCCCCTTTTGCCTGCTGAAGTGAACAAATTTGGTTTCTGTTGCTTCCAACCAAAGATTTCTAATGAAACATGTCACAGATAACTCAAAGTCAGTATTTACTCTAAGATTCATTGATTTTTAATTTTCAGATATCCTGTCAGACAAATAAACCATGACTTGTAACACCACTGTCCATGGGTGATATTGTTCATAGACCTTCTTGATACTTTATCTCAGGCTTTCACTATTTATTTTTCTCTTTGCCTGGGCTTTTTCTGCTTATTTCGTCATTGTCAGTCTTGACCAAACATGAAATTCAGCACTCCTAGCAGGATTCATTCATTAGGTTATTAAAACCTGATCCTTCAAATTGGGTTATTCTCACCTAATCCCAAAGAGAGGAAACAATTTATTTGCATTTTTTTTGCAAGACTCTGGTGTTGTAAAACCAAATTCCAAAACATATTTATTCATTAAATTAGCTTCTATCCTCGTGACCGTTCTGATCAGCCAACTATATCATGGAGAATCAGATAGATGCAAGTTGAACAAATAAGGTACTTGACCTGAAAGCATACCCATTCCTATTTAGAAAGCTGTGGTTTCTAAGACAATTACAGGAAATTGTAACTTGTGCCAGCCTTTTAAACAATATGACTGGCTGCAAAATTACCCAATTTCTTATTAGTTACATATAATAATAGCTACCTTTCTTGAGTGCCTCATATAGGTTAGGTATAATTCTGAGCATTTTTCACATAGCACTGAAAACTTCCTGTGAGGATTCACAGAGAGGTTTACCAAGAATACAGAGTAAGAAACAAAGCTATGATTTGAATCCAATTCCCTCTGAATTTCAGCATTAAGGTGCTTTTTTCCCCACCGTACGATGCAGTTTCTAAATAATTAATCATCCCTACTTATTCTACAATGAATAAGAGGGAAAAAACAAAAAAAATTTTCCTCAATCTGGAAAGCATCCCCCTTCAAAAAAAAAAAAAAAAAAAAAAAAAAAAAAAAAAAAAAAAAAGAATGCTGAGAAAAGCTAACATAAATGTAAAAGCAGAGATAACAGTTATATTTAATTTTGTTTTTGAGACAGAGTCTCACTCTGTCACCCAGGCTGGAGTGCAGTGGCACACTCATGGCTCAGTGCAGCCTCAACCTCCCTGGCTTGTGATCCTTCCAGTTCAGCCTCCCTAGTATTTAGGACAATAGGCATGCACCAACATGCTGGGTTAATTTTTGTATTTTTTCTAGAGATGGGTTTTTCTATATCGCCCAGGCTGGTGCTCCCAGAGAGTGTAACATTTTTACTGGACCGCTCTAAAAATAAAACTTAGTTTTTCCAGTTGTGACAGATCATAACAGGCTATCATTGCACACTATATTATAACCCTAGCGGATGATAACATTACTAATGCCAGAGCTCTTTGGGGGTGTAAATGTCACTAAAAATGGATTTGTAACCTGCATGCCTTCCTACAATAGGTTCTCATAAAGATGGATCTTTTCCTTTGCAGCTGCGGTTGCTATTTGTAAGTAAGGCTTGTTTCTGTCTACAGTTCTGCTCTTGAACCTCATAATCTACCCAAAGTCTTTGTTTAAAATGAGATGTCCCATTTCTGCTTGCTGCACAGCACTGTAATCTGCCAGACATGGTGAGCGCCCAGCATTCTGTTGCTGTGCTCCATTTTCTGAGGTAGTTTGTATAAACCTCCTGTGGTCACTGCACTTAACCTCATCCTGTAACAGCTGTTTGGGCAGCCTGTTGTCATCCATATTCTCTGCTTGGACAACCCTGAAAAACTGTTATGACAAGTATCACTTTAATCTATTAATCAACACAAAATGTGCAAGACACAGTGTTAAAGGACAGGACATGTTCTTCTTTGTGATTTCACTGGGGGGATGATACTACACACAGGGAGAGACAACATACAAGCCAAATGAGTGGCACTAATAACTGATCACATAAAGGGTCACAGAGAATGTGGGAAATGAACTTGTTTTGAAAGATGAGTAGGATTTTAAAAACAGTTGGGGTGGGGTAGGAAGACTAGAGGGCATATAGAAGCTACTACTTGAGAAAAACTTCTTAGGCCCCAGCCTCTGTCCTAAGGACTTTATATGCATCATCTGCATGAGTCCCCACAACATATTGTTTGTATTAATAATTTCCACTTTTACAGATAAGCAGCAGAGGCTGTTAAATGACTGTTAAGTCATTTGTCCTGTGGAAGAATAGGAATTTAAACACAGATCTTTCATGCTCTTAAAGTTTATGCTACAATATATAGTCTGAGCAAAGATATGGAAAAAATATGCAAAACACATTTTCAAATGTAAGAGCATTAAGAAAAGTAGAAACAATTTGCAGTTGACCCTGCTACAAGAAGTTGGATGGATATCTTTGAAAGTTCTGCAGCAAGGTAAGAATATGAGGAAAGAAAGATTTGGAAAAACTGAAGGAGGAAAATTACTGGTTATAAAGATCAAGTAAAAGCAACAATATTCATGCAAACCATGAGGTTACTGTAGGAAGTGAAGAGAAAATGGAACCTGTTTAGGCTGTTGAAAAAGAACAGGCAAAGGGTTATGTCTTACTTTGATGATTGTAATTCCATTTATCTCCTTTTGCTTTTGTTGCCTATGCTTTTGGGGTCTGTATTCAAAACAAAAACAAAAACAAAAACCAAAACAAAACCCTTGCCCAGACCAATGTCATGTTCATTTCCCCTGTGTTTTCTTCTAGCAATTTTATTGTTTCACATCTTATATTTAAGTCTTTAATCCATTATGAGTTGATTTTTGTATATGGTGAGAGATAGAGGTCTAGTTATGTGAATATCCAGTTTTTGCAGCACAATTTATTGAACACACTGTCCTTTTTCCATTGTATGTTCTTGGCACTTTTGTCGAAAACCAGCAGGCTATAAGTGCATGGATTTATGTCTGCATTATCAACTCAACAGCAAAAAAACCCAAATAATCCAATTTAAAAATGAGCGAAGACCCAGAAAGATATTTCTCAAAAGAAGACACACAAATGGACAACGGTTTTATGAACAAATGTGCATCATCACTAATCATCAGCAAAATGCAAATGAACACCACTGTGAAATGCTATCTTACACCTGTTGGGTTGACTGTTCTCAAAAAGACAAGATTAAGAAGTGCTGGTGGAGATGTGGAGAAAGGGAAACTGTTAGTGGGAATATAAATTAGTACATCCATTATAGAAAATGGGATGAAGTTTCCTCAAATAATTAAAAATAGAATTACCATATGATTCAGCAATCCCACTTACTGGCTATAGATTCAAAGGAAGGACAATCAGTGTGAGAGATATCTGTACCTCCATGTTTATTGCGACACTATTCACAATAGTCAAGATAGGGAATCAACCTAAGTGTCTGTCCACCAATGGATGAATGAGTAAAGAAGACATGGTATATATACACAATGAGACACCATTCAGCCATTAAAAATGGGTGAAATCCTGTTATCTACAGAAACATGGATGAACTTAGAGGACATTATGTTAAATGAAATAAACCAGGCACAGAAAGACAAATGTCACATGATCTCACTCATATGTGGCATCTAAGGAAGTTGTTCTCATGAAGTAGAATAGAACAGAGGCTGAGGAGGGGAGAGGGGAAGGGGAACGGGGACAGAATGGTCCATGGGTGCAGAGTTACAGTTAGACAGGAGGGATAAGTTCCAGTGTTCTGTTACACAGTAGGATGACTATGGATAATGATACCATAATTGTATGTTTTAAAATAGTTAAAAGAGAGAATTTTGAATGTTCTCCACACAAGGAAATTATAAATGTATAATTTATAGACACGCTAAATTGACCTGATTTGATTTTTACACAATATATACATGTATCAAAACACACTGTACTCCATACATATGTATAATTATTATGTGTCAATGAAAACATTTTAAAAGTTTTTTTGTTTTGTTTTGTTTTTTAAATGGAATCTCACTCTGTGGCCCAGGCTGGAGTGCAGTGGCGTGATCTCAGCTCACTGCAACCTCCACCTTCTGGGTTCAAGTGATCCTCCTGCCTCAGTCTCCTGAGTAGCTGGGATTACAGGCACACGCCAGCACGCCTGGCTAATTTTTGTATTTTTAGTAGAGACGGGTTTTTACCATGTTGGTCAGTCTGCTCTCAAATTTCTGACCTCATGATCCATCCACCTTGGCCTCCCAAAGTGCTGGGATTACAGGCGAGAGCCACCGTGCCCAGCCTTTAAAAAGTTTTTAAAGAGTTATGTCTTTTCTGATCTGTTAAAGGGGTCTGCACTCTACCCGACTGAAAAACATCCTGTTGATTCAGAATTTTTAAGCAATTGGTTTCAGAACAAAATCAGTATTAAAAAATACTGAAAAATATTTTCTAAATGGGAGTCTTCTCAAGGTTTTTGTTCCAGTTTCTGCCCCTTAATAACCTTTCATAACATTATGAAAGTCATTTCAGATCACACAAAAAAAGTAGTGAGGTGTGGCCATAAGAATAAAAGTATAATATTTAGAAATACATGGATTTTTGTTTTATTTTGCTTGCCATATTTCACAAAGAAACAATACTAGTATTAATTTTTCTGCAGTAGAGTATTTTTTTTGCATAATTTGAAAGATGAACTTCTAAGCAGAGAAATCAGTATATATATTGAGATCCTTATTAACAATGTCTAAATCTTTGTTGGGCATTTAGTCAATTGATCATCATTTTTAAAATTGCAAATATGAATATAAAAAAGTCTGCACAGACCTCTATTTCAGGAAAGTATATTTCTTTACTTTTGTGAGTACGTAGTTAGAGTAGGGATTTTAGAAAATGATCAGAATGAGCTTTTTCCATTAGCTATGACAAATAACTGGATAGAACAGCTGGGCCTTATTGAACAAAAAACAACCGTGTCATATGGGACTTCCTTCCCTTAAAATAATATTTACAGTTTCTCCACAGAGATTCTTCTCTGATGCTTTGCTAACTGCAAACTAGCTTACAGTTAATTTTTAAAAATTTTATTTAGTTTTCACACTCATCTTAATTTGCTCATGATAATTTTCTGTACTCATACCTCTATTGCATTCTCCTTCATAGAGTATTCAAATTTTTCCAAATATTATGTAAAGAAACTTTCTGTTAAGAAAATCTTTGTGATGAAAACAAGCATATTACTTCTGAATAAGTAAGTTATGACCATAACTCTTACTGAGATAAAACTGCAGCAGAAAAACATAAAGGTTAGGGAAGAAGAAAAGATTCATCAGCATTCTATTTTTTAAACATTTGGTGATTTCTTTACGTAAGAGTTATAAAATGGTAACAGGGCCCAAACAACATATATATGTTTTCATTCAAAGATGCAATTGTGTTACCTTGTGTTTCCATGTCACTTTTGTTCTATGGCTACAGAATTTACAACCTTAGAGACTCAAATTTAGAAAGTCAGCCCAGATATTTGAGTCTAATTGTGAGGAAGATGAAAAATGAATCACTAAAGCAAATCAACTAGATATGGAAGAAGCCAATTGAGTGTTTGGCTTTTTTTATATGCCCTAAACTAGAAGACTTAATTATGATTCATGAAGCCATTCATTCTCTTTAGATCTGAGAGTTAATGGAATAATAATTTTTACGTGAATGCTGAAGTTTCTTAAGTCACTTAAAAAAACAAGCAAGTGCTTAAATCATACAGATAGTCCGGCAAAATGAAGAGAGATTTAGGACACAAATTTCATCAGCTATCTCAGACTCACAGGTGAAGGATGAAACTGAGAAATTTTGTTTGAGTCCACAAACCATTTTCAGAAGCAAAAGTGGTGCATTAGTGTGGCTGGGAGAGACTGACAATATGATTTAACCTGCATAATTATCTAATTTATTATTTTCCAAACTACTTGATTAACCTGTAACTTCCACATAATTGGAAACATGTTTTTAAAGCACAATTGCCTGATCAACATTCCTTAATTAAAATATGTTGTCCTAATATTTATATTTGCTAGATAAATAATACGATTTTTCCTCAAAGGCCTTGACAGACACAAATAAAATTGATGGCAGATGAAAACTGGTTGTTTTGGATCAAACGTGAAATAACCTCTTCAGGCCTTTTTATTATGGTATAGATCTCTGTCAATCATGTTGTTTATGAGTGCTTCTTCATGAAAATTGTACTGCCAACCATTTCCCTTTCCAAATTTTCTTCCAGTTCCTCTGTATGTATACGCATTAATTCATTCTTTCATTAAACATCTAACATATTCCAGGTAATATATACCATATTGTTGATGTCCCCGCTTCCTGGCTATACCAGACTCAAGTTTCACTACAAATGTCTCTCCCTCTATGGAATTTCCTATTTTTTTTTCCTTCATCCAACTATCTCTTCTTACCCATCCTTCAAGACTCTGCTTAAGTTTCGCTCTGGTTCCACTTTGGTTTTTGACCACTCCAACTACCACTGATCTTAGCCACTAAATTTGAGTTACTCTTTTTTAACTGACTTATACAATTACTTAACTCCCTTGTCAAATACATCTTATTTGTCTACCAGTTGGCAAGCTCCATGTTAGGGACCCTATGAAGTGCTTTTTGCACAGCACTAACAACAGTGAATATTTAAGGCTCAAGATTATGTGTTGAATGAAAGAAAGAATGATTAAATGGTCGAATGACTGACAGTGAAGAATGAATCTGAGTGGCTGCCCAGAAGTCATTAAAGCACATAAGTCATTAAAGCACATTTTTACATCTGGGAAACACCGGTGTTGATAAACTAGGAGATAGGTATTAAAAGCAAAACTATGTATATTTATCCCAAATATATATATATATATCCCAAATCTGCTGTGTTGAGAAATGTTAAAATGTAGTGTTCACTGCAGAAACTTTCACTCCAAGCAATGCTTGCTTTCCTCTTCCTGGGGCTCACCTGGGCTTGTCCTTCCTAAGCCGTGTTCTGTGACATCTGTCCTGCCTAATCCCACTCTTTCTTACATAAAACTTGGCCATATTTCTTCACAACTTAGTCAATTTCATTGGTTTTTAGCTGAGGAAAATGTCCCTCAGATAATATTTAGACAACAGATTTAACCGCCTTAACAACAACAAAAAACAAACACAATATGGTTACTTGGAAAAATTATATAAGCTTTAGAAATTGGTTTGATACGTTGCTGGCTTCAGAGTCCCCTACATCAAATGTTACAGTCTGCTGATTAATCTGCTTAGGTACAGGACTAGATTCCATTTCATGCTTTAAACAACAATAGGCTTCGTGCACAGTTTCATCCATGTGGCCTTCAAGTAAACATCACCAAGGCAACCGTGGCTTCCTGACTCTTACATATTTCCCTATGGCATGGCATTTTCCTGTCCAAAAATGATTACATTCATCAGTATTTGCTTATGTCTATTTATTCTAGAATGTAAGCCCATAGAGGCAGGAACTGTGTTGCTTTCCTCAGTGCTGTATTTACTGTGCCATTATGGTGTCAACACGATGACCAATAAGGACAGTGATAGCCGAATGAATAAATGGACACTCTGAACTCAAACTTAGATCATTATTAGAACCATTAATATGACCATATGATCCAATAAGCCAGTCACTAATCTCCAAATATTCACATAATTGCTTCAATTGTAGAGATCAAGAAAGACAGTCTGATGGCTCAACTGTAGTTTTTTAATTACAGTAAATTAATAAACAATATTTTCTGATGGCAGAACAACCTCCCCCAGCTGCCATCTTGCTATTTATGCTTCTTATATTCCTCACATTTTTGTGATAAGTACACTAAAGCTTTAGATGATATGACTGAAAGCAACGCGAGGATAGATGTAGGAAATTGGGAAAGTGTAGTGAAATACGTGAACTAATAAATACGTTAAAAAGAGAATGAGCGAATTTTTGACAAGGTAACCTATTAGGCACTTTTTGAGGATATCACTTATGTACCACATATAATCATCTGACAACTAAGTCTCTCACTCCTGGTGGGTGATTTTTAACAGATGGGGGGAACAGAAGACTAGTGTCTTATAGCAAATTGTTTTCAATGTTGAAGGGGCCTATGCTAGATGTGCCACCATTTAAGAAGGTATGTCATATATCTGGGGCACATAGATATATGCTTTCAATATTTAAGAGAAACATTTATGTAAAATTATATGGTGAATATGAAGAGGCTAGTTTTTTAAGTCATTTATTAACTGGTATATGCTGTAATTACATTTTAAATTTTTGTGGGCTTTTTAAAGATATTGAATGTTTCATTTGATTGTTCTTTATTATTGATACACACATTTTGTGGCACATGTGATAATTTGATACATACACATAATCGAATCAGAGTAACTGGACTCTCCAACACCTTAGACACTTATCTTCTCTTTCTGCTAAAACACACACACACACACACACACACACACACACTTGAATTATTCTTTCCTAACTATTTTGAAATGTGTAATCAGTGAATACTAACTACAGTCACCTTACTGATCTATTGAGTACCAGGTCTTCTATCTTCTATTTAACTGTTTATTTAAATAAACCATTAATCAATCTTTCCTCATCACTCTCCTCCCTGCCACCTTTCATGGCCTCTGGTAACCACCAATCTCTCTGACTTTGTGAGGTCCACTTTATTTTTTAAGCTCCTAGTCATGCTTTTTATTTTTTTAAATAAAAAAAAAATTGGCTGAAAAAACACACACACCCACACAGCAAATACTTGAGAAAATGATCATTTACAATAGAAAATGTTAAAAAAAAAAAAAAAAAAAGCATAATGAGGTTTAAACCCACATTCTATCCAGCCTCACTCTGAGTTCTCAATAGTGGAGTATGAGCTGTAAATAAAAGTTTGACGTAGAGGCAGACATCTACAGATGTTTTACATCTCTCTATTTTTTATTTTGTTTCTCTTGGTGTTTCCAGGATTCATGGTAAATTCTCAGTTTTTCTGTTGACTTAAAAAGATAGCTGAGCCAGGTGATAGTCACATGAAATGAACCTGATGTGTGAGTAAGAGGCTATAACAGGAAATACATATTTTGTTTCTTTCAAAATCAACTCAACAAAATTTAAAAGAAAAAATATTAATATATTGGTCTGCCTTATTTAAAATTCAACTTAAATGATAATTTTGTGTATAGGTAATCATTATCCTCATTCTGAAAAATAACATTTACATATCAAACTACATTTTCTGCTACACATCTTTTATCCATTTGTGGACAAAAATCAATTTTTGAAAGTTTGGGGAGACTATCATTTTTCCCTTCTTGCTTGTTGAAGTTTATACTAGTCATTTGATTTCACAAACAAGTCAGGAATGATCTGAATCTAAAAGAATTTTGGAGGTTAAAAATGTGGTTTCTTATGTCTTACTAAAAACTCAACTTATATGGGGGATTATTTCTATAAGGACTTAGAGGTGAAAAAAAGAGTCTGTATGGCTTAAATATTTTTTTCCACTGTAGAATATTTTTCCATGTCTATTGAGGGGGAAATGTGTTTCATAAGTTTAATGGGAAATATTTCCTTCCCTGAAAGCTGTCTTAAAGCATATCATAGTTAATTTTTATGGCCACGTAATAGCTGTTCGTATTTATGGCGGTAAATGTGATGTTTTGATACAAGCATACTATGTGTAATGATCACATCAGGACAATTAGGGTAGCTATCACCTCAAGCATGCATCATTTCTTTGTGTTAGGAATGCTCCAATTCCACACCTGTAGTTATTTTTAAATATACACTAAGTTATTGCTAACTACAGTCATCCTATTAAGCTACCAAATACTGGATTATATTCATTCTATTCTATCTAACTGGACTTTTGTACCCTTTAACCAACCCCGCTGTATTCCCCAATCCCTGTTGCTCTTCTCAGCCTCTGGTAACCATCATTCTAGTCTCTATCTCTTAAAGATTCTGGTAAGATTTTAAAAGTTTGGGCACAAAAATCAAACCTGAATCCATCCATCAGATCATACCTGTAGGTGGTTATGTTGTAAGAGAGAATTATTTCCTACGGAATAGCAATAGCAGGTTACTTTTCCATAACATTATCTTTAAGTGGCATGTAATGTTCTGATTCATTATTTGGCTTCATTAAAATAACAAAAACAAGATATTGTCGGATTTAAACAACACTGAAAAATATTGAGGTTTATATAAATGCACTTGCCTTAAAATAGATGATGGTGAGACGGGGTGTGAAGAAATATCAAAGGAAGAAAAATACTAAAAATTAAAACATATTTTCTGTTGCTCCTCTTTTTACTTGAATCAGTTCCCAAGCAAGGCTTCCATTTAATTTAAAGAGTTATTTTGTCTATATTTTTATTTTTTCATTCATTAAACACATATTTATTGAGTGTGTAATATGTACCAGGCACTCTTAAAAGTGCCAAGGATATACGAGTTAACAAAACAGAGAAAAATCCCTGCCCACATGGAGCTTTCATTCTGCCATGCTTTTTTTTGGGGGTGGGGGTGGGGGGGACAGCATCTCACTCCCTTGCCCAGGCTGAAGGGCAGTGGTAAAATCTCGGCTCACTGCAACCTCTGTCATCCAGGTTCAAGTGATCCTCTTGCCTCAGCCTTCTGAGTTGCTAGGATTACAGGCATGCACCATGCCCAGCTAATTTTTGTATTTTTAGTAGAGATGAGGTTTCACCATGTTGGCCAGGCTGGTCTCGAACTCCAGACCTCAAGTGATCCACCCACCTTGGCCTCCCAAAGTGCTGCGATCACAGCCATGAGCCATTGCACTAGGTCTCATTCTGCCATCTTTGTTTAACAATTGAATTCATCTAACATGTATTGCACAGCTATGAATGTGTTAATAAAAATAAAATAGAAAAAATAAAGTAGGAGTTTAAAAAGTATGTTATAGAGAAAATAACGTTTGGGTAGAAAATTAATGATGGCAAAATACAATGTATGTTTAGCATGCTGGTATAAATATTTGGCTAAAATGAACAGAATTATTATAACCAAAACATACAAATAAACAGTAATGATATTAAAAAAAAAAGAGTTATTTTGTCTAACCACATTGATAGCCAGAATGAAGTGACTCCCAGAGGAACCATTATGTTTTTAATGTGCCTCTATTTCTCTAACTTATTTACCTCATAAATCCTGACAGATGATTGCCCAGCACAGCCTCAAATTCATGCAGGGTTCATACTAAAAACTCTTGTGTGAACAGATATGTGTGTGTGTGTGTGTGTATATATATATATATATATATATATATATATATGACGTTGTTGTGGGAGGATACACCTTAAAAAGAGAAAGTGGCTTTCTCTCAACATTAGGAAGGTTATAAACTACTCTACATGCACTCAGTACCTTTAAAATATTACTCAAAAAATGGTTGAGAAATAGGTATTTCAGAATAATATTATCATAAATCAAAAACTGGGAGTTCAAATGAAAAACCAAGATAACACATCATTTTATATATTAGTTTAAAAAAAAACAGGGGTTCAATTTGAATTTTTATGTGTATTCCCAAATCCTATTGCATTAATATAAATTGGTGACCTTTAATGGCCATTTTCCTTTCCCAACCTATGAAACTGCAATGAATTTGATTAACAGCTACAAATCTATTAGTTAAGGTGCTCAGGCTTGGGGGAAACCACAACCAGGAATCTTCTCTGAATAAGAGTCAATGACCAAGCAAAGTTGGAGCTATGAGTCAATATTAAATAAAGCATGGAACAGCATTACTTCAACTGTGAACAAAATCGTTTCACCCAGCTATCCATAAATACATAGCATACATTTATTTTTCTTACATGCTCATATTTTTTTTTTAGTTTGCAATGCATATGTAGAAAATAAGTAGTTTGATGAACATAATGAGATGTATGACCTTCAAGTATAAATAGCTTACAAAATAAAAGGTTAATGATTCAGCAAAATAAGTGCCCTGTATATACCATCACCTTGGAAGGCCATATACACCTTAATCCCATGAGGAAGCCAATAGTACAAACAAGCGTAGAACTTCTCTTTTAAAATTCTTTCACAGGCTGAAGTAACTACAGATTGTAATATTCACAGAATTGAAATTTATGACCTGGGACTAAGCAGAATGCTAGAGTTAAGACCCAGCAGGAATTCCTAAAGGGCACCCCAAATCCAGAAATCTGGGGAAAAACATATGCAGCAATCACTTAGTCATCCAGAAGAAACAAAAAAATATGAATCAATTTATTACTAAAGAGGTAGTATCATCATAGTGACCACAGGGTATGTGTTGCACTTGCCTTTCTGTCTAGGGCACCGAATGAATGCCATCATGGAGTCTGTCTTCCTGTGTAAAGCATCTGATATTTACATGAGCTGCACGTGGACCCGTGTTCTTGAGGAAAAGGTGAGAGGACTTGGATAATGGTTATTGAAAACTGTTTTTTTTTCTGTGGAAGAGTGTTATCATGGGCTTTGGAAAATAGATTGAAGTGATCTGCTGCTAAAATTGAAAGATGATGGAAAAAATTAATTAAGAGAAGTCTTATATTTTAGAGATGACAACTGAATCTCAATAGAGAAATTAAACAGCCAGTGACAGTGGAAGAGAGACGAAAGCTCAGATTTTCTGATTTTTGTGTTGAATCCTTTTTCCACCTGAAACTGATTTCAACATGGCATTTGATAATGTGTATCAGGAAATCCTTGTGGGTGAGCTGAAGAAACGTTAGATGAATAACAGTAATGTTAGGTGAATTTAATGCTGAATGGACAGCTTGAACACAAGAGGGTTAAATAACAGCCTTGTTGGCTGGCACGTGGCTCATGTCTGTAATCCCAGGCCTATATTCCCTTAATTTTCTATTACAACTGAAAGAGGCATTAATAGATTGTTTTAGATATTTCTACGTCGCTGGTGATTTTTTAAAAAGGAAATTAAATCAAGCTACTTTTTTGATAAACTGTCAAAAATCAAAAGAATTTTAATGGCCAGGCATGGTGGATCACGCCTGTAAATCCCATCACTTTGTGAGGCCGAGGCGGATCACCTGAGGTCAGGAGTTTGAGGGCAGCCTGGCCAACATGGGGAAACATTGTCTCTACTAAAAATACAAAAAATTAGCTGCGCATGGTGGCAGGCACCTGTAATCCCAGCTATTTGGAAGGCTGAGGCAGGAGAACTGCTTGAACCTGGGAGGTGGAGGTTGCAGTGAGCGGAGATTGTGCCATTGCACTCCAGCCTGGGCGATGAGAGAAAAACTCTATCTCGAAAAAAAAAAAAAAAAAAGAAAACAATTTTAATTGCCATTAGTGGCAAAAATTCAGGTATTTCTCACCTGTTGCTGAAGGGCAATATGACAATATGCATTAAATGCTTTTAAAACGTATATATTTTTGATATTTATACTTTGCATTTCCAAATTTATATTTAGAAATGTCCCCTAAACAATCACAAATATGTTTAAATATGTTTGTGCGTAATTATGAGAGTGCTGGAGAGGCTGAGTGGCTTATGAAGAACACATCTCCTTAGGGAAGCTCTGTACAGATTTTAAGAGCCATCATTCATTCTAGATTCTGATTTAGAGAAATGGAAAGAGGTTAATGACACGTTGTTGAGTGAAGAAAATAGATTACAGAAGAGTGGATTCTTTTGTATTTATCTGTTTGTCTCTTGGTATCTATAGCTATACCTATATCATGTGATTACATAATGGGCATTGTATATATAAAAGAGTATGTTATGTTATGCACAAAAATATTGATTGCAATTATGGGTGTCTGTGTGTTTTACTGCTAATTAATAATTTGTATAACTAAATGGCAAACTAAATTTAAAATAGTCAAACAAGTACTTACAGAATCACAGAGATCACATGTGGGCAGTGTCCCATTTCAGATCCATATTAACAAAATATCTACTTTTTTTCCTGATTATTAAATCCATATGAGCTCATGGAATAGTATGTAGAAAAGTCATAAAAGGGTATGTAAGAACATAGCACTCTGATTTTCAAAGCACTATCATTTTCTTTGCTACCCGTTAGGTAGGAACTTTCACTGTAAATATTTTTGGAATGCTTTTGTTGGGGCTTCTCATGTCTATGTTCACTCTAGACCAAGTATGAGTGTGACTTACAGATATGCTTCTTCAAATTATAGAGATGGCTTAGCATATCTGTCCCACACACACACTATGTATACACAAACACATTATATATATGTATATACATACACACCATATATGTGTGTATGCATAGTGTGTACATGTGTATATATAGTGTGCATGTATATATCGTGTGTGTGCACATGTGTGTGTATGACAGCTATACTAAGCCATCTCTATACTTCTTAAAAACATACACAATACACTTTGTTCATTGACAATATATATACATACACACATGCATACACTACACAGACACACTCTATACATACACCCATACACACACTATAAACACAATATACACACACCATATATACACATACACACTATATACACACACACACATATATAGTATGTGTATGACAGATATACTAAGCCATCTGTATACTTCTTGAAAACATATACTTTGTTCACTGACCATTTATATATACATGTGTATGTATACATGCACACACACTCTATGCACACACACACTATACACATACTATATATGTGTATATATATTGTGTGTGCATGGTGTGTGTGTACATAGTGTGTGTGTGTATATAAACGGTCAATGAACAAAGTATATATGTTTTCAAGAAGCAATTGATTTTAAATAAATTTTATAGAGACCAAATTCTTAGAGTCTTTCAACTGTTTCAATCCATTGCCTTGAACAGCTGGTTACCAGAGCTGTATTTCTGCAGGGGGGACTTGATTGAGCAAATCTTTCTCTGATGGATGAAGGGCTATGAAGAAGGAGAGTCAGCATATTGCATGGCCAAGGTCTAACTGCCAATTTAAAGGTAATTTCTCCTGAGGTTCAGATGTTAATAGAGATACACAGAATGAAAGCCAAACAAAGTAACCTCACCTACGTTTGAAATAAAATGAGAAAAAATATTTGTTGGCAGTTGACTCACAGCATAAAACACTACTAAACATAAGAACATCAGCATAATTTGCTTTTTTTTATTTCTTTTTTAGGTATTACTGTGAATAATAAAATGAACATAGCAGTATACATTGTGAACATTAAAGTAATAGGGAAGACTGAAAGTGTAGTATACTTGTCAAATAGCCACTTGAGCATGCATTTTTTAAAAAAGTTGTTAATATTCTTTTTATGTTTTAAAGCTTTTTAAAAATTATACCTTTGTATTTGCACTGGTAGGTTCATATTTTAGTTGTTTCTCCCCTTTGTATCTTTTGACATGTCTTGCTAGTGTTAGAAGGTTAAATGAGATAAATTTGATTAACAGAAAACAAATGCCCATTAACAATTTTAGGTTTCTACATTATTTTATTTTTTTCCAGTTATATAATAAACTATGGCACATATATCTTAGTACTCAAGAAATTGAGTCTCCATTATTAGTAATGGAAAAAAACATCCAGAAAGCGTGGGGAATTATGCAGCAGAGGAAAGGAATGAGAAGTTTTTCTACCAGGAAAAATATAACTTTCTAAGCAAAAAAAAAAAAAAAAAAAAAATTAAGTAAAATTTATAACAGAAAACAACATTCACATTTGTAATATGCTTGCTATTCAAGCAGTCTGGTACAAATTACTGATGTATATCATGCATAGAAATCATACACACAGATGAACTTAAAGAGCAAAGCAAATCATTGCCCTAACCCTTATCCTAAATTTTCATCTAAGAACTATCCCATGATGGCACCCCTTTAGATAACAACAAAAGGCACTCGATGTAACAACTTATGTGTAATCTGTTTTTGACTCAAAACTGGATCCATAAACCCAGTCACCCATCCATGAACAAATATTGATTGATTACAGTAAACAAGTGACTGAAGGTATACAAAGGCATGCACAAGTCCCTCAAGAGAGCTACTCTGTCTTATTTCCTCTGTGATAGACTATTAAGATAAGGAACCTGTGCATGGCTACAAGAAATTACCTAAAGTAAACCTACAGAGTTAAGTACCACAAAGGAGATGTGTAAAGCATCCCAGTGGTTTGGAGAAGAAAGAGATTAGTTCCAGAGCAATACAATAATCTTCTGTTGGCATAGAAACCATCAGGAACCACAGCAAATATTTGGGACACAGTCTCTGGAATCTTCGGATTCCTAATTCTGTAAGACAGACAGCTAGCATATGTGAAAACACTTTGGGCACTAAGTGATAACTGGTTTTACTGTAACCATCTTGATTTCTGCATTCTTTGGTTTCTCCGCAAAAGCCATCTATTTTTTTTTCCTGCATATAATTTTTTTCTGATTTAATGATTTTATGGAATGGTATGCATCTTTATGAATGTCACTGCATTACTGGTTTCTTCAAAACAGTGAAATGTGTGGTTTGTTGGTAGAAATAAACCTTTGCAGATTACCCTTAGATAAAAGCAAGAGGCAGAGATCAGTGTTCAGAGGAGTGACTCCACATGGCCATAGCAAGCTCCAAGTAGAGACAGAAAAGCAGACTGTGCTTATCAAATGGCAAATCTTCCCCCATGGGGCCAGAAAAAAAGAAACCTTTGACTTTTCACTGACTGCTTATTGAAAATTCAAGACGAGAACAGGTGCTCAACGGAAAACGAAAGTCCTGCTCTCTTCAACAAATTCAGCTTTACTATGAAGTACCACAGACACCCGTAATAGTGTCGTCTTAGTGATATCTTGTACGTGCTATAAATGGGGGAAAGCCCATATTAAAATTCTACTCCAAAGGGTTTTTTGTTCCTTTAATGATAACCATAGCTCCATAAAATACTTGTTTCCTTTCCAAAACTGGTGAATAACATGGTTATTAGATTGCATTTGCTGAGTACTCTGTGTTTCCAGCCACATTTAGAATCACTTCTAACACCCTTTGCCAAGTGGAAGGATGCAAAATAGTGCGTTAGAAAAAAGCCAGAGGTTAGACGTTTAAATCGTTTGGGAAAAAACTATACGTACCTCCAAGCCTCCTGATTATAGATAGCAGCAATTGACAAGCTGTATTAAAGTGAGGGCCTTGAGAAAGCTGTGTTATGAATGAAGAACAAGAAGTGAACAGCAAGTATATAAATGTTTCATAAGCCATCCACATCAGTGCTAACCCATTCCCCTTATTAGGATCTAGACATATCAACCATATTTTTTAAAAATTAAAAAGTGATAAGCAGTGTACAAGAAAATGAATATCATAATTTATTTGATGTCATTGTAATGGTTTCAATTGACTTTTTCCTTTTTGCTAGTGTTCGGGTTCAATTGTAGATGATAAATCTTGGCTATTATTGAAAATATATCTTTTGTGCTCAAAATTACTTACAAAATGCTAATCAGGCTTATTTTCTGCTCAGTTCTATTAGTTTAGCCCTTGAAAGCATAGTTCCTAAGATTTAGAGACAGTTTTTGAATAGTCAAGACCTCCCTATGGCACTGGGAAATTAAATTTGGTTTCTTTCCTGCTTTTGCAGAATGCTTATTCCATCAGGAGTAATTTACTCTAATTAGGGACTATGCGTTCTGAAAATATAAGCACTTCGTCAAGGAAAAATTAAATGTTGTGTAGTTTTTATGTTCCTGTCAACGTCAAGAAAAAACTTATAACCAAAAGCATCTGAGAGAAGAAAGTACTGTATCTCAGCCTGGGCTCAGGGGAGATTTCTGGTGTTCAGATAGCAAGGTAGTCTAATTATCAGCCTACATATTCTAGCCACATGATCAGATAATTAAAAAGTGTTTTCCAAGACTAACCTGTCCTCTACATATTGTAGAAGTTAATGTTGGTTTTAATCTCCTGGACACAAAGTGTCCTATTGCCCTAGGACATTACCAGAAGGGAAACACTTTCATCTAAGAGATGTGCCAAGAGGCATCATATCTATAGGAATGAATGATGACCCTCAGGCTCTGCATATCTTACAGGCCGTACTCAGCAGTAATGAAAACTATGCTTCTTTATGATATCCCCATGTAATATAAAACAAGCTTCATAAAAGTGAGCTAACTGTATACTATCTTTCGCTTTATAAATGATTGGAAGCTGATCAAAGAAAGTGCCCTCAACTTGTAAACGCAGCTGTCCAAAATCACAAACTATATTTGTTGGCTTCCCTAGTCAGCCTCACCTGTTTAACAGATTTTGAAATACCTAAAACCAACCAAAGCACAGGAAAACAAAAAGGACTTCCTAGTATTTATTCATAAAATGTAAGGCATTCTTGGTTTTGCTTTTCTGTCAGCTGCTTTACACAGGTCATGTGACTTAGGCTATGGAGTGGTCCCCAGATGGACTGCCGGCCATGAGCCACAACCCATAGTCAGAATGTCCTGATGCCATTTGGTGGTTAGATCTAGTTATGTTCATTTACGGGCCCATTATATTTTTAGTTTTAGATAGAAAATTTTGCTACCTCTGGAATCAACTGCATTTTTGTTTTGTCTACACAATGAGAAATCCAAACTGATTACTAAGCCTAGAAGTTATGTCTGGTTTTCTGACCTCATCCTTCATAAATTCAGTAAGATTGTATCATGATTCAGAAATCATGGCATGAAGTCACTAATTTCCCACAGAGGCTCTTTTGTTACAGTGAAAGATGTATTTAGAGGGATCACTGAAGTGTTACTATAATTTCCCCCAAATTGTCTCTTTACTTCTAAGGTCAATGCAGCTATCTTCACTGATAAGAGGTATCAGTATCAGTGAGATGTTCCAAAGCAAATACCATATAGCACATAAGAGAGAATCATCTCAAATTCAGTCATGAATAATTCTAGTGGGTGTTATCTCTGTGTTCAGTAACTTTCAGTCTTCAATTTTCGAATTTCTTATTAATTAAATAACAATTTGATTAATAAGTATTAAAATTACTTTTTAGATGTATACTTAAGTTCCAAAGCTACATGACAATCAATTGTCATGTTTGAGATCACTTTTGGCTATATTTATTCAAGCTAAATTTCAGTCATTATTGTTCCCTATTACTTTGGTAGTCTCTTCTCATTTTATTGATACGTTAAAAATAAAAATATAATTACCTTTAATGACTCAAATGACTTTTTGAAATTAAATAAATTTCAGATTATGCATGTATCTTTGTTGTGTTCGTCATATTTAAAAATATGACTGCATATGTTTAGAATATATTTTCTGTGGTTTCTGAATTCTAAACATATAATTCAGTGTCTAAACATTTGGACTCTTCCACTTTGGAAACATGCATTCTTATTATCATTGAGTTAAACAAAAAAAGTGAATCATGCATGTACCATGTGTATGTATACAAATTTTTATAGGAAATTAACTTAGAATGTGATTCAATAGTATAAAAAATATTTACACATAGGTCCAGTTAGAAGCATGTATTCCACATCAAACAAAACAAAACAATTATAATCAATCATACAATTTCTTTCTCTCAGTTAACAGAATGGACTGACTAAAACTGAAGTTTGAGAATCAAACATACACTATTTCAAATTTTATTAGTAATATCATTTTAGGATTAAAAATAAGAAAAAAAAAGACAGATGCTCAAAATGGCAACGTAAGAACATCAAACTATCTACAAATATTGCACGCCTGTCCATCAATGTTAAAAGAGGCCAAAAGTCACATAGACATTATGCAATGAAGGAGAGGTCAGTTTCAATATGAATGGGTAATGTACTTTACCCCTGTTCTGCTAGCCATCATTCAGAACAAGAGGTAAAAGGACAGAGACTACAAAATGCTTCAATATAGCCAAAATTTTCAAGGTCAGAATAATTTTTTCTTCTTTTTTTGCCTTAACCCTGGTACCTCCAAATGGCTTTTATGCTGCAAGACTTAACAGAGTGGGAAACAGCCATTGGGATCTGCACTGGGGACAGCCACTCAACATCTTTTCTCCAGGAATAATCAAACTGTGGCAATCCTACACATACCACCACTGATTTTTAAAGCTCTTTCTAAGTTCCTAGTATCCTAGCTTGGATTTTTGGGGCCTTTTCAACAATGTAATCTTGCCATTCTAGCCTTCCAATTATTCCAACCACACATTTTGAAGTCCAAAACAAGACCACATTCTAAAATCCAGAGAAATTTTTATAATAAAATGTGTTGATAATGACAGTTGTGAATATTTTCACCAATTTAAAACCCCAAAACTTTGGCATAGCCATAATTTTTATAGTTAAATCCAATATTTTATTCATTTTGTAAGAATGCACACAGAACTATTTCAATAACATTCAAATTAAAATAACTATGCAAAGCCTTCTATATGTTCTCCTAACTGAAATAAAACACAGTGCCTTATCTATATTTTCCCATGACTAAAAGCAAATTGACTGTGAATATACCAACCAGCTGCATCCCTGGCATAAATCTCATCTCTCTTCAAGCACTTTTAGTGCGTCACATTTTGTTTTGTTTTGTTTTGGTTTCCTCTATTTTACTTACTGTTACCTATCCATCTTATTTCCTTACTAGTCCAATTAAACACTTTTGTACTTTTTTCATGTCCCTTAAAAGAATCTGATGGTGCTTCATATTTACTGTTATTTCACTCTTTTAAAGATGCTGGCCAGGCACAGTGGCTCATGATTGCAATCTTAGCACTTTGGGAGGCCAAGGCAGGAGTATTGCTTGAGTCCAGAAGTTCAAGCCCAGCCCTATGTTCAAGGGCAACATAGCAAGATGCTGTTTCTCCAAACAAACAAACAAACAAATTAGCCAATTAGCCAGGCGTGGTGGCTCCTGCTGTAGTCTCAGTTACTTGAGAGGATTACTTGAGCCCAAAAGTAAGAGTGTGCTATGATCATGCCACTGCACTCCAGCATACACAACACAGCAAGAACCTATCTTTGAAAGAAAAAAGAAATTCAAATAGTACTAAACTACCATTCCTATTCTACTATTCCAGTGCCCATATAATAAAAGTGCTATTGAAGAGATTAATTTGGATTATATCAGTCATGGACTGACAACTTGCTACACCATACCAATGAAGAAGCTTAAATTAAGCCTAATGCATGCCTTACTTGGGAAGGCAAACCTTCATTAAAAACAGCACTAAAAACAACATTTTCTTTATTACACAGAGTTGGCCAAAAATGAATAAAGAGTACATTGCAGAGACACAGTTTAGGTCTATGTTCCTATTCCTAGTGATACTGTTAAGAAATAAAAATTTTTCTTCAACTATTTTCTTTATTTCCATACGTTTTTGGGAAACAGGTGGTTTTTGGTTTTTGGTTACATGAGTAAGTTCTTTAGTGGTGATGTGTTAGATTTTGGTGCACCCATCACCCAAGCAGTATGTACTGAACCCAATTTGTAGACACTGAACCCACTTTGATGTCTTTGCATCCTCATTGCTTAGCTCTCACATATTGGTGAGAACATATGATGTTTGGTTTTCCATTCCTGAGTTACTTCACTTAGAGTAATAGTCTCCAATCCCATCCAGGTGGCTGTGAATGCCAGTAATTCATTCTTTTTGAGGGCTGAGTAGTATTCCATAGTGTGTGTGTGTGTATGCGTGTGTGTGTGTATGTGTATATATACATATATATTAAAAAAAATATATAAATAGTTTACATTCCCACCAGCAGTGTAGAAGTATTCCCTTTTCATCGCATCCATGCCAACATCTATTTCTTTTTAATTTTTGATAATGGCCATTCTTGATAATATTTGCCATAATTCAGTATTGTCAAGAGTAAGGTGGTATCACATTGTGATTTTAATTTGCATTTCTCTAATCATTAGTGATATCGAGTGTTTTTTCTTATGTTTATTGGCCATTTGTGTATCTTCTTTTGAGAATTGTCTATTCCTGTCCTTAGCCTACTTTTTGATGAGATTCTTTGTTTTCTTCTTTATTTCTTAACCATTTTCGTCCTTCTTATCATTTTGTTCATCTTCTAATTTTGACCCAACTATGGTTTTGCCAAATATTTTTTGACTATCAGGTGACTGTGGCTTAGATTCATTGTTTTGTAAATAACATAACTTGGCTCTCTATGAATAACTGAATATCTAAATTCACTACTAATCAATTATTTATTAATTCAAAATATATTTATTAAGCACAGTATAAAACAAAAACAATCCATATTTTCAATGTTATTCATGAACACATAAAATATATGTAAATACTGATAAACCATAGGCTAAACTTAAATTGTTACATAGAAAATCTGTAACAAAGGACACTGAAGTTTTTTGTCAGCTTGAAGTATCTGTCCACGGCTATGTATTTGGCACATGGCACATACTCAATAAATGTTTTTCATGTAAGAAAAGGTGCAGCTAAATTACTCATGTAGTTATGAGCATCATTCCCAGTAGGGATCATTAGAAAAATGTTTGAAATGGAAATGACATCTCAACTGGACCTTGACACATGAAATCATTCTAAGGCGAACTGTTTCCTCTTTTCCCCATAGAATTTTATTTTTAATCTCTATCATAGCAGTCGTCTTACCATATTTTAACTTATCTCTTCATATGCCCATCATTTTTGTACAGCATGTAGAATAAGGGTTTATCAATTGTTGTTCATCTTATTAAATCTTTGTATCCTTACCGTAATGCATTTCTTCAAATCATAGATAATTGTTCTAGTCATGTTTAAGCAAACTATCATGGATCGTTATCTTTATAAGCTCTCGTTCTTAAAAAAAAAAAGCATTACAATATTTACTTCATAACTTTACTAAAGATTTCACATTCAAAGTAGATGCATTCTTTGAGGATTTTTAGAGATTTATTTATTTTTGTCCCAGAAACAAAACTATAATCTTATATAATATTTTAAAGTGATTTAGTAAAATGCTCTCAAAATTTTCACCCCGAAGGAAGTTACTGAAATGTCATTTACAAATATGGTTGGATTTTGGAAGATATTTATTCAAAACATCCATCCATCCATACCCATACATTTATAGTACTTCAGTGTTCAATGCTAAATTAACTTGAACAACACGTGCCATAGGGTTATCTAAAGCAACCTTCAATGAATACTGCATTTTGTATGTTAGACTTTAAACAAAGACGTGAAATGTTACAAGAGCTTATGTGTGTGCTAACTTTTAGTGAAAAATTCTGGAATATTTTGCTGCTTTCCATACCTTATCATTCATGCATATATTCTATGATCTTACTTCACTTGTTTGGGGCTTCAAAGAATTTAGAGGTGGGAAAGGGAAGTGGGTTAATGAATGCCTACTCTAACAGGCTAAATGTTAGATGCTGGGCATTGAGAGATTAAAAAGTCCTTGAAGAGCTTATACCCTAATGAGGAAAACAGATAGATAAACAGACAATTACACTACAGCCCATTAACTATGCTGGCAGAGTGTAAATTAATAGAGCCATTCTGCAGGGCAATTTGGTGATGTAAAAGCTGTAAAAACTTGCATACCCTTTGATCCAGCAAGTTTCCTTCTAGACATCCAGTCATTTATCTCTGGGTGCCTGGTTACCCTGATCTACTCTTTCTACAATTTTACTATTGATCATGCATTATTTTTGCTACCAGACAAAAAGTTGTCAGGTTTGGAAACTGAGCAGTGCATATTGAACAGAGAGGACCAGAAAGACAGAAGATGAAGCTGCAGTAAGATTGGGAATTTTACAAAATTCTCTGGGGAATTTGGATTTTATTTAAGGAAGCAGGAGAAAAAAAGAAAATACGAGAGATTCAAGGCCCTGGAAATAAAATCAAAAACTTCTTGTAAGATTGACATAATAATATAAGGGACATTTCTTAGAAGTTTGCCTATACTGCAATAAATGACTGAAAATAAAAATTACAGACTAAAATTCCACTCTCAGTGAGTCAGTCCAAGGCTACCTCCTCCATGAGGTTTACGGTAATTCACTGTAGGTGTCCAGAAAGATCTGGTATATGCCAATTGAGCCAAACACGTAGTTTAGTTTAAGACAGAACAGGGCTTTCATTTCTATTTCGTATTTTTACAATCTAAATCTCTTTATATAAATTTCAAATACAGGTCTTTTAAAAATGTTTTGTTTGAAACTGGGGTGGTGTTTACATAACTCTATGCATTTGTCAAAATGCATGAACTTTACATCACACAAAATGATGTCTAATGTATATAATTTAAAAAAAAAATCAACCAGGATACCAAGGGATTCTAGACTGGAACAAAGTCTAACATACAAATCTAACAGTGTTACTAATGTATGATATAAACAAACTGAAGGGATTGGGAGGTGATTTAAACTTTGGAAAAATGCCCAGGTGCGGTGGTTCATGCCTTTAATCCCAGCACTTTGGGAGCCTGAGGGGTGGGTCATTTGAGCCCAGGAGTTTGAGACCAGCCTGGACAACATGGAGAAACCCTGTCTCTACACAAAATACAAAAATTAACTGGGTGCAGTGGCACGTGCCTGTATTTCCAGTGACTCGGGAGGCTGAGGCCCCTTGAGACTGGAAGGTCAAGGCTGCAGTGAGTTGAGATCATGCCACTGCACTCCAGCTTTGGCGAAAGAGTGAGACCCTGTCAAAAAACACAAAACAAAAATAAAACAAAACAAAAACAAAAAATAAAAATAAACAAAAATAAATTAAAAACCATGAAACAAAAGAAAAGAAAGAAGAGAAAATACAAGAAAGGAGGGAGGGAGGAGAAAGTAAGAAAAAAAAAATATCGGGAAACCATGTTTTGACTGAAAACTATAAGGCTACAGACAAAAGAACTATACCTAAGGACCATACGCTCGTTGGTAAATTTGTTTCTCACAGAGTCACAAGTTAACAATTCTGAAATTACATTGTATGTGCCCTAGGGTTGAACAAATAAAATAATAAATGGCAGATCACAGAAGCCAGGTTTCTCCCTCTCAGAGAAAGTTACAAAACTGCAAATAAGCAAGGCATTGAGACTAGAATGAACACTAGGATATTGGATTAGCTTCAGACAGTATGAACTCATGTTTATTTTCATATATATATTGAACTATATGCTTATACAAACACGGATGGATACAGAGATAATTGCAAGTATTATGTATGCATGGGTGACTAAACACTCACACATTTCCTAGCTCTGTCCACAGAGAGGGCCTAGCAGCAGTGACACCACATTAGCAATGAATACACCTAGAGTCCAGATCTTGATTCCAAGTAATCACTCTCCAGTAAAACAAACCAAGGCTTCTTGGAAAAATGTCAAGCCTAACGTTTTTAAGCCTACAATGGCCCTAAATTATATTATGCCATTTAAATGTGGAAAATTAGCTTCCAATATAATTTAGGTGTTTATTACCAATGTGCCTAGATAGCATGTGTTAAGAAGCAGGGAAAGAAGGCTACTCATTACATCTGCAAGTCTTTTTCAACACAATTCTTTTGTCCACTATTAATTGCAAGCACCTATCATTACAAAGAAATAATTACATTTAAATTGCTTTCTAGGGTCCTGGCAATGACTTAAATAAAACCTAAGGAAATGAAAATCCAAAGGGAAAAAGAGACAGGCTTTATCACCACTGCACCCCACAACAGCTCTACTCACATTCTATTTCCACCATCAAGGTAAGAAATGAACTTGCATCACCATTAGATTAAATCCAAAAGATTGTTTCAGGATTCTTAAGGTTGTGGCTAACAAGCAAAGAGCAGCAAAATAGCAGGAAGGATGCTGGACTTGTTATACCAAGAATTGACAAGAATTTGAGGGTTAAAGAGCCTTGGATTTTTATACTGTTGACCTCTTCCTTTTTGAAATTCCTTCCTTTTTATGGTTGAAGGATACACATAATTCTCATCTTTCTTGCTTTTTTGACTACTCTTCTGGCTCCCACTTTTGAGAAACTCTTATCACTTGTCTGCTCTGCAGTTGCTTTCTTGTTTCTTCCTTCTCTCCTTTGACCACTGTTTTCGCTTTTCCTAATTCTTGCTCTTCTAAATATATCTTTACCCAAAACTGTATCCCTGCCTCTCTTGGTCGATTTGTGCTGATATAACAAAATACTACCGACAGGGTAATTTATAAACAATGAAAAATCATTTCTCACGTTCAAAGAGCTGGGTAGTCCAAGTTCAAAATACCAGCAGGTTCAGTGTCTGGCGAGGGCCCCAGTCTCGGCTTCCAAGATGATGCCTTGAAGGCTCTGTCTTCACATAGCACAAGAGTCTGAAGGTTAGGCCAGGAGCAGTGACTCATGCCTGTAATCCCAACACTTTGGGAGGCCGAAGTGTGTGGATCACTTGAGGTCAGGAGTTTGAGACCAGCCTGGCCAACATGGTGAAACCCCATCTCTACTAAAAATATAAAATTAGCCCGGTGTGGTGACATGCGCCTGTAATCCCATCTACTAGGGAGGCTGAGGCAGGAGAAGCACTTGAGCCCAGGAAGTGGAGGTTGTTGCAGTGAGCCAAGATGGTGTCACTGCACTCCAGCCTGGGTGACAGTGCGAGACTCCCTCTAAAAAAAAAAAAAAAAAAAAAAAAAAAAAAAAAAAAAAAAAAAAAAAGAGTCTGAAGGGTAAGAGAGAATGAATACTGCGTCCTCACTTGGTGGAAGAGCAGAACCTACAGGGACCGAATTCATTCCCTCAAGCTTTATAATCTCATCCATGAAGGTGGAATTGAGAGGTGATAACGTGCTAGCAGCCCTAGCTAGCTCTCAGCACCTTCTCAGCCTCGAGGTCCACTGTGGCCGAGCTTGAGGAGCCCTTCAGCCCAACACTGCACTGTGGGAGCCCCTGTCTGGGCTGGCCGAGGCCAGAGTCGGCTCCCTCTGCCTGTGCGGAGGTGTGGAGGGAGAGGTGGGCGGGAACAGGGGCTACACAGCACTCCTGGGCCAGGGCGAATTCTGAGTGGGCACAGGCTGGGCGGGCCCCACACTCCGAGCAGCCAGCGGGCGGCGCCGGCCCAGGGCAGTGAGGGGCTTAGTACCTGTGCCAGCAGTTGTGGAGGGTGCGCCTGGTCCCCCAGCACCGCCACCACTTGCGCCCTATCACCTGGCCTCAGCCACCTCCCCATGGAGCAGGGCTTGGGACCTGCAGCCTGCCATGCCTGAGCACCCATCCCCCCGTCCCCCGGCTCCCGCGCAGCGGGGAGCCTCCCGGATGGGTGCCGCCCCGTGCTCTGCGGCACCTGGTCCCATCTACCGCCCAAGGACTGAGGAGCGCAGGAGTGCGGGTGCCAGACACGGGACTGGTTGAGCTGCAGCCCGGCCCCTGTGGGATCCACTAGGCTTTAAGCCAGCTGGGCTCCTGAGTCCCCTGGGGACTTGGAGAACTTTTATGTCTAGCTCAAGGTTTTTAAACGCACAGATCGGCACCCTGTGTCTAGCTCAAGGTTTGTAAATGCACCAAACAGTGCTCTGTGTCTAGCTAATCTACTGGGGACTTGGAGAACTTTTGTGTCTAGCTAAAGTATTGTAAATGCACAATCAGCACTCTGTGTCTAGCTCAAGTTTTGTAAATGGACCAATCAGCTCTCTGTAAAATGGACCAATCAGCAGGGTGTGGGTGGGGTCAGATAAAGGACTAAAAGCAGGCTGCCCCAGCTAGCCAGCGGCAACCCGCTCAGGTCCCCTTCCACACTGTGGAAGCTTTGTTCTTTTGCTCTTTACAATAAATCTTGCTGCCGCTCACTCTTTGGGTCCACATGGGCTTTATGAGTTGTAACACTCACTGGGAAGGTCTGCAGCTTCACTCCTGAAGCCAGTGGGTTCACTCCTGAAGCCAGCGAGACCATGAACCCACCGGGAGGAAGAAACTGTGGACACATCTGAACATCTGAAGGAACAAACTCCGGACACACCATCTTTAAGAACTGTAACACTCACTACAAGGGTCTGCGGCTTCATGCTTGAAGTCAGCGAGACCAAGAACCCACCAATTCCAGACACAGAACCCTCACAGCCTAATTACCCCCTAAAGGCCCCACCTTTTAATACTATTGTACTGGTGATTAAGTTTCAATATTAATTTTAGAGGGAACATAAACATTCAAACCACAGTACTGCGCCTCTTTTCTTCTATCTCCCCATCCCTCTCTGTAAACTCATTCAACCCAAAATTCTCACAATCACCACTTTTATAAAAAGGCAAATAACAACTTATTTTTTCAGCATCAATACTGTCCTGAAGATAAACTCGCACATTTTCATGTCCCTACTAGATAACTTTAAAATTTACCGCTTTTCAAACCAAATTTACAGTGTTCCCTCTGACACTAGCTCCACCCTCTGACTTTTCTGTTTATTAATGCTATCACAGTTCCTCAAGCCTCCCAGAGTCATTTATGAGTATCAACACCCCATGCTATTATGTCTCCACCAATGTAATCAACTACAGGGAATCTATACATGAAAGAAAGGGCATTGATTATCTCCACTATCACAAACCCTAAATTTCCAGCTCTTCTAACAAAGTTAGAACTCCTAGTGATTACATAAAATGGATCTTTATCTTTGAAATACTGATTGTTATGAACCATTAAAGACAAACTCGATAAAGCAAGCATTTGTTGATTTATACAGACTAACGGGTTGTATTCCTTAACACAGACTTAGGGATTTACGAGTCTATCATACACCAACTTATGAAGCTAAAAAACAATATAGTATCTGTGTAAAATTCACAACATCATTGAAATAGGAATGTGAAGGAGGAATACATTTGAAATTTATGTGAAGTTATTCCTCATTTGTGTTGTGTATTAGATTTTTTAAATTAAAATGTTTATTTTTAAATGTCTAAAAAATTTTAAAGGGGTAATTAGAAAATATTTGCAGTGGATTTATAAATAATGCCTCCCAAAATACCCATGGATAACAACTTATGTTCTAGGTACATGCCTTTTACTTTGGGATTCAATTCACTGATTACAGGAATTCATCAGATCATGTTACAAGGGTTAACTGTAAAATAGGCCATATCCATATGTAGTAGTATAATAAATTCTTCTTCGTCTAATTAAATGTGTCGATCAGCAATTTATACTTAAATTTTAGTGCTAGTAATATATTCAATCCATAGCCATTTTACTTAGTTGATATATTTCTACTGCCTATGGAATCAAATTTATAAAGTGTTATATTTCCCTCAGGGAGATACATCCATTCCTACAATTTGTCATATTGAAGTTAGGATGATGTTACCTTCATTTTAACTACAGAGTTTCTGGCAATGTCCAAATATACCAACATTTTAGACTTTGTTGGAAATGATCTCCAATAAGAGGAATGTATTACGAGTGTTTGGAGATGTATAACCTGAGTACTGGAGGCTTACATACCTGTGCAACATATCCAGGATGAACTTGTGAAAACCATGTGCAATATTAAATGAGCCCTTCATTTTGCATTTAGTATAAGAGCAAAATGGTTGCCAGATTTCACTTTTGAAAATATATTAAAAATTAAAAACAAGAGAAAAAAATTTCTTCCTGGATAATTCTAGAAGAAAGAATCCCTTTTCTTTCAAGACAAGAAAGGAAATAAACAGGTTGGACTAAAATGAAAGAAGTGTTTTAAAATTACCTTTGGGCAACTATCAGATTCTAACAGCAATTTAAAAATATTAAAAAGAAATTTTTAGATAGGTAAGAGAAATAAGTATTAACTCATTCTGAAACTCTCATTTTTAGGCAGCAAAAAGTATTTCGTGCCCTCTATAATCTAGACCATATGTCTTTCACACAGAGAAACCAGGTCATGAAACAGTGATGTGTGTGCTTATCACAAAGAAGTTACCTTCAAATGTTAGTTTTTAGTAGCCTATTATCTGCAGCTTTATTATTTTAAATAAGCAAAAGAGTATTATTTGATTTAGAGTTGCTCAGGACAAAAGTTAGGTTTTTCCCCCTAAATTCAGATATCAAGTTTATAGTCATTTTTTTTGTGTGCATAATCATGGCTTTCCTAAAAATTAACAATATAATGAATCCTCCATTCTTCAGTTTTAAGCAATGCACAAAAAGAGTGCAAATAGGCACTTTTTAGAAACTTACAAATATCATACCTATTCCTAGTATAATTCTTACTAATTCCAGCTGAGGCAAGCTATTTGTTTGATTTCTAAGGTCCCTGTAAGCAGCACTTGCATGCTGACTCTTATCACTGGCTGGGTCCAACTACTGGTCAGCTTTTGCCTGTGGCGCCTTAATACTGCAGACTAGCTTTGGTGTTAAATTCATTTTAATTAAATGCCTGAGCCTTGTTATAAAGATGTTATTAATTTTGACACCAGCCTTCCTCACAAGACCCATTCAGTACTGCCATTGAATCTCTGTCTGGGGAAGGAACTGGCCCTCTGTTCCCTGAAGCTTGTTTCTTTCTCCATGTTGGTTCCTCTAGTGGGTTCCCCAGATGGCCTCATTACTGGCAAGAGGCAGATGATTAACTTGAATATCTCTCCCATGCCATATGAATCATTTATTGGGCACCTGCCAGGTGTCACATACTAAGCTAAGTGCTTTCTTTCTATATTACCTCATTCATGCTATGGATATTTACTAAAAGACCCAGCACTTCTCTCAGAACAAAAACACAGTATCAAACAAGAAAAACACATTCCCTTTCCTCAGGGACCTGACACATCTTACCTTTGTACATGGTATGGATGGTAATTAAAGCAGGTGGGCTGGTAGAGACTATTGATTACAATTTTACACACCTCTGGATCATTTGAATTGATCACACCATATATTGCTTTTGTAACTGAGACAAGATAAGGTTCTTTTAAAAAAAGTTATTAAGAAGATTGTGATGGTTATCATCAAACCTAATTGCAACAGCGAAGTGAAAACTTCTGTTGAGATCCTTCTGAGAAGAGTCATCTAAAACAAAGCCTTATTTTGGGGATAAACAGAAGTAGAATTCGGTGTTGGAAAGAGAAAAAAGAGAAAAGTAGATGGCAGGCCAGGATAGTTTTGCAGAGTGGTCTTGGGAAACAAAATGGAAATTGAGGCCCCATATGCAAGTATCTCTGAATACTTGAGGGGCCTTCACCAAACTTGAAAACTCTGCTTTATTCTGATGCACTCTAGAATCCTTAGCATGGAAAAAAGCCCAACACTATCAATTGAATCAATTTATCAACTAACTCATTTATTCTCTCTCTCTTTCTCTCTTTCGAGAACTTACTATAGTCTCTAATATTATGCAAGAGATGCAGTGGCAACGTAGACCTAAATCTCTTCCCTCCTAGGTGTGTGAGTCAGGGTAGAGGGAGTGAAGTATGTTAAGATAAGCACAAGATTATATGTGACGATTTTAGATAATGGCAAATTCTAAGGAGAAAATAAAATGGTAGAGGAGATGTAACTAGGATAAGGTCATGTCACAGGATGCTACTGAAATGATCTGAGAACACCAGGTACTAGGAGATATGAAGGAGGAGATGTGGAGCATTCCAGGTGGGAACAACAGCAAGGACAAGAGCTTGTGTCAGGAACAAGTTTAGTGTGTCCACGAGACCTACAGAAGAAGAGTCTATCCAGTCGGACAGACAGAGTCACTACTGGTAAGAATATAGAGTTATGTGGGGCTCCATGAGGTGGGACCTGGTATGCCCTGGTAAGAAGTGTGGATCCCTTTCTATTTGCAATGAGAAGCCCTGAGATACAATGACATGACCTGATGCTAACTTTAAAATCTGACTACTACAGTATTCACGGTAGCAAAGACATGGAATCAACCTAAACGTCCATCAGTGGCAGATTGGATAAAGAAAATATGGTACATATACACCATGGAATGCTATGCAGCCATAAAAAAGAACAAGGTCATGTCCTTTGCAGGAACGTGGATGGAGCTGGAGGCCACTGTCCTTAGTAGATAAATGAGGAACATAAAACCAAATAGCGCATGTTCTCATTTAAAAGTAGGAGCTAAATGATAAAACACATGAACGCAAATAAAGGAACAACAATGGAACCTGCTTGAGGGTAGCAGACGGGAGGAGGGAGAGGATCAGGAAAAATAACTATTGGGTACTAGACTTAGTACCTGGTGATATAATAATCTGTACAACAAGCCCCTGTGACACGAGTTTACCTTATATAACTAACCTGCACAAGTATCCCTGAACCTATAATAAAAGCTTTTTACAATCTGGCTGCCGGACAGTGCATTGCCAAAAGCAAGAAAGGCTGCAGGGAGACTAGGTAGGAGGCTACTGCAGAATCCAGGCAAGACATGATGATGGCTGCGAGTAGGGTGGAGCAGTGGAGGTGGGAATGTTCACATTGAGGATAGATTCTGAAGGCAAACGTGTCAGAGCATGCACAATGAGAGAAAGAGGAATCAAAGGTGCCTCTGGGTTCTTTTTTATTAACACTTCATGGATAGTGACGCCTTACTAGAATTAGGGATGCCTGAGGTAGGAACTGGTTTCATGAACAGATGAAATCTGAAAAGGCTTCAGATAGACTCTGGTTTAAAATAATAGTCTGTATTCATTATGCTAATGAAATATTGACAGATTCTTTTTTCATCTCAAGCTCCAGATCGGTCTGCATCAAGGTCTCATAAGTGTGCCACTATTGACAGGTGGGGCCAGATGATTATTTGTCAGAGGCGCTGTCCTGTGCACAGTAGGATGCCTTGTAGCATCCCTGTGGCCTCTACCCAAATGATGCCAATAGTACCCCTCAGGTTGGAACATATAACAAGGTTTCCAGATATTGTGAAATATAAAATCTCCCCAGTTGAGAACCACTGTTCTGTTCCGTTCTGTTCCAAAGTCAGGACAGATCTCTTCTCTAGTCCAAGGAAAATCGCTTCTCTGACTATAACAGAGATGAGCTGCTAGTCACTCCTCCCACCAAAAAGAGGCAATGTTAAACAGAATTAAAATGTAGTGCATTAACTGCCAGTAGTTTGTAAATTAGAATTAGAAAGAATTTTGCAATGTTTAAGCTTTCTAACAGAAAATCCTGTGGCAAATAGCAATGTGTACAGTAAACAGTTCAGTGACTGTTTACATAAGTGGGTGACCATATGACCTCCCTCATTTATTAAAAAAAAAATCACAAAATGTCATTTTCTCTAAAAAAAAAAAAAAAGGTAGTTAAAGGGTACATGTTTAGCAAATGGTTGGATTTTCTGCTACATTTTGTTGTATTATTGTTTTACATGAAGCTACAATTTTGCAGCTTTTGTTGAATCTACGCCAGCCTTTAGGGTTTTGAGAAGGGGTGGAGAGTTTTTAGCACAAACTTAAGTTTCAGATTTTGAAAAATAAATCTGAAATTCGATGGCATATTTTTTCTGTATTTTAAAAATTAATTAAGAAGGTATTTTTGGAAACAAACACAAATCATTTCTAAGTGGCTACTGCGGTAGGCAGAACTATGCACCCCCATTTTTCTGGATGTCCATATCTTAGTCATTGGAATCTGTTAGTAGGTTGTGTTGCATGGCCAAAAGGATTTTGCAGAGGTGAAACAATTAAGGATCCTGAGATGAGGACATTATGTGGGATTACATTGGTGGGCCCAATGTAATTAGAAGAATGCTTAAATGATGGAAGCTGGTGGCAAAGATGGGAGAAAAAGGCACTAGACAAGGACTGCTGACGTCCTCCAGCAGCTGGACGGGGCCAACAAATGGATTGTCCCCTAGAGCCTCCAGAAAGAAACGCAGCACTGAGAACACGATTTTTGCCTAGTAAGGCCCATTTTGGACTTCTGACCTCCACAACTGTAATAGGATAAATCTGTGTTGTTTTAATCCATACTTGCAGTAATTTGTTACAGCAGTTATAAGAAATGGATGCATTACTTTATGAGAATACAGGTTACAGAGTAAACTGTTCTTTACTATAAAGTTGTTATTCTTAATTATAAAAACAGATCTTTGGATTAACCATTGTATCACAGTTTGACAAATACTAAAAAGCTATGAAAAATCCATTTGGGTGTTTCTGTTCATAAATGTTTTTTACTGGTAAATTTTAACTTCCAAATGGCTTTCTGTTCTCACATACTTCAGAATATCTTCAGGAAGCATCAGGGTACTATTGAAATTTCCTCAATGACAAATAATCTCTTTTGATATTTCAAAAAGGCTTTTATGGAAATAATGTCAGAGATTTGAAAAACAGCATTGAGCACTTCTATTTGATTCAAAGATCATAAATTTGAATACATGAATTCATATAAATTAGCAATCAGTCTGAAAATTGTTTTATTTATTTCTTTTGTGCCTCTTATCTAGAAAAATAGAAACTACATTAATCAAAAAATAAATGCAGTGAAAATGAAATGCAAAGTGTTCATTAATACACTGGGGGTAAAATTTCAAGTATACAAGTGGAAAAAAAAAGTCTAACATTTGAATTTCCATCACCATAATTTTGTGTTTCTGCTTTCCTTCACTCAAACTGATTCTCATTTAGAAATTAAAAGGATATTTCACTTCCTTGTACTGTTAGTGTTGACTTACAATAAGTAAAACCAGTAGTCTCTACAAGGGAAAAATACTATAAACTTGTACATTCTTCTTGGACTAAAAAGTGGAACTCACTGAAGATGTGCTTTAACACCTGACTTCCAATCTGTTTTGATACATGAGAGGCTTTGGAAAAAAGGCAAAATGTGTCTGATATCAAAATTTACTCTATAGTGAAGTGTTATTGTGAAATCCCAGTGTGATGTTTAGTCTGGTGTCATGCAAACACTTTAGGAAAAGACGATGAGCACAGATCAAACAGGTTATTTTAGGGACAACTGATTATCATCCTCTATGAAGTCATTACAGTTTAATATACTCGAAGCGTGACATTTTGATCTGTGTTGTATTACCTTAAAGAGCTAAGGGGAGTATAATTAACAGGCTAAGATCAAAGCTAGGAACTTTACAAATAATATCTTATTTAATCCTCACAGCACCCCCTTGAGGTAGGTGTTAGTCACCCCACTCGGTAGTTGAAAAACTTGGAGCTCTGGTATTTAAATAATTTGCCAAATGTCAGACAAGTTGTAAGTGACAAAGTCAGAATTCAGAAAGATGCAGACAGAGTCTGTCTCATGCTAGAGCATGTGTTGTTGGCTATACCTTGTGCCTCCCGTTATTCCCTGCCTCTTCCTCATTTTAGAGGCATCGTATACCACTGCTAAAGGATAGTGATGTCATACAAAACCTAACCTCAAAGTAATAGTGAAAAAATTTTTAACTGTCCTGCTTTCACTTAAAAAAAGATGAATAGCTGAATTAAATATTTTAAAATATCGGAGTAAATCCAAATAAGTAATCATAAAGGACATGTGTGGTGACTCAAACCTGTAATCTCAGCACTTTGGAAGGCAGAGGCAGGAGGATCAATTGAGCCCAGGAGTTCAAGACCAGCCTGGGCAACATGGCAAAACCCTATCTCTAAAAAAACAAAAATTAGCTGGGCATGGTGGTGTGTGCCTGTAGTCAGCTGCTCTGGAGGCTCAGGTGGGAGGATCGCTTGAGCCCAGGGAGTCTGAGGCTTCAGCAAGCGGTGACTGCATCACTGCACTCTGGCAGTGATAGAGTGAGACTGATTTAAAAAGAAAAAAACCACCATAGATATTCCATTAAAAAGTACGTGGATGGTCTAATTTTAAATGTGTTAACACTTAATAACATAAAATTAATTTATTTGAGTTAGAATATTTTTATTTAACAATTCTAGATGTTTTAAAATGTAAACATTAGAGACTAATTGATCTTTCCTTGATTTGCGCTGGCTACTATGACTTGCTTCTGATGAGTAGAATGTGGCAGAATTGACGCTACATGTCTTCTATAGCTGGGTTAGAAAAGGTGGTAGAGTTTCTGCCTCACTCTCATTTGGGGGCCCTTGGAACCGGGCACCACACAGTATGGAAACACAGGCCACATGCAGGTCTTATGGCCGACAGATCTGCCAAAGGCCCAGGCAACCACCAGAGTCACCACCCAGATGTGTGAGTGGCTGGGCCTCGGATGACTCCAACCCCCTGCTATTGAGCTGTAGCAGGTGAAGACACTGAGTGAAGCAGAACCCAGCTATCCCTGTGGGCCCTGCTCAAACGGAAAATTCATGAGAAAGATAGATATTGATTTTGTATTAGTTTGCTAAGGCTGCCATAACAAAATGCTACAGACTGGGTAGCTTAAACAACATAAATTTCTTTCCACAAAATTCTGGTGGCTAGAAGTTCAAGATCAAGGTGTCAGCAGAGTTGGTTTCATTTTGAGGCCTCTTAGTTTGGCTTGTAGATTGTCGTCTTCTCCGTGTAGGTTCACACAGTTTTCTCTCTCTCCCTGTGTGTGTGTGTATCCTAATCTCTTTTATAAATACACCAGTCATACTGGATTAGGGCTAACCCTGACACCTCTATTTTAGTTACCTCTTTGAAGGCCCTCTCTCCAGATACAGTCACATCCTGAGACATTAGAGTTAGGGCTTCAACATATGAATTTTGGGGTTACACAATTCAGCCCACAACAGTAAGTTTTTGGGGTACCTGGTTATGCAGCAATATATAACTAGAAAAACAGACTATTTTATAATAAAAACTAGCCAAATTCATATTCTCCAGCATATTTATGTAGGAAATATACTAATGTCAGTAGAGCACAAGGCAATTGTGGTTGGAAAAATAGTAGCAGTACTTTGTATTTGCAGTATGCATCCTCATAAAAAATAACACAAGAAGAATCATGAGCGCCTTCATGTATCAAGACATGTCTGTGAGCCACACTAATTGCTCAGTACTTGACAGACAAGATCTCATTTAATTCTTACAACAATGTAACAGAAAAGTAGTATCATCTTTGGGTTATAGTCAAGACAACTTGAGGCTATGTGAAAATAGAAGGAACAAGAGATAACGAAGATAGTGGTGTCCTAAAACCTTAGAAAGTCAGGGTGCTTCACTTGGCAGGCAGTTAAGGATTCAAATCCTGAATCTTCCCAACACTTTTATCTTGAGAAACATCATATAAGTGACTTGTCTAAAGTCAAGTAAGGCTCAGGTGAGGCTGAGCTGAGATCAAAATTGCTATCTTCAGCCTCAGGTTACTGTGCTCCTTTCATCGCAATGGTCCTCTTTTTAAAAACATTCTTTTAAAACTAGCTATGGAGTATACCAGGAAAAATGTGTTCATTTCCTTATCTCTTTCATTCCTCTGTTGTACTGAAAAATTATAAAGCCATACCATTCACTGGAAAGAACATATTTAGAGAGAATGTAGCATTACGTATGCAGAAAATACCCCTCAGTTAAGAAACATGCTAGGAAAATTATTGGTTCACCTCTTTAAATTGCCCTGTATTTGAAATATTCAGATGCAGGGACATCCATGAATATATTAATATGTCAAGTTTCTAAGAAAACATAGGGATGTAAGGCCAGGCATGGATTCTGGAGTGACTGCAATGCCATTTTAAGTGAACTCCTTAAGAAGCATTTGCATTTTAGAAGTAACATTTGACAGTAGCACCAAGGAAAGAAATCACCGGATCTTTGTTCTATATCGTATGACTGATTCCTGATACTATCATGTGAGCAGAGGATTTTTGTGTTTCATACCTCTCCTTCTTAGCTATGACAGCCTTGTGGGGTGGCAGATGGACCGTGCCAGATAGAAGTCTACCACTGCTGAGAAAACTGGACAGGTTAGTTGAACTGTAAACAAATGCCACATCTCTGCTCTATCTAAGCTCCAACTGAGGGAAATCATTTTCTCAAAGGTCATCAGTGTTCTGTACTGATTTGAACCTGTTTCTCCCTTTTGAAGTTAAACTGGAGAATCAGCCAATCAACTGGCAATGAGTAGGGATGTGTGAAACATTTTCCAACTGTGGGTTGTAAAAAGAAAGGGACTTGAAGCAGATGGTGTCCAGTATCAAAGGGATTATCACTTTCAATGTATTTTGCTACATCACTTATGGCACGGGTATATTAAAAGGAGCGGAATTGTTCAAGATCTTGTACCCCAACCAAAAATTAAGTTTTAAAATGGTGCATGAAGACTGCCTTACTCAGTTGAGAACACATAAGGTATAAAAGCAGTTCACAACTTCTCTCCTCCTACCTGCAGCCAACAGTATCTGTGGGTTGTGAAAAAGGGAAAGGGAATAGAGAGAAATATTTGCATTTAATGTTGTTGTTGTTGTTGGCCAAGGAGATACCACTTAGATATATTCAGAAGAGGGTTCAGTCAGGTTAAAATCTTACATCAATCCATTTTCTTTGTCTTGGATTCTGTTTGGTTTGGTTTGTCTGCTCCTCTCTCAAATAATATTAATAGTATGCAAAGTGCCCTTCAGCAACACCTTGGTGAGATAAACACTTCTAGGTAGTACCAAATATTTGCCTAGGGATTTCTTTGTCCTTTTGGCAGTGAAAGAGAGGGAAAGAGAGACCTTTACATAAATCCTGTATCCCAGTTAACTCCTTCCTTTTCTCCATAAGTATCCAAAGCTAAAATATCACTCATGAGGAAAGGAACATGTTATCAAAAATTTCTATGTGAAATTGTACATTTAAGTTAAGCAATGCTGTAAGCAAAATTAACTTATTTTATAATTTTATTATGTACCTATCATAATCATTAACTGAATTATTAACTTAATAAAAGAAGCATAAGGAGATAAAACTATATAAACAGAAATCTTAAAATTTGTAATATAGGCTATTGGGATTGAGGGTCTAATCCTAAATATTCAAGTGTGCAGACATCCTAGCTAACATTACTGAAAAAGCATGGGATGAGGTTTGGCAGAGGACAAAAGCTAGTAAATGAAGTCCACGTTTATGAATATGACAAGCGGGCACCATGGGAAGGAGCACTGTGGTCTAACCCAAAAATATTATGTACCAAACTTTCAGCATTTGTGAAGTCACTCTCAAGTGTGGAAACATTCTTCACTTGATCCTACTCCACAAAAAATCCATGCAAGGTTTACCCGGGCATTCTCCAGAGTAATATCAGGGACTTCAATCTGGTTTTCATGTTTCTAATGCGAAGAGGAGAGACGTAAAAATATGTTAGCTCGTCTCTGTGTAACCCCTGCTGCCCTTGTGTAATCCTTCAGGTCCATACAGGCTTTAGAGCTGGGTCCCACAACAGGGCATGGATTCTGTTGCAGCTCATTCTGAAGAAAAGCGTGAGAGTGAAATAAATGTTGATTATTTAAGCTTGAAGAATGAAGTTTCTGCACTGATGGAGAGTGAACTCTATAAAAGTTGTGGTGCTAGGTTCTGGGAATAGAGAGATGAAAAGGATCCAGAGTTAATCATCTTGAAAAGCTCATAATGGAGCAGGAGAAGCAAATAGGTTACCAGTGATGTCAGTGGTTAAGGCTGTAATAGACGGAGTGTTGATTCCCTCCATTAGGGGCATGTTGGCAAGGGTTTCCAAGCAGAGTTTATACAAATGGAATGACTAGCCTTTTGCGGGAGCTTATTACAGGATACACATGGTTCTGAGGGCTTTATAATCATTCTAATTTACTCTTTTCAATGAATTATGAAGAGGGTTTTAATAATAACCCTATTTTAGAGATAAGGAAACTAAGGTTTGAAGATGTTCAGTAGCTTGTCCAACATCCCATAGCTAAATAGTGGCAAAGTCCAATGTCAAACTCCAGTCCGCAGACTTGTCAGCTCACACACAGGCTGTCATGCCCTACCTCAATGTCAGGGAGACTTCAAAGGAACAAACAGGGTTTATTAAGCTAACTATAAAATGCTTCAAGTTTTCTACAAAGCGTTTTCTAGAACAAAATGCAACACATAACACTGATGCCCAAAGACATTTCACCATAATATAAGCAACCTTGTTTCATGAATTGGGTATATCTTGGAATTATTCCATGTAAAGGAAATTTTTGGAAATAGCCTCACTTAAAAAAAAATCAACATACTGAGATATACATTTCAGTCATCTCCTACCCCAACCACTGGCCCTGGGCAAGCACTGAGGTGTTTTCTGCTAGGCTAGAGAAACTTTGGTTTTGCACTTCAAGTAAAGGAGTAATACAAAAGATGTTCCTTTGGTTCTGAACTTTAATTTTTGCTAACAATTATTTACATTACATATTTTTAGAAATGTTTATTTTTTGACTAACCATTTTTTTAAAAAAAACTTTTGTTTTAAGTTCAGGGGTACACGTGCAGGTTTGTTACATAGGTAAACATATATCATGGGGGTTTGTGATATAGATTATTGCATCACCCAGGTATTTAGCCTGGTACCCATTAATGATTTTTCCTAATTCTCTCCCTACTCCCACCCTTTACACTCCAAAAGTCCCCATTGTGTGTTGTTTCCCTCTATGTGTCCGTGTTCTCATCATTTAGCTTCCACTTATAAGTCAGAACATGCGTTACTTGGTTTTCTGTTCCCGTGTTAGTTTGCTAAAGATAATGGCCTCCAGCTCCAACCATGTCCCTGCAAATGACATGATCTTTGTTCTTTTTTTAGGGTGCACAGTATTCCATGGTATATATGTATACTACGCTTTCTTTTTTCAGTCTATCACTGATGGAAATTTAGGTTGATTCCATGTCTTTGCTATTGTGAACAGCATTGCAGTGAACATACGCCCATTACTGAATATATACCTAAAGAAATATAAATCATTCTGTTATAAAGATACATGTTTCTGGACACTTCAGCTCTGTATATCTCTGAGATTCATCCATGTCAATTTATGTATCAGCTTTGTGTTCCTTTTTCCTGTTCAGTAGTATTCCTTTGTATGGCTACACTACAATTGTTTACGCAGTCTCCTACTGAGGGATAGTTAGGTTGTTTCTAGTTGTTGGCTGTAAATAACATTACTTTCAAAAAGGCATATAGGCACTCACTCTTTAGAAGAATGCTACAATGAATCATCCCACCGCTTAGCTGCTTTTCAAAGCTTGCAGAGTTCACCACTCTTTCCTTTTGGACACATCAGGCCATTGATTCTGGCGTCAAGGACTCTGCCTCTGCTCATCAGTACCCTTAAGCATGGACTCATGCCCTCTGTTTCCGCATGGCACTTACCCAATTTTGGTCTATGGCTTTTGGTTTGATTCAAATCATGTGACCTCAGAGAATCTCACCTATCTAAATTGACCTAAAATAATATCTCAATCCAGTCACCAGGAGTTGAAGGTATTATGGTAGCAGTAAGCAGAGGACAGGACAATTTTCCAAAATTATCCATCAGTTCTTCTTTTGCCTTACATTTCTAAAATTAATGGACTCCTGTCTTTGAATTAGCTCTCTTTCCCACAGGCAATGAAAACATGTTGAATTAGTTGAAAAGAAAATTGCAGTGCGTGAGAATCAATACCTTTATTATCATGTGCCTTGATGATAGAAGATAAATATGTGAAATTCAGTGGAGTCTTGCAAAGCTGGCTGCATAATACGGATGACACAGGGTGGCAGTTTCTGTGCTACACCTTTGGTCAAAGGCTCCATCTCACAGACAAAAGGTTACAACCTCTGGCTTTAAACTAAATCCTTCCATCAGATCCACAGTGAAATATCTGGAAAGCCACTTAAACGAAGTGCTGTCTGTCTGCAGAGCAGAAGTGACAATCCGCAGAATCCTTTGGTGTCTCACGCTCTCCATCATTATTGGCATGTTGGGCCTGGCTGCATAGAAATGAGTTGAACCCTGGCAAAAGGATCTTGAAGTAGGTCAGACGTTTATCATTGACAATAGATAGAAAACTTGCTTTTTATTTGGCCATTTTTTTTTCCCCAGAGAGTAAGTTCCATTGAACTTGAAGTGACCCATGATTATAATAGCAATTTTATCTTCCAACTGGAGAGGAGAAGGATTTGGGGCCAGTACATTTACTGCCTAGTCTAAGGGCCTCAAAGGAACTTTTACAAATCATATCTTCTAAAACATCTCCCTGACTGATTTTACTTTTTTATGGTGTCACCCACTGCAATCCAATTCTGATGAAATGCCCATTCATGGAGGAACTTAATGTCCTAAGCTCTTTTTAATACATTTAACATAAACAAATGAACCTATTTCTGAGTGTATTTTGAAATGTATATTTTGATTACCTTTACACAAAATTTGGATAACTTAAGTCATCAGTTTTTACACTGCAAAAGCCATCTCTATGCATCATTTGTGACCCTGTCAACAAAGGATTTGTCCCCTGGACACCTACAGTGTGGTGCAGTCATTAGAGTTCTCTATTTGGTTCAGCCCATAGAGGCCAAATTCTAGCTTTACCTCTTGCTAGCTTTGTGACCTTATGCAACTAGCTTACCCTGGTTGTGCCTCAGGTTTACCGTCTGTAAAACTAGAATGACACTATAAAGAAAGTAGCTATCTTATAAGGTCATTGTGAAGAGAAAATGAGATAACAAATACCTGGCACAGAGCAAGTGGTCAATAAATAGTAGCTTTTATTACTGCCCTGTTAGATCCTCTGGAGTCTAAAAGAAATAAGCACAGGGTTAGATCTCCTTCCATAAGAATCATTTCATATGGCTGAGAGGTGGCATGGGGAAGCCTACAGAGAAATGACACAAGGCGGGTACCAGGCAGTAATGTATGCTATCAGCATTTTACACTGGTAGAAGTCAGGTTTAAATGATGTGTCACATATTCATGGGAAGTATAACGTGCGGCGTTAACTGTGTAGAACAATCATTTAGTGCAACAGCAGTTGCAGCAGCACTGGGTTTGTTTGGGACGATTGCTCAGTAGAGGGAGGATTTGAGCAGAGCTTTCACACATCAAGAAGCAGGAGAAAGGCAGTTATCACCTTATACTTAACTAGTACATAATTACATAAAATTAAGTATTCAAATATTAATTTGGTTATTATAAGGTGGGCATTTTTATTCACAATGCCTAAGTATCTGCCATTGTATCTAATTTGAAATTAGGCAGGATTATGGTATATCCAAAATACAAGGGAAAATTAAGGAAAGTTTACTCATTAAATTGAGCTCATTATCAGGGAGCAATGCATTTTAAGAGTGTTCCCTACAAAGGCAAGATGGAAAAACATTTTAGAAACAGAACAGTCATATTTTAAGACTTTTTTGACTAGTACTGATTTCATCTTTTATTTACCCAGGGCATGGATGTTTATTTCCCAAAACGTTCCTGATAAATCCAGCAGACTGCTGTATCTTTTTGCAACACAAATGCACATCATATATAGTTGATCCCTGTTTAATATAGGACTCTGTCAATCTAAGAATGACAGTGGAGGACTAGACTCATTTGTCTCATAAACTGCACTCTGGTATTGGGAAACTGTAGGTCATAAATACCAGGTGGAGTACAATTTACATCAGGGTAAACTACAGAAGAGAAGTGGAGTTGTATATTTATGACTGTCCAGTGATGGACGTGACTTTAGCTATAACGGTAGATTTTCATTTACCATAAATCGAGCCTAATCAGTTTACTGTTTTCACTAACACATAATGTATGAAGAATATGCTTAGAGAATATTAAAAGTCTGAAAAAACATAAGGCCTTTGGCTAACTCTAACATAAAAACATGTTTTCTTTGGATTTAACAAATTACTAAGAGAAATGATAATTATTTCATTTTCTACTTATAAATAGTCTACAACAGAAATTGGTGAACATGAATTGTAAAGAACGTGATAGTAAATATTTTTGACTTTGTAGGCCATATGGTCTCTGTTGAAGCTACCCAACTCTGTAGGGAGACAGAAGTCGTGGCTAATACGAAAATAAATAGGTGTGACAATGTTCAAATAAAATGTTCTTTACAAAAACAGAACGCAGGATGGCTCTGGTCTTCAGGCTGCAGTTTGATGATCTGTGTCTACACTACATTAATTTGAAAAGAAAAGCTTACTATTTGGTTATCTCTAGTCAGTCTTGTAGCTTTGGGTATTTGTTTTTACAGCACATATATCACCTTGATTAAAATAAACAAGGAGAGGCCAAAACTGGAAGGGCCATATCCTTGTTCCTATATTTTCTTCACTATAGGTCACACAGCATGTGAGGATTCATTCTTTGGGCCAGATACAGTGTTATGAGTGAGAATACAGAGTTGAAAAAGCTATCACTCTTTTCTGTATCTTAAAAGATGTTATCAAAAGAGTGGGTCTCACCAGAGAAAGAGAGAAAAAATGATAAAACAAATGGCACATACTTTGGAAGGCCATAAACCTCATAGGGAAAGAAAGCAGAGAAACAAACAGAATATACTACAGTGGCTACATAGGGAATAATAACTGTCAATGGGGATATTACTCTGGAAGTTTCGTGATGGGATTTGCCCCTTTATATACAGTGGCAACTAAGCCCATTTGTCCAAAATATTTAGGCTTACACTATTTTCTTTATAGTTACTTTCTTATATGTGATGGGGGTTGTATATATATGGTTTCCAGGGATGCATATTAGGGCAGTATTTATCTTCAGAATTGAGATTTTGAGATGAATTAAATCTTTTCTGGGACACATGCACCACAAACTCCTCCTCCTCCTTTTATGTAATCCACTTTGTGACTCAACTTGCTGGCTGAATCAGATGCAATACTTAAAGGCCTTTCCACTCTGGTAGCCCCCGATGTAACCCCCTAAATATTAACTCATGGAGCAGTAGAGAATTGGCAATATCTCCCCTGCATGGAGGAAAGTCCATTCTCAGGCTGGCTTATTTTCCCCAGAAGTCAGCTAAACTTTAATGTGAGTGCTGAAAACTCTATGACACTGCCTTCCTAAATACTTTAGAATTGGCATTTAGCTGTTACTGTGGGAGAGAACTTAAGAAAACTTCAGCACTGATAGAATTACATTTGCTCTTCATTCAATCTTGGTGAACTTCCTAGGCACTAGAGCACATTGCTTTTACTGTGCTGTCATTTCTGAAAACCAAATTGCACAGAAACTTCTATAATCACCCACAAGAACTCCTAAGTGGGTTTAGTGTCATTCCATGAAAAACAACACTGATAGAGAGAGGGTTTGTCATGTCCCAGGCACTTCCAGACATGGTGACTCATGAAATCCTAGCAGCAGGTCAGGGCAGGCAGGTCTCCTTACCTTACTGACAGGGCACAGTGATGCGCAGAGAGGCAAGCACAACCTTCCAACACTTTAGATCACCTAATACAACCTTTTTGTTTCACAGAAAATGTAAACTAAGGTCCAGAAAGATGAAGTAACTCCACCAGTAAAGAGGTCAGAGGGTGCTGTCACAGTCAGGCAAGGGCTGATTTTAGACCAGAGTTCTTTTCACTGTTTTCCAATAGTTCTCTACTTTGTGCTCATATACCAATGTAAAATTAAAGAGACAACGTGAGATAATGAAATTCATCAAAAGACAGCACAGAGCAAACCAGCTGCAATAAAAGCAAAACCTTTCCAGGGCAAATCATACCAGGTGCCAGAAATGGGCTTAAAATGAAAGCTCGAAACATTTTGTTGGGAGAGAATTAGGCTCTGAGCTTCCTGTTATTTGTCCCTCCTATCAACATTTAGTGGCTGTCTTCTCATGGGTTTTTGGATAAAATCAGGGTTTATAATATTTTTCTGTAGTTAAAAGTTAGAGATGAATATTTTCTTTTTTTTTTTTAACATATACAACTCCAGGTACTTGAAGATTTCGCTAAATTCACACTGTCCAAAATTATACATATTCTTGCCTACATTTTGAAATGAATGTCTTATTCACTTATATTCACAAAACATGCACTGTCTGGCATACAATAAGTGCTCAACAAACCTTCATGAAATTTATACAAAAGAGTTCTTTTTTGTTTTTCACTACTGTGAAATAGAAAAAGTTCTCACAAGTTGTAATAATAATATTATTATGAATAACAGCTAGTATTTTTAATGTGTATTATGGACAATGTTCTAAGAGGTTTACATGGATCTACTCTGTTAATCCTCAAAACGATCCTACAAGGTAGTATTAGTATTCCAATTTTACACATAAAAACCCTCCAAGACACAAAGCTGTTATGTAACTGCAACACAGTCCCCAACTAGAAGGTAGAAGTTCCAAGTCCTGCATGCAAACCCAGAATGCCTGTTCCCTGAGCCCACCCTTTTAACGATAAAAATGACTTAGTGAGTTATTATATTTTCATTTTGTTATAGTGAGAGCAACTAAGAAAAGATGAGATTCAAAATTACTGTTATATAATAGTTATTTTGTGCAATAGAATTAGTTGTGACAGATTCTGGCGAGCTATAAAGATAGTTAAGGATCAAGAGTCTTCATTATTCTAATTTACGGTTTTTTGTATAACACATACACAAGTTAATGTGGAATGCCTATCCCACTTCCACCTTGAAGTCTGGGAAAATATTGTAAGGCAAACATAAGAATATCATATAGAAAAAGCCCCCAAGAGCATCATTACTTCCAAGGATGGATGATGCTGAGACATTCTGCACAGAAATTTCAAAGTTCTTCATTCTGACACATTGTCACCCACATAAAGTTGTGTAAAAGATTGCTAAACACCAAATTTAGGTCTATGAGTAAACTGAAATTATATCCAGCAAAAACTACCCTACTTCAAAGAAAAGATGAAAATGAGCTTTTTATTTCTCACATTTGAGAGAGTGGAAGTAATGAATCCAACAATTTAATGTACCTCCTGTTTAAAAAAAAATGCATGACAGTATTTAATATCTACTGTGGGCCTGGCGCTAATAAGGCCTTGGAGATACATGGTCCCTATTTTAAGGGTCTATGAGAAGTATATGTCAACCACATAGCCACACACACCAAGTACAAAACTGCAATGTGATATAATTAAAAGAAGTAAATTTTGGCTTGAGAACCTCTGAAGAAAGAATTTGATTTAGGGTGGCCCAAGATGACTCCATGAGTAGGCAATGCTGGTGCTAGTGTCTAAAGAATGAGTAAATGTCTGCTAAGAGTTGAGGGGAAGGAAGAGGGCGGACAAATGGCACAGGCTAACACCCTAAGGTAAGAGGAAGTAGGAAGACTGATCATGTAAAGAAATAAAATACAGCCAGATGTGCTGGCACAGAAGGTCCCAGTATTGTGACTGAGATGGTACAACTGAGATCCTTGCGGCCATGTTAAGGGGCCTTGTGTTTTATTCTAAGATGAGTGGGAACCCACTGATTTATTAGTTGCTGTAGCATTTTCTCCAAGTTCACATATTTCCAGGGTGGTCAGGAGACTGAGTGGAAGGGCATGAGTCAGTCAGTCATGAGGCTACTGAACTCTTTAGATGCCTTCTACGGTTCCCAATCCAGCTCACAGAAATCAAAACCCACATAAAATGCTTACATGGTTGTTAAGAGTTGAATTGTGCTCTCCGCTCTCCCCAAAAAAGATATGTACAAAGGGAAAACTACTGATGCGTAATTCTACGTGCTATCTTTCTCTTGGTCAAAATGATAGACAATGGTAAAATCAGAACTACTACAAAAGAAAGTTTTATCTGTAAATTAAGACAAAAATCACCCAAGTTTTTTCTCAGTTTAAAACCAAATCTTCCTTTCTTTTACTTTAAGCCAATTCAAGATAAAAACTGTCAAATGAATATTTACAGATTATAAAATCATTTCTTGGTAATAAAGCAGTTATATTCATTTGAGAAATGGATGAGAACTTGTATCAACCACTATAACACTGAGTAGTTTATTTTTCAGTAAAATAAATGAAAATTAAATAACAAGTAGACACATCACTAAGAAACTTCCTAAAGAAAATGTTATGTGGATACACTATAATTTAGCTGGTATAAGTGTGTGTGCATTTTTAAAAGATAGATACTGTTTAAGAGAAAGTGCTTAAGACCTAAGACCGGACAATATTGCCAAGAATAAAATACCAGATTGCCCACATGCTAGTTATGTAACCTTACTGCTTCTATTAAATTGAAGATATAATAGTATAGACCCCACAGAGATGTTAAAGAGATTACCTAAGTTAATGAAGTGTTTATTACAATGTTTTCTCTGTGTTGACTCCCATTAGCACAATACAAATTCTCATTTCTTCCATCTTAACATAATAATAATTATTAGTAGTAGTATCAGATAATGATCCTCTTTCCCTTGATTCTACTTTGAAGTTAGATTCAATGTCTCCCTTCCCTTTTTATAACAAAATACCTCAAAAGTCTTGTTAATATTTGCTGCCCACAGTGACTCTCCTCCTATTCTTCCCTAAAGCCACTTAGACTTTCACCCCCACTACTCCAACAACACTGCTGGTCGATACCACGGATGAGCTCTGCATGGCTAATTTGATAGGCCATTCTCAGCCTCAGTTTACATTGACTCATTTGCAAACTGTTACTTGCTTTTCCTCCTTCCCTCCTCCGCCCTACAGGTTTTTTCACTTGAATTCTAGAACGTCATGTTTTCATGGTGTCCTTTCTATCTCATTGGTTCTTTTTCTCGATCCTCTTTGCTGATTTGTCCATTTCTTTGAGTTTTCTGAAGCTGGAGTTCTTGGATCTCTACTCTTCCCTACATGCACTCATTTCCTTGGTGATCTCATCCAGACTTCCAGCTTCCATTGGAGATAGGTTTTAAATTTTCTACTTGTTTTCAATAATAAGGGGTGTTGATGCCAAATTGCAATAATAAGGTGTTGATGCCAAATTATGTATGGGACCTAAAAGGGCAAACTAAAATTTCATAACCAATAGACCCCACATAAAAACATAATCAATTAGTCATTATTTATTTATACAAGCTCTATTAATAACATAACAACAGTGTAGAAATATTATGTTATTAACAAAACAACAGATAGTAATTGGGATTAACTTGACCACATCAAAAAAGACTTAATTGCACGAATAAAGGTTTGGGAATAAAAAGCACTTTCAGCACTGAAAAATATCAATAGCAACTAACCAGTCAAACAGTTAAGTGGTAGACAACCCATGCATTTACATTATAATTAATATTATTTAAAATAAATTATTTTAAAGGGTAGTTGTAGATTTTTTGTTATATGGTAGAATTTGAATTGTAATGTGTAATTAATATATGTTAGCAGCAGTTGATCCACTCTCAAAGTGAAAAAAGAAAATAAATACTAATGGTAGAATTCAGTTCTCTCCTCTTCCCCATTATCTATGGTCCACAAAGATTATTCCTCTCTTTGACCGTATATATTATGTACAGTCTGTACTACATGGTTTGGCACTGATATTTCTGTGTTGTTCTTTATTCTGGGCGTACGTGTACATTTTCTCTATTTGGAAAAATTATTAGTAACTTAAAGGTCAGTTCTCCCATTCCACTTTCTCTAGCCCTTAGTAGTACTAGCCCTTTGCTTTAACGCATTTGTTGAAAACAATGTGTTCAGAAAGCAAAGTAACAGTTACCAATAGTCCTATAAATAACATATGATATTCTCAATATTTTAAATAGATTTCCATTTAAAGTTTCTTTTTTTTTTCTACCTTACTTTGTATATATTCCAAAGACCTGAAAGTGGGCTGAATCTCTGACCTTATTCTTTTTATTCAGAGACAAAGAAAATTTCCAGTTCTCAAGGAATAAAAATAAACCGTTGTTATATCACTTGCACATGCTGACAAAGGCACTGTTTTATTATTCTCCAAACAAGCCAGGACCTGATCAAATTATTCTGGATAACATCTGTACAAAACTTGAGCTACCTATAAAATTCACAATGGGTTGACATAGCTGACCATTTCCAAATCTTTTGCAACACCTCTGATATTTTTATGATTTGTCATCTCCCACAGAGTGATTCTTGCATTCTGCCGCCTTCCTTCTATACAAAAACTTTCTTTGATTCTCTCCTGATGCTTAGGAGTAAACTCCCTGATGTGTTTGCAATTTATTGTGATCTATTTTTCTTTTTCCAATAAGGATGAATTGTATACCCCCTCTAATAGTGACCAGTGGGAAAAATGTCTTCAAGTGATGTTAGTGACAAAGTACATTTCATCCATTTGGTACTAAATAAGTGATATGTGACTGTAAATATTGTATTGTATTGCCATTTTAATATAGGAAATGTTGAATAAGAATCTACATCAAGAAATAGGCACCAGACAGTGGTAATGAGAAATGGTAGTTACTGCTATTTTTCTTTGACTTCTGATTTTATTACATCCACAAGAAATTTGGCTTTGCCTATTTAACCATGTTTCTTAAATGGAGGCACAATGAACCAGGTCTGGAGGTCAGCAAGAGGATCCATGATCGAAGTTCTGACTCACAATCCAATCCTGGTTTGTTTCTCCAAGGTACTAATTTATTTTAATTGAAGCTATAGCCACCTCAAACATGTCCATCACAGTCCCATCTGCATAGAACGATGTTCTACACATCGTCCACCTTGAAAGTATCTATATGTTTGTAAAATTAACTCAGGCATCAGGATATTTAGGTTCTTCTGAAGCCTGTCCACCAACTACCCACTGCACCGTTAAGACACAGTTTCTTACTTATGCTTTGGAGTAAACTGTGCAAATACTTTTCCTACACACATTTCCCTACAAATTTCTCATTTGTCTATGTTCCTTTGTCTCTTATTCTGAGATTTTTGTAGTGAGGATCCATGCCTTCTGGACCTCTCAGTACACTCTGCCTACCACAGCACCGGATAAAAGATAAGTGCTCCATTAATATTTGCTGATTGTCAATGTCCAGAGGACTTAAACATTCTTTGGACATCCTGCCTTATCCTCAACCCACTTGACATCAGTTGGGAGTCACGATATTCTGCTTAACTCTCAACTTTCAGCTGCTGTTGAGTAGACCCATAGGGAAGGCAATTTTCACCCAAATAAGACTATTTTGGGAAGCACGGTTTGTAGGAGGCTGTGTTGTAGCCTCTTGAGCCTGAAGGAAAGAACTGAGATGACAGTGCAAGAGTGCTGATATATACTCTCTCTCCAATTCACATGCATCTGAGGAACAAACACCAAAGGCATGATCCATGAAAGAATCAATAAACTGGACTTTATCAAAATTAAAAACTGCTCTGTGAAAGACACTGTCAAGAGAATGAAAAGAGAAGCCACGGAATGGGAGAAAATATTTGCAGAAGACATATCTGATAAAAGACTGTTATCCAAAATATAGAAAGAATAATTAAAATCAACAATAAGAAAACAACAATCAAAAAATGGTCTAAAGACTTAGACACCTCGCTGACATACAAACGGCATACAAATGGTAACTATGCAAACAAATGGCAAATGAGCATATGAAAAGATGCTCCACATCATATGTCACCAGGGAAATGCAAAGGAAAACAACAATGAGATACACTACACACCTATTAGAATGACCAAAATCCAGAACATTGACAACACCAAATGCGGGTGAGAATGTAGAGCAACAAAAACTCCCATTCACTGCTGGTGGGAATGAAAAATGGTATAGCCACTTTTGGAAGACAGTTTGTCAGTTTCTCCCAAAACTATAAATACTATCCTGCATTCTTGCTCCTTGATATTTTCCCAAAGGAGCTGAAAACTTATATCCACACAAAAACCTCCATGAAGATATTTATGAGAGCTTTATTCATAATTGCCAAAACTTGGAAGCAACCAAGATATCCTTCAGTAGATGAATGGAGAAATAAAATTGTGTTATATCCAGATAATGGAATATTATCGAACCTTAAAAGGAAATAAGCTACCAGGCCATGAAGAGACTGGAGAAACCTTACAAACATATGGCTAAGTGAAAGAAGCTAATCTGAAAAGGCTACATACTGTAGGATTCCCAACGACATGCCATTTTGCAAAAGCAAAAATGATAGAGACAATACAAATATCAGTTATTGCCAGGGATTAGTAAGGATGGAGAGATAAACAGGTGGGACACAGAGAGTTTTCAGGGCAGCATTATTCTGCAGGATACTGTAAAAGTGGATACATGTCATTAGATGTTTTTCCAAACCTACAAAATGTACACCACCAAGAGTGAACCTAATGTAAACTATGGTCCTTTTTGATAATGAAGTGTCAATGAGGTTCATCAGTCATAACATATGTGCCACTATGGTGGGGACATTGATACCAGGGGAGGTTGTGCATGAGGTGGGGGTGGGGGGGGGGGTGCAGGCAGGAGGGGAAAGGTTATGTGGGAAATCTCTGGACCTTCCACTCAATTTTGCTGTGGACCTAAAACTGCTCTGAAAAAGAATGTCTATTCTTTTTAAAAAATCTTACTTAGATTCTTTTAGGTGGGAAAGTAAATTAGGTATCTTAAGGATAGACTATTCAATAAAAGAAAGTTCATTGTTGTAAATTTCTAAAAATAACAAAAAGTGATACAAATAACGTGTTATCAAGCAGAATATATTGATGGATTAGTTAGTTGATTAATGAGTAAGAATACTCTGTAGTCTATAATTAAAACATGTTATTCCATATATATAGATGCTTCTTAAAATCAGAAGATATCTCAACTTTATAAAATACGTTTTGTATTAAAATAATTTTAACATGTATTTCAAAGAAAATCTTCACTTGTGATTTCAGTGGATCACCAGTGAAAATCTAACAACATATTCTAAATGAAAATACAACATGTAAGTTCATTCTATTAAGAAACAAGTGTGATTTGAGAACAGAGAACTAAAAAGTAGAGTTTTGGGGAAAAAAAACCCTAACATTTTGCAGAATCATGAGGTTTAAGGTTATCTTTAAATAAATCAAATACTACTATTGTGAAAAAAATCGTTTTTCAATGTAAGGTGACTTGGATCAATAAATAGGGATTCAGAGATTTCCAAACAAGAAATGGGATGAAGGAAAAAAGATGACTGCTGTTCCCCAGACTGCTCACTCAGTGTTTGTGAAAGATATCTGAATATCATCAGGAAAATCTCTGTTAGGTCTCTGTGGGTTCCAATGAATTGTGTTTAATAGACTTGTTGAGTAAGCAAATTATGGTAATTTGAAAGAAACACCCCAACCTTTGCACAGAAGGTGTTCCTGAGTGATTTCCTCTTTATTTTCTTTGTTTTGTGGTTGTAATCAGATGCACGATGTGAAGTGTCATTAATCACGTATGATAATGATACTCCCACCATGATTTATGGAAAAGGCTACAGCAATTCCGACATCTGACAAGAGTTACAGTCATTTTATCTTGTCCCTGCGAACATGTTACTGTGTTTCATTGACTTGAGTAGCTTTGTGAATTTTAATAGTGTTAATATATAGTACTTAAATATTCTCACGAGGACAACAATAACTCTAATATTAAAAATCAAATTATAAAAATGAACTTGTCTTCCTTTCTGGAGCATCAGTAAAGAAATTCAGAAAACACATTAACGTGTATCATTACCTGGGGAAGGCAGTTTGAGTTTGATCAACTATACTACTTCAAAAAGACACAATTATTGCCACCATGTGAGTTTAAAAGGGGATTGACTAACACAAGGATAAGACACAAATTGTCTACAGGTGTTAAATATAGTCAAATTTTAAAATTCATATTTTTTATTCCATCTCAATTGAAGGTTTTAGGAGTGAAAATACAGTAATTAAGGCATTTTATAGAACGGTCTATTAGAACAATTTATCCTGAATGTAAAAATTTGATTAAAGACTTGCAAATGATTTTACAAGCTTTACCCAGTGAGTCAGTTATATACTTTAACCTCTACTGGGTTTTTGAAAAGATAATGAAATTGTTGAGGAGAATGGTAAAATGACAATAAACTGATTGTTTTACCTTATTTATAAATCCAATGGTTCCTTTGCCATAGTGGTGCTAAGCCCTTGTTCACACCAATGCATTGTACCAAGAAGAAAAGATTACATATAGGCAAGAAGCAGGGAAAGACAAATAGATGTTACCTAACCTACTTGAATTATACTACCGGAGCCTGGCTGAATTTTTAAAACTATCCCCACCATTTAATTAGAGTATTCCTTGGCCATGTTTTGGTTTTTAAATAAAACTTATTTTCATTACTAATGACAACGTCAGAAGAGGAAATAGCAAACATAGAACAATGTTCATAACATTTCTTCTATATTTCCCCAGAAATATTTGTAATTATTTTTACACTGGATTTTTAATTACCATTTTATCCCCTTGAAATGGATACATATGTTGCCTGCTTAACATTAAAATACTGATTAAATACCAAGATAAGGGGCATAAACTTTTGTACAAAATAAACTTTAATAAGCACAAAAGACAGTTCCCTTCTGGGAATAATACTGGCCAATAAGAGAGAGGATGGAATATCCATCTAGATTGGAAACTGGATCATAGCCATTCAGAAGATCCAACAGAGAAGAAATGTAATTTTGAAGTCAACACTCAAGGAACAATAAAAGTTCAAGTAACAGAATCACAGTCAGTTCCCATGTACAATCAATAATAAAACCACGTGTACAAGAATTGAGAGTTTGTGGGGAAAAAGTCTCTTTTCAGTGGTTTTCCACTATTAATTGGAGAGAGAGAGATAAATAATTAATCAGAAAGTTTTTACTTTTAACTTTATACTGCATGACTCTAATTTAGGAAGAGCTGGTGGTATTTATTTTAGACATATTGTGCCACAAATTACTAAGTCCTTAAAATTTCCAGTAGAAATCACGAAATTATTTGGAGTGCTTATTTCGGCCTTAATTGATCATCTACAACAAAAATCTTATCATTGACTGTAGCCTTAATGAGACTTTGGAGAGAATACAAAGAACAGAATAGGAATGTGATGTCTGCTGAACTTTATTGATTAAACCCCATGTGTATCTTATGTGCAGTCTACAAAGTATGTGCTTCCAAAAGACATTGTGCACATACGTATAAACTTTAGAAATGAAGAAAAACTGAGATGACTTCCATGTGTGTTCCTTTGTTTGCCAATGCCTACTGCAATGTAATGAGACTAGAGTAGACATAAAGAGAGCCTATTCCTCAGAACCAGTATAGTATTCCATAATTAGCATCATCATATTTATAATACAGAATATTACAGTGTTTAAATTTGATATTTCTGTCATAGGCTTTTGTCGTCAACTACTTTGGAATACATTTTGCTTTTTTCACTTCTATGTAAAACTTTGATATTATAGACTATTCTTAGTCTTAGCAATCTGCTATTGCTTACAAAACACTTTTATCATATTTTTGTCTCACACAACCATCATAAAAACTTCAGGTAAGTACATCATTTCCACTTCCTATTATCCCCACTTTGAAGATGAGATAACAGAATCTCAGTAACTGGAGAATTTCACTAAGTAACAAGTGGCAGAAGGATATAATCCTCTACTCATTTTACTCAGTAAACAAAAGCCTGTTGACTATGTGATTTGATATACTAGACTCACCTGCATATTGATTTAACAAACTGTACAGTAAATACAAACATAATGCTGTTTTTCAACATTATTATACAATTAAATTTTAAACATAATTCTTCCAAGTTAGCAAAAGTGCCTTCCAATCTTCCTGAGATATATTTAAAGGTTATAGTCGGTAGAAACTTTCATATAAAAGAAGATTTTCATAAGAGTACTTATTTCCTTCTACTGCAGTGAGCCAAATCTTCATTCCTGAACACTCCTAGCTGACTTCATTTGTGATCACTTTTCAGCCTGTATTCCTCCCCGACTGTTAGATGGCACTGTGCCCTCTAACAAAGTGCTATGCCAACTTTTCTAGGATACACATGCCAATCAAATGTGAGATGCAATAGAGAACATTGCAAATGCCATTTCCTTAGGAGGACATCCATTATCTCTGGCAGTAATGTGTATTTAACACCAAATACATCATGAGTGCCAAAATTAAAATTATGAATTATGTACAAAAACATAGTATAGTAGATGTAGATGTCTGGCTCTGCCAGCAAAACACGTTGAATTCTAGGAGGCCATGGAGATCCATTAGGTATACAAGTATCCAGCTGCTCAACACTGTCTTTGGAATTTGAAGTGATTTTTTAAAAAATCCTGTTATTATAATATTAAGCTGTGTTACCCCAGAATTAGAATTAAGCCCAATTACAAGGATGACAATCAGACGCAGTTAGATTCCCAAGCCATATTCAAACACACATACAATGAAGTACAGCCTACAACTTTAAAATTAACTGCTAGTGCATTACTTGGCCAACCCCTTCCCAGGCAGATCTAAATGCTCAAAGGTGCAGTCCTGAATCTATACTTCAGTTTCTCAGTCATATGTCTAAGACTTCAATAACCGCCACATTGGGAATTTCATTCCCAAAAAGCATTTCATGTGGTCTAATCTCCTCACTTCATCGAAGAGCAAAGAACTTAAGTTATTCAGACAACTAATTAGGGTCAAACTAAGAATTCAATTCCAGGTATCTCCTATTTCTGGTCTAATGAGCTTTGGATTACATCAAGTTTCTCCTCTCTTTACATTTTCTCCTATACTATTTTCATATTATGGTCATGATATTAACATGTATTTATATTACATACATATATAATTACAGTTAACTATCTCCAGCAGCGGTTGCATATACTTTGTGACTAGTCAATGAATATTAACTAGTTGCTTATGGAGTTTTATTGTCTCAATAAACAGTGAATTTTCATATCTTCATTAGAATTTATGCTTCTGTTGATACAAAATTTGTGACTGGCAAAATAAAATGGTCTAAGGCCAAAGGGTCCCCATAGGTTGAGCTTGTATCAATGGTCACCCGAGTTATTATGATTCATGAATACCTATCTTAGCCCTCATTGACCTCTACTACTCGTTTGTCTGAGATCCACTTTAGAACGGGAATTCTAAGGCTGGGCTAGGTGTTATTTACCATCGCACCCACTGCACCTGCCAAAGAGTTGGTGTTCAATAAATACTGCTGAATGAAGGGATGAATAAACACATGCAATGGTGTTTTCTACAGATTGCCAAAATTACCCTGGCCAAACCCACTGATTGTCTTTTTCATGCGTGGTTTGTTTTCAAAGATTTCTCATAGGAACTAATGCATCTGAATAAGATCTTCCTTTTAATCGTTCATTCATGACAACAGCCTTTTTTTACTCATGGGCATGAATGATTAAGACCTCTCAGAGGAAATTATTTTAATTACAGAAATCAGAACAGCTTAATTGTAAATGTGCAATGTGAGCACTTTACAAAAGAGATTAGTTGCTTCTCCCTTTATTTCTTTCCGTTGCTTCTCCCTTTATTTCTTTCCTTTCTCCTTAATAATTCTAATAATTCATTGTAAAAAGGTTCCCATCATTTTAGCATTTTGGTACATCTTTCTCTTCTGTTTACCCACACCTAGGGAAACGTACAATGTTCACGTGTGAAGACTATGAAACCACTGGTATACACTTCCCCCCCACTAATAATTTACCAAACTAAATTGCAATAAATAAGTCAACAAGCCTCTGGAAAGATGAGCTGAATTCTAAGACATGAAGGGAAAATCTGAGGGAAAGAAGACTTGTTCCATTAACTGTGGAAACAGTATAGATATCTTTATCTATGTATAGGTAGACAGTATAGATAAAGGTGTTTTGGAAGTCTGAGTACAAAGATTCATCACTCTTCAGCAGATCTCGAGCTGCAACTACATCTAGGTGAGAGCTAGAGGGAGATGTGCCTTCTCAGCCTATATTCAGTCATTCATCTTTCATTCATCTACAATGTCTGTCGAGCTGGATGTTCCAAAAAACCTAAAAAGAAGCTACCACTCTGTTGGGTAACCACATGCCATGAGTATTTAATTTTATCTCTTTTGTGAGAAAGCACGGTTTTAGAAAGACCTATATTACATCCTTTTCCAAAACCATCAAGTATTCAGGGCACTATTTACAATAAAGTGGGAGATGTTTAACACATATGACTATTACCTGTCTTCATCCCAACATGGTGTGACTGAAAGAAAGAAAAAAGTAATATAATAGAAGTAATATTTATTGAATGTCTACTATATCCAAATTGCAATAGTTCTTGCTCTGAGGAATGTTAGGGATGGAAGGCATGTTCTTTTCTTGAGCACTAGTTTACAATCTTCAGGTTGGGGAGGCCCACTGTATGGAACAATGTGAAAATTCTGAGGCAACAGACATGCTGAAATCTTAGTACAGGGGTTCTGAAAAGAGGGTGAGTAAAAGACTGGTTCAACCGTAAGGAGCTTCCTGGATACACAAGATGTGGTGGTGAGTGGATTTTAGCAAGTTTTGAGGGAGGTAAGCGAGCTGGGTTTGAAAGAAAGGGGAGAGGAAGGTACGATGAGTAAGGAAAATGGCAGAGAAACTCTCATAAAAATTATACTGGTTGCCGGGAACGGTGGGCAAGACACATTTGCTTGAGAAATTGGTTATTGAGTTGGGGCTAATGATACTAGGCAACAAGGTGAGTTAAGAGATGGAAGACCTGAAGGCAAGGCTGCCGACTTCAGACTTGTCAATCTCTTGAGGATAGGGATATGACATTTCAAGTCCATGCCTAGCAGAGAGTCAAGGACTTAGTAAATACCCCAGATTTTTTAAAGGAATGGATAAGTAATATACTGTCAGGACTTGTAAACAGGACAGTACCCTCATCAAAGTGGTATTTGATGAAGATATTCTTAGGATGCCCAAAAGAAGGTACACAGCGTAATGACTGGGAGGGTTATCTTAAGGTGGCAACAGCCTATTCTTGGAGTCATCAAGATGGTAGATTTCAGCAGAAACCAAGGCATGGGAAAGGGAGAAATATAGACAGGAAGCAACACAGAAAGAACGCAACACAAAAGGAAAGTTACAAAGTGATTGTGTTGCTTGAAATTTCTAAACTCAATTTTCAGTAGTTGGTAGGGTTTCTGAGTACCCAAGAGAAAGGGCAAACCGTAGATGCTGGAATAAAGAAAAAGTAAGAATTTGAGGCTGCAGATAGAAGCTATCTACAAACTTTCTCTCTGTTGGAAATACTCTGACATACTTGTAATCTCTCAAAAAGATTTTTGACTCAGAAGTGAAAAATAGAGAGAAAATGACACTGTGCAGCTAAGATTATGGGATGCTGACATTATATTGGCTGGCCCCTGAAATTGAGTTAATGTTGTGTCCAAAAAACTGCTAAACTAATATTCTGGGCTCCCTTGAGGGAAAGGACTTTAAATCTCACAATAAATCCATTTGCATATTCTAAATTAATTTAACAAATAGAATTACAAAATAAGCCCAAACTCAGCTCTTTAGCACCATGATACTTTGAGCCCAGGAGAAAGTTGTGTGTATTCAGAACATGGTTGCTGCCACAGAGCCATATACTTCTGCCAGGTTGATCTGACTCTCTATATTACAAAAGGAAACCCAATTACAAATCACAATTTGCAGCATGGCGATGAAAGTATCAGTTCCATAATGCACACTTAAAAATTAATAGGAATTACTAAATACAACCCATCTCATGAGAAGCTCGTTCCAGGCATTTTGGGACAAGGAATGTCAATTTGGTTAACTTACTTAGTGTATCACCATATGCACCCAAGTAATAATTCACTAAAATTGTAATTTCATATTTTTTTAAAAGTTATATTCTAAAATGTTTAATGACAAATCAAATAGAACCAACGCTTCAGAGCTGTTACCTGAAAAGAACCTTCTTTACCCAAAGATTGTGAAATACCCTCAAATCTATTTGAACGCAAATGAGTCATGTGGTTTTGAGTCATTTAACCCAGTGATGGGCCAGTTTTATGAGTATTACGACTATTTTTAAAGAGTTAAACATCTCAGAGAGCCCCTTCCCATGGTCATAATTGGGCATTTATTTATTTTGTTTACTGCTGATACTAACATCCACGGACACTTGCCAACTCCTGTATAATGCGTCTCCTTCACTTCCCCAGAGCAGATTGAAAATCACAGAGTAGTTCATCCATGATGACTTGCAACCTTCCTCGCAGCCATTACACTTGTAGGGCCTTTGAGGCAATGGCAAGAACAAATCCCTCAATAAAGTGTCTATGTTATTTATGTTACAGTTCCAATCACAGACAAAAATGCATTATGAAAATACAGAATATTTCTCCATTTTCCTTGTGTATGAATAATCATGAAATAATCAGAAAGTGTATGAATAATCATCCACAAGAGTTTGGCTTCCTAGGGAGATATTTTAAACTTTCTTATCTTAAATAGGAGAATAATGTATTAAAACATTATCTCCACACTAATTCCTTAGCTATAGCCACAAGCTGTTTTTCAGCATGTGAAATGTGGCTAGTCCAACTCCAAATGTGCTCTAAGCGCAAAACACACACCAAAATTTTAGGCTGGAGTGTAACGGCGTGATCTCAGCTCACTGCAACCTCTGTCTCCCCAGTTCAAGTGATTCTTCTGCCTCAGCCTCCTGAGTAGCTGGGATTACAGGTGCCCACCACCATGCCTAGCTAATTGTTTTGTACTTTAAGTAGAGACAGGTTTCACCACGTTGGCCAGGCTGGCCTCAAACTCCTGACCTCAGGTGATCCACCTGCCTCGGCCTCCCAAAGTGCTGGGATTACAGGTGTGAGCCACCGTGCCCAGCCTGAAAATTTTAAATTACATACATGGCTCAAATCATATTCCTGTCGAAGAGCACTGCCGTAGACCAAGGAGTTTTATATTAGGTCGATGTGTTTAAAGACAAAAACTTCAACTGTGTGTGAAGCAGTGTGGAATATTATAGCACAGGGTCTGCGTCATTCTGCTTTAGGTTTCTTATCTACTAAGTGGAATGATAACCATATCTATCTCCTAGGTTTAATGTAAGGGCTAAATGGCAAGGTGCAAAAAGAACAGCATAGTGGCTGGCAAGTAATCATTTGTTAGCTTGCATCACATTAAACAGAAAGAGAATTTTCATAATGGTGACGATGTTACAATGACATAAAATAGGAACAATTCTTAGCCTGTGCTTGCTATAAATTTTCGTACACTTTGACTTCAGTGTCTAGTTGTATATATTACGAGGATGTTTTTGAGGGCATTAATTGAAGGGGGGATTCTTCCCTGGTCCCAACATCAGAAATAGTAGAGTTTTCTTAGCTTTTGGTTTACTTTCATTTAACTAAGAAATAGTGTTTACCAGCCAGGCGTGATGGCTCATGCCTGTAATTCCAACACTTTGGGAGGCTGAGATGGGCAGATCATGAGGTCAAGAGATCGAGACCATTCTGGCCAACATGGTGAAACCCCATCTCTACTAAAAGTACAAAAATTAGCTGGGTATGGTGGTGCATGCCTATAGTCCCAGCTACTCAGGAGGCTGAGGCAGGAGAATCTCTTGAACACAGGAGGTGGAGGTTGCAGTGAGCTGAGATCGTGGCATTGCACTCCAGCCTGGCAACAGAGCGAGACTCTGTCTAAAAAAAAGAAAAAGAGAGTATTTACACCAAATGATGGCCAATATAAAGCTTAAAGGAGACTTTGCAAGTTCATAGGCTAGGGAGATGAACAATAACTGTGAGTGAAGTTCACTGAGTGAGTTCTTTAACCATAGATGCTATTTGTATTTTAAATATTTAACATTGTGTACTTCCAAAACAAAAAAAAAAAATAGCATTATTTTTTAAGCACTATTTTTCTTGACACATGGCTTATTTGGATTACACGTTTTCACTTTTGGTTAAAAAATAGGTACAGAAAAATATTTATTTTTTATGAACAAAAGAGCTGAGCACCAAGCTAAATGGCAACTAACACTGAATTCAGGATCAGGCCAACTCCAGCAGTGTTCAGACATGCGTTAAACTGAACATGGATGCTAAGGCAAAAAAAGCTCAGTCTAAACACTAACTCCAGCTAATCTTTGCTATGCAATTGCCGACTCAGGGTTGTTGTATCTTCCAAGAAACTGTAGAAACCCATATTTTACGTCAATCCGCCCAACTTAAAATCATTGCTCGAAATCTTAAAGAGTTCATGCCAAATAAATTATGTTTTTTATATAACTGGGCCAGTTTGGACCAAGGTCCACCAGTTTTTAATCTGACATAGATTCAGATTTGGGGCCCAATGGAAAGTACTGTTCATGGATTTCTACCAAACATTTTTTGTCAGCCTCATTCCTTACCTCCCCTTTATATACCCACCCTTTCTTTTCCCTTTTGAATGAAAACTTTCCAAGTTATGGAACTATATGGAGTAGGTACAAATTGATCAGTAAATTCCAGCAGTTAAATAAGAGAGCCATGGAGCTCCCATGCACCTCGGAATTCAGAGTGAAAAGCGAGTCAGGCTAGACATGCACACATATGTATACCCACACACGCAAACGAACGATGCGAGCCAACTGTTTTCTTTTCTAGGTAAGGCTGTTTAGGGAATTATTTTTTTGTAAGAGATACCCAGATATATTGGCAGCAGACAAATCTCTTAGGTTGTAAAAGAAAAATTTTAAGATATAGGAGTACTAAAAAAAAAGAAAAGTGTCAACAAGGTGGGGAAATGCATGTGATGTTAAAATGATGAAAGTAGAATTTAATATCAAACATCTCACATAATTTGGCAATATAAAATGATATTACAGATACACTGGAAATACAAACTTTTGACATTTAATTATCTGTTGGTATGTCAAATTTAGAATTATTTTATTTTCTTCTTTGTACTTTTCTGCTTCTTCAAAAAAATTCAGATGAACACACATATTGATTTTAGGATAAGAAAAAAAATATATGAAGATACATAAAATTATTGTTCTTACCACCAACAAAAAATAAATATCCTGGTGATTTAAGCTGGAGCAACAATTTAAACTTTCTCAGTAATTTGAAGGAAATAAACGTCCATTTGGCTAGGATGAGTCATAATATTATTTCATTTCTCCAGTTCTCTACTGCAAAATCACAACCCAAGTGACAAACACAAGCAATCAATAGGGAAGTCTTGAACAGCCGGGAGTGAAAGGTTTTAAAATTTGTTAAACATTTAGTATAACAGACCATAGTTGGGAAAGTACTATCACATTAACACTGAAGAAAAAACCTGCACAAATAAAAAGGACTTTCAATCTGGATTCTATCTTCCATCCTAGCCAAAAATGTCAGGGTACTTTTTTCTCCATTCCAAATAGATATTTTTGATATTTTATGGAAAATGGGGCATAAATATTTTATATAGTTATCCTCTCTCTACCAATGTAATAGAATATTGCAAGGTTCGTCTTTCCAATAAAACGCTTTATTGCAAGTACAGTTGAATTCTCCTTGGCCGAGTCTTTGATTTGTGCAACAAAATTCTAAGATGGAAAGAACAAAGACTTCTGCAAAGTGCTTGGTTCTCTGCTAATTTTTAAAGCACTATAAAATTGAGTACTTCTTACTAAATGTTGTCCATTTTCATTCAAAAACAATGAAATAAATATTTCCTTATGTCTTGATACATTTTTAGTAAGAGAATGTGTTTTTAGAAAGCCAAGAGCAAATGAAAATTTTAACACCCATTATTTATAAATGAATATATTTCTGTGTGAAAAGACTTGTATTTGTACCTACTATAAAAATAGTATGCATAATGTTTCCATAATTAATGTATTTATGAAAGTTTAAAATATTCACTGAATGTACTTTTTGATTGCCAAAATTCTATACAAAATTAACATAGAAAAGTAGATTTTCCTCACTTCTTCAGATACTACGATCTGAAAAGGTTAAAATTTCCATATAAAATCCACTGTTCTCTGTTCAGTATTAAATATGACAGTGGCATTTTTGACATGCAGCATGTTCCTGCAAGGGCAAAACGGAATTAAAAAATTCTGTGTATGCAAGCCACTTAAGTGTCATTTGATGTTAACTTGCAGGATCTATAGATTTCGGCTATAGTTTTACTTACATCTGAATGTTAGAGTCACCATTATCCTATTACTGACACTCTGAACTGTCCATTTTCACTCTTGGTTATTTGATTTAGACCCCAAAAATGCAGAGTTTCAACATTGTTTGGTATGATTACTATATTCTAAGTATCTGGGATTGATCCATTGTGTTTGTGCTGAATATCACTCATCTAGACAAAGAGGTATAAAGCAAATAGATGCAAGGGAATAACCCTTGCTTGCAATGAGAAAGATAACAATGGAGGAAATCTATAAAATGTAATAATGTACCCCCCCCCTTTCTTACAAATATCTGTATGACCTAATATCTCATTTTTAAAAATGTTAGGATGTCATGCTCCCTACATAAGTCCCACTTCACTATGTCAGCACTATTAAGGCAATATATCTGTCAAGCTTTATTAAAATTCTTTTTGATGTGTATCTTGGCTCATAAACCTCTATAGTGCACTGATATTGCACCAGGGAATGTCCTTGTAACATTGAATCTCTGAAGATGGGACAATAAAAGAGAAATCCTCCAAACTTTCAAGTTGGGCCCATGGTATCACACACCTTGCCTACTCTCCTCACTTGTACATGTGTAAGTGATTATGGTGTGCCTGCTGTGCAAACCTTGTTTCACAGAACCTTCTCGTAGGAAGAGCATAACTGCATTCAGAGATAAATGTCCAAAAATGAGCAGCATTGAGACTGGGATAAACATCAGGTTCGTTTTCCTTCGTAAAGCTGTTTTACAAGCAGCATTCTCTGAGTTATAGCACTGGAGTTTTATCCTTGGGTCTTTTTCATTTGTGCTGTACCTTAATTGGCATATTTCACTCGTGAATGTTCCCTATTAGTAACAAAGACGTCTCGTCTGCTTGTAGTATACATTTTCCACGGCCCCAGGGAAGTTCTTGTATTTGAGGGGGATAGGCAAACAGTAGACATGCCAATCATGATGGGTTTTCTGAAAGCTCATCACGGTTGTAAATGCCCAGAATATACCCTAGGGAAAAACTGCTAGGGTAGGAAGGTACAAAAACAGGTAAAGAGGAGCTGAACACAGGAACGGTAAAACCCAAACATATCAACAAAATCAACCAAAATATGTTCATTATTTTCCTGTTTTTAGCATTATTCTAGAATTAGTACATTTCAAGTTATCTGTTTGGGGTTCAAATTATCTGAACAATCTCTGGTTGATGGATTTTTCCCAATATACCATGACCTGTTCAGGGTATCTAATTCTTCCCGATTTAAGCTAAGAGGGTTGTAATTTTCCAGGAATTTATTCATCTCTTCTAGGTTTTCTAGTTTATGTGCATAAATGTGTTCATAGTAGCCTTGAATGATCTTTTGTATTTCAGTGGTGTTAGCTGTAGTATCTCCTGTTTCATTTCTTAGTGTGGTTATTTGGATTTTCCCTCTTATTGATTAATCTTGCTAATAGTCTATCAATTTTATTTATCTTTTCAAAGAACCAGGTTCAATAACAAGTAGTGAGATTGAAATGGTAATTTAAAAATTACCCACAAAAAAAATGTACAGGACCGGATGGATTCATAGCAGAATTCTACAGACATCAAAGAAGAATTGGTATCAATCCTTTTGACACTGTTCCACGAGATAGAGAAAGAAGGAACCCTCCCTAATTCATCCTATGAAGCCAGCATCACCATAACACCAAAACCAGGAAAGGACACAACCCAAAAAGAAAACTACAGACCAATATCCTTGATGAACATAGATGCTAAAATCCTTAACAAAATACTAGCTAACCGAATTCAACAACATATCAAAAAGATAACCCACCATGATCAAGTGGGTTTCATACCAGGGATGCAGGGATGTTTTAACATATGCAAGATCTTGGCTCATAAACTTCTATAGTGCACTGATATTGCAACAGGGAACGTCCTCATGACATTGAATCTCTGAAGACAGGACAATAAAAGAGAAATCCTTCAAACTTTCAAGTTGGGCCCATGGTATCACACACCTTGCCTCACTTGTACATGTGTAAGTGATGATGATGTGACTGCTGCACAAAGTTTACACAACAGTGTAAACTTTGATAAGTCACAGTTCACATTCACAATAAATGTGATACACCACATAAACAGAATAAATGCAATACACTGCATAAACAGAATTAAAAACCAATATATCATGACCTGATGCCTGATCCCATGGAGTACAACTCATATGCTGCTCACACATAGGAGACTCACCATGCAAATTCAACATCCCAGGAAAAGTCCCACTGATGGTGTCAGAGCAATGTGAAATTGCAGTAAAGAATTTTTTTAACTTTCAATTTTTGTACGTATCTTGTTGCAAAACAGTAACAGCCTATTTATGAACGTGCACCAGTCCATGAACCAAGATTTGCATACCTTGTTCTAGAATGTGTAGGGGAAGAAGAGTTAACTTCTCAACCAATTAAACCACTCAAGTCAACCTGCACTTGCTAAAGTCAGTAACATCCTAATGGCCAGATCCTAAGGTCTGTTTTCTCTGCCCTTTCTACTTAACTATCTGCCACAGTTGATGCTATTGATTAGTCTATTTCTTGAATTCTCCCTCCCTTTACTTTCAGGAGGGCATGCTTTGCTGGTTCTTGTCATTTGTCTTTGTTTTCGGAACGCTCTTTAAATGTGTACAGTCTCTGACATTTCATCTGATTCTGATTCTTCTTTCTCTAGCTAAATGTTACTATCCTTTGCCCACAAACATTTATATGTTGGTGATATGCAAATCACACATGAACTACAAAAAAACTTTCATTCACCTGTGGCCTTTTTGTGATTGTGTTCATTTCTGGAATGCCCCCCCAAAATTAACTCCAATCCAAAAACCACCACAGAAGGAACAAAATCAATAATTCAGGTGATAACGACAACAGGTGATCTTTGTATTCTCAATTCTTTCTCAAAAGCAAACACTTAAATAGAAAACAATTTTTCTTGTAAATTGCATCCATGGTAGATTCTTCAGAATGGTTTTCCATTGTTATCAGAGAATACTTCAGAGGCATTTCATAGCCTCTGTTGCATTAAATTTGATGATACCATTTTTCCTTACAGTGCATCAACCACATTTATTGAAAGTTGACTTTGTCTGTTGCTTTCTAGGCACACATTGTTAATGCAAAGCTGTTTAGTTGGGAATGAACCACTTAAAAAGGCTCTTTGAGCAAAAACATCAGTCTATGTAGCAGACATAGGTGGGTATCTGTTGATGAAAATATTCTGGTCTTACTAAAGACTAAAAGCCAGACTTTTCAAAGTCATGACTCACAGGAAGAAAGATTTTTGATAGATAGATGGATAGAGAAATAGATGACAGTATTTGTCAATAGTTCAAGTTATATGGATCCCAGCTCTACTACCTCCCCTATTTATCTGTAATAAATCAATGAGATGACTTGCAAAGTGGAAATGATTGCTCCTGACATAATTTACAGCTTTTACTCATAGAAGTCACTTTTTTTTCTTTTGGAGATGGAGTTTTGCTCTTGTTGCCAAGGCTGGAGTGCAATGGCGTGATCCTGGCTCACTGCAACCTCTGCCTCCCAGGTTCAAGCAATTCTCCTGCCTCAGCCTCCCAAGTAGCTGGGATTACAGGCATGTGCCACCACACCTGGCTAATTTTGTATTTTCAGCAGAGACAGGGCTTCTCCATGTTGGTCAGGCTGGTCTTGAACTCCTGACCTCAGGTAATGTGCCTGTCTTGGCCTCCCACAGTGCTCAAGTTGCAGGTGTGAGCCATGCGCCTGGCCAGAAGTCACTTTTTTTGAGACAGGATCTGGCTCTGTTGCCCAGGCTGAAGTGCACTGGCACGATCTCAGCTCACTACAACCTCTGCCTCCTGGGCTCAAGCCACTGTCACACTGCAGCCTCTCGAATAGCTGGAACTACAGGTGCATGCCACCATGCCTGGCTAATTTTTCTATTTTTTTTGTTGAGATGGGATTTCACCATGTTGCCTAGGCTGGGTCTTGAACTCTTGAGCTCAAGCTATCTACCTGCCTCTGCCTCCTCAAGTGCTAGAATTACAAGCATGAGACACCATGCCATGCCAGAAGTCACTTTTATTAAAGAAAAACATATAAAAATCATGCCTTCTTAGTGTAAATGGCATCATGATGGACTAGTGAAGACACTATAGTCATTTCCACATTTGCCTTTCTAATAAATAAAGACTAGTTTAAGCAGACAATCTGTTAATATCTCTTTATGAAGCCCTCTCTCTTCCTCACAATGTTTCACAAGCCTTCGAGTGACTGCCGGTATCCATGTTTCCACTCACTAGTGGTGGAAGATAAGGGAATAAGGGTGGTATTTTAATAAAGGGACAGTGCTAAAAATAGTCCAAATCCATTCTGTCAAGGTGACTACATTATCAAAATTTATTTTTTCTTCATTTTAGAGCTCTGCCTTTCATGCCTTTCTGACATCCCGTAGCACAATATGGAACATGGAAACTGACTTGTTAGCAGGTCCATAAACAGTAGTTAGTACTACAAACAACTGAGGGTAGCTCAGGGACTCAATTGTAGTTACACAGGTAGAAAAAGACATGGACAATGGTAAAGTCTTTCTACATCTTAATTTATTTCATTAAAAAGCTTTACACAATACATGCATGTATGCATGCATGCACATACATGCGCGTGCACGCACACGCGCACACACACACACTCCTCAAGCACCTGGCTTAAGAAATAGTATGTTATTGATAACTTAAAAATCTCTATGTATCCCTCCTTCATCTTACCTCCAAACTGCATCTCCAGAGGTAACCACCATCTGATTTTCCTTTTATCACTCTTTGAAATTTCTTTGGAGTTTTACTACATATATTTTTTTCCCAAATAACGTATTGCTTAGTTTTACATTTTTGAACTTTATACAAATGTATGTATTTTAGGTGACTTGATGTTTATCTCTCACAATGAGGTGTCTGTGACTCGTTTCATGAGCACTTTCTCTGCTCTGGAAAATTTCATAAGGTGAAGAGATCACCATTTAGGTAGATGGGCCATTTGTGACGTTTCTACTTTCTATATCACTCTAAAAGATGCTGCTACAAAAATTCTTCTATATGTCTAATTGTATGCACGTGTAACAGTTTATCCAGATGAAATTGAAGTTTTAGAATATGTGCATCTTCAGCAAAACAGGTATTTTCAGATTATAATCTAAAGTGAGCATATCAATTGATAATTCCACCAGCAAAGCATGGAGCTTCCTGATATTCCACCTCTCATTAACACTTGACGTGCTCAAAACAGTCACTCACACAGAAAATGAATCCTGGGTGACTGCCCACATATATTCACTACAGAATCACATAGTGCTTCTGCGGTCAGACCTTGAGTAATAGTTACTTAAAATAAACTGGCCCCATCTGAAGGCTAGAAGAAGACAGTGTTTGCATTCATAAGATGGCAAGCAGAAGTTTTAAAAATAATTCTGTTGATGCTTACAATTTAGACCTCCATTTTTCTGGTAAGAAATTTCCCAATAATGTTCTGAACATTATGTCAAAACATTTGTGTCAAACTGCTGTGTTCTGCCAAAGAGGTAAATTTTCCAGTCAAAGCAATTAATTAGAAGATATTCATGATGTCTTTCAAGATTAAGAAGTCACCATAAGTGTAGAGAGAAACTGAAGAGAAAAAAAAAAAAAAATTACCCAAATCAGGATGCAGGAGACAAGCCAGTTTGCTGATCTCCATTTGGGAATTCTGCTCTTCTGTCATCATTTCTCCAACTCTGAATCACTCAATTAATAGACCATAAAGAGGCTTCAGGTTTATGAAGGGCTTAAACCTCAAACACAATTCTTGCTTCTCTTTTTAGTATATTTAGTCTTTGTGATTCTTTATTCTTATTACAAAAACACTTTGGGTGCTGAAAATCATCATAGTATCAGTAGATCACAAATTGCTAGTTTAGTCAGCTCTAGACCATCTTGTAATCATAGGTAAGGAAGTTCATTGGTAAAATACTCAAATTCCTGAGACATAAATTATTTGCAAAAACATTTCTCAACTTCTTTCAAACCAAGTCTATATATACATACACCATATCTATCTATCTATCTATCTATCTATCTATCTATCTATCTATCTATCTATCTATCTATCTATCTATCTATCTCTATCATCTATCTATCTATCTATCTATCTATCTATCTATCTATTTATCTATCTATCTCTATCATCTATCTATCTATCTATCTATCTATCTATCTATCTATCTATCTATCTATCTATCTATCTATCTCTATCATCTATCTATCTATCTATCTATCTATCTATCTATCTATCTATCTATCTATCTATCTATCTATCTATCATCTATCTATCTATCTATCTATCTATCTATCTATCTATCTATCTATCTATCTATCTATCTCTCTCTCTCTCTCTCTCTCTATCGTCTATCTATCTATCTATCTATCTATCTATCTATCTATCTATCTATCTATCCATCCTTCTATCTGTCTACCCATCTCCAAAAGGCAGTGCCCAAATGTCAGATGGGGCTTATAATTTTAACTGACTAGGGATTGTTGGTCCTGAAGGGATCAGTGGCAGAGATAATACAGTGTTAGAAGATGCATTTCTCACCACTTCTAGAGAAAAAGGTCATACTCTACTGATGGTTGGCTCATGAGGTCATCCTTCCCTAGAAGGAAGAGCATGTTAGACTTTGGTCAACAAAGACTTCAGTTGAGACAGTCAGAGAGTGACCAAGGGGAGACACCATCTCTGGGCAGTTGTGAATGCCACTCTGTGAAAAGCAGGAGGGAGAGCCAGCAGCAGCCTCCCCCATGGCTTTGTAGACACTTTGCTAGAAAATATTCTGTTATCTCACTGGAAACTTGCCAGATCATAATACACACATCTGAACCTTATTAACACTCAATTAGAATAAATACACATAATCAGGAATATATCCATCCATACTTTGAATTTCTTAAATTCATATTTCTCAAAGGCTGGCTACATGTTTCATCCTTCAACAAAATCAAAAGCTTCAGCTTGCAGCCTCTGTAACTAAGCCTATTATTGAGTTTAACTTATTAAATTAATTTACACTTATTTTACAACAAACTGCATCTACTCAAGGAAATATGGAATGCATATTCATTTTCTATACTTATTCATATTTTACTGACAGTCCTCAGGTGATATATTTCCTCTTGCTATTCTACTTAGCTAATTCCTTATAAATTCCTTTTTGGGGCTCTAGTTTCTTTGGTATCTAAAACATTGTTGAGATTCAATGTAAAGATATTATTTTAAACATTAGAATCACATGCCCTTTATATTGTTAAATAAGCCCTTGTAATTATTTCCTTCAGTGCCTTCCTGCAAATAACCTGTCTGTATGCTCAAATAAATGTTTAGGAAATTAACAATTGAAAATGGGCTATTATGGATTTTATTGACAGTGCAATAGAGAAACATTTTTAAGGGTATACACAATCTTTATGCTAGGATGTAAATATTGAGGAGATCAACGTGTCAAAAAAAAAGAAGCATTACAGGACAGTACCAATAGTTAAAAAAAATAATGTGGCTCTTTCGCACAGCCCTGCAATAGAAAAGTAGTGTTTGGGAATAACCCTTGTACAAATATACCTTCTTTGAGTGACATAATACCAGATTCCTGTTACGTATTATTTTTAACTTTACTTCTTTAAGTAATTATCTTTCATTTTATTTGTAGGACTGACCTCACAAGTGCCTTAAATGTCAAGAAAGAACTTAAACAAAAGCAGACATCCCCTACACAGGAAATATTCAATGTTTAAGTAGTGGAATGTAGAATTATCCCTTACATCCAAGGTATAGAGATGTTATCCTCAATAAAGACCCAAAAGTAGATTCATGATTGATCTTATTCATAAGCCCAAGGCAATGCATGGTATGAAATTACAAAGATAAGAGGTAACAAAAGAAATTCTCTGCAAGAATCTATACTTGGTATTCATTAGTGCTTCCTAATCCAGTAATACAGGTGTCAGCAAAGGGCTCTTCTTTTACCATGAAGGAATTAGGCCACATTGACACATGATGATAAAGAAGAAGTGCCAGGTGCTGATGTCCTGAACAATAACTTGTCTCTACTCGCAGGTCCATGAAGACTGTCATCTTGACTCCCTAGAGGATTATAACCTCTAAATGGATTGTTTCATGAGTATTTATCATCCTTAAAACCCTCATCAGAAATACCAAATGATCATAGTTGCAACGCACCTGCTTTTGCACTATTGATACTAAAGCTTCTCTGCTTTACTGTTGACAAGTATTAACATTAATTTTCCAACCACATAGAAAGGTTTAAAATCCTGTCTTTTCTCACACAAAGCAAGGAAAAGAAAGCCAGAATTATACTTTGATATTTAGCTGATTTCTCTAAGAGCAAGGACCACCAATTAAGAAATTTTACCTTGATTTTTTTTTTTTTTTGTAAACATTGGTTTTAAAAAAGAGTAAACAAGGAAGACCAACTAGAAAGACAACACATTTTCAATTACCTTGGAAACTCGGTTTGCAACTTCTCTGCCCACAGTCAGCCCCTGGACAAAGGTCCTGGCAGCAATGAAGGCGCGGGTGACCTGAATCTTCAGTTTCCGGGGCACGTCTCCAAATGGCTTGAGCTGGTCAGTGTATTTGCTCACGCATTCCAGGTAGTCTTCACTGAAGTGATACTGAGGGTTTATCAGCTGAAACATTCGTTCCAGGAGCCGAGCCCAAAAGTCATTGAGCATTTCTTCCAGATTCACATTACCGCCAGTGTAGTATCTTTTCAGCTCTGTGAAGAGGTCCTGAAAGACTTCCGAATTCTGCATGTACAGCATGCCATAGGTCCGTACAAACATATCATTTAGTGACTTTTCTGCATTCTCCAGGAGCTCTCGGAAAAATTCTGCAGATAAAACAGAAAGAAGTCATAAATTCATGAAATCTAGAAAGCCCAAGGCACCTACTTACCTTAAGTACAACTGCTTTTAATTGACATTTTCATGGAAAAACATATTCTGTGATTATGGTGTTAATGGACAGATAAAAATCATATTCTCAATGGGATTTGACCTCCATCTATGATCCTGTATGACTCAAAACAGAATACCCCATGATTTCCATTAACATTAGGAGTCTACCATGTAATCCTCTTCCAAAATAGCTCCATTCTTTTACCATTTCTTGTTAAATCTTAAATAATCCTACGGTTTGATACAAACTCAAATCAAAATCTGCTGTAAATATAATGTGCAGAGTATTGTTGTTTACATAATGATAAACACATTTGCTTCAGTTTATTTATAAATTTGTCCTAACACTAAATTCCATTAAATTGCTTTTATTTGAAATACTCCACAAATGAGATGTTCAAATTAATGTCATATTTTAGACTCTTTCTAGTTTCCATATATAGCAATCAATTAGCAATGTTCAGATATTCATAATGCAATTAAATTCATTTCATAATAAAGCTATAATGAGCATAATTTAGGTGGCCATAATGAGTCAGAAAGCCATAAAGTATCTTGGATCATCATTACAAATATAAACCATCATGTTACAGAACTTGAATAAAATATTGACAGTTGGACTTTCTGGTTGTGAGGTTCTAAATTAAAAAATGCACATCAATAATTCAAATCTTCCACTTTGCAACAGCGCTTGAATGTTACTGGGATCACTTACAGGATGCAAAAAAATAAGACATAAATTAAAGCCATTGGGTATCATTAGCTTCACTGGCCCTCATGCTAGGCTCCCTCAAGACACACTTTGTGTGTGTAGGGCACCTATCCTTTTGCACAAATAAGCTTGGGTAGAGCAAGCTGAAGTTTTATCTCATTTAGAGATTGTAAATTGGGGTGGGGAAAGAGCTAAGGAAAGATAATGCTCCTGAGGTTATCAATCTAAGTTCCTAAGAGCAAAATGATTCTGCTTTACCTCTTCGTAGTCCCCTTTTATTCCCTGAAATTATGCCCCCTCTCAGAAATGCAGGGACAAATCAAGTTCTGCATACTTCAAAAGCTCCAGGAATTTTTAAAAAGGACTCTGCTCCTTTCTGGGGTTCTGGGTATTCTCTCCTAAGATACAGAAAGGAAATAGTGATGAACACCTCTCCATTAATTCCATGGAAGCTACTTGTGTATTCTTAAAAGTTGGCTGAAGAAGTGCTTGGTTTAGCCACTTCAGTTCTGATTAATATACAATCAAACCATTGTCTTGATAATTAAATGGTGTCTGTAATAATGATAACTACTTTATATTTGTTTTTAAACCAGACCAAAGCATCAATGAAAGTACTTTTCATTTGTTTACCTCCTTTCTATGAAATATATATATATATATATTTAAAAAAATACAAATTCTGTTGCTACAGTGGCAGCAAAAACTGTGGGATTATAAATACTGTGTAATTTTGTTCACGTCACCAAATGGTTTTTATTTTTATTTTTACTAAATGTAAAATAAAGGTAAATATTATTAAATCTCTCTGAATCTTTAAGGATTTGGTAAAGAAAATGACTGTTGAAGCAGATAGGGGAAAATTCGCAAAATTGGGAAGCATAAATTTATCAAAATACTTATATATGCTGTATGCTGATGTTACTTATGATTTTAGGAAATCAAGAGCATTTCATACTTTTTTCAAAAATACTAGTTATCTAGTTTGTCCTAAAATGGAAAGTATATTAAATTACTAATATAAAAGTATGAGAATATCATAAGTTAAACCTTCAGAATGAAAGGAGCTTGACCTTGCTGATACAGGAACAGGGTGGAAGGCATAACAGATTGTGAAAGAAGATAAAAAAGAATGGAAAAATCACTGAATTGAGAAATACTAATATAATGAGACTGGAAAGTGGATTCTAATCATGAGCTCTGGACAGCCTATTCATTTATCTTCTTTTTGAGGTCAATTATTTTGTTGGACTTGGGAATTAAAGCTTAATTTATTGAATACAGAGTACTGCCTTCAGCAATGAATAGTCAGTAATCAATAGTGTGGTCTGGATTTGCAAAGAGCTTTAAAAAAAGAGAAAGAGAAGAAAAAAATTTCTCTGATACTCATTGCTCTCCAAAGTCTTGTGTGTTAGGGATAAAAATGGCATTTTCTCTTTTACTGAATGTAACACCTCCCTAGATATTTTTTTCTTCTTCTTCTTCTTCTTCTTCTTCTTCTTCTTCTTCTTCTTCTTCTTCTTCTTCTTCTTCTTCTTCTTCTTCTTCTCTTCCTCTTCCTCTTCCCTTCTTCTTCTTCTTCTTCTTCTTCCTCCTCCTCCTCCTCCTCCCTCCCCTCCTCCTCCCCTCCTCCTCCTCCTCCTCCTCCTCCTCCTCCTCCTCCTCCTCCTCCTCCTCCTCCTCCTCCTCCTCCTCCTCCTCCTCCTCCTCCTCCTCCTTCTTCTTCTTCTTCTTCTTCTTCTCCTGATATGAGAACTCCAAATATTGAGCCATGCCCACTTTGAAAGTGAGTGGTCACTGTGTCTTGTGGTTTTTCTTACGTTTAAATTAGTATTTATGATTCAGTATAGAAACCAAGTTATCACATTTCAATAAATGTGGCTCAAGAAACATTTCCATAGATTCCAAGCTTACATGGTTGTCTAAGAGTATGTCATTGTCTCAAAAGTTTGATATTAGCTTCACTGATCCTCAAAGTCAAGTTATTATTATTTCTTGTTGAAAATCATTATATGGTTTACTGATCTCATAGTCAAAGTTAATATTTGGTATTGAAAGACGCTAATGTATCAGCCAATTATGATAAATGTTGCTACCTTAAGGTACATTGATCTAAGATCTTATGAATAATGGAGATCCAAGGTACTGAGGCAAAGCTAATGTCCTCCAAAAATAAGGGTTCTCATTTCATTTTCAGCATGACTGTAGACTTCCACCTTTTGAAGTCTGACTCTTTGAACAAATTACTTTATGCTTGGATGAAAATTGTTTCTCAGCAAACCAAACAAGATGGAGATTTAGAAGACAGTTATGTGATCCATTTTACTGATGAAGTATCATGTGCAAGCAACATCAGAGAGAACAAAATTCAAGGACAATATAAGAAAAAGCAATCTCAACTGAACTCGTTTTAATGGAAGAGGGCAAAGCACACATTGGATAAAGTCTTCAGTCAACAAAAATTTTTATCTGCAAAAAACAGTTTGGCAGAAAGAAACGCTATTTGATTTTTCCTTCTTCCCCAATCACAAAATATACATCAAAGGTGGTTGCTTAGGGCTCAGTTACGCTTCATAGGTGCACAAAAAACCTTTCCTAGCCAGCATTAGCCTCTGGGATGATTTTATTCATCTAGAGGAGAGATCTCAATGTAAACATCTGTTTGCTTCAGGGCAGACTGTCTCAAGTGGGAGAACAGTCTTGTAGATAAAAACCACCACTGTTGGAAAATGAAAAAGAAAGTCTGTGTGATGTGGCCTGATCACTTGGAGAGATCTCTTAAGGGGCAGAAACCAACCCCAAGGAGCCAAGAGGTGCCCTAAGGATAACTGAGAAAGACTCCAAATGAAGCCCCCAAATAAATGGACTGAAAGGTAAGATGGCACAGAGGGACAAAGGGAAGCACAGAAAGAGGAAAAAGGCAGACGAGAGGCTCTCTACAGTCTACATCACACAACAAAAACTGGTCCCATTCAACTCAGAAATGTCTTATTAATACTACATAGATAAACACGTTCTGTGCTGGATTAGGTACGGGATTAGATTAAGTACTGTATAACATCTTTTTCCTCTTCTTTTTTCATGCTCTCAGAGACATTTCCTATTAAAAGCTTGTTTAAAATGAATGTTGCAGCATGGTGGTGTGTATCTATATCCTTTCGGAACCCAAGGAGTGAAAAGCTTTGGTCATTAGTCAGTCGAGATGATAGCACTTGTCCTACTGTGGGAAGCAGGTATGCTGTTTCCTTCCTTAAACCCGGAAATACACACATGTGCATGCAAGGGTGTACGTTTGTATAGTTCTCTGCTAATCTCTTTATTTCTACTCTTCCTCAACAACAGTATGCTAAATCAGTTTGGTCAGCTCAGCCAAATTGTGGGTAAGGAATATTCCATAGGAGGCGCTGACATGGAGGATAAACTGGTTCTGAAAGCTGACATCCAGCCAGGTGCAGTGGCTCAGGCCTGTAATCCCAGCACTTTGGGAGGTCGAGGTGGGCAGATCACCTGAGGTCAGGGGTTTGAGACCAGCCTGGAAAACATGCTGAAACCCTGTCTGTACTAAAAATACAAAAGTTAGCCGGGCATGGTGGCAGGCATCTGTAGCTCCCAGCTTCTCAGGAGGCTGAGGCAGGAGAATCACCTGAACCCAGGAAGTGGAGGTTGCAGTGAGCCGAGATCCTGCTGCTGCACTTCAGTCTGGGGGACAAAGCAAGATCCATCCCCCCCCCCCAAAATAATAATAATAACAATGAAAATTATAAAATAAAAAAATAAAAGATGAAAGCTGACATCCTATAAGGGTTGTGATCCACAGACACTCAATAAACTTCCTAGCCTGCCTCTCTTCCTGCATTTCTCAAGGTGAAATGAGGAGTATTCTTTCTCATTCCACATACATATGTCAGCTTTCAGACATATCTTTTGAAATCATTTCTCCTTTCAAAAAGCATCTTCCTTATGTAATAGCCTGATATAATCTGCAGGAAAATGCTGAATTAATGAAAAGCATTAATGAAGGCACACCCACAGTGCCATTTATACTCTTGTGCATCAGACTGTGGGGGAGGGAAAACATGGTCCCAAATGGCCTATCTCTTCCCACTTCCCAGGGGCTGGGACCTTGAAAGTAAGTAGCAGTAAAGATGGACAATGCTCAGGATGTCTGTCCTTGCCACATGAGGCGGTGTCCTTTGCAAGCTGTAGCTTGTGTGTTATTGAGCAGTAGATGATCCTAGTCTATCTCAGGTGTCAGCTTCAGCACTGTGAACATTTTGAGCTGGATAATTCTTTCCTTGGACAGGGGTTTGGGGAGCACTGTGCTGTATATTGTAAATTATAAAGTAGCATGCCTGGCCTCTACTCTACCTTTTAGATGCCGGTGGCACATCCTTCTCTCAGTAGTCACAACCAAAATGTCATCGAACATTATCAAATGTCCTCTTGGGGATGAGACCACTCTTACTCCCTTCCTTACCCCCACCTGCTGAGAGCCACCCTTCTACTGATAGATTCTAAGGTCTACAAATAGAAAATTAAAAACATTCAGAGAATATTTTTTCTATTTCTAGACCTCATCTCATCAACCCCATGATTTATTTGTAACACAACTTTGAGGTGCTGTGTCTTAAATAGAAGGAACTGAAATACGGGTTGTATTCACAGTAAGATTCTCAGTGGTCAATACTGCCATTTCCATGTATGGTGCCTGTCACATGATAGTGCCTTAAAACGTGGTGAATAGTGAATGAACGAATAGATCGATGGATGAACATGACCATCCAGTGAAATACATACTGATTCCATTGGTTTTGGACTTCTCTTTGATAGTGATGATTTTGTGGGCCCACCTCAGAGAAAGAAAGATACCACAAATCACATCTTAGAACAGGACATAACTGATTTGCCCTCTTGTCATCTTGCAAATTCTCATATATTCATACACATATAATATTCATGTATAACCTCCCATGCTCCAAGTTCATGTGTACCTGTGCATAAAATATTGTGCCTTTGTTTAAAAAAAAAAATGTTGGCTATCAATATCGCTCTGCCAGAGCTTGACGTTCTCTCCAAACTCTGCCTGTCCTGAGCCATTCTTTGCCTGGCTTAATGATTGCTTCTGCTGTTCTATCCCTGCTGGGACATGACTTCATAGTGCATTTTCTCACCAAGCTGATTGCACTCACATTCACTCACATACTACATTTAAGCAATGCCCAGCATGTTACATTAGAGTTAACTCCCAAACCACTTTCGAGTCTCACACATTGCAGTCTCACACAGAAAGCCTTCTTCCACTCAATAAATAATCTGCTGTATTGAATAAACTCACATTGAAGCTTTGCTGTGTTGTTTTTAATAAGCAAGACTATGGCATCCTTTATTTCCTCATTCATACAGTTTTTTTTAAAGAGCAGTTACATAAGGGAAAAATGAAAAGAACTATTTCCAATAGATAATATTGTCTCAGTATTTTTTTTCTTAAACATCACTTGCATTTTTTTGTGTGTAAAAAGCTGATTCTTTGAATGCACTTTTTAGATTTTGAGGTTGAAGTTATATAAAGATATTTTTAAAATTACAGTTTATCTAAAAAGGGAGAAATAAAAATCTGTGATTATTAAAAGACAATATTGCTTTAAGCAGTAATTCCTTTGGGATTTGCCACTTCTGCATCTCATAATTCACACTTTCTTTTGCTCTGAATGTGTGTGTGTGTGTATGCTTTTATAAATTAAGTTTATTATAAGTATTATTATTTATTCAACTAATTATTCCTAGGACTTAATAGAAGCCTATATAATTTCAAAGTGATCTCACAGTAGGAATTCACATCTTTCCTGTTTGAGAGGCTATTAGAACCAAATTTTTAACCCTCAAGTAAATGTCCCTCCCCTCCATATACACAAACTAATTAAAAATGCCAGTAATGTGGCAATAGAACATCTCCATCATTTCCATTTGTCTTTGTTATATTTTAGGAGAAAAGTAAAGACACCACTCTTTAACTGGAGACAAAAAGTGGATTTGAAACAGTGAATGATGCTAATTTTAAGTAAAACCAGAGATAGTACCTAAGATGTTGCCTGATTTCCAGTGGGCATCAGATATTTTATTACAGGCTTTACATACTTGCATGGCAATCAGTTATTAGTTGATCTAATTTGAGGACGAGAAAGCTGAGGCTTAAAATGTTAAGTGAGTTGCCCTAGACCAACAGAACCAGAATGCAACCCAGAGCTCCAAAACGATGACAGACAAGAAATAGTTCTAGGAAAGAACAGGACAGCAGGGTGGCATTGTAGTTTATCCTTAGTCAGATTTTCAGACCATGATATGAATAATTAATGGGAAGCATTATAAACTCCTAGGACAGTGGATAAATTCATATTTAAATATAAATTGCAAAATGCATTCTAAAGTCATACCTAAATTATTTATGAAAATAATTTTCGGCCAGGTGCAGTGGCTCAAGCCTGTAATCCCAGCATTTTGAAAGGCCAAGGCGGGTGGATCACGAGGTCAGGAGATTCGAGACCATCCTGGCTAACACGGTGAAAACCTGTCTCTACTAAAAATACAAAAAATTAGCCTGGTGTGGTGGTGGGCGCCTGTAGTCCCAGCTACTTGGGAGGCTAAGGTAAGAGAATTGCTTGAACCCAGGAGGCAGAGGTTGCAGTCAGCTGAGATCATGCCACTGCACTCCAACCTGGGTGACAGAGCGAGACTCCATCTCAAAGAAAATAATAATAATACTAATAATGAATATGTGGCACATACACACCATGGAATACTATGCAGCCATACAAAAGGATGAGTTCATGTTCTTTGCAGGACATGGATGAAGCTGGAAACCATCATTCTCAACAAACTAACACAAGAACAGAAAACCAAACACTGCATGTTCACACTCATAAGTGGGAGTTGTACAATGAGAACACATGGACACAGGGAGAGTAATATCACACACTGGGGCTTATCGTGGGGTGGGGGTCTAGGGGAGGGATAGTATTAGGAGAAATACCTAATGTAGGTGATGGGTCGATGGGTGCAGGAAACCACCATGGCATATGTATACCTATGGAACAAACCTGCATGTCCCATACATGCACCCCAGAACTTGAAGTGTAATAAAATAATGATTTTCACGTGTGATTATTGTCCCATTAATACTAATTAGTTAATGCAGATAACTGAGCCTGGAGAGCATGCTTGAACCTCTGGGATTGGTATATTTTCCCCTCAAAGTAGGGGCTTCCACTAGAAGAAAATCAAACACAGAACCTGGGATTATCACTACAGTGTATAGAACAGTGACTGGCATACAAAAGGATGGTTAAAATGTTTGACCAAAATGGTGCCTCATTTTATGATATTTGTACACACAGAACATATTGTGTAAATCATAATTCATAATAATATGTATATACATATATGTGTATACACAGACAATATTGTGTAAATCATTTTACATATATCATATGTATTTTATGTAAAATATTATGTATTTTATGTATATCATATTATGTGTATACATATTATGTATATATGTATATATATGTAACAATTATACATATAGGTGAATACATTCACATATCCCTGACAAGTTACATAGAAATCATATTTTCATATTAGATAATATACTTAAATAAGTAATTCAGTTGTAAATCTTAACATTTTCTTAAAATTCTCTGTAACAGTTATCCTTTAAGGGAATGAGTGTCCTTAAAATAAGAGCTGGCAATGTTATTTGTTTCAACCAGGGAGACTCATAGATAGGGGGCCCTGACTTTGTTCAGCAATCTCAATGGAAAGACAAATTAGAGAAACTGAGGAAGAAGAAAAAAAGCTGATCACAGAGTACATCTACTGTGAGATGTGATTGTCCAAAAACAATACAGAAAAGATATGTGTTTCCACTTCCAAAATGGAGTTCTAATAAAGGATGTTATTTACAGTTTAGTGCTGTGGTTACAAATGATTATAATTGCAAGACTTAAAAATCCCAATGTCCTAAATTTGTGCTTCTCTAGGTACATTTGACCGGCCTGGGAAAAGAATGTGAGCCTGATGTGCATCCCAGGCCCCTGGAGAGGTTGGAGAGGTTCAGCACCCAGGACAATGCCTCTAGTACTGAATGTCCCCAGCAGAGAATCTGCCTACCTTTCCTATATGAGTATTTTCCAGGCCTACTTCCTCTTCAGGAGCCTTATCCCTACAACATTATTAAATAGCTTGAAAACAAATGTTTCAGAGAAAATACTTTAGGAAATACCATAACAGTTTCAAGAAGGGATTGCTTCTGGTCAGCAACCTATTGTAAGTCCTGTGAGCTAAGAATGGTTTTCACATTTTTCTGTGTTTGAATACAAACAAAGAAGAAAATCAACCACAAAACATGATATATCACAGAGACTTTATGTGGTATAAAATGACAAAAGTATTTAATATCTAGTCCTTTACTAACACTTTTGCCAATCCTTAGCAGGGCAGGTCAAAATCTTAAGTGAGACATTCAAAGATAAATTAATCCAACAAAACATATCATGCCTTTAAATTCTTGTAGTCAGGAACACAGTGTAATTATTAGTCTGTTAACTCTCTCATAAACACTAGAATAAAAGTTCCTTTTCTTTCATTATTTTTATATGTTAAAATGTGCTCTGAAAACGCCACAACGCACTCATCTCTTTATATTCCTTTGCACGGTAGCTAAAATCTAAAAGTAACTCCTTAAATCATGTAAATGATTTGGAGGATTCAGGTGAATTTAGTGATTTTAAAGTGAGACACTCCTAAATTTTTCTAAGGCTGTAGTCTAATGAGTCCCAGGGGACTTAAAAAAATCTCACAGTAACTCTGACATTTAAAAGAGTATAGAAATGAAAAAGAAGGATTAAAAAGAAAAAGCCTACTTTCATACTGGGTTAAGAAAAACTATTGTTATTACAATTTCCTTTTTTTAAACTTTCCATTCATGACAATTAATAAAAATAGAAATGTAAACTGTCTTTTAACATCTTACAAAAACTATCAAAGGCCCTGCAACAAGATACAATGTTCATCCCAAAACAAGGAGAATTATTTTCAGAAAATCTTAAGTAAACTGGCTGTTAAAAATACTATAATATGTAGTTCAAAAAATGTTCACAATATTTAACCCAAGGATTACTTTGTATTATATTACTCTCAATGTGTATTGGAAACTCGTAAACATTAAAAATTAAATTTACTTAAATTATATGTAAGTAGAAACAGGAGTTCTAGAGCAATACCCCTATCCAATAAGTCAAGTAAATCAAGAATATAATAAGGCATTTTAATGCATTATTCAGGTCAATTTTACATCACCAGTTTATGTTTTTCCAATGTGTCTAATCTAATAAACTTTTCCATGAAGAAATTTTAATGAAAAGTCATCAGTTTACAGCCATGAATGTTCATTAAAAAGAATCAATACCTTACACCAAAGTACTTCAATTTAATACCATTAAAGTCAGCTGAAGAGACCAAATGCCAGATTTTTCAGAATCAAGTGTGTAATTCAGTTGCAAAAATGAAAGTTTCCCGAAAAGCAACACTATGTAATTGGTTGATATAAGGAGATTTGAAGCAATAAAGCAGTTTGTAGAAATGTTGACTTGAATCCACATTTCACAAGGTTAAACTTTTTCTGTACTTAGTGATCTTTTACACATTAGATTGATAAATGTTTTATTTCTTGGTAGGTTATTTCTCCCAAAGATATCTTTTAAAGTAAGAAAGACTGATTAGGCCATTTATGTTCTCATGGTGGTATAGATAAACTATTAATTCCCAGAATCATGAATTAAGTTCGAAATGTGCTGATGGTTGCTGCTAAAAGCAAACAACAGCTTTGAGCCTGTGGACTGCATTTCTATCTCACCCTAAGCTCTGAATATAAAATTAAAAGCTGAGATGCTTTCGCAGTTCACTTTCATCATTGCAGTTTCCTAGCATTGGTCTAAAGACAACGGCCTTTGGGCCTGGCCCGCAAATCTGCTTCCATTTTTCTTTCAGAAATGACATTAACCACAGCCTGTTTAATCCTTTATGCACCTAAAGTATAGAACTGTATTAAAGGTAACTTAAAATCATTTCCAGCTTATTTTTTTCTCAACTGTAAGAGGCAATGAGGTTTCAAAATCATAATGGTAGTTTTAACAATATATATTGTTCTGTTCACAAACCCAGTTCTTTCCCCAGCTCCTGTTCCTTCTTCACCTAAACATTTGTTGGGCCAGAAGATGGAAAAACTTCTCCAACAACAAACCACCAAGGATCAAATCTGGGATATGAACCCAAAGCTAGTTTGTTGCTAAAAGCCAGTGATAAGGACCTGGGGCTGTTGGAACAAGAGATTGTGTAGGCTCTAAGGAGACTAAAGAGGAACAGGCAAATGGAGTTTACTTTTGCCTTCCTTCTTCACACAGTTCAGCGGTTTTCAACCCAGGGTGCCCATTAAAATCACTTTTAAAAATCTTGATGCCCAGGCTGCATTCATTTTCTTTGGGAGCGGGATCCAGGTACCAGTATGTCTTCAAGCTCCCCAGGTGATCCCAGTGTGCAGCCGAGATTGAGAATCACTGCAGCTCTTCGTTCTCCAACACTTTCATTTTAGTTGATGTATGATGGTAGTTCCATGGGCAGTGGAAGGAGAAATGGGGATGGAGCCACTTTATACATCATCAAAACCCCCAATTCTATTCTTTCCTTCATTTCCTTTCCCTTCTCTCTTTACTCCCTGTAGACAGCCAGTATTTGCAATCTTGAGAGGAGAGAGTTTCATTGATTAAAGAGTATCAGGAGTATGTGAGGAACACGAGCAGTGCTTCTGAGGACAAGACTGTGCTGAATCTTTTCCTTTCTCCTCCATTTCTTTTCCATTTATCAGCACCCAGCACTGTCTCTCAACTCTCCCTCTGCCTACATCAATTACAGGACAATGGGCTTCTCCCCCCGAAGACGGAAGGATGGGTATAGCATGGGAAGAGGAAAGAGCAGGGCTTGATAATCCCCCAGCTAATTAAGGACCGGGGAAAAGGAATGCCAGCCACAGCCCACCTAGGGTGCATTTAAGCACCCAACACAGACAACAAAAACTGAAGGTATTGAGAAATGCTGTTGTAAAAGCATAATTAGATATAAACATTTTGTGAAAATACTACATCTTAATTTAAAGCTAAGTTTTTAGGTTATATGTTTCTGGTCCATCTAAAACTGGCAATACTGAAAATATAAAAATTCACAGAATAAAAAAATTTACCTTGTTCCACAGATGTCTAAATAAGAGCAAATAAGTAGAACATTATGAAAGTTTAAAAAAAGAAATTGAAAAGTAATATTTTTGTATATTCTACTACATCCCACCTTCATTTCTGAGTTGTTTTAAACTATGTGTGTGTCTATATATAAATTATTATATATAATATATAAATTATATATAAGATGCATAATAAATATATATGATTTATATTAACATATAAAATTATATATACTATATAAATAAATATATCTACAATATATAAGTATATAATTTATATTTTTATTTTATATATACTTATATATTTATGTATTATAAATATAGGTATAATTAATAAAGTATACCTATAATAGATATTATAGGTATAATTTTAATAAATTTCTATCTATCTATCTATCTATCTATCTATCTATCTATCTATCTATCTATCGATATTATTGTTTGAGACAGGGTCTCACTCTGTCACCCAGGCTGAAGTGCAGTGGCACCATCTCGGCTCTGTGCAACCTCCCCCTCCAGGGGCTGCCAGGATCCTCCCACCTCAGCCTCCTGGGTAGCTGGGACTACAGGTGCACGCCACCACACTGGGCTAATTTTTTGTCTTTTTTGCAGAGATAGTATTTTACTGAATTACCCACGCTGATCTGGAACTCCTGAGCTCAAGCCATCTGCCTACCTCAGTCTCTCAGAGTGTTAGGATTACAGGCGTGAGCCACTGCACCCAGTCTAAACTACTTATATTTTTAAAAACAAAAGTTTTAACTTCTTTGATATTTATTGCCAAAGTATTTTTTTAATAAATAGTGACATGAAGGATGTGTCAGTAGAAAATAACACTAATAGAAGGAAATAGTTCAATTACAAAGGTAAGGTGAAATATTTGTGTACAAAGATATCCATCCCATTATTATTTATATCAGCTAAAATGAGAAAGGATTTGAAAATCTCCCAAGAAGGATAAATCTACACTGCAAAATATTAACTTATGTTTACAATTATTTTTAAAGAATATTTGAAAGCTAACACCAAACACTATCAGTCAGCTACTATTCCAAGGGAGTCTTACATGAACTGATTTCATTTTGTCAACAACCCTATGAGGTAGTTGTTATTATCATTGTCTTACATTTAGGGAAACAGAGGCACAGCAAATTTACGTAACTTCCAAGGTGATGGAGCTGGGATTTCAAATCCAGGCAGCCTTCCTCCAGGTTTAGTGCCTACAGTGATAGACCCAGATTCTATGAGGATTGATGCTGATGCAATTTATAGGACTCCCTTTAACAAATATTATACACAATTACGAGTAGGCACAATTGGGTACAGAGCTTTCGAAAGGGTCTATTAATGGGAAGGTACCTGAAAGATAAGCTTCACCAGATTCACATGAAATCCACCTTTAATATAAAATATAATACCATAATGGTATGCTAAGATAGAAATAAAAGATGTAACAGTATAAATCCAGTACAATCTCAGTTTTGTAAATAATTTGTAAATATGCCTAAGAAGAAAAATCAAAAGAAAATACATAATAACGATTTACTATTGGTTGAAGAATATAGTTTGTGTTTCGTTTTCTCTCTGTACATTGCTTATTCTTCAAAATTAACATTTGAGGAAACAGAGGCATGGAAAATTTAAGTAGATGGCAATAAATTATTTTCATAGTTAAAAAAGAAATATTATTTAACTTAAAAGATCTAAAAATATAGGAAGTATTTTGTCTAATAAATCTATCATAGAGAATCTAATAATCAAGCCAAAAAAAAAAAAAAAAAACCATAAAGAGGGCAGAAGGTAAACAAGTCATTTACTCAAAATCACAGAATGTAACAACATAGAGTGGAATAGAATTTGGGTCTCTTCACTCTAAATATAGTAAATTAATACTGATTAGTAAAAAGGATTTAATAAACAGAAGAAGTAACAAGAAGTCTCTAAAGCACAGCATGCTGGCTATAAAATAATAGTCCCCAGTATGGTTTGGTAATTATTAATTGATAATATGATCATCTGCAGTTTTGGTATTCTAAAGAATGCTTTTTAAAATATAGATAATTTCTATCTACTTCTTGGCAGAGAAAGGATTTCCCAAATTGATGTAATCAGGAGACAATAAAATTTCATTGTTCATTATTACAGATGTCAGACCAAACTAAAGAAAAAAAATCAATCTTAGATTTAAATGATTCTATGAATTGAAAGTCGTTGCTCATTTTCTCTACAGAGCTTTTGGTGCGGATCTGATGAATAAGATGATTAACTGTGTAATTCTATGAATGTTTCTACAAACAATTTGAAAACAATAACCAAAGTAAAGAAAGTTAAGACACCGCTTATGCCGGGCGCCTGTAATCCCAGTACTTTTGGAGGTTGAGGCGGGTGGATCACAAGGTCAGGAGATCGAGACCATCCTGGCTAACACAGTGAAACCCTGTCTCTACTAAAAATACAAAAAATTAGCCGAGCATGGTGGCAGGCGCCTGTGGTCCCAGCTACTCAGGAGGCTGAGGCAGGAGAATGGCGTGAACCCAGGAGGCGGAGCTTGCAGTGACCCGCGATGGCGCCACTGCACTCCAGCCTGGGTGACAGAGCGAGACTCCATCTCAAAAAAATGAAGCATAAAAAAAAGGATAAAAAATAAAAAATTAAAAAAAAGAAAATTAAGTCACCTTTTAACCACCTTTGTCCCTTACCATACACTTGGTGCTTATTGATGTCAGGAGTTGCAGATGGCTCAGGTCCCCAAGCCATGTCTTAGAAATCATTTTAGTCTTTAAATCTATCACAGATGTCTTAATTCAAAGGTAATGAATATACTTTTGATGAATAAACAAACAATAGATACCCTGATATAGTTACATAATGAGACAAAGTATTATTGTGTAAGACCTAAATGAAAAGGAATAAATTTAATGTCAATCTAATTTGCTTAACATTGATTAAATGGATTTTGTCAGTTATTTACAGTATAGTCCTCAAAGAAAAATGTCAAATTCATTAATTTCATGTTCTTGGAAGGCTATTTTACTTTCATAACATTGTCATTTGGAATGCAAGAAACAAAAAACGATCATCTTTAATCATTTGATAAAATATCAATTAGTGACTGCCAGTACCTATTTGAAATTGTACAGGGTTGAATGTATGCAGGTTGTTTTTCATCATGTTAAAATTATATTCAGTTCTAGATAGGAATATGCTTACTTTGATACAGTTACATATTTTACAAATTTCAAATTGTTTATATTTCAATTCCCGAATTATATGGATCATTCACAAAAGTCCCCCCAAAGGACATTCAGTTCAGAATTCAGTAATTTTGAAAAAAAAAATTCATGCCACAGGCTTATTATTTCACACTTTAGTGGATGTTCTATATTTTTTGTTGTTATTAGTTGTACATTATATAGTGATATAATATCATTCTTATTTTTTCCTCTGATGAGTGTCATAAAAGCCACCCATTAGCAAGCAGCATGGTTTACAAGAAGATATCTAAATATTCAAAACTGGTAATTTCTGCAAAATATAGCCTTCATACAGCTCCGCTTTTGGGGAGGTAACTTATTTAAAAATCTCAGCAAAGCTTTGCCCAAACAGCAGTCTTTTGTTTTTTGGTTTTGTTTTGTTCTCTTTTAAATACCTTGACCTGGGAATAGGCAGCTTATGTTGTAAATGTGACTCCCTCTGTGCCCATCTCTCCCCTCTGTTTCTGAACTGCTGATGGTAATGAATCTCCCTCTTCCAGCGCCAACTGCTGCATTCAGTTATCATCAAGAGCAGACATCAACCAGCACTCTAATCTTGCTCTGATGGATAGAATTCTAACCTTTCACAAGATTAGAGACACAAGGTGCTGTGGAGATAATAAAATTCAAATAGGTTTATTTCAAAGGGCAACCCAATCTCGCTTTTGTTCATGGGTCACTTGACAGATCATTTGCCAAAGTAGTTTTTGTATCTTTCCAAGCCAGGTTCTGGTTCAGTGTGCCAAAGATGTCAAATTAAGTGGGTCCCCAAAGCCCCCAAAGCCTACAGTTCCAAAGTACCAACAGGAAAAGTTGGGAATAACACTATTTTAGTTCATGTGAAAAAACCCTCTTGGCCAATAATTTTAATTTTGCTTAAGTCATACCTAATGTACTCAAAAGACAAATCAAGGCTGACCATGTTGAAAATACCAATGATTTAGTATAAATGCTGGTATGGTGATCCTTAAATATAAATTTGAAAAGATTAGAGATTTTATTACAAATAAATATCTAATGAAAATAAAAATCAACAATTAAAACATGTGCTTTTAAAAATACTTTGTGGATATCTGCTTAATGTTTTTCTAGAAATATGTCAAATGATATTTGTTAATGGCATAAATCTAAAATAAACCTTGTATAAATATGAAGTGAAGGACCAGGAATAAAAGCGATTCCTCAAATAGCAATGAGCAATCCTCAACAAAAGTTTCCACGTGTTTCTCCTGTCCACTATCTTCTCGTTATTTAAAATTACCTTCTGCCACATACGAGCCTGCAGATACCTCCTAATAAGAAAATGGAAAAGAAAAACCCAAAGCAGTTTCATATTAAGAACACACCTAGAATGTGTTAGTCACCAATAAGATACCACTGGCAAAACTATTATAAGAGATAAAACATTAAAATCTAAAGAACATTAATAATTATATACCACTGCACATGATATTGATGATACATATATGATCATCTTTATACTTAATTTGTTTCTTAAATGATTAAGGCTCCTTTTTCAAGGTAGTATAAAAGTTTTGTTCATTTTTTTCAAAGAAGACATACACTTGATAAACTATATTATCTTGTAAAGTGAGAAAATCAAATTTATATATGATACATACCTAAATTGTAAAAAGTCATTTAACATCTAAATAATCCTTCATTAAAAGAGAACTTTGTGGTTACCAATACTTTCTTTATTTTAAATATCATGGTCATCCCCTTTTCCTCAAGATATTCTTAAATCAATAACAAATAATTATCCTTACTATTTTTTACTAATTAAATGAGGCTTTTAAAATAAAACAATTATAATCAATTGTATCTTTAAGATGAATATTTAGCAGGGTTCTTTTGCTATTTCATTTCAATATTGCAGCTGGAAAAAAATCTACAGCAAATTCTTATTACAAATAAATCCGAGATTAAATTATCCCCAGAAGTTATGCAAAATTAGAAAATGTTAATTAAATTCCTTTAAAGATGTTTACTTTTAAAAACTTTTAGAATAATCATTCCTTTTTTTTTTTTTGAGACAGAGTCTCGCTCTGTTGCCCAGGCTGAAGTACAGTGGCATGATCTCAGCTCACTGCAACCTCCACCTCCAGGTTTAAGCAATTCTCCTACCTCAGCTTCCTGAGTAGCTGGGATTACATGCATCTGCCACCATGCGCCACTACTTTTTGTAGTTTTAGTAGAGATAGGGTTTCACCATGTTTATCAGGCTGATCTCAAACTCTTGACCTTGTGAATCACTCAATTTTTTCATTTATCTGGTAATATACATTTTATGAACTTAAAATGATTATCTTTTACTGAGATACAGGAACTACCAAAGTATATACTACTTTCCCCGTGCAGTGGAAATGTCAGCTCACAGTAGTGCTAAATATCTAAAGCAGTCTTGTATAAGAGGAAAGATGGATGCCCAAACACAGCCTCTGAATACGACTATGTACATATCACAACACAAGTGGAATGATGCATTATTGACAATTACTGACAATCCTGATTCTCTTGGTTTTATCAAAAGTTGAGAGATAGGCATATACCAGTACTCTTGACCTAAGTTTTCTCATCTCTAAAATGCAAACAATAATAGTCCCTTCCTGACAGAGTGTTGTGAGAATGACATGATATACATGAAGCAATTAGGGGAGTGTGTGGCACAGCACATAGTAAGCACTCTATAATTACCAGTTATTATTGGTTTCTCAAGAATGACACACTTGCTAATAACAAACACCCTTGGTCATTATTATCCATTTAGAATGTATCTTGGCATAAAAAAGATAAACATTACTTTTCTCAGGATATCAGTTAAATGGGGTCTTCTGAAGTATCTTTATTAAGAGAAGTCAAAAAATTGCATTTGGTAACAAAAGTAGATGGAATGTGTTATGTGATATCTTGGATCAGAAAAATAATTTAAGGGAAATTTAACATTTTCTTCTAAAAACTGTATATCCTTCACTCTCTTTTGAGTTGATCAAACACCCTCCCCTATACGTGGGCTAGTATGTAATTATCAGATCTTCCTTTTTTTTTTTTTTTTCCAAGACTGAGTCTTGCTCTGTCACCCAGGCTGGAATGCATTGGCATGACCTCGGCTCACTGCAACCTCTGCCTCCTGGGTTCAAGCAATTCTCCTGCCTCATCCTCCTGAGTAGCTGGGACTACAGGTCCCCACCACCACGCCCAGCTAATTTTCGTATTTTTAGTAGATCCCATATCAGCATGTTGGCCAGGCTGGTCTCAAACTCCTGACCTTGTGATCCATACGCCTAGGCCTCCCAAAGTGCTGGGATTACAGTATAAGACAAAGCGCCCGGCCCAGAACTCCCTCTTTATGGTCGTTCAGTGGCTGAGACCTAAATATAACACTACTTCACTGAATATATAAAATGGCTTTCCCTTCTCGGTAATCAAATGACATTGTTGATACATGTTGGTGCCAAGGTCAGCTCAGATATGCCTCGTATCTTTCTCTTATAACAGGAAGTGCGGTTGCAGGGTAGAGATGCAATATGAGGCAGGGAAAGTAGTTCATACTGATGTGCACACAGCAGTTTTATTTTCACATTTTGCATGTATGGGATTTAATAGTTTCTTTTTGTTTTCTTACACATATTTTTTAGCATTAATCACACAGCAATTCCTTCCCAATTAATTTAGATCATAATTTTAATTAGTTAAAATCACTTTGCATTCTCAATCTTCTTTGCAGAAATTCTGGCAAAGAGGCTCTAAAAAAGCTGACTCTGCCTCAATCTCCATGAATACGCTTTGCATTCTCTCATGAAACCATTTGTTAGAAAGAAAAAAAAAATTCTGATCCACAGTCAAGCTTGTGGGGAATGTCTAAGTAAGCAAAGCCTTGTCCTCACACTATTTACTGACCAAATCTAAGAACATTTTCTTAACCAGTTCAATAGCTACCTGATTATGATTCTACCCAAGCCATTTTTTGCAAGCTTGTCAATGACCACTCCGTGTGAAATAGCATTGACAATGATGTGAAGATCAAACTGGGCTGTAACCAGTGGATCTTTCAGTCTATAAGATCAATCACTCTGTCAACGAGGGAAATTAGTTTTGTTGGGCATGGCTTGTTTTTGAGCAGTCCATGTTCCCTGCCACTTTGTTACACTCTGGGTGCTTGCAAATTGATTGTGGAATAAATTGCTCCTGACTCTTTTCAAAAACAGACCTTAACCTCTTAAGTAATTAATTGCCAGATATTTACTTCATTTTCCTTCTGTACAATCATCTGGGGTGACTGTCCTTTCCCCAGTTTCCTGAATCTGTGCCCATCCGCCATAAATCTGCAAATTCACTTAAATGAATTCAAGGTAATTTGATGTTGCATTTGATTTGGCGTTAAGTGCTACACAGTTGTTGACTTCAAAATCAAATACATAAATCACTGCTCATGGAAAGAGGAAGCATTTCTTCTGAAATGGTTTGAATATGACCATGCAGTCAGGTTCAGATATGTGAAGATAAAACAACATTAAGCAAACTGGTTATAAACCCTTCTTCTTATCAAAAGTATGTAAGTAAGAAAATATACATATGTATCTATATAAGATGAATAAAAACTTAAAGCAAATCCTGGCTTTTGTTATATATCCTGCTGTGATATTTTGCAGATCCAGGCATCAGCTAATGTTTTCCCCAAGAGCAAAATATTCCACAACACTTAATATTGCACACTTAGCTTTGGATTTTGGGCATTAATTTTGAATTTCTTTACTTTTAAGAGGTGAATCAGATCTATCACATTTCTTTAATGCCCTTTTTTTGTGGTTTAATTACGGGCCATCCCCTGAAAGGTAGCACAATAACAATTTATCAACTAGTTTAGCTCTCCCACAAGAAAATGTCATCCCTTTCATCTGAATTTCAAAGCAGCCATACGGTCAATGGGCCTCCTAAAAAACAAACAATAGTCACGTTTGAACAAAAGCAACTTCAAAGTCAGGACTGAAACCATTTCAAGTCTATTTCCAGTCATCACGTGCTTGAACCTCTATTATCCCATCTGGGTTTGTGTAGAAATCTAAGATGACCTACAACACAACAATGGGGACAGCTCCATTTCATCTAGAAAAGTGACAGACAGAACAGTGTCCAGATGAGAATATGGTGAAATGGACTCAATGTAGCTATTGACTCTTAAATGCTTTCCAAATCGTCTGAAGCTGTTTCTACAACAAAGTTAACAAAGTTATTTTTCTTTCTTAAGACAAAATTAGACATGTCCTGTGAGTGTCAGCTAAGCGTAACAGAGATTCAGAATTAAATTGTGTATGATTAAAACACTGGTGGGCCACCAGCCTGAGACAATAGGCATAGGGAAGGAGGGGTCGGGGAGCTTTCTTTAAGAACAAAGATTTTTTGGATGGGTGTCTGAGAAAAGCAAGGAACTCAGAGACCAGTTTAGTGTCTATGCTGAGTCTTTCCCCATGGAAGAGATCTGAGGTCCAGAAAGAGCAAGGGATATAAATTAAAGTTGAGCAGTTCTTATTTACTTGAAACTTCTCTGGGGCCAGGTACAAAAGTGGGCTTCTAAGTTAAAGATCCCAACTAAACACACACACGGTAGGCCCCACTGCAGTAAAGACCAAGAGAATACAACTCCAGGTACTTCCTAGAAAGTAGAGACTACTGCGAACACCAGCAAACAGAATTCAGGCAGCCAAGCAGCATTCCTACAGAGTGAGTGGACAGTGCTGGCAGCTGTCAGTTGCCTCCTGCACGGGGCTTGTAACTGGCAATAGAGGCCGTAGAGCAGGGCAGAAATGGAGAAGTGGTAGTGGGCACGTATGTGCAAATATTCCAGATTCAGGCAGAAACAACTAGAGAAATTTTGATGGGGGACGAGAAGTGGCTGCCACAGGTACCTCATTTAGGGAGGAAGGGTGTCTTGCTTATGAATTACAGATATCACTGCCACTGTATTTTAAATTATACCCTAGAGTCGGTGAGAGCCAGACATCCACATTTCATACCATGGCCCTTAAAGTCCTAAGATTTGAAATAAGAGCATTTCATTATGCAAACTGAATTTAAAGAAAGTCTTAACTGAAATTAAGAAAACTTACTCACTAATCACATTTTGTAAACTTCTCTTCATCCTGATTCACAATATTAGAAATGGAAATGCATATGGTCACTGACCCTGGGAACTCTATCCTTAATTTGCAGGGCAAGGAAGGTAGCCATCTGACTTGGCTGAGAATCCAATGTATTTAGATATGAGGAGTGGAAAGAAGGGAGAGGCGGATTTGCCAGGTAGTTACAAGACTGATAGTTTTTCAAAGAGTTGCAGGACCTAAAGTAAATCAATACAATCTGTTGTCCTTTTTAAATGAATATATTTCTACTTTCTTTTGTCTTCACTTTCCCTCCTATTCTCTTGCTCTCACAGCACCTGTTCTATGCATTGATAAATCCTGTTGTTGATACCTTCAAAACATGTGTAGAATTCAACCACCCTTCACTAAGTCCACAGGCACCTCTCTGATGGACCCGTCATCATCTCTCACCTGCCTTACATCTAGGTTTCCTAGCTATCTCCTTGCTTCTATTCTCAGCTCCCTACAACTACCTTGCTGTTTACTGCTTATCTCTACACATGCTCCCCAAACAGGAAGCTTAAAATAAGGGTCATGATCTTTGGTTTGTCGGTTTTGTTCTGATTTAGCTCAAGCTCACAGAAAAGAGTATCTGAAACACAGTAGGTACTCAGTAACTATCTGTAGAGTGAATTCATCCTCACTCACACTTTCTGGAATAAACTTGCTTTCCACAGGAGTTCTCTGTTTAATTACATACACTTCGTATTAAGAATATGTAAGTTCGAAGTCTGTCATAGTGGCTGGCATTCGTATTTTTTGACAGGAACTAAAACTTCAAAAATTGAATGAAATATTTCAGCTCACATTAAAGCAAACTTAGTTATCTAACAGATTATTTGGAAGAGAAATGTTGAGGATAGAAGACGTTGGCTGAAATCATATCATACAGAGAGAGGAGTTATTATCTACTTAACTTAAAGTTGAGGCTAATTTTTACAATTTACATGACATTTTTTCCCTTTCCCTTTGTGTATACCTGTTATACTGGAAACTATTGTATATACTGGAAACTGTTAAGTTAGCACTTGGAGTCTTTAGATAAGGCTCTTTACAAGAGCATATATGATCTTTACATGTGTCATCTTTACAAGAAATATATTTTGTGTAATATTCAGAATACAATGAAAATGTTCCAATTTGTAAAGTTGTTTTTACAACTTACACATAGAGCTATATAGTGTATAGTCATAACTATCTCATTAACCTAAATGAATCTAGTCTTTGCTGAATAAAATGTCAACATTTAGAACTGAGGTTTTATAACCAAGAAATTGTTTGGCCCCCTTTGTATTATATAGACACTGGGGTGACTCAGGAAAGTAAAGTCTAAGTGGTCTACTTAATTGCATAAGTACCATGTTGTCTAAGTCACCCATCTGTTCTTTATTAAGTCAGACTCATAATTTAAAACAAAATTATAATTCCTTAAACTGTTGCCTTTAGGAGAGTGACCAACGTCCCAGAAACTTCTTTGTCGTGGACATGGATTACTGAAGACAGCATAGCACTGAATTAGAAGGGAAAGAGTCTTGGGTTTCCAGTATGTTCAAGTATATAACCTTTTGTAAGACATTTGATTATCTGTGAATTTATTTATCGCAAGTGAGTCTACTACTATCTACTACTACCCTATAGGAGTCTACCACACACCAGCGTCAAACCGTCACAGCCTTGAAGTGCTTCTGTCAAGCATTGAGTGTTTTTCAAGAGGAAGTGGACAGAAAGAATGCACAAGTCATTGGCCTCTGTTAGACCAGTGGTTCTCAAAGTATGGTCCCTGGATCAGTGGTGTCACAATCAACCAGAAACTTGCTGGAATGTAAGTTATTGGCTTCATGCCATTTTGTCTGAATCTGTAACTCTGGGTCAGGCACATCACACATTTCTGATGCCCATTAAAACTACTGACAATTTCATTTGGCCAGCCTCCGCATAAGGTACTTTCAACAACTAACTCAGACTTCATCAAATTGCCCTGATATAATTATGTCTTGGGAATCTGTGCTTACCTTCTGAATTTGTCCACAAATCTTTAAATCTTCTAATGCCCAAAAGAGATCTTTCCTTAAATCTCAACTTTCTATAATCCCAGTCATTTTTATTCATTAGTGGAGAACACCTGTAACAGCAGGAGCTACTTATATTTTAATTGTTTCTTGTTCCTCTAAATTGCTTGTCATTATAAAAGAAATGACAGAAGTGAAATGGGAGAAGAGCAATGTGGCAAGAAGTGTAAAGCCCATTTCCAGTGTTTAATTGCTATACAATGCTAAGAACAGATTAAAAAGATAAATCAAAAGTTTGCTGAAAAAAGTGAGGCCCCCAGTCAGTTTTATGGTTTCATTTGAGCTGCAAAGATATTATTATACACTCATTTACAAAACAATGAGCTCTTACTGTTTATGAAAGTTTAATCTCTTGGTTTATTGCCTTAATATATTTCACATTGGTAAGGTTTACTTTTAAATGAAATTTCTGACTGTCTTATGTGGATGTTATTTTATACTGCGAATACAGACAGAATGAGTGTAACATCATAATTGTATTCATCTATGAAGCAATTAGAGTCAGGGTAATTGCTTCTAGTTCTCACATATCTGCATACAAAGTAATAGAATTAATATTTTATCATTTGGCAGTATCCCTTGTTAGCTAAGAATTCTAACATTATACATTTTCTCTGTCTGTCCACAGGAATTTAAACAAAACGTAGATTAATATTTACCTCAACTCAAAACTGTGCCAAGTGGGCCCGGTGTGGTGGCTCACACCCGTAATCCCAGAACTTTGGGAAGCTGAGGCGGGCAGATCACCTGAGGTCAGGAGTTCGAGATCAGCCTCGTCAATATGGTGAAAGCCCGCCTCTACTAAAAATACAAAAATTAGCTGGGCATGGTGGTGTACACCTTTAATCCCAGCTACTTGGGAGACTGAGGCGGGAGAATTGCTTGAACTAGGGTGACAGAGGTTGCAGTGAGCCGAGATTGCACCACTGCCCTCCAGCCTGGGTGACAAGAGTAAAACTCCATCTCAAAGAAAAAATTAAAATAAATAAATAAAATTGTGGCAAGTGAAAAAAATTACATGTTGTCCCCATTGCTCAACATATGCATCCAGCCAATGCACAATGGCCCATGAACATACTCTCCAAATTGAGCAGACTAATGACAACTAAGGGGTGGCTTAAGAACCTCTCCTCCATCCCCGGTTATTTTCCAAGTGATCTCAAGGTTGCCAGTGAGCTTGCATTCCATGGTGTTCAAAGAAAATTATTCTGATTCAAAATATGTGTAGCTGCTATAATATTGAAATTTCTATAAAAACATCTTTACAGGTTTCTACAAAGAGAAAATTGAAAGAGCCAAATAAGGAGAGCACAGTGACCTAAGGCATAGCGTGGTGAATGACTGACGAGACTCAAATCCTCAGCCAGAATCCACAGGACTAAGAAAGGCTAAATGAGGACTTATAGCCTCATTTATTTTCTAAGAAGCTTAGGCTAGAGGGAAGGAAAAGGAGCCATAAATTAAATGGCAGTTTGCTTGAATAAAAGGGGAACAAATGAGGGAATTAAGTTGAAACTAGCAGCTCAAATACTGGACCAAACTTAATTGATAGATAAGCCACATTTCAGCATAAGTACTAAACAAGATTGGAGGGGATGACCAACAATTCTCCTCCTTCTTTTTAGAATACGTAAACAAATATATTTAATGGAGAAAGGCATAGCTGAGAATTAGCAGTGGTAAAAAGCTCTGTATGAACTATGTTATGTGTATAATGCATACCATATGACTACCTATGCATTACATAGTTCAAGTAGTAACCTATTATTAAAATGTAGTATATGATAGTCTAAAAATGAAATATTCTCTGAAAAGTTGGGTTACACTTTAAAAACATAATAATCTTTTAAAATGTATATGATTTCCCTCAAACATTATTTTTATATATTCTTTCAAACTCTTAGCTCATTATTCTCCACCCATCATGATTAAATTACTTAACTAAAGGATGACTTGGTGATAGAGGGTGAAATGTATGTAATGCATGCAAAACACTTAGAATACAGGGTAGCATAGAATATGTACTATATAAGTGTAAAATATTATATTTGATAACTATAAGTATAGATTTCATAGAGATTAGTTAGAAAATCTTTCTACCTTTCTCAGTGACACAATAGTGACACATTTGAGAACTGTGCCCTTGCTACTCATATGGGTTTTCTTGTAAATTATTCTTAAACCTCATTACCCCTTTCTTGTATTTGTTATCCTGGTTCAAATTCCCTATTAATCTATGTGGCTATATTTTTTGTTAAAGAAAGAATAAATTTTTAAAGTACTTACTAGGTAAAATGATTAAATGTCACATGTAATAACTTTTGTTAAAAATTCATTTAATTTTTTTAAAATGGTGGCCCATAAACTGCTGCTATGTTCATTGGTCTTCATAACAGCTCTGTTAGGATGGAAGAGAAGAAATGACACTTTCTATTCTCCAGTTCACTGAGACTCAGGGAGCGTAAGTGATGTTCCGACATCATGCAGCTATTAAATGGAGAATCCCAAACTGGACTGGAGTTCAGATATTGCCCAGAGCATAGTAGGAAACTAGGATAGTTGTCAAGAGAGAATCTATGGTTCCTGGTGGATGATTTGGGATAGGCAGATAGTTGATAGAATTTGCATATATCTAACCCCTCTACCATGGTTTGGGAGGCAGGCTCTATTATTGATGGGTAGGGTCTCAGGAGGTAACTACCTTGGAGTACAACAGAACTTACTATGAAATAGAATCTAAGTGGGAACACTAAGTTATGACACATAGATTTATGTAGTTTAGGATTATAGAATTAAAATAGTAAAATTAAAATGTTCTGGAGGCAGCTGGAGATTTGGAACTGACAGGTGAGAAGTACGCAAAGTTGTTTGGATCTTGAAATGAAGCTGTAATGAATGTATTCTTGAAGCAAATCAATAAAATATATTTCAGGTTATGTACATATGTAATGGTGGACCCTACTCCTTACTTATATGTAAGCAATTACAAATCAACAAGCTATCAGAAAATTGAAAATGTATGCATTTTCTAGAAAGAGTGAAAACACACTTTGAAAGAGAATTATTAAACTAAGCATTTAAAATTTTATGCTTAATTGGTATAACACTATAAGAAAGCCTCATCCTTTTTTTTCAACTCCATCAGAAACCCAGAAACTAATCTATATCTGTCTTTCAATCAATCTACCTATTTAAGATATGCCTTTTTAAAAACAGCTTTATTAAGATATAATTCATATACTTCCATGCAATCCATCCATTTAAATTATACAATTAGATGTTTTTAATATATTCACCTATTCATAACTGCTCTAGGATGTGCAGCCATCACGACAATCAATTTTAGAGCATGTTCATCACTCCAGAAAGTAATTCCATACACATCAGCAATCATTCTGATTTTCTCCCAACCCTCTACCATTCCCCACTCTAGCCATAGGCAATCATTAAGCCGCTTACTAAATGGAAGAATATAGTGTGTGGTGGTTGATGAATAGCTCTTTGCACCCTTAGCATGATTCTGAAATTCATCAATATTGCAGTATGTATCAGTATTTCACTTTTTTTGACTGAATAATATTCCGCTGTATGGTTACTCCACATACATTTAGCCACTCACCAGTTAATTGACATTCTGGTTATTTCTACAATTTGTCTATTAAGAATAACGCTGCTATGTGCATTTATATACAAGTTTTTGGATAGATGTATGCTTTTATTTCTTTTAGGTATACACTTAGTAGTGAAATTGCTAGGGAATATGGTAATCCTAGGTTTAGCTTATGAGGAACTGCCAAACTATTTTTTGTAGGAGCTGTATCATTTTGCATTCCCACCAGCAATGTATAAGGGCTTCAGTTTTTCCACTCTCTCACCAATACTTGTTGTCATGTCTTTTTTATTATCACAATCATAATGGGTAGGAAAAGCTATCTTATACTGGTTTTGATATGTATTTTTTACTGGATAACATATTTTATATTGCCTATTTCTATATCTTCTTTGAAGAAATGTCTATTCAAGTCATTTGCCCATTTTTCAATAGAGCTGTCTTTTCATTGTTGTGGCATTAGAAGAGTACTTTATTATTTGTATATAATTCCCTTACCAAAGATATAATTTAAAAATATTTTCTTCCACTCTCTTTCCTCTTTAGGACTCATAATTTTGCTGTGGCTTAAAAAATTATCAAACAGATTAGGAAATGGAAAAGTAAGAAGCTGCTCTAGGATGGGTTAAATAATGTTAGCATGAATGCAAGAATACTAAACTCAAAATATACTTTCCTTCCCTCTCACGCAATAGTCCAACTCAGGAGGCTTTGTTTCACAGTAATGAAAATAACATTTTTTAAGATGTGGACACATGAATACGAAAAAGTGATGATAAAAGCTTAGTCTGGAGTAGAGAAAACTCTTAATTGACAAACTTAGATTAAGAAATCAACAAGAAGCTTTATTCTATTATCCTAGGAATTATTTTTCTCTCAGGTGTTTCTCTTGTCTGCTTTAAATATATTTATTTTTCATAGGTCATATTACTGAGCTCTGTCCAACAGACATACCATTTTTCATGTCATCACTTTTCTTTCTTCTGTAAAAGGTTTTCAGCCCCAGCATGGTGGCTCACAACTATGATTCTGGAGGCTGAGGCAGAAAGATCACGTAAGCCCAGGAGTTCAAGACCAACTTGGGCAACGTAGTGAGACCCCGTCTCTACAAACACACACACACACACCTTAGCCAGGATTGGTAGTTATGCACCTGTAATCCTAGCACTTGGGAGGCTGAGGTGGAAATATGGC